>NC_138045.1:23808659-25108892 GCF_964106645.2 Podarcis pityusensis
GAGCAGTGAAGGCTGAGCTAAGAGAGCTTGAACTGCTGAGACCCTGTAATTGCTTAATAAATCTGAAAGTAATAAAGCTGCCAGCGTGCTGTGTTTTGTGTGGGAGAGACATAGTAAACCGCTTAGGTGCGATCTCATCGATGGCTGCCAGGAGCTGGATATTCCAGCCCTCAACAAGCTCAGTCAATGAGTCGCCAGGGGGAGCAAGGTCTCGCAAGGCTTGACAGAATCTATCAGGGTCCATCAGCCTCTGCGGGTGAGCCCAAATCGGCTCGCCACCTAAGCAGGGTGGGGGTGGAAAGTCAATCCTGGCTTTCAGAGCGTAGTAATCAGACTATGGCACCTTCACTGAAGGAAACATGATCACATCTATGCCTGTGCCAAAGATCAAATCCAGCGTGTGGCCTGCTTGATGTGTGGGGCCCGAAACAAACTGGGAAAGCCCTAGTGTGGCCGGTACACCAGCCAGACAGCCAAGCTCTTCTCGGAGCCCCACACTAGGCCAACACATCCAATGCCGGGGATCAATGGCAATGGCAGAGCCCTGAAAAAACAATCTTCCCAGATTAATAATGCCACCCCTCCCCCTTCGGCCCACAGTCCACAACTGGTGGAGGACGGAGAAACCCGGGGGCGCCATCTCTTGTAAGGTAACAGTTTCCCCTTCGCGCACCCAGGTCTTCGTCACACAAGGCAGCTCGACCCCCTGCGAGGTAAAGAAATCTCGCAGGGTGGCGATTTTGTTGCCTATAGATCTGGCATTGCACAGCACCAGCGACAGAGGTGAGTAATCCTTGCTCACCCTACCCTCGTCCCTCGGGATGGGGCGCAGATTGGAAGAGGTACGAGCATATCCATATCTCAATTCCCTTCACCTATCACATTTGTCCCCACCGCCATACCTCCCTCACCCCTCCACGGTAGCAATCCCAAGCCTCATCCTAGCCTCCATTGATTGCAATTGATGTTATTCTTTCCCAGCCTAGTTATTCTGCTTATAGTATCAACAACTCGATAACTCTAATTAGTCGAGTAGAAGAAACCAGCTAATCATCAGCTACCTCTCTGATTATATGAAACTATTATATTCTTTATCAGCCTACTATTATAATATTAGACAAACCAATTAATTAAATTGGAAAATAAACCACAAAACATTCCACAGCTAAACAGAACTACCATATAACATACATTAGCCCTATACGGCCTAGGACCCTCGTATCTACGGGACCGCCTCTCCTGGTATGCCCCACAGAGGAACTTACGGTCTTCAAATAAAAACATCTTGAAGGTCCCAGGCCTCAGAGAGGTTAGGCTGGCCTCAACTAGAGCCAGGGCTTTTTCGGCTGCGGCTCCAACCTGGTGGAACGCTCTGTCACAAGAGACAAGGGCCCTGCGGGACTTGACATCTTTCCGCAGGGCCTGCAAGACAGAGCTGTTCCACCAGGCCTTTGGTCAGGGCGCAGCCTGACTCCCTCCTTTGGCAATCTTTACAATACTTAGTTTATGGTTGCCATCAATTTTGATTTTAATTAATTCTTTGATGTTTTTATAATGTTGCACTATTTTAGTGTTGTTAGCCGCCCTGAGCCCGGCTTCGGCTGGGGAGGGCGGGATATAAATAAAATTTATTATTATTATTATTATTATTCAGGGAAGAAAAACCACCTAAATGGCAGGAGAACAACAATCAAACATCTAACAGTAAGCAAGCAAAACTTAAATATAATCATGAAACAATGGACTATAAAGAGCTAAAACAGATGGCAAAGGAAGGGGGGAAGGGGAAAAAGAAAGAAAAAAGGTTCTTGTAGCAGACAAAGTTCTTGTAACATCACGCGCCAGCTAGAGTCTACTTGAATGATCTCTGAATCTGCCAACCTGAACAATCAGGCGACATCAGGGGACGGGTAAAGGAAGGTGGGGCAGGCTCAGTAAATGCCCTGTTCGATGTCGATGCCGTGCCCAATGGTCTCAGGGGGCCCTCCTCTTGCTGCTGCACTAGCACTTGTAGTGGCAGAGAAAGTGTTCCTCTTGGCATCAGGAGTCCTCTGGTTTTCCCCACAGCTGGTGTTCTCAGGGCCACAGGATGATACCTTGGGGGGGGGGGGAGCCTCCATTACATCATCCTTCTCCATGCCAGGGTGAGAGCCACCAGTGTTGCTACCTCCAGGACTGACCGTTCCCCAGCTGCCACCTGGGTAGGTTCAATCTTGGATGTCTCGAGACCTGAGAGGTGCAAAGTTGTCCTCATCCTAAACTCCAGCTGCCACCTGAAGAACGGATGTCAACTCACCCCCAGGTGGAAGGCCCTCACCACAAAGGCCCCTGAGAGCCTTGGCCTCATGTAAGTTCTGTTGGTTACCTCCTCTGCTACGACCAGCTGCCAGACCTGTGGCTTAAGAGTCTCTGGCATCTTGAAAGTGGAACCCCCCCCCCCTCTGGCTTCCCTAGGTGCCTTTCAACTGAGTCATCTGCAGAGTAATATATCTTGACCCAGGCTCCATGCCGAGCACTCAACCAGTCTGTCTCAGTCCAGGAGCACCGCTGGCACGCAGGACAGCCAGACCCACAACTGGGAAGACAGAGCAGGCACACAGCACAGTTGGACCCACAAGCCAAGATGGCGGAGGCAAGCCCAAACGGAACACTCCTGCAACACAGCTCCACCTCCCTTAGTTCATTTAAAAAGCCGAGTCAAAGCCTGAGTAATTATATATTGTGAAATATTTATTTCTAATTACAAATAAATGAAATTTTGTCTTGAAGCATAGTGTAGCATGGATAACAGTCTTAATATAACAACAGTAAACTACATTGCTACATTTTGCAACAGTATGCATAAAAAGCCAACGTCAGTGCCGAGGTTGAGATTGCTTCTTTCTCACCAGATCAGAAATTCTCGGGGCAGCCTTTGCACAATGAAGATCATCTTACACAACAAGTCTACTTCTGTATTTAGACTTGATAACCAACAAGCTGGAAAACCCTGTTTCACAAACATATGTTGTTGAAAATGGAAGAAGAAGGCGCAACACAGTCTCAGACATAACAGGATATGACTGCAAACACATGATCCAGAATTTTGTAACTGGCATTGTAGAGAAATCAGTTGTCGCTGCATCACTGTTAATAAGTTCAATGAACTCCTCTTGTGCTGTCACAAGAACATCTTCAACTTTGACTGTGAATGGGCTTCTGGCAAATGCAAATGGGGTGTCAGGTAGATTTGGAAAGGACGATGAAATTTCGTCTGCAAGCATGTGCAAGTGTTCTTTCACAGAAATTATCATCATAATCCTTTTGTCTGGTTCAATGTCATGTTCCTCAAAGAAAGCAGATAAGGTAGGCAACATGTAAATTTTATTTTCATCCAATTTTTTTGCCAAGCTGAAGTTTCATTTGGAATGATTGGATCTTTTCAGACAAATTGAGGCATGTTGCATTTGGTCCTTGCAGTGATAAATCTAACTCATTCAAGATGGCAAAGTTTTTTGCAGATAAAGTCACTCAGATTCGGGAAGAGGTAGACTCCACCGTGGGAGCAGGGCCGGGGCGGGAGAGTGCTAGAGTCCTGTCTAGTCCTGTTACATGGGATCATTTCCAATCTGTTACCTCCGAGGATGATCATCCAAATGTCATAGACCAAATGGAGCAAACAGCACACAGACCTAGTGGTGGGAGGAAAAAATCCTTAAATAAGAGACACGGGGGAATGATTAATGGACTTCAATGTCTGTACACTAATGCGCAAAGCATGGGAAATAAACAAGATGAGCTTGAGCTCTTGGTACAACAAACTAAATATGACATAATAGGCATCACTGAAACCTGGTGGGATAAGTCCCACGATTGGAATGTAATAATGGGGGGATACAATCTATTTCAGAGAAACAGATCAGACAAGAAAGGAGGAGGAGTGGCGTTATATGTCAGGGATGTGTATACCTGTGAAGAGATCCAAGATTTAGAACCTCAAAGCCAAAGTGAGAGCATTTGGGTCAAAATTAAGGGAGAGAAGAATAACAGTGACCTCATTGTGGGAGTTTACTATAGATCCCCAAGCCAAACGGAGGACATAGATGATGCCTTCCTGGAACAGATGGCCAAGCATGCAAAAAGAAGGGAGATCGTAGTAATGGGGGACTTCAATTACCCGGATATTTGTTGGATGTCAAACTCAGCCAAGAGCATAAGGTCAAACAGATTCCTCACTGGCCTTGCAGACAACTTCATTGTCCAGAAAGTGGGAGAAGCAACAAGAGGAACAGCCATTTTAGATCTGGTCCTAACCAATGTTGATGACCTGATTAGTGGGGTAGAAGTGGAAGGATCATTAGGCGCGAGTGATCATGCTCTTCTGAAGTTTACTATACAGCGGAAAGGAGCAGCCAAGCATACTAGGACTCAATTTCTTGACTTTAAGAAAGCCGACTTCATAAAACTTAGGGAAGTGCTGGGTGAGATCCCATGGACAGTAATACTAAAAGGAAAGGGAGTTCATGATGGCTGGGAGTTTGTTAAGAAGGAGATACTAAAAGCACAACGTCAGGCAATACCAATGAGACGGAAACATGGAAGGTGCCTAAAGAAGCCAGGGTGGCTATCTAAAGAACTTTTAACTGAGTTAAGATTAAAAAAGGATGTGTACAAAAAATGGAAAAGGGGGGAAACCACCAAAGAGGAATTCAAACAAATAGCCAGCACGTGTAGACACAAAGTCAGAAAAGCTAAAGCACAGAATGAACTCAGGCTTGCTAGAGAGGTTAAAAGCAACAAAAAAGGCTTTTATGGGTATGTTCGTAGCAAAAGGAAGAACAAAGAAACAGTGGGGTCACTCAGAGGAGAAGATGGTGAAATGCAAACAGGGGACACAGAAAGGGCTGAACTCCTCAATGCCTTCTTTGCCTCAGTCTTCTCCGATAAAGAAAACAATGCCCGACCTGAAGAATTTGGAGCAAATGATTCAGCAAAGGAAACACAGCCCAGAATAACTAAGGAGATAGTACAAGAATACTTGGCTAGTTTAGATGTATTCAAGTCTCCAGGGCCAGATGAACTGCATCCAAGAGTATTAAAAGAACTGGCAGATGTGATCTCAGAACCACTGGCAGTCATCTTTGAGAATTCCTGGAGAACAGGCGAAGTCCCGGCAGACTGGAGGAGGGTAAATGTTGTCCCTATTTTCAAAAAGGGGAAAAGAGAGGACCCAAATAATTACCGCCCAGTCAGTCTGACATCAATACCAGGGAAGATTCTGGAGCAGATCATTAAGCAAACAGTCTGTGAGCACCTAGAAAGGAATGCTGTGATCACCAATAGTCAGCATGGATTTCTGAAAAAGAAGTCATGTCAGACTAACCTGATCTCGTTTTTTGACAGAATTACAAGCCTGGTAGATGAAGGGAACGCAGTGGATGTAGCCTACCTTGATTTCAGCAAGGCATTTGACAAGGTGCCTCATGATATTCTTGTAAAGAAGCTGGTAAAATGTGGTCTTGACTATGCTACCACTCAGTGGATTTGTAACTGGCTGACTGACCGAACTCAAAGGGTGCTCATCAATGGTTCCTCTTCATCCTGGAGAAGAGTGACTAGTGGGGTGCCACAGGGTTCTGTCTTGGGCCCGGTCTTATTCAACATTTTTATCAACGACTTGGATGATGGACTCAAGGGCATCCTGATCAAATTTGCAGATGACACCAAACTGGGAGGCGTGGCTAACACCCCAGAGGACAGGATCACACTTCAAAATGACCTTGACAGATTAGAGAACTGGGCCAAAACAAACAAGATGAATTTTAACAGGGAGAAATGTAAAGTATTGCACTTGGGCAAAAAAAATGAGAGGCACAAATACAAGATGGGTGACACCTGGCTTGAGAGCAGTACATGTGAAAAGGATCTAGGAGTCTTGGTTGACCACAAACTTGACATGAGCCAACAGTGTGACGCGGCAGCTAAAAAAGCCAATGCAATTCTGGGCTGCATCAATAGGAGTATAGCATCTAGATCAAGGGAAGTAATAGTGCCATTGTATTCTGCTCTGGTCAGACCTCACCTGGAGTACTGTGTCCAGTTCTGGGCACCACAGTTCAAGAAGGACACTGACAAACTGGAACGTGTCCAGAGGAGGGCAACCAAAATGGTCAAAGGCCTGGAAACGATGCCTTATGAGGAACGGCTAAGGGAGCTGGACATGTTTAGCCTGGAGAAGAGGAGGTTAAGGGGGGATATGATAGCCATGTTCAAATATATAAAAGGATGTCACATAGAGGAGGGAGAAAGGTTGTTTTCTGCTGCTCCAGAGAAGCGGACACGGAGCAATGGATCCAAACTACAAGAAAGAAGATTCCACCTAAACATTAGGAAGAACTTCCTGACAGTAAGAGCTGTTTGACAGTGGAATTTGCTGCCAAGGAGTGTGGTGGAGTCTCCTTCTTTGGAGGTCTTTAAGCAGAGGCTTGACAACCATATGTCAGGAGTGCTCTGATGGTGTTTCCTGCTTGGCAGGGGGTTGGACTCGATGGCCCTTGTGGTCTCTTCCAACTCTATGATTCTATGATTCTATGATTCTATGATTCTAAGTGGACAGGCTGCTTGGACGAGTGAAACCAACCACCTGTCTCCTTGATCCTTGCCCATCCTGGCTTATAAAAGCTAGCCGGGAAGGGCTGGGCGATGGGCTTTGTGGGGTGGTGAATGCTTCCCTCCGTGAGGGAGCCTTCCCAGACCCGCTGAAAGAGGCGGTTATCAAACCGCTTCTTAAAAAAACATCTTTAGATGCTGCCAATATGGCCAACTATTGCCCAGTCTCAAATCTTCCATTCTTGGGCAAGGTGACTGAGCGAGTGGTTGCTGAACAACTCCAGGCACGCCTGGAAGAAGCAGACCATTTGGATCCCTTCCAGTCGGGATTCAGGCCTCATCATGGGACTGAAACTGCCTTGGTTGCACTGGTTGATGATCTCCAGAGGGCTAGGGAGAAAGGTGAGAGCTGTTTCCTAGTTCTGCTGGATCTCTCAGAGGCTTTTAACACCATCGACCATAGCATCCTTCTGGACTGTCGAGAGGGGCTGGGAGCTGGGGGCACTGTTATACTGTTATACTTTCTCCTGGGCCGTGTTCAGAAAGGGGGGGGATGAGTGTTCAGACCCCTGGGCTCTCACTTGTGGGGTGCCTCAGGGTTCTGTCCTCTCCCCCATGCTTTTCAAGATCTACATGCAGCCGCTGGGAGAGATCATCAGGGGGTTTGGGCTGGGTGTTCATCAGTATGCGGATGATACCCAGCTCTACCTCTCTTTCAAATCGGAACCAGTGAAGGCGGTGAAGGTCCTGTGTGAGTGTCTGGAGGCGGTTGGAGGATGGATGGCAGCTAGCAGATTGAGGTTGAATCCTGACAAGACAGAAGTACTGTTTTGGGGGACAGGAGGCGGGTGGGTGTAGAGGACTCCCTGGTCCTGAATGGGGTAACTGTGCCCCTGACGGACCAGGTGTGCAGCCTGGGAGTCATTTTGGACTCACAGCTGTACATGGAGGCACAGGTCAATTCTGTGTCCAGGGCAGCTGTTTATCAGCTCCATCTGGTACGCAGGCTGAGACCCTACCTACCCGCGGACTGTCTCACCAGAGTGGTGCATGGCAACTAGACTGGCGACTGGGGGCGGCCGCCGAGACCACATAACATCGGTCTTGAAAGACCTACATTGGCTCCCAGTACGTTTCCGAGCACAATTCAAAGTGCTGATGTTGACCTTTAAAGCCCTAAACGGCCTCGGCCCAGTATATCTGAAGGAGCGTCTCCACCCCCATCGTTCTGCCCGGACGCTGAGGTCCAGCGCCGAGGGCCTTCTGGCGGTTCCCTCGCTACGAGAAGCCAAGTTACAGGGAACCAGGCAGAGGGTCTTCTCGGTAGTGGCACCCGCCCTGTGGAACGCCCTCCCACCAGATGTCAAAGAGAAAAATAACTACCAAACTTTTAGAAGACATCTGAAAGCAGCCCTGGTTACGGAAGCTTTCAATGTTTAATAGGTTATTGTATTTTAGTGTTCTGTTGGAAGCCGCCCAGAGTGGCTGGGGAAACCCAGCCAGATGTGCGGGTTATAATAAATTATTATTATTATTACATCACTCTCAGCCTGTATGAGTGAGTCTGACTGAATCAAGGTAACGTCCAGATACAGGAAGTAAGGACTGGTTCTCTTCCTTAGATGGGCCACTTTTAGAACGTTGTCGGGCTTGCAGCCAATCCCTGATGCAAAGGGCAGAATTCTGCCATGTCTGGGTGGACTGCTTTGTGTTTGGATTTTTATCTCTCCAGCTGCTCAGAGAGCAGCACAATGGTTGTTTATGTCATGTGAGTGTCTGAGAGCGTGAGACAGGAAGTCTCAGCACAGTCTCAGTACTGAGAGAAAGTTACTTTTGCTTCTGTGTGAAGCGTGCTCTTCTGTACTGCTGCTCAGAGAGAGCAGACACGCTCATGGAGTCTCTGTGTATAGACAATGAATAAAGTAGTTTATAGCTACTGATGGTCTCTTTCTTCTGCAATGAGATGCCAGAAGATGAGTGTGCTCCTCTCAGGAGGGAGGGGTCGCTTATTAACGGTCTCTCTGGACTGAGGAGGGTTTACAGCCAGAGGGTGACCACCGGAGAGACGCCTCGCTGTCTTGGGAAGGTGGCGGCCTTCCTGGGCGTTTTTCCAACACTTTGTTGTGAGGCTGCGAGGCAAGGCTTACCTTTCCCCGTCTCTGTAGATAACAGCACAAAGCAAAAGCAGCCTTTTTACAGCAACAGAAAGGTTTATTAAGCACAGCACAAAATCCAGCATCCGTTCTCACCGTGCAAATGCTCCTAATTGAGTTCTTCCCACTTCACTCTAGCTACTTCCGTCCTCCCGTCTCCTAGCCACGTGATCCCTCCACCACTGAGCCTTCTTAGAGGCTACCCTATCCAATCGTCTGGTTCTAGGAATGATAGGCTGCACACTTCCTAGTGAGGGAGAGTCAGCCTGCTCTCTCTTCCCGTTCCTCTTCCCCTTGTTGTTCCCCTTCCAGTTTGGCCCAGCTATAAGTCTCCGAACTGTGTCTTTCCGCAAACCATTGCTTCAGGTTGATACTATCCTCCTGCTCCTCTGAAGCTTCAGGATCCTGGCCTTGAGCAGAGGGAGAGGGGGGCTCCCACCATTCCTCCTCAGAGCAATACTCCCCAGCTTGATCCCTGACATTTGTGGATGTAGGCCTCAGCCTGGTCCAGGGAGGTAATGAAGTCCCCCAGCCTGAGACCCTCTAGGTTGGTCTTCAGCATGTTTCTCCTGAATCTCTTTTGGGTCTTGAGAACCCGGAGGGTCCTCTGCTTTCCTGACTTGTTTGGAATTGTAAAAAGATAAAGTAGCAGCCAGATCCCTGCTGCGGTTCTGGTACAGGTTTATTGCCCTGATCTCCACTAAGTGCTGAACTGTCTGAAGCATCAGGAAAGGCATCGGATTTCCTTTTTCTTCTTTTTGGAGCATGTGGAGGAAATGGTCAAACTTTCTTCTGTAAAACCTTCCCAGATGATGCTGAGCATCCACTAATCTGTGGTCGAGGTTTCCTAGCAGCTGAGGAATTGCTGCAGCCTTTCCCCTGCACTGGGACTGGTCTAAATCAGGCCTGTTGTTGCTGGGGCTGCCTTTTGCTTCCCCTGTAATTACTGCCCTGAGGCTGCTCAAGGACAGTAACTGGCTACGTGGGTTTCTGTTTTGGGAAACCATGCCACCCCCACAGGAGGGCTTGTGAGGGTGGCCTGGTCTCTCTGCTATTAACAAAACCCTTGTCGGGACCTTGGAATAGTAATTTTCCTTCTGAGCCTTTCTCTCTGTCCTGTGAGGAAGCACCTTCTTTTGTCCCTGGTTTCTATCAGGACATCTTCCAGCCCCTTCCCAAGCAGCTTTCCCCCTTGAAGGGATTGCTAGACATGCTGGCTTTGGCTTTGGCATTGGTAGGTCATTGCTTAGGTCAGAGCTGCCTGAGCACTGCCACATCCCCTGATCTGGCTCTTGCTGAGAATTGCAAGGCATCTGATTAGCCTCAGCCACATAGGCGGAAACCTTAGCCAGCTTGCTATTCTCTGGTGGATATGCATGGGCTCTGGTGGGGCCTCAAACATATGGGCCTGGACCAGATGTGGCTGCCCTGATCATAAAGGAGGCTGCTGCCTAATGGCGAATTCTGAAGTATCACGTTATCTGCTCAACAAACCTCTGCTCTCTTGTCCTCAGGATTCCTGGGGTAATCATGCCCATCTCTGGCAATCATAGTGGGGGGGTCACATCTCCCCTGGAGGCTCTTCTGCCAGTGGCGTAGCGTGGGTTGTCAGCACCCGGGGCAAGGCAAGTAATTTGCGCCCCCTAACTGGGAGAGAGTGAGCCAGGTAGGGGCAGAGAGCTGCGAGTGCGAGCGCCCCCCCCCCAGATGTTGCGCCCGGTGTGGACGGCCCCCCCTGCACCCCCACGCTACGCCACTGTCTTCTGCTGAGCTCTTTCCCCCCTGCTCAGCACCCTGCACCCCCTGCCCCTGCCCCGCTGAGGGGCTGATGATGAATGAGGAGTCTGAGGGGAAAGGAGAGGGATCAGCCCTCTTCCTCCTCCTCCTGTGCATCTGGCTAGATGGTTTCCAGCCCTGCTGAAGCCATGGCTGCTTTCCTGAGGCCCTTCCCCCACTGCTGAACCTGGTGAAGGGGCCCTGATGGGCCTGTGGCAGGCTGAGGGAGGCTAAGGGGCTGCAGGGAGGCCCAGAGCATGTCCTGGACAGACCAGCCTTTCAAAAGCAAAAGGGGGCATCCTGCAAGGGGTGGGTAGGCATGAGCAGTCCCCTACCACCTTTTCCCGGCTTACCAGAACCTCTGGGAGTGCTGAAGGAGACTTTTCAGGTTCCCCATACCTGCATGGCTGAGGGACTTGCTGCTACTGGAGTCCTCCCCTTTTCTATGAACACCACTGGGCAGTGTGTCAGTACAATCTCAGTACAAACCCAATTTCTGTACATAGGTACAGTGTTGATCTTTCGGAACAACCTTGGACAATAAATCATCAGGAATTTCATTACCTGGCATGTTACGAGTCCTCTCTGAACACATTCTCTAGCATGTTGCAGCTTCAATTGCAAGTGCTTT
This sequence comes from Podarcis pityusensis, assembly GCF_964106645.2. Taxonomy (NCBI): domain Eukaryota; kingdom Metazoa; phylum Chordata; class Lepidosauria; order Squamata; family Lacertidae; genus Podarcis; species Podarcis pityusensis. Next base: position 23,819,808 of record NC_138045.1, read on the forward strand.
GTGCTTTGCTTACAACCTTCAGAAGTCAGCAAAGCCAAACATGCTTTGTTGTCCTGATAAACCTGGATTGGACATTTGACAGGAATTCTCATGTCTTTGCACAATTGTAACAACCATTCACAATCCAGAAGTGAACAACCCACAAGCTTACTGTTGTTTGATTCCTGCACGACCAATCAAAAAGACCCTGGTTGTACATGTAGCAAACTCCAGACATGCTTTTCCTGTCTGTAGTGTTACTTCCAAAACTCGCATCTGCAAATATCTCAAGACCACCAGACTTCTGATTGTTAAATCTCAGTCTGTAATGCATAGTGCCTTTCAAATAGTTTGCTATGCGTTTCAGAGCTTTCCAATACTTAACAGTAGGATTTTTTTTTTTTAATATAATATTTATTGGAGTTTGCAATAAGAATAAATGTAGCAGACAATATAACAAATATCTTGACATAGTTTCACTTTTTTTTTTTTTTTGGACTTCCTCACATCTCCCGCTCCCACTTTCATCGTTATAACTTTTTACCAGCAATTTGTTATCTTATTTACATTCTTATATCCCTTCTATATTTCATAGTCTTCTGGTTCTCAACAAGAGTTATATTTTCTCAATCTCACTTATTTTCTTAAATTATCAAAGTTAGTGGTGCTCAATTATTTATGATCTAGCATCTTAACAGTAGGATTGTTGACTTGTTTGCTTAGCAAGTTCGTGCTAACTGCAATGCCAGGTCTTGAACATCTGGCAATGAAGTTTAGTTTGCCTAGCACACTTCTGTACAGGGTAGCGTCAGAAAATGTTCCTTCAGTGTCATCTACCTGATAACCTGTTGTCATCGGTGTGTCTACAGGGTTAGCATCCATCAGGTTTCGTTTGCTTAACACATCAGCAATTTTCTGTGACTGGTGTACAAGAATATTACCATCTTGGTAACTCTCTCTGTTTCCAGAGATAGGTAGTTGGTTACCTCACCAAGATCTTTCATGTCAAAGTGCTCTTTCAGTTGAGCTAGGGCACTGTTGTAAATTTTGACATCCTTCCAAAAGAAAAAATATCATCAACATAAAACAAGCAATACAGCTTCTTTTGCCCTTCCTCTTTGACAAATACACATGGATCAGCATTACCTTGCTGAAAACCTAGAGAAAACAACACTTCAGTGAGTTTAGAGTGCCAGCATCGTGCACTTTGCTTGAGACCATATAGGGACTTCTTCAGAGAACAAACAAATCCCTGTTTTACCTGTACGCCATCAGGTGGAAGCATATAAAGTGATTCGCCTAAGGTTCCGTACAAAAATGCTGCATTCACATCGTGATGAGAAACGTGTAGATTCTCTTCTGCAGCAAGTTTGAGCATAAGCCTAATGCTCTCATATCTCACGGTGGGTGAGTAGGTCTCGTGATAGTCTTCTCCTGGTACCTGTGAAAAAACCATTCTGGCTTTGTGTCTATCTTGCCATTCTGATCTGTCTTTGCTTTGAATACCCATTTGCTGTCAAGCAGTTTCATCCCTGGAACTGTTGGAACTAGCTCCCATGTTTTGTTCCTCTCTAAGGAATCAAGCTCAGCCTTCATGGCGGTTAAGCATGGCTCAGCATCCTTCAAATCCAAAGCGTGGATCTCTTGGAACCTTGAAGGTTCAAATACCTTCTTGGAGCTATTAACAGCAGTTACAGCTTTTGCTGCTTTAGCAAATTCATCAGCAAATCTCTTTGGAGGTCTACTTTTCGTGGCTCTTTCAGACCTGCAAATTAGACGTAAGTCTTCAACACTCTCCTCTTCTTTCTTAGGAGAAAAGTGGCCTATAGTAAACAGTGGTTCCTCCAATTCTCGATCAGAGCCTTCAGAGAGTCGCATAGAGGCCTTAGCACTCTTGAAATCCTCTGAACCATCTGATTCTGTTTCAGATTCAGAATCAGAACCTTCATCAGTGGGTGTGGGGTTTTGCTGCTGTTTATCCTCAGACTCCTCACTGTCATCAGGATAACATTGGAAAATTCCCACATTCTCCCCCCACTTGGCATTGTACTCAACACTTCTAGTGAGTCTAATTGTCTCAGAGTCAGTCATCATTACTCTGTAAGAACCTTTCTGATATCCTAGAAAGATACCTTGCAAACCACGTTTGCCTAACTTGGAGCTTTGTGGTGTGTGAACCCACATGTCAGAACCAAAAATTCTCATGTGCATGATGTATGGTTTCTTGCCAAACATCTTTTCATAGGGGGTACAACCAATCGGTGATAATAATCTGCGATTATAAGTGTAAACAAAACAGCTGACCGATTCTGCCCAATAACTCTCTGGAAGATTGGCATCATGCAGCAAGGTTTTCAAGCCTTGAAGCAGTGTTTGGCTTGCCCTTTCACAAAGTCCATTCATCCAAGGAGACCGTGGACTTGACAAATCATGTTGAATTTCTTTCTCAGTCAAGAAAAGCTTCAAACTGCTGAGAAGTGAATTCTCCCCCTCGATCTGTAAACAAACATTTCATCTGTTTATCATGCACATTTTTCAACCAAGCACAGAATTCCTTGAACCTAGGAAACACTTCTGATTTCTGCTGGAGATTGAACACGTAACTATACCTGGAAAATGAATCAATGAGGACCATGAAGTACCTGGCTCCACCCAAAGAGGGTGTTAGTGGACCAACGAGATCAGCGTGCACTACCTGGTATGGTTCTGTAGCTTGTCTACTAGACACCTTACCTTTTGCAGCCATTTTGTCCTTGTTTGCTGCGCATGCTGTACACTTCATGTGGTACCTGCAGGGTTTAATAGCCATACCTTCAACTAAGGCAGGCCTTTCGGAAACTGCCTTGAAGTTTAAATGACCAAACTTCCTGTGATAATCATGAATACATCCTGCATGCAAAACATTGTTAGTATCTGCAACACAAGAAGTTTCATCCTGCACAACATCAACAGAATCATCATAATGCAATACAAAGAAACGATCAATACAAAGTCATCTTTCTTGGTGATGGTGCACTTCCTCTTCTTGAAGGAAACATCTATGTCCTGTTCAGTCAGTTCAACTCAGTAGGTTGTGTGCAGCATCTGGAACAAAAAACGTTGCGTATCGATGCAGCCAAGCTGTGAAGAACAACTGTTCCATAGCCTTGACTGGAGATCGTTTGGTCATCCGCTTGGTGAATCACACCTTCCTGCGGAGTAAAAGACACGAACAGGTGTTTGTCCCGACAAATGTGTCTGGTTGCTCCCGAGCCGACGATGAAGAAAGATCTAGACGTCTTCTGGACCTTTGGAGTGAAGCGTGAGACCATTGCCTTGTGTTGCATTGTCCTGGACATCGGACCTTTGCCTTTGCCTTTTCCACGCATTGAGCTTTCGCTGCGCTGCTCTGTTGCCTTGGCCTTGGTATGTTTGCACTCCCTCTTCACATGGCCTAGACGTCCACACGAGTAGCATTTCACTGCCTTCAAAGCTTTGGCACCATCTAGTGGTTCCACTGCATACTGGGATGATGTCTGTGAGGACTCCCCCTTAGTGATGCAGCTAGCACTGCGCCGATCCGCTTCATTCAACACCACAGCAGTAACATGCGCTACCGTTAGCTGAGCAGTAGGCAAAAGAGCAAGCTGGCTGGCAATCGCTTCCCAACTTGAACCCAAATAATGTAGAATCATGAAGGAATACACAGCCTCTGGAAAGGTGATTCCACGCTGTTGCAACTCATGCCCGAGATTCTGCATTTCCATGAGGTGAGCACGTACGTCTGCTCCTTCAACAAGTGCCATATCATGCAACTTAGCATAAAAGAACAAAGAAGCTCCTGCTTCTGTTCTCAAATGTGACTCTTGCAAACTGTCCCACATTTCTTTCTCTGAGGCCTTGTCATGCAAAAGACATAGCTCTTCAGGGGACACAATAAGCGTCAGAGTTCCCCTTGCTTTGGAATCCTTAGCCTTCCATTCATCAGTCATTGGAGCTGGGGGGAGGGGCGTCTGATATCACATTGAACAGACCCTCTTTTCATAGCAGAGCCTCTGCATACTGCACCCAGTTTTGATAATTCCCTTTTCCGAGCTTTGGAAAACCAAACACGTTCTCAAGAGCCTCTGTTACTCTTGGACTGGCCATCTCAGTGTCTTTTAAAGCAAGCTGCGTCTATTTAACAGTTGCATTCCAAAAGCACACTTCCTGAGGCCTTCTGCTGCAGCCGATCAGAGCTTTGGCTTGAAGTCCAAAGTCCACCCCTTAATGCCATCAATTAGGGACTGGCAGGCTTCCCGGGGCTCGAGCACATACCTCTCATCAATCTTCTTGACACGCAGAGAAGATAAGCTGCGTTCCGTTCTTCTGCCATTCGTCTGGGCCCATAACCAAAAATATCAGGATCTCTGCTCGGCCAAGCTGATAAAGCTCATTTTCTTCCTGAGCCTTCAGAATCGCCTCCCGACGGTTAATTGACGACCTGAACCTTTGATAAGGCCTCAGGCATGTCCTCCCAGCAGAGCATCAAAACAGCATGCGGAAGTGATGAGATTTATGGCTACATTTTAAAGAGTTTTATTTCTAAACTACGCAGAACAGAAAAGACATCCTCTCTCTATGAAAGCAGAGAGCAACTGAAACAAAGGAACAAAGGAAACAGGAAACCACTAACGTCACATTTCCGTGAGAATGTAACGTCACATCTCCCTTTCCCGTGAGACTGCCAACAGCCTGGACTGTGTCTGGAATGTAAACACAGTCCTGTGACTCCAAGCAGCTGCACAGTGAGAAACAGAAACTAACAATCACATGGCCCCTTGCACAGGTGCCCAGTGACTCCTCTGATGAGTCTGCAGAAAGATCCATCTCCAAAAGCAACTCTTCTCCTGAGCAAAGTCCTTTTTGCCTGTTTAAGCCCTTCCCAAGTCTCTTCCCCCCCTCCCCTGAACACCCAGAAAGCCTCCCAGGCTGTAAGTAGCAGAAGGGAGCAGAAGGAGGATCAAGGAGTAAACAAAGGATTAATCCCTTCCAAGATGGCCTTCCTGCCTCTTCTCTTTTGCCATACCTAGAGAAGCCAACAGGACATCCTACCAGTGGCTGGCAGGAAGTTGGAACTATAGATAAAGGGGTTATCCCTGCCCTAGGTATACATTCATTCTCTCTCTCTCTCTCTCTCTCTCTCTCTCTCTCTCTCTCTCTCGGTTACTTCCTGCCAGTGGTGAGATGGGCAGTGACAACCCACAAAGGATCATATTTCCCTCCCTACAGGAGAAGGACATACTCTTTGATGTCCTCACATACTCAAGGCTATCAAAATTCCTATGTCAAATAATACAAAATCTTGAGCTGTCTGAAGCGGCCCGTCATCAGGCTGTCATGGCACTGATGCAGAAGTTTCACTCGGATTTCTCTGGTGGTTACGTAGAGCACCTCTCCATGGTAAAGCAGGCCATTTTTCTTAGAAAACAGTTCCACCTCTGTGCTGCCTTCCCTCAGCGCTGCCAGCTTGTCTTTGGTGAAGGTGGCAGCCACCATCTGTTGTTGGAAAACAGAGACCACCATGGCTGACTCTGCTGCTAGCTGTAGCTGTCCCAGGCTCAATGTTTCGCAGCTCTAGAGTAGGGCCAACCCCTCCCCCCCAACTTGGGCTTCCAGGATAGAACATCTGCTCCCTCATTCTGCTTGCTTGGTACATATACGACTCTGAAATCGAGCCTTGCGAAGAATTGATCCCAATGGATCAGCCTCTGATTGAGATGGTGTGCTGTCTGCCAGTACTCGAGGTTCCGATGGTCAGTGCGTACCTTCACCTGGTGCTGGGCACCTTCCAGGAAATGTCTCCAGCCTGTAAAGCAGGCATGGGCAAATTCGACTCTCCAGATGTTTTGGACTACAATTCCCACAATCCCTGACCACTGGTCCTGTTGGCTAGGGATAATGGGAGTTGTAGTCCCAAAACATCTGGAGGGTCGAGTTTGCCCATGCCTGCTTTAAAGGCTTCCTTGATGGCCAGCAGTTCCTTTTCCCAGATAGTATAATTCCACTCCAAGGGATTCAACTTCCTCAAGTGGAGGGTGCAAGCAACACAGCGCCAATGGCCCTGTTGGAGGCCTCAGTCTCCACCAGGAATGGCTGAAGGGGGTCTGCATGCGCAAGATACACATCCGAGGAGAACTGTCTTAGGTGCTCAAATGCCTATTGCGTCTCTGCAGCCCACCATAATGGCTGCTTGCCTCTCAAACAGTCCTAGAGGGGAGTGGTGAGTCTCAAATAGCCGGGCAATAACTTCTGGTAGTAGTTGGTGAACCCCGGGAATCTCTGCAAATCCTTTTTTGTCCTTGGGGTCTGCCAAGTGCTCATGCTCTGCATCTTGGCTGGGTTCATCTTTACCCCCTAGGGGTTGAGACAATACCCCAGGAAATCCATGGTGGTGGCATGAAACTGGCATTTCTCCAACTTGACATACAGCTGATGCTCCTGCAGCCTTTGCAGTACTGCCTAGACATGCTGCACATGTTGAGCTTGGTTCTCAAAGTACACCAGGATGTCATCTAAATAAACTACCACATACTGATCCACAAAGTCCCCCAGCACGTGGTTGATGAAGGCTTGGAATGTTGCTGTCCCTGTCAGCATTCTGAAGGGCATGACTAGGTGCTCAAAGCTGCCATAGCGGGTGCGGAACGTAGTCTTCCACTCATCCCCCCCTGTATGCGAATGAGGTTATAGGCCCCTCTCAGGTCCAATTTTGTGTAGCACTTTGCAGACCTCAACCTCTCCAATAACTCTCCAATGAGAGGCAATGAGTAGTGAGTCGGAGCAATGATTTTACAGTGGTACCTTGGGTTACAGACGCTTCAGGTTACGCATTTTCGGGTTGCGCACCGCGCCAAACCTGGAAGTACCGGAACGGGTTACTTCAGGGTTTTGGCGCTCGCACATGCACAGAAGCACCAAATTGTGACCTGCGGGTTGCGAACGCTGCGGGTTGTGAACGTGCCTCCCGCACAGATCATGTTCGCAACCCGAGGTTCCACTGTATTTAGTTTTCAAAAATCCATGCATAGACGAAGTTCTGTCAAGGTTTTTTTTTTCTTTACAAACAGGACAGGGGTGCCACCAGGCTCCTTAGAAGGACGGATGAAACCTCTTCCCAGATTCTTGTCCAGAAAATCCCTCAAGGTGGTCAGTTCTGTTTCTGACATTGGGTAGAGGGGGCTCCTGGGGAGCTGTGCCCCTGGCAGGAGGTCAATCTTGCAACCATAAGGGTCGATGATGTGGCAACCGGTCTGCTTCCTTCTCATGGAAGACATCCCTGAAGGAGCAGTATTTGGGGGGCAGCTGGCTCTACTCACCAGTGAGAGGCCCCACCAAAGCTGCTTCCACTGCAGCAATGGTCTCGGGTGAGATCTCCTAGGCAGTGGCACTGGCAATATGCCGAACCAAACACTAGGGAGCGCTGCCCCCACACAATTACAGGATTGTAAGTAATATTCATTCTCCCATTGCTGTTGGATCTCATGACCCACACTGTTTACATTCCATTCCTCTGGAAGTGTGAGAACGGAAACTCAGACACAGCATTTCTGTTCTCTGTGCTTTTGTATTTCTGTGCTTTTGCTGCAAGCATATAAGGAATACCTGTTGCCCACTCAAAAAGTGTCCAAGAATCAATAGACGCAGCAGTAGAGAAAAAGAAGGCAAAGTTTATTGCTGAGCAATAAAGACCCAGTGGAATACTTTCCAGAGCCTGAGTGCCAAAGCCCCCTGGGCATTGGGTTTATATACCTGATTACAAACAGCATTTGGGCATTACATATTCATATATTGCGGCAAAATCAAACCAATGAGCAGGGCACAAGCTCTTCCTATGCCCATGTAAAGAATACTTCTGCTTTTCTCATATTGTGCATCCTTATGCCCTTTACCCTAATTTTCAGCAATAAGGAGGAAAAGAAACCTATTTGACCATTGAAACCTGAATAACCCCCACCATCTGCTATCGGCTAGAACATTGCATTGTGGCAGACTGCTTTTTCCTGTTCCCCATCTCTTTTTTTTTTTATAAGATATTTATTAGGTTTTTTGAAATATTACAGTAAAAATGAAAAAGAAAAGAGAAAAATACAAAATAAAAACAATTAAAAACACACATATTTCCAGTTACTTATTTTCCTTTAGCTTGTTTCCCGGACCTCCTCGTACCTCCCTTTTTTGTATTCCACTTCAATTTATTGGTTCAGCAAATCCTTACCATTAGATTTTAACCCATTTATAACCCTTTTTTTCATATTCTCTTAAAGCATTACAGCTAGAAACCACTTAGTTACTATCCAACATCATTCTATCATTCATTAATTTTACAATATTTCTGTAAGTAGTCTTTAAATTTCTTCCAATCTTCTTCCACCAACTCTTCTCTCTGGTCTTGGATTCTGCCAGTCATTTCTGCCAATTCCATATAGTCCATCACCTTCATCTGCCATTCTTCCACAGTGGGTAGATCTTGTGTCTTCCAATACTTTGCAATGAGTATTCTTGCTGCTGTTGTAGCATACATAAAAAAAGTTCTGTCCTTCTTTGGCACCGACTGGCCGACAATGCCCAGAAGAAAGGCCTCTGGTTTCTTCAAGAAAGTATATTTAAATACCTTTTTCAGTTCATTATATATCATTTCCCAGAAAGCCTTAATCCTTGGGCATGTCCACCAAAGGTGAAAGAATGTACCTGCAGTTTCTTTACATTTCCAGCATTTATTATCGGGCAAATGATAGATTTTTGCAAGCTTGACTGGGGTCATGTACCACCTGTATATCATTTTCATAATATTCTCTCTTAGGGCATTACATGCCGTAAACTTCATACCTGTGGTCCATAACTGTTCCCAGTCAGCAAACATAATATTATGTCCAACATCTTGTGCCCATTTAATCATAGCAGATTTCACCGTTTCATCCTGAGTATTCCATTTCAACAGCAAGTTATACATTCTTGACAAATTCTTAGTTTTGGGTTCTAACAGTTCTGTTTCTAGTTTTGATTTTTCCACCTGGAAGCCAATTTTCTTATCCAAATTATATGCCTCCATTATCTGATAACAATGAAGCCAATCTCTCACTTTGTTTTTTAGTTTCTCGAAACTCTGCAATTTCAATTTGTCTCCTTCTTGTTCCAAAATTTCCCAATATTTCGGCCATTTGGCCTCCATATTGAGCCTTTTCAGAGCTTTCGCTTCCATCGGTGACAACCACCTTGGGGTTTTATTTTCCAGTAAATCCTTGTATCTTATCCAAACATTAAACAGTGCTTTCCTGACAATATGATTTTTAAATGCTTTATGTGCTTTAACCTTATCATACCATAAATATGCATGCCATCCAAATACGCTGTTAAAACCTTCTAAATCCAAAATGTCTGTATTTTCAAGAAGTAGCCATTCTTTCAACCAGCAAAAAGCTGCTGGTTCATAATAAAGTTTAAAGTCTGGCAGGGCAAATCCACCTCTTTCCTTTGCGTCAGTTAATATCTTAAATTTTATTCTGGGCTTCTTGCCCTGCCAGACAAATCTAGAAATATCTCTCTGCCACTTCTTGAAACAGTCCATCTTGTCCACGATTTGCAATGTCTGAAACAAAAACAACATTCTAGGCAATACATTCATTTTTACCGCAGCAATATGGCCCAGCAGTGAAAGCTTCAAATTTGACCAGATTTCTAAATCTTTTTTCACTTCCGTCCAACATTTTTCATAATTATCTTTAAATAAGTTCCCATTTTTGGCTGTCATATTAATCCCCAGATATTTCACTTTCTTAACCACAGTCAGACCTGTCTCATTCTGAAACCTCTCTCTTTCAATCGGTGTTAAATTTTTCTCTAAAACCTTAGTTTTTAACTTGTTCAGTTTAAATCCTGCCACTTGACCAAATTCTTGAATTAATTCTAAAACCCTTTTAGTGCTAGATTCTGGCTCCTGTAACGTCAATACTAAGTCATCTGCAAATGCTCTCAGTTTGTACTGTTTGGCTCCGACCTGTATACCTTTAACCCTTCTAATCATATTCAGCAGAACCTCCAGGACCGATATAAAAAGCAGTGGGGAGATTGGGCACCCCTGTCGTGTTCCTTTTTCTATCTTAAATTCTTCCGTCACCACATTATTTACAATTAATTTAGCCTTTTGTTCAGAGTATATTGCACCTATACCATTTTCAAAACCTTGGCCTACCCCCATCCCCTGTAGGTTCTTCTTCAAAAAGCTCCAAGAGATATTGTCAAAAGCTTTCTCCGCATCCACAAATATCAGAACTGCTTTAGTGTTAATATTCACTTCTAGTTTTTCCAAAATGTCAATTATATTCCTCAAATTGTCAGACAAGTGTCTTCCCGGGAGAAAGCCCGCTTGGTCTTTATGGATCTCTTCCATCAATACTTTTTTCAATCTCTTGGCCAAGATGTCTGCAAAAATTTTGTAATCCACATTAAGTAACGATATAGGGCGGTAGTTCTTAAGCTGAGTCTTTTCAGTCTCTGTTTTAGGTATAAGTGTAATGTACGCCTCTTTCCACGACTCTGGTGCCCTTTTCCCTTCCATAATTTCATTGCAGACTTCCTTCAAAGGTTGCAATAGCCACTCTTTCAAAGATCTATAATATCTAGAAGTCAGCCCATCCGGTCCTGGAGATTTGCCCAATTGCATATTTTGAATGGCACCTTCCACTTCCTGTTCAGCATTAATTTACTTTCTTGAGAGATTTTTTGTAATCCATTTGTCTTCAAAAATCGGTCTATGTCCATTTCTTTCTGTGGCCCTTGCGTGCATAATTGTTTAAAGTACCTCTGGAAACAGTTTCTAATCTCAATTGGGTTATGTATATTCTTTCCTTCCACTTCTAAGTTTGTAATAGTATTTAATTTTTGTCTTTTTTTCATTTGCCAGGCCAACAATTTCCCACATTTATTAGCTGATTCAAATGTTTTTTGTCTCATTTGTTTAATTTTCCATTCTATTTCCTGATTCATCATTTTCATGTATTGTACTTGGTATAATTTTATTTCTCTCAGAATCTCCTGCGACTTTGGTTTTGCTCTCAATTTCTTCTCACTTTCTTTTATTTTCTCCAAAATTTTATCTTTCTTCTCATTCTGACTTCTCTTCTTTATTGCATTCTGTTGTATCAGAAACCCTCTCATGACCGCTTTACTTGCGTCCCAGATTACTCTTTTTTCTACATTAGTGTTCATGTTTATTTCAAAATAGTCTCTCAACGTTTTTTGGGCCTTTTTATATACTTCTTCATCTCTAAATAAGGTGTCATTCATCCTCCATCTGAAGGATCCGGTTGATATTTGTTTCATCTCCATCCTTACCGCATTATGGTCGGAGCAGGTTTTTGGGCAGATTTCTACTTTCTTTATCTTTGGTGCCATTCCTCTAGTTATCCATATTTGGTCAATTCTAGTCCATGTCATTTTGGCTTCAGAAAAGAAGGTTCCCTCTCTTCCCAAGGGGTTCTTTACTCTCCAGATATCCACTAAGTCTATATTGTCTGTCATCTCAAAAAATGTTTTCGGTAGTCTACCATCCTTGGTAACTACCTGTCTTTGTGCCTTATCCATGTTTGTAGATACTACTCCATTCATGTCCCCCATCAAAATCAATTTATATTCCAAATAGTCCAGAAAAGTCTCGTGCAACTTTTTAAAGAATTCAGATTCCCCCTCATTCGGTGCATAAATTCCTACTATCAGGAATTTCTCTCCTTGAACTTGAATTTCAATTGCCAAAAATCTTCCTTGGTCATCTTTAAAAATTAATTTTGGTAATAGTCTCTCCTTTGCATATATCACAACTCCTCTTTTTTTAACTTTGTCAGATGAGATAAAGTCTTGTCCCAATCTTTTATTAATCAGTAGTTTCCTGTGTAGCCTTGTTATATGTGTTTCTTGTAAACAAATCAAGTCCAATTGTTCCTTTTTTAGTAAATGAAAAACACTTTTTTCTCTTTCGAGGGGAGTTCAAGCCATTACAATTCCAGCTTAACAGTTGCAGAGCCATGATGGGGTTACTTCACTTTACCTCCAACTGCACCAAGTGTCTGTTCTTGTTCTGTAGGTAGTGTCTCTTTCTCTGGGCCGTGCAATCCAAAAGATAAGTTTGCTATGTCTAGTATGCCTTTTGGCTCTTCTCCAGATTCCACTTCTTTCTGTAAGTCTTCTTCGTGATCTTTCAAGAACCTGTCCTTGTCGTTAAGTGATCTTATTTTTATCTTTCTTCCTTTGTATTTAAAGGATAGGCCTTGAGGAAATTCCCACCTGAAAAGAATTCTATTTCTTTTCAACAGGGCAACTAGGTCTCCGTAGTTCAACCTTAAGTCCAAAAGATGTTTTGGAATGTCCTTAAATATCACCACACTTGAGTCGTAGATTTCCAAAGTCTTTTGATAGTGCAAATTCAAAATTTTGTCTCTCTCTTCTTTTGTTCGAAGGGTAATCAGGCAGTCCCTCGCCTTATTCCTGCTTTGTCCTCTTCCAAGTCTAAATGCATTCACTATCTTGAATTCTTCCTTCCCCAAGTCCTGTTGCCAAAAGTCTGTAAATTCCTGTGTAAGAAAGTCAGCCAGGTTATCTTTCTCCCATTCTGGTACAGCCCTGATTCTTAAATTTCTTTGTCTCTCTTTCAATTCAATCATAGACAATGTCAAATCGTGGTCCTCTAATTTCTTATATACTGGTGGTATCTTCTCTTGAATAGCAGTTGCAATATCTTTTGCTTCTTCAGCTATCTTTCGGGTCGAAGCAGATTCCTGTAATAATTTTTCGATAGACTCTGTATTGGTGTTCACCTTCTGTCCCAAATTATTAATACTTGTAGTGTTCAGATCAATTTTACCTGATGCTTCAGCTACTTGTTTATTAGTCTCAGCTACCTGCTTAGCTAAATTTTCCAAAGATTCATTAATTTTTCCAAGTGCATGTGCCAAAACGTCTTCGGACGACATAACTTTTGGTTTGACCTGTGGGAGTGCAGCCCCTGATGTTCCAGATGCTCCAGATGTTGAAGCCCTTCTTTGCTGCGCAGTATCTGTCCGATAGTGTCTGCCAGACCTAGTAGTTTTTTCCTGCGCCAGCTCTATCTTTCCTTTCCCATCTGCCATAACACTCTCATGAGAATTCAAGGTCGTTCCCACAGTTGAAAGTTTGTTTTAGAATGGAATTTTCCTCTAACCCAGTTGTTATTGTAACAATGTCCAGCCTCCACTAGGGGGACACAGTAACAGCCAAAGTTTGCAACTTTTAAAAACAAAGATGGTCTTTATAAGTCCCCCAATTCACTTAAAAACAACAGTTTCAATGCACTTGAACAGTTACTTTGAAGCCAGGAGAAGTCCAGAAACACTATATCTCTTCTGCAGGATTAGCTGTCAAACATCCTCTGGTTACCGATAGGCTTTCCACTGAACGGCATTCCTTATCTAGGGGCAGTCCATTCCCAGGTTTTAAGCAGCAGATTTAAGCTTCCTTTCCCCCTTTTCTTTGCAGGTAAATACAACTCAAACCTTCCCCCCTCCTCTCCTGCAATCCGGAGGGGAGACCACTTTCCAGATGTTAAGATTTAATCTTTTTTTCCGGACGTCTCTCTATGTTTCCGCTTTACAGTCTCTTTGCTTTGAACTATCTACAAGAAAGGAAGGCAGACTTCCTGGTTATACCTTCCCGCTTCGGTACCGAATTAGCTGTTTTTTCTCCTTTTAAATCCAATTTAATCCTACTCACGGGTAGTTGCTTTCGAAGTCCAATTATCCCAGGAAAAAGTCAGCGCTCTCCAATAACGGCTGTGCGGCTTCACTCCGCGGAAGAAGCAGTCGACTCTCAGCACCACCCCGCTCACCCCGTCCCGCTCCGGAGCCCTTAAAAAGGGTCCCTTCGCAACTTGGGGGGGCGCTAATGGTGCCCGCTGAGTCCCCACGTTCACAGGCTTCCCCCGCCTGTGATTTTTAAAGGGTCCCCGCTTTGCCGCAGCGGTAAGACCCGATCCCGCGGAGCTGGTCCCTCCGAGAATCAGAGGGAATCCGCCATTAGCAATGGCGCTGACCCGGAAGTCCCTTCCTGTTCCCCATCTCAGCCCCATCTCGTGAGCATGAGAAGCAGTCTGGGGAAGGTTCCCTATAGAAAAAATGCCAATACATCAGATTTATTGTTTCCTTCAAGCACAATAGCAGGACAGAGAGAAATAGGGCAAAGGGAAACTCTGGATTCTTGAGATTCAAGCACTTTTAGCTCTGCTGAAGCCTTAGTGATTTAAACATCATTAGGATACATGGATATATAAAAATCATCATTAGGATATATGGTTATATATGGATATAGAAATCATAAAGGTAAAATTCTTCCAGGTGGTCTTGCCACATTTTGTTCTGTCTCCCGGACAGACAGGATGTTTGTGTGAGCTGCTCTTCACACTGTTGTTATTTTCTTTATTATGATTTGATTTGATGTACAGCAATAAAATTAGCAATGCTACATACTTCCACAACCTCACTTTTGTTTACTCTGCTGTTCGCATGCTCATATGAGCAGATATGAGTAGCTGAGATACAGGACTGTTGCTGAATGCTTCATGAGAGTCCTGTTACCGGAGGGAGAGGCCTCATAAGGATCGTGGCATGTCAACCAAGACATCCCCAACACCAGGGGAAACGTGGCTAGCTTGGCTAGGTAAAATACAGCCTGCTCTTGGTGTCCCGGCAGCTCAAGGGGCAATGGCACAGTAGTGTTGGAGATAGAACCTGAAAGCAGTGGGACAGACAGATATTGTGACCAATCACAGGGACTCCAGCTCCTGTGTTCCCACCCCTTGCTGCCGGGCAAAGTCACAGTCCAGAAAATTGTTGGAAGCACCAGTCCAAAGGAGCACACAGCTGCACTTTGCGCCCATCAGGGAATTGTAGCACTGCTCTCAGAGTAAGGCCAGTGGGGGAGGAAGAGGTATCGAAGGATGAGGCCCTGTGTTCTGTCTTCTTCCCAGCCCTGTGAAGAAGAGCTTGACCTTTACCAGAGATAGAATTTGGAGTTTTCCTGCTGCTGATCCTCCTGGTCTGGCCTTCTCCTCTCCATGGCAACACAGAGTGTGCTGGAAGAGCTTTTGGCCGGACAACTGCAAGCAAAATGGCTCCCTCCTCCACAGTACAGACACAATATCTCACAATATTGTATTGGGTTTACTGCCTCTGACAGTACCAGCTGTGACTGGTTTGACAGCTATGACCATTCATGGACAGGGAAAGGCCACAGTAGTTCATGCATTGGCTACTTCAAGACTGGATTGCTGCAATGTGCTCTACGTGGGGCTTCCCTCGTGCTTGATCCAGACGCTGCAGTTAGTGCAAAATGCTGCAGCCCGATTAACAGGAGCAAGGCCTTGTCAGCATATAACACCCGTGCTCAGAGATCTGCACTGGTTGCCATTTTGCTATCGGGACAGGTTCAAGGTGTTACTATTAGTATATAAAGCCCTTAACAACTAAGGACCAGTTTATTTACGAGCTCACCTTACCTTACATGTGCTCAGTTGACTGTTTAGATTGGCAGAATTTGCACTACTACAGGTGTCACATAATACCCATTCTGCATTTGTAAGAATTCAATTGTTTTGTGTGGCAGCGCCTACACTTTGAAACTCCCTGCCTATTGAGATCAAGCAGGCACTTTCAATGCACTCTTTTTGGCGCCTGCTAAAAACATTCCTTTTTAAACAATCCTACCCAGATGCTTAGAAAGTTTAGGTAATTTTAATGTGTTTTAGTGTTTTAATTTTTGTATGTTTTAAAGTAGGGTTGTATTTTTTTGTTTTACTGTTATTATCTTTTGTGAACCACTTTGAGGTATTTTTTTACAACTGAGTGGTGTATATATTGTATGAAATAAATAAATTCCACACACTGATACTGGAATAATTTCACAGCGAAAGACACAGGAAGTTTAAATATAGGGCTAAATATAGTTGTAATTTCCAGTACATACAGAGAAAGTATAGAGTGGCCTATAAAAAGTGGAGGCAGTGGTAGTGGTAGCTCAGAAGAATTCTGGTAAGGAAAAGGCATGTCACCAGATGCTGAAAGATATGGTTCTGCAAATACAAAATTGTTCAGCATTGGTTCTGAATGCCAAGTGCTCCTTTCACCATTGACTTTCCTGCAGTACTTAATGAGTGCCATAGATAAACAGATAAAAAATCAATTGCTTGATTTGGTAACGTTTCAAGCACTTAAAAGATTTCAAGCAGACACCAGTCTGCTTATGAAAAGCATGCCTTTGTGAGGCATCATTCATAATGATGGTCAAGCAAAAGTTGGTTGCCCCACCCACTTGATATTAAAAAGGAGGGGGTGGGAGGAGGAATAGGACTGCCTGAAAACTAGTTTCCATAATTTATACTATGAACATTTCCACTAGGGAGCTGCTATCTCATTTGTACTTACAGATACATTTAAGAAAATGGATCCTCCAACTCCTCTCTCCTGGACAATTGACAGGTCTTGGATCAGATGAGTCGCAATTCTCCTGTCTTCAATTAAAATACACCTTTGGGTTTATTATCACACAATTGCTCCCTGGGAAATTTATAACTCCTCTTTTCTGTTGTATACCCCTCATGTCCATCCCCTTGGGCTTTTATTCCCTTCTGCCCATGTGACTATTACCATCCCCATCTATCAATATGTGCCTCTTGATTTTCTGGAGGTGATCCTAGGGCTGCCAAATTGTGTGCCGTATGCAGCCATGTGTCTGGAAACTGGCCAAGGGCTTTTGGAAAACAAAGCATGACTCATCACTATAAAATTCTGGCTCCGCCTATATTTCAAGTCCAACCCAACTTCTTTAACTTTCTATATGCTGGCGGAATCCCACCACTCCAAATGGTTAGCTCACATTGAGAGCAAAATCAGAACCTGTGGCCTATCACTCAAGTCACTGCTGATGCTCCCACAATTGGAAGCATTCCAGACAATCAAGCATAGAATTCTAGAGATTGAATTCCAAACCACTAGCAGTGCAGCCAAAAAGCCCTGTTCCCCATTGGGGTTGGGAATTCCACCTTCGTTTGGCCAGGATACTCCATATTTAAATCACCTTTAGGATCCCCATCTACGCAGAGCTCTTTACCTTGCAAGATTCAATGTTTTGCCCTCTGCAGTTTTGCAAGGTAGGTCTTGTGCTCTTGTGACACAAAACAGGTTGAATCCCTCACACGTTCATGTGCATAAAATCCCAACAGTGGCCAGAGTAGAGGACACAAACACACAAAAAAAAAGCAAAGGGAAAAAGAAGAAAGAGAAGATAAAAAGAGAAAAATTAAAAGGACTTATGATTCTCCGTCTGTCAGTTACATATAAAAAGATTATTCAAAGTATTCACTCCAGGATAACATCCAACTGTTCCTTCTTCTGCTAAGTGATATTTGGGAAACTACCGTATTTTTCGCTCTATAGGACGCACCAGACGATGACGCACCTAGGTGTTTTTTTTTTGGGGGGGGGGGGGGGACAAGAAAAAAAAATCTGAATCCCAGAAGCCAGAACAGCAGGAGGGATCTGGCTTCTGGGATAGCCCCTTGCTGTTCTGACTTCTGGGATAGCCACTGATGCCTCTCCCGGGCAGCGGGATGAAGGCTCCCCCTGCCTGGAAGAGGCTGCACGCAGGTAAGCTGCCCTCTGTACCTTCCCCCATCTCCAGCAAGAACTGTGCGCTCTTTAAAGGGAGCGCGGTTCTTGGGGGCTTTTCTGGGAGGTGGGGGAAGGGACAGAGCCCCCCACTTCCCACAAGAGCTGCGTGAAGCCTCCCAGGGCAGCAGAAAGCTTTCGTCTCGCTGCCCTACGGAGGCTTCGCAGGGGCTATCCAAAAGCCAGAATAGCTGTGCAGCGCTCCCTCTAGCTGTTCTAGCTTCGTGCGAAGCCTCCGCAGGGCATGAGGAGCCTTCATCCCTGTGTCCTGCGGAAGCTTCTGGGATACCCCGCAAAGCCTCCGCAGGGCAGCGGGATGTGCAGCAAAGCCCGAAGCTTGAACAGCGAGACAGAGCGCTGCGCAGCGAGACGGAGCGCTGTGCAGCGCTCCGTCTCGCTCTTCTGGCTTCTGGGGCAGCCCATGAAGCCTCCGCAGGGCAGTGGGATGAAGGCACCCCACTGCCCTGTGGAGGCTTTGCGCATTTAAGCCCGAAGCTAGAACAGCGAGACGGAGCGCTGCGCAGCGCTCTCTCTCCCTGTTCTGGCTTCTGGCTTAGCCGCGCAGCCTGCATTCGCTCCATAAGACGCACACACATTTTCCCTTACTTTTTAGGAGGGAAAAAGTGCGTCTTCTAGAGCGAAAAATACGGTAGTTGAAAAGTTTCTCTACTCCCAAAGACGGTAATAAAATGATATACTCAGATATTGATTGATTTTGTATTTGTAACAATCCTAGAAAGTAACAATAATTGTTACAGATATGTGATGTAACAATCACACATCCAGCAACGGAGGAGTGAAATGCTAACATCCTCCCCCTTTTCAGGTAACCGTTTCTGCATTTGCTAACGCAGCCATACACAATTAAGCATACAGTTGTCGTACACATAACAGACTCCTGCAGTGCTCCCCCCCCCAACCTGTGGTACCACTTGCAACTGGTCTGGCCTTGTGCCTGACCATCTTGCCCTTCATGGCCTTTAGCCATGCCTCAGCATCCTTTGAGGACACACTCTGTACCTCTTGGAAGCTTTTAGGTTCGGTTCAAAAATCTGTTCTGAGCTACTAACAACAGCTATATTTGCAATAGCTGTTTTGGCAAACTCCTGAGCAAACCTCTTAGGTTGTTTGGCCTATGTGGCCCTTTCACTTCTGTATATGATATGCAAGTCTTCCAGACTGGGCATCTCCTCTTTAGGAGAATAGTGACCTATTGTGAACTGTGGTTCCTCCAATTCTCGCTCAGACTGTTCAGATGGTCTGAGAGATCCTTGTGCACTTTTGGGACACGGGTGGCGCTGTGGTCTAAACCACTGAGCCTAGGGCTTGCCAATCAGAAGGTCGGCGGTTCAAATCCCTATGACGGGGTGAGCTCCCATTGTTCAGTCCCAGCTCCTGCCAACCTAGCAGTTTGGTTTGAAAGCATGTCAAAGTTCAAGTAGATAAATAGGTACTGCTCCGGCGGGAAGGTAAACGGCGTTTCCATGCACTGCTCTGGTTTCGTCAGAAGCGGCTTAGTCATGCTGGCCACATGACCCGGAAAAACTGTCTGCGGACAAACGTTGGCTCCCTCGGCCAGTAAAGCGAGATGAGCGCTGCAACCCCTGAGTCGTTCCCACGTTGCTGCATTTGCTAACACAATCAAACATACAGTTGTCATACCCATAACAGACTCCTGTAGTTCTTTTCCCGTATGTGGGACCACTTGCAACTGGTCTGGCCTTGTGCCTGGCCATCTTGCGCTTCTGCTCAGTCAGTTTTATAGACCCAACGACTATCAAGAAGCTTCATACCTGGGTTTATCGGGACTAGTTCCCAAGTCTTGTTCCTTTCTAAGGAATCGAGTTCAGCCTTCCTGGCCTTTAGCCATGGCTCAGCATCCTTTAAGGACACACTCTGTACCTCTTGGAAGCTTTTATGTTCAAAACTTGTTCTGAGTCGCTAGCAACAGCTATATTTGCAGTAGCTGTTTTAGCAAACTCCTGAGCATACCTGGTGGGTGGCTTACCCTTAGTAGCTCTTTCAGATCTGCGTATGAGACGCAAGTCTTCCAGACTAGGCTTTTCCTCTTTAGGAGAATAGTGACCTATTGTGAACAGTGGTTCCTCCAATTCTCAATCAGACTGTTCAGATGGTCTGAAAGATGCTTATGCGCTTTTGTAGTCCACTGTATCAGTATAACTCACATCTGCGCTATCACTGTCACTGTCATCATCAGATTCAGTATCTGAACCGGCAGAAATGGGATAGCTTTGGGAAATGCCCACATTATCTCCCCATTTTGCATTGTACTCAACACTTCTGGTTAGTCTTACCACCTTGGTATCAGATATTAGTACTCTATACAACCCTTTTCATACCCTGGGAAAATACCATGCAAACCATGTTTGCTGAGCTTGTTGCTCTGTGGTGTCTGAACCCACATATCAGAACCAAAAATTCTAACCGACCACCTGTCTCCTTGATCCTTGCCCATCCTGGCTAATAAAAGCGAGCCGGGAAGGGCTGGGCGATGGGCTCTGCGGGGTGGTGAATGCTTCCCTCTGTGAGGGAGCCTTCCCAGACCCGCTGAAAGAGGCGGTCATTAAACCACTTCTTAAAAAAACATCTTTAGACCCGGTCAATATGGCCAACTATCGCCCAGTTTCAAATCTACCATTCTTGGGCGAGGTGACTGAGCGGGTGGTTGCTGAACAACTCCAAGCACGCCTGGAGGATGCGGACCATTTGGATCCCTTCCAATCAGAATTCAGGCCTCACCATGGGACTGAAACTGCCTTGGTTGCACTGGTTGATGATCTCCGGCGAGCTAGGGACAAAGGTGAGAGCTGTTTCCTAGTTCTGCTGGATCTCTCAGTGGCCTTTGACACCATCGACCATAACATCCTTTTGGACCATCTAGAGGGGCTGGGAACTGGGGGCACTGTTATACGGTGGTTTCGCTCCTTTCTTCTGGGCTGTGTTCAGAAAGTGGTGGTGGGGATGAGTGTTCAGACCCCTGGGCTCTCACTTGTGGGGTGCCTCAGGGTTCCGTCCTCTCCCCCATGCTTTTTAATATCTATATGAAGACACTGGAAGAGATCATCAGGGGGTTTGGGCTGGGTGTTCATCAGTGTGCAGATGACACCCAGCTCTACCTCTCTTTTAAATCAGAACCAGTGAAGGCGGTGAAGGTCCTGTGTGAGTGCCTGGAGGCGGTTGGAGGATGGATGGCGGCTAACAGATTGAGGTTGAATCCTGACAAGACAGAAGTACTGTTTTTGGGGGACAGGGGGTGGGCGGGGGTGGGGGATTCCCTGGTCCTGAATGGGGTAACTGTGCCCCTGAAGGACCAGGTGTGCAGCCTGGGAGTCATTTTGGACTCACAGCTGTCCATGGAGGCGCAGGTTAATTCTGTGTCCAGGGCGGCTGTCTACCAGCTCCACCTGGTACGCAGGCTAAGACCCTACCTGCCCGCAGACTGTCTCACCAGAGTGGTGCATGCTCTAGTTATCTCCCACTTGGACTACTGCAATACGCTCTACGTGGGGCTACCTTTGAAGGTGACCCAGAAACTACAATTAATCCAGAACGTGGAAGCTAGACTGGTGACTGGGAGTGGCCGCCGGGACCACATAACACCGGTCCTGAGAGATCTGCATTGGCTCCCCAATACGTTTCAGAGCACAATTCAAAGTGTTGGTGCTGACCAAATTGCAGAGATGCAGCATTTTGCCTTCTGTGTGAGAGAAGAGAGAGTGATACAGTCCAGAGACAGCTTCTTCTATCTATAAGCGTTTATTTACAGCAGTAAATCACCATCAGAACTTTCAGACATTTCCTCTCCGTTCAGTCTAAAACTGAAACCAACTCACAGAACAAAGACTGTGACGATAGCATAGCATCGCGTAGATGCTCCCCCCCCCCCGATACAGAACACCAAGAAGGTTAACCCTATAACCACCATACTCCACAATAACTATTGTTGTTGTTGTTGTTGTTGTTGTTGTTGTTGTTGTTGTTGTTGTTATATCAGGTGCTTGAGAAAAGGCTTCTTCTGGTACAATTTCTCATAGGGTGTGCTGTTTACAGCTGAGGAGTATCTCCTGCTAGAAACATACAGAAAACAATTCAGTCCTTCAGCCCAAAATGAATTTGGCAAATTTGCATCATGCAACTATGATTTCATGCCCTGTAGCAAGATCTGGTTCACCCCTTCACACAAACCATTCTGCCATGGTGATCTTGGGGTACCAACATCATGCTGAATGCCTTAGTCAGGAAACTCTCAAAACCTGTTGAACAAAAGACTCCTCCCCGATCTTGGAAAAGAGAATCAATTTGCACATTATGAACACTTTTCAACCATGCACAAAATTCCTTAAACTTGGTTAGGGCTTGATCCTTTTGTTGCAGCATATACACCCAAGTAAATCTGGAAAAAGAATCAACCAAAACCAGAAAATACTTAGCATTGCTTCTAGAGGGAGATAGAGGACCAACTAAATCAGCGTGCACCTGCTGATAAGGTTTTATAGCTTTCCCCACAGACAATTTCCCTCTGGGAGCTATCTCAACCTTTGTTTCTGCACATAACTTGCACTTCATGTGATCCTTATTTTCAGACATAACACAACATGTTTCATTTTTCACCACATCACCACCACCACCATATGATAGTAAATACAATCCATTTACATTATAGCCGTACAATATGTTCTCATTGTTCTTGCTAATGATGCACTTCTCTTTACTGAAGGCAACAGTAAAGTCTTGCGAAGTAAGCTGGGAAATGCTGAGTAGATTATCAGCCAAACCAGGAACAAAAAGTACATTTTGCACAGTTGTCCCGATGCTCTGAAGGTTAATAGTACCAACACCTTCACTCTGCAAGCGATGACCATCTGCCTGAAGTACAGTCCCTTGTTGCGCCTTAAAGGTGACAAACAGGTGTCGGTCACAGCATAGGTGTCTTGATGCCTCAAAATCTATTATGAACACATTCTGGGCTTTTGGGTTGGTGCTTTGCATGATCAAAGCCTTTGCCTGGGTAGAACTGGGCTGGGCTTGACCCTTGCCTTTGGCCCCTCTGTCCTTGAAGCTCTTGGTAGCTTCCTTGGCTTTTGGGCGCTTTCTACAATCCTTTTGCAGATGCCCCTTCTCACCGCAATTGTAGCACTGCTGTGCTTTCAAAGCTGTGGCACTTTCTGCACTCTGTGCCACCGACTGGGGTGCTTTAGAAGCAACAGCCTCCCTCTGATCATTAGCAATAGCCTTACTGCGGTCAGACTCATTGAGCAGGACAGAGCAAACACATGAAACAGATAAATCAGCAGTTGGCAGAACAGCCAACTGAGATGTGACAGCTGAGTAACTGTCGTCCAGGGAATTCAAGATCATAAAGCAAAATAAAGACTCTGGAAGTGCGACTTCCCTCTGCACCATCTGCTCCCTTAGGTACTTCATCTGTGTCAGATGCCTTTGGAGCTCTCCCCCAGGCTGTAATGCCATCTTGGACAGCCTCTGGAAATGAAGCAACGCTGATCCCGCAGCTACTCTCAGATGTGCCTCTCAAAGAGCAATCGACACATCTTGAGCTGACCTCTTCACCTGAAGATGGATCAGCTGCTGATCACGTACAGCCAGTATGAGCATAGCTCTAGCCTGTTGATCTGCCTTCCTCCACCTTTGGGAGGGCTGGGCTGGCAGACACCTGTGTGCCAAAGGTCAACCGTGTGCCAAACACCCTGTTACAGCAGCAAAGCCTCAACCTTGAGATTCCAGGTAGCATAATTATCCTTCGTTAAAAGAGGACATGAGGAAATTCCCAATCCTTGTAATAGATCCCTCTCTGGCTCTTTTACTTCAGCCGGGGAAATTCCACAGCAAACAGTCATAAATCTTGCAAGCGGCTTACCAAGCTCCACTCGCTGAACTGAGAGGTTACATACCTCATTAAATCACTGAGACAGGACTCAGGACACTCTGCAGCACACTCCAGACTCGGAACCGATACGCTGCTCCACTCTGGGCTTTGGTACTGATGCCGCAGCTCCACTCTGGGACCCATAACCATGTTGGTTTCTATTTCCCTCACTGTGCAGCAAAATGCTTGTCACAAGACAATTGTTTACATTCCACAGTCAGAGTTACTGTTGGATTCCCACGGGAATGGGAGACTGGATGTGACGTACACTGGTTTCCTGTTTTTCACTGTTCTCTCGGTGTTCTTTGTTTCCGAGATGAGGTTGCTTCTCTGCTCTCATAGAGGCAAGATGCATGTTTGTATGCTCTCAGCATAGAGTGGAAATAAAGTTAAGAATGTGGCACATACTGCTTATCCTTCTGCTGTGTGGACTACTCTGCTTGGGCTCAAGACAAGACAAGCCTGTATCAGCTTCAGATGGGCCGAAGCTGGTCAAAATCTCACATTTTTGGTTCCGGGCCCAGGAAAACGGAATCGGACTGAAGAATGGCTGCTGGCAGAGGAACAGAGGAACGGATCAGACGTTATCTGCTCTGCGCGTCAAGATGATTGATGAGAGGTATGTGCTCATTGCCCCGGGAAGCCTGCCAACTCCTAATTAATGGCTTTATGGCTGGACTTTGAACTTTTAAAGCCGTTTGCCACGGCACAGGCTCAAAGGCTTGAGAGGCTTGAAAACCGAAAGTGCTTTTACAAGTGCTTTTGGAAGCAGCTGTACTCAGACGCAGCTTGATTAATAAAGCAGCAATGCCGTGGGTACTGTACGCAGAGGCTCTTCTGCGAAAAGAAGGTCTGTTTAATGTTATTACAGACACCCCCCCCCCAGCTCCAATAACAGATGAATGGGCAGCTAAGGATTCCAAAGCAAGGGGAACTCTTACATTGATAGTCTCCCCAGAAGAGCTCTGTCTGTTGCGTGATAAGACCTCAGCCAGAGAGATTTGGGACACTTTGAGAGATGCTCATTTGAGGACAGAAGCTGGTGCTTCTTTGTTCTACTATGCCAAGTTGCATGATATGGCACTTGCTGAAGGTGCAGATGTGCACCTCCCAGAGATTTCACCCCTCCCATACCCAAGAATCTCCTGATCATCTCCTGATGGTCTCTGCTGACTCTCCAGAGAGGAGGAGGCGTGTCCTGCCTATCTACTTTTTCTGCCCAGCAACATATCAGTCTGTGTGTGTGAGAGAGAGTCAGTCAGTCAGTGTATCGGAGAGAGTGAGAGTGTTGGAGATCCTAGAGATAAGATTGCTGTTAGAGCAGCTGCAGACTCTCAGTGTAGCATTGATTTATGCTTAGAATATTCAGCTCTGTATATAGTTTTGTATCATAGTTGTAGTTATAGAATAAAAGGAAGATATTCTACAGAGCTGCTCTCCGAGTGGTTTATACTCTGCAAGACTCTGCAAAACTCTGCTGCGCAACGACTGTATTATTGAGACAGTGAATCCGGTGCTCTCAGCTCTGAGCTGTGAGTCCACAGCACTGTGACCTGTTCCTGTGAGAAAGGAGGTCTCTGGCGGTGCTACCCAGCTCGCCTAGCCCAGTCGGGGTTGAGGTGCATGAGTCCAGTTGGTGCACTGGCTCTAGGGCGATGCTGACATCGGTTATGGGCCCAGTCGTTGTTCCAGTCGTCTGACCTGGCGTTCCAGTCATCCCAGGCGTCCCAGGCGTCCCAGTCGCCAGAGGTTTCTGTTGCTGATTGCTGGACGGTGGAACGGACGCTGCATGCTGGACTGATTTGCGGTGCCCAGAAGCAGAGCTGTTTTGGAGCAGAGTGTTCAAGCTGCCGCTGTTGCTGTTGCTGCTGCTTGATTTATGGAGGTATGTTGCTGACTGCCAAAGGAAGAAGATAGCATCCCTGTTTGCCTGTTAATTGCGCTCTGAGTGGGAGAGAGAGTGGCTGAAGGAGTCAAGGCTTTATCTGTGTTGCACGAGGGAAGTGTCTTGCTCTAAGTAATAGCAGACATGGCCTGTGCACATTCTGGCCAGATGGCTCTGTCCTTTCCTCTCCTCACGCCTGAAACCTATGCAGTTTGGCAAGTAAAGATGAAAGCGCTTTTACAGAGGGAGAAGCTATTTCACACGATAGAAGATGACCCTCCAGATAAGGATGATGATGATTGGGCTGAGTGGCATGCTGCAGATATGAAAGCCCGAGGGACAATTATTTTGAGTGTTTCAGACCACTTGCTGGTGAACTTAGAGGGTCAAGAGACTGCACAAGCTGTTTGGCATAAGTTGAGAGATATGCATCTTAGACAAAATGCTGGTTCCAGTGTGATTTTCTTTAAGAAGCTGTGCAGGCTGCAGTTGGAGAAAGGTGGTGATTTGCCTAGCCATCTATCTCAATTAAAGCGTCTCAGACAGGACCTTGTTCAGCGAGACCTGGCTATTTCAGAGGCTGTGTTTGCAATGCTGATGATCAATAGCCTAGATGAGTCTTATGATGGAGTAGCTGCCCAGATTTCCACAATGCCTTCTGACCGGCTAACAGAAGATTATGTGTCTAGCGTGCTCTTGAATGAGTGGGATCGCAGACAGGCTGTTAAAGAAAGCCGGGACTGTGCTGTTAAAAATGTGCTTGAAAATGTGCCTGAGTCTTCAGCAGGGGAAAGTGAAAGTGAAACTGTTGCTGTTAAAGCTTTGAAATTGAAGCGGTGCTTTTCGTGTGGAGCACAAGGCCATTTGAGTTTCCAGTGTAAGAAGTCTTCAAAGAAGAAGGGAAACTTCAGAGGCAGAGGGGGAGGAGGACGAAATCCCCATGCACCTGCTACTTCAAAGGCCTTGATCTCTCGCTGTTCCAGTCAACGTGGGCGGAGTTTCTTCGTGGTCGACTCTGGCTGTTCAAACCACGTGGCCAAAGATAAGAATCTCTTTGTTCAGCTTGAGAAGCAAGAGAAAGAAATTCATCAAGCAGATGGGACAGTTCTCACGAGTATGGCTCAGGGAACTGTGTTCTTAAAGAGCCTGAATGCAACTATTAAGAATGTCCTGTATGCGCCTGGTATTCAGGACAATTTGTTGAGTGTTTCCCAGCTTGATCGTCAAGGGTTTAAGGTGGTGTTTGCTAAATCTCGCTGTGAAATTCTTAGAGATGGCAAGCTCATTCTGTATGCAAAATGTGTAAATGGATTGTACCAATTGCCTTTTGTTTCAGGTACAGGCACTGCAGAAGCAACTGAGAAAGAGTGTTGCAACTTGTCTGTGGATAAGAATGAGAAGTTGCATGACCAATGTATTCATTATTACCATCGCGTTTATGGTCATTTGAATTTCCAGGCTGTGGCAAAAATGCCTGATATGGTTCAGGGTATGAAGTTGAAAGAATGTCCCTACCACATGAAATGTGTTTCTTGTGCTGAGAGTAAGGCAAGGCAAGCTCCCAAAGGTACAGAGTCTGGGAGAGAGGCCAAGAAACCATATGAAGTCATTCATGCAGACTTAGTGGGGCCTCTAGCGCTCTCTAGAGGCAATTCAAGGTTTTTCATGGTTCTGATAGACTCCTATTCGAAATATGTTTGGGTCTATATGCTGCAGAAAAAGTCTGAAGCCTTTACCAAGTTTCGCCAGTTTTGTAAATGGCTCAGAAATGTACATAATGAGAATGTACGTTTTCTTTTCACAGACAAGGGTGGAGAGTTTTGTTCAGAAGAGTTTGAGAGTTTTCTTTCTGAACAGGGCATTGAGCATAGGACAGCCACGCCCAGATCACCCTGGCAGAATGGTTTATGTGAGAGAGTAAACCAGACTCTGCAGCAAGGAATCAGAACGCTGTTACATGATTCAGGGCTGCCCAATCCTTTTTGGGCTGAAGCTCTTTCGT
Source organism: Podarcis pityusensis (assembly GCF_964106645.2). Taxonomy (NCBI): domain Eukaryota; kingdom Metazoa; phylum Chordata; class Lepidosauria; order Squamata; family Lacertidae; genus Podarcis; species Podarcis pityusensis. The sequence goes on from NC_138045.1 coordinate 23,847,284, forward strand.
TTTTCTGTCATGTGTATAACAGGAGATACCAGTCTAGTGTAAATTGCACCCCATATGAGATGCTTCACGGAAGAAAGCCATGTGTAAAGCATTTTAAAATTTTTGGTTTGGAGGTTTGGGTGCACACCTCGCAGGGTGACAAACTGAGCAAGCGTGGAGAACATGGTGTTTTCCTAGGATATGAGAAAGGGTCTTATCGTGCTCTGATCACAGACACGAAAACCATAAGGCTGACCAGGAGTATTGATGACAATCCACAATGGGACAGAGTTGGCGTTTTTCAGTGCCATCCCATTTGTGATGATGGTGCAAAAGGGGCAAAGAAAGTTAAGAGGGAGGCAAGTGTTGTTGGTGGTGATAATCCTGATGCCAATGTAGTTCCAGATGATGGCACAGATTATCAGAGCCCAAAAGCCTCAGGTGAGTCTGACGCTGACTCAGACTTAGCAGCTTCATATACTTTAGCTCCCCATTCTCCCAAAGAGGAGGAAGCACCAGAACAAGAGGATCAAAGAGTTCTGCGCAGGTCCGAGAGAACAACCAAGGGTGTACCACCGAAAAGGTTTTCTGAAGAGTTTGCAAAGACTGCGGTCACGAGCAACTCTGGTGGGGTTTTCAAACCTAGCATGAAGTGTGCTGAGAGTAGTAGCACAAAACGCTTTATTTATTTCCTTACCTGATATTTGAAGGAAAGCGTGTATTTGAGTTCTGAAAAATGGTTTGTTCAAATCTGCCTAATTAGAAATGTCAATTTGTATTTGAAAGGAAGAAATGTGTGTGAAGATTTTTCCAGAAGCTGCTTATTCAATGGTATTGTAAAAGTGTTTTATATGCCGGGAAAAGAGATACCTGCAGATATGTTAACCAAGGTTGTAAGCAGAGAACAACTTTTGGAGTGTGTGTGTAAATTGCAGTTATGTTAAAGATTCTTGAAATGGTCGGATGAAATGGGGAAGGATGAGGAGATTTCACCCCTCCCATACCCAAGAATCTCCTGATCATCTCCTGATGGTCTCTGCTGACTCTCCAGAGAGGAGGAGGCGTGTCCTGCCTATCTACTTTTTCTGCCCAGCAACATATCAGTCTGTGTGTGTGAGAGAGAGTCAGTCAGTCAGTGTATCGGAGAGAGTGAGAGTGTTGGAGATCCTAGAGATAAGATTGCTGTTAGAGCAGCTGCAGACTCTCAGTGTAGCATTGATTTATGCTTAGAATATTCAGCTCTGTATATAGTTTTGTATCATAGTTGTAGTTATAGAATAAAAGGAAGATATTCTACAGAGCTGCTCTCCGAGTGGTTTATACTCTGCAAGACTCTGCAAAACTCTGCTGCGCAACGACTGTATTATTGAGACAGTGAATCCGGTGCTCTCAGCTCTGAGCTGTGAGTCCACAGCACTGTGACCTGTTCCTGTGAGAAAGGAGGTCTCTGGCGGTGCTACCCAGCTCGCCTAGCCCAGTCGGGGTTGAGGTGCATGAGTCCAGTTGGTGCACTGGCTCTAGGGCGATGCTGACATACTCATCTGATGGAAATGCAGAATCTGAGACATGAGCTGCAACAGAGAGGACTCACCTTTCCAGAGGCTGTGTATTCCTTCATGATACTACATTCTTTGGGTTCAAGTTGGGAGTCCGTTGCCACTCAGATTGCTGTTCAGCCAACTGCTCAGCTCACGGTAGCCCATGTTACTGCCGTTGTTCTGAATGAAGCGGACAGGCGAGGTGCTAGCTGCATGGGTAAGGGGGAGTCTTCACAGACGTCATCCCAGAATGCAGTGGAACCACCAGATGGCGCCAAAGCTTTGAAGGCAGTGAAATGCTACTCGTGTGGACGTCTAGGCCATATGAAGAAGGAATGCAGATTTCCCAGGGCCAAGACAGAGCAGCGCAGCGAAAGCTCATCGTGTGGAAAAGGCAAAGGCAAAGGTCCGGTGTCCAGGACAACGCAACACAAGGCAATGGTCTCACGCTTCACTCCAAAGGTTGCAAAGGTCCAGAAGATGTCTAGATCTTTCTTCGTGGTGGATTCGGGCGCAACGCACCACTTATGCAACGACAAGCGACTGTTCGTGTCTTTTACACCGCAGGAAGGTGCGATTAACCAGGCGGATGACCACACGATCCCCAGTCAAGGCTACGGAACTGTTGTTCTTCACAGTTTGGACTTATCGATACAAGATGTTCTCTACGTTCCAGATGCTGCACACAATCTACTCAGTGTTGCGCAGCTGAATGAACGGAAAATTGACGTTTCCTTCAAGAACAAGAAGTGCACCATCACAAAGAAAAACGATTATGTATTGCATGCTGAATATGTTGATCGTTTGTTTGTTTTGTATTTTGATGATGATGTGCAGGATGAAACTTGTTGCATTGCATGTTCTAAAAAAGTTTGCATGCAGGATGTATTCATGATTTTCACAGGAAATTTGGTCATTTGCATTTTGAGGCAGTATCTAAAATGCCTGCCTTGGTTGAAGGTATGACTATTAAACCCTGCAGGTACCACATGAAGTGTAAGGCATGCGCAGGAAACAAAGTGAAAATGGCTGCGAAAGGTAAGGTGTCTAGTAGGCAAGCTACAGAACCATACCAGGTAGTGCATGCTGATTTGGTTGGTCCACTGTCGCCCTCTTTGGGTGGAAACAGGTACTTCATGGTTCTCATTGATGCATTTTCCAGGTATATAGAATCATAGAGTTGGAAGAGACCACAAGGGCCATCGAGTCCAACCCCCTATTTATGTGTACAATCCTATATTTATGTGTACAATCTCAAGCAGAAATCAGAGGCTTTTCCAAGGTTCAAGGAATTCTGTGCTTGGTTGGAAAATGTGCATGGTAAGAAGATAAAGATTCTTTTCACTGATCGCGGGGGGGAATTCACTTCTCAGCAGTTTGAAGCTTTTCTGACTGAGAAAGGAATTCAGCACGATTTGTCTAGTCCTCGCTCGCCATGGCAGAACGGACTTTGTGAGAGAGCAAATCAGACATTGCTTCAAGGGTTGAAAATCTTGCTGCATGATGCCAATCTTCCAGAGAGTTATTGGGCCGAATCTTTGGCCTGTTTTGTTTACAGTTATAATCGCAGGTTATCTTCAGCGATTGGTTGTACCCCCTATGAAAAGATGTTTGGCAAGAAACCATACATCAAACACATGAGAATTTTGACTCTAAGACAATTAGGCTCACAAGAAGTGTTGAGTACAATGCCAAGTGGGGGGAGAATGTGGGAATTTTCCAATGTTATTCTGATGACAGTGATGAGACTGAGGATAGGCAACAGCCACAGCAGCAGCAACAGCCACAGCTGCTGCAACCACCCACACCCACTGATGAAGGTCCTGATTCTGAGTCTGAGACTGAATCGGGTGATTCAGAGGATTTCAAGAGTGCGAAAGCCTCTATGCGACCCTCTGAAAGCTCTGATCAAGAATTGGAGGAACCATTGTTCACTATAGGCCACTTTTCTCCTAAGAAGGAAGAGGAGAGTGTTGAAGACTTAAGGCTAATTCGCAGGTCTCAGAGAGCCACAAAAGGCAGACCTCCAAAGAGATTTGCTGATGAGTTTGCTAAGACAGCAGTAGCAGCTGTTAAAAGCTCCAAGAAGGTATTTGAACCTTCAAGTTTCCAAGAAATCCAGGATTTGGATTCAAATGATGCTGAGCCATGGCTAAATGCCACGAAGGCTGAGCTTGATTCCTTAGAGAGGAACAAAACATGGGAGCTAGTTCCAGTAGTTCCAGGAATGAAACTGCTTGGAAGCAAATGGGTCTTCAAAGCGAAGACTGATCAAAATGGTAAGATAGTCAGACACAAAGCCAGATTGGTAGCCAGAGGTTTTTCACAGGTACCAGGTGAAGACTATCACGAGACCTACTCACCCACCGTGAGGTATGAGAGCATTAGGCTTATGCTCAAGCTTGCTGCAGAAGAGAATCTTCACGCTAGTCACCACGATGTGAATACAGCATTTTTGTACGGATCTCTAGGTGAATCTCTTTATATGCTTCCACCTGATGGCGTACAGGTAAAACAGGGATTTGTTTGTGCTCTGAAGAAGTCCCTTTATGGTCTCAAACAAAGTGCACGGTGTTGGCACACAAAACTCACTGAAGTATTGTTTTCTCTAGGTTTTGAGCAAGGGAAAGCTGATCCATGTGTATTTGTCAAAGAGGAGGGGCAAAAGAAGCTGTATTGCTTGTTTTATGTTGATGATATTCTGTTCTTTTGGAAGGATGTCACAATGTACAATAACGCCCTAGCTCAACTGAAAGAGCATTTTGACATGAAAGATCTTGGTGAGGTAAACAACTACCTATCTCTGGAAATAGAGAGAGATCAAGATGGTAACATTCTAATACACCAGTCACGGAAAATTGCTGATGCGTTAAGCAAACTAAACCTGATGGATGCTAACCCTGTAGACACACCGATGACAACAGGTTATCAGGTAGATGACACTGAAGAAGCATTTTTTGACACTACACTGTACAGAAGTGTGCTAGGTAAACTGAACTTCATTGCCAGATGTTCAAGAACCGACATTGCTGTTAGCTGTAATTTGCTAAGCAGACAAGTCAACAATCCTACCGTTAAGGATTGGAAAGCTCTGAAATGCATAGCTCGCTATTTGAAAGGCACTATGCATTACAGACTGAGATTTAACAATCAGAAGTCTGGTGGTCTTGAAATATTTGCAGATGCAAGTTTTGGTGGTGACACTACAGACAGGAAAAGCACGTCTGGAGTTTGCTACATGTACAATCAGGGTCTTTTTGATTGGTCATGCAAGAAGCAAACAACAGTTAGCTTAAGTACTTGTGAAGCTGAACTGAATGCACTGTCTTATTCACTTAAAGATTGTGAATGGTTGTTACAATTGTGCAAAGACATGAAAATTCCTGTCAAATGTCCAATCCAGGTTTATCAGGACAACAAAGCATGTTTGGCTTTGCTGAATTCTGAAGGATGTAAGCAAAGGACAAAGCATTTGCAATTGAAACTGCAACATGCTAGGGAATGTGTTCAGAAGGGACTCGTAACGGTGTCCTATATGCCAGGTAATGAAATTCCTGCTGATGTATTGTCCAAGATTGTATCAAGGGATCAACACTGTACCTATGTGCAGAAGTTGGGTTTGTACAGTACTGATACTGTATGAACATGCTGCCCAGTGATGTTCACAGAAAGGGGGAGGATGTTGGTTTCTATTTCCCTCACTGTGCAGCAAAATGCTTGTCACAAGACAATTGTTTACATTCCACAGTCAGAGTTACTGTTGGATTCCCACGGGAATGGGAGACTGGATGTGACGTACACTGGTTTCCTGTTTTTCACTGTTCTCTTGGTGTTCTTTGTTTCCGAGATGAGGTTGCTTCTCTGCTCTCACAGAGGCAAGATGCATGTTTGTATGCTCTCAGCATAGAGTGGAAATAAAGTTAAGAATGTGGCACATACTGCTTATCCTTCTGCTGTGTGGACTACTCTGCTTGGGCTCAAGATAAGACGAGCCTGTATCAGCTTCAGATGGGCCGAAGCTGGTCAAAATCTCACAAACCATTGTCAGAACACGCCTGGGGGGGACACGCAGCCCCCGGAATGAGACAGACCTCTCTGGGCGTCTTCCTGATGAAGTGCAGCCCGGGACATTCACAAATCAGTCCTGGTGTGCACCAGCGACACATCTCTAAAGACATATCTAAAGACGTGCACACTCTATCAGCAGAGTATAGCAGAAACGATCGTGGAGCGTGAGTGTAGCATTGTAACTGATTTATTAAGCAATATATACAGGACAAAGCAACCATGGCATCCTCTCTCTTCTCTGAGAGAAAAAAAGAAACAGTACAAAAGTACAGTACAGCGGAAGAGATAAGAATGACTTCCGTTCTCAGACTTTCCAAGCCTAGAAAGTAAACACAGACATGTGATGTAACAATCACACATCCAGCAACAAAGGAGCGAAATGCTAACAAGAGTGTCAAAGAAGAACTAATCTCCAGGAAGAAATTTTATGCTGCCAAGGATTTGGGGAAACACAGCAATATTTTGCAACGTAATCCAAACCACAATCAACTCATGGAACATGCCTATTATGTTCAATGGGGCTTACTCACAAATAAGTGGGACCAGGATTGCAGCCTTGAAGTTAGAAGAGCAACAGTTTGGATGGAGGAGAGTGAGAGTCGTAGACAGAGAAAATGCCACCCCATCCACCCTCAAGCTTGACTTGAGCAGCAGGAAATCATCAGAAGAGTTTTCTGCTTATAAAATGCTTCCTTTGAGGAGCTGTTTCTTTGCCCTGGGCCTGGGGCATTCCATAACCACTACAGCACATCGGGGGGGGGGGGGAGCATGGAGGAAAAGGAAAAAACATTGGTGTAACATTGAAACAGAGTTCACAAGGGATGAAAAGTACTGGTTGGGAACTATCAGCCACTACAGTATAGTTGTATAATAATAATAATAATAATAATAATAATAATAATAATAATTTATTATTTATACCCCGCCCATCTGGCTGGGCTTCCCCAGCCACTCTGGGCGGCTTCCCAAAAATATTAAAATACTATAATACATCAAACATTAAAAGCTTCCCTAAACAGGGCTGCCTTCAGATGTCTTATAAAAGACTCTCACCAGCAAGTCACACACACAAACAAAACATGTCCCACTTCCTCCGGAAAACTAAAACGGAAGATGGGGGTTACTCTTTTTAGGAAATGGAGCAGTGATCAAACAGTCTTAATACTTAACCCACAAATTGCCTTGTGGATTGGTTTTTATTATTATAGAGATTGTGAAATGCAACTGTCAGTCAAATAAAATGAACAATTTTTGTTTGTTTAAAACACATCGTGCTCAACATTCTCTAATTGTGTTTCCGTATAGTTAGACATTTCAAGTATTATAAAGAAATCAGGGGGAGGGGGAAATAACCTAGATCAATAACTTTAGTACAGTTCAAAATGAAATGTCCTGCAGGTCAATCAAAAATGTCAAGAAAAAATAGCTTTACTTTCTTTATTATTATTTTTTTCCTCCTTTAAAAATACACTTATCTGTACAAGAAAGTACTACAAGTAAACACTGGAAATCATATTATCCCCTTTATTAAATGAAAACATTATTTATTGGCATACCTGGGGTTAATACTAGATGTCACTTTTATTTTATTTCTCTAGGTAATTTTTTTGACAACTATTAAGATAACAAAATACTTAAAAACAAATAAAAATGGGGAGGGAGAAGCAACACACACCAACCCTGGAATTAAAAAATAGTTACTACTATTTTATATGACTTAATGTTCCACAGTTTTTGTTAAAGGTACTAATAATAGCAGTTTCATTTTAATATTAAAAAGAACAGTATTTATTTCTGAAATAGACAAAAGGTATTTTGTTTTTATTTTTTTTTTTTTTAGACAAAGCTTGGAGGTCTTAGATACACAGATGCAACCAGAAAATGGAAAATGTGGAAAGCAAACCAGAATTGCTAAAAAAATTAAACACATCATTTTTTATATTATCCCTTTAGATTTCTAGAAATTATACAGCCGTCACTACAAAAATTTGCCCGCTGATAACCAGCTTGACAGTAAACAGTAACCATCCTGATAAGAATTCACACAATTAATTATAATAACATACTATAGTTCAGTTTTTCTTTTTCTTTTTTTAAAAAATGCAATATAATCAAAAAGAAAGCAAAGGTACAAGAAATTAGTAGTAAAATATTTAATAAATTTACATATTTAAGAATTTTTAAATACTGTTTTTTATAATTTCCCATTTTTTATTTTTAAAATTTGTTACATATCACCTAAGACTTCCAAGCCTTTTTCTGCTACAACAGAAAAGAAAGAAAGAAAAACCACTTGTTGAAATCTCACAGCTCTGGGGTAAGATTAGATGACAGTTATTCTTCTCTCCTCCCACCCCAAAATACAGATCCAAGAGTTTTGCTTGCTTGCTTTCTCTCTCTCTCTCTCTCTCTTTTTCCTTATAAATTTGGAAAATCAAAAAAGCCCCCCCCCAAAAAAAAAACAACAACCAAAAAATAAAAGATTACCCAGCAAAGTCCATAAAGTTTAGTACATTACTAATTGTTCCTGATTCTTAGAAAAAAGTTCAGTATAGATTGTCCTAACAACTAGTGTTTCACACACAAAAAACCCAAGAGTTCTTCATCAAAATGTTGCAAATCTAGAAACCCTCTGTTACAAAAAGGTTAATTTCCACAATGATTATGAGAAAGAAAGAGAGAAAGTGGTTGGGGAGGGAAATGAAGACGAGTCAAGGATGTAGTTCTACTGTTCCTGCAAAGAGTAGAAAAAGACAAAATGAAAAATCTGTGTTAAGAAGGAAAGAGAACTTTCAGGAAATAATTAAAACAAAATAACTTGTGGCTGGATCAAACCAAAGGGGCTAATTTGGATTAGAAGTAGCTAAACTGTGATGTTGAACTACAATTCCCATCAGCCTCGAGCGAGCATAGCCAGTGGTCAGGGATGATGGGAGCTGTAGTCTAGCAGCAACTAGAAGGCTACAGGGTCACCATTCCCTGATCTGAGAAGCAACATTACCTGCTGCATGCAAGAGATTAAAGAGGCATTCCCACAAGATAGAGGGGTGGCGGGGGTGGGGGAATGCCTCTTCTTAGATCAGGTTCCCGACCAATGGTCCAGGGATGGTGGGTGTTGTAGTCCAGCAGCATCTGGAAAGCCACAGGTTCTCTCCACTCTACCCCAGTTTACCATAGTGGCCTGACAGATGCCTCTAATTCCCCTACTCCAACTGTGTGCTCCCAGCAACTGGTGTTCAGAGGCAAAGCCCTCATGTTGAGAAGCATTGTTCCCTGAGCACCATTTGCATGAGTGGGCTAGCTAACAGTGGAGCAAGGCTGTGGCTTCTGTGCCTTACAATCACAGGCAGCTTTTGGATCTCGGAAGAGGTGTCTACTAATGGAAAAGGAGTTGGGGGACCCTCCATAAAAGAGTGAAAGGTGGCCCATCTAGCTCAATATAGTCTACCCTAACCAGCAGCAACTCTCCAGGGGTTACACAGGCAGGGAGTCTCTCTCTACTCTATCTAGAAATGCCGAGGATTGAACTTGGAATATTCTGCATGCAAGAAAGATGCTATAAACACTGAGTGGTGTCCTCCTCATTAAAAGGGGTAGCCTTTTACTAAATCAGATTATTGGTTCCATCTAGTTCAGTACTGTCTGCCCTGACTGGCAGCAGCTCTCCCGGCAGGAGACATTTGCAGCCCTACCTGGAGATGCCAACGGGGATCAAACATGGGGCCTTCTGCATGCAAAGCAGATGTTGTACCACTGAGCTATGGCCCCTCTCTCTAGGGGCCACAAAGAGGTGGAGAATGGGCAAAAATCATCCCCTACGCTTTTGTTAGCAGAGACCACCATTGGCTTCTCCACAGAAATGTAAGGAGCTGGTAATTATCAGTATTTCATGCTATCTCACACCACCTTAAAAGGCAAAGAGTAAGAGCAAAGCATTGACTCCAATTTTAATTCAGAAAATGTGAGCGCAAATGAACCTGAGCTCTCATAAATCTGAGAAATGCAGAATCTGCTGCTTGCCAGTATGCAGCTCATTACTTGGAAATGTACGTTACACTGTTACAGTTTTGACTTTGCTTTCACCAGATCCGGAAGAGGCTAAACTAAGTTTGGGAATCATAACCTAAGAACAATGGCCCATCTAGTCCAGCCTCCTGTTCTCACAGTGGCCACCTGGATGCCCGTGGGAAACCAGAAAACAGGGTTTCAACACAAGAGCACTCGCCCCTCTGTGGTTTTCAGCAACTGGTATTTGAAAGCACTGCTGCCTCCAACTGTGGAGGCAGAGCATAGTCATCATGGCTAGTAGCCATTGATAACCCTCTCTTCCATGAACTTGTCCAATATTATTTTAAAACCATCCAGCTTAGTGGTCATCACTTCCTCCTGTGGGAGCTAGTCCCATAGTTAAACTATGCACTGCGTGAATAAGTCATTTTCTTTTATATGCCTTGAATCTGACAACATTCCAACATTCAGCTGCACTGTTTGTCCATGAGTCCTAATGTTATGAGAGAGGAGAAAAACTTAAGTTTTAAGTTTAAATTAAGTTAAACTAAGTTTGGAATACAGTCGCCCGGTGTGACTTCAGAATCCCTTCCAAGCAACCAAGGTAGAAAATGTTGCAAAAACTTTGACTTGGTTCTCTTTTTTTAGGAGGGTGGGAGTGGCCACAAGCAACATAATAAGATACAGTGGTACCTCGGGTTACATACGCTTCAGGTTACATATGCTTCAGGTTACAGACTCTGCTAACCCAGAAATAGTACCTCGGGTTAATAACTTTGCTTCAGGATGAGAACAGAAATCGTGCGGTGGCAGCGCGGCAGCCCCCATTTGCTAAAATGGTACCTCAGGTTAAGAACAGTTTTAGGTTAAGAACAGACCTCCAGAATGAATTAAGTTCTTAACCCGAGGTACCACTGTACACAGGGCTAGGTGCTTCTGTTTAATTGTTTTCAAGGCTGAACTGAACAAGGAACAGTTGTCAGTAAGGGGGATGCAGATACGGCAGAGAAGCGAGACCCACCTGGCTGTGAGTCTGAGCTTGTCCTAATGTCTGGCTATAATAAGCAGCCTGCTGTCTGTAATACTGTGCCCAGGCCATTGTGTAGTCGGGCTGGGAGCTGGCTTGAGACACAGCAGTGACAGCATGACCTGGAGGGGAAAAAGAACAACGCACTCAGAGAAAGCCAATTGTCAGAGGTATCAAGTAAGAAAATTTCCAAATGCAGTCAACAAACCCAGATCTCCCCTGCCCCCTTTCCAAATACAGGACCCCAGGGCAGACCGTGCTTAATTGTGATTAGTTGCCCGCAACCCCTGGTTAAGATCCCAAACATTCACACTGAGAATGTCCACTGTCTGAAACCCTGGAGAGCATCTGACTCATTCTAAGGCAGCTTTCTACATTCCTTTTTAAATCATTCTCACAAGGAATAGAAATCTTTATTTTTAGGGAAAGGGCCATAGCTCAGTGGCAGAGTGCATGCTTTGCATGCAGAAGGTCCCAGGTTCATATTCCAATGACTCAGGCACCAAATACCTGTATAATAATAATAATAATAATAATAATAATAATAATAATAATAATTTTTATTTATATACCGCCCTCCCCAGCCGAAGCCGGGCTCAGGGCGGCTAACAACAATAAAATAGTGCAACATTCTAAAAACATTTCATTATAAAAATTAATTAAAATCCAATTGATGGCAACCATTAAGCTTAAGTTCTGTAAAGATTGCCAAAGGAGAGAGTCAGGCTGCGCCCTGACCAAAGGCCTGGTGGAACAGCTCTGTCTTGCAGGCCCGGCAAGAAAGATGTCAAATCCCGCAGGGCCCTAGTCTCTTGTGACAGAGCGTTCCACTAGATTGGAACCGCAGCCGAGAAAGCCCTGGCTCTAGTTGAGGCCAGCCAAACCTCTGTGGCCTGGGACCTTCAGGATGTTTTTATTTGAAGACCGTAAGTTCCTCTGTGGGACATACCAGGAGAGGCAGTCCCGTAGGTGCGAGGGTCCTAGGCCGTATAGGGCTTTAAAGGTTAAAACCAGCACCTTAAACCTGATCCTGTACTCCACCGGGAGCCAGTGCAGCTGGTATAGCACCGGGTGAATGTGATCTCGCAGCGAAGACCCCGTAAGGAGTCTCGCCGCGGCATTCTGCACCCGCTGGAGTTTCTGGGTCAGTCTCAAGGGCAGCCCCACGTAGAGCGAGATACAATAATCCAGTCTGGAGGTGACCGTTGCGTGGATCACAGTGGCTAGGTAAGGACGAGAGAAGTAAGGAGCCAACTGCTTAGCTTGGCGGAGATGAAAAAATGCCGCCTTTGTTATAGCTGTAATCTGTGCCTCCATGAAGAGGGAAATATCGAAGATTACACCCAAACTCTTAACGGACGGTGCTGGCACTAATTGCACCCCCGCAAGAGATGGGAGTTGCCCCCTCAATCCCATATCGTCCCGTCCCAGCCAGAGGACCTCTGTCTTCAAAGGATTTAACTTCAACCGGCTCCCACGTAACCATCCAGCCACAGCTTCCAAACATCTGATCAGCGTGTCTGGGGCTGAGTCCGGATGGCCATCCATCAACAGATAGAGTTGGGTGTCATCAGCATACTGATGGCAGCCCAGAACAAAACTCCGGACAAGCTGGGTGAGGGGGCGCATAAAGATGTTAAAAAGCATTGGGGAGAATATCGCACCCTGAGGCACTCCACACACCAAGGAGTGGCGCGATGACAATTCCCCCCAAGCGACACCCTGTCCCCGACCAGAGAGAAACGAGCACAGCCATTGAAGGACTGTGCCCTGGATCCCCACGTCGGCAAGGAGTTTGTGATCGACCATGTCGAAGGCTGCTGACAGGTCTAGAAGAAGAAGAAGAAAGATTGCCTCCTTTCCTACAGACCCTCTTGTCTCTTAAGATCCGCCGGGGGGGGGGGCTCTTAGTTGATCCACCACCCTCAGAAGTTTGGGAGGTGGGAGAAGTGGGCTAGGAGAGGGAATTATCTGTGGCAGTCTCTAAGCTGTGGAACTCCTTCCCCACAGAGGTGAATATTAAAGATGTGCCTCTTTATTCTGGCTTTTGACAACTTAAGGTGTACTGTATTTTTTGCTCTATAAGACTCACTTTTTCCCTCCTAAAAAGTAAGGGGAAATGTGTGTGCGACTTATGGAGCGAATGCAGGCTGCACAGCTATCCCAGAAGCCAGGACAGCAAGAGGGATTGCTGCTTTCGCTGCGCAGCGATCCCTCTTGCTGTTCTGGCTTCTGAGATTCAGAATATTTTTTTTCTTGTTGTCCTCCTCCAAAAACTAGGTGTGTCTTGTGGTCTGGTGCGTCTTATAGAGCGAAAAATACGGTATATTTTGGGGAGCCACATTATTCCTTTGATGGTAAGTTGTTTTAAAATGTTCTTAATATTGCTTTTATATTGCTGTAACCTGCCCTGGGACTAGTGCTATGCAATAAATCGCCATACCATTGTACTGAAATAACATTGTGATAAGTGTTTCAACAAGGCAATATACCAATGAACAAAAGGTGGAGACTTAACAGCTTCCCAGGGTGTAGCTCAGCTGTACAATACTCCAGCTTTGCTTGCTCTCTCCCTCCTCCCTGAAAATAAATGAAGATAAGCCCTCACACAAACCAGCAAACTCTTTCAGCTTCACCTGTATATTTCCACTTAGAGCTCAGTTAATTATGCAGAGCCTGCTAACAATCCAGGAGGAACGTCCCATAGCTAGACAAAAATCCAGCGGGGGGGGGGGGAGTAAACAAAGAATGTAAACAAAGAACTGGAAAGCTCTTCTTTCTTCCCTCACACTCACTCCCACAGGTGAAAAAAAAAGAGGGGGAAGAGTTTTTATTTTTATTTTCTGTAGTGTTTATGTTGTTGGTTTCTCCTAAATTGCTCTCCTTCATATTAAAAAGGAAGGGCTAGTTAGTTAGTTAGTTAGTTAGTAAGTAAGTAAGTAAGTAAGTTAAAGGAGACTTATCTTTTTGCTTGCTTGCCCTCCCTCCCTTTGATAAAAAGGGAGAGATTGGCGGAATGAGGGCTTTTAGGGGGCCCTGGGGGGGACGGAAGGGAGAAGATTTAGCAGGCTACTTTATGCTGAAATAGGAGGCTGGATAATGTGTGAGAATGATGGGGAGGGTGCAAGCAAATGTGTGTCTACTCACAAGCAAGCCCTACTGAATTCAATGGGGCTTACTCCCAGGAAAGTAGAAGTAAGTTTAGTTGAACTCAGTGCATAGATTGTACTTAGATCTCTGAGTGGGGAAGCAGATGCAGCTTGACTAGTAAATCACTTGAACTATTCTTAAATTAGTTGAAAATATATTAAATATAATATATGGAAGTTTATTTACTATTTTTATTAAATCTACTACTTCCTTACATTTTAAGGCCCTCCACTGCCACAGGGAGCCTCGTTAAAGCCCTCGGCTGCTGCAGGAAAGTGCAGCACACCCTCCGCCACCATGGGGAAGTATGGCAGGACCCTCTGACACCACAGGGATGCCCAGCGAGGCCCCCCACCACCATAGATAGATAGATAGATATAGATATAGATATAGATGTATATAGATATAGTGATATTTAGCTGGTGATATATTGTGATGTTGAAAACCTGATACCGCCCAGCCCTACCTGGGAACTTAAGGTAAAGGTGGGCAAAATAATAATAATAATAATATCACACCACCAATCCTTGAAGGAGCCCATGTTGCCACAGATGGTTCTCCCCCTTCAATCCCCACAACAACCCTGTGAGGGAGGCCCAGTTGAGAGGCAGTGACTGGCTCAAGGTCACCCAGTGAGAGACTTCCAGACTGCTACTTCGGACCCGTAGGGGAAGCTCTAAGGCTACGCGCTCCCCTGAAAAAGCCCCACAGAAGAGTGGGGTCTTGAGGGGACCAGCTGAAACGGGGGTAACTCGCCACAGCTTCTCTTTCTTCTTGCCACTGCGTCAGCAGCGAGGGGGGGGGCAGCAAGTGGCTTGAGTCCATTCACGGTGATATCGCAGTCCAGTAGCTGAAGCCACAAGTCGCCACCAAAAGCAGCAGACTTTCCAAACAAGGTAATTAATGCCAAAACGTTTTAGAATCTTATTTAATAAATTTGGACTTTTAAAGTAATTTGGTGAAGACGGAAACCAAACAGGAAGTCAACTTCCATTTTCTGACTGACAGGCTCTATAAGCAGGGATTTGTGAATGGGAGACGAGAGCCTTTCTACAGCCTTTTGAGCATCTTTTACACTATTAAGCTGCACTTTGGCAAGTAGTTAAAGATTCCTCTTCTCTTGGAATCAACTAAATTGGATGAACTATTGTCCTTTTGAATTTGGATTGAAGATTTTTGTGAATGGAAGGCTGGGTGAGCAAGTAATTAGCAGACAGGTTTGGAGATGGATTAAAACACAGACCTGGACAAACAATCTTGGAATTAAGCTAAAAGGACCCTGGAACATTGCATGAACAACCTAAACTTGGCAGGAGAACACTCTGTTGATCTTGGGGAGAAACTGTTGGAATTCATAGTCTACGTGCAGCTTGGCAAATGAGCAATTAGTGTCTCTGCTACATGCTGGGGAGGAGGAGCACGGATAAGAGCCTAGAGATAAGAGGACACAGTAACAGCTTGGTGATTGGCTGAGGTCTCTCATATAGGCAGCATGACCACAATAATCAAGTTACTAGTCGTCAGTCTTTGTTCCTGATCGTCGTCCTGACTGGACAATCTTGAGAGTTGCCTAAGAAATGCTGCAATACTCTCTGCTAAGCTGTGCAGCAGGTGAAAGCACTTCAAAGGTCAACAGGCTTCAAAGTTTTAACAGAAACACCAGAGAGGCAGAGTACCTGGAAGAGCAGGGGTTGGATTTGGAAGAAATTACCATACTGGTTCTTTCCATATTGATATTACACGAAGACCAGGGTACCACATTTGAAAATTTAAATATTGGAACTAGCCACCCATTGGATTATAATAACAACATCTGGATTACATCTGCCATTTCTATTTGCCATCTTCTGGATTATAAACCATATTGAGCTTATTTGGAATATACTTGGAACATTATTGGAATACAACCACAAATACAAAATTGGAACCTGAAGAAAAAACGCTTAGTTCACCTACAGTACACGGATCAAAGTTCGTAAGCAGCTAATTTCAAGTAACTATTAAGTGACAGCAATATCGTGTTTATTTTCTTCTTTATTTTTTTCTTCCTCTCCTCTCTCTTTTTCTTCCTTTTATTTTCTACTTGTTGCTTTTAAACAATTTTAAATTTGCATTTTTGTTAAATACTTTAAATTTTGTGTATATAAAAGTTGTAGACTTGGTTTGTGTACAGATTAGACATTGTACCAGGGGGTGCCAGGCTTTTGGGAGGTAAAGAGGCAACTTTGCTGGTAGGCTTGGAAGTGGAACTTTCCAACTCTGAGCCTTCCAGTGAGAAAGAGATAAGACCAGGCAGCCCTAACCTTGAAGTTGGGGGGACTGAAGTAATTGTTTTGATGACAGTCATGGCGGAGAAAAGTAAACAAGAATCGACTATAGGAACAAGACAGAAAGAAGCAGAGAAAAGAAGGGCCTCTGCTCAGGAAGAAACAGAAAAAAATGGCCAAAGCAGATTTTTCAGAACTCATGGCTTTACATTTTGCAGAATTCAAATGGGAAATGGACCAGTCAATGGAGAAATTAACTAGGGAAGTAAAAGCTGACATTGAAAATAGTACTAAAGTGCTCTCACAGAAATTTGATAAACTAGATGAAAAAGTGAATTCTTTAGAAGCAAAAATTGAGAAATTGGAAAAGTCAGCAGGGGAGGTGGAAGATATTAAGACAGAACAAGGGGCGATGGCAGGGGCTATAGGGGGGTCTCACTAATAGACAGAATGAGCTAGAAGAACCAATTCTTCTACTACAATTAAAACAGAATGCTAACACGGTTCAAATAAGGGGATTACCAGAAAATGAAAAAGACCCATGTATCTAAAGATCATATACGGGAACTAAAAAACAAGAACTTGGGTCTGGAGTTTATAGCCGCAGCGGCGGAAAAGAAAAGAGGGGTGGTAATTTATGTAAAACCAGTGTTAAGTCCACAACTAATATTTCAAGATGAGGAAGGTAGAATAGTAGGAGTAGAAATACAAATAAATCAAGAAAAGATAATAGTGGTAGGAGTGTATGCTCCAAATAATAATAAATCCGAATTTTACAGAAAATTGGAAGAGAAGCTTTGGGAATTCGAGAATGGAAAGATAATTATGATGGGAGATATGAATGGAGTTATATCTATTGAAATGGATAGAACCGAGAGAGGGAAAAAATCAAACTCAGGCATGCTACCATTATCATTCTTCCAGTTGACTGATAATCTTAATTTATTCGATACCTGGAGATTGAAGCATCCCACTGAAAAGGATATTACTTATTTTTCTGAAAATAAAAAATCGGGAGGGAGAATAGACGCAATTTGGGCCTCTAAAAAATTGACATTGAGCTTGGTAAAAGCAGAGATTCTGAATAAATCTCTCTCAGACCATAATCCAGTTACTATACACATAAGATTTAAAAAACATACGAGAGGGAGGTGGAGGATGAATGATGAACTTTGGAGAGATGAGCAAAAGGTGAATAAAATGAGGGAATTGTTGAAGGAATTTTTCAAAATTAATGAGAGACATGGGACAGACAGGAAAATCATTTGGGATACCAGTAAAGCCTATATGAGAGGAATTGGAATACAACAAATGGCAAGAATAAGGAAGGATAAAGCAAAGGATACTACGGAAATAAATAAACACATAAGGGAGAAGGAAAAAGAGCTGTTGAAAAATCCAAAACAAGAGAGTATAATCCAGAATATTAAAATTTTACAATCCCAATTAAATAATTTAATAAACACAGAGGTAGAAAATAAGATTAAATGGACAAAACAAAGGTGTTTTGAATCGGCAAATAAACCCGGTAGGATGTTGTCCTGGCTAACAAAGGAGAAGCAAGTGGATAGGGTTATAAATAAGATTATTGTACAAGGAAAAGAAATTACAGACCCGGACCAAATAAAAATGATGTTTAGGAATTTTTATAAAAAATTATACGAGTTGGAAGACAAAGATGAGAATAAAATTAAAGAGTATGTAAGAGAAAACAAAATCCCTGAACTAGATGGCAAGGAATTTAGTAATTTAAACTCGTGCATAAGCTCAGAAGAAATAAGAGAGGTGATAAGGAAAATGGAAACTGGGAAATCACCAGGCCCAGACGGAATACCGATTACATATTACAAGAAACTAGAAGAAGTAATAATCCCTAGACTTAAAAAGATCATGAATGAGATAGTGGAAGAAGGGAAAATTCCTGACTCTTGGCGCGAAGCATGGATAACCTTATTACCAAAACAAGGAATGGACCCAAATATTATAAAGAACTACAGGCCAATTTCACTACTGAATATTGATTACAAAATTTTCGCAGGTGTTTTAGCAAATAGATTGAAAAAATGCTTGAACTGAGTAATAGGCAGGGACCAGAATGGCTTCTTACTGGGGAGACAGATAAAAAATAATACAAGAATAGTGATTGATCTTCTAGAATATATTGATATGAAACCTAGCAAGAAGGTGGCAATGCTACTGGTAGATGTGGAGAAAGCCTTCGACAGTGTGGCCTGGAATTTTCTGGTCCACACTGTGGAAAGTTTGAAACTTGGGAACAAAATTTCTAATGGTATTAAAGCGATATATGAAAACCAGAAAGCTAAGCTAATAATTAACAATGAAATAACTGAAGAATTCCAAATTGAAAGAGGCACCAGACAAGGATGCCCTCTATCCCCACTTTTGTTTATTATGACGCTGGAAACACTCCTAATAGCGATAAGAAAGGACCCAAAAATCAAGGGGATTAGTCTAGGTAACAGACAATATAAAGTCAAAGCGTTTGCGGACGATGTAATCATTACCACAGAAAACCCAGAAGAAAGTATACCAGAAGCACTAAAGAAATTGTTTGAATATGGAGGAGTATCAGGCTTCAAGTTAAATAAAGAAAAATCTAAATTACTAACGAAAAATATGGGGGTAAAGGAACAGGAAGAACTGGAAAGAGTAACAGACCTTAAAATTACCATGAAAGTTAAGTATTTGGGGATCTGGATCACAAATAAAAATACCAATTTGTACAAGAATAACTATGTGAAGAAGTGGAAGGAAATAAAAGGACATCTAAATAAATGGAATAAATTGAACTTGTCCTTATGGGAAAGGATATCCTTGATAAAATGTCAGTTCTACCAAAAATGCTCTTCCTTTTCCAGACGATCCCAATAATTATCGGGACAAAATGTTTTAAAGGTTGGCAAAGGGATCTTTCTAATTTTATCTGGCAAGGTAAGAAACCAAGAGTAAGGTTCAAAGTTCTGATGGAGCCTAGAGAAAGGGGCGGGTTCGCAGTCCCAAACCTCAAGCTGTATTTTGAGGCTGCATGCATGACATGGCTGAAAGATTGGATGTTACTGACAGATACCAAAATCTTGGACCTGGAGGGCTGGGACAAAGTTTCCGGGTGGCATGGCTACCTGGGTCACGATAAAATAAAAGCACATAGAGGATTCACTAACCATTTGGTGAGAAAGGCCCTAAACAGAAAACTAAAGTTTTGGGGAAAAACTTAACAGATACAGAGTCAGAACGGTTTCAGAAAGAGACAGAACTTAATGTGGTTAAAAAAGTAAAATACCTAGGGGTAAACATAACATCAAAAAATCTAAGTCTATTTAAGGATAACTATGAAAAATGCTGGGCAGAAATTAAGAGAGACTTAGATAGTTGGTCAAAATTGAAACTTTCTTTGTTAGGCCGAATTGCTGCTATTAAGATGAATGTATTGCCAAAGATGTTGTTTTTGTTTCAAACACTTCAGGTTTTGGACAAGACGGAGTGCTTTCAGAAGTGGCAAAGAGATATTTCTAAGTTTGTCTGGCAGGGCAAAAAGCCCAGAATTAAGTTTAAGATATTAACCGATGCGAAAGAAAGAGGGGGCTTTGCCCTGCCAGATCTAAAGTTGTATTATGAGGCCGCAGCGTTCTGCTGGCTAAAAGACTGGCTACTTCTTGAAGACACTGACGTGTTGGATTTGGAAGGGTTTAACAATGCTTTTGGATGGCATGCATATTTATGGTATGACAAGGTTAAAGCAAATAAGGCCTTTAAGAACCATATTGTCAGAAAATCACTGTTTAATGTCTGGACAAAATATAAAGACTTGTTGGAAAATAAAACTCCAAGGTGACTTTCACCTTTGGAAGCTAAGGCCCGAAAAAGACCCAATATGGAGGCTAAATGGCCTAAATATTGGGAAATATTAGAAAAAGACGGAGACAATTGGAAATTGCAGAGTCTGGAGAAAATGAAGGATAAAGTGCGAGACTGGTTACATTACGCTCAGATTAAAGAAGTCTTTAAAAATGACAAGAAACTAGGGTTCCAGGTGGAGAAATCGAAATTAGAAACAGAATTGTTAGAACCAAAGACTAAGGTACTTTCAAGGATGTATAACTTGCTGTTAAAATGGAATACACAAGATGAAATGGTCAAATCGGCTATGATAAGGTGGGCACAGGACATTGGGTATAATATTATGTTTGAGGACTGGGAAAGGTTGTGGAGTATTGGATTGAACTTTACTGCATGCAATGCTTTGAAAGAAAATGTAATGAAAATGATATATAGATGGTATATGACCCCAGTCAAACTTGCAAAAATTTACCACCTGTCTGATAATAAGTGTTGGAAATGTAAAGAGAGTGAAGGAACATTCTTTCACCTCTGGTGGACCTGCCCTAAAGTGAAGGCGTTCTGGGAAATGATTTATAATGAACTGAAAAAGGTATTTAAGTATACCTTCACTAAGAAACCAGAGGCCTTTCTTTTGGGCATTGTCGGCCAAGGGGTGGTAAAGAAGGACCAGACATTTTTTATGTATGCAACAACAGCAGCAAGGATACTTCTCGCAAAGCACTGGAAAACTCAAGATCTACCCACACTGGAAGAATGGCAGATGCAACTGATAGACTATATGGAACTGGCCGAGATGACCGGCAGAATCCGTGACCTGGGAGAAGAGAAGATGGAGGAGGATTGGAAGAAATTTAAGAATTATTTACAAAAACATTGTAATTTGAGTGAATGCTAAGCAGGATGCTAGATCACAAATAATTGAGCACCACTAAACTAGATGATTTAAGATAATAAGTGAAATTGAGAAAATATGAACTTTTTTGAGAATTATAAGATTATAAATATACAGATGGGATATAAGAATGCAAATAAGATAATAAATTGCTGGCAAAATGTTATAACGATGAAAGTGGGAGCGGGAGATGTGAGGAAGTCCAAAGAAAATGTGAAATTATGTTAAGACATATGTTACACTGTTTATTATGTTTATTTCTATTGTAAACCCCAATAAATATTTAAAAAATAAAAATAAAAAATGGGAACAAGATCTGGGCCACCCAATTGAATATAATGAATGGGAAAGACTATGGACAAAAAAATATAAATTTTACAGCATGTTACCTAATAAGAGAGAACTATATGAAAATGTATCACAGGTGGTAACTGGCACCAGAAAGGCTTGCAAAAATGAATAAAACATATAATAATAAGTGCTGGAGATGCAAGATACAAAAAGGAACCTTCTACCATATGTGGTGGACATGCCCCGAAATTGGGAAATTTTGGAGCATGATCCACAAAGAAATAAAGAAAATATTAAGAATATCATATAGTAAAAGGCCAGAGGCATTCCTTTTAGGAATTTTAAATGACGAGGGGGGCCGCTAGGGGCGCCTTGGAAGATGGCGGATATTAACATCTATCCAGCCCGCACGAGGTAATTAGAGGCTGATTATGGGGAGTAAATCAGTCTCCCTTCATCTCTCCAGGGGGGAGAGATGCAGTTTTCACCCGCTGTTGCCATAAATCACCCCCGAGTTCGGAAGAAGGAGGGGGTGAGGCACTGGGTGCACAACCCTCGGCGGGCCTCGGAACTCCTCCGAAGCTGCTTCCACGTGCGAAACTAGTTGCGTTACTTAAAAGGAAAAAATTGGTGAAAGATAACACACATGCTTCAAGAGAGGCAGGAGGTTCTTATCTGCTAATAATTTTACCACTGAAATGAAGAAGACTGAGACGGAAGATTACATCAAAGTACTACAGACATGGTATGTGGAATGGAATGCGACAGAACTGAAAGGGGGGGGAATGACTTTTTATTTTTTTGCTCTATGTGATTAACTAATAACCCTCCCTCTTAGAAGATCCGTCACAGCAACTAATTGCAAATGGGACTAAAAATGAATTGTGTGGGAATAATTTGAACTTAAAGGTTTTACTCTGTGAAGGATTTGGAAAGAAGGAGGGCTCTCTTGTGATGCAGTAAGAATGGAGATTTGATACGAGACCTGTGTTGCAGAGGTTTGGTCTTGGGGAGGGCGAGCCGAAGATTTATTACTTTCAAGGAGATTGAGATCTGGAAGGGGCAGCCCTCCTGGAAAAAGACTAATTTACGATGCAACAGGTCGGGAAAGTTAAAGAGCGAGCTTTTAGACTGTATTTCATCAGAACGACAAAATGGTGATTGCTTGCTCGAGCGGAAATGCCTGGATTATTGGATGAGAGCGATTTACGAGAGAGTAGTACAAAGCCCACACAGAAACACAAATAAGACTGTTTTTTTCAACCCACTTGCGGAGCAATTCGGAGGTGAATGAAAAGGAAAATGAGTAACGACAAGGATTGAGAAGAGGAGACTGGAAATATCATTCTTAAGATGAAAGCAGCACAAATATTCGAGGATTGGACTCCTGCCGATCGAGAAGCATGGGTACCCCCCCCCACAAATTTTTTTAATTTGGAAAACAATTGGACTACATGATATGTATTGTTATAATTTGGATTAATTGATTTGATGTGTTTAATTTGGTAATATGAAACTTAATAAAAATTATTTTAAAAAATATATTAAAAAGGAATTTTAAATGACGATATTCCAAAAGACAAAATTAATTTTTTCTTATACACAACGTCTGCAGCAAGAATCCTTGTGGCTAAGTACTGGAAAGGGAATCAGTTACCCACTAGGGGAGAGTGGCTATGTAAGCTCTCAGAATACTTAGAATTAGCCAAATTGACAGACATAATAAGACAAAAACCAAAAAGTGAAGTAAAAAAAGAATGGGAGTGCCTAAATGAATACCTCAAAAGTCAAGGTTCGAGGGCAGGAATCTGTCTGAGTCTGGAATAACCTTGTGAAGTGAAAGGATATGAAAGAAGGATTTATATCTAGATGTTAGGATAGAGATGATAAAGAAAACAGGAAGACCCAATGAGAGATAAAGGAGGTGCTGTGGGATTGGTGGAAGTCAATGTCTGGTTGTTGTTTTAGTGTTTATAATATTAACTTGTAAGATATGTGTCAGGGAACTGCCATCGGAAGGAAGGGAGGTGGAAGGGCTCACACAGGTTGGGAGAGACTCAGCAGCTGAAGAGGGAACCAGTAGGGGGAGAAGAGCTGAGCTGAGGGAAAGTGAGCAGGAGGGATGGCTCCGAGACACTTCCAGCGAAAACAGTGGGGAGGTTTCAGGACCTCCTGTAGGGACACCCACTCCTCGCCGGAAACTGTCACGCAGAGAGTCCAGAAGACGTGTTTCCGTTAAGGAGCTTTTATGTTGGAAGCGATTCCGAAAGCAACCACTGTCGGAATCTGCAAGCGACTGACAGAGCCATGTTTAAGGGGCTCCGTTACAGACAGAGGTTTGCAAACTTGACCAAACTCTGAGGGACTTGGATTTTACGCACAAGCAGCTCATCGTCCCATCACAGCATTCCGACAGTCTCTGTGAGCAGTTTGTGCAGGAGAAGGCATCATGAGCAACCCAGCCAGAACCGGAGAAGCAGGAGCTGGAGCGGGTCCAAGCCTGGAGGAAAGGTACCGGGCGTTGGAGGTCCAGCTAGTGCTGCAGACGGCGAGGCTCGAGGAGAGGAGGGCTCAAGATGCAGAGAAGGGGAAAACCACCCCGCTCGCCAGAAAGTTGCCAGGATTGGTGCAGAAGTTTGGGGGGGAGGCCAAGGACTATCATGCCTTTAGGACAGAGATGCAATATGCCCTTAATCTGCAGTTTGATGACTTTCCCGACGAGGAATCGCGGGTGGCTTTTGTGATTGGGCATCTCGAAAAGGGGGCGAAAGACTGGGTGAGGCCCCTGATGGCAACAAACAATGACATCCTGAAGGATACGAGGAAGTTTTTTCGTGCAATGGATTTGATGTTTTCCAGCGATATTGAGCAGGGAGTGGTACGCAGACAGTTAATGGCGTGCAAACAGGGGAGCCGATCTGTGCGTGAGTACTGGACTGAGTTTACCATGTTGATCCATAAATTGGGGTGGGATCTATCGGCGGAACCCATTCAAATGCTCTTTGAAGAAGGGCTTGCTTCGGCGGTAAAGGATGAACTTTCCCGGGCGCCCAGGGCGGAGTCTATGGACCAGCTGACCAAATCAGCGCTGACCATAGGAGCGCGCCAAGAGGCGAGAGCCTTGGAGAGGCGGGAAGGGAAGGGGGAACCTTGGAGGGAGCTTCGCATTCCAGAGATTCCAGAGCCACCGTTCCCGCCGGGAGAGCCGATGGAAATTGGAACAGCGTGCGCGCAGTTTCAAAGCCCAGTGAAGAGCGGAAGAAGGAGGGAAAGGGCGCCAAGAAATGTTATCTCTGCCAACAGCCAGGTCATTTTGCCAGAGTCTGCCCCCAAAGAAAGGAATGGCAAGGAATGGCGGGAGCTGTTGGGGAGAGGGAGGAAAAGGTACCGGAGCAAGTAAAAGCCAACGCCTGGCTGCCACCGTCGGGGCACAGCAGCCAGGCCAAAGAGCAGTGAAAGTGCCCACGCCGGAACCTCCTAAACCCGCCCTAGTGATAGAGGTGTTACTAGAGCTGCCTAACGGACACCCACTAAAGATAAAGGCGCTATTGGACTCAGGCAGCTCCTGCAATTTCATGAGTAAGGAGTTTGCTGCTGAGCACCAGATACAGACTATCCCTTTAAGTAACCCTTTGCAGGTGACCACGATCGATGGAAGGGAGCTGCTGGGAGGAGAAGTCAGCCAGCAGACCGTCCCAATGATAATGAGGGTAGCAAGACACACTGAGCTAATAGCGTTTAATGTGGCTACCTTGGGAGGAGCTCCCATTATTTTGGGGATGAGCTGGCTAGCGTTACATGATCCGCTAGTGGGCTGGCATCAGAGAGTGGTCTCTTTTGGGTCAGCACATTGTCTAGAACACTGCAAAGAGCGGGAGGCTCAAGGAGGGGCCAGAGCCACTCTAGCAGGGACGGAAGTAACGGAGAAGGGGAAGGTTCCCCAACAATACGCCGACCTGAGCAACGTCTTCAGCGAGAGGGAGGCAGACAAACTACCCTCACATAGGCCCTTTGACTGTCAAATCAATTTACTCCCTGGGGCACAGCTCCCTGTAGGCAAGCTGTACGCCATGTCAGACAGAGAGATGCAGGAGCTAAGGGAGTTCATTGACAAGAACCTGAAGAGAGGGTTCATCAGAGAGTCCAGGGCGGTGGGGGGCAGCCCAGTGTTTTTTGTGGACAAAAAAAACACGGACAAACCCAGGCTTGTAGTGGACTTCAGGGCCTTAAATGCAGTGTCAGAACCAGTGACTTTCCCGATGCCCAGAATTGATGACATTTTGACAAGGGTCAGGAAGGGAAAGATTTTTACTAAACTGGACCTGAGGGGGGCGTACAACCTGATACGAATAAGGAAGGGGGATGAATGGAAAACCACCATGTTCACCCCTTTGGGGGCATTTGAATATTTAGTTATGCCCTTCGGCCTACAAGCAGGCTCCGCGTGCTTTCAATCGTTTATGAACCACGTCCTGGGGCCTTTGCTTTACAAGAATTGTGTGGCCTTCTTAGATGACGTGTTAGTATATTCAGAGACTGAGGAGCAGCATGTAAAAGACGTCAGGGAAGTGTTGGGCAGACTGCAAGCCAATCAGCTGTGGGTGAAGCTAGAGAAGTGTCAGTTTCATGCCAAGGAGGTGGAATTCCTGGGGTACCGCTTGTCGGACAAGGGATTGGCCATGGATCCTGGCAAGGTCCAAGCGGTACTGGAATGGAAAACACCGAAAACAAGGAAGGATGTGCAAAGATTCCTTGGATTTGGAAACTTCTATCGGAAGTTCATCAGAAATTTTGCCCACTTGACGGCTCCCATTACGGACTGTCTCAGCAGTAAGAGGAAATTCGTTTGGACAGCGGAGGCGGAGCGAGCTTTTGAGGAACTGAAAAGGGCGTTCGCTTCGGAAGAACAGCTCCTGCATGTGGATTTACAAAAACCGATGCGAGTGGAGACGGACGCATCAGACCGGGCTGTGGGGGCGGTGCTTCTGCAGCCTGGGAAGGAGGAGTCAGAGTGGAGACCGTGTGCCTTTTTTTCGCGAAAGCTGAACAAATCTGAGAGGAACTACACGGTGTATGACCGAGAACTACTTGCCATTCATGAAGCGTTCAGGAGATGGAGGCATTTATTAATTGGGGCACAACATAAGGTGCAAGTGTGCACGGACCACAAGAACTTAGAGTATTGGAGAACGGCACGAGTGCTCAACCAACGGCAAGTGCGATGGGCCCAGGAGTTCTCCAAATTTCACTTTGAAATTTGTTATGTGCCAGGTCCAGAAAATGTTAGGGCGGACGCTCTCTCACGCAAACCTGAATATTTGGAAGGGGAAGGGGGACCCGAAGAGAGACATGTCATCCCAGAGGACCGCTGGGTGTGTGGGGCGGCATTGGTGGGGCAAAGAGAACTGGTAGAGGAAACAGAGAATGATGAATATGCCCAGAATAAGCTCAGAGGTCTTAGGGGTGAGGGAGAGGAACCAGGGGGTTTTGAGGAAAGAAATGGAGCGTTGTATTACAAAGGGGCACTGTATATCCCCGAAGGAGACTTAAGGGGGAGGGTACTCAAGCAGTTGCACAACAGCCCCACGGCGGGGCATTTTGGACAACACAAAACCATGTGGTTGGTCACCAGGGAATTTTGGTGGCCTAAGGTGAGGGAAGATGTACGGGAGTATGTAAGAGGGTGTGAGAAATGCCAGCGAGCCAAAGGGGAGAGGCGGGCGCCGGCGGGGCTATTAGAACCCTTACCAACCCCAGAACGACCTTGGGAGGCAGTGTCGATAGATTTTATGACTGATCTGCCGAAGTCCAAGGGGAAAACAGCCATCATGGTGGTGGTAGACCTACTAACAAAGATGTGCCACTTTGTAGCCTGTTCGCATGCAGTCACGGCGGAAGAGACAGCGAAGTTATTTGTAGAACACATTTTTAGGTTGCACGGAGTGCCATTGAGGGTGGTCTCAGACCGAGGAAAACAATTTACTTCCAGGTTCTGGAGGAAGCTCATGAGCTTACTGCAGGTGGAGGTCAACTTTTCGACTGCCCGGCACCCTGAAACCAACGGGCAGGCGGAAAGAGCAAACGGTGTCCTCTAGCAATACCTGAGGTGTTATGTCAATGACAGAGAGAATGACTGGGTAGAGAAGTTGGCGCTGGCGGAATTTGCCTACAACAATGCAGAGAATGTGTCCACAGGGATGAGCCCCTTCTTGGCTAATTATGGGTGTCATCCCAGGGCATTCCCAGGGGGAGGAGGGGAGAGATGGAGCGTCCCGGCAGCCGAGCATTTTGTAGAAGAAATGGAAGCAATCCATCGTCAGCTCCAACTCAACTTAGAAAGGGCGAAGGAAGAATACAAAAGGCAGGCAGACAAGAACCGAAGGGAAGGTGAAACCATAAGGGTGGGAGATCAGGTGTGGCTGTCAACCCAAGGGTTGCCGTTCAAAGGAGGTTGTAAGAAATTAAGACCCAGGAGGTTGGGTCCCTTTGAGGTCATTCAACAAGTCAACCCAGTGGCTTTCAGGCTCCGGTTACCCAACCACATGAAACTGCACCCAGTATTTCACAGGTCGTTACTGTCACCGTATGAGGGGGGACGAGAAGGGATGGCCACTCGGGGACCGATCATAGAAGAAAGGGAATGCAGCAGCCATGTGGCAGAAATCCTCGACGCCAGGTGGAAGGGGGATCAGGTGGAGTATTTGGTAGCGTGGGAAGGAGAACCGGAGTCAGAAAACACTTGGGTAATGGCAGAAGATATCAATGACGAGGTATTGATAGAAACGTTCCATCAAAGGTTCCCAAGGAAACCTCAGCCTGTGGAGAGGTTCCGGAGGGAATACTTTGGGACCACCGATGAGGAGGAGGAGTTGGAAGGATTCACGGATTCGGAAGGGGAAGGGGATATGGACTCTGAGGAGGAGGAGTACTTCGAGACCAGGAACCGCAACAGGTGGAGAGAAGTGTTCGAGACATCGGAAGGTGAAGGAAGTTCCTTCCGGGGTTTTGCCTCCTCACCGCCCATAGAGGAGGGGGCGGGAGGGGGTGAAGGGGGCCCTGGAGGGGAGGTGGATGTCAGGGAACTGGCATCGGAAGGAAGGGAGGTGGAAGGGCTCACACAGGCTGGGAGAGACTCAGCAGCTGAAGAGGGAACCAGTAGGGGGAGAAGAGCTGAGCTGAGGGAAAGTGAGCAGGAGGGATGGCTCCGAGACACTTCCAGCGAAAACAGTGGGGAGGTTTCAGGACCTCCTGTAGGGACACCCACTCCTCGCCGGAAACTGTCACGCAGAGAGTCCAGAAGACGTGTTTCCGTTAAGGAGCTTTTATGTTGGAAGCGATTCCGAAAGCAACCACTGTCGGAATCTGCAAGCGACTGACAGAGCCATGTTTAAGGGGCTCCGTTACAGACAGAGGTTTGCAAACTTGACCAAACTCTGAGGGACTTGGATTTTACGCACAAGCAGCTCATCGTCCCATCACAATATGGATTTGGGGTTTTTTTGTTTTTTTGTTTTTTGTTTTTTAGTTTTCGAATGTTGATTTTTGTGTGTTGTGTATTATTATTTTTTGATATTTTTCGTGGTGTTGTTGTGTGGAAAATACTAATAAAATTCATAAAAAAAAGAACATGGGCACTTTTTAAGAGCTGAAAAGTTACCCTGCAGTTGTAGATAAGACCCCAAATAAGCATTTGACTGGCCTTCTGACATACAGCTCTTGTTATTCATGGCAGGTGGTGAGCCAAGTCACTTGGAGGAGATAATAATAATAATAATAATAATAAATTTTATTTATATCCCGCCCTCCCCAGCCGAAGCCGGGCTCAGGGCGGCTAACAACAATAAAATAATGCAACATTCTAAAAACATTTCATTATAAAAAATAATTAAAATCAAATTGATGGCAACCATTAAGCAAAGATTCTGTGCAGATTGCCAAAGGAGGGAGTCAGGCTGCGCCCTGACCAAAGGCCTGGTGGAACAGCTCTGTCTTGCAGGCCCTGCGGAAAGATGTCAAAGTTCCTCTGTGGGACATACCAGGAGAGGCGGTCCCGTAGGTACGAGGGTCCTAAGCCGTATAGGGCTTTAAAGGTTAAAACCAGCACCTTAAACCTGATCCTGTACTCCACCGGGAGACAGTGCAGCTGGTATAGTACCGGGTGAATGTGATCTCGCAGCGAAGACCCCGTAAGGAGTCTCGCCGTGGCATTCTGCACCCGCTGGAGTTTCTGGGTCAGTCTCAAGGGCAGCCCCACGTAGAGCGAGTTACAAAAATCCAGTCTGGAGGTGACCGTCGTGTGGATCACAGTGGCTAGGTCAGGGCGAGAGAGATAAGGAGCCAACTGCTTAGCTTGGCGGAGATGAAAAAATGCTGCCTTTGTTATGGCTGTAATCTGCGCCTCCATAGAGAGGGAGGTATCGAAGATTACACCCAAACTCTTAACGGACGGTGCTGGCACTAATTGCACCCCCGCAAGAGATGGGAGTTGCCCCCTCAATCCCATATCGTCCCGTCCCATGTTAAAAAGCATCGGGGAGAGTATCGCACCCTGAGGCACTCCACACACCAAGGAGTGGCGCGATGACAATTCCCCCCCAAGCACCAGCCTCTGTCCCCGACCAGAGAGAAACGAGCGCAGCCATTGAAGGACTGTGCCCTGGATCCCCACGTCGGCAAGGCGGTGGTCCAGGAGTTTGTGATCGACGATGTCGAAGGCTGCTGACAGGTCTAGAAGAATCAGCAGCCCCGACCCGCCTCGATCCAGCTGTCTGCGGAGATCATCTGTTAGGGCGACCAGAGCCGTCTCAGTCCCATGACCAGCGCGGAAGCCGGACTGGAATGGATCCAGAGCCGATGTTTCATCCAGAAACCCGCCAAGCTATTCAGCAACCGCTCTCTCAATCACCTTACCCAGGAATGGAAGATTCAAAACCAGGTGGTAATTGGATAGATCTAAGGGATCTAATGATGTTTTCTTTAAGAGCGGGCGCACCACTGCCTCCTTCACTTCCCTTGGGAATATCCCGGTGCCAAGGGACAAATTGATGATATCCCCCAGGGGGGCTCGCACCTCGTCTGGACACGCTCCAGTCAGCCAAGACGGGCACGGGGCGAGAGGACAGGTGGTGGGCTTTCCAGCTCAGAGGAGTCCACATCGGCTGGGGATATCTGGTCAAAGTGGTCCAATAGTGGATCCGAGGACAGTCAAGGGGCCTCCAGTTCCTTTATTGTATCCAAATTGGCAGGGAGGTCATGGCAGAGCAACAGGACCTTCTCTGCAAAAAAGCTCGCAAATGCCTCACAGCTGTGTGTCAAATTGTTATTTAAATTTGGCTGTCCCTCGAGGGACATTAAAGACCTAATTATACTAAATAATTGTGCCGGGCGAGAGCTAGCGGATGCAATGGAGGCCGAGAAGTAAGACTTCTTAGCGGCCTTCACTGCCATCTCCTAGGTTTTCATAAAAACCCTGTAAGATGTTCTTGAAGCTCCGTCACGGGCACCCCGCCATACTCGCTCTAGCCGTCTGAGGTCCCTCTTCATTTTCCGAAGCTCCTCGGTAAACCAGGGAGCCCGGTTTCTGCGGAGTCGCAGAGGGCGCTTAGGTGCGATCTCATCGATGGCTGCCAGGAGCTGGATATTCCAGCCCTCAACAAGCTCAGTCAATGAGTCGCCAGGGGGAGCAAGGTCCCACAAGGCTTGACGGAATCTATCAGAGTCCCTCAGCCTCTGCGGGCGAGCCCAAATCGGCTCGCCACCTAAGCAGGGTGGGGATGGAAAGTCAATCCTGGCTTTCAGAGCGTAGTGATCAGACCATGGCACCTTCATCAAAGGAGACATGATCACATCTATACCGACGCCAAAGATCAAATCCAGCGTGTGGTCTGCTTGATGTGTGGGGCCCGAAACAAACTGGGAGAGCCCTAGTGTCGCCATGGAAGACACCAGGTCCAGAGCCTGTGAGGAGGGAGTGGCATCAGCATGGATGTTGAAGTCCCCCAATACCAATAGGTTAGGGAACTCCAAGGCCCAGCCGGCCACCGCCTCTAGCAGGCCTGACAGGGTGGCTGCTGGTGCACTAGGTGGCCGGTACACCAGCCAGACAGCCAAGCTCACCTCGGAGCCCCACACTAGGCCAACACATTCAATGCCGGGGATCGATGGCGATGGTAGAGCCCTGAAAGAACAATCTTCCCGGATTAATAATGCCACCCCTTCCCCCCGGCCCACAGTCCGCGACTGGTGGAGGACGGAGAAACCCGGGGGCGCCATCTCTCATAAGGTAACAGTTTCCCCTTCGCGCACCCAGGTCTCCGTCACACAAGCCAGGTCAACCCCCTGCGAGGTAAAGAAATCTCGCAGGGTGGCGGTTTTGTTGCCTATAGATCTGGCATTGCACAACATCAGTGACGGAGGTGAGTAATCCTTGCTCACCCTACCCTCATCCTTCGGGATGGGGCGCAGATTGGAAGGGGTACGAGCATATCCGTATCTCGATCCCCTTCGCCTGTGACATCTGCCCCCACCGCCATACCTCCCTCGCCCCTCCACGGTAGCAATCCCAAGCCTCATACTAGCCTCCATTTACAAAATAGAAAAACAAAACAAACCAGAAACAATTATACCAAAACAAAACCAATCCCCACCCCACTCAACATCCAACCCCAAACCAGAACAAAATAAAAATACATGAATAAAAACCACCGTTCACGATGGTACAACAAAGTAAAAAGTAAAAACACCTTTAAAACACTTTAAAATATATTTTTAAAAAATTAACATTTGCTGCAGCAGCACCAGTGTCCTTAAGCTGTGGTGGTGGTGAGTGTGGGCCCCGCCCCCTAGGCTTGATGGAGTTGGCCTGCAGGAGGGAGCGGCCTTCCCCAACACTCACAGTGGTGGCAGCAGCAGCAGCAGTGTCCCAGGGCCTGAATGAGGCCTCTTAAAGCTGTGGCGGTGGTGAGTCTGGGCCCCACCCCCTAGACCTGGTGGAATTAGCCTAAGGCGGGAGCGGCCTTCCCCAACACTCACAGTGGCGGCAGCAGCAGCAGTCATAGATAGATAGAAACTTTATTCGTGTTAGCCGATGGCCATAGCAACAATAAAACATTACAATATACACAGAAGAAAGGAAATTTAGTATAAAAGCACAGTTTAGGGTCTTGAATCAATGGTCAGATAGTGGCCCTTATTCTAATTGCCCCTGCTAAGAACCTAGCAACCTTTGCTGTTACCTGCTCTGTTTGGTCTGACAGGAGAAAGGACACTGTGGCAGTAGTGCATCCTGCGATGGTCAGTACGATTGGGGTGATGATCTCGTTCCTCAGGTCTTTGTAGAGAGTGCAAGACAGGAGGATGTGTGCCACTGTTTCGGTGCTACCGTCTCCACAGGGGCAAAGGCGTTTCTCATGCGGGATCTTTTGGAATCGGTCCTCAAGTCCAGCAGATGGCAAAACATTCAGTCTTGCGAGTGTGAAAGCACGTCTGTATTTTGGGATAGCTAGTTTGTACAGGTATGGAGCCAGAGAATCAAAATGGGTAGATGGAAATTGACAATACCATGGGCAGAATTTCCTTATAGTGGCCAGGGTGTTCTGATGCTCGATATCTTTTAGAAGTTGACAAATTAGAATGTTTGCTTTGGTTAGGCCCATAGTGAGTAGGTGTTGTGGGGATAGGCAGCAAGAGTGGAGTTTTTGGTAGATGGTTTTAAGCCATACACTTTTGTGGTAGTCTTGAAGTACTAAGGATAATAAACCGGGGGGATTTGAGTTTAGGTGGAGCCAGAAGTTAAAAGTTCTTTGCCAAGTCCGTACTTCTACTGAGGGGAAACTTGCCTCCATTCGCAGTGATGGAGAAAAAATCTGCCTTAAGAACTTTGATTGAACAGCTTCCAAAGTACCAAGGTGGTTACCAGTCCAAATCTGACCCCCGTATAATAGTTGTGCTAGGGGTTTAGCCTGGAAGACTTCTAGGACTGAGAGTATGTGTTTGCCACCCTTTGTATGGAAAAACCGTGTCAGAGTTTTGGCACTTTGGGATGCTTTTTCTTTTGCACATTTTTGGTGTGCTCCCCATGACCCCATGGACTGGAAGATAAGGCCCAAATGTTTGAAAGCTTTGACCTGTTCGATTGGCTGATTTTCCATACGCCAACTGTGGGGCCTATAGCTTCTTGAGAAAACCATAACTTTGGTTTTCTGATAATTCATGGCCAGGTGTTCTCTCTGGCAATACACTGAAAATTCTCTTATCAGTTTTTTAGGCCTACTTTTGTTTGGGATAAGAGGACCGTATCATCAGCATGTAATAGTATAGAGATTGGTTTTGAGGCCAGCTTAGGGGCATGGAACTCTGGAGATGTTAGACACTGAACCATGTTGTTTATGTATAGGTTGAACAGTGCTGGGGCTAGAATGCATCCTTGCTTAACTCCCTTTGTAGCTGGTACAGATCCTGTAAGTTGACTGTTGTAGAGCAGTGTACTTTCAGCACAGTGTCTTTATAAAGGCAGTTGATCAGGTATAATAATATTTTGTCTGTGCTTGAGGTGTTCAACTTAGCCCATAGTCTTGCTCTTGAAATTGAGTCAAAAGCAGCTTTCAAACCAATGAAATCTGCATACAGCACACCGTGTGATTGCTTGGCGTACTTATCTATGAGATGGGCTAGGACAAAGCAATGGTCTATAGTAGATCTGCCTTGCCTGAATCCTGCTTGCTCTTCAGCAAGGATAGCCTCAGCATCAATCCAGTAGGTTAGTTTGTTATGGAGATGCTTTGCATATTGTTGTTGTTTAGTCATTTAGTCGTGTCCGACTCTTCGTGACCCCATGGACCAGAGCACGCCAGGCACTTCTGATAGATCTATAGCTAGTCGGATCTGATGTAGGGCCCTTTTTGAATATTGGGATGATTACCGCAATGGCCCAGATGTCGGGG
Source organism: Podarcis pityusensis (assembly GCF_964106645.2). Taxonomy (NCBI): domain Eukaryota; kingdom Metazoa; phylum Chordata; class Lepidosauria; order Squamata; family Lacertidae; genus Podarcis; species Podarcis pityusensis. The sequence goes on from NC_138045.1 coordinate 23,881,306, forward strand.
AGTAGACCAGATGAATCAATATGAGATAATATTGCTGCAAACAGGTGCCCACCAGTCAATATTGAACTTCAAAAGTTCCGGAGGCAAATGATCAATGCCTGGGGCTTTATTGTTTTTAGCTGCGTAATTAGTTTTTTTACCTCAGTTATAGATACTGGGGGCCAAGCTGGTAATTTTTCTGGAGATACTGTTTGGTGATTAGGCTGAGCATCCTGGTCTTGAAAAAGTGAGTGATAGTACTGCATCCATTCTTGGGGTTTGATAGTTCAAATTGGCCCATTGCGCTCATGCTCCAGGAGGCCTGATATGGTATGCCAGAAGCAGGATCTGTCCTTGTCATGCGAGGCCTTTATTAAGCTGTGCCAGGCGTTTCTTTTGGCTTTCTGTCTTTTCCATTTTATTACAGTGGTGCCCCGCAAGACGAATGCCTCGCAAGACGAAAAACTCGCTAGACGAAAGAGTTTTCCGTTTTTTTAGTCGTTCCGCAAGACGAATTTCCCTATGGTCTTGCGAGTTCTTGCGAGTTTGTTTCCTTTTTCTTTAAGCCGCTAAGCCGTTAATAGCCGCTAAGCCGTTAATAGCCGCTAAGCCGCTAAGCCGCTAATAGCCGTGCTTCGCAAGACGAGAAAACCGCAAGATGAAGAGACTCGCAGAACGGATTAATTTCGTATTGCGAGGCACCACTGTAGTTGTTTATACTTCTATCTAAGAGAGACATATGCAGTAAATTGAAGAAGAGACTTGGAGATTCTATATTTACAGTAAGCTCTCTTCAGGTGTCTTTGCCTGTTTGCACTCAAAGTCAAACCAGTTGGAAAATTCCGTCAACCTTTTTGTGGCGGTGTTTTTGATTACAGCTCTTAAGTGTAGTTGCAGCCAGTCAGTGTCTTGAATGATTTCATGGCCCCAGCAGCGGAGTTAGCTGATATATAGCTGAGCTGAAGGACATCCATACTGCTATTATAAGTGCTTAGCTAATGAGAGAGCCTCAGTTTTTATTTCTAGAAGCTGGTTTTCAAAATTGTGCATGACATGGAGAAAATGCATAGAGAGTTTTTCTCCCTCTCTCATAACACTGGAACTTGTAGATGCCTTACAAAGGTAAATGTTGGAAGATTCGGGACAAATAAAAGGAAGTCCTTCCATGCAGTGCATAGTTAAGCTATGGAACTCATTTCTGCAGGACACAGTAATGGCCACCAACTTGGATGGCTTTAAAAGAGGATTTGAAAAATCCACAGAGAAGTCTATTGATGGTTGTCCTCTCTGTCTCAATGGTCTGAGGCAGAAATGCTTCTGAATACCAGTTGCTAGAAACCACAGGAGTGGGGAGTGCTCTTGTGCTTGGGTCCTGCTTGCAGGTTTCCCACTGGGGCATCTGAGTTGCCAAGGTGAGAATGGGATGCTGTATGAGATGGGCCGCTTTTGGTTTGATCCAGCAGGCTCTTCTTATGTTCTCATTTATTTACTTTGCTTGCCACTAACCCCCTCCTCACCCTCCCCAAGGTCCTCTTTCATTTGCACTGGAGCATTGGCAAGGTAAACAATGGGAGAAACACCTAGGGGGCTTGAGGGGGAGACCCAGGGTCTTCACTCACTTACGCAGCAACTTGATCAAGAGAATAAAGAGTTCCGGAACATTCTGGTGTTGCTTACCGTCTTCAAGCTGCAGTATTAATGAGAGAAGACCCCCACATATCTCTTTTGACGGACAGTGTCTTGTAATAAAAAAACAAAAGCACGCAGATTCAAAAGTCCAAAAGAAAAACATTTACTAAAAGGCAAAGGCTTGTTACAAAAACTTCAGAAAATAGCTTCAGACATACAGGTACAAATGAAAGTAAAAGAAAGAGAAAGAGAGCAGCTCACTGAGTGCAGGGATTTATCTCTCCTGGCTCAGCATGACCTTGAGAATAGTCAGAATAATATTTTCATCAGAAAGGAACCTTCTAGAGTCTTCCAGAATCTTCTAGAATTTTTTTGCACTTTCCAGTTTCTGCCCTCAAAGACTTTAGCCATGACATCTTTCTCTCCCTCTCTTTTTAAAATAATTTAAAGTGTATAGGCATAAACGCATACAGAATACAATAAAAATGGTGGATATGGCAAGTAAAAATAAATGTGAAAGTAGAAAAATTAAACACAGATACAGAGGAGGGGTAAAAAAACCAAGAAACTACTGAAAATACAGTGCTGCATCCAATTGTTGCATATAATAATAATAATAATAATAATAATAATAATAATAATAATTTATTATTTATACCCCGCCCATCTGGCTGGGTTTCCCCAGCCACTCTGGGCGGCTTCCAAAAGAATATTAAAATACTATGTTACATCAAACATTAAAAGCTTCCCTAAACAGGGCTGCCTTCAGATGTCTTCTAAAAGTCTGGTAATTGTTGTTCTCTTTGACATCTGGTGGGAGGGTGTTCCACAGGGAGGGCGCCACTACCGAGAAGGCCCTCTGCCTGGTTCCCTGTAACTTGGCTTCTCGCAGTGAGGGAACCGCCAGAAGGCCCTCGGTGCTGGACCTCAGTGTCCGGGTAGAACGATGGAGGTGGAGACGCTCCTTCAGGTATACTGGACCGAGGCCGTTTAGGGCTTTAAAGGTCAGCACCAACACTTTGAATTGTGCTCAGAAACGTACTGGGAGCCAATGTAGGTCTTTCAAGACCGGTGTTATATGGTCTCGGCGGCCGCTCCCAGTCACCAGTCTGGCTGCTGCATTCTGGATTAGTTGTAGTTTCCGGGTCACCTTCAAAGGTAGCCCCACGTAGAGCGCATTGCAGTAGTCCAAGCGGGAGATAACCAGAGCATGCACCACTCTGGCGAGGCAGTCCGCGGGCAGATAGGGTCTCAGCCTACGTACCAGATGGAGCTGGTACACAGCTGCCCTGGACACGGATTTAACCTGTGCCTCCATGGACAGCTGTGAGTCCAAAATGACTCCCAGGCTGCGCACCTGGTCCTTCAGGGGCACGGTTACCCCATTCAGGACCAGGGAATCCCCCACACCTGCCCGCCTCCTGTCCCCCAGAAACAGTACTTCTGTCTTGTCAGGATTCAATCTCAATCTGTTTGCCGCCATCCATCCTCCAACCGCCTCCAGACACTCACACAGGACTGTCACCGCCTTCACTGGTTCTGATTTGAAAGAAAGGTAGAGCTGGGTATCATCTGCATACTGATGAACACCCAGCCCAAACCCCCTGATGATCTCTCCCAGCGGCTGCATGTAGATGTTGAAAAGCATGGGGGAGAGGACAGAACCCTGAGGCACCCCACAAGTGAGAGCCCAGGGGTCTGAACACTCATCCCCCACCACCACTTTCTGAACACGGCCCAGGAGGAAGGAGCGGAACCACTGTATGACAGTGCCCCCAGCTCCCAGCCCCTCAAGACGGTCCAGAAGGATGTTATGGTCGATGGTATCAAACGCCGCTGAGAGATCCAGCAGAACTAGGAAACAGCTCTCACCTTTGTCCCTAGCCCGCCGGAGATCATCAACCAGTGCGACCAAGGCAGTTTCAGTCCCATGATGAGGCCTGAATCCCGATTGGAAGGGATCCAAATGGTCCGCTTCTTCCAGGCGTGCCTGGAGTTGTTCAGCAACCACTCGCTCAATCACCTTGCCCAAGAATGGAAGATTTGAGACTGGGCGATAGTTGGCCATCGTGGCCGCATCTAAAGATGGTTTTTTAAGAAGCGGTTTAATAACCGCCTCTTTCAGCGGGTCTGGGAAGGCTCCCTCACGGAGGGAAGCATTCACCACCCCACGAAGCCCATCGCCCAGCCCTTCCCGGCTAGCTTTTATAAGCCAGGATGGGCAAGGATCAAGGAGACAGGTGGTTGGTTTCACTCGTCCAAGCAGCCTGTCCACATCCTCGGAGGTAACAGATTGGAATTGATTCCACGCAATTTGACTAGACAGGACTCTAGCACTCTCCCGCCCCGGCCCTGCTCCCACGGTGGCGTCTACCTCTTCCCGAATCTGAGCGACTTTATCTGCAAAAAACTTTGCAAAATCATTGCAGGAGATCATGTGGCCCGTACTGGGCCCCGATGTAGCAGGTGGTTCCGCTAAATTGCGGACCAACTGAAAAAGTCTCCTGCTGCTGTTTTCTGCAGATGCAATAGAGGCGGCGAAGAAAGCCTTCTTCGCCGTCGCTACCGCCACTTGGTAGGCTCGACACTGAGCTCTAACCTGTGTCCGGTCAGCTTCAGAATGGGTCATCCGCCACCGGCGCTCTAGCCGTCTCAACGATTGTTTCATTGCCCTCAGATCCGTGGCAAACCATGGGGCTGTCCGGGCTCCATGCAATCGGAGAGGGCGCTTCGGAGCCAAACAGTCAATAGCCCTGGTTAACTCCACATTCCAGCGGGCCACCAGGGAATCAGCTGAAAGGCCATCAACATGGGATAAAGCATCCCCTACCGCTCTCTGGAAACCATTTGGATCCATTAAGTGGCGGGGGCGGACCATCCGAATCGGTCCCACCTCCCTGCAGAGGGGAAGGGTCGCGGAGAAGTCAAGTTGCACCAGGAAGTGGTCTGACCATGGCACTTCTTTTGTTTCGCTTTTACTTAGTGTCAGAACACCAACATCCATGGAGGTAAACACCAGGTCCAAGGCATGTCCGCGGCTATGGGTTGGGCCAAACTTATTCAGGGACAGCCCCATGGAGGCCATGCTTTCCACGAAGTCCCGAGCGGCCCCTTGTAAGGTCGTGTCGGCATGGATATTAAAATCCCCTAGGACGACCAAGCTAGGTGTCTCCAGGAGAACATCCGCCTCGACCTGAAGCAGCTCGGGCAGGGAATCCTTGGTGCAGCAGGGAGGTCGGTACACCAAAAGGAATCCTGTACTGCCCCTATTGCCCAACTTCCAGAACATGCACTCAGAGAACTGGGTCTTCCTAATAGGACGCCTGGTGCAAACTAATGACTTCCTAAAAATCACTGCAACCCCCCCTCCCCGCCCACAAGGCCTGGGTTGCTGTCCGTAAGAGAAACCTGGTGGACAAGCAGCAGCAAGAACAGGCCCATCTGCTTCATCCAACCAAGTCTCTGTTACACAAGCCGGGTCAAATCCTCCATCCATGATCAAGTCATGGATGGCAGTGGTCTTATGAATCATTGACCTGGCATTGCACAGCAGCACCTTCAGGCTATGTGGGTATCCCTTGCTGATTCTAGTATCCGTCCGGACAGGACCAGACCCGGAGGCAGGGATAGTCCTCAGACAACGACTAAACCTGCCTCCTCTGTAATGACATGGTCTGGTCTTAGCGTAACTCCTCCTCCTACCCGTGATCACTGAGATCGGTTGTCCCAGCGCATCCCCCTCTGTGGAACATACCCCAGCCATTTTGTTGGCTGGGACCCACTCCCCGGCAGCCCTGGCCATCCCCTTAAGAACAAAATAAGACCTTAAAACAATAAAAAAACCCAGAAAACAAAAAACAATACAAATGAAAAACTATAAAAATTACAAATCCATTAAAATCAAACAAATTCCCAACTAAACATCCATCCCACCCCCATCCCCGTCCCCGCATATACAAAAAATAAAAGGAAAAGGAAAAGGAACATTTTAAAACATTTTAAAAAGAACTCTGCGCCCCTCTGGATCCCCCTGGGCCGCAGCAGCAGTGACAGCAACCGTCCCTGTGAGGCCTGTCAGGCCCTGCCCTGGGCCAGGTGGTGAGTGGCAGGAAGGAGCAGGGCCTTCAGACACCCACACAGGAGAGTCCTCCTGGGCAGCAGACGCAGCAGTCCCTGTGAGTCCTTCAGGCCCTGCCCTAGGCCAGATGGTGAGTGGCAGGAAGGAGCAGGGCCCTCAGACACTCACACAGGAGAGTCCTCCTGGGCAGCAGACGCAGCAGTCCCTGTGAGTCCTTCAGGCCCTGCCCTGGGCCAGGTGGTGAGTGGCAGGAAGGAGCAGGGCCTTCAGACACCCACACAGGAGAGTCCTCCTGGGCAGCAGACGCAGCAGTCCCTGTGAGTCCTTCAGGCCCCACCCTGGGCCAGATGGTGAGTGGCAGGAAGGAGCAGGGCCCTCAGACACTCACACAGGAGAGTCCTCCTGGGCAGCAGACGCAGCAGTCCCTGTGAGTCCTTCAGGCCCCGCCCTGGGCCAGATGGTGAGTGGCAGGAAGGAGCAGGACCCTCAGAAACCCACACAGGAGAGTCCTCCTGGGCAGCAGAGCGCAGCAGTCCCTGTGAGTCCTTCAGGCCCCGCCCTGGGCCAGATGGTGAGTGGCAGGAAGGAGCAGGGCCCTCAGACACCCACACAGGAGAGTCCTCCTGGGCAGCAGAGCGCAGCAGTCCTTATGAGGCCTCAGGCCCCGCCCTGGGCCAGGTGGTGAGTGGCAGGAAGGAGCAGGGCCCTCAGACACCCACACAGGAGAGTCCTCCTGGGCAGCAGAGCGCAGCAGTCCTTATGAGGCCTCAGGCCCCGCCCTGGGCCAGATGGTGAGTGGCAGGAAGGAGCAGGGCCCTCAGACACCCACACAGGAGAGTCCTCCTGGGCAGCAGAGCGCAGCAGTCCCTGTGAGTCCTTCAGGCCCCCCCGCCCTGGGCCAGATGGTGAGTGGCAGGAAGGAGCAGGGCCCTCAGACACCCACACAGGAGAGTCCTCCTGTGAGAAGAAAAAGCGGGTCAATTCAGTTCTCAATAAAACCTCTCCACATACTTGTCTGTGTAGAGCAGTGGGTTTATTGGGCTGTTAAATTGAGTTAGCATAGGAGAAAAACTTATACCATATCAAGTAAAAAAGATCCATTTTTGATGAACCATTAAGGTCTCTCCATTTATTTGTCAGGTGTTCTGACAATTCAGTGTCCCATACTTTTGTTAGCCACTCTTCCTGGGACGAAGATGATTTGGACTTCCAATGGGCAGCCAGTGTCAATCTGGCTGCGGCAAGAAGCATAAGCACAAGAGATTTATGCATGATAAATGGGTTGGTCCCACACTCCAAGGATATGTCAGGTTTGCATTTTTTGGCATAGAAAGTATTGGTTTAAAGTTTTAAGATCTTTCCTATTTTAGTTGTTTCAAGATGGTTTTGGAGGCTTCTCTGTGTGATACAAGCCGGAAGGTTCTAGCTGACATGTGAGCTTTCTATTATGCCTAGAAACAAGCAGAAGGTTCCTGATGTTTGGGTTATTCCTTCAGAGAAGCTGAACTGGTTCAGACTGGTTGTGTTATCTCTTTTTGTCAAGGTCATTCTGTCTCTTTTTCCTTATGGTGTGGTGTTCTGTACATAGTATGCTTAAGTGCTAAGTTTTAGTCTTATTGTAAGTTTAAGCTTTTTTTAATGCAACTGGATTTTTGCTAAGAGACTATGCCAATCCTGAGTTTATAGATTTGAACTGTTATGCTCATTTACCTTCAGTAAACTTTGCTGAATGAAGCTGATTGCCTCTGGCCTACTTTTTGGGAACCCTTCAATGTGTTTGTTTTTACTCTAATTATACATGGAGTGCAATATGGAGCAAAATCATGACAGGAAAGGAGTGCCAGAGCTGGGTCTGGGGGAAGTATCTGTCAGGTGATGATGGAAATGGTATCAAAAGTTTGGATCCAGAATTGAACTATGCAACAGTTCCGCCACATGTGGAGCAATGTTCCAGTGTGTCCACAGCCCCGCCAACATAAATTGGAATAGCCTTTTGCCAACTCTGGATAGACAGAGTAGAGTCCAATGCCATCTTAATAGTGTCTTCCATGTGGCTTCCTGTATTCTTACAGAGATAGTTTTAAGTGAGGGTTAGACCATATTGCTTCCTATACTTGTTCCTCTATCCGAAGGCAAGATCACTCTCCCACACTGATCATAGCCCCTGAGAAGAGCCTGAAACTTTACTAAGTAGAATTTTGTATATATTGGAAGCCATATCTTTATTACTTAAGGTCGCATTAATACAAAGTACAGTTTGCAATCGGAATTATTGAACCCCCATTGCAAATCAAGTTTATTATCAAAAGTTGCAATTTCAGCTGAATTTGGGGGAACCACTTGAAGCATCTGTTGTGTTGAGCTATTTCAATTGTTTTTGTTTGATTGTTTGATTTACTCATTGCAAACAGCTGAAAGTCTGTAAATTTTGATAATAAACCTGATTTGCAATGGGGTTCAATAATTTTGATTGCAACTGTAGTTAATAGTTCACAGGTGGCTAACCTGTCCCACAAGGAGTGTAAGCACTAGGGGTTGAACACAGGAAACTGCGTCATACTGAGTCAGACCATTCCTTTATCTAGCTCAGTATTGTCTACTCTACACTGAATGGCAATGGCTCTTTAACCTTTCAGGTAGGACATGTCTCTCAGACATTCCTGGAGATGCCAGGATTGAACCTGGCACTTTCTGCATGCAAGGTAGATTCTACCACTTGAGCTACAAGCAGGCAAGTTAATGGTTTGTGTCAGGTAGGAGAAGCCACTGCAGTGAAAATGAAGTGTTTTGAGAAGTTAGTTGGACTTTGTGACCTCCTTTCCCCCTCTTCCCAACTCCTAAGTCAAAACGGGGTATGTCTGATAGGCGGGTGTCTGATCTAAAATAGAGAATTGCCATCATGGATGCCTGTTATTTCCTCTCTTCTACTTTCTATCATTTCTCTTTTCATGCTTACCCCACCCCTCAAACTTCCTGCATTCTCATGGTATTCCACCCTGCCCCCCCCAAACGGTTATACCCAGCAAGATGGGAGTGTGTACAGTGTAATAGCTGTTTGCCTTGAGGTGGTTATTATTATCCCCCCCCCCTTTTGTTCTCTCCCTTTCCACCTCTTCCAAAGACAAGCAAAGCGGCTATTGGGGCCGATCGTGGACCGCTGTTGGAATGGTCCTGGCTTCCACAGTGACATGGATGGCAACAGCACGATCCAAGAGATCCTTATCCCAGCGTCCAAAGTGGGCCTCGTCATTGGCAAAGGTGGAGAAACAATCAAGCAGCTACAGGTGGGTGTGATGTGGCTTCAGACAGGTGCATGGAGGAGGAGTCAGTGTTTACTAGTTACAGTGGTCCTGGCAATTGCAAGTGGGGAGAATGTTGCTGCTGCAGTCATGTTGTGCTTATGGGCTTCCCATATTGAACATCTACTTGACCACTGTGAGTACAGGAGGCGGGACTAGATGGGCCCTTGGCCTGATCCAGCAAGGCTCTTCTTATATTCTGCCTCCATGGTTGGAGGCAGCAGGCTTCTGAATACCAGTTGCTGGAAACCACAGGGCAAGAGAGTTGCTGTTGCACTTGGTTTCTTCTTTCAGGCTTCCTGCTGGGGCACCTGGTTGGCCACTGTGAGACAGTATGCTGGACTAGATGGACCCCCTTTGGCACTTATCATTTTCTAGAGTCCTCCTCCCCTGCTCTCCTTGTTTATGAGGAATGTACATATCTCATTTGGGGAGCTTTTGGATTGCTTTGCTTGTTTTGGCCAACAAAGCCTCAGAAAACTTGAACTCTTAGAACAGAAGGCAAAAGTTTCCACGCTGCACCAGACCATGAAGTGCCCCGAGTCTGGGATTGGGTGCAAGCAAACACTGCCTTTCTTGTAAAGCTTTAGAGCCCTTCCTTCATGAAGTGAGAGTCTGTTGCCAGTGGCTGGTCTGCATTTCCATGGAATTGCTCCAGAACTGCCTTTGGGTCTCTTTCTTCAGAGGGGTCATCAATATATATTTTCATAGAATCATAGAATCATAGAGTTGGAAGAGACCACAAGGGCCATCGAGTCCAACCCCCTGCCAAGCAGGAAACACCATCAGAGCACTCCTGACATATGGTTGTCAAGCCTCTGCTTAAAGACCTCCAAAGAAGGAGACTCCACCACACTCCTTGGCAGCAAATTCCACTGTCAAACAGCTCTTACTGTCAGGAAGTTCTTCCTAATGTTTAGGTGGAATCTTCTTTCTTGTAGTTTGGATCCATTGCTCCGTGTCCGCTTCTCTGGAGCAGCAGAAAACAACCTTTCTCCCTCCTCTATGTGACATCCTTTTATATATTTGAACATGGCTATCATATCACCCCTTAACCTCCTCTTCTCCAGGCTAAACATGCCCAGCTCCCTTAGCCGTTCCTCATAAGGCATCGTTTCCAGGCCTTTGACCATTTTGGTTGCCCTCCTCTGGACACGTTCCAGTTTGTCAGTGTCCTTCTTGAACTGTGGAGCCCTGAACTGGAAACAGTACTCCAGGTGAGGTCTGACCAGAGCAGAATACAGTGGCACTATTACTTCCCTTGATCTAGATGCTATACTCCTATTGATGCGGCCCAGAATTGCATTGGCTTTTTTAGCTGCCGCGTCACACTGTTGGCTCATGTCACGTTTGTGGTCAACCAAGACTCCTAGATCCTTTTCACATGTACTGCTCTCAAGCCAGGTGTCCCCCATCTTGTATTTGTGCCTCTCATTTTTTTTGCCCAAGTGCAATACTTTACATTTCTCCCTGTTAAAATTCATCTTGTTTGTTTTGGCCCAGTTCTCTAATCTGTCAAGGTCATTTTGAAGTGTGATCCTGTCCTCTGGGGTGTTAGCCACCCCTCCCAATTTGGTGTCATCTGCAAATTTGATCAGGATGCCCTTGAGTCCATCATCCAAGTCGTTGATAAAGATGTTGAATAAGACCGGGCCCAAGACAGAACCCTGTGGCACCCCACTAGTCACTCTTCTCCAGGATGAAGAGGAACCATTGATGAAGGAGCGTCTCCACCCCCATCGTTCTACCCGGACACTGAGGTCCAGCACCGAGGGCCTTCTGGCGGTTCCCTCACTGCGAGAAGCCAAGTTACAGGGAACCAGGCAGAGGGCCTTCTCGGTAGTGGCGCCTTCCCTGTGGAACACCCTCCCACCAGATGTCAAAGAGAACAACAACTACCAGGCTTTTAGAAGACATCTGAAGGCAGCCCTGTTTCGGGAAGCTTTTAATGTTTGATGTATTATAGTATTTTAATATTCTTTTGGAAGCCGCCCAGAGTGGCCGGGGAAGCCCAGCCAGATGGGCGGGGTATAAATAATAAATTATTATTATTATTATTATTATTATTATTATTATTATTATGAGCACCCTTTGGGTTCGGTCAGTCAGCCAGTTACAAATCCACTGAGTGGTAGCATAGTCAAAACCGCATTTTACCAGCTTCTTTACAAGAATATCATGGGGCACCTTGTCAAATGCCTTGCTGAAATCAAGGTAGGCTACATCCACTGCGTTCCCTTCATCTACCAGGCTTGTAATTCTGTCAAAAAACGAGATCAGGTTAGTCTGACATGACTTATTTTTCAGAAATCCATGCTGACTATTGGTGATCACAGCATTCCTTTCTAGGTGCTCACAGACTGTTTGCTTAATGATCTGCTCCAGAATCTTCCCTGGTATTGATGTCAGACTGACTGGGCGGTAATTATTTGGGTCCTCTCTTTTCCCCTTTTTGAAAATAGGGACAACATTTGCCCTCCTCCAGTCTGCCGGGACTTCGCCTGTTCTCCAGGAATTCTCAAAGATGACTGCCAGTGGTTCTGAGATCACATCTGCCAGTTCTTTTAATACTCTTGGATGCAGTTCATCTGGCCCTGGAGACTTGAATACATCTAAACTAGCCAAGTATTCTTGTACTATCTCCTTAGTTATTCTGGGCTGTGTTTCCTTTGCTGAATCATTTGTTTCAAATTCTTCAGGTCGGGCATTGTTTTCTTTATCGGAGAAGACTGAGGCAAAGAAGGCATTGAGGAGTTCAGCCCTTTCTGTGTCCCCTGTTTGCATTTCACCATCTTCTCCTCTGAGTGACCCCACTGTTTCTTTGTTCTTCCTTTTGCTACGAACATACCCATAAAAACCATTTTTTGTTGCTTTTACCCTCTCTAGCAAGCCTGAGTTCATTCTGTGCTTTAGCTTTTCTGACTTTGTGTCTACACTTGCTGGCTATTTGTTTGAATTCCTCTTTGGTGGTTTCCCCCCTTTTCCATTTTTTGTACACATCCTTTTTTAATCTTAACTCAGTTAAAAGTTCTTTAGATAGCCACCCTGGCTTCTTTAGGCACCTTCCATGTTTCCGTCTCATTGGTATTGCCTGACGTTGTGCTTTTACTATCTCCCTCTTAACAAACTCCCAGCCATCATGAACTCCCTTTCCTTTTAGTATTACTGTCCATGGGATCTCACCCAGCACTTCCCTAAGTTTTATGAAGTCGGCTTTCTTAAAGTCAAGAAATTGAGTCCTAGTATGCTTGGCTGCTCCTTTTCGCTGTATAGTAAACTTCAGAAGAGCATGATCACTCGCGCCTAATGATCCTTCCACTTCTACCCCACTAACCAGGTCATCAACATTGGTTAGGACCAGATCTAAAATGGCTGTTCCTGTTGTTGCTTCTCCCACTTTCTGGACAATGAAGTTGTCTGCAAGGCCAGTGAGGAATCTGTTTGACCTTATGCTCTTGGCTGAGTTTGACATCCAACAAATATCCGGGTAATTGAAGTCCCCCATTACTACGATCTCCCTTCCTTTTGCATGCTTGGCCATCTGTTCCAGGAAGGCATCATCTATGTCCTCCGTTTGGCTTGGGGATCTATAGTAAACTCCCACAATGAGGTCACTGTTATTCTTCTCTCCCTTAATTTTGACCCAAATGCTCTCACTTTGGCTTTGAGGTTCTAAATCTTGGATCTCTTCACAGGTATACACATCCCTGACATATAACGCCACTCCTCCTCCTTTCTTGTCTGGTCTGTTTCTCTGAAATAGATTGTATCCCTCCATTATTACATTCCATTCGTGGGACTTATCCCACCAGGTTTCAGTGATGCCTATTATGTCATATTTAGTTTGCTGTACCAAGAGCTCAAGCTCATCTTGTTTATTTCCCATGCTTTGCGCATTAGTGTACAGACATTGAAGTCCATTAATCATTCCCCCGTGTCTCTTATTTAAGGATTTTTTCCTCCCACCACTAGGTCTGCGTGCTGTTTGCTCCATTTGGTCTATGACATTTGGATGATCATCTTCATCAATTGATAGACTCCTACCTTCAGGAGCACTGTCTCCCTCCCCCACATTAGTCAGTTTAAAGCCCTCCTGATGAGGTTTCTGAGATTTTTGGCAAAAAACATTTCTCCCAACCGTTGTGAGGTGCAGCCCATCGCTTGCCAGAAGTCCATCTTCAAGAAACTGCAGTCCGTGATCTAAGAATCCAAACCGTTCCTGTTTACACCATTTGCGAAGCCAGCTGTTCGCTTCCACTATTTTTCCCTCTCTCCCTGGGCCACGTCGTTCAACTGGGAGGACAGATGAGATGACAATTTGTGCATTTAATTGCTTCAGTTTCCTGCCCAGAGCCTCGTAGTCTCTTTTGATCTTCTGGAGGCTATTGCTTGCAGTGTCATTGGTTCCCACATGAACCAAGAGGAAGGGGTATTTGTCAGTGGGTTTTATGATTCCTTGCAGTCGTTCAGTTACATCTTGGATCTTTTATTAAACACAATATTTTTTTCTTTACAAAAGTAACTCAAAGCCACATAAGTAAGCAAACCCTTTAAAGACAGCATAAAACAAAACAAAAATCTAAGACAATCCTATTTTTAAAAGGGCAGGATTAAAACATTCTACCTAGTCCACAGATAATTTAGAAGTCAAGTCCTGACAGAAGAAGAAATGTTTTTGCCTGGCACCTAAAGGTATATAATGATGGTGCTAGGCAAATCTCCTTGGGGAGATCATTTCTACAAGCAGGGAGCCACCACTGAAAAGGCACCATTCTCATACTACCACTCTCTAGACCTCCTGTGAAGGGGGCACATGAAGAAAAGCCTCAGATGACGATTCTGGGTCAGTTCATATGGGGAGAGGTGATCCTTGAAGTATTAAAGTCCTGAGCCAGATAATGTATTAATTTAAAAAGCACTGAACAACTTAGGTTTATGGAACTTGAGTGGTCGCCTGAACCCTTCTATCCTAGCTTGATCACCGAGATCATCTGTATGAGCATCATTGGTCATTCCCCAAGTTTATGAGGCTCATTTGATGAGAAATCGAGCCTTGAGTGTAATTGGCTCAGTCTTATGGAATGCTTTCCCAACCCAACAGAGATTGGCACCTTCTGTACCAACTTTTAACTGCCTGCTGCAAACCTTTCTATTTTGCCAAGCCTTATGCAGTCAATTAAGAATGCATCCTTCTGCATTGGTTACTTGATGTCTTTTTAATTTTCTAATATAGTTTTTATTCCATAACATTATGTTTTATTTCTCTAAACTGCATATATAATGACAGCAGTGTCTATAAATATTTTTTTATAAATAAAGCTTTATAGGTTAGTGACAGCACTTTGAATTGGATATGCTTGTGGGTGGCAAAGCTCCCCCCCCCCCAGCAACCTTCCCTGGAGCCCATAGGTGCCTGCCTCACCAAAGTGATTATCATAGCCAATAGAGGTGTGCACTTGATTGCAGGATGTGTTTGTGTTGGCAAAGTTGTCCCTGCCCCACCCACCAATTTTATCTAATTCCTGCATTATAGGGTGTTGAACTGGATGACTGTTGGGGGTCCCTTCTAATTCTATGAATACTTGTTTGAGTGTATTCTGTCCACCTGATAAATTCGGGAGCTGAAGACTCTTCTGGGATGAATTAGAAGTGGCCCTAATATATTGCAAGACAATGTATCCTAAGGCAGTCCTAATTGTGTGTGGTGACTTTAATGCATGGGTAGGCTTGAGCCCAAATGACAAGGAAAACAATCATTGCCTGGATGGCAATGAAGCTTTTTTACCTGAGCACTACTCCATGGATAAAATGATCAACAAAGAAGGTAAAAAGCTAGTTGAACTAATGTCCTGCTTGCAGCTGACATGCTTGCATGGTAGTCCATGGGACAAATAAAATGGTTACTTTACTTTCCTCAATAGCAGAACAAGAAGCGTTATTGACTACATTTTCTGTCTTTCAAAGGTATTGCCGTTAGGGCTCAGTTATATTTTAGATTGACCAGAAACTGATCACCTACCTATCTTCCTGTCCATTTCCCTTTCAGTCCCTCAGTTGCCCATTCCATCAAATTATTTGGCAGAGGGAACAGTATCTATGGGCAAACATTTAAAGTGGTCTACCTCAGTTGAACATTCAGTTCAGGCCCATTTGAACAGCTCCCATTGCTAGCATGTTCACCAGAACACGGTTAATGGACATTTAGATCCCGTTGAAGGCATCATGTCTATTTTTTGTAGATTTAAGACCACTTTTATCTAAACCAGGTCACTCATCTAGTAAGGCTTTTGGCAAACCTGGGTGGGTACACTAATGAGTGCAGGCAAGCAAAAAGGAATTTGGCTCAACTAACTAGGAGGACAGACAACAGCTACCGTATTTTTTGCTCCATAGGGTGCACCGGACCATAGGGCGCACCTAGTTTTTAGGGGGGGGGGATAAAGAAAAAAAAATTATTTCCCCCCCCCCAAGCCCCAAAGAGGCTGCAAGCTGCTATCTGCAAGCCTTCAGAGTCTGGCGGGAACTCCCGCCGGGCTTCGAAGGCTTGCAGATAGCTGCCTGAAGCCTGCATTCGCTCCATAGGACGCACACACATTTCCCCTTCATTTTTTTTATATAATATTTTTATTCATTTTCAAATACAAGTTTATATAACCAATATCAAAATTTTATCACATAACCTTTTTTTTTTTTACTTCCCCCAGCTTCTCTGCCAATCTTCCGTTTTGTTTATTTATTCACACATTTTCTAATTTTAATATTGCCTTTAAAATATAACCTCCCCAATCTTATTCCCTTTTTTACAATATTCCTCATATTTTCACAGAACATCTTGAAAACCTACAAGCGTTGTCTGTTCATCACATATACTTTTCAGATAATCTGTAAATTTTCCCCAGTCCTCGGTGAACTTCTGGTCTCGCAAATATCGAATCTTCCCCGTTAGTTTATCCAGTTCTGCAAAGTCCGTCAATTTCAATCTCCATTCTTCGACCGTCGGTAATTCTTCCTGTTTCCATTTTTGGGCCATGAGTATTCTCGCCACTGTTACTGCGTATTGGGAAAGTTTACAGTCTTTTTTACATATTTCATTTCCTACAATTCCTAAAAGAAAGGCCTCCGGTTTCTTAACAAATGTATATTTCAACATCTTTTTCAATTCATTATAAATCATTTCCCAGAAGCCTTTCACCTTTTTACATTCCCACCACATACGGTAAAATGTCCCTTCTTTTTCTTTACACTTCCAACACTTATTACACGTTTTGTACATTTTTGCAAGTTTTACTGGTGTGATATACCATCTATATACCATTTTCATAACATTTTCCTTTAACGCAGTACATGCCGTAAATCTTAATCTTTCATTCCATAATTTTGTCCAGTCATCAAATTGTATATTATATCCAAAATCTCTGGCCCAATGTACCATCACTGATTTAACTTCTTTGTCTTTTGTATACCATTCCAGCAGCATTTTATACATTTTTGATAAAATTTTATAATCATTACTTAGTATTTCTGTTTGGAATTTTGAATCTTTTCCCACATACCTACACTCTTTAATATCCCTTTTAAACATTTCATTAACCTGATAATAATGCAACCAATCATATACATACTCTTTTACCTCTTCATATGGTTTTATTTTCCATTTCCCTTCTTCTTTAATTATCAACTCTCCATATGTTATCCATCTCCCCCTCATATTGATCTTTTTAACACTCATTGCCTCTAATGGAGATAGCCAGTGAGGAAGTTTTGGTTCTAATAGGTTTTTATACCTATCCCATATTTATAAGAGATCTACGGAAAATGTGGTTTTTAAAACCTTTATGTATTTTCTTCTTTTCACACCATAAATATGCGTGCCAACCAAATCTGTTGTCGAAACCTTCCAAATCTAACAACTCTCCATTTTCTAATTTTATCCACTCTTTTACCCAACAGAGGCATGATGCTTCATAATATAGTTTCAGATCTGGCAGAGCGAAGCCCCCTCTTTCTTTCGCATCCGTTAATAACTTAAATTGAATTCTTGGCTTCTTACCCTGCCAGATATACCTTGAGATTACTCTTTGCCATTCTTTAAATATTGATGCCCCCTTGATTATAGGAATTGTCTGAAACAAAAATAACATCTTTGGCAGCACACTCATCTTTATCGTTGAAATTCTCCCCCAAAATGATAACTTCATCCTTCCCCACACCTCCAGATCTCTTTTTATTCCATTCCACACTGGTATATAATTATTCTGAAACAGATCAATACTCTTGGGGGTTAACCATATTCCCAAATATTTGATTTTCTTTACCACTTCTATCTCTATTTGTTGTTGCATTGTTTCTATCATCTTTTGATTCATATTTTTTGTGATTATTTTAGTCTTTTTCTTATTCAGTATAAACCCTGCCACTTGACCGAACTGCTCTATCTCTTCTAATATTTTTTTTACACTTTTCAGTGGTTCTTCCACTCTTAGTATCAGATCATCGGCAAAAGCTTTAACCTTATATTCATTTTGACCTACTGTCACCCCTTTTATTTCTCCATTTTTCCTTATTGATTTCAGAAAGACCTGCAGTACCAAGATGAATAACAATGGGGAAAGAGGACATCCCTGCCTTGTGCCCTTGGTTATTCTTATATCTTCTGTAGTAATATTATTTACTATCAACTTTGCTCTCTGTTCTGTATATATAGCCTTTATTCCGTTAAAAAATTCTTTTCCCACATCCATCAGTTCCAAATTTTTTAACATAAATTGCCATGATATATTATCGAAGGCCTTTTCTGCGTCCACAAATATTAACATAGCTTGTTTCTCATTCCTGGCAGTCAAATATTCTAAAATATCAATTATATTTCTTATATTGTCTTTCATCTGCCTGCCCGGAAGAAAACCCGCTTGATCTTTGTGTATAATTTCTTGTAATACCTTTTTCATCCTCATTGCCAATATACTTGCAAAGATTTTATAGTCTGTATTCAACAATGAAATAGGCCTATAATTTTTAACTTGTGTTAAATCGGAATCTTGTTTTGGAATAAATGTGATAAAGGCTTCTTTCCAGGTTTCCGGGATTTCTCTTTCTTTCATAATGTTATTCATAACTTCTTTCATTGGTACAAGTAGGATGTGTTTCATTTCTTTATAGTAACTTGCCGTAAATCCATCTGGTCCTGGAGCTTTCCCTTTTTTCAATTCTTTTATTGCCTCTTTTATCTCTTCAATTTCTATTGGGGCGTTCAGTCTGTCTTTTTTTTCTGTCGGGATCTTCTGCACCTCTTTTTCTTTTAAAAATCTTTCTATTTTCCTCATATTATTCTTTTCTCTACTTTTGTATAGATGTCTGTAAAAGTCCAAGAATCCCTTTCTAATCCCTTTCGGATCATCTATTTCTGTACCTTCAATGATGATTTTATTATCAGTATTCTGTTCCTTCCTTTTCTTAATCTGCCACGCCAGCCATTTTCCTGATTTATTAGCGAATTCAAAGTTCCTTTGTCTCATTTTTTTAATATTCCATTCCACTTCTTTATTTATTATCATTGCAAATTGTGTTTGCAAAGCCTTTATACTCTGTCTTATTTTCAAATTGTTAGGTTTTTTTTATTAATTTTTGTTCATTGTCCATTATTTGCTTTAAAATTTCCTTTTTTCCTTTCTCTCTGCTTTTATTTTTCAATGAATTCTGCTGGATAAAAAATCCTCTCATCACAGCTTTGCTGGCATCCCATACTGTCTTCATTTTCGTGCCCTTGTTACAATTATTTACAAAATAGTCTGTCAAATACTTTTGTGCCCTGTTAATGATTTTTTGATCATCTAGAAGGTAATCATTAATTCTCCATCTGAAGGTTCTTTCCTCATATCCTTTTATTTCAAATTTTATTGCACTGTGATCCGAAATTACTCTTGGTTGAATTTCAATATCCAATATTCTCGGAGTTAATTCATTGGATACCCATACTTGATCTATTCTTGACATTGATTGATTTGGCTCAGAGTGAAATGTGAACTCCTTTCCCAACGGGTGTCTAAGTCTCCAAATGTCTATTAAATTACAATTCTTTGTCATCGAAAAAAAAAGTCTTAGGTAATTTTCCATCCTTACTCATCCCTGTTGCTCTCAGTCTGTCCATTTCCATTGACACCACTCCATTCATATCTCCCATTATTATAATCTTTTGGTCCATATAGTCAAACAATTTTTCTTCTAAATTTTTATAAAAATCAGTCTTATTACCATTAGGTGCATAGATCCCAACAATTACTAATTTTTCTCCTTGCCATTTGATCTGCACTGCAATAACTCTTCCCCCTTCATCTTTGAAAATTTGCTGAGTTTCAGTTTTGTTTCTTATATACAATACCACTCCTCTCTTTTTTTCTTTGTCAGAAGATATAAATTCATTTCCTAATCTTTTATTAATCAAAACTTTTCTATGTCTTCTTGCCACATGAGTTTCTTGTAAACATATAATGTCTAAGTTTTTCTTTTTCAAATATTGTTCAATTTTATTCCGTTTTTTTATTGTTAATCCCATTAATATTCCAAGTCCATAATTTCAACGCCATTTTAACCTCTTATTAAAATTTTTAATTTTTATTACAAATTTTATAATCTTTCTTCCTCTTCTTCTTCTTCTTCTTCTTCTTCCTTTTTTTTCTGTCTTCTTCTTCCTCCTCCAATTCCGAACCTCCTGTTCCTGCTTCTGCACCCCTTACTTCTTCTTCATCTGTTCGTAACTCCTTGTATCTTCTCAGAAATTTGTTTGTTTCCTCTGGGCTCGTATAGCTGTGTTTCTTGCTTTTATAGAAAAAGGAGATTCCTTCCGGAAATTCCCATCTAAATTCTATCTTGTTTCTCTTGAGAATTTGCACCATTGGTTTATATGGGTCTCGCCGTTTCAACAACCTGATTGGGATGTCTTTAAAGATAATTATGTAATTCCCTTCAATATTCAATCTCTTCTCTCTATTATTTTGTAATATCATATTTCTCATTTCTCTATCCCTAAATGTAATCAAACAATCACCTGGAAATTTCCTTGCCTTAGTTGTTCTTACCTTCATTCGGAATGCGTTTTGCACTGTTTTTGCCACCTCTTCTGTCTGCAGCTCCAACCATTGTGCTATCCCTTCTATCAGTTTCTCTTTAATATTTTCACCTTGCGTCTCCGGCACAGATCTTAACCTTAGGTTAACTTCTCGTTGCCTGAGTTCATTCATGGCAATCACATCCCACACCACCACCTGTGATTTATTAATTTCCGACATCCCTGTTTTAATTTTTTCCTCCTCTTTTTTCACTTCTTTCAATTCCAACTTTGTCCTTTTCACCCCCTCTTCTAAAGTTTGTGTTCTCTTAGTTACGTCCTTTAATTGCCCTTTCAATTCATTTACTGCTACATCAACTTTTTTATCCATCTGTCCAATCCTTTTATCCACTTGTTCTAAGTTAGTCTCTATATTCTTTTCACTTTGCTTTATATCATTTTTAATTTCTGCAAACATTTTCAATATCTCTCCTTTAAAATCTGGTTCCTGTTTAGAGCCTCTCCTTTCCATCGGTGTTCCTCTCTCACTCACTTTCTTCTGTACATGAGTCATTTTGATTACATTCCCTTCAAGGCCCTTCCGATTCCTTCCCAAAAATCAAACAATACAATATCAAACAATAGAAAGAGTACCCAAATACAAAGAGAGAGAAGGGGCCCAACACCACCAGAGTCAGTGGGAGCAATCTTCTTACCACTTTCATGGCTACTGACTTCCAATTCCCAACAATATTCCCAATTTTAAATTATATATTCAATTTACAACCCAAAGGACCCCAAAACAAATCATCTTGCCTCTTGAATGGCTAACAGTTTCCAATTTTCGACAGTATTTCAGGCAAAATCTTAAATTCTTATCGTTGAAGAAAAATAAAAACTTATCTTCTTGCCACCAATTAGGCTAATCCACCAAGTCAGCAAACCACAAAAATCAAATTATGTCCTTATGAATTTTTAAATCCAAATGTTGAGAGTATTGAAAACGTTGAAAAAGATAAACATATGCAGAAAAAGAATGGCCAAATAATATGGTAATTAAAAAATAAAAATAAAAGGTTTGCGGATAGCCGCCTGAAGCCCGGGGAGCGCAGCGGGAGTTGGCGCTGCGCTCCCCGGGCTGCAGGCTGCTTCCCGCAAGCCTTTGGGAACTCCCGCCGGGCTCCGAAGGCTTGCGGATAGCTGCCTGAAAGCCGAAAGCCTGCATTCGCTCCATAGGACGCACACACATTTCCCCTTCAATTTTGGAGGGGAAAAAGTGTGTCCTATATAGCGAAAAATACGGTAATTTGGAAACTTTGGCTTTTTATCATTCAAATTATAAGGGACTACTAAGGGGGGAGGAGGTCATTCATGATTATTCAGTGGAAAGAGTTGGGAATGGCCCCCTTGGATAGAAATGATAGACATTTCTGAAATTTGATCTCAGACACAGGTTTTAATCCTATGTTAGATGCTTGCATCTCTGCTAATACCTGGTGTATTTACTTCAGCAATATCTTTGAAAGTGATTGTGACAGCTGTCCTAATGGACCAACTACTACTCAGGACTGGTTAATGTTACCAGAATGGCCCCCAGTCTCAGAACAAGTAGTAAGCGATCTTATAGGTGCTTTAGTGAATGATAAAGCTCCTGGAGAGGACATGATCCCATCAGAGGTTTTGAAGAACAACTCTGATTGGTGGTCTCTTCTCCTAGCAAAATGATTTTTGTATATAAACTGTACTAGCACTTTCCCTGAGGGCTGGAAGCAGAGTGTAATCATTCCAATCAACAAGAAAGGTGATAAACATAGCCCCCAGAACTATCGGCCTATTAGCTTATTGGATATCAGCTCTAAGATATATAGCCACTACCTTCTTCACAAACTGACAAGTTGGGTGGAAGAAAACAATATATTGCATCAGGAACAAGCTGGGTTTAGGAAGGGCCACAGTACAATCAATTTTTTGTATTACATCATCTAATCTAAAAATACACTCGTTTTCCTTCCAAACGGCTTTTTGCTACGTTTATTGACGTATCAGCATTTGATACAATTAATAGGAATCTTCTGTGGGGTAAACTTGCAAGGACTAACATCTACAAAAGTTTGTTACAGTCAAACCTCAGTTGTTGAATGTAATCCATTCCGGCAGACCATTTGACTTGGAAACTTTTGACAACTGATCGGTTTCAAGAGCTTCTTGCGCTCAGGTGGAAGCCACGTTGGACATTCGAGTTCCAAGAAATGTTAGAAAACTGGAGCATTTACTTCTGGATTTTTGGCTTTCAGGAACCGAAATGTTTAAAAATGGAGCCATTCAAGAACCAAGGTTTGACTGTACTCCTAATACCAGAGTTACATACTAATACAACCATAAGGCTAAGGATCAGTACAGATGGAAGGTTGACGAAGGAAATCAGTACTAATAAAGGAGTCAGAAAAGGTTGTTTGCTAGCACCACTCTTATTTAACCTCTATATTAATAATATTGTAACAAAGTTAAACCACCCTGATCAATTTCCTCCTTCAATTGGGGATCATAAAACAGCAATTCTGATATATGTAGATAATATTGTATTACTATCTTTGAATAGAATAGGGATGAGGAGAAGCCTGAAAAAACTAAACAAGTTTTGCCCATCAGAGAAACTCAGAATAAATTACACAAAATCAAAGGTGACTATCTTTGGCAAACGCACCCCTAAGTTTAATTGAAATCTAGGTGGCAACAAAGTAGATCAGGTTCCCTCCTTTGATGAGAAAAATTCATGAAAACCTCAGCTACAAAACATAATAGCAACAGTACAGAAGTCAGCCTATGCTATACTGACTTTTTTTTATTCTAAAGGTGGCAGGCTGGTAATTCCAGCCCTAAAAGTCTATTTAGGGAAACTAGTAGCTCAAATGCAGTATGGTATTGAAATTTGGGGGATAAATCACAGCAACCTGAAAGACCTTGAAGTGTGCCAGAATGTGTGCTGGCAGTACCTCCAGGTACCCTGGCTGCTTTCCTCAGGACAGAGACAGGCGTGGTGTCTGTAAAAGCTAGGGCGGAGATGGCTGCTCTTTCGTAGTATAAAAAGGTCCCGGATATGTCAGAGGACCGTTTGCCTAGACACTGCCTGGAAGACCAATGGCAGAAGGGTGGTTGGGCCAAGCTAGCACAAGATTTGCTAGTCTCAAAAAACCTGACAAGACATTTTTGTATTCCCATGAGTTAAAAGACTGCTCAGGAATTGGATCTATAAGCAGGCTAATGAGCAAGATTTATCTTTAATCTATATCTCAAAATTCTCCCATTGGTACCATTTGCTGAAATCTAACCGCACCAGAGCCCAATATTTGCAGACACTTAACTTTGCCTCCCTGATAACTGCTTTTACAGCTCTCCGCTTTCAAACAATGCCCACATCAGTCTTAGATGGAAGATATAGGAAAGCTCCAAGACATTTAAGATTCTGTATTTGTGGGGTAGGTGAAGTAGAAGACCTTCCCCATTACATACCCCATTGTCAGCTCTATCAAAATCCCAGAAAGAGATTTTTGGAACAGATGTTGGCACTGCTACAGGGACAGACCCCTGAAGTGAAAATATGTTGGCTGTTATCTGACTGTGACCCACTTGTTACATATAAAACAGCCTTATTTGCAAAAGCCACTAAAAGTATTTGTGCTAGTCCCATAAAAGGCAATCCGGTAGATTGTGCAGGGGATTGATTAATTTGATTTATTGTAAATGGTTGTTTATTTCTGGATCTTTCTTAATAGGTTTTATTGGATTTGCAGGTTTTGTAACGGCTTTTAGTCAAAAATAATACGTGATTGATACACAATTATATGAATGCACCATGAGCACAAGCATTTAAATGCAAAGTGAAAGTGGGAGAGGGTGGTAGAGCAAAAAATCCTTGCCTGCTTCTTCCTCTCTCCCCACCCCACCCCCCTTTTCGTTTTACTGTCACTTGCCTTCTGCTTATGGAGTTATCAAGAAAAGCTGGCCAAGCCATGTCACTTACGGTAACTACATGAAAGTCCAAAGCTCCAGGGGAGTTCCCATTGCTTATCCCTGCTTTTTTCCACCCCCACTCCCCACCATTTTCATAGCCTTTCTGTCTGTTTTGGCATTTCCATTTATTTTTTGTGGCATTTTCTCTTTTCTCTCCCCATTGCACTGCCATTGGCACTTTTGCAGCAACGAACAGGCGTGAAAATGATTATGATCCAAGACGGTCCTTTGCCAACTGGAGTAGATAAACCTCTCCGGATTACTGGAGACGTTTTTAAAGTACAGGTATGTATCGAAGAGGATTTGCCATTATGCTGATAGAACATTAGGAGGATTTGCAATAATGGCACAGTTGGACTGCTGTCGGTCTGTCTCTCTCTCACATGTACACAATGATGGTGGCAGGGTGGAGGACCTCAAGCATATGGGCCAAGCAGTCCTTTTTCCCATTTGCATCTGCCACACACCATCTTTACATTGGTAACCCACTCAAATAGAGTTTGGTCAAGGAAAGGAAAGGAAAGGAAACCAGTGCAAATCCTTGCGCTGCTGGTGAGGAGGGGTGTTGTCAGGCTGCCAGAAAAGCCCTGCCAGCCGTTATCTGAAGCTGTAAATTAGAAGCGGGCAAGTTAATTGGCAGCAATTAAATTTTATTGCTCAACACTCAGCGTGTTGCAGTAGTAGAGCGTGTTGCAGTAGTCCAAGCGGGAGATAAGCAGAGCATGCACCACTCTGGTGAGACAGTCTGTGGGCAGGTAAGGTCTCAGCCTGTGTGCCAGATGGAGCTGGTAGACAGCTGCCCTGGACACAGAATTCACCTGTGCCTCCATGGACAGCTGTGAATCCAAAATGACTCCCAGGCTGCACACCTGCTCCTTCAAGGGCACAGTTGCCCCATTCAGGACCAAGGAGTCCCCCACACCCACCCGCTCCCTGTCCCCCAAGAACAGTACTTCTGTCTTGTCAGGATTCAACCTCAATCTGTTAGCCGCCATCCATCCTCCAACTGCCTCCAGACACTCACACAGGACCTTCACTGCCCTCACCGGTTCTAATTTAAAAGAGAGGTAGAGCTGGGTATCATCCGCATACTGATGAACACCCAGCCCAAACCCTCTCATGATCTCTCCCAGCAACTTCATATAGATATTAAAAAGCATGGGGGAGAGGACGGAACCCTGAGGCACCCCACAAGTGAGAGCCCAGGGGTCTGAACACTCACCCCCGCACAACCGCATTCTAGAAACGGCCCAGGAAGAAGGAGCAGAACCATTGTATAAGAGTGCCCCCAGCTCCCAGCCCCTCTAGACGGTCCAGAAGGATGTTATGGTCGATGGTGTCAAAGGCCGCTGAGAGATCCAGCAGAACTAGGAAGCAGCTTTCACCTTTGTCCCTAGCCCGCCGGAGACCATCAACCAACACGACCAAGGCAGTTTCAGTCCCATGATGAGGCCTGAATCCCGACTGGAAGGGATCCAAATGGTCCGCATCCTCCAGGCGTGCTTGGAGTTGTTCAGCAACCACCCGCTCAATCACCTTGCCCAAGAACGGAAGATTTGAGACTGGGCGATAGTTGGCCATATTGGCCAGGTCTAAAGATGTTTTTTTAAGAAGCGGTTTAATGACCGCCTCTTTCAGCGGGTCTGGGAAGTCTCCCTCACAGAGGGAAGCATTCAGCACCCCGCAGAGCCCATCACCCAGCCCTTCCTGGCTTGCCTTTATTAGCCAGGATGGGCAAGGATCAAGGAGACAGGTGGTTGGCTCTTCATGAAATTGCAATACAGTCGAAAGAGACCCAGTGTGGTGTGCTGGATAAAAGTGTTGGGCAAGGAGTTACCAGTTGCTGGCAACAGCAGGAGAGGAGAGTGCTCTTATGCTTGGGTTCTCCTTGCAGGCATCCACATGCATCTGGTTGGCTACTGTGAGAACAGGTTGCTGGACTAGATGGGCCATTGGCCTAATCCAGCACAGCTCTTCATATATTCTTAGGTGAGGGGAGCCCCAGGTTCAAAACACTCCCCACCCCAGCCATGAAGCTTGTTGGAGAACCTTGGGCCTGCCTAACTCCAGCAGCTATGTTCTACTTCTGCTGTCAGAGGCAGTATGCTTCTAATACCTGTTGCTGGAGACCGCAGGAGGGGCAAGTAGTATTATGCTCCCTGAAGAGGCAAGGATAATTTTTTTGTGTGGGGATCTAACAAAACTAGTCATCAACCTGTTTTCCTCCTTCTGCATTTGAACAGCAAGCAAGAGAGATGGTACTGGAGATCATTCGAGAGAAAGACCAGGCAGACTTCAGGGGCATACGCAACGAATTCACTTCCAGAATGGGCGGAGGCAGCATAGAGGTGTGGATTTATCTTATATGTTATAGACCCAAAGGGACATCTAGTCCAATTCCCTGCAATACAGGAATCTTCTCCCTAGGGAAAAAAGTGAAGTTGAGAGATGGTTTTATATTATTTTATTTATTGATTTATACATGCATACATGCATATTGTGCATATTTGCACAGCTTTAGGAGGCTGAAGTAATTACTCATTTATTTAAAATGATGCTTTCCTCGGCAACCAGCCTGGAGCCGCTGACAGTACCCTGACAGATTGTACCAATTCCTCTTTAATTGCCAGTTAAGTCATAAATCATGACAAACAGGGCAGGAGCTGCCAGGGTGCAGCCTGCCAAGACTGATAACTGAAAGTAGCAATTTCAATGCCTTTTACAACAAAATTTAACGCTGAGAGGACACGTAGAACAATTAACAATGGCCGTCAACTCTCAACATGCAGAAATGGCCAGGATGGTGGGAGAAACCCAGAGACGGTCAATGAGACACACACATACCCCGATTCCCCCATTGAAGTTCAATGGACAGACCTCTGAGTTGCTTGGGTTGAAAGCGAACATGGAAATGTTTTTGAAGGTGAGGCAAGATGACTTTTTGTCAGACCAGGAGCGTGTGTTTTTAGTTATTAGTCTTCTGGAAGGAGCCGCCAGATGCTGGGTGATTACCTTACTAATTAATCAATACCCTTTTTGTTGAGGTTGAACAGTTTTATGGCTCATCTCTATTCCATGTCCCAGGACCCGCAGCAGAAACCTGCAAATACATGAAAGCTAATTAAGCTGAAGCAGGGGTCTAACTCAGTAATGGAGTACAGTACATAGTTCAGTTTGCTGTCGAAGGAGCTAGCGTGGGATCATGATTCC
The DNA here is from genome assembly GCF_964106645.2 of Podarcis pityusensis. Lineage (NCBI taxonomy): Eukaryota > Metazoa > Chordata > Lepidosauria > Squamata > Lacertidae > Podarcis > Podarcis pityusensis. Next base: position 23,908,556 of record NC_138045.1, read on the forward strand.
TTGATAGCTATTTACCGTGCAGGGCTGAGTGAAAGCCTGCTAATAGATAATTTATTATGGTCAAAGACCAGCTCACACAACACAATAAAAACAGCGTTCATAAAGATAAAATATACAATTAGAGCAGATTGCAGCAATAGCTCATGAGTTAAAATTGAGATATATACGTACATACACCTGTACAAGTGAGATTTGGGCTACCATAAAAATTGACCCTGAGGTGCCCTAAAGGGCGACTTCAGCTTTTTCCTAGTAAGCTATTTCATTCTAGAGGATGATCTGTGCCTACAAATCTGGGCGCAGAATCTGACTACCAGCCAGGTCATCTTGTGATCTTTGCCTACCTAAGTGGAGAGAATTAAGTTTAGACTTGTCTGAAAGATTGGCAAGCCTCTTCAGCAAAGGATCAATGGTGTCTCTCTACGAATCTCAGCATAAAAAGGACATCTAAAAATATATATGTTTGGGGCTTCCTTATTTCCCCTAATGGGCAGGCGCAAAGTCTCTGTGAGTACGAGACACTTCTATAGGAGCCTTCCAGAACTGATGAGGGCAAGGCCGAGCTTCTAGGAAGAGTGAAAGCCCTTCTTGCATTTCTGGATGCAAGGAAAAATAGATATGTTGCTGGAGTGGCTACATATCTCCCGTTTTCTATGATTTTATAATTGGGGACCCTTATACAGCCCTGTTGTCTCTCTGTGTCCATGATTCTTTGCCTAACCACGGATCTAGCTTGGCCCAGGCCCATAGTTATGAGGGTTTGGGGAGCAGGGCCCAGTTTCTGAAGAGTGTTTAAGACTGCTGTCTGCCAGCCAGACTGGCTCTGAGGAGTTTGGATTGCACTCTTTCAAGGGGAATGAACGAGGAGGGAGGTGGGCCCAGAAGGGATCCGTAAAGGAGCTGTGCCAATGTTTTGGCTTTATATAATTTTAGTGCCGTGGGGACATAAAAAACCCCCTTGAGTTCTAAAAAATTTAAGGATAGCATTTGAAGATCTTTCTCCGGCACACTCATTTGAGTTAATATGAATTTTGTTGGATCCTGATGCCTGGACCACCATTCCTAAATATTTATAGTTCGAGATTTGTTCTAAATTTTGGCCTTGACGTTTCCAGTTTCTGAGCTTTGGTTTTTTCCCAAAAGCAATAATTTTGGTCTTCTGATAATTTATTTTGAGGCATTCCATCTCACAATAGGCAGCTAATTTTCTTAGTGCTCTCCTAAGCCCTAAGGGGGTTCTGGATAGTATTACCGCATCGTCTGAATAAAGCAGAGCCGTGATATGCCGGTTTGCTAACTTCGGAGGGTGGAAGTCAAGGTTATGGAGAGTGGTTACTAAGTTATTTAAATAAAAATTAAATAATAAAGGGGCCAAAAGGCATCCTTGCCTAACACCCTTAAATGTTTTGATGGGATCTGTTAAATGCCCTAGCCGGCTGCACCTGACTCTAAGGGCCGTATTTGAATGTACTACCTGAATTAAATATAGTAGCCTTCTATCGATGGTAGTGGGCCAAAGCTTGTCCCAGAGTCTGGTTCTGGGAACTGAGTCAAAGGCTGCTTCTGTGCTCTGTGGGGGCTGAACGCTCTCTGGATAGCAGTCTTTCTGGGAATGTGAGGAAGGTAGTTTTGTTTTTGTTAGCGGCAGAAAGCTGCGAACATGCAGCTAGATTCTGTAGGTTTTTCTTTTCTGTTTGTTATGCTTCTAAATAAAAAGTGATAGATTAGAAGCACTGGTGTCGAGCTGATTTATTGAAGACACCACGTTGACACAGACAAGCCATTTTATGCTGCGTGTGAACTCTGCTATTATCCGGCAACTGAGAAGAGTGGCAGCGCGTGGGCGCCATTGAAGTTTGTTAGAGTGGCAATAAATCAAATTTATTGCAGTGCCGTTGCAGCAGACTCAGTGGGTCAAAGGATTTACGACTCACAAACTTTAACAGCTATTAACCCTGTAAGCTCTGATTCTCCTCACAAGGGAAGGGGCCCACCAGTCTGCCTGTGATTTTAGCATTTCTGGAAGGATGCCATCAGGTCCAGGAGCTTTAGCCATTTCCAGTTGGTTTATATGCAGTTTCACTTCTATTTCCGAGACTGCCGGCCATTTAGCCAGCTGCTCTATTTCATGTTCCTGACTGGGATATTCAACATCCTCATACATAGCTTAAAAATAGGAGACCCAGTAGTCAGGTGGGATTTGTGTGGATAGAGGGGAAACAGCCTTGGGGGAGCCAGAGGTAACCAATTTCCAAAATAGTGACTGATTTTTTCCCTTTGCCACGCTAATTAGATTCGACGAGCATTTTCTGCTGCAGGCATATTTTTGGCGGGTTATTAGGGCTTTGTATTCTTTTTTTACAGTGCAGACAGAGAGATAGGGTTGTTGTCTAATAACGTTATCAGCTGTCCGGGCAGCTTTATAGGCAGCTTGTAACATTTTCTTGGCCTGGAAGCAGGTCTGATCAAATCAAGGTTTGTTTTCTGTTTTCTGTTAAAGAGGTGGGGTTTTAGGCGTTGAAGCAAGCACTCATATTCAACAAGGGGATCTTCTGGATAGAGGTTGCTCCAGGAGCCCTTGGTAGGTGTATATGGTTTTTCAGAAGCTAAAATCTCCTTTAGTTGGATGTCAAGTGCGGGGGTCCATTTAGCTCGACATCCAGGGTGCTCTAAAGTGATAATCTCTACAGGGTATATTGTTTTAAGAAATATTGTCTTGTTTTTGAGGGATACCTTCAGGGGTAATGGGAAGTGATCCCCTTCTACATATGGAAGCACTTTTAATCGCTCAGTTTTTGCTAATAATTCGCTATCGACCAATATGTAGTCAATTGTACTAGGTTTTGACCCTGACAGGAATGTATATTCCACAGGGATATCGCCTCTTGTGTGGCCATTTAGAATGTGTAAACTTAGCTGCCTGGAAAATTTGAAAAGGCAGGCGCCGGCGTAGTTTGAATATTGGTCCTTAGATAGCCCTGGGGTCTGGCGGGCTTCTGGTCTAGATGTCTCAGGAAACCCAATTTTTCACCTGTATTTGGTTGCTAAACTGGAGTCATCTGGCCCTAGCCTTGCGTTTAGATCACCCACCAGGAGGACCAGCCTGCTAATGTTTTCATCTGCTTGAGGTTTCCGGCCTGATGTCATGGCCATGATGGTTGAGCTCTGCTGCCCTCTGGGCAGGGGAAAGCCAGGATTTATGAGGTAAAATTCCTGGCAATGCTCCTCAGGGGGTTCTGGTGAGTGCACAGTATCCCTCTGTGTTGCTTAAGCCAACTTGAAAGGCAGAACGGGTACGACCTGGGAAGTGTGTCCCTGTCATGGATGAACCTCCATTTCTGGCATGATCTATGATCGGTTCCTCAAGAATTTGGAATATTGGCTTTAATTAAGGGGCGCTCCTGAAACAGCATATGATAATGGGCTGCAATTAATCAGCTGCCGAAAGGACTGGACTTGAGCTATGAAGGTATTTGAATGACTTTTTACAAGCACGAAAATTCTTGCAGCTGCCGGAATGGGAGGGAGAGGCAAGGCAATGTTTGTTATAATGATTCCTAAATGATATTTTTCTCTCTTGACCCCCCCTTGCAAAATGAAAAAATTGTGTGTAGTCACTATGTTTGCCTGATACTGAGGGAAGAAAGGGAAAACACTGATTTATACTCTACCAAGAGTTTCACAATGGTTTTATATACCTTCCCCTTTATTGAAAATATCTTTGGACTGGAGTGGAAAAGAGACTAATTTGGTAAAACGAAGGACTGCTAATTATATCTAGCAGGAGTTTATTTATGTGACCCTGTTCTCGTAACTGCGGGCTGAAGAAAATAATTCCTGGAGTTTTAATGGTGGAGCAGCCTTCTGTTGGGGAGTTATTTATAGCCCAGTAAGACCTTGAATAAAGCAGAGGAATGTGAATAGACAAAGGATGACAGCAATGAATCATCTTTACACACCAGGCTTCCAGTTTCTGCGAATGGCGAAAAGGAGTGTGAGTCCGATCATCTGACAGACTCGAGCCCCGCAGAGGTACAGGGGAAAGCGCCAAGGTGAGGCGCACCCCCTAAAATCCTTGAGAGAGTCCTCAGGGTGTCGAGAGGTCCAGCAGTCCACAAAACAGCTCTCCTGCGAACCTCAAACCCCTGTTCCGATAGGAACGGGGAGTGGGGAAGAACCGGTGATTAAGCCTGCAGATACGTTCCAAGACCCTTGCACACTCTGTCAGCCACAACGGAAGAGGCAGACAGAGAGAGCTGTGCAAGCATATGTACAGCATATATTCAGCGTGTTCAGGAACAAAGGAAAACATGACTGCTTGCCTTCGTGTCCAGCAAAACAGCCACATAGCAAAAGCAACATGTAACAGAAGTTCCCAGCGAGAGCTGGAAGTAAACAGGCATGTGATACACTAACATCATGCCAGTACCCTTTTAAGGTGGAATGGAACTATAGCCTAACATCCCCTGGGCCCAGTTTTTTCATGGTGCCTTTTCTCTGGAGACCTCGTACCCTACCGCCACACGATACATCACCCAGGACCAGTATGAAGGGCAGACCGCGTTGCCTGCTTCACTTGGCAGTATATTGCGAGTGAAACTGTGCTACTCCTGAGTCCCTCTGCCACCTGTGCCCAACGCGTCAAGGGAGAAACAAGCTGCAGCCAGGCTCTGGAGGCAGAGGGACTCGGGAGAGAGTCCAGAGGGAGAAACAAGCTGCATCGGTGAGGCGCTGATACAGCTTGTTTCTCCACTTCTTTAAACTGCTCAGCTGAGGAGTGAATGACTGTCTTTGCCTCAGCCAAGCAGTTTTACGGAGCCCCCAACCTGCCACCAGCTCATACGAGCCGGCAGCGGCAGGGGTGGCTCCGTTAAAGTGCTCCCATCCACCCCCCAGCTGAGGGAGCCCCAATCCTTCTGCTCACGTGCAAGCTGGAGAAGGATGGGGTTGATCAGCTGGGGGTGCAAAGCTGCTTCCTCTTTGGCGCTGCCAGGTGCTGGGGTGAAACCGCCTCAGCAATTTCACCCTAATTCCTTGCAGTGCTGTGGTAGGAAGCAGGGTTTTGAATATCTCAATGTACCGCCGGATTGTGATGTTGGCCTGGCGATACATTACAATGTTGAAAACCTGACATTGTCCAGCAGTATTTGCAGTATAATAGTGATCAAACTATTAAATTGGAGACACATTTTTTTTCTGTTTATTATTTCTGTTGCACTTTACAGGGTATAAAATGCTTTTCAACACATATTTATGGTAATTGAATTTTACTGTTAGGTGTCGCATTCTTGAATGACACTTTTAAGGATATGTATAGTTAGGTTTATGGAAACTGAGTGACTACTTGGAACTGTCTCCTTCCTCCTCTTCCTCCTAGCAGAATGTTCAAACACTGTTGCTGGTACACCACCTTGAGCTCCTTGGAAGATGGAAGGTGGTATATAAATGTAAGAAACAAAACAAATAAAGGACTTCTGTTTCTGCAATGGGGCTTTCTTCCCCTACTTCACAAGCACCTGAAATTGACGTGGGGAGGCGGCGGGATTGGAGTACCCACCACCTGTAGGACACCGTAAATCAATCCAAAGAAGCAGGGGCTTTAATTAAAGAATGTGTGTTGCATTTTAAAATAAAAGTATTAAATTACATAGTACAATAAAAACATTAATACAATTACAAAATAAGTGGCTAGTGCTTAGTGGGGCATTCCAGAGACTTTGCACTTGTTGTCAGAACATTGGAATACAGAAACGAATATTTTGCTTTCTGAACAATTGGGTGTGCTTTTCCTGAGAGAGGAGATTCTAGCTTAGAATATGCCTGGGGCACGGGCAGACAAAGAGGTATATTTCAAGGTACTGGTTTAATTTTTTCTCCAGTGCCAGTTTGCATAGCCTTGAATTCGTCCTGTGGCTGTCCAGAAATGGTTGGGCAGCCCTTTTCATTGGAAGAATTTGCCCTTTAGAGTTTCTTGTTGCCACCATTAAGATACTGCTTCCTCAGCTGTAGTCCTAGAGGCTTGTTGCTGCTGTTTTAATATTATTTTGATTTATTTTGTTTCTTTGTTAACAAAAAAAAATTGCAAACATAAACATAAAAAGAAAACAAAGATTAAAAAATGTAAACAATAAAGCCTCACAGCCTGGAAGGACTAACTAACTAACTAATTTATACCCCACCCATCTGGCTGGGTTTCCCCAGACACTCTGGGCGGCTCCCAAAATAATAATAATAATAATAATAATAATAATAATAATAATAAAATAAAGTGATAAAAAAATAAAACATTAAAAACTTCCCTAATTAGGGCTGCCTTCAGATACCTTCTACAAGTCAGATACCGGTAGTTGTTTATTTCCTTGACATCTGATGGGAGGGCATTCCACAGATTGAGCACCACCAACGAGAAGGCCCTCTGCCTGATTCACTGTAACCTCACATCCCGCAGGGAGGGAACCACCAGAAGGCCCTTGGAGTGTCTGGGCTGAATGATGGGGGTGGAGACGCTCCCTCCAAAAGTGCAAAGATACTTAATTAGTAAACTACTAACACATACAAAGATTCCCTTTACAAATATTAAAGATTTATACAAAATTAAAGTATTTTCTATCTATGAGTTCCATCATTGTTGAGAATAAGGGTTCTATATACTCTTAAATGATCTATATATTTGCATATACTGATGACGCTAAGTGATCATGTGCTTTGTTATTTTTTTCCCTTTTCATATGAGAGGTTTATACCTCCTGCCTTTCCCCCTCTGTGTTTGTATTTAATTTAGGGTCTGTCTCCTCTTGTTCCACAGATGATGGGATTAGTCCTGAAAGGGTCGCGCAGGTTGTTGGCCTTCCAGATCGGTGTCAGCACGCAGCCCAATTCATCAATGAGCTCATTCTCACAGTGCAGGTGGGTGGGGCAACCTCCATCCAGACTGTATAAAAACATGGGGAACTGCCTGAGTTTCCAGGGGAAGGGAATTAAGTCTTACAGACCTCTCTGCACATAACCCTTTAAGATTGTGGCACATAGATGGTAAATATATAAAGACTGTGCTAGCTGTTCTCTGTCTTCTACATAGCTGTGTTGGGAATAGGGGTGGACAAATCTTCCAATTTCTTTTCTCATTTTTCCAGTCTTCAGCTCATTAGTTTCAATCTTTTTAATGTCCTGATTATAAAATTCTTATTCCAAGGGTCAGGCCAGTTCTCTTTGTCTAAAAAGATAACAGTGGTGTGAGGTTTGGGGGCAGCCATTTCAGAGTGGTCAAATCATTCTCGCTCCTCTGCATGCCACTGCTTTGGAGACAGACAACCGCCTCAAGCACCCACTGGATTTCCATGATAAACATGACAGTCTTGACAGATAGTACAGCCAGCCCCCTCTCTTGTCAAAGCTGCCTTTTAGTTCCATTTGATTAATTGCTTAGCAATTTTGCATCCAGCTGTGGGGGACGCCTCTGCTCAGGTGCTCCTGCCCTCTCCCCCACACCCACCTGTGGAAGAATGGAAGCTCTCCTGTTTTTGCCAATTATTTTTTATTAAGTTTCAAATATTTTTAACAATTTACTGTATTTTTCGCTCTATAAGACGCACCAGACCATAAGACGCAGCTAGTTTTTGGAGGAGGAAAACAAGAAAAAAAATATTCTGAATCCCAGAAGCCAGAACAGCAAGAGGGATCGCTGCGCAGCGAAAGCAGCGATCCCTCTTGCTGTTCTGGCTTCTGGGATAGCTGCGCAGCCTGCATTCGCTCCGTAAGATGCACACACATTTCCCCTTACTTTTTAGGAGGGAAAAAGAGAGTCTTATAAAGCAAAAAATATGGTAACTTCAAATTCCATACAAATTAAAAAGAACTTTTATAAGTTGAGTTCCAATCTTTCCTCCCTGGTGTTTCCATTCTCGCCCTTTCTTGCTGCATTATATAGCATACTTTTATCTATTACATTTTTCCTTCAATACAATTAATTATTCAGTTAATTTCCCCTTATTTCAATTCATTATCCATCCACTGCTATTTTGGATCTTGCTCACGCTTCCGTTAACTTTAGTATTTTCCAGATAGTCCAAAGAAGGCGCCAATCTTCTTTAATTTATTTTCAATATTTTATTTTCAATATTTTAATCACTTAATTATACTGTATTGTTTGTCATGTTCACGCAAGTCACTGATTTTAAAAAGGCTCAGTCATGATTGATCCTTTACCATCCTTTCTTCATTCTACATTTGTGAGATTATGGCTGCTGTTGTTAAATATGACAGTATTTGATCCCCTTCTTCAAAACTTTCATCCTCTATTGTCCTTGTAAGAAAAGCTTCTGAATTTCTGGGAATAAACACCTCAATCAACCTCTTAAATCCTCTCCTGAAGTCCTTTAACTTTTCCATACAGCGACTCCCACTCCATCCATTTTGATAGTTCAGCTTTAAAATCCGCAAATTAAGCCAAATTGTATCTGAGTCAGCATTGTTATGCAGATCATCATCCGCTGATTCAGTCAGATTCAACCATCTCTTGTTTACTCTTAGCCATATTCCCACAGCATAGCAGTCTGTTGTTGGCACCTTTCCAAACTTACTCTTCTCCCACAGAGTGCTTTACTTTTACCATGATAAAGTCAAATACAGTTGTAATTGAAATTTTTAATATAGTTATCTTTATATTTTTATTTGACCTATAGTTAGATATTGACTCCGGATCTCCTCCCTGTTTAGGTATTAATGTTACGTAGGCTTCCTTCCATGAGTCTGGAATCTTTCCTTTATTAAGAATGTTGTTCATTACTTCAACCAGTAGGGCTGTTAGGATTTCCTCCATTTTTTTATAGAATTCTGCTGGGAGACCATCTGAGCCAGGTGTTTTCCCTAATTTAATTTTCTTGATTGCGTTCCTAATTTCTAATGTTATCGAAGAGTCTAGCATTTGTATTTTTTATTTATTTATCTCTGGGATTTTCTGTTGGTGTTGGTAGTTGTCTACTTCTTTTGCATCTTTGTCTTTTTTATATACCGTATTTTTCACTCTATTGGACGCACCGGACCATAGGACGCACCAGACCATAGGAGGGGGAGAACAGGAAAAAAAATTTTTTCCCTTCTTCTCCCCCTCTAAAACAAGGTGCGTTCTGTGCTTTCAAGGTGCATTCACCCAAAGCCTCCGGAGCCCAGCAGGAGTTCCCGCTGGGCTCTGGAGGCTTTGGGTTCCTTTCGACCTGCTCTTTGGGGCTGGCGGGGGGGGGGGAAGCTGCTTTCCCCACCGCCGGTCTCCAAACCAGGTCGGGTTTAGAGGCTGCTATCCGCAAGCCTTGGGAGCCCAGTGGGAACTCCCACCCGGCTCCCAAGGCTTGCAGATATCTGCCTTAAGCCCGGGGCGCGCTGCGCAGCACGCCCCTGGCTTCGGGATGCAGGCTGCTATCCGCAAGCCTTCGGAGCATGGCAGGCACTCCGAAGGCTTGCGGATAGCTTCCTGAAGCCTGGAGAGCGAGAGGGGTCGTGTGCACCGACCCCTCTTGCTCTCCAGGCTTCAGCGAAAGCCTGCATTCGCTCCATAGGACGCACACACATTTCCCCTTCATTTTTCCCCTTCATTCCTATAGAGCAAAAAATACGATAAATTTTCATAATATTTTTTAAAAAATTGTATTATTACTTTTGGATCATCTATAATTTTCTCTTCTATTTTTATTCTGTTTATTTGTCTTTGATTTTGCCTCTTTTTCAATTGCCACGCCAGATATCTTCCGGGTTTGTTGGCAAACTCAAAATTATTTTGTTTCCACATTTTCACATTCCACTCTATTTCCTGTTCTATTTTGGACATATATTCTGTCCGTAATAACTTAATCTCTTTTTTGATTGTATCATTATTTGGTTGTTTGATTTGCTCTTTTTCTTTTTTCCTTATTTTTTCCATTAATTCTATTTTTTCCTTTTCACTTTCCTTTTTTATTCTTGCACCTTGTTGTATAAAGTATCCCCTGATCACTGCTTTATGCTTTTGTTCAATTCACAGTATTCTTCCAATGCATTTTTAGCTCCCTCTAATATTTTTTCCTTTTTCAGTAATGATTCATTCAATTTCCATCTATGTATTCCTGATTTCCAGTCTGGTTGTAGTTTTAACAGAACTGGAATGTGATCTGAGATTATTTTTGGTAAAATCTGTGATTCTTCAATCTTTCTAATCAAATCTAACGAAACCCAGATGGCATCTATCCTACTAGCTGTTTTGTTTGGTTCAGAGAAGTATTCGCTCTCAAATCTATGTTTGTATCTCCATGAGTCCTTTAGATCTAGAATTTCTATCATCTTTGCAAATGTAGAAGGTAATTTTCCATTTCCTTTACTTCCTTCCGATCTATCTATCTGTGGATCTGTTGCTCCATTAAGATCTTCAAGCAGTATTATTTTATCTTTTACATATTCCAACAGCTTTTTTTCTAGTTTCTTATAAAATACTGTTTTTTTCCCCATTCGGTGCATATATCCCCACTATTATGATGTTTTCTCCTTGACTTTTAAGCTTTACAATCACTATTCTCCTTTTGGGGTCAGAAAATAAAAACTCTGGCTCTAACACAGGTCTGACATAAATCACTACTCTTTTTTTTACTTTATCTGCAGCAATGAATTCTTTTCCTAATTTGGGGTTGATTAATACTCTTCTATGTTCGTTTGTGACATGTTTCCTGCAAACAAGTAACATAATTCATTTGTTTAGTCAGAATATGTGCTATTTTCTTTTTTTATCATTTAAATCCATTAACATTCCAAGACAAAAAAATTAAGTTCATCTTTATTCGTTAAAATGTGTTATAACACAAAGTTTATTTACAATTTTTATTTTTGGCAATTCAATATGTTGTTTCTGTGAGGTATTTACTCACTTTCTGAACCGTGATCTGAATTTGTGTTTTTTGGATTCTTTGGGCTGGACTCTTTTTCTGTAAGGTGTATATTGCCCCCTAATTCATTTTTATATGTTCTATAAAATTTTTCTGCATCTTCCACTGTTTCCAATCTTCTTCTTTTCCCTTTAAAGTTGAAGGAGATTCCTTCCGGAAACTCCCATTTAAAAAATATTGATTTCATTTTTAGGGCTCTTGTCAGGAATTGGTATTTCTCTCTCTTTTCCAGCAAACAAGGGGGATCTCTTTCAAAATTATAATTTCCTCTCCTCCAATTTTGAACAGTTTTTTCCCTTCTTTGCAGTAGTATCCTGTTCCTTAGTATATTTGATGTAAACATAATTAGACAGTCCCCTGGCCATTTATTCATCTTTGCTTTCTGTCAGGGAACTGCCATCGGAAGGAAGGGAGGTGAAAGGGCTCACACAGGTTGGGAGAGACTCAGCAGCTGAAGAGGGAACCAGTAGGGGGAGAGGAGGTGAGCTGAGGGAAAGTGAGCAGGAGGGATGGCTCAGAGACACTTCCAGCGAAAACAGTGGGGAGGTTTCAGGACCTCCTGTAGGGACACCCACTCCTCGCCGGAAACTGTCACGCAGAGAGTCCAGAAGACGTGTTTCCGTTAAGGAGCTTTTATGTTGGAAGCGATTCCGAAAGCAACCACTGTCGGAATCTGCCAGCGACTGACGGAGCCATGTTTAAGGGGCTCCGTTACAGACAGAGGTTTGCAAACTTGACCAAACTCTGAGGGACTTGGATTTAACACACAAGCAGCTCATCGTCCCATCACAGCATTCCGACAGTCTCCGTGAGCAGCTTGTGCAGGAGAAGGCATCATGAGCAACCCAGCCGGAACCGGAGAAGCAGGAGCTGGAGCGGGTCCAAGCCTGGAAGAAAGGTACCGGGCGTTGGAGGTCCAGCTAGCGCTGCAGACGGCGAGGCTCGAGGAGAGGAGGGCTCAAGATGCAGAGAAGGGGAAAACCACCCCGCTCGCCAGAAAGTTGCCAGGATTGGTACAGAAGTTTGGGGGAAAGCCCAAGGACTATCATACCTTTAGGACAGAGATGCAATATGCCCTTAATCTGCAGTTTGATGACTTTCCCGACGAGGAATCGCGGGTGGCTTTTGTGATTGGGCATCTCGAAAAGGGGGCGAAAGACTGGGTGAGGCCCCTGATGGCAATGAATAATGACATCCTGAAGGACACGAGGAAGTTTTTTCGTGCCATGGATCTGATGTTTTCCAGCGATATTGAGCAGGGAGTGGTACGCAGACAGTTAATGGCGTGCAAACAGGGGAGCCGATCTGTTCGTGAGTACTGGACTGATTTTACCATGTTGATCCATAAATTGGGGTGGGATCTATCGGCGGAACCCATTCAAATGCTCTTTGAAGAAGGGCTTTCTTCGGCTGTGAAAGACGAACTTTCCCGGGCGCCCAGGGCGGAGTCTATGGACCAGCTGACCAAATCAGCGCTGACCATAGGAGCGCGCCAAGAGGCGAGAGCCTTGGAGAGGCGGGAAGGGAAGGGGGAACGTTGGAGGGAGCTTCACATTCCAGAGATTCCAGAGCCACCGTTCCCGCCGGGAGAGCCGATGGAAATTGGAACAGCGCGCGCGCGCGCAGTTTCAAAGCCCAGTGAAGAGCGGAAGAGGGAGGAAAAGGTACCGGAGCAAGTAAAAGCCAACGCCTGGCTGCCACCGTCAGGGCACAGCAGCCAGGCCAAAGAGCAGTGAAAGTGCCCACGCCGGAACCTCCTAAACCCGCCCTAGTGATAGAGGTGTTACTAGAGCTGCCTAACGGACACCCACTAAAGATAAAGGCGCTATTGGACTCAGGCAGCTCCTGCAATTTCATGAGTAAGGAGTTTGCTGCTGAGCACCAGATACAGACTATCCCTTTAAGTAACCCTTTGCAGGTGACCACGATCGATGGAAGGGAGCTGCTGGGAGGAGAAGTCAGCCAGCAGACCGTCCCAATGATAATGAGGGTAGCAAGACACACTGAGCTAATAGCGTTTAATGTGGCTACCTTGGGAGGAGCTCCCATTATTTTGGGGATGAGCTGGCTAGCGTTACATGATCCGCTAGTGGGCTGGCATCAGAGAGTGGTCTCCTTTGGGTCAGCACATTGTCTAGAACACTGCAAAGAGCGGGAGGCTCAAGGAGGGGCCAGAGCCACTCTAGCAGGGACGGAAGTAATGGAGAAGGGGAAGGTTCCCCAACAATACGCCGACCTGAGCAACGTCTTCAGCGAGAGGGAGGCAGACAAACTACCCCCACATAGACCCTTTGACTGTCAAATCAATTTACTCCCTGGGGCACAGCTCCCTGTAGGCAAGCTGTACGCCATGTCAGACAGAGAGATGCAGGAGCTAAGGGAGTTCATTGACAAGAACCTGAAGAGAGGGTTCATCAGAGAGTCCAGGGCGGTGGGGGGCAGCCCAGTGTTTTTTGTGGATAAAAAAAACACGGACAAACCTAGACTTGTAGTGGACTTCAGGGCCTTAAATGCAGTGTCAGAACCAGTGACTTTCCCGATGCCCAGAATTGATGACATTTTGACAAGGGTCAGGAAGGGAAAGATTTTTACTAAACTGGACCTGAGGGGGGCGTACAACCTGATACGAATAAGGAAGGGGGATGAATGGAAAACCACCATGTTCACCCCTTTGGGGGCATTTGAATATTTAGTTATGCCCTTCGGCTTACAAGCAGGCTCCGCGTGCTTTCAATCGTTTATGAACCACGTCCTGGGGCCTTTGCTTTACAAGAATTGTGTGGCCTTCTTAGATGACGTGTTAGTATATTCAGAGAATGAGGAGCAGCATGTAAAAGACGTCAGGGAAGTGTTGGGCAGACTGCAAGCCAATCAGCTGTGGGTGAAGCTAGAGAAGTGTCAGTTTCATGCCAAGGAGGTGGAATTCCTGGGGTACCGCTTGTCGGACAAGGGATTGGCCATGGATCCTGGCAAGGTCCAAGCGGTACTGGAATGGAAAACACCGAAAACAAGGAAGGATGTGCAAAGATTCCTTGGATTTGGAAACTTCTATCGGAAGTTCATCAGAAATTTTGCCCACTTGACGGCGCCCATTACGGACTGTCTCAGCAGTAAGAGGAAATTCGTTTGGACGGCGGAGGCGGAGCGAGCTTTTGAGGAGCTGAAAAGGGCGTTCGCTTCGGAAGAACAGCTCCTGCATGTGGATTTACAAAAACCGATGCAAGTGGAAACGGACGCATCAGACCGGGCTGTGGGGGCGGTGCTTCTGCAGCCTGGCAAGGAGGAGTCGGAGTGGAGACCGTGTGCCTTTTTTTCGCGAAAGCTGAACAAATCTGAGAGGAACTACACGGTGTATGACCGAGAACTACTAGCCATTCATGAAGCGTTCAGGAGATGGAGGCATTTATTAATTGGGGCACAACATAAGGTGCAAGTGTGCACGGACCACAAGAACTTAGAGTATTGGAGAACGGCACGAGTGCTCAACCAACGGCAAGTGAGATGGGCCCAGGAGTTCTCCAAATTCCACTTTGAAATTTGTTATGTGCCAGGTCCAGAAAATGTTAGGGCGGACGCTCTCTCACGCAAACCTGAATATTTGGAAGGGGAGGGGGCACCCGAAGAGAGACATGTCATCCCAGAGGACCGCTGGGTGTGTGGGGCGGCATTGGTGGGGCAAAGAGAACTGGTAGAGGAAACAGAGAATGATGAATACGCCCAGAATAAGCTCAGAGGTCTTAGGGGTGAGGGAGAGGAACCAGGGGGTTTCGAGGAAAGAAATGGAGCTTTGTATTACAAAGGGGCACTGTATATCCCTGAAGGAGACTTAAGGGGGAGGGTACTCAAGCAGTTGCACGACAGCCCCACGGCGGGGCATTTTGGACAACACAAAACCATGTGGTTGGTCACCAGGGAATTTTGGTGGCCTAAGGTGAGGGAAGATGTACGGGAGTATGTAAGAGGGTGCGAGCAATGCCAGCGAGCCAAAGGGGAGAGGCGGGCGCCGGCGGGGCTATTAGAACCCTTACCAACCCCAGAACGACCTTGGGAGGCAGTGTCGATAGATTTTATGACTGATCTGCCGAAGTCCAAGGGGAAAACAGCCATCATGGTGGTGGTAGACCTACTAACAAAGATGTGCCACTTTGTAGCCTGCTCGCATGCAGTCACGGCGGAAGAGACAGCAAAGTTATTTGTAGAACACATTTTTAGGTTGCACGGAGTGCCATTGAGGGTGGTCTCAGACCGAGGAAAACAATTTACTTCCAGGTTCTGGAGGAAGCTCATGAGCTTACTGCAGGTGGAGGTCAACTTTTCGACTGCCCGGCACCCTGAAACCAACGGGCAGGCGGAAAGAGCAAACGGTGTCCTCCAGCAATACCTGAGGTGTTATGTCAATGACAGAGAGAATGACTGGGTAGAAAAGTTGGCGCTGGCGGAATTTGCCTACAACAATGCAGAGAATGTGTCCACAGGGATGAGCCCCTTCTTGGCTAATTATGGGTGTCATCCCAGGACTTTCCCAGGGGGAGAAGGGGAGAGATGGAGCGTCCCGGCAGCCGAGCATTTTGTAGAAGAAATGGAAGCAATCCATCGTCAGCTCCAACTCAACTTAGAAAGGGCGAAGGAAGAATACAAGAGGCAGGCAGACAAGAACCGAAGGGAAGGTGAAACCATAAGGGTGGGAGATAGGGTGTGGCTGTCAACCCAAGGGTTGCCGTTCAAAGGAGGTTGTAAGAAATTAAGACCCAGGAGATTGGGTCCCTTTGAGGTCATTCAACAGGTCAACCCAGTGGCTTTCAGGCTCCGGTTACCCAACCACATGAAACTGCACCCAGTATTTCACAGGTCGTTACTGTCACCGTATGAGGGGGGACGAGAAGGGATGGCCACTCGGGGACCGGTCATAGAAGAAAGGGAATGCAGCAGCCATGTGGCAGAAATCCTCGACGCCAGGTGGAAGGGGGATCAGGTGGAGTATTTGGTAGCGTGGGAAGGAGAACCGGAGTCAGAAAACACTTGGGTAATGGCAGAAGATATCAATGACGAGGTATTGATAGAAACGTTCCATCAAAGGTTCCCAAGGAAACCTCAGCCTGTGGAGAGGTTCCGGAGGGAATACTTTGGGACCACCGATGAGGAGGAGGAGTTGGAAGGATTCCCGGACTCGGAAGGGGAAGGGGAGATGGACTCTGAGGAGGAGGAGTACTTCGAGACCAGGAACCGCAACAGGTGGAGAGAAGTGTTCGAGACATCGGAAGATGAAGGAAGTCCATTCCGGGGTTTTGCCTCCTCACCGCCCGTAGAGGAGGGGGCGGGAGGGGGTGAAGGGGGCCCTGGAGGGGAGGTGGATGTCAGGGAACTGCCATCGGAAGGAAGGGAGGTGAAAGGGCTCACACAGGTTGGGAGAGACTCAGCAGCTGAAGAGGGAACCAGTAGGGGGAGAGGAGGTGAGCTGAGGGAAAGTGAGCTGGAGGGATGGCTCAGAGACACTTCCAGCGAAAACAGTGGGGAGGTTTCAGGACCTCCTGTAGGGACACCCACTCCTCGCCGGAAACTGTCACGCAGAGAGTCCAGAAGACGTGTTTCCGTTAAGGAGCTTTTATGTTGGAAGCGATTCCGAAAGCAACCACTGTCGGAATCTGCCAGCGACTGAGGGAGCCATGTTTAAGGGGCTCCGTTACAGACAGAGGTTTGCAAACTTGACCAAACTCTGAGGGACTTGGATTTTACACACAAGCAGCTCATCGTCCCATCACACTTTCCTAGAATTTACTCTAAATATACTTTCTGTACTTTCTGCAATTTCATTTTCTTTTATTTCTAACCAGTTGGCTAATTATTTTATAATAGTGTTTTGAACATTCTCCTCCAAATTCTCTGGGACACCACGTATCCTCAGAGTTCTTTCTTTAGTTTGCATTTGAAGGATGGATAGTGCATCCCATGTTGCTTCCTGAGTGACTTTAAAGTCATCATTTTCCTTTTAAAGCTTATCCCATTCTTTTTTACTTTCTCTTAGATCTTTGGATGATTTCTTAGAAAATTCTTCTAAATGTTGTGTTTTTGCTTTAAGTCCCTGAACAGTTTTTGTTAGCTCTTTCTTTTCGTCTGCAAATTCCTTTACTTGTCCTTTTAGTTCCATAATTGATTTAGTGTTCTCATCTCTCCCCCGCATCTTGTCTAATTTGTCATCTAATCCTTTCACTTTGCTATTCATTTCCAACTTAAGGTCATTAAATTCTTTCTTCATTTCCCCTTTATCATTCTTCAAACTTAATATAAGATCTCTCAGAGCCATTTCTTGTTCGAGTCCAGAATTCCTTCTGCCTTGCTGATTGTAAATAGGACCAATATTATATTTTTTGTTTGATGACATGGGGTCTTCTTATTTTTTCTTTGGCTCTTGTAGGGTTTTGAATTTAAATTTGATTGATTGGTTATCTATTTTTCTTCTAGATGAGGTATTTTGCCCCAGATTACAATTAACATATGAAGTTACAAATTTACACAACCAATTTCCTCTTCCCCACCAAGTTTTTTACACAACACATCAAAATGTCAATTAACACATAAAAATGCAGAACTACAAGTCAGCCTCCTCACTCCCATCCACTATTCCCCCTGAATTATTGGTTAAATCTATTAATCTGAAAAATAATTCCAAATTCTTTATATACCAATTCTTATCATCGTTTGGGTTCAAGTGCAGGTTTAATATAAAATGCTATGCCACGTCTGTTTGTATTGCCTGCTGAAATGAAATCCATCCCTACTTTTTTATTGATCAGAATTCTTTGGGTTTTTTTGCTGCATGTGTTTCCTGAAGGCAAATTATATCTAAGTTCTGTTTGAGAATCACATGTTCAATCCTATTTCTTTTTACCTTGTTACTCAGCCCTTTCACATTCCAATTTAGGAGTTTAAGATTTGCCATTGTCAATTTTGTTTTTAAAAATCTGTTTCTCCCCCTACTGCCCCCAGTTGTTCCAGTGTCTCCTTTTGCTGTTCTAAGGGGCTTTTCTATTTTGCCCCTTCTCTAAGTTCAAAGTCTCTTCCATGTACTTCCAGAAACTCATGGGCCTGACTCTCAGTTACCAATCTATATCTCTTCTTTCTGTAAGTAAAGGAAACTCCTTCTGGGAATTCCCATTTGTATTTTATGTCCACTTTTCTAAGGGTTGTTGTCAGGGTCCTATGCTTCTGTCTCCTAATTCTTAATTTAAAAGGAATTTCCCTAAATATGTCCACTCTTTTACCTTTAACGTGCAGACCGTCTTCATAATTTTTTTGAAGGATTGCATCCTTCACTCGTTTTGTGACAAATGTCACCAAGACGTCTGCAGGCTGTTTTCTTTCTCTGGATGCTCTTGTCCTAGCTATGTAAGCATTTTCAATTAATTCATCCATCCCAGCTTGCCCTTCCCCTATCCAGTCAGTCAGAATTTTGCTTAAGTATGTGGCCAAGCCTTGCTCTTTTTCAGAATCCAGCAATCCCCTTATTCGAACCGTATTAGCATTCTGTCGTAATTGAAGAAGAATCTGTTCTTCCAGCTCATTTTGTCTATTAGAGAGACCTCCTATAGCCCCTGCCACAGCACCTTGTTCTGCCTTAAGATCCTCCACCTCCCCAGCGGACTTTTCCAATTTCTGAATTTTGGATTCTAAGGAATTCACTTTTTCATCTAATTTATCAAATGTCTGAGAGAGTACCTCAGTACTATTTTCTATGTCCGCTTTTACTTCCCTGGTTAATCTTTCCATTGATTGGTCCATTCCCCTTTTAAATTCTGCAAAATGTAGTGCCATGAGTTCTGAGAAATCTACCTTAGTCATTTTTCATGTTCCTCTTGAGCAGAGGCCCTTATTTTTGCTTCTGCTGTTTTCTATCTTGTTACGACTAGTGGTTCCTGCTTACTCTTTTCCGCCATGGCTATTATCAAAACAGTTACTTCAGTCCCCCTGACTTCAAGGTCATGGCTGTTAGCTCTTATCTCTTTCCCATTGGTAAGCTCAGGGTAGGAAAATTCCACTTCTGAGCCCACCAGTTACACACTTCTCTATACCACACATCAACCTAATACCATACCAAACAATATACAAATAAATCTGTGACTTTTGTAAATAGAGATTGAAGAAAATAAAAAGTAACTGCAAACATTAAAAAGTAAAAAGAGTGAAACAATATGTTACAGTCACTTAGGAAGATATAGTTACTTCAAGTTGATTAATGGGAAGTTCTCAATGTGGGTAAGCACAGAAAGTTTTTCCTTGGGTTCCAGATTTCTATGTAAAATTGTTTTCCACTTATAATCCAATTATAATCCAAACATCTTTGATATATTTTATAATCCAGAAATGACCATAAAAGAATGGCAGTTGTAATCCATATATTCTTATAATCCCGAGTGAGTGGCAAGGTCAGATATTCAGTATTCCAAATGCTGTGCCCTGGTCTTCATCAGATGTCAGATGTCACTATGGAAATGCTGCCTTCCGAATTAAACTCCCGCTATTCCAGGCACTCTGCCTCCCTGAGGTTACCCCCCCCCCAAGTTCGACAGAGTGTTCTCCTGCCAAACTTTGGTTGCAAAAGTGAAGTTCCAGGGTTCTTTAAACTTGTAGCAGTTTAAGTTGCCAGGTCTTTGTGTTTTTAATCCAACACAGAGCTTGCCTGCTGGTTGCCTGCTCACTCATCCATCCATTAACAGGATGCCTCAGTCCAAGTTAAAAAAGAGAGAGAGAGAGAAAGAAAGGGAAGTCTTTAAACACTTGTAAAAGTGCAACTTAAAATGTTAAGAGTACTCTGAGGGCTGTTTAAAAAAACAACAACTCTCCTCTCCCATTCACAAATCCCTGCTTGCAGAGCCTGTCAGTATATTGGCCAAAATATTTACAAATAATTTATAGTTGTTATTTAATAAAGAAATTGGTCTATAATTTTTAACTAAAAGTCCATATCTTGTTTTGGGATCAGAGTAATATAGGCCTCCTTCCAGGTGTCTGGTACTTTACCTGATTTTAAAATCCCATTCATTACTTTTTTTAATGGTTGTACCAGAAAATCCTGCAACTTTTTATAATACTTTGCTGAAAATCCATTCGGCCCTGGCGATTTACCTATCTTAGCTTGCTTAATTGCCTCTTGCACCTCAAGCATCATGGGTACAGGGATTGGGGCCACATACGGCATCCTTCGGGGGTCTAGATGCCAGCTGGCTAGCCCCCAGCTGGATCATGCCCTTCCAGCCGTGACAATCCCCCAATCTCTGGTGCGACGTAAATCAGCGACTCAGACTTCAAAAGCCTGAGCATTTTATATTATATTAAAATATAATATTAGCAGAGCATACTGTGCAAACAGAACAGGTGAGAGGCTTGTGGAAACATACTGTCAGGGGTTCAGGAGCAGAGGCAAGGGCAAGGGAGGAAACAGAGAGCGAGGGAGAGGAGGCAGAAGAAAAGATGAGTGATGACGACGACCCGAGATCTCCGAGTCTTTCCAGTGAATCAGAAGATTCACAAAAAGGAGCACCAGTGGCCAGGGCAAGGGGGGAGCCTAGGGGGACACCCCAGGAAGATAGAGCCAGAGGGGACTCAGAGGGGAGCAGTTGGAAATCAGGACCAGCGTCACCGCCAGAGAGCAGGGAAGAGGAAGGGCGCCAGGGATCAAGCGCTGGCAGCTCACAACAGGGGGGAGGGCACGAGTCAGGAGTGGCCACACCTCCATCGGGGAGCGAAGAAACGGTCAGACGGAAGGTGGAAGGTTGGGCGCGCGTGCCAAGTTCAAATGCACAGGAAGGTGGCGCAGTAGGCAGCCCGGAAAGGGAGCCAGGTCCTAAAGCCCGCCGAAAGGAGGGAGAAGAGTCAGGGGGGTCAGCGTCAGCGTCAGAGGAATCCAGGAAGGAAGAGACCCCGGGGGGCAGAGGGACCCAGAGAAGAACAGTCAGGCGGAAAAGGTGGAGCAAGGCTAGGATATTAAGTTGGTGTACAAGGGGCGGAGACTCAGATGGAGCTTCGCCGATCTAACCATGAGACGTAGAGTTGCACGCAGCAGCTTGAGAATGGAAACTGTAACTCAATAAAGACTTTTATTTAATGATCGCTGGCTAGCGTGATCCTCTGTGAGCTAGGATCTGGAAGCAGCTCTGACAGTAAGCTCCATCTCATAATTGTGGGCATCTACGTCCTCGCGGAGAGGAGAGAAAGCGGGTGCCTACTAGCGAGCTCACGAACGGCAGACAACATGACGGCCGAACAGCAGATAGTGGAACTCAGAGAAGCAGTGACACGACTGAATGCCGAGGCTCTTGCATCCAGGAAGAGAGAGGAGGACGCAGCTGCCGCCTACAGGGATCTCCAGGTCAGGTTGGAAGTGCTTACGAAGCAAGGGCAACTGACACCCAAACCGGAGGGGATTGGGTTGGGGAGACGAACAGGCGGTCTGGTCTCTCACTTCGATGGGAATTTGCAACAGTACCCCAACTTTAGAGCAGATGTAATGTGTGCACTGCAACTGCTGAACAAAGACTTTAGAGATGAGCAAGAGAAGGTGGGATTCATCATGTCCCATTTGCATGGAGATGCTAAAGCATGGCTGCGCAATTTGTGGAGAGATAAGGATCCGGCGCTCCAAAATGCGGATGCCTTTATTAAAGCGATGGATGGGTGCTTTTTATCAAGCATTGACGTGGATCTTGCTCGGCAGCAGATACATGGACTGAAGCAAGGGAGGGCCAGCGTAAGGCAGTACCATGCCCGCTTTTTCGCTTTGGTCAGTGCCCTGGAATGGGACAGAGATTCGGCTCCTGTAAGAGACCTGTTTTGGGAGGGATTGCACGGCTCGGTTAAAGATGAAATTGCGAGGGGGGAGAGACCCCGGACCACGCAGGAGATCGTTCAGAGGGCGCTGGCGGTGGGGGTGCGGCTGGAAGGACGTCCGTGGAGCAGGGACGAAGGGCGTGGAGGGCGCGAACCAGCCAGGGGCTCCTCCTTCCTTCCCAGAGAAGCAGCGCGTGCGCAATCCACGCCTCCGCCAGGAGGAGGAGCGGAACCTATGGAGGTTGGAGGTGCAAGGGCTCAGTCAGCAGCCAGAGCCCTAGCACCGGCAGCAGTGAAAGCGAAGCCTCCTAGAGGGAACAGGAAGTGTTACATCTGCGATGATCCACAGCATATGGCGAAAGAGTGTCCCCAGAGGCTCCACAAGCACACTGCAGCCTCAGCAATGGTAACTGCAGCAACGCAGCAAGGACAACCACAGCAGGGAAACGAAGGAGTCTGGTTGGAAGAAGAGGCACTGGGGCCCAGCCAGACGTGTCAGTGAAGCAGTCCCCAGAGATTTTACAGCCCATGGACCCCCTCCCGCCCAAACCGGTAGTGAAGCTCACCGCGTCGCTCCAGCTGCCCAATGGAATCACCATGGACGTGCCAATCACCATTGACTCCGGAAGCAATGCGGACTTTATAGGGCAGGACTTTGTCGACCGGCATGCTATACAGTTGCTGCCTGCCACGCTGCCCCTGCAGGTTGTCACGGTGGATGGCAGGGAGCTGCTAGGGGGGCAAGTGGTGAAGCAGACGCCACCAATGGTGATGCGACTTGGGAATCACAGGGAAATCATCAGCTTCAATGTCACTCAACTATCGGACACGCCCATTGTATTGGGCATGAGTTGGCTGGACAAGCACAGCCCGACGCTGGCTTGGTACCAGAGGCAGCTGACCTTCGGCTCTTCCTTTTGCGCTGAACACTGCATCGTGCCCAGGCAGGAAGGAGGGGAAGAGGAGTCACAGCTGCAGCTAGGCACGCTGCAAGCGGTTCCCCACAAGTACGCAGAATTTTTGGAGGTTTTCTGCGAGAAAGAGGCAGACAGGCTACCCCCCCACAGACCATATGACTGCAAAATTGACCTGCTGCCGGGGGCGGCGCTGCCCAAAGGGAAGCTGTATTCCATGTCTGAGGACGAACTGCAGGAACTCAAAGAGTTCATAGATCATAATTTGGAGCGCGGTTTCATCCGAGAGTCCAAGGCAGCGGGGGGCAGTCCGGTATTCTTTGTTAAGAAGCGGGACACGCCCCAAAAAAGACTTGTAGTGGACTTTCGCATCTTGAACAGTGTGACCAAGCCATCGGACTTCCCCATGCCCCGAATCGACGACCTCCTCGCAAAGGTACGGAAGGGCAGAGTGTTCACCAAGTTGGACCTGCGAGGGGCATACAACCTCATTCGCATGCGAGAGGGAGATGAGTGGAAGACAGCCATGTTCACGCCCCTGGGCACCTACGAATATAGAGTTATGCCTTTTGGATTGCAAAATGGCTCCCACGTTTTTCAAGCTTTCATGCATCACGTGTTGGCGGGGCTCCTCTACAAGACGTGCGTCTGTTTCTTGGATGACATCCTGATCTTTTCGGAATCGCAGCAGGAGCATGACAGACACGTCAAGGAAGTGCTGAGCAGGCTACAGCAACATAGGCTTTACGCCAAGCTGGAGAAGTGCCAATTCGACGTGACCGAGGTGGATTTCCTGGGCTACAAGTTGTCTGATAAAGGGCTCGCCATGGACAGCGCCAAGGTCCGAGCAGTGTTGGATTGGAAAAGCCCACGCAACCGGAAGGAGGTCCAACGGTTTGTCGGCTTCGCGAACTTCTATCGCAAGTTTATCAAAGGCTTTGCGATGCAGACAGCGGCCATCACGGACACGCTCAGCTCCAAGAAAAAGAAGTTCATCTGGACAGAGCAGGCGGAGCAGTCCTTTCAGGCACTCAAGCGTCTCTTCGCGTCGGAAGAGCAGCTGCTTCATGTCAACCCCAGCAGGCCGATGAGGGTGGAGACAGACGCTTCGGACAGAGCCGTGGGAGCAGTCCTGCTGCAGAAAGACCCGCAGGGGGTTTGGAGGCCGGGAGCGTTTTACTCAAGGAAGCTCAGCAAGTCCGAACAGAACTACACCATCTGGGACAGGGAGTTGCTGGCCATTCATGCAGCGTTCAAAGCGTGGAGGCACTTCCTGATCGGCGCCAAGCACACGGTGCAGGTCTGCACGGACCACAAGAATCTAGAGCACTGGCGCACGGCACAGTTCCTGAACCAGAGGCAGATACGTTGGGCTGAGTTCTTTGCGAATTTCGACTTCCGAATAGAGTATGTCCCGGGGGACACCAACATCATGGCGGATGCTCTCTCCCGTAAGCCACAGTATCTGGAGGAGGCAACGCCAGCGGCCGCCATGCACATCTTCGCACCGACAGTGTGGGCGTGCGCGGCGGCAACAGTTGACCTGGAGGCGGTGCGACGAGCGTTGCAGGATGACTCCTTCGCGCAAGCAAAGATGGCAGAGGTGCACAGGGGCACGGCAGCGACCGACGAGTTCCAGCTGCGAGATGGTTTGCTCATCCGTAAAGGGGCCATCTACGTGCCGGGAGACGAACTTCGCGCCAAGGTACTGCAGCAGCTGCACGACGCGCCCACTGCCGGGCACTTTGGCAAGGAGAAGACGGTGGAATTAGTAGCCAGAGACTTCTGGTGGCCCGGAATGAGAGGGGAAGTCGCGGACTACGTGGCGAGGTGTGACACCTGCCAGAGGTCCAAACCAGTGCACAGACCGCCGGCCGGACTGCTGGAACCGCTGCAAACTCCGTTCGAGCCATGGGAGAGAGTGGCCCTGGACTTTGTCACGGATCTGCCCATCTCGAGGGGCAAGACGGCTGTGCTGGTGGTGGTGGATTTGTTCTCCAAGATGGCACATTTCATTCCGTGTGCGAAGGTGGCCACGGCGGAACAAACCGCCAAACTGTTCATAGACCACGTGTTCAAGGTTCACGGTCTGCCGC
Organism: Podarcis pityusensis; assembly: GCF_964106645.2. Lineage (NCBI taxonomy): Eukaryota > Metazoa > Chordata > Lepidosauria > Squamata > Lacertidae > Podarcis > Podarcis pityusensis. The sequence continues at coordinate 23,933,291 of NC_138045.1, forward strand.
GGTCTATTCTGTCCGACCGAGGGCGACAGTTCATCTCGAACTTCTGGCAGAGGCTGATGGGCTTCCTGAACGTCAAGATCAACCTGGCGTTGGCTAGACACCCGCAGACCAACGGGCAAGCGGAGCGGGTCAATGCCATCATGCAGCAGTACCTGAGATGTTATGCGAATCAACAGCCTGCGACGTGGGTGGATTACCTGCCTCTCGCCGAGTTCGCCTACAACAACACGAAGCACGTGTCCACGGGGGTCACGCCGTTCTTCGCCAACAACGGGAGGCACCCTAGAACCTTCCCGGGACTGGAAAGAATGGGGGAGGGGGAGCCGCAGACAGCAGATGCGTTCGCGTCGGAGTTGCAGGAGGTCCACGATCAGCTGCGGCGGCACCTGGAGCTGGCTAAACACGCATACAAGGTACAAGCGGACAAACACAGAAGGGTTGGCGAAGAGATCCATGTGGGAGACTGGGTCTGGTTAGCAGCCCACGCAGTGCCGGCCAGGTCGTTGGCGAAGAAGAAACTAGGGCATAAACAACTGGGGCCCTACCAAGTCGACGAACAGGTCAACCCGGTGGCTTTCAGGCTGGCTCTTCCGGAGGGTTCCAGAATGCATCCGGTGTTCCACAGATCGGTGCTCACTCCCTACAAGGCACCTCACAGGTTTCAGGAACCAGGAACGGCACCGGGTCTGCTCCGAGAGAGAACCGGGCAAGGGGGAGTGGCACAGGAGGAGCGCATCAACGAAGTCACGGAGATTTTGGACTCCAGATGGGGGGAAGAGGGGGTAGAATACCTTCTCGCCAAGGAGGGCACCCCGGCCAGTGCCAACAGCTGGGTGCCGGGCTACGCTTTAGACGAACCTCTGCTCAAAGAAGAGTTTCATGCCCTCTTCCCACATAGGCCAATGCCAGCAGACTTTTTCGACGACTGGCTTTTCACGCCCACGCTTTCAGCCAGCACGTTCCGGGGGTTCGACTCGGACGAGGAACCGACACGAGACGCCCGTTCCCCAGAGGGGTCACCCTCGGGATCTGCTTCAGAACCCTCGTATTGGTGGGATGATCGACCAGAGGAGCAGTTCCGCAGAAGGTGGCTGGAGGGTCCAGGACGAGCAACGTCTCCAGAAGGCAACGAGGGAGAGACGGACATGGACGTTTTCGGGGACGACCCGGGTTTCGAGCACGGCGGCACAGAGATGGAAGCGGAGGTGACCGTCGTCAACGAGAGCAGGGAGGAAGAACCGGAAGACTTCGGATGGCGGCCCGCCACGGGAAGCGAACTGTATCCGACATTCGTCCCCCTGACACGGCAGCACCCAGATCCCGCACCGGAAGGAGGGGAGGGGGGAAGAGGGGGCTTCGAGGGGGGGATGGATGTCAGGGGTTCAGGAGCAGAGGCAAGGGCAAGGGAGGAAACAGAGAGCGAGGGAGAGGAGGCAGAAGAAAAGATGAGTGATGACGACGACCCGAGATCTCCGAGTCTTTCCAGTGAATCAGAAGATTCACAAAAAGGAGCACCAGTGGCCAGGGCAAGGGGGGAGCCTAGGGGGACACCCCAGGAAGATAGAGCCAGAGGGGACTCAGAGGGGAGCAGTTGGAAATCAGGACCAGCGTCACCGCCAGAGAGCAGGGAAGAGGAAGGGCGCCAGGGATCAAGCGCTGGCAGCTCACAACAGGGGGGAGGGCACGAGTCAGGAGTGGCCACACCTCCATCGGGGAGCGAAGAAACGGTCAGACGGAAGGTGGAAGGTTGGGCGCGCGTGCCAAGTTCAAATGCACAGGAAGGTGGCGCAGTAGGCAGCCCGGAAAGGGAGCCAGGTCCTAAAGCCCGCCGAAAGGAGGGAGAAGAGTCAGGGGGGTCAGCGTCAGCGTCAGAGGAATCCAGGAAGGAAGAGACCCCGGGGGGCAGAGGGACCCAGAGAAGAACAGTCAGGCGGAAAAGGTGGAGCAAGGCTAGGATATTAAGTTGGTGTACAAGGGGCGGAGACTCAGATGGAGCTTCGCCGATCTAACCATGAGACGTAGAGTTGCACGCAGCAGCTTGAGAATGGAAACTGTAACTCAATAAAGACTTTTATTTAATGATCGCTGGCTAGCGTGATCCTCTGTGAGCTAGGATCTGGAAGCAGCTCTGACACATACTAACAGCTAAAGCTTTATTAAGCGTAAATCATGACAAAGAAAACATGTCTTCTTCCTTTCTTCTCAGAGAGACAGAGAAAAGCAAAAGCTATACACACTACGGAAGTTCCCAGCCAGCTGTGCTGGAACGTAAACAGACATGTGACACGTAACAATCCCATGTCTGCTCCTTAAGGTGGAATGGAATTTTCCAACATCCTCCGCCTTTCCATGTAACCTATGGCGCAGTATTTCAACCCAACTGCAACCGCTGTACATATACCTTAAGTTGTTCTCTGTTAACAACTTTAGACAACAGATCAGCAGGAATTTCATTTCCTGGCATATAGGACACCTGAATGAGTCCTTTCCGAACACACTCCCTTGCACAATGTAACTTTATTTGCAAGTACTTGGTTCTTTGCCTGCAACTCTCTGAAGCTAGCAAACCCAAACAGGACCTGTTGTCTTGATAAACCTGTATAGGACATTTCACATTAACCCTGATGTCCTGAAACAGTTGCAACAACCATTCACAATCTATGAGTGAATGACAGTGCATTGAGTTCAGCTTCACAAGAACTTAGGCTCACTGTTGTCTGCTTCTTTCACAGCCAGTCAAACTGACACTGGTTGTACATGTAGCACACCCCAGAAGTGCTTGTGCCATCTGTGGTGTCACTTCCAAAAATTGCATCTGCAAAAATCTCAAGACCTCCAGACTTTTGGCTAGTGAATCTCAGTCTGTAGTGCATAGTACCTTTCAGGTAACGAGCTATGCACTTGAGAGCTTTCCAATCCTGAACAGTAGGATTGTTAGCGTGTCTGCTAAGAAGATTAGTGCTCACAGCTATATCAGGTCTTGAACATCTGGCAATGAAATTCAGCTTGCCTAGAATGCATCTGTACAAGGTAGTGTCAGAAAATGCTTCACCAGTATCATCTACCTGGAAACCTGTTACCATTGGTGTGTCCACAGGATTTGCACCAACCAAATTCAGCCTGCTTAACACATCAGCAATTTTCTGAGATTGGTGTACCATAAAATCACCTGCCTGGTTTTTCTCTACTTCCAGAGAAAGATAGTTTGATACCTCACCAAGATCCTTCATGTCAAAGTGCTCTCACAGCTGAACTAGGGTGCTTTGGTACAAAACCTGATGCTTCCAAAAGAAAAGAAGATCACCAACAAAGCATACACAATACAGTTTGTTTTGCCCCACCTCTTTGACAAACACGCATGGGTCTGCTTTGCCCTGGTGAAAACCTAGAGAAAGCAATGTCTCTGTTAGTTTTGGCACTCTGTTTGAGACCATATAGGGATTTCTGTAGCTTACAGACCATTCCCTTCTGTACCTGCACTCCATCTGGTGGAAGCATATAAATCTCCTCCCCCAGAACCCCATACAAAAAAGCTGTGTTCACGTTGTGATGCAATCTTGAGCATAAGCCTAATGCTCTCATACTTGACAGTGGGTGAGTAGGTCTTGTGGTAGTCCTGTCCTGGTACCTGTGAAAAACCTCTTGCGACCAATCTGGCTTTGTGTCTTACTACCTTGCCATTCTGATCAGTCTTGGCCTTAAAGACCCATTTGCTGTCAACCAGCTTCAACCCTTCTACTATTGGAACCAGTTCCCAGGTCTCATTCCTTTCTAAGGAATCAAGTTCAGCCTTCATGGCTTTTAGCTATGGCTCTGCATCCTTTGAGGTTAACTCCTGGACCTCTTGGAAGCTTGAAGGTTCCCATACCTTCTCTGAGCTACTAACAACAGCTGTTGCTGTTTTAGCAAACTCATCAGCATACCTCTTTGGAGATTTGCCCTTTGTGTCCCTTTCAGATCTGCATACTAGACGCAAGTCTTCAGCACTCATCTCCTCTTTCTTAGGAGAATGGCGGCCAGTGGTGAACAGTGGTTCTTCCAATTCAGTGTCAGACCCATCAGATGGTCTGAGTGAGGCCTTCGCGCTCTTGTAGTCTGCTGTGTCACTGCCACTGTCAGCAGCACTAGCACCTCCCACTGAACTGGAATCTGAACCCTGATCATCATCCTCATCTTCCTCTGCTTCCTCAGCAACTGGGTGACTCTGGAAAATCCCTACATTGTACTGAACACTCCTGGTAAACCGTACCGTCTTTGTGTAAGTCATTAGCACTCTGTATGCACCCATTATGTACCCCACAAATATGCCATGCACACCACACTTCCCGAGCTTGCTGCTCTGTGGAGTATGGACCCACATGTCAGAACCAAAAATTCTCATGTGTTTGACGTATGGCTTCTTACCAAACATCTTTTCATAGGGAGTACAGCCTATTGGTGCAGAATACCTGCGATTATAAGAATAAACAAAACAATTCAGAGATTCAGCCCAATACTCTTCAGGAAGATTGGCATCATGCAACAAGGTTTTAAGGCCTTGTAGCAAAGTTTGATTTTCCCTTTCACAAAGTCCATTCTGCCAAGGAGATCTTGGACTTGCGAGGTCATGCTGAATCCCCTTCTCAGTCAGAAAAGCCTCAAACTGCTGAGTAGTGAATTCCCCTCCATCATCAGTAAACACTGCAGTTGCTTCCCATGGACATTTTGCAACCAAGCATAGAATTCCTTGAACCTAGGAAATACTTCTGATTTCTGCTTGAGCATGAACACATGAATGTACCTGGAAAAAGCATCAATCAATACCATGAAGTACTTTGCCCCACCTAGAAAGGGTTCAAGCGGACAAACAAGGTCTGTGTGGACAATCTGGTAGGGTTTAGATGCCTGCCTGCCAGAAACCTTGCCCTTTGGTGCAACCCGTACCTTTGCTCTGCACATGACTTACACTTCATGAAAACCTGCAGGGTTTATTGGTCAGGCCTTGAACCATCTCTGGCATCTTGATCAGTGCTTGCCATCCCAAATGACCGAACCACCTGTGGTGGGAATATATGCAATTTAAATGGAGAATTTTGTTAGTATTCATAACACAACAAGATTCATCACTTTGCACACTGACACCGACATAAGTTATCAAGAAAAAACCATTTACATAATCTGCCTGTAAAATGTCTTTGTTGTTCTTCCTCATGAAGCAAACTCCCTTCTTGAAGGAAATGTCAAAGTCTTGCTCTGTCAGCTGAGCAAGTTATCAGTGGAACCAGGAACAAACAGCACTTTGCTGATTGTAGTACTCAGGCTCTGGAGCTTGACTGTCCCTTTGCCAGCAACCTGTAACAATTTACCATCCGCTTGGTGAATCGAACCCTCCTGTGGCATGAAGGAAACAAATAAATGCCGATTTCGGCATACGTGGCGAGTCGCTCCCGAGTCGACAACAAAGTGACCCTTGGCCTTTGGGGTAGCAGTGTGTGCAATCAAGGCCTTATTCTGCACTGTGGTCTTCTTGCCCCCCTTCTTCCTGCTGCCTGTAGAATTGCTGCTTTGTTTACCTTTCGCTTTTGGATGCTGTTTACAGTCCCTGTGTAGGTGATCTTGGTTCCCACAGGAAAAGCATCTCACAGCTGCCAACACTCTAGCGCCCTCTGGTGCCTGCATCACTGTCTGGGATGACTTAACAACACCTTTGATGCAGTTAAATCCTGTGCTGGCAACGCTGCCAACTGGCTAGCAATGGCACTGTAACTTTCGTCCAAGGAGTCCAGAATAAGAACAAAAAACAAGGCCTCTGGAATGGTAAAGCCTCTATGCACAAGCTCTTGTCTGAGAGATTTTAACTCCAGGACATGTGCCCTTAAATCCCCTCCAGGCTTGAGCTTCATCCTGTGCAATTTTCTGAAGGAGAGCAGCACAGATCCAGCCTCTTCTCTCAGATGAGATGTGCAGTCGTCTTGCCAGCCAGCGTTATCAGTTCCTCCTGAGAGAGAGGCAGGAGAATTAAGCCCATGGCCTTAGAATCAGCAGCAGACCATTCTGCTGTCAACGGTGCAGGGGCAGCATCTTGAACCGTGTGCCACACTGCAGCCTCCTCAACAAGGCTTCACAATAGCCAGCCCAGGTCTGATAATTCTCCCTATGGAGCTTGGGACACTGGGTGCTTCCCAGTGCATCCTGTAAAGGATCCATTTTCCTGCTCTTTGCTTCAGCCAGGAAAACAGTCAATTGCAGTCCTCTTTATCTGGCAGCTTGTAAATCAGACTGCCTGTTTTTGTTTTTTTGAATTTTTCAATTTTTCCAGAAAAAAATGGCTTTGGGAAAAATGGGAAAAAACCAGGTCCCCCCCCCCCCCATTTTTCCATTTTTTCCCAGGCCTTCCCATCTCTAGTCGTTATGTTTTTGCGGTCCTGAGCCGTTTAAGGCTTTATATGTCAAAACCAGCTTTGAATTGGGCCCGGAAACTAATTGGTAGCCAGTGCAGTCGGACCAGGATCGGTGTAATATGCTCAAACCGTCTTGCTCCAGTGAGCAACCTGGCCGCTGAATTCTGCACCAGCTGAAGTTTCCGAAACGTCTTGAGAGGCAGCCCTACGTATAACGCATTGCAGTAATCTAACCTTGAGGTTACCAGAGCACAGACAACACTAGTTAGGCTATCCCTGTCCAGATAGTGTTGTAGCTGGGCCACCAGCTGATGGAAGGCACTCCAGGCCACTGAGGCCACCTGAGCCTCGAGCGACAGCAAAGGATCCAGGAGTACCCCCAAGCTACGAACCTGCTCCTTCAGGGGAAGTGTAACCCCATCAAGAGCAGGTGACCTCCCACCTATGCAGTCTAGGGAACCACCCACTAACAATGCCTCAGTCTTATCTGGATTGAGCTTCAGTCTGTTGGCTCTCATCCCGTCCATTACTGAGGCAAGACACTGGTCCAGCATTGCCTCACCTGCAATAGAGAAATAGAGCTGAGTGCCGTCAGCATACTGCTGACAATGAACTCTGAACCTCCAGATAACCCCACCCAGCAGTTTTGTGTAGATGTTAAACAACATGAGGGATAGGATTGAGCCCTGTGGAACCCCACATGGAAGGTTCCATGGGGCTCAAAAGCATTCCCTAAGTAACACACCCTGGGAACAACCATCCAAGTAGGACTGGAGCCACTGGAAAGCAGTGCCACCCCTAGTTTGGAGAGTCGCTCCAGAAGGATACCATGGTCGATGGTATCGAAAGCTGCCTTTGTAAAGCAAATTTCCTTAACAGACCAACCCTTTGGAGTTCTCCTTGCCCATCAAGTCAAACCAAACTTACATTTGTGTACAAGCTGCTACTGTTTCACACGCGCTTAAAAAAATCTGAGATAGTATTGTTAAGGTTTTCTTGCCAGTCTCTCATAGATGGTCTAGTTGAGATTCTTGTATTGCAAGGGATTGGACTAGATGACCCTCAGGGTCTCTTCCAACTGTACAATTCTATTATTCTGTGATTCTAAATCCCAGGATGTTAATGAGTGTGTCATTTTCTTCCCACTTCAAGGAGCGTGATGGTTTTGGAAGCCTTGTTGTGGCTCGGGGAAGGGGGCACGGACGTGGAGACTGGAGCATTGGCACCCCTGGGGGCATACAGGAAATCACCTACACAGTGCCAGCTGACAAATGTGGCTTGGTCATAGGCAAAGGTAAGCAGTGTGAATCATAGAATTGTAAAGTTGGAAGGGACCCCCAAGAGTATTCTAATCCAACCCCCTGCAATAAATATTTATATGCATGGGAATGTTAACACTTTAACTATGGGAAGGTGGTTCTGCATTGCCTGATTTTGGGAGTTTTCCCTATGTGCTGGTATCAAGTTTCGGTCTTCCATCAATACTAGAGGCACAGTCGATGGTGACACAAGAGATTGCCTTTTTGGTGGGTTTCCCCATATTGTGGAAATCCTTCCCAAGAGCGGGTAGACTAGCTCCCTTTTTTTATTATTCCATCAGCAGACTAAGCCCTTCCCATTCAGACAAGCCTTGGGAAACTATGCAGCAGAGGATTCTGCAGTTGCAATCAAAATTATTCAACCCCCATTGCAAATCAGGTTCATTATCAAAAGTTAGACTTTCAGCTGTTTGCAATGAGCAAATCAAACAAAAGCAATTGATATAGCTCAACACAACGGATGCAAAGCAGCCCCAGAGCATCACCGAGCCACCACCATGCTTCACTGTAGGCGGAGTGTTCTTTTCAGTGTATGCTTCATTCTTCTTCCTCCAGACACAGCGCTGATTCATGGGGCTGAAAAGTTCCAATTTTGTTTCATCACTCCACAGAACAGAATCCCAAAACTTCTGTAGCTTATTTATATGATCTTGAGCATATTGGAATCGACTTTCATTGTGCTTTTTGGTCAGTAGTGGTGTACGTCTTGGAGTTCTGGTGGCATGGAAACCTTATGTGTTTAGTACATGCCTTACTTTGCTCGCTGAAACCCCAGTGCCTGCTGCCACCAAGTATTGCTGCAGCTGTTTTGCAGTCACTCAAGGGGTTTTCCCAGCCTGCCTTCTCAGAAATATGGTTGTTGCCACAGAAGGCTTCATTTTTCTTCCTCTTCCAGGTACTGTAACCACTGTTCCTTTAACTTTGAACCTGTGAACTATGCTTCCAATGATGTCTTTAGGAACATTCAGTGCCTTTTGCTATCTTTTTGTATCTTGCTTCTTGTTTGTGAAGGACGATAATCTCTTCTTTTACCTTCTTGGACCATTCTCTTGACTTAGCCATATTTCTAACATGCATTCAGTTTTGACACTCAGCAACCCCATAGCCAGCTTAGGTATTTCATGTGTTCCAGCTCAAGCACACCTGGTGCAACTGACGGAACCCTTGATTAGTTGCATCAAGTGTGCTTGAGACAACACCTGTTGTATTTGTGCTGTTGTGAGGGATTCTATTCAGGGGGTTGAATAATAGTGAGACTAGAGAAGCCAGTATAAGTTGCAATTTCAGCTGAATTTGGGGAGAACACTTGAAGCATCTTATGCTCTTGTTATCTGTCGCTTGGACTACTGCAGTGCGCTCTATGTGGGGCTACCATTGAAGGTGACCCGGAAACTACAACTAATCCAGAATGTGACAGCTAGACTGGTGACTGGGAGCGGCCGCTGAGACCACGTAACACCGGTCCTGAAAGACCTACGTTGGCTCCCAGTACATTTCTGGGCACAATTCAAAGTGTTGGTGCTGACCTTTAAAGCCCTAAACAGCCTCAGTCCAATATACCTGAAGGAGCATCTCCACCCCCATCGAGAAGCCAAGTTACAGGGAACCAGGCAGAGGGCCTTCTCGGTAGTGGCACCCACCCTGTGGAACGCCCTCCCACCAGATGTCCAAGAGAACAACAACTACCAGACTTTTAGAAGACATCTGAAGGCAGCCCTGTTTAGGGAAGCTTTTAATGTTTGATGTATTACAGTATTTTAATATTTTGTTGGAAGCCGCCCAGAGTGGCTGGGGAAGCCCAGCCAGATGGGTGGGGTATAAATAAATTATTATTATTATTATTATTATTATTATTATTATTATTATTATTTCAATTGCTTTTGTTTGATTTGCTCATTGCAAACAGCTGAAAGTCTGTAATAAACATGATTTGCAATGCAGGTTGAATAATTTCGATTGCAACTGTAATCACTGGGTTGCTGTCAGGGCAAACTGGATTTTAATTGCTGGTTCAAAATGTGTTTTAATGTGTTTTACTTATTGTTTTTAACTAGTTTGTTTTTATTAAATTACATTTTACATAATGATGATTTTAAAAGTTTGAAGTTGAATTCCAACTTGGAGAAAGGATGGATATAAATATATTAAATAAATACACAGTAAATAACTAAGTAGCATCACTTTGCACCATGCAGTCATAAAACCCAGAGCAACCCAGACCCAGCAAAAAGTATTAACTCACTCCCACACCACCCCCAACAATACCAGAAAAGCAGCCCTTGAGGAAACCTGTCCCAAACAGCCTCAGCCCATTTCAACTCATTCAAGCCTTAGAAACCTTCCAGGCAGCTGAAACCTGGCAGAAAGTTTCCCACCTCCGCTCCTGGCCTCCAGGGGGAGCCTCACTCTCTGCCCTTCTGGCTGCACTGAGACTCTCCCGGTTCCTGCAGAGGGAAGTGGCTTTCCTCCGCAGAGACTTACTGTGCCAAAGCGAGCAGGCAAGGAAGGCGGAGAAGTGCAGGAGTTATTTTTGTCCCCCTCCCTTAGTGATGACACCCAGGGCAGCCCACACCCACACCTTCCTTTGCCATTGGGTGCTGCAGCACTGGCTGGGCCACAGGCCAGCGGTGAGACTGAAGAAGCATAGATACAGTGGCTAATACAACAGAATTTGGTACTCAGAGGTCATGTAGAAAGTCTGACAAACACAGTAAATCAGCAGCACCTGGCAAGCATGCAATAATTGGTGAGGCGAGCTGTGAGGACCCCCCCCCCCATCACCCCAGCTAAGTTCAGTGACAAAGTGATGGATTATCCAGGGTTCAAAGCGAATATGACGTTGCTCTTCAGAGTGCGGGGGGGGGGGGGACAGAATTCAAAGATGATTCTGAGCATGTTTTATTTCTGATTAACCTCTTAGAAGGAGCAGCAAGACGCTGGGTAATACCCCTAATGGTTAATCAGCACCAATGTTTGTCGGATTTGAACAGTTTTATGATGCAGCTGGATTTGATGTTCCAAGACCCTGAATGTCAATCCGCTGCCAACAGGAAAATTCTGATATTGTGTCAAGGGGACTCCTCTGTAATGCTTTACACCACGGAATTCAATTTAATCGCACAAGAATTAAATTGGAGTCAGGAGGCTCTAATGGCGGTTTATCGGGCGGGGCTAAATGGGACTCTGCTAGATGAGCTGGCTAGGATGGCCCCTCCCTCTTCCCTGGAGGAGCTTATGCACATGACGTTGAGAATGGATCAAAGGCTGCAAGAGAGGAAAGAGGAATGGAAGCCCCTTTTCTGGATGCCAGTGAAATTGGGGGGCATGCCTATCCTTCATGTCAGAGAGCCGGGGGGGGGGGAAGGGTTGCCAAGGAGCGAGCCAGAAGAAGAGCCGATGCAGCTTGGCACTGCTTGTGGGCGCCACATGTGGCCACAGAGGAGAAAGAGAGGAGGAGAAGGGAGCGGCTCTCCTGTTATTGTGGGAAAACTAACCACACGGCCAGGAATTGCCAGCCAAAACCCCAGTGAGATCTCTTTCTGGAGCTAGTGTGGAGGGAGGGCCACCCTGTGGGACAGCAGGCAGGAAACGGCCGACCCCAGTTCCAGTAAGAGGCCCAGAACTGGGAGGAAGGTCAGCTGCAGAGCCTCCATCTCCATGGGCGGTTCCCAGTCTCACAGTGCTTGCTGTGCTACAGTTCCCAAATGGGCGCAGAATGCAGTTGCGAGCTCTCATAGACACAGGTTCCTCGGGGGATTTTGTGGATGTGGAATTTGCTAAGGAACATGGCATATCCATGCATAAATTATCCACCCCATTGAAAGTACAAACCATAGATGGGAGACCCCTGGTGTCAGGGGTGGTCTCTTGTGCAACCGTGCCTTTGAACTTGGAGCTACCTGGCCACTGTGAGCAAGCTATTTTCCACGTGGCAAAGCTGGCCACATACCTTCTAGTCTTGGGGATGACCTAGTTGTCCAGACATGATCCTGTTATCGCCTGGGGACAGAGATCCATAATGTTTGCTTCAGCGTATTGTCACCTCAATTTTTTGGGCTACAGACCCTTGGAAGTTGCAGCAGTATTGGGTGCAGGAGGGCTGGGTCCTTAATGGGTAAGGAGAGCCAACTGCCCCAAGAATACCAGTCCTTCCGAGATGTCTTTTGTGAAAAAGAAGCAGACAAGTTGCCACCCCATAAAATAGACCTTGTGCCAGGTGCGAAACTGCCCATAAGTCGCCTCTATTCAATGTCGGAAGTAGAGCTGGTGGCCTTGAGGGAGATTTTAGAGAAGAATCTGGTGAGGGGCTTCATCAGACCCTCCATGGCACCAAGTGGATCCCCTGTACTCTTAATGAAGAAAAAGGACACCACAGAACTTCGTTTATGCACCGACTATAGAAAGATTAACCGGATAATGGTGTCCAATCGCTGTCCACTACCACGTATCGGGGATCTATTGGAAAGGTTGTGGTCAGCGAAGATCTACACAAAGCTGGATTTGAGAGGGGCCTACACCTTAATCCACGTGGGAGAGGGAGATGAGTGGAAGACGATGTTCTGCACCAGGTACGGCGGCTTCAAATATCTGATCATGCCTTTTGGACTTCAGTCAGGTACAGCAATGTTCCAAGCCTTCATCAGCTACATCCTCAGTGGTCTAGTAGATAAGTTTGTGGTGGTGTATCTCGATGATGTGCTGATTTACTCAGAGAACCCAGAGCAACACGTCCGACGTGACAGGTGCTGCAACGATTGAGAGAACACCAGCTTTATGCGAAGTTGGAAAAGTCCCAATTCCATGTCTCATCTGTAGATTTCCTGGGTTACAGACTCTCGCCTGAGGGGTGTGCATGGATCCGCAAAGGTAGAGAGTGTGGTGTTGTGGCACAAACCCAAAACAAAGAAAGACTTGCAGAGATTCTAGGGGTTCGCAAACTACTACCGCAAGTTCCTGCCAGCCTATTCAAGGCTAACTACACCTCTCACAGATTGAGGGGCAAAAAGTATTTCCAGTGGACAGCTGAGGCATGACGGGCATTTGAACAGCTCAAAACCATGTTCTCTTCAGAGGTATATCTAGCACATGCAGACCCGCACAGGCCACTAATTGTGGAAATGGATGCTTCAGACAGGGTGATGGCTGCGGTGTTGCTGCAGGCTGACCCGGGTGGCAACCTTCATCTGGTCACCTTCCACTCTAGGAAGCTGAATCCTTCTGAGCAGAACTACACCATTTGGGAGAAGGAACTTTTAGCTATCAAGGAAGCTTTTGAAGTGTGGAGACATTTCCTGGAAGGGGTGCAGCACCAGGTAGAGGTGCACACTGACCATCGTAATCTAGAGTATTGGCAGACGGCAAGGTGTTTGAAACAGAGACAGATTCGCTGGGCGCAGGTCTTTGCCAGGTTTGATTTCAGAGTCCAGTATGTGGCTGGGAGTCAGAATCAGGGGGCAGATGCCCTTTTGAGGAAGCCAGAGTACCAGGAGCTTGAACCAGTCTCAGTATATAGGCATATCTTGAAGCCAACACACCTGCAGTTGGCTGTAGGATCGGTAGGGGATAGCACAGAATTTCTACAGCGGACAAGAGATGATAATTTCGCTGGAGGCAAATTAACTGCGTTGTAAGGAGAGACTAAGAATGCTCCAACTACCGCACAATTGCACTCATTTCACACGCTAGCAAGGTTATGCTTAAAATTCAAAAGGAAGGCTTAAGCAGTATATGGACCGAGAACTCCCAGAAGTGCAAGCTGGATTTAGAAGAGGCAGAGGAACCAGAGACCAAATTGCAAACATACGCTGGATTATGGAGAAAGCTAGAGAGTTCCAGAAAGAGATCTACTTCTGCTTCATTGACTATGCAAAAGCCTTTGACTGTGTCGACCACAGCAAACTATGGCAAGTTCTTAAAGAAATGGGAGTGCCTGATTACCTCATCTGTCTCCTGAGAAATCTCTATGTGGGACAAGAAGCTACAGTTAGTACTGGATATGGAACAACTGATTGGTTCAAAATTGGGAAAGGAGTACGGCAAGGCTGTATATTGTCTCCCTGCTTATTTAACTTATATGCAGAATTCATCGTGCGAAAGGCTGGGCTGGATGAATCCCAAGCCAGAATTAAGATTGCCGGAATAAATATCAACAACCTCAGATATGCAGATGACACAACCTTGATGGCAGAAAGTGAGGAGGAATTAAAGAACCTTTTAATGAGGGTGAAAGAGGAGAGCGCAAAATATGGTCTGAAGCTCAACATCAAAAAAACGAAGATCATGGCCACTGGGCCCATCACCTCCTGGCAAATAGAAGGGGAGGAAATGGAGGCAGTGAGAGATTTTACTTTCTTGGGCTCCATGATCACTGCAGATGGTGACAGTAGCCACGAAATTAAAAGACGCCTGCTCCTTGGGAGAAAGGCGATGGCAAACCTAGACAGCATCTTAAAAAGCAGAGACATCACCTTGCCAACAAAGGTCCGCATAGTTAAAGCCATGGTTTTCCCAGTAGTGATGTATGGAAGTGAGAGCTGGACCATCAAGAAGGCTGATCGCTGAAGAATTGATGCTTTTGAATTATGGTGCTGGAGGAGACTCTTGAGAATCCCATGGACTGCAAGAAGATCAAACGCATCCATTCTTAAGGAAATCAGCCCTGAGTGTTCACTGGAAGGACAGATCGTGAAGCTGAGGCTCCAATACTTTGGCCACCTCATGAGAAGAGAAGACTCCCTGGAAAAGACCCTGATGTTGGGAAAGATGGAGGGCACAAGGAGAAGGGGACGACAGAGGACGAGATGGTTGGACAGTGTTCTCGAAGCTACAAACATGAGTCTGACCAAACTGCAGGAGACAGTGGAAGACAGAAGTGCCTGGCGTGCTCTGGTCCATGGGGTCACGAAGAGTCGGACACGACTAAACGACTAAACAACAACAAGGAGAGACTGGCGGGGCAAAGGGCTTCTCGGAGAAAGAGGGACTCTTGTACAAAGGAGAAGCTCTCTACATTCCCATGGGAGACCTTAGAGCCAAGGACTAGTGTCAATGCCAGGAGAACCCCACAGCGGGTCACTTTGGACAGTACAAGATGTTATACCAGGTGACACAGCAGTTTTGGTGGCCAAGAGTAAGAGAGGAGGTGAAGGAGTATGTGAAAGCCTGTGAGACATGTCAATGGGCCAAGGGACCCAAGGCTGCTTCAGTGGGCTTCCTACAACCGCTGCCTACCCTGCAGGGTTCTTGGGAAACCATCGCTATGGATTTCATAACAGATCGCCCTAGGTCACAGCAGCAAACAGTGATCCGGGTAGTAGTCGATTTGTTCACCAAGATGGCGCACTTCGGGCCTTGTAAAGGACTACCAACAGCACAACTTTTCGTAGATCCCATCTTCAAGTTGCATGGGCTTCCCCCTTAGAGTAATTCCAGATCGTAGAACCCAATTCACTTTGCAGTTTTGGTAAAAGCTCATGCAGTTACTCAAGGTGGAAATCTGCCTTTCTTCTGTCAGGCATCCCAAGATGAATGGAGAGTCAGAGAGGACTAACGCTACATTGCAGCAATACCTGAGGTGTTACGTAAACTACTAGCAAGATGATTGGGTAGCCAAGCTCCCCTTAGCGGATCCGGTGCGCCTACAATAACGCCCTGCACATTTCAACTCAGCAGACCCCCTTCATTAGCTACAGATGCCATCCTCACTCCCATCACCAACTGACACCTTGTCAGTGCTAGCCGCAGAAGAATTCATAGAGGAGTTGGCAGCCATCCATGAGTTACTAAAGGAGCATCTGAACTGTACCAAAGAGGCCTATAAGCAGGCAGCTGATGCTCACCACCAGCCTGGCCGTGAGATCAAGGTGGGGAATCAAGTGTGGTTGTCAACATGCGATTTGCCGCAAACAGGCAGATGCAAGAAATTAGAGCATCAGAGAGTGGGTCCGTTTGAAGTGATAGACTAGATTAATCCTGTGACTTTTAGACTCAAGTTGCCTGCATTCATGAAGATTCACCCCATGTTCCACAGATCTTTGTTATCAACGGTGGTGCCTGCACATCCGTATCAGACTCCTACGGCAGCTCCTCCACCTCCTGTCATAGTGGAAGGAGAGGAGGAATATGAGGTAGAGCAGATTTTAGACTCTCAGTGGCGACGGAAGAAGTTGTAGTACTTGATTGGGTGGAAAAGGTATGGGTCAGCAGAGCGATCATGGGAGCATGCAGAGCAGGTTCATGCACTCTAATTGCAAAGGGTGCATGCAGGTCACCCCCATAAACCCAAACTGGCTGAGTGGAGGGAGGAGGAGGAGAGCTTTAGAGGAGGGGGGGGGGTGTGAGACCAGACTGAGGATTACAGCTCTGAAGAGGAATGGTGGGAACCTCCACCTCTTCCTGCTCCTGACCAGGATCCTGAAGCTGCCCTGGAACAATGGAGTAGTATAGATTTAGAGAATTAGTTTGCAGAGGGACATAGTTTGGAAAACAACAGCTGGGCAAAGCTGAGTGGGGAACAGCTAGGAAAAGCAGAACAGGAAGAGAGAGAGATAACTCACTCCCCTTTGCTGGAAAGTGTCCAGCCTATATCTCCCAGGGTAAGG
The DNA here is from genome assembly GCF_964106645.2 of Podarcis pityusensis. Classification (NCBI taxonomy): domain Eukaryota; kingdom Metazoa; phylum Chordata; class Lepidosauria; order Squamata; family Lacertidae; genus Podarcis; species Podarcis pityusensis. The sequence goes on from NC_138045.1 coordinate 23,949,590, forward strand.
AGAGCTGCTATGCAGAAGGCTCAGTGGTTGCAAGATCAGGTGGCAAGAAGGGGAAGTGATGAAGATAAAGTGGGGGTAAGTAGGAGGGAAGCTTAATTGGGAGCACCTTTCCTCCAAGAATGGCTGTGTTGTTCTTTTGCTCTGATCATTAAACAATCTTAAACTGGTAAGGGACTCTAATTGCTTTGTTCTGCTGATGCATGGCCAAAGGGAGGGAGGAAGCCATTTCTCCGAAGCTTGACACTGGGTGCTTTACCAGCTCTTAAGTCCAACACTGCAACCATTGTACAGTTATTAATAAATTTATTACCTGCAGGTCCAGGGCTTCCAGGTGACACCTATACATGGGGAACTGTCTGAATTTCCAGGGAAAGGGAATCTGTGATTTACAGCTCTTTCTCCACATAACTCTGCATCCAGCTGTGGGGGACGCCCCTGCTCAGGTGCTCCTGCCCTCTCCCCCACACCCACTGTGGTCAGTGGAAGAATGGGAGCTCTCCTGTTGAATGGGTCTCTGTAGACAGGTGCCATGTGCAGAGTGGATGACCCTCATTCATGGGGGAAAAAGTGAAACTCTTCAGGCACCAGGCGGCACAACATCATGTCAGCCACCTCATACTTGCATTGTCCTCAAGGGCCATTCTTGTGAGTGTTGGGAGCTGCTCAGGGTGGTGGATGCTAGACTTTCCCAGAGAGTTGAAGGCATCATGATGCATCATTGGCTATGGTGTGTTTTCATATTGCACCAAAAGCCCAAACAAGCCTGGAGGATGCAGACTAGCTGCCAAATCGTTTTTAATTATTTTCTAAATTTTACCAACTCAACCACAAATTAAAGCAAATTTAATGCAATTTTTCCAAAGATTGGTTTCCCGCACACCATCGTCAATGTGTCCATAATTTCCTCTTGTTGCTGCATTATTTTCCCAGTTATTTCTAACTCACATTCCATTCCTTGCAATTAACCTTCTTGTAGGAATAACGGAGACAACAGGAGGTTGAATGCACGTGAGCTGTGCAGGAGCAAGCTGACATGCATGCTACAAACAAGCTGCCGGCTAGCTCTGTAGAGGCTCCTTTTATTAGCAGAAGTCAACAATTGGAAACAGTAGTGAAACCACCCTGAACTTAACGTTTTCCCATCTAAGCACATTTACAGCGTTTGCAAATACACGTGTCAGCAGGTGTTTCCCTCAGATGTTCCCCATCTTGATTACGTCTGCGTTCCCGGTCATGCTCCAGCCAAGTGTTATGTCTAACAAACAAATTGTGAAAGGACAAAAGGTCGGGAAAAACCCTGTTTTCTAGCCAAGAAAGCAAAAGGTCAGGGAAAGCAGGCACAACGCTCTTTGACATACTGTTGCATGTCTGGTGTGAGGTTTGCTTTCGCAAAGTGGAGCGTTACCTCCACACTCCTATTACAATTTTTTAAAAAACTTATTATCCTTAACCATCAGCTATCCACTTGCCAATTCTTGCACATACAATATTTTAACATTTCCAGTATCTACAAGTGAGGTTACTCAACAAATTATCAATCCACAATAAATCAATAAGTATTATTTCTAAAATTAAATTCCTTTCCTTCTGCATGTATGAAAATATAGGAATTCTTATTGCCCCACATTTGAACTATAAATTGAGCCCAAAGTTAATTTTTGACAATTTAAGATGCCTTTCAGGAAAATAAAATGTCCTCCTGGGTCTTTTAAAATGTCTTCTTTTAAATGTAATATGTGGAGAGATCCAAATATTGAATTTTCAGCAGCAGAGTGCAATGTCACCTTAGATTGATTCATTAATGGCTTTGATTCTAATTGTTTTTTCATTGGGTTTCTTGTAGGAAAATACAATCTGAAGGTTTTTGTTTCAATTCATTCCAAACCCTTCTCCTTTTAATCTGATTTCCCAGGCCATACACATTCCATGAGGAGATTTTATTGCTCATGTTAACATTTGAGTATAATGCTTTTTATATTGGGCATTTATCCGCATGCAAAGTTTTTTATAACTACTGTGCATACAAAGATTACTTAGGCCTTGCACCTGGTACTCCAATGCATTATAACTTTTATCAGGTTTAAGTTTTTATTCTTTCAACAAGTTATTATCTCTTCTGAGTTTGTTTAGTCTCCTGGGTTCAAGTTGTTTAGGGCTTTGTGGATTAACACAAGAACCTTGAACTTGGCATGGTAAGAAATTGAGGAAGAGCTGTAGCTCAGCAGTAGAGCCTTGTATGCAAAAGGTCCCAGGTTCAGTTCCTGGAATCTCCAGGTAGGGTCAGGAATGTTCCCTGCCTGAAACCATGGAGAGTCGCTGCCAGTCAGTGTGGACCATACTGAGCTAGATGGACCAAGTATAACACAGTTCCCTATGTCCATAGTTAAGCCAGCCTTTAATTCAGAACCACAAGGACTGGAATCTTAGTTCATTTTTAGGGGAAGGGCACATCACAGTGCCCCATAGTGGTACAACACACACTTTGCATGCAGGAGGTCCCATGTTTAATCCCTGGTCTCTCCAGGTAGGGTTGTGTGATATCACTGCCTTAAACCACAGAGAACCACTGTCTGTCAGGGTTGACAGTACTGAGCTAGATGGACTAATGGTCTGACTCGATATGAAGAAGCTTTCTATATTACCTTTTAATTCATCTCTTTACTTTACTTTTAGGGGAAAGACCATAGTTCAGTGGTTGAACAACTGCTTTACATGAAAAAGGTCCCAGGTGCCATCCTTGGCATCTCCAGGGAGAGATGGGAAACACTGCCATCTGAAACCCTGGAGAGCTGTTGCCAGTTAGCAACACTGAGCTAGATGGAATAATGGTCTGACTTGGTGTAAGGCAGCTTCCTCCTACATTCCCAAATTGGTAACTGGTAGTGATTGAGGCAGTAATAAGACTGGAAGAGAGTAACCCATGAGGGGACTCAATCTGAAGCCTCATTTTATAAGTGCACAACTGGGTAAACAGGTGCATGTGCAATTAACCGCTCCCTTCACAGTACACTTGTGCACCCCACCACACAATTCCTCTCAGTTAATTCCTCAAATAGGTCTTTGGTGATTAGAGAAAGAATAATAAAAGAATAGAGTTGTAGAGTTGGAAAAGACCCTGAGGTGTTGGGTGATAATGCCGAGGCCTGGTGCCTCCCCCCAACGCAGCATTGCCCGGGATTCTTCATTCCAGTCTCCCGTCACGCTGATGTGGCCCATATCCAGGGACATGAGCACACAATGAGCAGAGTTCAAAACACAAGCTCAGCCTTGAGGAGTAACATCTAAGCCAAATTATTACAAATTAAATCAAACGTAACAGAACAAAGAAAACATGGTTCCTCTCTCTGTCTTCTTCGGACAGAGAGCTGCAAAAGCTATACAGAGAGGAAACAGGGTATCTCCCTTTCTGCCCACAAGACTCCAATAATCAGTGCTGGAATGTAAACAGACATGTGACATGGAACAATCCCACACACACATCTGCAGCATGGGAGGAATGGAATTCTGAACATCCTCCCCCATTTCATGTAACCCACTGCTGCAGTATTTCAGCCTAACTGCAACCGCTGTACATAAACCTGAAGTTGTTCCCTGTCAAAACTTTTGACAACAGATCTGCTATCGGACAGATGGTCTCACATTTCACTCTAGATTACTTTGGTATACAGAGGAGTTCATGGTTGACTCAATGACTACAAGGTTCCCAGGTTCTGTGGCTGCAAACCAAGCCCAATTCATCGCCCCTTCACCAGCGTGCTTGACAGTTGGTATGAAGTGTTTGTGCTGATATGCTGTGTTTGGTTTTTGCTGAACATAGCAATGTGCATTATGGCCAAACACCTCCACTTTGGTCCCGTCTGTCCAAAGGACATTGTTCCAGAAGTCCTGTGGCTTGTTCAGATGCAACTTTGCAAACCAAAACCGTGCTGCCATGTTCTTTTTAGAAAGAAGAGGCTCTCTCCTAGCAACCCTTCCAAACAAACCATACTGGTTCTGTCTTGTTCTAATTGTACTGTCATGAACTTTGACATTTAACATGCTAATTGAGGCCTGTAGAGCCTGAGATGTAACTCTTTTGTTTCTTGAAATTTATCTAAGCATTGCACAGTCTGACATTGGGGTGAATTTGCCGGGACATCCGCTTATGGAAAGATTGGCAACTGTCTTGATTGTTTTTGTTAGGTGTGCGTGCAGGAGCCAGGCCCTGTGACCAATAGGACTTTGTAGGACTGGGGCCTTCCTAAGTTTGTTCTGAAGAGGCAAGGCGCGGCCTCACAGGTGAGGCCGATTGGTAACTCATAGCACCTGGTGGCAAGAGCTGGGAAGGCATATAAGGTCAGCATTTCCCTTCGGCTCTCTGCCACAGCAGCACGCTTCATTCCTTGCTGCGTTTGGCTTCTTGCTTCCTGACCCTCGGACCTTTGGCTTCTTGACTCCCGGCTTTCTGACACTCGGACTCTTGGCTTTCTGACTCCTGGCTTCTGGACCCCCGTTCCTGCTCCTACCCCACCATCTTGCCCTCGGTCCTGACGTCTCCTGCCGGGACTTCAATCACCCGTGAACCGGACCATGATAGTTTGCTGTGACCAACCTATGTCCTGGCCAGGGTGCAAGATGGACGGAGCCCAGCCTGTTGATCATGTCACGGTGCTGCAGAACCTCCACACGCAGGTAGCTACACTCCAGGGGGAGGTTCAAGCACTTCAAGTGGCCCCTGTTGCGGCCCCGGCCCAACATGTTCCCCCTGTCCCATCGCCGGAGAGGTTCAGGGGGGAGCATGGGGCTCTTTGAGGCTTTGTAAGGCAGTGTTGGCTGATTTTCGCCACCTGTGCAGCAGACTTTCCCACCCCACGGAGCCAGGTGTGCTTTATGGTCAGCCTACTCGCGGGCCCGGCACTTTCTTCTTTTTTTCAAATAATTTTTATTAACAGGCCAATCACATCACATTATCCAAATCACATTAGTTCCAAATTATACAGCCAAATTTTAAATTTTGTTGGGGGTACCCATACATCAAGCTCTGAACGAGTCCAAACATCACTTAAATTACTGCTTTAATTAAACAGTTCTATCCAGTTCAATCCAGATAGTTCTTTATTACTTTCTTCATCTTCTTGTTGTTATCGTATATTCCTTTCTTTGCGATCTCTGATAATTTTCACAAGCAGATTGGAAACAGGTATCCTCTGTGTGGGTTTTGTACTCTCCAAAGATCATATCGCTCAGGGACAGCCGCTGTTCCACGCTTCCATAAAAAAATTAATCTTCGGTCTGTCCTTTAATTTTCTCAGACTTGCCAAGTATATCAGGAGGCTCTGTCAGGTCAAGATTACATTCCAACAATCCTTCTCATTCCAATGGTCCTGATTCTCCTCCCCCTGTCCTTCTTTCTCCGGCAAGCCTGTCTTGGCGAGACGCCATTTTTTAACTGCGTCATAAAATTTTCCTCCGTTCTCATTGTTTACCAATCCTCTCTTTAGCTATAATCCATCCCACACAGTTCTTGAATTCCTGCTTGTGGCTAGTAAAACGCAACGATCTTATTTCTTTCTGGGGTGAAGGGTTATTAATATCACATAGTACAAAGGGGGGGGAGTTTTTTTCCTCCACCCCCCCTTCATTCCAAACATGCAGTCTCATAATGGTAGTTCATCAGAAGATTTACTTATCCGTCCATCACTCCCGGTCACAGAGATCCATTAATCAGCAGTCTTATCTCTCGAGCGTTGCTTGATGTATGGGCTTCAGCTTCATTCCAATCATATGTTTCCAATTATAATTCCGAGCTGAAGCTAACCAGCACGCGCTGATTGGAATCGGCGTCAGGAAGAGCTGACCTCATCGAGGGCTCGTGCCAAGTGACCGGCACCCCCATCTCACGGATCCGGGGGTGCATTGTGGACACCGCTGGCAAGTCAGCCCCCCCCACCTCCTGGGGGGGGTAGGAAGACTGCATACTTCCCATAGCAGCCTCTTAATTACCTCGTATGGGTCAGAGAGATGTTATTGTCGGCCATCTTCCAATGCGCCACCTGGTGGCCCCCCGGGCCCGGCACTTTCTTAGGTCACTCCGTACCTTGAGGCCGACGACCCTCTGCTGGGGAATTTGGACGACTTCATTGCCGCCCTGGAGGGCATGTTTGGGGAGCCGAATCGCGCCCAGACGGCTGAAATGGCCCTGCAGAACCGAGTACGCCTCAGAGTTCTGTCGGTGGGCTGCGGACACCCTATGGAATGAAGCTGCCTGCCGGTTCCACTTCCATCAGGGACTTCATCCCTGCATTAAGGATGAACTGGCTCGGGTGACCCCCCCCCCAGCAGCCCTGACGGACTTTATCACGTTGTGTGTTAACACTGACACGCGCTTGTCTGAGAGAGATTCCAAGCGCAGATCGAGGGAGTCCCTGGGGTCCAGTGCTGCAGTGGTGTTGGAAGAGGAGCTCATGCAAGTAGGTGCGGCCCGCCGCTCCCTCTCTAGCCAAGAGAATAGTCGGAGGCGGGCCCTGGGACTGTGCTTGTATTGTGGAGAGGGGGGCCATTTCGCAGTAGAGTGTCCGGCGAAGAGGCTCGCGTCGGGAAACGCCAAGCCCCGGCTGCGCTAGGAGGGTCTCAGCCGGGGCCCAATCACTGCACACCCCATTTCCTGCTCCCTATCCGCATTCTCCTTCCCCAGGGGGGCATGCTAACCCTGGAGGCAATGACAAACAAAGCAGGGCAAAGGCTAATAGAGTTCTGCCAAGATAACAAGCTGGTCATCACAAACACGCTTTTCCAACAACACAAGAGATGACTCTGCACATGGATGTCACCAGATGGGCAGCATCAAAATCAGATTGATTATATTCTCTGCAGCCAAAGACGGAGAAGCTCTATAAAGTCAACAAAAACAAGACCTGGAGCTGTCTGTGGTTCAGATCATCAGCTTCTTACAGCAAAATTCAAGCTTAAACTGAAGAAAGTGCTGATAAGATAGGGAGCTGAATCTCTTAAAGCAGTTGTGAATAAACTTATGGTCATCAGTGTTTGGGGCATAGACATTTACTATTGCTATTTCTGTCCCTTCTGTTCTAATTACAATTATTAAGCATCGACCATCTTTCCTCTCTTATTATATCTTGTATTTCATAAGGCCAGCCTTTCCTAAAAAAAATTGTGACTCCCCTAGCATTTTCGTCTAAGTTTGTTGAAAGAACTTCTTTTACCCACTGACATTTCATGAGCCCCTTGTTCTGTCAAATGTGTTTCCTGTAATAAACCTATATCAGCCTTTAATGACTGTAGATATTTGAGTGTTAGGATTTGTTTTTTCTTTTCCTTTAACCCCTTGACATTCATACTTATAATTCTCATTATGACTTTAATCTGTAAGCTTTCTTGTCCTCTATTTTATCTTTAGCAAAATTGTTTGGAAGGCCTAATATAAACCAAATATACTAAAAATTATTATCGCTCCAACCTGAGTCATATATCAACCATGCTTATATTTAACATATGGATTACAAAATATATGAATAATTAACATTCTTACATATCTAAATATAAATAAGGCAGACTTTACCCATTATATCTATATACACACTGAAATTAACTTTAAGTATTCCCAATCAAAAAATTATTATTTGAAAATATTCAAAAAAGGAAGTAGAGAAAAAAAGGAGAAAGGTGTAAAGTAGTTCTATCAACAGTAAAAAGGATTCTGAAAGGGTAGGCTCAAATATATACCAATAGCCAACAATTAATAATATAATATTAGCACTAACGGTAAGAAAAGAAAAAGAAAACTACTTAATACACTCAACAATAAAACAGAAATAAATAACGAAAAAAGGGGGGGAACCAAATGCACGACTTCCGCTCTGTAGGAGACGCAAACGTTCACCCCTTTGAGCTCCTAGGTTCACATATATATAATAGGAGCTTTTAACTTGGCACATAAGGAGCCCTTTATATAGATAAGAAAACAACATATATTACTTAGTTTGATACTTATTAAATGGCAAATCAATATCTCCACGGATGTTCAGCTTTTATAGTAATATTTATTGTACCACTGCCATTATTAAATTGCTAATTTATCTGGGGTTTCATAGCTCTATACTAAGGAAGCTTTGTTCAGAGGGTGAATCAACATGAGTCAGTGGTTCTTCAATCAGGAAAGTCAAGTTGAAAGAGAGCTTCAAAATGGAGGGTGGCTGCCCCGCCCTTTTCCAAGTCAAGTAGGAGAGGGAGGAAGGAAAAAAATACCCCCCTTACCCTTCACCTTGGCTCTTTATCCACATTTATTGCTTGTAAATAGGATATTGCATTATCATGATTTTGAAAGCGGCGCAGTTCATCATTTATCTTTAGGCAGAAAGTAGCCGGGAATATTGTGAAATGCTGTATTTTTAATTCCCTTGCTAGCTTACGAGCAGGGGCAAATAGTCATCTCTCTTCTGCCACCATTGGACCATAATCTGGGAAAATATAGATTTTGTTTTTCCTCCATTCAAGGGCTTTAGCATTTGATTTCCCCCGGAAATTTTTAAGAATATCATCTCGCACCCTTGTGCGTGCAAATTGAATTATTGTTATATATGTTTCCCCTCTTGCTTTCTTGGTTTTCAGTGGGAAACTTTTAACATCATTTATCTCCATCCTTAAATCCAGTTGTTGTAGCTCCAACAGTTCTGTTCAACAGTTCACAGTATATTCAATTGCCTGAATTCCTTCAGGTGGGTGGTTTTTAAAACCTATAAGTTTAAGGTTGTTCCTTCTAAGTTCAGATTGCAGTTGGAGTAAGCGTTTGTTGGTCTGGTTCTGAGCTGCAAATGAAACTTTCTCCAAGACATTAACACACTGTTTAATTGTATCCATGCGCGATGTTAAGACTTGTAAATCAATTCTCATTTGTGAAGTGTCTTGTTTAATCGCTGAAATTTCTGTCTTAAGCGCCCCCATGTCTTCTTTTATTTGGTTTCCCTGCTCCAGTTCCAATGCTCTGTTATCAAAGCTTTTCTTTCTTTCTGTGGCTTTAGGGGAGTTCGAACTGATGCATCTCACTTCATTTTTTTTGAGACCGTGTTATTATTTGACTTGGTCTTCTAGCCCTACGCAAGCCCACAGCGTCTTTTTGAAATTCGATATTCCCCAGCTGGTAAAGTGCCGATAAGCTCAGTTATAGTTGTTCTGAAGTTCCCTCCACAGCCTTCCTCCAGTCCATAAATCATTAAATAGGTTTTAATCACCTTTAATTTATGCTTCTCCTTGCATTCTTGCTGCGGAGCTTCTCAGTGTGTCTGCTCACACCTCCATCTCAAAAGCAGAAATGATGATTAATAGCAAATATTTAAAAAGCTACAATGGGACCAATAATAATATCAGATCATACTACAGTGGTGCCTCGCAAGACGAATGCCTCGCAAGACGAAAAACGCGCAAGACTTTGAAAGAGTTTTCCGTTTTTTGAGTCGTTCCGCAAGACGAATTTCCCTATGGGCTTGCTTCGCAAGACGAAACGTCTTGCGAGTTCTTGCGAGTTTGTTTCCTTTTTCTTAAAGCCGCTAAGCCATTAATAGCTGCTAAGCCGTTAATAGCCGCTAAGCCGCTAATAGCCGCTAAGCCGCTAATAGCCGTGCTTCGCAAGACAAAAAAAACGCAAGACGAAGAGACTCGCGGAACGGATTAATTTTGTCTTGCGAGGCACCACTGTATGCTAGAAACCACATTGCAACTCTTACCAGAAGTTAGAGAAAGGCTTACTTGGAGATTAGAATCTGCCCTTTTACACAAAAGGGATGTATTTGATAAAATTAAGGCAAGAATAGAATAATTTTATATCCATAATGATCCCGCACAATATGAAGAGGCCTTACTATGGGATACACTAAAGGCTGTTCTTACAGGTGAATTTGTAAGTACAAGCATCTGTATTAAAAAGGAAAGAACCAAAATGAGAGACACTTTAATGACAGAGATCATTAAACTTGAACTGCATAAACAAATTGGGAACAAAAAAAATCACATAGCAAATTAAATACAGAAAAGAGCTGAATTACAGACACTAGCAATTGCGAAAATATCTGTCTCTGTGCAATAGCTAAATCAAAAATTTAATGAATTTGGTGCTAAAAATTCTAAATTATTAGCATATTAGTTAAAACAGTGAAATCTCAAAAATAGAATCAGGTCTCTAAAAACAATGGCTCACAAATATTTCATTCTAAATTGTTCAGAAATCAATTCAAAACATTTTATAATAAACTATATACAAAGGAAAACTTGAACTTGGGTTCAATCCAACAATACATAGAAACTAGTATGTTAGAGAAAATTACAGATGAACAAAAGCAGTCCTTAGCAGCACCAGTAATGCTGGAAGATATAACTAAAGCAATCAAGAAACTTGAACCACATAAAGCATCAGACATGGGTGGTTTACCTGGAAAATTAAAAACAAACAAACAAAAAACAACTGAGATATTGCCCCATATGCAAAGATTGTTTTACAGTGTATTGCCTGGCAAGACAGTGCCTAAATCATGGAAAGATTCTATAATTGTTGTGATACTGAAACCAGGTAACGATCCAGAAAATCTAGAAGCATGCAGGCCTATCTCCTTAATTGGACAAGATGCAAAAGAATTAACAAGCATATTAGAAGATAGAGTGGCAAAATACTACCAAACGTAATCCACATTGCTCAAGCGAGGTTTGTAATAGACACATAGCAGATCCTATACAGAAAATACTGAATGCAGCGTAAAATGAAAAAGCCTTAGGAATACCCTGTGCAATAGCCTCTCTAGATGCCCACAAGGCTTTTGACAAATTTCATTGAAAATATTCCAGCTGCTATCTAAAGTGAACTTTGGAAATGACCTTATACTAATTTTTAAAAATCTGCAGAGCAGTAGCAGAGCAGGAATACAGGTAAATGGACAAGACTCAGAACACTTGAGCATGCAAAGAGGCACCAAACAAGGATGCTCTTATTATCTGCAGTGTCAATGGAAGCACTGGCTAGTGTTATCAGAACTAATCAGAAAATAAAAGGAATATTAAGAAATGGACGTAGAATATTATTGAACCTCTTTGTGGATGATATTGCCCTAATGATTTTGGACTCAGAGACATCCTTGTCAGAGGCCACCAGGGAAATTGAATCATTTGGGGAAATAGCTGGACTATTTATCAATAAAACAAAATCAGAACTATTACACCTGAACGTCCCCTCAGAAATGCAAGCAAAAATACAAATCCATGCTGACACGACCTTACAAGGGGCTGCTCAGGATTTTGTGGGAAGCATGGCCTCCATGTGGCTGTCCCTGAATAAGTTTGGCCCAACTCATAGTTGCGGACATTCCTTAGACCTGGTGTTCACCTCTATGGACGTGGGTGATCTGACATTAAGTAAAAGTGAAACGAAAGAAGTGCCATAGTGGATCTCTCATGGATCTCTCAGCAGCCGTTGATACCATCAACCATGACATCCTTCTGGACCGTCTAGAGCAGCTGGGGGCACTGCTATGCAGTGGTTCTGCTCCTTTATCCTGGGCCGTGTCCAGAAAGTGGTGTTGGGGGATGAGTGTTCATCCCCCTAGACTTTCACTTGTGGGGTGCCTCAGGGTTCCGTCCTCTTCCCCATGCTTTTTAACATCTACATGAAGCTGCTGGGAGAGATCATCGGGGTTTGGGCTGGGTGTCCACCAGTATGTGGATGATACCCAGTTCTACCTCTCCTTCAAGTCAGAAACAGTGAGGGCAGTCAAGGTCCTGTGTAAGTGCCTGGAGGTGGTTGGAGGATGGATGGCGGCTAACAGATTGAGGTTGAATCCTGACAAGACAGAAGTAGTGTTTTTGGGGGACAGGGGGCAGGCGGGTGTGGGGACTGCCTGGTCATGAAGGACCAGGTGCGCAGTCTGGGAGTCATTTTGGACTCACAGCTGTCCATGGAGGTGCAGGTCAATTCTGTGTCCAGGGCAGCTGTCTACCAGCTTCACCTGGTATGCCGGCTGAGACCCTACCTGCCCACAACCTGTCTCACCAGAGTGGTGCATGCTCTGGTTATCTCCCGCTAGGACTACTGCAATTCGCTCCATGTGGGGCTACCTTTGAAGGTGACTTGGAAACTACAATTAATCCAGAATGCAGCAGCTAGAGTGGTGACTGGGAGTAGCCACCGGGACCATATAGCACTGGTCCTAAAACATCTACATTGGCTCCCAGTGCACTCCTTGAGGGAAAGGGCTGCTTTGGGGAGAGAGAGAGAGGGAGGGAGGGAGGGAGATGGTGCTGGACATTCCAGGATCCAGCCCTCGAGGAGAGGACTGCATTTCCTCCTCCCTCCCTGCTGTAAACGGATGAGCTCTCTCACATTCAAGGGAGGGGGGGACCCTTCCTAGCTGCTGCCATCCCACCCACGCGGGAAGGTGTGTGCACTGGCTCCTCCAAGAGAGAAAGGGCTGGTTTAGGTTTACTCGAAAGGAAGGGGTGGGTTGGATCCAGGGGAAAGGGCTTCTACAGGTTTCGTCCAGTTCTTAAGGTGGTGTTTGAAGGCTGTCAACTCTGCAGTTGAGTTTACCCAATTTCTGCTTCGAACTATGGGGGAAACCACTGTGGTTGACATGTGCCCCTGACTCATTTGAAAAACAGCAAGAGTCCTGGGGCACTTTAAAGGTTTAACACATTTATTATGGCATGAGCTTTTTGTGAACAACAATCTGTGCATCATGTTCTGATTATATAGGACCCTGTCCTCAATGTTATTTTCTTATGTTATTACAAGTATACAAAGTATGTATTTTTAAAAATATATTAATTTAGGATGAACTTTTCAGGTTTTATGGAAGCGACTATCATTTGTTATTATTTTTCTCATAAGCTCAGCCAAATATAATATGTTTAAGTTGAAGAATGACAATGGGAGAGTGTGGTAGATCACTGCCAGTTTTTGATATTGGATGGTAGATCTCAGGCTACTTGTAGCTGGACCTGCCTGCTGTAAGCCACCCAGAGTGGCTGGGAAAATCCAGCCAGATGGGCAGGGTATTAGTAGTAGTAGTAGTAGTAGTAGTAGTAGTAGTAGTAGCAGCATTAGGCTACGAGTGATTGCCGAAGAAGAAAAGGCTTGCAGTGTAAGGCTTCATTTACAATAAATGAATCAACAGTCAATGTGTTTCCTAAAAAATGGCTAGCTGCTGAAGTATTGCAATTAAAGAATTTAAAGTGGATTGGTGGCATTTTCCTTCAAAACAATAGCAAGGGCTTCATATGGCAGCTTCACCATTTCCTTCCTTTGGTGCAGGTATTGTATTTTCAGTATAAACAGGACTCCATTTTTGCACCTATACACACAAACACCACTTTTAATTGTTATCCAAGACATGGTGGGAAGGAAAAAGGCCAAGCAGGACATTCTGGGATCAAATCAGAAATCAGTATGGCTTCTGTAATTCCGGAACTCTCCCTGGAAAATAGAGACACCAGGAAGGTGTCAGGCTTTGGGGAATTCTAACCCCCCCCCCCCCAGTGGCAGCAAGAGGCACAGAAAAACAAGGGAGTTCTTACTAATGAATTTATTACTTTTTTCAAATTAAAAAAAGGTGGCCCTGAATATAGGAATCAGGCATTTAGTGTTGTGGTCCCTACCTGTCAGGAATGAGCCAGCTCCTAGTGGAACTTTTCAGCCGGCTGCAGAACAGAGAGGTTTAGATTTGATGCAGGTGGAACAGCGGCCAGTGCCGACTCCCCTGGACATTGGAATGCCGGTTGCCAAGGGAACGACTGAGAGCGGGCTGGAACACAGCCAAAGCTCTCAGGAAGCTCAAACAGGCATGAACAGACACAGAGATAGTCTATCAGAAAAGGAAGAGGCTGGAGCTGATCCAATAAGTCTGAAGAGTTGGTGAATGGGAGGGCTGCTAGACGGGAAGGAAAGCAAGAGATTAAAGGTGCAAAAGTTCAATATCTTCTGTAGGAACTGGAAGAAGTCTTCAGAAGGGTCATCTTGAGTGATAATGTCAGCGGCTTCGTTAGAGCCATCCGGAGCTATCTGTTTGTTTTTGCAATAAATCCTCCTTTTTAATTACGTACGTTACTGTATTATCAAGCTGGAACCTGGACTCCTGACACTAGCCTTTGAAATTCCCTCCCCCTTTGAATGTTAGATGGGCACAATCTCTGTTGTATTTCCAACACCTATGGAAGAGCTCCCTCATCCCAGTGTGCATCTGTATTGGAATTGTTTTTAGATATTTTGATTGGCTTATTGCTTGCATTTTTTATGCTGACCAGAGCATGATGAGAATTGCAGTCCAAAACATCTGAAGGGCATGCCAGGGTGGCAAGGACTGATCTAATCCAGGTGATTGGATCTTCCTACTTCCACGCATCTTTGATAACTGCTGAAAATATAAAGTGGAAGACTGAGCAGGTTCTACCTCCCTTTTCTTCCTCCCCTCTTGCTTCCTTGCAGGTGGAGAGAATATCAAGAACATAAACCAACAGTCTGGGGCCCATGTAGAGCTCCAGAGAAACTCACCTCCCAGCACAGACCCCAGCATACGGATGTTCACCATTCGGGGTGTCCCCCAGCAGATTGAGCTTGCGAGACACCTCATAGATGAGAAAGTTGGTGTGAGTTGCTGCTCCTTCTCTTCCCTTCTGTTTGCTTCTTCCTTTTTTAAAAATAAAATAATGTTTTGCAGATTACAGTACAGTATGATCACATCTTACACACAATTAACTTGTGTGATTTCAACCTTGTGTGGTTGAAAACTAACTGGTTGAAATCCTGCAAATTAATTGCACACAAGCTTGGCACAGAAAGAGCTTTTAAACTCTCTGCCTTGCTTAGAAGGTAAAGATGGTCACGCAGGGACAGATACGCCATTCCCAGAATGTAACCCTTGCACAACACACAATCATACTATACATTAAAGACCAATGATAGCAAAACATTTACATAATTTTCTTGTGTCATCATTACACCTTTGAGAGAAGAAAATGCTAAGGAGTAAACCTACAAAAATCCAGACTGGAGTCCCTAAAATGGTTGGATGGCGCCTTGTATGCCTACTTCGGGCAACTCCTGCAGCCAAGCTGGTGCCAAATATATTGCTCTGCTTTCATTTGGACCACATCTCAAGGCAGAGAGGTGGATTTTGTTGTCTGGGTGGCCCAGGACCTCCATACACACTGCCCAGGCTTGCACCCCAGAAGAGGTCGATTTGATGCTGCTAACGCAGCGGTTTGACTTCTCGAGACAGATGGATGCCAACAACATTTTTGCCACTGTACAGACAGGAAAATTGTTCTGTGGCCCAGAGCCCCATTCAACACTCACTATGTACCTTGCATAAGAATTTTGGGGTCATTTACCAGCAAAATTAGACAGGCACCTAATGTCACAGTGTTCAGATGCCTATTTGAAGGCATTTTTTATTTAAGAAGACTTTCCCCTTTGGGTGACCTGATCACTTATGGAATATTAATTATTTGCAACTACAGTTTTATTGTTTCTTTAGGATTTGTAATACAAGAATTGATTGCTTTTAGAGGTTTGTAGGAATGATTTTATTGCTTTTTTTAGAAAGCAGGTTTTGTTGTGTTTATCCTGTTTTATCTTGTACTCTGCTTTGAATAGCCTCTGGCCATGAATCTGTTTATAAATCTGTTAAATGAAATAAAATTATTCATATTGAGAAGCCTTCCACAGCTCCTTAACTCTTAGATGCACTCTCAATTACCTTGTAGCCTGAGTGACAGAAAGGTCAATTAATTACCTGTTTGTTCCTTCTCCAGTGTACTGGTCTGGGTGGCCCTGGGGGTTTCAGCCAGAGCCCCTTCAATCAAGCACCTGCTGCACCTCACCAAAAGTACGTAGCCATCTTGCTTGCATTCCCATCACCGTTAGATCCTCCCCACTCCCCGGCCCACCAAATATAGCTGTAGTTGTGATGGTAGCATTAAGCAGCATCCTGGGTTCATGATGCTTTTACAGAAGAACAAGTCGTCTATGCTTTTCCCTGAGAAACTTAAATAAATTCTGTAATTTTGAGGTGCCTGGATTGGGAGGGGGGAGGGGCAGGCAGGGGCTGTGGCCACATGCAGCCTTGGATGGCCAATAAATATAGTTGGGACTTTCCTTCCCATCATAAAGCTCATTGGTACCTTCCAGGAAGACTCTTGGATTATTGGTTGGGCAGGGAACGTTCTTGCCATTAATTAAAATCAAGTATGGGAAACCTGTGGCCCTCATGTTGCTGAACTACAACTCTCATCATCCCTGAACATTGGCCATGCTTGCTGGGGCTCATGGGAGGTGTAGTCCAGCAACATGTGGGGGGAAGTAGCGAAAGATTCCCTACACCTGATTTTTTTTTTAAAAAAAACTCCACTGGAATCAGTGTTCTTTTTTAATATTGATGAGTTGGTAGTGAAACGAGTCCAGAGCTAATCTTGTGCATACTATGGTCTGTTTCAACCCTTTTTGACAAATTTTAATATGGACACATCATTGTGGATGGACCAGCTCCTTTTCCCTTCAATCACTAATGATCTTGTCCTCCACAGCGGTCCTCAGACCTTCATGACGCAGGGTTGGGGTGGCACTTATCAGACGTGGCAACAGCCTGGGCAGCAGGTTCCAAGTAAGTGTCTTGTAATCGTAGAGCTTCCAAAAATCACCCAGTTTAAGTTGATTGAGTTAAAGAGTGGGGGGACCTCTTGCCCTCTATATGTTTCTGGGCTACATCTCCCATTGACCATTGGCCATGCTGATGGGAGTCATAGTTCGGCTACATATGGAGGGCCACAGGTTCCCCACCACTGGACTCTTAAAGGAAACATTTCTTCAAACATGCAATATCTGGAGTTGTATATCATGCAGCACCTCAGTTTGCTACTGCTCAAGCACTGGTTAAACATGAGCATGTGAGAACTACTAGCAAGAATAATAGAATCTTAGAGCTGGAATGTACCCAAGGGTCATCTACTCCAACGCCCTGCAATGCAGGAATCTCGGCGAAAGCATTCATGACAAATGGCCATCCAAACTCTCTTTATAAACCTCCAAGGAAGGAGAGTCCACCACCTCTCATGGGAGCCTGTTCCACTGTTGAATAGCTCTTACTGTCAAAAAATTTTCCCGAATGTTTAGTTGAAATCTCCTTTCTTGTCACTTGAAGCCATTGGTTCAAGTCCTACCCTCCAGAGCAGATATTTGAAGATGGCTATTTCTTTTCAGTCTCCACTTTTCCAGGCTAAACATACCCAACTCCTTCATGCGCTCCTTGTAAGGCTTAGTTTCCAGACCCTTGATCATCTTGGTTGCCCTCCTCTTCACACGTTCCAGTTTGTGGAGCCCAGAATTGGACACAGTATTCTAGGTGGGGTCTGAGCAAGGCAGAATAGAGTGGTACTATTACTTCCCTTGATCTGGACACTATACTTCTGTTGATGCAACCTAAAATAGTGTAACCTTTTTTGCTGCTGCATCACACTGGTGGTTTTTTTAAAATGTATTTTTATTTTTTTTAAATATTGGTTTTCAAAAGTATGAGCAGTGCCGGCTTCCGGTTTGGCAGGGACACCATGAAGAAGTGCGGAATAGCCTCTCGGGGAATTCTGAGCAGCGCGGGGGCTTTTTAGAGGTCCGCAAGTACCCTGCGGACCTTGGAACCTCAAGGGGAATACCTTGAGGGACGGAGCACCCAGTGGTGCCCAGACGTGCTCTCCTGCTTCTTGGGTTTAAATAATAATCCGAGGACAGGATAGAGCTGCGGGCGCGAAGGGGAAGCACCTCGGACCTCACGCTGTGCAGTCTCAGGCTTCTGATGAAAGTGCCAAGTTTCCACGATAAAATTGAATTCCGAAAAATGGGATATTTTTAAACACTGACAATCGGGAGGAATTCAAAGAATTTGACCAGCCAAGGGATGCAAAAAGGGAGTTCGTCCTGGCTGCAGTGTAAAGATGGCGCAGAGAACAAAGACATAAGAACAAAGGCGGAAGTGAAAGTTCCTGCTGAGTAAGTGTAAAACTGAAACTCCTCAGAGGCACTGCACTGAGGCAAACGCCATTTTATAACGTTGAAAGAGGGAAAAGAGTTAAAAAGGGACTTTGTTTCTCTTCTTTTCTTGCGAAGACTTTGTGGCTCGGTGGGAGAAACAGTAACGTGTTGAGCTCCAGCCCAGAGACTCAGATACTTTGTATAAAACTTTATATAAAACAGAGGGGAATGCTGGCAACATTGGAAGGGACTGACAAGTGAAAGTGGGACAGAGCAGTAAAAGTTTTAAAGTGTGTTGCAGAGATCCCTAAGCCTCTCATCTCTGATTAAATGGACATAGAAGAGGTTTGAATTGAAACTGTGATCATTCTCATACCCCCACTGGAATGAGAAGGGAGGAATTTAATTTGGAAAAACGCTTTATACCCAAATATCCTTTGAGGATTAAGCCTGCGAGTGGCTAGAAAAATCACCTCCCTGGCTCCCTGATTGGATTACAACTCCACCTGGATCTATAAATTGGATTGAGCCAACAAGTGGCGGAAGACCAGAAAAGGACCTTTAAATTGAGACAGTAGTTGGGACAAGCTCTATATATTTCTGACTTGTATTACTTCTTTTTTCCTTTCCTTTTCTTTTGAGACAGTACTTGATGTGCATTTAAATGGGTGATCTTTAAAGTGTGTGGCTAAGACAAAGAAATTGAAAGCTATAGTGAAGAGAAGGGAAAACATCTGAGGACCCCTAAGGGTCATTGCCCAAATTACAATTTGTCATTAACTCGCTTTTCGGCTCTTTGGAGTACATGCTCCCTCTAGTGGTGAAAGTATAATATTGAGTTATATGCTTAAAAATGCCAGGGGGAAAAGGGGGGGTGGGATGGAGGAACGCCAGGGGATAGAAGACAGTCAAAACAGGAAGAAATTAAGGACTTGGACATTTTATGGTTAAAAATAAAGGAAGAATTTGTGATGGGACGATGAGCTGCTTGTGTGTAAAATCCTAGTCCCTCAGAGTTTGGTCAAGTTTGCAAACCTCTGTCTGTAACGGAGCCCCTTAAACATGGCTCCGTCAGTCGCTGGCAGATTCCGACAGTGGTTGCTTTCGGAATCGCTTCCAACATAAAAGCTCCTTAACGGAAACACGTCTTCTGGACTCTCTGCGTGACAGTTTCCGGCGAGGAGTGGGTGTCCCTACAGGAGGTCCTGAAACCTCCCCACTGTTTTCGCTGGAAGTGTCTCTGAGCCATCCCTCCAGCTCCCTTTCCCTCAGCTCAGCTCGTCTCCCCCTACTGGTTCCCTCTTCAGCTGCTGAGTCTCTCCCAACCTGTGTGAGCCCTTTCACTTCCCTTCCTTCCGATGGCAGTTCCCTGACATCCACCTCCCCTCCAGGGCCCCCTTCATCCCCTCTCGCCCCCTCCTCTACGGGCGGTGAGGAGGCAAAACCCCGGAATGAACTTCCTTCATCTTCCGATGTCCCGAACACTTCTCTCCACCTGTTGCGGTTCCTGGTCTCGAAGTACTCCTCCTCCTCAGAGTCCATCTCCCCTTCCCCTTCCGATTCCGAGAATCCTTCCAACTCCTCCTCCTCATCGGTGGTCCCAAAGTATTCCCTCCGGAACCTCTCCACAGGCTGAGGTTTCCTTGGGAACCTTTGATGGAACGTTTCTATCAATACCTCGTCATTGATATCTTCTGCCATTACCCAAGTGTTTTCTGACTCCGGTTCTCCTTCCCACGCTACCAAATACTCCACCTGATCCCCCTTCCATCTGGCGTCGAGGATTTCTGCCACATGGCTGCTGCATTCCCTTTCTTCTATGACCGGTCCCCGAGTGGCCATCCCTTCTCGTCCCCCCTCATACGGTGACAGTAACGACCTGTGAAATACTGGGTGCAGTTTCATGTGGTTGGGTAACCGGAGCCTGAAAGCCACTGGGTTGACCTGTTGAATGACCTCAAAGGGACCCAATCTCCTGGGTCTTAATTTCTTACAACCTCCTTTGAACGGCAACCCTTGGGTTGACAGCCACACCCTATCTCCCACCCTTATGGTTTCACCTTCCCTTCGGTTCTTGTCTGCCTGCCTCTTGTATTCTTCCTTCGCCCTTTCTAAGTTGAGTTGGAGCTGACGATGGATTGCTTCCATTTCTTCTACAAAATGCTCGGCTGCCGGGACACCCCATCTCTCCCCTTCTCCCCCTGGGAAAGCCCTGGGATGACACCCATAATTAGCCAAGAAGGGGCTCATCCCTGTGGACACATTCTCGGCATTGTTGTAGGCAAATTCCGCCAGCGCCAACTTTTCTACCCAGTCATTCTCTCTGTCATTGACATAACACCTCAGGTATTGCTGGAGGACCCCGTTTGCTCTTTCCGCCTGCCCGTTGGTTTCAGGGTGCCGGGCAGTCGAAAAGTTGACCTCCACCTGCAGTAAGCTCATGAGCTTCCTCCAGAACCTGGAAGTAAATTGTTTTCCTCGGTCTGAGACCACCCTCAATGGCACCCGTGCAACCTAAAAATGTGTTCTACAAATAACTTCGCTGTCTCTTCCGCCGTGACTGCATGCGAGCAGGCTACAAAGTGGCACATCTTTGTTAGTAGGTCTACCACCACCATGATGGCTGTTTTCCCCTTGGACTTCGGCAGATCAGTCATAAAATCTATCGACACTGCCTCCCAAGGTCGTTCTGGGGTTGGTAAGGGTTCTAATAGCCCCGCCGGTGCCCGCCTCTCCCCTTTGGCTCGCTGGCATTGCTCACACCCTCTTACATACTCCCGTACATCTTCCCTCACCTTAGGCCACCAAAATTCCCTGGTGACCAACCACATGGTTTTGTGTTGTCCAAAATGCCCCGCCGTGGGGCTGTCGTGCAACTGCTTGAGTACCCTCCCCCTTAAGTCTCCTTCAGGGATATACAGTGCCCCTTTGTAATACAAAGCTCCATTTCTTTCCTCGAAACCCCCTGGTTCCTCTCCCTCACCCCTAAGACCTCTGAGCTTATTCTGGGCGTATTCATCATTCTCTGTTTCCTCTACCAGTTCTCTTTGTCCCACCAATGCCGCCCCACACACCCAGCGGTCCTCTGGAATGACATGTCTCTCTTCGGGTGCTCCCTCCCCCTCCAAATATTCAGGTTTGCGTGAGAGAGCGTCCGCCCTAATGTTCTCTGGGCCTGGCACGTAACAAATCTCAAAGTTAAATTTGGAGAACTCCTGGGCCCATCTCACTTGCCGTTGGTTGAGCACTCGTGCCGTCCTCCAATACTCTAGGTTCTTGTGGTCAGTGCACACTTGCACCTTATGTTGTGCGCCAATTAGCAGGTGCCTCCATCTCCGGAACGCCTCATGAATGGCTAGTAGTTCTCGGTCATACACCGTGTAGTTCCTCTCGGATTTGTTCAGCTTTCGCGAAAAAAAGGCACACGGTCTCCACTCTGACTCCTCCTTCCCTGGCTGCAGAAGCACCGCCCCAATAGCTCTGTCTGATGCGTCAGTTTCCACTCTCATCGGTTTTTGTAAATCCACATGCAGGAGTTGTTGTTCCGAGGCGAAGGCCCTTTTTAGTTCCTCAAATGCTCGCTCCGCCTCCTCAGTCCAAACGAACTTCTTCTTACTGCTGAGACAGTCCGTAATGGGCGCCGTCAGGTGGGCAAAGTTTCGGATGAACTTACGATAGAAGTTCCCAAATCCTAGGAACCTCTGCACATCCTTCCTTGTTTTGGGTGTTTTCCATTCCAGCACCGCCTGGACCTTGCCGGGATCCATGGCCAATCCCTTGTCTGACAGGCGATACCCCAGGAATTCCACCTCCTTGGTATGAAACTGACACTTCTCCAGTTTCACCCACAGCTGGTTGGCTTGCAGCCTGCTCAACACTTCTCTGACGTCTCTCACATGCTGCTCCTCATTCTCAGAATACACCAACACATCGTCTAAGAAGGCCACACAATTCTTGTAAAGCAAAGGCCCCAGGACATGGTTCATAAACGATTGAAAGCACGCGGAGCCTCCTTGTAGGCCGAAGGGCATAACTAAATATTCAAATGCCCCCAAAGGGGTGAACATGGTGGTTTTCCATTCATCCCCCTTCCTTATTCGTATCAGGTTGTACGCCCCCCTTAGGTCCAGTTTAGTAAAAATCTTTCCCTTCCTGACCCTTGTCAAAATGTCGTCAATCCTGGGCATAGGGAAAGCCACTGGTTCTGACACTGCATTTAAGGCCCTGAAGTCACACACAAGCCTCGGCTTGTTCGTGTTTTTTTTATCCACAAAAAACACTGGGCTGCCCCCCACCGCCCTGGACTCTCTGATGAACCCTCTCTTCAGGTTCTTGTCAATGAACTCTCTTAGCTCCTGCATCTCTCTGTCTGACATGGCGTACAGCTTGCCTACAGGGAGCTGTGCCCCAGGGAGTAAATTGATTTGACAGTCAAAGGGTCTATGCGGGGGTAGTTGGTCAGCTTCCCTTTCGCTGAAGACGTCGCGGAGATCTGCGTATTGTCGTGGTACCTTCACGTTCTCCGTTACTTCAGTCCCTGCTAGGGTGGCTTGGGCCCCTGCCAAACCCTTTCCCTCTTTGCAGTGTTCTAAGCAATGTGCTGAACCAAAAGAAACCACTCTCTGATGCCAGCCCACCAGCGGATCATGTAACGCTAGCCAGCTCATCCCCAATATAATGGGAGCTCCTCCCAAGGTGGCCACATTAAACGCTATCAGTTCGGTGTGCCTTGCCACCTTCATTATCATTGGGACGGTCTGCAAGCTGACTTCTCCTCCCAACAGCTCCCTGCCATCGATCGTGGTCACCTGCAGGGGGTTGCTTAAAGGGATCGTCTGTATCTGGTGTTCAGCTGCAAACTCTTTGCTCATGAAATTGCAGGAGCTGCCTGAGTCCAACAGCGCCTTTATCTTTAGAGGGTGTCCGTTTGGCAGCTCTAGCGCCACTTCTATCACTAGGGCGGGTTTAGGAGGTTCTGGCGTGGGCACTTTCACTGCTCTTTGGCCTGGCTGCTGTGCCCCGACGGTGGCAGCCAGGCGTTGGCTTTTACTTGCTTCGGTATTTCTTCCTCTCTTCCCTCCACAGCTCCTACCATCCCTTGCCATTCCTTCCTCTGGGGGCAGACTCTGGCAAAGTGACCTGGCTGTTGGCAGAGATAGCATTTCCGGGCGCCTTTTCCCTCCTTCTTTCCCCCCTCACTGGGCTTTGAAACTGCGCGCGCGCGCGCTGTTCCGATTTCCATCGGCTCTGCCGGCGGGAAAGTTGGCTCTGGAATGTCTGGAATGCGGAACTCCTTCCAACGTTCCCCCTTCCCTTCCCGCCTCTCCAATGCTCTCGCCTCCTGGCGCGCTCCTATGGTCAGCGCTGATTTGGTCAGCTGGTCCATAGACTCCGCCCTGGGCGCCCGGGAAAGTTCGTCTTTCACAGCCGAAGAAAGCCCTTCTTCAAAGAGCATTTGAATGGGTTCCGCCGATAGATCCCACCCCAATTTATGGATCAACATGGTGAACTCAGTCCAGTACTCACGGACAGATCGGCTCCCCTGTTTGCAAGCCATTAACTGTCTGCGGACCACTCCCTGTTCAATATCGCTGGAAAACATCAGATCCATGGCGTGAAAGAACTTCATCGTGTCCTTTAGGACGTCACTATTCGCTGCCATCAGGGGTCTAACCCAGTCTCTCGCCCCCTTTTCAAGATGCCCAATCACGAAAGCCACTCGTGATTCCTCGTCAGGGAATTCATCAAACTGCAGATTGAGGGCATATTGCATCTCTGTCCGAAAGCCATGATAGTCTTTGGGCTCCCCCCCAAACTTCTGCACCAATCCTGGTACCTTTCTGACGAGCTGGGTGTCTTTCCCCTTTTTGTCTGCATCCTGAGCCCTCCTCTCCTCAAGCCTCGCCGTCTGCAGCGCTAGCTGGACCTCCAACACCCGGTACCTTTCTTCCAGGCTTGGACCCGCTCCAGCTCCTGCTTCTCCGGTTCCGGCTGGGTTGCTCATGATGCCTTCTCCTGCACAAGCTGCTCACGAAGACTGTCGGAATGCTGTGATGGGACGATGAGCTGCTTGTGTGTAAAATCCTAGTCCCTCAGAGTTTGGTCAAGTTTGCAAACCTCTGTCTGTAACGGAGCCCCTTAAACATGGCTCCGTCAGTCGCTGGCAGATTCCGACAGTGGTTGCTTTCGGAATCGCTTCCAACATAAAAGCTCCTTAACGGAAACACGTCTTCTGGACTCTCTGCGTGACAGTTTCCGGCGAGGAGTGGGTGTCCCTACAGGAGGTCCTGAAACCTCCCCACTGTTTTCGCTGGAAGTGTCTCTGAGCCATCCCTCCAGCTCCCTTTCCCTCAGCTCAGCTCGTCTCCCCCTACTGGTTCCCTCTTCAGCTGCTGAGTCTCTCCCAACCTGTGTGAGCCCTTTCACTTCCCTTCCTTCCGATGGCAGTTCCCTGACAGAATTTAAACAAAATGAACAACATGTGGAGAAAAAACTGGCAGAAGTACAAGAAACTCTGGATAAGAAAATAGAGGGGGTGGGGGGGAGTTGTCAAATAAAATTAAAGATTTAACGGTTAGATCAAAAACAACGGAAGAGCTAGCAAAACGAACTCAGAAGGAAGTTAAGGAAAATAGGAAAGAGACAGATAGAATTAAAGAGGAAATGACAGAGGTTAGTAAAATACAAGAACAGATCTGGGACAACATGGCTCTGATGGAGATGAGGCAGAAGCAAAGAAATTTATAATTTAGAGGGGTAGTAGAAGAAACAAATGAAGATATAAAAGCAAAAATGATTAAAGAATTGGCAAGATGGATGGATATGAAGGAGGCAGAAATTGAATATACAATTGAGAATGTGTTTAGAATTAAAGTGAGATCGGTAAAAGCCAAAGCCCAATAACTGCCTGGAGATTAATTTTTTAATTCATTAGAGATGAGTAATGCAATTCTGAGAATGAGTTATAATAACAAATTATTAATTGATGGAAGACCAATCATCATTTTTAAAGAGATTCCTACCAGATTTTTACGAAAAAGAGACGGATACAAACAATTGGTGACTCTACTGAAGAAAAATGGAATCCAACATAGGTGGGAGTTTCCTGAAGGAATCTTTTTATTACAAAGACAAAAGATTTAGACTAACAGATCTCCAAGAGGTAAATAAATTCTCTAGAAGATATGAGAAAGAATTAGGCAAGATGGAAGGAAGCCTTGTTGGTCCCAGATCCACCGGAGCAGACCTTTATGTCGAAGAAGAGAACAAAAAGAAGAGGAAAGACAGAAACAAAGGAGAGGGAGAGGGAGAAGAAGAAGAGGTATAAGAGGAAGAGGAGGAAAACAACACTAACAAAACCACCCAAATTTAATTCATCTCTTTGTCTCAAAAGTAGATTAAGGAAATGACGTTGAAATTGATAACCGGGAATATTAATGGGCTTAACAAGAAATCTAAACGAAATAAAGTTGAAAATGTTTTGAAAAAAAGGAATCTTGATGTAATCTGTTTACAAGAAACCCATGTTGCTAAAAAACATAGACACATTTTGATTAATAAAAGACTGGGTAGAAAGCTCATAACTTCAGATGTTAATAAAAAAAGAGGGGTGGTTTTATATATAAAGGAGAGATTAGATCCTAAACTGATTTCTAAAGATGAGGAGGAGAGAGTGATTGTGGTACAAATAACGCTGCAGGGCGAGAGGTTAATTGTAGTGGGAATATACACACCTAATGGAAACAAAGCGGAATTCTTTAAGAGATTAGAGGAAAGATTGATGGACTTTATGGATCAGAAGATAATTTTGATGGGGGATTGCAGTGGAGTGGTAATGCTGGAAATAGGTAGAATGTCAAAGAAAAAAGGTATAAAAGAGGGTAAACTTCATAAGACATTCTTTGATTTGGTTGAAAATTTTGGCTTAATAGACATTTGGGGGTTGAAACACCCAATTACAAAACAGTTCACTTTTTTCTCGGAACCCCATCAAAGCTCAAGCAGAATAGCCTATGTATGGGTATCTAAAGAATTGGCCCCAAGAGTAAGTAAAAATGAGATTATTCCACAAACCCAATCTGATCACAATTCAATATATTTGGAATTGAGAGGTAAAGAGCAATCTTCTTTCAGATGGAGGATGAATGATACATTGTTTGAGAACCCAAAAATAGTAGAGAAAGCAAAAGAGGCAATAAAGGAGTATTTTGATTGGAATTTACACAAAGAGGCTGGTTTGGATATAGTGTGGGACGTGAGTAAAGCAGTTATGAGGGGTTTCCTGATACAGCAAAACAGCTTCAAGAAAGAAAAGAAAAGAAAAGAAAAAAGAGGAAATCCTGACTCAACTCATGGAAAATGAGAAAAAATTAGTAATAAAACCAAAAGATGAACAAATTAAACAGACTATTAAAATGTTACAAACTCAGTTTTCCATGTTGGTGAACCAAGAAGTGGAATGGAAATTAAAATTAATGAGACAGAAGTATTTTGAATCAGCTAAGAAAACTGGGAAGCTACTGGCATGGCAACTAAGAAAACGTCAAAGTCAAAACACAATTAATAAAATCAAGATAGGAGAACAATTGACGGAAGACCCGAAAGAAATAAGAAGAGCCTATCAAGGATTTTATAAGGAACTTTACAGGAAAGACAAGGAAGACATAAAAAAAATAGAGAGATAGTTGGAAACACATAAAGGAAAACAGATTCCTCCAGAAGAAAGAACAACTAAACGCCCCAATAACAAAACAGGAACTCCAAAGGACAATAAAGAAGATGAAACAAGGTAAAGCCCCAGGACCGGATGGGCTTACCTCAAAGTATTACAAAACCCTTAGTGAACAGCTGTTACCGGTTCTCTGTGAAGTAATGAACTCTATCCTACAAGGAGGAAAAATACAAAATTCCTGGAAGGAGGCATATATAAGGTTGATCCCCAAACAAGACACAGACCATTTGAATGTCAAGAATTTCAGACCACTATCATTGTTAAACAATGATTACAAATTATTTGCGGACATTATGGCAAACAGATTAAAAATAATACTAAATGAACTAATTCAGAAAGACCAAGGAGGCTTCTTACCAGGCAGGCAATTAAAAGATAATGTAAGACATATTATTAATATATTGGAACACTTAGAGGTAAGAAATGACAAACCAGCTGTATTAATGTTTATTGATGCTGAAAAAGCATTCGATAACACTGGTCAACAACAAATTTGTTGTCTGCATTTTTTCAGTTGATTTAGGACGAATCTGATGCACTGAATCCAAAAATCACATTGGTTTTGCTCAATCAGGTCAAGTTTTTGAGCTATGGCCACGTCTTTTTTTACGTTTTTGTTCACATGTACACTTGTGTGGAGCATTTTAGAAGAAGTTGGTGGGGGTAAAATGCCATGTTGAATAATTGTTTTGATTGGAAATGATTATTTTAATGACAAGAAGTATTCAGGTCCGATAGTTCTGGGTGATTATGTCGAAAAGGGATCAGTTTGAAGTCATAAAACCTCGAAATCTTCTATAAATTGGTGCGGCAAAGCATAAAGTTGGGGGATCAAAACTAAGTTAATGGGGCAGCCGCCCCACGAAGTGTATAGGAAACTCCACCTGCGCATGCGCCAACTTATGACTAATTTGTAACTATTTTTGTTTGGAATTCCCATGGTTTGGAGGGAGCCAACAAACCATGTCACTGACTGCTACTTCTGCGCTGTTGATGTGACTGGGATCAACAGAAAGAACTGGAGCAGCCTCAAGTATCCTGATCTTCAATCAGCACGTCGTCTTGTAGCTCATTGTGATGAAATTCCAGTGCCTATCTTCAGAGAACTTCCTGACATTAGTGACGAAGATGCCTCCAGTATTGAAGGACATGAAGAAGAAGAAGTGGTTCTTGAAGATGATGCTCCACATCCATTTTCCCAAAAGGAGTTGAATGATCTAGTTCGCGGCCTCAGCTTGTCAAAGGACTCTGCCGAACTGTTGGCATCCAGATTGAAGGGGAAAAACCTCCTCTCTGACAGTGCTCACATCAGCTTCTTCCGCAACAGGCATCAAGAGTACCTCCGTTTTTTCTCGGAAGAGAAGGACTTGGTGTACTGTGCAGATATTGCGCAGCTTCTGCTCAAGCTTGGAGTGCCACAGTACGAACCCAAAGATTGGAGACTGTTCATTGACAGCAGCAAGCGATCACTGAAATGTGTTCTGCTACACAACGGCAACCAGTTTGCCTCTATACCCCTGGCTCACTCAAGTACACTGAAGGAGAACTATGAAGCGGTGAAGTATGTGCTGGAGAAAATTGGTTATGATCAGCATAAGTGGTTTATTTGTGTTGACCTGAAGATGGTGAACTTTTTGTTGGGACAACAGTCTGGCTTCACCAAGTACCCATGTTTTCTGTGCATGTGGGATAGTAGGGACCGTGCTCAGCATTACACGAAGAAGGACTGGCCTGTGTGGGAGGAATTGGTGCCTTGAAGAAAAAGGAACGTCATCAACGACCCTCTGGTGGACAGAGACAGAATACTCTTCCCACCGCTGCACATCAAGCTCGGCTTAATCAAGCAGTTCACCGAGGCTCTGGACAAGGATGGTTACTGCTTCACTTACTTGTGCCAGGCTTTTCCAGTATTGACCATGGAGAAGTTGAAAGCTGGCATCTTTGACGGTCCTCAGATCCGTCAGCTCATCAGAGATCCAGAGTTCGGAAACTCAATGAACAAAGTGGAACTGGAAGCGTGGAAGGCATTTGTTCTGGTAGTGAAGAACTTTCTTGGCAACAATAAGGCCAGAAACTACGCAGAACTTGTCAACAACATGCTGACTGCTTTCAGAAACCTGGGCTGCAACATGAGCGTCAAGATGCACTACCTATTTTCACATATGGACCGGTTTCCTGAGAACCTGGGTTCAATGAGTGACGAGCAGGGGGAGAGATTCCATCAGGACATGAAAGAGATGGAGACCAGGTCTCAGGGTCGCTGAGACGCAGTCATGATGGCTGACTACTGTTGGACTCTGAAGAGAGACCTCCCTGCCGCTGAGCATTCCAGGAGTTCCAAGAAACGGAAGTTCAAGCCCTGAAGTTTGAAAAATGGTGAAGCAACATGCAATTTACGTGTACTTACCTTTATCAATGCCCACCATTCAGTTTACAGAAATCGATGTTTCTATCAGGTAATCAATATATGTTGTTGGAAAAACATTTTTTTCTCTTAAAAACATATTTAGGATGATACGTGTTGACAAAAATCAGCTGATAATGCCACAAAAATGTAATCGATTTTGTCACAAGATCTGATGTTTTTCAAATCAACATAGCACAAAAACCTGACCTGATGGAGAGAAACGGATGCCATTTCCTGATTCAGCCGTGCAAAAATACAGTGGTACCTCGCAAGACGAATGCCTCACAAGACAAAAAACTCGCTAGACGAAAGGGTTTTTTGTTTTTTGAGCTGCTTTGCAAGACGATTTTCCCTATGGGCTTGCTTCGCAAGACGGAAACGTCTTGCAAGTTTGTTTCCTTTTTCTTAACACCGTTAATACAGTTGCGACTTGACTTCGAGGAGTAGCCTTTTTTGAGATTTTTAAAGACTTTGGTGATTTTTGAAGCTTTTCCAAAACTTTCCCGACACCGTGCTTCGCAAGACGAAAAAAATCACAAGACGACAAAACTCGCGGAACGAATTAATTTCGTCTTGCGAGGCACCACTGTAACCTAAATCAATTGTAGAAATCTAGACAACATTCAAAAAGTAAAAACTTGTTGCCCAGTGTAATATATCTTGGTTATTTATGAAGAAAAGTATGGGGATGATGGGGGTTTTGTGGCTCTTTCCTGAGAGGAATTGAGGCAATTTATTCGGAACAGAGAGCGAAACTAATAGTGAATAACGCTTTGACAAAATCATTCGACATCACAAAGGGTACCAGACAGGGGTGCCCACTGTCTCCGCTATTGTTTATAATGGTATTAGAGGTATTAGCAAATAGTTTGAGAGAAACATCAGAGGTAAAAGGAGTTAAAATAGGTGTTAAAGAATTTAAACTTAAGGCCTATGCTGATGACTTAGTATAAACCTTAGAAGAACCCCAGAAAAGTGTCAAAAAAGCATTGGAAGAAATGGACAAATTTGGACAACTGGCAGGATTTAAACTGAACAAGACAAAGACGAAAATGGTGGTCAAGAATATGGAAAATAATGAGATAGAAAGGCTGGAACAAGAAAATGAAATTAAGGTGGTTAAGAAAGTAAAATACTTGGGAAATTAGATGACAGCAAAGAATATAAATTTGTTTAATGGCAATTACCAACCAGTGTAGAAAGAGATTAAAAGAGACTTGGAAATAGGGGATAGATTAAAGTTGAATGTCAGCGATCAAAATGAACCAAGGATGCTATTTTTATTTCAAACGATTCCGATAATCAGAGGCTTAGGACAATTTAGAGAATGGCAGAAGGTTCTCTCGCACTTCATATGGCAAGGGAGAAAACCGAGGATTAAATTTAAAATACTGATGGACAGAAAGGAAAGAGGGGGGGGGGGTCTCGGTACCTGATTTGAAACTTTATTACGAAGCAGCCTGCTTATGTTGGATAAAGGATTGGATAACCCTGGAAAACTCAGACCTGTTAGATTTGGAGGGATACAATAACAGATATGGGTGGCACTCCTACCTCTGGTATGGTAAAGTGAAAGTGCACAGAGGTTTTACAAACCATGTGATAAGGAGTGCCCTATATTGTCGGGATCTCCGTTCGACCGAGCTGATAAAGTTCATCTTCACTTCCGGAGGTGGAGCCAACGGTAATGGCTGCTTCTCTCTAATTTGGAGAGAACTAGCTCTACGGAATTTGGGTCCTGTCGCTATGGCGCAGCGGGGACCCCCAAATAAATCACAGGCGGGTGAAGCCTGTGAACGTGGGACTCAGCGGGCACCGTTTGCGCCCCCCCAATTGCTAAAGGAGCTCGGCAACGGGCTCCGGAGCGGAGCGGGGGTGGTGTGGTGCTGTGAGCAAATTGCTTCTTCCGTGGAGTGAAGCCGCGAAGCTGTTACCGGAGAGCTCTGCCTTTTTTCCTGGGATAATTGGCACTGAAAACAACTACCCGTGAGTAGGAGTAAATTGGATTTAAAGGGGGGGGGGAGTTAATTTGGCACGGAGCGGGGAAGGTACAACCAGGAAGTCTATCTCCCCTGAATTGTAAATAGATCAAAGCAAAGAGACTTCAAAGCAAAAACTCGGAAAGTCACTTAAATGTGCTAAATTCCAACATCTCGAAAGTGGTTCCCCCTCCGGATTGCAGGAGAGGAGGGAGGAAAAGACTTAGCTGAATTTCCCTGCAGTAAAGAAGGGGAGAGGAAGGAAGAATTTACAATTTAAGATTCGGAACGGACTGCCTTAAGATAGAGGTTTATAGTGAAAGCTTATTTCTGACAGCCAACTCTGCAAAAGTGATACAGTGTTTCCGAACCTCTTTTGGCTTGAAAGTAACTGTTTAAGTGTATTGAGACTGTGGACTCTGAAAGTAAATTGGGGGATTTATAAAGATTATTTTTGTTTCTAAAAAGTTACAAGTTCTGGCTGTTACTGTGTCCCCCTAGAGGAGATTGGACATTGTTACAACAATAGTTACAAAGAGGAAAATTCCACTCTATGTCAAAACAATTGGCTGACTGTGGGAGTGACCTTGAATGTCTATGAGACTGTTATGGCAGAGGATAAGAAGGCGGAATCGCAGGAAAAAATTACTAGGTCTGGCAGACATTATCGGATAGATACTGCGTTGCCGCGAAGGGGCTCAACATCTGGAGCATCCGGAGCATCAGGGGCCCCACTCCCACAGTCTAAATCAAAAGTTATGACGTCAGAAGAAGTTTTGGCACAGGCACTGGCAAAAATTAATGAATCTTTGGAAAGCCTAAGTAAACAGGTAACTGAGACAAATAGACAAGTAGCTGAAACAAATAGACAAGTAGTTGAGACAAATAGACAAGTTGTGGAAGCATCAAATAAAATTGATTTAAATACTGCAAGTATTAATACCTTGGGACAGAAGGTGAATGCCAATACAGAGACTATCGAAAAATTACTACAGGAATCTGCCTTGATTCGACAAACTGCACAGGAAGCAAAAGATATTGCAATTGCTACTCAAGAGAAAATTCCACCTGTATACAAGAAATTGGAGGACCATGATGTGACATTTTCTATGTTCGAATTAAAAGATAGACAGAGAAAT
Organism: Podarcis pityusensis; assembly: GCF_964106645.2. Taxonomy (NCBI): domain Eukaryota; kingdom Metazoa; phylum Chordata; class Lepidosauria; order Squamata; family Lacertidae; genus Podarcis; species Podarcis pityusensis. Next base: position 23,981,841 of record NC_138045.1, read on the forward strand.
CTGAGAATTAGGGCTGTTCCAGAGCGGGAGAAAGATAATTTGGCTGACTTTCTTACACAGGAATTTACAGATTTTTGGCAATTGGACCCGGGGAAGGAAGAATTTAAGATAGTGAATGCATTTAGGCTCGGAAGAAGACAAGGCAAGGGCAAGGTGAGAGACTGTTTGATTACCTTTCGAACAAAAGAAGAGAGAGATAAAATTCTGAATTTGCATTATCAAAAAACTTTGGAAATTGATGACTCAAGATTAGTGATTTTTAAGGACATCCCAAAGCATTTGCTGGACTTAAGGTCCAATTACGGAGACCTAGTGACCTTATTGAAAAGAAACAGAATTCTTTTCAGGTGGGAATTTCCGCAAGGCCTGTCCTTCAAATATAAAGGGAGAAAGATAAAAATAAAATCAACTGAGGAAAAAGACAGATTCTTGAAAGATCACGAGGAAGATCTACTGAAAGAAGGGGAATCTGAAGAAGAACCAAAAGGCATACTAGACATATCAAATTTATCTTTTGGACTGCACGGTCCAGAAAAAGTGATACTACCCACAGAACAAGAAGCGGCACTTGGGGCAGTTGGAGATAAAGTGAAGTAGCCCCCCACCATGGCTCTGCAACTATTAAGCTGGAATTGTAACGGTTTGAATTCTCCTCGAAAAAGAAAAAGTGTGTTTCATTTATTAAAAAAAGAACAATTGGACTTGATTTGTCTACAAGAGACACATATAACAAGGGCACATAGGAAGTTATTGATTAATAAAAGATTAGGACAGGAGTTTGTCTCATCTGACAAAGTCAAAAAAAGAGGAGTTGTGATTTATGCAAAGGAGAGACTCTTACCGAAACTTATCTTTAAAGATGATCAAGGAAGATTTTTGGCAATTGAAATTCAACTACAAGGAGAGAAATTCTTAATTGTGGGAATTTATGCACCGAACGAGGGGAAATCTGAATTCTATAAAAAGTTGCATGAGACTTTACTGGATCATTTGGACTATAATTTGATTTTGATGGGGGACATGAATGGAGTAGTATCTACAAATATGGACAAGGCTCAAAGACAGGTAGTCACCAAGGATGGTAGACTACTGAAAACATTTTTTGAGATGACAGACAATATGGACTTAGTGGACATTTGGAGGGTAAAGAACCCCCTGGGAAGAGAAGGAACCTTCTTTTCTGAAGCCAAGATGACATGGACTAGAATTGACCAAATATGGATAACTAGAGGAATGGCACCAAAGATAAAGAAGGTAGAAATCTGCCCAAAAACTTGTTCCGACCATAATGCTGTAAGGATGGAGATGAAGCAAACAACAACCGGATCCTTTAGATGGAGGATGAATGACACCTTATTTAGAGATGAAGAAGTTTACAAAAAGGCCCAAAAGACTTTGAGAGATTACTTTGAAATAAATATGAATACCAATGTAGAAAAAAGAGTAATCTGGGACGCAAGCAAAGCCGTGATGAGAGGGTTTTTGATACAACAGAATGCAATAAAGAAGAGAAGTCAAAATGAAAAGAAAGATAAAATCTTGGAAAAAATAAAAGAAGGAGAGAAGAAATTGAGAGCAAAACCAAAGTCCCAGGAGATTTTGAGAGAAATAAAATTATATCAAGTACAATATATGGAAATGATGAATCAGGAAATAGAATGGAAAATCAAACAAATGAGACAAAAAACATTTGAAACAGCTAATAAATGTGGAAAACTGTTGGCCTAGCAAATGAAAAAAAGACAAAAATTAAATACTATTATAAATTTAGAAGTGGAAGGAAAGGGTATACATAATCCAAATGAGATTAGAAATTGCTTCCAGAAGTACTTTAAACAATTATACACACAAGGGCCACAGAAGGAAATGGACATAGACCAATTTTTGAAGACAAATGGCCTACAAAAAATCTCTCAAGAAAGTAAATTAATGCTGAACTATAAAATATCTGAACAGGAAGTAGAAGGTGCCATACAAAATATGCAATTGGGCAAATCTCCAGGACCGGATGGGCTGACTTCCAGATACTATAGATCTTTGAAAGAGTGGTTATTGCAACCTTTGAAGGAAGTCTGCAATGAAATATTGGAGGGGGAAAGGGCACCAGAATCGTGGAAAGAAACGTATATCACACTTATACCGAAAACAGAGACTGAAAAGACTCAGCTTAAGAACTATCGCCCTATATCGTTACTTAATGTGGATTACAAAAATTTTGCAGACATTTTGGCCAAGAGATTGAAAAAAGTATTGATGAAAGAGATTCATAAAGACCAAGCGGGCTTTCTCCCGGGAAGACACCTGTCAGATAATTTGAGGAATATAATTGATATTTTGGAAAAATTAGAAGTGAATATAAACACCAAAGCAGTATTGATATTTGTTGACGCGGAGAAAGCTTTTGATAATATCTCTTGGAGTTTTATGAAGAAGAATCTGCATGGGATGGGGGTAGGCCAAGGTTTTGAAAATGGTATAGGTGCAATATACTTTGAACAAAAGGCTAAATTAATTGTAAATAATGTGGTTACGGAAGAATTTAAGATAGAAAAAGGGACACGACAGGGGTGCCCAATTTCCCCACTGCTTTTTATATCGGTCCTGGAGGTTTTGCTAAATATGATTAGAAAGGACCGGTTGGTTAAGGGCATACAGGTCGGAGCTAAACAGTACAAACTGAGAGCATTTGCAGATGACCTAGTATTGACGTTACAGGAGCCAGAATCTAGTACTAAAAGAGTTTTAGAATTAATTCAGGAATTTGGTCAGGTGGCAGGTTTTAAATTGAACAAGTTAAAAACTAAGGTTTTAGAGAAAAACTTAACACCGATTGAAAGAGAGAGGTTTCAGAATGAGACAGGATTGAATGTGGTAAAGAAAGTGAAATACTTGGGGATTAATATGACAGCCAAAAACGGGAACTTATTTAAAGATAATTACGAAAAATGTTGGACGGAAGTGAAAAAAGATTTAGAAATTTGGTCAAATTTGAAACTCTCGTTGCTGGGCCGTATTGCTGTGATAAAGATGAATGTATTGCCTAGAATGTTGTTTTTGTTTCAGACATTACAAATTGTAGATAAGATGGACTGTTTCAAGAAGTGGCAGAGAGATATTTCTAGATTTGTCTGGCAGGGCAAGAAGCCCAGAATAAAATTCAAGATATTAACTGATGCCAAGGAAAGAGGTGGATTTGCCCTGCCAGACTTTAAACTTTATTATGAATCAGCAGCTTTTTGCTGGCTGAAAGAATGGCTACTTCTTGAAAACACAGACATTTTGGATCTAGAAGGTTTTAACAATGTATTTGGATGGCATGCATATTTATGGTATGATAAGGTCAAAGCACACAAAGCATTCAAAAACCATATTGTTAGGAAAGCATTGTTTAATGTTTGGATAAGATACAAAGACTTATTGGAAAATAAAACCCCAAGGTGGCTATCACCAATGGAAGCAAAAGCTCTGAAAAGGCTCAATATGGAGGCCAAATGGCCGACATATTGGGAAATTTTGGAGCAAGAAGGAGATAAATTGAGATTGCAGAGTTTTGAAAAATTAAAAAATAAAGTGAGAGATTGGCTCCACTACTATCAGATAATGGAGGCATATAATTTGGATAAGAAAATAGGCTTCCAAGTGGAAAAGTCAAAATTAGAAACAGAATTGTTAGAACCCAAAACTAAAAATTTGTCAAGAATGTATAACTTGCTGTTGAAATGGAATACTCAGGATGAAACGGTGAAATCTGCTATGATTAAATGGGCACAAGATGTTGGACATAATATTATGTTCGCTGACTGGGAACAGTTATGGACCACAGGTATGAAGTTTACGGCATGTAATGCCTTAAGAGAGAATATCATGAAAATGATATACAGGTGGTACATGACCCCAGTCAAGCTTGCAAAAATTTATCATTTGCCCGATAATAAATGTTGGAAATGTAAAGAAACTGAAGGTACATTCTTTCACCTTTGGTGGACGTGCCCGAAGATTAAGGCTTTCTGGGAAATGATATATAATGAACTGAAAAAGGTATTTAAATATACCTTTCTGAAGAAACCAGAGGCCTTTCTCTTGGGCATTGTCGGCCAACTGGTGCCAAAGAAGGACAGAACTTTTTTCATGTATGCTACAACAGCAGCAAGAATACTTATTGCAAAGTATTGGAAGACACAAGATCTACCCACTTTGGAAGAATGGCAGATGAAGGTGATTGACTACATGGAATTGGCGGAAATGACCGGCAGAATCCGAGACCAGGGAGAAGAATTGGTGAAAGAAGACTGGAAAAAATTTAAGGACTATTTACAGAAATATTGCAAAATTAAGGAACTTTAGAAGGATGTTGGATAGAAACTAAGAGGTTTTTAGCTGTAATGCTTTAAGAGACATGGAAAAAAAAAGGTTAACAATTGGGTAAAAGATTAATGGTAAGGATTTGCTGAACCAACAAATGGAACTGGAATACAAAGAAGGGAGGTATGAGGAGGTCCGGGGAAATAAGAGTAAGGAAGATAGGTTATGGAACATTATTGTGTTTTTAACTGTTTTATTTTGTATGTTTTTTCTTATTTTCTACTTTTTTGCTGTAATTTAAACTTTTTTCTTTGTTTTCTGTATTTTTGTGAAACTTTAATAAATATCATTAAAAAAAAAAAAAGATAAAGTTCATCTTCCTCCGGCCAAGTCCTTCGGAATTGCCTCCGATGTGATTGACGACCTGAGCCTCTGATAAGGCTCCAGGCACATCCCCCATTCAGCAGAGTTTCCAGCACAGGGAAGAGACGAGAGGTTTGGGCTACATTCCTAGGAGTTTTATTATCTAGCTACGCAGACAGAAAAATACATCCTCTCTCTGTGAAAGCAGAGAGCAACTGAACAACAAAGGAACATGAAACCAGTTTGTCACATCCGTCTCCTGTCTCCCGTGAGACTTCCAACAGTATGGAATGTGTGGAATGTAAACAGAGTCTTGTGACTCCAAAGCACTGCACAGTGGCACAAACAGAAACTAACATCCTCCCCCTTTCTGTGAACACCACTGGGCAGTGTGTCAGTACAATCTCAGTACAAACCCAATTTCTGTACATAGGTACAGTGTTGATCCTTCGGAACAACCTTTGATAATAAATCAGCAGGAATTTCATTACCTGGCATGTAGGACACCGTTACGAATCCTTTCTGAACACATTCTCTAGCATGTTGCAGCTTCACTTGCAAGTGCTTTGTGCTTTGCTTACACCCTTCAGAAGTCAGCAAAGCCAAACATTCAGTTCGGCTTCACAAGAACTCAAGCTTACTGTTGTTTGCTTCTTGCACGACCAATCAAATAGACCCTGGTTGTACATGTAGCAAACTCCAGACATGCTTTTCCTGTCTGTAGTGTCACTTCCAAAACTCGCATCAGTAAATATCTCAAGACCACCAGACTTCTGATTGTTAAATCTCAGTCTGTAGTGCATAGTGCCTTTCAAATAGTGTGCTATGCGTTTCAGAGCTTTCCAATCCTTAACAGTAGGATTGTTGACTTGTCTGCTTAGCAAGTTCGTGCTAACTGCAATGTCAGGTCTTGAACATCTGGCAATGAAGTTTAGTTTGCCTAGTACACTTCTGTACAGTGTAGTGTCAGAAAATGCTTCTTCAGTATCATCTACCTGATAACCTGTTGTAATTGGTGTGTCTACAGGGTTAGCATCCACCAGGTTTAGTTTGCTTAACACATCAGCAATTTTCTGTGATTGGTGTACTAGAATATTACCATCTTGGTCTCTCTCTCTTTCCAGAGATAGGTAGTTGGTTACCTCACCAAGATCTTACATGTCAAAGTGCTCCTTCAGTTGAGCTAGGGCGGTATTGTACTTTTTGACATCCTTCCAAAAGAAAAAAATATCATCAACATAAAATAAGCAATACAGCTTCTTTTGTTTTGTTTTTTTTAATAATATTTATTCCATATTTAAAATTACAGAAAAAAAGAAAAACCATACAAAATACAAAGAAAACTTTAACCCTAACAAAGCAAAAGATAAGCAAGTAAAAAGAACAGTGTGATAGAATAAAAAAGAAAACTTAACAAAAAATAAAAAAATACATTGAGTTAAAATAAAACAAAAGCAGATTAAACCTTTACATAACCTTTTCCCTTTACTTATTTCCATGACCTCCTCTCGCCTCCCAATTTTGTATTCTAGTTCAAATCGTATTTCCAGCAAATCCCTCTAACCTTATTTTCATTTACGTGTTTTAAAATTAAAATAATGTAATTAAACCTCCTCTATTTCATCAAATTCATCCACTCATTTTTGCTTATTCCATTATATCGTATCTGCCTAAACGACCTAATATTCTTTTTCCAACCTCCTTCTAACATTCTTTTATATTACAATACTTTTGAAGATATATTTTGAATTTTTTCCAATCTTCTTCCATCGACCCTTCTCCCTGGTCTCGAATTCTGCCGGTCATCTCAGCCAGTTCCATATAGTCCATCACTTTCATCTGCCTACAGCTTCTTTTGCCCTTCCTCTTTGACAAATACACATGGATCAGCTTTACCTTGCTGAAAACCTAGAGAAAACAACACTTAAGTGAGTTTAGAGTGCCAGCATCGTGCACGTTGTTTGAGACCATATAGGGACTTCTTCAGAGAGCAAACAAATCCCTGTTTTACCTGTACGCCATCAGGTGGAAGCATATAAAGTGATTCACCTAAGGTTCCGTACAAAAATGCTGTATTCACATTGTGATGAGAAACGTGTAGATTCTCTTCTGCAGCAAGTTTGAGCATAAGCCTAATGCTCTCATATCTCGTGGTGGGTGAGTAGGTCTCGTGATAGTCTTCTCCTGGTACCTGTGAAAAACCTCTGGCTACCAATCTGGCTTTGTGTCTGACTACCTTGCCATTCTGATCTGTCTTTGCTTTGAATACCCATTTGCTGTCAAGCAGTTTCATCCCTGGAACTGTTGGAACTAGCTCCCATGTTTTGTTCCTCTCTAAGGTATCAAGCTCAGTGTCAGGATGATATGTGGGTGCTAGCCGAGATAACAACCCGGGACTCCAGACAGCTTTACAAGATTTATTAAGTCCAAAAACTATGTACAATCCGGAGCTCTTAAAAGCATGTATTCCTCAGTCACTATCAGTTGCCAGATGTGGCTCCTGCCTCTTCCCTTTCCAGCATAGAAACTTCCTGAGCCCCCCCCCTTTCCTTCTCTCTCTACGTAAAGACCGAAGCGTTGGAGGCTGTTCCTTTCTCTCTGTTTCCTGACAGCCCCTCCTCCTCTTCTCTCTCTGACGAAGTGCAGCTGCTCATTAAAGGAGGCGGCTCCCTGTACATTCCGATCTCTCCCCCCTTCTCAGCCAACAGATCCCTGACATCCACCCCCTCCTCAAAACCCCCCTTCCCATCCTCAGGACAGACGGCTACCACTTCCTCACTGATATCGCGAGGCGAGGGAGAGAATCCTAGAAAGATGTCGTCATCGTCTTCTGTGTCCACAAAACCATCCTTCCAGCCCTCCCCCAACCCCGTTGTTTCGAGGTGATCCTCGGGGTGGTCTTCTGCAGTGCAGTTCCTGTCGACCCCCCCCCCCGGTGCCCACTCGTCACCCTCAGATGGTGTGAACCCTTCGAAGTCCTCCTCATCCTCCGTCGGCCCAAAAATCTCCCTAAAGAACCTACCCGGGGGTTTTGGCTTGTCGGGAAATAAGGCGTGGAACCTCCACCAGAAACTCCTCAGTGATACAACTCTCCGGCACCCACGTGTTTTCTCCAATCTCCCCTCCCATCTTGCTGCATCAGGACCGCTCCGATGGCCCGGTCTGACGCATCTGTCTCCACTCGCAGCGGCTTGTCAGGGTTGACGTGCAATAACTGCTCCTCCGATGCAAAAACTTTCTTCAGTTTCTCAAATCCCTTTTGTGCCTCTTCAGTCCACAGAAACTTCTTCTTCCCACTGAGGCAATCCGTTATGGGCGCTGTCAAACGTGGAAAGTTCTTGATAAACTTCCTGTAGAAGTTGCTGAAGTCCAGGAACCGCTGAACATCCTTCCTTGTCTTGGGGCTCTTCCATTCTACCACGGCCTTCACCTTCTCCGGATCCATTGCCAGACCCTTATTCGACAGCCGGTAACCCAGGAACTCGACCTCCCTCGTGTGGAACTGGCATTTTTCCAGCTTCACCCACAAGCGATGCTCCTTTAGCTTCCCCAGAACCTGACACACGTCCTCCACATGCTGCTTTTCGTTTTCGGAGTATATCAAAATGTCATCCAAAAAACAGACGCAGTTACGGTACAGTAGCGTGGTGCATGAATGCCTGGAAGCACGGGCTTCCACTTTGTAAACCGAAGGGCATAACGAGATATTCAAATGCCCCAAGGGGGTAAACACGGTGGTTTTCCATTCGTCTCCCTTGCGCACCCTGATGAGATTGTATGCCCCCCTGAGGTCCAGTTTCGTAAAAATTTTCCCCTTCCGCACTCTCTCCGAAACGTCGTCGATTCTCGGCATGGGAAAGGCCAGGGGTTCCGTCAAGGAATTCAAAATTCTAAAGTCCACCACCAGCCTCCGTTCTTTCGTCCCTCTCTTGTCCACAAAGAACACAGGACAGCTACCCACCGCCTTGGACTCCCTGATGAACCCCCTTTTCAGGTTCTTGTCAATAAACTCCTTCAAATCCTGTATCTCTTGGTCGGACATTGAGTACAGCTTACCAGCCGGTAACTTGGCCCCCGGGACCAAGTTGATCTGGCAGTCGTAGGGCCGGTGAGGCGGTAACGCGTCGGCCTCTCTCTCACTGAACACCTCCTCCAAGTCCCTGTATTGTGGAGGGATCTTGCCTTCTCCCCCAGACACATTGTCGCCACCTGGGCCTTTCTTTCCCGGGGTTCCCCTCCTCCCAGGCAGTGCTCTAGGCAGTGGGTCGACCCGAAAGACAGGGACCACTGGTGCCATGACACCACTGGGTCATGCAAGGCCAACCAACTCATTCCTAAAATAATGGGTGGCCCTGCCAAGGTGGCCATGTGAAAGGTGATGGTCTCGGAGTGCATGGAGATCTGCATTCTCATGGGAGGAGTCTGATGTGTGACCTCCCCCCAATAGTTCCCTACCATCAATCGTGGTAACTTACAAAGGAAAATCGAGCGGCAGTAGGTGCAGCTGGTGCTGTGCAGCAAAGTCCCTGCTGAAAAAGTTTGCACTGGCCCCCGAATCAACTAGGGCGTGGACCTCCATTGTGTGGCCATTGGGGAGCTCCTGCAGCACCCTGACCACTCTGCCTACTTTGGGGTGGCCTGGTCGGCGCTCTTTGCTGCTGCTCCTGCCTGGCTGCTGCCCCGGTTTCCCACCAGCCAGGCCTTCCCGTTTCCCTGCACCTGCAGCACTTCCTCTCCCCCCTGTGGCTTGGCCCCCACCATCCCCTGCCAGTTACGACGTTCCGGACACACTCTGGCAAAGTGGCCTGGTCTTTGGCACAGAAAACACTTCTTGGCAGCTTTCCAGTACTTTCCCTCCTTTTTCTCCTGTTGCTGAACTTTTGAATGCTCCCGCATGCGGGCTGAGTTGATTTCCATGGGCTCTGGCTGACTCTGACCTTGAGAAACCCCTGCTGGTATCTCAGGAATGCGGTTGCCATGGAAACGCTCCCCTCTGTTCTCCCTCCTCTCCAGCAAATGGGTCTCCTGCCGCACCCCCACAGCTAAGGCAGCCTTAGTTAACACGTCCATGTCCTTGGGCCGGGGGCCCCTTGAAAGCTCATCCTTCACGTCTGAATTTAGCCCTGCCTTAAAAAGAGCCTGCACTGGTTCAGAGCTCAAGTCCCAGCCCAGCTTGTGGACAAGCATTGCAATTTGAGACCAGTAACTGCGAACAGTCAGACTCCCTTGCCTCAAGGCCAGTAATTGCTGCTGAGTCATATCAATTTGGCTCTCATTTGTAAACATGGCTGTTGGAAACTGGCCCCCTCGGGAAGGCTGGCTCATCTATCCACTTGTTGGAAACTGGCCCCCTCGAGAAGGCTGGCTCATCTTCCCAGGCTTGTCGGGGCCTGTTTGCCGGTGACCCACCCTGGCTGGCATCCCGGCAGACCAGGGAGATCTTGATAGGCGACACCTCCCTGATGAAAGGTGCACACCCCCTTCCCCCTTGTACAGCAGCAGGAGAAAGAAATCAGTCAGAAAGTCTTTTTCATCTCTACTTTATTTCTGACTGTACACTGTACAAAAAGCATGTCTGCTCACTCAGTCTCCTCCGAGCAACTGCGTTAGACTTCCTTGACACAAGCAACAGGAAGGTCTCATATTACACAGAGAACAAATCCCTGAGAATTGCCTGGAACATCCTGTCCCACGGTTAGACCCATCATGTGATGTAAACATCGAACTGCTTGTTCGCAGCTGCGTAGTACTCATATCCCAACATCGGCATCCATCGCCTCATAAAACTTCCCCAGATCCCGGAGTGCATCATTATCGGTGGCAATTAGGAGCCGCACCCATTCCCTCGCTGACCCTGCCAAATGACTGATTACGAAAGCCACCCTCTGCTGATCGTTGGCAAATCCACTCCTCTGGAGATCCAAGGCATATTTCATTTCAGTCTTAAAGCTCAAATATTCCTGGGGGTCCCCATCGAACCTACCGACCAATGAAGGCATTTTCCTTCCCAGCGGGGCACCCCTCAATTCCTGATCTTGCGACCTGCGTTCCTCCAGCCTAATTCGCAATTCCTGCGCATGTTGTTCCAGTTCTAGGTGTCATTGTTTCAAAGCAGCAAATTCTTTCCTCATCCCCTCCTCCATCGCTGGTTGTCTCTCCCTCCTTGCTAGCTCCTGGCAATGGACTTCCGGCAAACTGTCAGGATGATATGTGGGTGCTAGCCGAGATAACAATTCGGGACTCCAGCCAGCTTTACAAGATTTATTAAGTCCAAAAACTATGTACAATCCAGAGCTCTTAAAAGCATGTCTTCCTCAGTCACTATCAGTTGCCGGAAGTGGCTCCTGCCTCTTCCCTTTCCAGCATAGAAACTTCCTGAGCCCCCCCCCTTTCCTCCTCTCCCTACGTAAAGACTGAAGCGTCGAAGGCTGTTCCTTTCTCTCTGTTTCCGTGTTTCCTGACAGCCCCTCCTCCTCTTCTCCCTCTGACGAAGTGCAGCTGCTCATTAAAGGAGGCGGCTCCCTGTACATTCCGATCTCTCCCCCCTTCTCAGCCAACAGATCCCTGACACTCAGCCTTCATGGCAGTTAACCATGGCTCAGCATCCTTCGAGTCCAAAGCCTGGATCTCTTGGAAGCTTGAAGGTTCAAATACCTTCTTGGAGCTATTAACAGCAGTTACAGCTTTGGCTGCTTTAGCAAATTCATCAGCAAATCTCTTTGGAGGTCTACCTTTTGTGGCTCTTTCAGACCTGCAAATTAGATGTAAGTCTTCAGCGCTCCCCTCTTCTTTCTTAGGAGAAAAGGGGCCTGTAGTGAACAGTGGTTCCTCCAATTCTTGATCAGAGCCTTCAGAGTGTCGCAGAGAGGCCTTAGCACTCTTGAAATCCTCTGAATCATCTGATTCAGTTTCAGAATCAGAACCTTCATCAGTGGGTGTGGGGTTTTGCTGCTGTTTATCCTCAGACTCTTCACTGTCATCAGGATAACATTGGAAAATCCCCACATTCTCCCCCCACTTGGCATTGTACTCAACACTTCTAGTGAGTCTAATTGTATTAGTGTCAGTCATCATTACTCTGTAAGAACCTTTCTGATATCCTAGAAAGATACCTTGCAAACCACGTTTGCCTAACTTGGAGCTTTGTGGTGTGTGAACCCACGTCAGAACCAAAAATTCTCATGTGCTTGATGTATGGTTTCTTGCCAAACATCTTTTCATAGTGGGTACAACCAATCGGTGATGATAATCTGCGATTGTAAGTATAAACAAAACAGCTGAGCGCTTCTACCCAATAACTCTCTGGAAGATTGGCATCATGCAGCAAGGTTTTCAAGCCTTGAAGCAAAGTTTGGCTTGCTCTTTCACAAAGTCCATTCATCCAAGGAGACCGTGGACTTGACAAATCATGTTGAATTCCTTTCTCAGTCAGAAAAGCTTCAAACTGCTGAGAAGTGAATTCTCCCCCTCGATCTGTAATTAAACATTTCACCTGTTTATCATGCACATTTTGCAACCAAGCACAGAATTCCTTGAACCTAGGAAACGCTTCTGATTTCTGCTGGAGATTGAACACATGGAAAATGTGTTCATACCTGGAAAATGAATCAATGAGGACCATGAAGTACCTGGCTCCACCCAGAGAGGGTGCTAGAGGACTAACGAGATCAGCATGCACTACCTGATATGGTTCTGTAGCTTGTCTACTAGATACCTTACCTTTTGCAGCCATTTTAACCTTGTTTGCTGCGCATGCCTTACACTTTATGTGGTACCTGCAGGGTTTAATAATCATACCTTCAATTAAGGCAGGCATTTTGGAAACTGCCTCGAAGTTTAAGTGACCAAGTTTCCTGTGATAATCATGAATACATCCTGCATTCAAAACCTTGCTAGTATCTTGCACAACATCAACAGAATCATCATAATGCAATACAAACAAATGATCAACATAATCAGCATGCAATAGAAAGTCATCTTTCTTGGTGATGGTGCACTTCCTCTTCTTGAAGGAAACGTCTGTGTCCTGTTCAGTCAGCTGTGAGACGCTCAACAGGTTGTGTGCAGCATCTGGAACAAAAAGAATGTTGCGTATCGAAGCATCCAAGCTGTGAAGAACAACCGTTCTGTAGCCTTGACTGGAGATCGTGTGATCATCTGCTTGGTGAATCGCACCTTCCTGTGGAGTAAAGGACACGAACAGGTGTTTGTCTTTGCAGACGTGCTGGGTGGCTCCCGAGTCGACGATGAAGAAAGATCTAGACGTCTTCTGGACCTTTGGAGTGAAGCATGAGACCATAGCCTTGTGTTGTGTTGTCATGGACTTCTGACCTTTGCCTTTGCCTTTGCCTTTTCCACACGTTGAGCTTTCACTGCGCTGCTCTGTTGCTTTGGCATTGGGTTGTTTGCAATCCCTATTCACATGGCCTAGACATCCACACAAGTAGCATTTCACTGCCTTCAAAGCTTTGGTGCCATCTAGTGGTTGCACTGCATTCTGGGATGACGTCTGTGAGGACTCCCCCTTAGTGATACAGCTAGTACTACACCGATCCGCTTCATTTAACACCACAGCAGTGACATGCGCTACCGTTAGCTGAGCAGTAGGCAAAACAGCAAGCTGGCTGGCAATCGCTTCCCAACTTGAACCCAAAGAATGTAGAATCATGAAGGAATGCACAGCCTCTGGAAAGGTGATTCCACGCTGTTGCAACTCGTGCCTGAGATTCTGCATTTCCATGAGGTGAGCACGTACGTCTGCTCCTTCAACAAGTGCCATATCATGCAACTTGGCATAAAAGAACAAAGAAGCTCCCACGTCTGTTCTTAAATGTGAGTGTTGGAGACTGTCCTACATCTCTTTGGCTGAGGCCTTGTCACGCAAAAGACATAACTCTTCAGGAGACACGATAAGCGTCAGATTTCCCTTGCTTTCAAATCCTTAGCCTCCCATGCTTCGGTAACTGGAGCTGGGGGGACATCTGTTATCGCATTAAACAGGCCCTCTTTTCTTAGCAGAGCTTCTGCATACTGCACCCACTCCTGATAATTCCCCTTTGAGAGCTTAGGAATTGCCATCGCATTTTGAAGGGCCTCCATTATTCTGGCATTGGCCTTCTGTGTCATTGAAGCATGCTGCGTCTGTTTACAAGCAGCTGCGTTTCAAACAGCATACTGCTTGAGGCTTTTGCATGCTCATGAACTTCTGCTGCAACCGGTCAGTGCTTTGGCTAGAAGTTCAAAGTCCACCCTAATTGCCAATTAATTAGGGACTGGCAGGCTTCCCGGGGCAATGAGCACATACCTCTCATCAGTCTTCTTGACATGCAGAGAAGATAAGCTGCATTCCGTTCTTCTGGGCTGGAAACCAAAAATGTCGGAACCTGCGTTCGACTGAGCTCCTCCAAGCTCCTCTGGAATCGCCCTCCGATGATAATTAACGACCTGAGCCTCTGATAAGGCTCCAAGCACGTTCCCATTCCGCAGCGTTTCAAAGCGGCAGAAGTGACGAGAAATATGAGCTACATGCTAAGAGTTTTATTGCTAAGCTACGCAGACAGAAAAGAAATACATCCTCTCTCTGTGAGAGCAGAGAGCAACTGAACAAACAAAGGAACAGGAAACCAGTAACGTCACATCCGTCTCACATCTCCCGTGAGACTTCCAACAGCCTGGAATGTCTCTGGAATTTAAACAGAGTCTTGTGACTCTAAGTCTTGTGACTCTAAGCAGCTGCACAGTGGCACAAACAGAAACCAACCATTTTTTTCTACATCTATTTGCTAATAGTCTGGAGTTTCCCCCTCTATAGTCATAGAAGCGTTGTTTAGAGTATAGAATGCTGATCATTGTTTTGTTGATTTCTAGGGAGTCTTCTCTGGTGACTGCTTTCATTGCGTCCCATAGGAGGGGGGTTATTATATTGTCTACATCGTTTTCCTTGAAGTAGTTTTGGTGAGACTCTCTCTAATTTGATTGTTTGAGGTTAGGATGGGACTGAAGGACCATGATGGGGTGGTTTGTGTCTCTCCTATATTAACTGTGACTTCTACTGGGGCGTGATCTGTGATTTTAATGTTACCTATGTTTGTTGATTCCACTGAGGGGATCAGACCCTGTGTGAGCAGGATGCTGTCCAGTCTGGACACTGTATTCTGGCATCTGGATTGGAATGTGTGGCTGGTGTCTCCCGAGTTTTGCTCACTCCAAATGTCGTAGAGACCTCTGGTTTTTTTTTAAGCATTTTTAGTTAGTTTAATTAACTTTTTCTCATTTTCCATTATCTGATTTAAAATTTCCTTTTTTCCTTTCTCTCTAATTTTTTTCCTGATGCTGTTTTATTGAATAAAGAAACCTCACATAACCGCTTTACTGGCATCCCACACCATGTTCATTTTGGTTTCTTTGTTACAATTATTTACAAAATATTCCATTAGCATCTTCTGTGCCTTCTCATTTGTTTTCTGATCCTCTAATAGATTTTCATTTAACCTCCATCGAAAAGTCCTTTCCTTTAATTCTTTTATTTCACACTTAATTGCATTATGATCTGAAAGTATCTTTGGTTGTATTTCAATTTTTGTGACTCTAGGTGTTAATTCACTAGATGTCCACACGTAATCTCTTCTTGAAGCTGATTGATTTGGTTCTGAAAAGTGGGTAAACTGTTTATCTAATGGGTGTCTCAGTCTCCAGACATCTATCAAATTACAGTTCTCTATCATAGAGAAAAAGGTCCTAGGTAATTTCCCTTCCTTCGATTTTTCTTTTCTCCTTGATCTATCCAATGAGACCACTCCATTCATATCTCCCATTATTATAATTTTTTGATCCATAAATTCCAATATTTTTTCTTCCAGATCTTTATAAAATTCCACCTTATTACCATTTGGTGCATAAATTCCCACAATTATCAGTTTTTCGCCTTGCCAAGTGACTTGTACTGCAATTACCCTGCCCTCTTCATCTTTGAAGATTTGCCGAGCTTCTAGTTTGTTTTTTATATACATCATCACTCCCCTCTTCTTACTTTTATCTGATGAGATAAATTCATTTCCCAATTTTTTATTAACCAGTACTCTTCTATGTTTTCTGGCTACGTGAGTCTCTTGTAAACAAATAATGTCCCAATTATTGTTTAACAAAAAATGCTCAATTTTGTTCCTTTTATTTTTATTATTTATGCCATTCATATTCCAAGTCCATAATTTTAATGCCATTTTGGTTTCTTTTGATAAATAAAACTATAAAAGTTCTAAACCTGTTCTTCTTCCTCCTCTTCTTCCAAATTATCAATATCTTCTCCTTCCGGGGCCACTGCTGCTGCTGCTTCTCCTCTTCCCAACTCTTTATATCTCCTCAAAAATTTATATATCTCATCCACACTCTTGAATTTGAATTTCTTTTCTTTATAATAGAATGAGACTCCTTCTGGGAACTCCCATTTAAATTCAATTCCATTTTTCCCTCAATATTTGTGTCAAAGTCTTATATTGGTCACATTTTTTCAACAAACGAAGTGGAACGTCTTTAAAAATGATTGTAAATGTTCCCTCAATACATACCGTAATCTCTTCTCTATTTTTCTGCAAAATCAAATTTCTCATTTCTCTATCTTTGAATATAATCTAACAATCTCCTGGAATTTTTTTTTTTGCCTTTGTAGTCTTTGTTTTGATCCTAAATGCATTTTGTATTGTTTTTGCCACTTCCTCTACCTCCATATTTAACCATTGTGCGATTTCCGTTGTTAGTTTTTCCAAAATATTTTCCCCTTGTGATTCTGGAACTGATCTAAACCTCAAATTCATTTCTTGTTGTCTCAATTCATTCATAGCAATCACGTCCCACAACTCCTCCTGTGTTTTGTTCATTTCTGAGACTTCTCCTTTTTTTCTTCCTCCTTTTTCATATCTCTTACTTCTTGCTTTGTCTGATTCATTCTAAACTTTGTGTTCTTTTAGTTATCTCTTTCATCTGACCTCTCCGTTCAGAAACAGTCATATCATTTTTTTTATCCATTTGCTCAAGCCTTGTCTCAAGATTTTTTTCACTCTGTTTTATATCTGTTTTTATATCATTTTTTATTTCTGCAAACATTTTCAAAATACCTCCTTTATTTTTACTTTCTTGTTTCGATCTCCTCCTTTCTAATGGTGTCCGTCCTTCTCCTGCCTTTTTCTGTGCTGACATTATGCTTCTATTCTATTATAAATGTTACTTCACTCTTCACCACTAGGTGTCCCCCACCAATGTTAAGCATTCAGAAAGAAAACAAAGGAGAAAAAAGCAATATTTTCCGCCTCTTGTTTGGCTAATCCACCGTGTCAGAACAAAAGGATTAAAATCCCCCAAATGACTCAAATTATTAAAAATCAAAGATAATAAATTTCTTCTGCCACTTGCTTGGCTAATCCACCACACAGCTTTCCCCACACAATAAACACAGGAACAGCGAATCCGTTAATATCAAGGAAAAAGAAATCTTTTATTTGCCTTCAATTGTTTTAATTTTTTAAAAAATCGCCAAATAAAAATCAAACCAATTCTTCAGCCACTTGCTGGCCTAATTCCATTTGAAATCCCACGATCCAAAAAGTAAAAAAGAAGAAGAACAGGTAATATCTATATTTAAAAAAGAAATCCAAATAAAAAACAACCCACCAATCCAATATCAATCCGTAAAGAAGAAGGCGGGGGGTAATTTAAGGTCTTATTTTCTGCTCCACTCCTCCTCAAAAATATAAAAATATACAATCCATAATTCCAAATCAGTTCCTGCTTCGGCTTAGTAGCTTTCCCCGAACACACTGCTGTCTGGCAATAACAAGAACTAAAAGAAAAAAAAAATATGAAGCTTTTTAACTTTAACTACGCAGTTCCACAAAAACAAAAGTAAAAGTTTTCCAGGAGGTTCTCCTCCTGCCGTCTCAGAGATCCTAAGATAGACAAACAATATCCACAGTAAGAGGTATTCAACCCTTTTAAATCAATATATAGACAGTTCTGTTGTTGTTGTTGTTTAGTCGTTTAGTCGTGTCCGACTCTTCGTGACCCCATGGACCAGAGCACACCAGGCACTCCTATCTTCCACTACCTCCCGCAGTTTGGTCAGACTCATGTTTGTAGCTTCATGTTTGTAGCTATATAGACAGTTCTACTTTTCAGCAAATGTGTTTGTGTTGAAGTTTATATTTCCGCTGTAGGTAAGATCATATGTTTGTTGTTCCATAGGAACGTCATGTATCTAAGTTCAAATCCCAGACAGGGCTGACCTCCTTTTTTCCACCCCGCTGCTTCCGAATTATTCTAATTATTAAAGTTTTTTATTTCTCATCGAATTAATCCGAATTTTCTTCTTCTTTTGGAATCGATCGCTGTAGTAGGTAAGCTTAAGGCTGTGCTTCTCAGGAGTAGAAAATGGCGTCCCACGCTGGTGTCTCGATCTCGCCGATCTTCCCACTCCTAAAAGGAGCGTATTTGGCAGTGGAGAGACCGCTCTTTGGCTTTGCTGGGAACCTGCCCTCAGAATCTTCCTCCTGAGGTTTTTGGGGGCTTGCAGCACCCATGCAATGCCCCCCTTTCCCCCGAAAAGCTGGATTCTCCCCTAAGGGCTGAATCCCACTTGCTCATGGCTTTGCGATCAACCACAAGTTGTTTGCTGTTGTTTCATCGTGGTCATTGCTGTCACTTGGTGTGTCTGTCAGTTGCCATTCCGGTGGAGGGTTGAGTTCAAGGTTCTTCAGTAGTTGCAGGGCTTCGGGTATGTTGGTAGCCATGTGTTGTGTTGTGTTGTGTTGGTTGTTACAGAAGGGGAAGCCCCATTGGTATTTGATCCCTGCTTGTTGGAGATGCTGGGTGCATGGGCATAGGCTTTTTCTCTGTTTTAGGGTGTCCTGAGATAAATCTTGTAAGGCCAGTATGGGTTTGTCTCCATATCGAAGGTTGATTGAGTTTCTGAGGTTATTCCATGCCTCTTCTTTATTTTTGTAGCATGTGAAGCACACAATTATGTCTCTTGGGGGGGGCGCTGGGTTTCGGCATAGGTTTTAGGGCTCTGTGAGCCCTCTCCAGGTCGTCTACTTCAAGTGTCAAGTTTGGGATTGTATTTTTCAGCCAGCATACAATTAGGTCTGCTGGGCTTTTCTCCTACACTTTTTCAGGAAAGTTGTGGAAGCGGATGTTGCAGCATCTACTATGGTCTTCGAGGTCCGCCTGTTTGATTTTCATGACTTTATTTTCCGTTTCTATTATTTCCAAGTGACTTTCCAGTTCAGCCAATTTATTATTCACACGTGTGTTTTCCTCTTGGTACTTCTGTAGTATTCTTTCTTGTATTTGGTTCTTGTTTTCTAGAGTTTCCACTTTAGAGGTTAGGTCACTTAATGCTTTCAGTAGTTCTTTTAGTCTCATTTTCACTTCCTTCAGTTCTCATTTTGTTGCTGGGTCATTGTCATCTTTGGGGGGGGGTTGTGTTCTCTGTGCTGTTTGCCATCTCCCTGGTTGGTGTCATCACAGTCTCACTGATGTTTTTGGTTTGAGACCTGCTTGGTGTTCTCTTGGAGAAGGGTGTGTTGTGGTTAGGAGTTGTGGTGGTGGTTCCTGGGTGTTCTTGAGCTGAACAGGCGTTGTTGACTGGTGGCTTTTACAGAGTGTCTGGATTAGGCAGCCATTAGTGTTCCGTCTGGGCTGTGCTTTAAGGGCTTCTCTGGGGTTCCTGCATGTCTCCTCAGCGGTGTTGCCAGGGCCGGGGGGGGGCAGACAAGCAGACAGATGAGTAAGCCAATAGACAGACAGTTCACATAAAGGGGTTGGTAGGCAGGGGTGTGAGATATTGATGGGGTGGGGCCAGAGGAAGGGTGTGTGTTTGAGGGGGTTATTCGGGGGTGCACCTGTGTGTACCAGTCTGTGCAGTCATATGCAACAAGGGGGTATTGGGGTCCAGTTGAGGGTGGAGGGTGGGGTTATGGGTTCATAGAAAAGAATTAAGAATTTAAGGTTGGCAAGGGTGTGTTCAGGAACAAAGCCAAACAAAACAATATAGAGGTTAAAGATGAAAAAGAAGTGGAGGAAAGGGGGAAGAGCAGAGGATTGGAGGAATGGAAGTTAGGGTAAAATAAAAAGGAGAGAAAGAAAAAGAGGGAAAGAGAAGGAAAAGAAAGAAAGAAAGAAAGAAAGAAAGAAAGAAAGAAAGAAAGAAAGAAAGAAAGAAAGAAGGAAAAGTGGGAAAGAGACAAAGAAAGATGAAGATACTTGGTTGCAAGTGGTGGTTTTAGTTTTAGTAAATAATAACTTTATTAACCTCCTCCTCCTTGACTTCCCAGTCAAGGAGGAGTTGGTATGTTTTCGAGAGAGCTTTGGTTTTTGTCCTAATTAAGTCTAACTCAAATCTTGAACTTTCTTGAGCAAAGCTTTTCCCTTTGTCAACTTTGAATCTCTCAAATAATTGATAATATTGGAACCAGTCAACAACCTATTCTCTTACTTCTTCAAATTTCTTCAGCTTTAGCTGGTTCTCTTCTTCCTTCAGTAGTACTTGGTACATCGGCCAGTTTCCTTCTGTGTTTTTTCTTTTAACTCCTAGGGTTTCCATTGGTGATAATCCACCTGGGCATCTTAGGTTCCAGAAGGTCTTTATATTTTTTTCAGACCTTATACAAGGATTTCCCAGCAATATGGCTCAGGAAGTTTTGATGTACAGTGGTACCTCGGGTTAAGTACTTAATTCGTTCCGGAGGTCCGTTCTTAACCTGAAACTGTTCTTAACCTGAAGCACTACTTTAGCTAATGGGGCCTCCCGCTGCGCCGCCGGAGCACAATTTCTGTTCTTATCCTGAAGCAAAGTTCTTAACCCGAGGTACTATTTTTGGGTTAGCGGAGTCTGTAACCTGAAGTGTATGTAACCTGAAGCGTATGCAACCCGAGGTACCACTGTACTTTTACTTTCTCGTATACTAGGTACGCATGCCAGCCGTACCTATTGTTGTGTCCCTCTAAGTCAAGCAATTCTGAATTTTGGAGTGTACACCAATCTTTTAGCCACGTTAGACAGGCCACCTCATAATACAATCTTAGGTCTGGCAGGGAGAGACCCCCTCTGTTTTTAATATCAATTAAGATCTGATGCTTGATTCTGGGCCTCTTCCCCTGCCAAATGAACCTTGAAATAGATGCTGCCATTCCTTGAGGTGGCCCCTCCTGCCCAGTATTAGGATTGATTGGAATAAAAAAAGTAGTTTTGGTAGAAAACTCATTTTTATGACTGAAATTATTCCTGTAAAAGATAGTTTAAGTCTGGCCCAAATATCCAAATTTATTTTGATCTTCTCCCAGGTTTTTACATAATTATCCTGAAATAAGTTACCATATCTTTCGCTCTATAAGACACACCTGACCATAAGACGCACCTAGTTTTTGAGGAGGAGAACAAGAAAAAAATATATTCTCTCCCTTTCTGCGCAGCGCCCCTTCAGTGAAGCAGCAGGAGAAGCGGAGCCCCTTCCGTTTCTCCTCCCGCTTCGCTGAAGGGGCGCTGCGCAGAGAGGGAAAGCTTCAGCGAAAGCAATGCGAAGCCTCCTGAGCACAGCGGTAGGCTCCCGCTGCACTCAGGAGGCTTTGGGTGGCTATCCCTGAAGCCAGGAGAGCAAGAGGGATCGGTGCGCTCCTGGCTTCCACGAAAGCTGCGCAGCCTGCAAATTTCCTTACTTTTTAGGAGGGGAAAAGTGCATCTTATAAAGCGAAAAATATGGTAATATTCTTTGAAGTTAGCCAGACGCCCAAGTATTTTGCTTTTTGGCAGATTTTCAAACCAAACATTTTTTCCAGTTCTTTTTCTTTTTTTTTAAATATAATTTTTATTAACAGGCCAATCAAATCACATCAATTCCAAATCACATTCGTTCCAAATTATACAGCCAAATTTTTAAAATTTTGTTGGGGGTACCCATACTTCAAGCTCCAAAAGGGATCCAAATATCACTCTTGCTGCTGCTTTAATTAAACAGTTCTATCCAGTTCTGTCCAGATAGTCTCTTTGTTATTTTCCTCATCTTCTTGTTGTTATCATATATTCCTTTCTTTGTGATATCTGATAATCTTCACAAGCGGGTTGAAAATAAACATGTCTTGTGTGGGTTTTACACTTTCCAAGAGTCCTATCACATAAAGGACAGACGCCATTTCCACACCTCCGTAAAAAACATTCCCACAGTCTGTCCGTTGATTTCACAGGCTTGCCAATCTATATCTCAGGGGGCTCTGCCAGGTCAAGATCACATTCCGATCACCATACATTCACATTCCGATGACCCTGGTCCTCCTCCCCCTCGTCCTCCTATGAGCAAGCCTGTCTTAACGAAGCTCCATTTTTAGCTGCGTCACAAAGCTTTCTTTCCAATCCCCGATGTTTCCACCAGTCCTCTCTTTAATCAATAATTCATTTCCACACAGTTTCTTATTCTCCTGCTTGTGATTAGTAATTTGCAACGATTCTTCTCTCTGGAGGGGAGGGTTATTGAATACTCACATAAGACCAAAAAAAAGAAAAGTTTTTTCCTCCCCCCCTTTCCGGTTCAGTCCAACATACCGATCTTTTAATGATGATTCTTCACTTGATTTATTGTCCAGCCCGTCGCTCCGCTCACAGAGATCCCATTATTCAGCAGTCTTTACTCCCGATCTTCACTTGATGTATGTGCATTAGCTTCTTTCCAATTATATATTTCCAATTATATATTTCGAGCTAATGCTAACCAGTGCGCAATTAGAGACAGCGTCAGGGAGAGCCGACCTCACCCGAGGGCTTCGTGCCAAGTGCCCACACCCCCTTCTTTCGAATCCGGGGGTGAATTATGGGCACAGCTGCCAAGGCAGTCCCCCCCATTCCCTTGGGGGGGCAAGGGAGGCTGCATACTCCCATATCAGCCTCTTAATTACCTCATGTGGGTTGGAGAGATGTTATTGTCGGCCATCTTCCAGTGCGCCCCCTGGTGGCCCCCTCCAGTTCTTTTTCTTGATTTGATGTGTTCTTAACCAGTATTTTTGTTTTTGTTTTATTTCGTTTGAATCCTGCTACTTTGCCAAATTTTTGTATTATTTCCATTATTTTTGATAAGCTCTCTTTTGGGTTTTCCGTCATTATAAGCAAGTCATCAGCGAATGCCTTTATTTTATAAGACCTATCTCCCTTTAATTTGGCTTTCTTCTAGTATTCTTCTATTTAAAATTTCCAAAACCAGCATAAATATTAAGGGATATAAGGGGCAGTCTTGGCATGTACCTTTATTCATTTGGCATTCCTTCGTAATATTGCCATTAATAATTATTTTAGCTTGCTGTTCAGCATATATGTCCCTTATTCCTCTACAAAAATTTTCTCCAAACTTCATTTTTACCAGTAGTTCTTTCATAAATTTCCATGAGATGTTATCAAATGCTTTCTCAGTATCTACTACCATAATCACAGCAGGTTTGTCTATTTTGAGATCCAAATATTCCAACACTTTAATAACATGTCTAATATTTTCTTGCATTTTGCTCCCTTGTAGAAATCCAGTTTGGCTTCTGTGTATCAGTTCTTGTAGAGTTATTTTGAGCCTAGAGGCTAGGACATCTGCAAAGATTTTGTAGTCATTATTTAAAAGCACAATTGGCCTGTAGTTGGCTTTGTTTGTTAGGTCAGCTCCTTGCTTTGGAATAAGCGTGATGTAACTTTCCTTCCACGAGTTTGGGAGGGATCTGTTCATCAGTATATCATTCATTAAATCTTTTAGGGGGAGAAATAGAATTTATTCCATTTGTTTGTAATATATTGCTGGGAGCCCATCTGGACCAGGGGTTTTCCCTGTTTTGGATCTTTGTATTGCTTGTTGAACCTCTAAAGGCGTAATTGGTGAGTTCAATAAAGTAATTTTATCCTCTGGGATCTACGGTAATTTGTTTTCCTCTAGGTAGTTTTTAATTTTGTCTATTCCTTCTGACCCTTCTTGGTATAGTTCTTTATAATATTTGATAAAGTTATTATTTATTTCATTTTGGTCATCAATCCATTGATCTTCTATTTTGATTTTATTAATTATCCTTTCCTCTCTCTTTCTTTAATTGCCAGGCCAGACGTTTTCCAGGCTTATTCCCAAATTCAAACTGTTTTAGGTTCAACCATTTAATTTTCCATTCCAGCTCTTCATTTATCAACATTGAGAATGACATTTGAAGAATTTTGATGTTTTGCTTAATGTTTTCATTATCTGGATGTTTGAATAATTCTCTTTCCTTTTGCTTTAGTGCTTCCCATATTTCAATGTTTTTCCTTTCTTTCATTTTTCTTTCATATGCATTTTGTTGAATAAAGAAACCCCTAAGCGGGTGGCTTAAACCACAAAGCCTAGGACTTGCCGATCAGAAGGTCGGCGGTTTGAATCCCCGCGACGGGGTGAGCTCCCGTTGCTCGGTCCCTGCTCCTGCCAACCTAGCAGTTCAAAAGCACGTCAAAGTGCAAGTAGATGAATAGGCGGGAAGGTAAACGGCGTTTCCGTGTGCTGCTCTGGTTCGCCATGCTGGCCACATGACTCGGAAGCTGTACGCAGGCTCCCTTGGCCAATAAAGCGAGATGAGCGCCACAACCCCAGAGTCGGTCACAACTGGACCTAATGGTCAGGGGTCCCTTTACCTTTACCTAAGCTTTACTTGACTCCCAGACAGTTTTCATATCTGTTCCTTGATTTGAATTCAATTCAAAATATTATTTTAGTGTTTGTTGGGCTTTTTGTAAGATCTTTTCATCTTTTAATAGATTTTCGTTCATATGCTACCTCTTTTAACTATATTTCCACCAGGTTATGGTCTGAAATTGTGCTGGGGTGAATTTCAGCTTTTTGGAATTCACTCAACATGTCCTTTGTGATCCATATTTCGTTGAGTCTTCCCACTGAATTGTTGGGATCAGAAAAGTGGGTAAATTATTTTCCCGTTGGGTGATTAAACTGTTGGGATAATGCTCCGGGCTATCTGCAGCCCCCCCCCCGATCTGTGAGCGTCCTCTGGTGAGCATAGCTCTGGAAAAGGCATCCCCGTCTTCTCCAGGGTGCTTCAGCGACATAAACCAACTTGATTTATGCACACTAGCCTTCTCTCCTGACACAGCAAAAGAAAGAGGCATTGTAGTTCTAAACTACAGTGGTACCTCGGGTTAAGAACTTAATTCGTTCTGGAGGTCCATTCTTAACCTGAAACTGTTCTTAACCTGAAGCACCACTTTAGCTAATGGGGCCTCCCACTGCCACCACGCCGCTGCCACATGATTTCTGTTCTCATCCTGAAGCAAAGTTCTTAACCCGAGGTACTATTTCTGGGTTAGCGGAGTCTGTAACCTGAAGCGTCTGTAACCTGAAGCGTCTGTAACCCGAGGTACCACTGTACTATTTATTTACACTGTATTACACAGAGAAGGAATCATGGTGCTCTCTCTCATCCAGCTCTGAGAGAGAACAGGCAGGCAAAAGTGAAAGTACAGTTTCACAGTCTTACAACGGAAGAGTGATAAGACAGACTTCCTTTCTCAGGCTTTACTCAGACAGGCTTGGGAATTATACCAATCATAAAAAAACAGCATTGGGAAGCATGAAATCCTAACATAAACCTTCAAGTGTCATTCAAACCCATTAAATCTACCAATTGGATGAACGTATTTGGTAGCTTATTTTGTTTGCTGTCTTTTTTATTCTTTGTTCTGACTAAGTAAGGGTGAGTGACTCCATTGAAGTCACCTAAAAAAAAAAATTTTCCCCTAAAAGTCCACCATAAACAAAAATTGGTTGTAGCTCGTTGTGTGGAGTGAAACAAACCATGAGCTCAGGCTGGTATGTTACTCTTAAGCCAATCCATAGCTCAGGTCCGGGTAATGTGGCAGCAAGGTGACAGGAGAGAAGCAAAGCAGCTACCATTTCTACTAGGAATGCTAGCACATTCATGCTAGGCCATGGTTAACTGAACCAGGCCCCAATGTGATAATAGACACTAGCTCAGATTGGAGGGGGATTGTGTTGGATGGTTTGTGATGATAGGTAAAAGTGTGTCTCCACAATCAGAGGCAGTTTGTCACTGGAAACCAGTTGCTGGGGATAAATGGGACAGCCACTCTCTCCTTTGTGCCCAGATTGTAAACTTCCAGCTGTCCGTTGCCAGAAGCAGAATTATGGTTTAAGAACTGTGGTGGGCATTATGGGAAATGAGGCAGCAAAATTCTGGATTGAGCTGCTTCAACATTGCAAATGTGGTCATTGTTTGCCTTAACTCTTCAATGCTTTCCCACATAAAAATATGGCCTAACTAGTCATTTTAAAATTAACTGCTCATGGATAAAGTACTTCTTCCAAGCATATAATTGTCATGTTTCTGCTCCATATTGATCCAGAGCAGAGCTCAACTTATGTTAGCAGAGTAAAAACTTAAACACAATGCAGGGTTCCCAAAAAAATGACTCAGAGGGAATCCGCTTCATCCAGCAGAGCATAACAGTTACAAATCCATAAACTCAGGATTGGCATAGTCCATAAGAAATCCAGTTGCAGCAGACTTACACTTACAATAAGACTAAAACCTTAACACTTAAGCATACTACGTACAGAACACCACACCAGAAGGAGAGACAGAAAGTGAAACCCAGACTCCTTCTGACCTTACTATTATAGTCAGCATGACCTTGCATGAAAGAGATAACAAAACCAGTTTGTGTTTTTGTTTGATAACATTTTTTTGATTTTCCAAAAATAACAAAAAGAAAAAGAAAAAAATCATAACCAAATTAAACCATAATTTTTGGGTTGACTTCACTCCCCCTCTTGGTTCCATTATAATATACTTGTTCATGCACATCCATAAAATCTTATATACTTAACAATCCCATTTCAAAACCTTCTTCATCTTATTACAAGTGACTTTTAAAAGTTATACTAATGTAAAAATCTATACACAAAGCTTAAAAAATATGCATTAAACAGTTGCCCTTTTTTGTAATAATTTGTCCTGCATAGTTCAGTAACTTATTTTGCCAATCTTCTTTATCTTCTTTGGCCAAGGCTTCTTCCTTCCATAGGGGCTAGCTGGTCTTGGCCT
Organism: Podarcis pityusensis; assembly: GCF_964106645.2. Taxonomy (NCBI): domain Eukaryota; kingdom Metazoa; phylum Chordata; class Lepidosauria; order Squamata; family Lacertidae; genus Podarcis; species Podarcis pityusensis. The sequence goes on from NC_138045.1 coordinate 24,008,616, forward strand.
GGCATCCAGTCTTGCATATTGGAACAAAGTCTTTTGCTCAAACAATCCATCAAGTCCTGTACATTTCAAGATCATAACTTCAATTTTTTTAACAACAATCATTTCCCACAATTTCTTCAAATCTTTATATGTCTTTTCCCAGGCCTTTTTGATAATTTTACATTGCCACCACATAAAGTAGCCTCTTAAACCTTTTGCCCTCCCTTCTTGTTTCTTCTCTAGCACAGTCAAAGCCTCCCTAATCATTTCACACAAGGTACCATCTTTATCAGTCAGGTCCTCCCATATCATATCACATTAAATTCCATTTTTGTCTTTGACTATTCTCACTTTCCCTCGTATGTTCTTCAGACCTCGTTTGTCTACCCATCCCACCTTGGTGGTTTGTGCATTCACTTCTTTTAATTGTCTTGCAGCCTCTGAAAGTACATTAGTATTTTTTTAAAAAGTAGAGGCTGTTTTGTTAACATCTTCCTTTATCTGCTCACATTCTCTTTTAATATCTAAAAGCAAATCAAACCACTTGTGTTTTAAAATCTCTTGCCTTGCTTCCTGACTAGTTAGTTTTAGCATTGAACTTTTTCCTTTTGCCATTTCCGGTTTAGAATGAGGGGGGTCAATTCTCTCCCCTGTTCCCAGCACAGAACCAGTTTGAACTGGCTGTTCAGCTTCTCTGAAGGAATAACCCAAACATCAGGAACCTTCTGCTTGTTTCCAGGCAGAATAGAAGCTTACTTGACAGCTAGAAACTTTCAGCTTGCACTAGCTTGTATCACACAGAGAAGCTTCCAGAACCTTATTGAATTAAATAGAATAGTAAAGATCTCTACACCTTAAACCAATAGTTTCTGTACAAAAAAAATGCAAACCTGACAATAATATTTGGAGTTCTTTGCCACACCATGCCCCAGTAACACTACTCCAAACCATGGCTAAGTGTCCAACTTGGATGGCTTTAAATTAAACAAATTCATGGTGCACGAGGCTGTAAAACAAATTAAGACAAATTTAACATTTTTTTCCAAATCTGACTGACTGACTTCCCACATGCTTTCCTGGATGTGTCAATGGTTCTCAATAGTGCTGCATCATATTTCCCACTTATTTCTAGTTTATCTTCAAACATTACACATACCTTACATCACCATACAATATATTTGCTTTTCAACTTAATTTGTTTTCAGACAACTATCCATCAATCAATTCCTGCATGTATATTAAGTTAACATTTCCAACTTCAACAAGTGAGGTTACTTAATCAGATTGTCAATCCCTGCTAAATCATTAATTAATATTAATTAACATGAAATAAACTTCTCCTTCCATCTGTGTGTGTCGAGACATAACAATCTTCTTGCTGCTCAGCTCCTTTGTCCCATGTCCCATGTCCCATGTAATCTGTAGTCTTCTTTTTTTAAGATAGGAACTCCAAGGTTGACCATCTCACTTGATATATTTTCCCACCAGCAACTTCAAAGCAAACAGCCCATAATGTCAGGGGGCTAACCGCCTTCTCCTAGATATTTCATAATCCTTATTGCAGCCTCTCCCCCTGATGCTAACCGCTCAAGTGGATGTGTCCCCCCAATGGAATTTCCAATTCTTCTCTATGCAGACAAATCTGCTCCTTTCTGGCCAGTTTGCTTTTAATGTGGTGTAGTGGTTAAGAGCGGTAGTCTCGTAATCTGGGGAACCGGGTTTGCGTCTCCGCTCCTCCACATGCAGCTGCTGGGTGACCTTGGGCCAGTCACACTTCTCTGAAGTCTCTCAGCCCCACTCACCTCACAGAGTGTTTGTTGTGGGGGAGGAAGGGAAAGGAGAATGTTAGCTGCTTTGAGACTCCTTAAAGGGAGTGAAAGGCGGGATATCAAATTCAAACTCTTCTTCTTCTTCTTTTCTTCTTCATCATAGAATATCCAATGATCCAAAAGTCCAAATTTTAATTTGCTTCATTGGTAGTTCATTAATAGTTTTGTCCTCCGTAAGTCTCATCAGTCTAGGAAAGGAAAGGCATTTCTGTCTTAGCAAAACATCTTACGGCAGCCTTCGCTTCCTCCATTGTTCCAGCAGCGTCACATTACCCTGAACCACCTCTCCCTCACAAGTTTCCAATCTCTCTCTATCTTGTTTAAAAATCCTCACTTGTACTCTTATATTTCCATGGTCAAGGGAGAGGGGGCAGATTCTGAACCCTTACTTAATAAAAATAAGTTTTAAACTTTGTTATCATAAATGTTTACAAAAATAATAACAAAAGATGATCTAACCCCCCCCCCATCTTTAATCTAGTCTATGCAGGAATTGTCATTCAAGTCTCATACCTCATTTTTTGTGGGGATAGCCAAATAGTTTGTAGCTTGTAGTTCACATCCAGTCCTGGGTGCTCCTTTAGATTTATTCCAATGGTCCCAATTGCAAAGGTGCTCGGCTGCTTAGCATGGCGGTCTTGGAGACAGCTTTAGTGATGGAGGACTTTGCACCCACCACCTCACTCCCCCCTGCTTCCACGGCGGCAGGAACAAGCTCAGGATATGACCATGAGTATCCTTTCCCCTCAAGGGGAAATGGAAGGCAACTCTGCCTCAGGTTACCCCCTTCTCCTACGCCAGAATCTCTCCCACGAGTGAGAGAGGCACCACCATTGCTGCAGACTGAAACAGGAAGCTGGTTGCTTATGTTCTTATACTGAGCTAGAAGGACCAATTTAGTATAAGGCAGCCTCTTGCATTCCTGGGGTACTTAGACACCACTTTTCCCAAAGGCTCAAAGAGGGTGACAAAAAAATAAGCATTGTAAACACAAAAGATAAAGTTTTGTTGTAAACCCTTATTGTTTTGAAAGATGCACATTCAAACCTACAGGCACCTGGTGACATCTCCAAAGTTAGGAGTGGGATAAGATTCCCAGTGGCACTTCTCCATGGCTAGGAAAACCGGAATAAAACAAATTAACCATGATGTTATGACTATGCAAAGCTGCCTTTCAATTTCCATGATTGACTCAGTCCATGAAAACGTGGGTTTCCTTAGCAAAGAATGGTGGTTTATCTTGTTCCTTTTGGAGTACAATCCAATCCACACATAACATATGTCATGTTGCTGCATGTGTTTCCTGATACAAAGAGCACACATAACAGAGGAAAAAACCCCCATTTCTGTAGCATCCTACAAATTTGGGCTTTCCATTTCCCCCAACTGTTGGGATACTGCCGGGGAGACAAAGTCCATCATGGCCCCCAAGCCGCCTCCGGATGTCTATCGATCTCCCGTAGACACGCAGTATCAGCAATTAGCGACACGAGCTCCAGAAATAGCCTGCCACATTCCAGAGCCGATGCACGTTCTATCAGCAGATAATGCACAGCGAAAGATGCACGCAGGAGAGCATTATTTACAAGTTTATTCAGCGTTGATCAGAACAAAGAAAAACATGACTGCCTGCATCAGTGTCTACGACACAGAGAGAGAGAAAGGAAAGCAATAGAAAACATAAACTTCCTGTGAACAGGAAATACGCAGACTCTGTGACTCAAAGCCTGCTCCCTTTTAAGGTGGAACGGAAATATCCTAACATCCTCCCCCTTTCCATGTAACCTGTGGTACCTGTGGTTCAACCCAATTGCAACCTCTGTACATAAACCTTAAGTTGTTCTCTGTTAACAACCTTAGACAACAGATCAGCAGGAATTTCATTTCCTGGCATGTAGGACACCTGAATGAGTCCTTTCTGAATACACTCTCTTGCACGATGTAGCTTAATCTGCAAGTACTTGGTTCTTTGCTTGCAACTCTCTGAGTTCAGCAAAGCCAAACAGGATCTATTGTCTTGATACACTTGTATAGGACATTTCACAGAAACTTTGATGTCCTTAAACAGTTGCATCAACCATTCACAATCCATGAGTGAAAATGACAGAGCATTGAGTTCTGCTTCACAGGAACTTAGGCTTACTGTCGTTTGCTTCTTGCACAGCCAGTCAAACAGACAGTGGTTGTACATGTAACATACTCCAGAAGTGCTTGTACCATCCGTGGTGTCGCTTCCAAAACTAGCATCTGCAAAGATTTCAAGACCTCCAGTCTTCTGACTGGTGAACTTCAGCCTGTAGTGCAAAGTCCCTTTCAAATAGCGGGCTATGTGCTTCAGAGCTTTCCAATCCTGAACAGTAGGATTGTTGGCATGTCTGCTAAGCAGGTTACAGCTTACAGCTATGTCAGGTCTTGAGCATCTAGCAATGAAATTCAACTTGCCTAGAATGCATCTGTACAGCGTTGTGTCAGAAAACGCTTCAGCAGTACTATCTACCTGGTAACCTGTCACCATTGGTGTGTCTGCTGGGTTTGCATCAACCAAATTCAACCTGGTTAATACATCAGCAATTTTCTGTGTTTGGTGTACCAGAAAATTACCTGCTTGGTCCCTCTCCACCTGCAGAGAAAGATAGTTGGATACCTCACCAAGATCCTTCATGTCAAAGTGCTCCTTCAGCTGAGCTAGGGTGCTTTGGTACAAAGCCTGATTCTTCCAAAACATCAGAAGATCATCAACAAAACATAAACAATACAGTTTGTTTTGCCCCTCCTCCTTGACAAACACACATGGATCAGCTTTGCCCTGGTGAAAACCTAGAGAAAGCAATGTCTCAGTGAGCTTTGTGTTCCAACACCTGGCACTCTGCTTGAGACCATATAAGGATTTCCGCAGTTTACAGACCATTCCCTTCTGTATCTGCATTCCATCAGGTGGAAGCATAAACAGCTCCTCCCCCAAAGTCCCGTACAAAAAAGCTGTATTAATGTAATGATGGGAAACATGCAGTTTCTCCTCTGCAGCTATCTTGAGCATCAGCCGAATGCTCTCATATTTGACGGTGGGTGAGTAGGTCTCGTGGTAATCCTGTCCTGGTACCTGTGAAAAACCTCTGGCAACCAATCTGGCTTTGTGTCTGACAACCTTGCCATTCTGGTCTGTCTTGGCCTTGAAGACCCATTTGCTGCCAACCAGTCTCATTCCTGGGACTACCGGTACCAGTTCCCAAGTTTGGTTCCTGTTCAAGGAATCAACTTCAGCCTTCATGGCATTAAGCCAAGGCTCAGCATCTTTAGAGGTTAACTCCTGAACCTCTTGTTGCTCTGTGGGGTGTGTACCCACATGTCGGAACCAAAGATTCTCATGTGCTTGACGCAAGGTTTCTTACCAAACATCTTCTCATAGGGGGTACAACCAATAGGTGATGACAGTCTGCGATTATAAGTGTAAACAAAATTCAACAGAGCCTCCCCCCAATACTTATCAGGGAGATTGGCATCATGCAACAAGGTTTTTAGGCCTTGAAGCAACGTTTGATTTGCTCGCTCCGCAAGTCCATTCATCCATGGCGATCTAGGCGTTGACAAGTCATGCTGGATTTCCTTCTCAGTCAGGAAAGCTTCAAACTGCTGAGAAGTGAACTCCCCGCCCCGATCAGTAAAGAGACAGCCGATACGTTTACTGTGAACATTCTCCAACCAAGCACAGAATGCCTTGAACTTCGGAAACGCTTGCGATTTCTGCTCGAGCATAAACACATGAATGTACCTGGAAAAAGAATCAATCAGAACCATGAAGTACCTTGCTCCACCCAAAGAGGGCGCAAGTGGACCAACCAGGTCTGCGTGGACTAGCTGGTAGGGTTTGGAAGCCTGCCTGCTAGACTCCTTGCCTTTTGGAGCAACCTTCACCTTGTTCTCTGCACAAGATACACATTTCATGTGAAACTTACAGGGTTTGATGTTCAAACCCTGAACCAATCCTGGCATCTTGGCCAGCGCCTGCCAAGACATGTGACAAAATCTTCTGTGTGCTTCATGAATGCATCCTGCATGAAGAATTTTGTTAGTTTGTGCAACACAACAAGAATCAACATTAGACACAACAGCACCATTGTCATCATAAGTTATACAGAACAATCCATCTATAAACTTTGCATGCAAAATGTCCTCTTTGCCTTTCCTGATGACACAGACGCTCCTCTTGAAGGAAATCTCAAAGCCACGCCCAGTCAGCTGTGGGACACTGAGCAAATTGTCTGCAGCACCTGGAACATAAAGTACACCTTTGATGGTTGTGTGCAGACATGCCAGTCTCACAGTCCCTTCTCCTGCGATTCGCAACGTCTTTCCGTCAGCCAGGTGGATCTCACCATCTTGAGGTTTGAAGGAGATAAAGAGATGCCGGTCTTTTGCCAAATGGCGGGTGCATCCAGAATCTACAATAAATCTGGCCTTGGCCTTTGGAGCAGCTTTTGCAGCAAGCAAAACCTTGTTTTCCACCAGCGTGGGCTTTTGCTGCTTGCCCCCCTGCTCCTGGCCATCAAACATGCCTTTAGCCTTTGGTGAAGCTGTGCCAGCAAACAAAGCCTTGTTTTCCACTGGCGTGGGCTCTTCACCCCCCTTCTGCTTCGGGCCATCTGCAGGCATCGGTCTCTGTTTACCTCTGGCCTTCCGGCCTCTGCAAAGGCGATGACCTTGGTTCTCACGAGAAACAGAGCTCTCAGCTGCCGACTCGTTGGCTCCCCCTTGGGGCTGGAATGCTGCCTGGGATGACGTGACAGTCAGCTCCCCCTGCAGCTTGCAACCGGTGCCCTCGGCATCCCTGCATTCACTTGCATTCTGGGAAACAGCCAGGACCTCCGATGCAGTCAAACTCTGGGCTGGGATGACTGGCAGATGGCTATCTTCAAAGCATTCCACATCTTACGTGCAGTCGTCTTGCCAGCTAACGTGGCAATTTCCTCCAGAGAGACGGACAAGACTATTACGTCTATGGCCTTTGAATCTTGGGCCCTCCATCTATCTGTCAGAGGAACTGGAGGGGCTTCACACACAGTATGCCACACTCCAAACTGTCGTAGTAGGCTTTCACACCATTTTGCCCAGGTCTGATAATTGTGCCGATTTAACTTTGGGCACTCAGCAGCTTCAGAAGCTTGGGAAAACTCCATTCCAGCTCTTTACTTGAGCCGTGAGTCTTTTTCACTTCAGAGACTTCTTATCTCGGCAGCTCATAAATCTTGAGGCCTGCTTGGCTCAACTTCCAGACCAATTAGTCTGCCGGAGTTCAAAGAGACTTTGCCGCGGCAACGAAAAGCCTTGACTTTTCCACACATACCTCAGCAATCTGTCGCAGTCTTACTCTCCTGTAAGTGCCATGAATCTGGGCCCGAAACCTGTTGTTGGGATACTGCCGGGGAGACAAAATCCATCATGGCCCCCAAGCCGCCTCCGGATGTCTGTCGATCTCCCGTAGACACGCAGTATCAGCAATTAGCGACACGAGCTCCAGAAATAGCCTGCCACATTCCAGAGCCGATGCACGCTCTATCAGCAGATAATGCACAGCGAAAGATGCACGCAGGAGAGCATTATTTACAAGTTTATTCAGCGTTGATCAGAACAAAGAAAACATGACTGCCTGCTTCAGTGTCTCTGGCACAGAGACAGAGACAAAAGCAAAGACACAACATAAACTTCCTGTGAACAGGAAATACGCAGACTCTGTGACTCACAAAGCCTGCTCCCTTTTAAGGTGGAACGGAAATATCCTAACACCAACCCCATAACAACAATGTTTTAAGATTGAAACTGAATCGTGCTCCAAAGTTATATGCTTAGAAGAAGTAGCCAAGTGAAGGTGGTAAATGTCCTGTGTAAGTGTCAGGAGGTGGTTGGCGAATGGATGGTGGTCAATGAATTGAGGCTGAATCCTGATAAGACAGAAGGAATGTTTCTGGGGCACGGGGCAGGTAGGTGTGGGGGACTCCTTGGTCCTGAATGGGGTAAATGTGCCCCTAAAGGACCAGGTGCACAGCCTGCGAGTCATTTTGAACTCTCAGCAGTCCATGGAGGCACAAGTCAATTCTGTGTCCAGGGCAGCTATCTACCAGCTCCATCTGGTACACTGGCTGAGACCCTACTTGCCTGTGCACTGTCTTGCCAGAGTGGTACATGCTGTAGTTATCTCCTGCTTGGACTACTGCAGTGCACTGTATGTGGGGCTTTTTTTGAAGATGACTCAGAAACTACAACTAATCCAGAATGCGGCAGCTAGAATGGTGACTGGGAGCGGCCGCCGAGACCACATAACACTGGTCCTGAAAGACCTACATTGGCTCCCAGTACGTTTCCGAGCACAATTCAAAGTGTTGGTGCTGACCTTTAAAGCCCTAAATAATAATCATCCCATCCATTCTATTTTTCCCTCTTTTTCTGTCCCACGGTGCCTTGCACAGATCAACAAAGCCAGCAACAGAACAACCAACCAGACTACAGCAAGGCATGGGAGGATTATTACAAGAAACAGAGTGAGTAAAAGTCTGTATGTGTGCATGTGCATGTTGCATCAGTTAAATGTGTTGGGCTAGGATCTAGGAGAGGCCAGGGTTCAAATCTCCTCTCAGCCATAAAGCTCACTGGGTGACCTTTTAATTTTTATATATATAACAATTATTCAATATCATCATTTAACATCCATTTTCTAGTTTTCCCCCTCCCTGTTGACTTCCCCCAACTTCCATTTCTGGTTTGTTACACCAAATGTTACATTCTGCTGTTTATACATAATGTTCTGTTATTACTGATTATATTTCTTGTTCTCTGTAAATAAAGTTGTAAATGTTTATTTAAATCCTGACAATGATTGACAAATAGTAAATTTTGAAGTAGAAAACAATATACGGTGGATGAAACAAAGATCATTCGAGTTTGCAGATAAACCTGGAAACATGTTGGCATGGCAACTGAAGAAAAAACAGAAAGAGATGATAATCAACAGAATAATGGATGAAGGGAAACTCCTAGACAACCCTAAAGAGTTAAACAACAGTTTTGTGAGATACTTTAAAAAACTATACAAGAGGGAGACCGAGACTGAAGATGAGATAAAAGAATATCGGAAAGGGAAACAACTACCAGTGATACCAAAAGGAAGAACTGAATCTTTAAATGCCCCAGTGTCTATGATGGAAATACATGAAGCCATAAGAAAAACAAAGAAAGGAAAATCCCCTGGTCCGGACAGAATTACGGCCCTTCACTATAAAAAATTAGAATAATAATAATAATAATTTTTTTTAAAAAAATATATCCCGCCCTCCCCAGCCGAAGCCGGGCTCGGAGCAGCTAACAACAGTAAAATAATATAGCATTCTAAAATCAATTCATTATAAAATCAGTTCAAATAAAATTAATGGCAACCATTGGGCTAGAGTTCTGTGAGGATTGCCAAAGGCCTGGTGGAACAGCTCTGTCTTGCAGGCCCTGCAGAAAGATGTCAAATCCCGCAGGGCCCTAGTCTCTTGTGACAGAGCGTTCCACCAGATTGGAGCCACAGCCGAAAAAGCCCTGGATCTGGTTGAGGCCAGCCTAACCTCCCTGTGGCCCGGGACCTCCAAGATGTTTTTGTTTGAAGACCGTACGTTCCTCCGTGGGACATACCAGGAGAGGCAGTCCCATAGGTATGGGGGTCCTAGGCTGTATAGGGCTTTAAAGGTTAAAACCAGCACCTTAAACCTGATCCTGTACTCCACCGGGAGCCAGCGCAGCTTGGATAGCACTGGGTGAATGTGATCCGGCAGCGAGGACCCCATAAGGAGTCTTGCCGTGGCATTCTGCACCTCCGGATGCCGGGAGTTGAGCTGATACAGGCTCGTTTTATCTTGAGCCCAAGCAGGGCGTAGTCTCGCAACGAAAGGATAAGCAGGTAATGTGCTACATGCTGAAGTTTATTTACAAGCTATGCTGAGAGCATACAAGCATGCATCCTGCCTCTGTGAGAGCAGAGAAGCAACTCTTCTCGACACAAAGAAACTGAGAGAGCACTGAAAAACAGGAAACCAGTGTACGTCACATCCAGTCTCCCATTCCCGTGGGAACCCAACAGTAACTCTGACTGTGGAATGCAAACAATGTCTTGTGACATGCAGCTGCTGCTCAGTGAGGGAAATAGAAACCAACATCCTCCCCCTTTCTGTGAACATCACTGGGCAGCATGTCCGTACAATATCAGTACAAACCCAACTTCTGCACATAGGTATAGTGTTGATCCCTTGATACAATCTTGGACAATACATCAGCAGGAATTTCATTACCTGGCATATAGGACACCGTTACAAGTCCCTTCTGAACACATTCCCTAGCATGTTGCAGTTTCAATTGCAAATGCTTCGTGCTTTGCTTACAACCTTCAGAATTCAGCAAAGCCAAACATGCTTTGTTGTCCTGGTAAACCTGGATTGGACATTTGACAGGAATTTTCATGTCTTTGCACAATTGTAGCAACCATTCACAATCTTTAAGTGAATAAGACAGTGCATTCAGTTCAGCTTCACAAGTACTTAAGCTAACTGTTGTTTGCTTCTTGCATGACCAATCAAAAAGACCCTGATTGTACATGTAGCAAACTCCAGACGTGCTTTTCCTGTCTGTAGTGTCACCACCAAAACTTGCATCTGCAAATATTTCAAGACCACCAGACTTCTGATTGTTAAATCTCAGTCTGTAATGCATAGTGCCTTTCAAATAGCGAGCTATGCATTTCAGAGCTTTCCAATCCTTAACAGTAGGATTGTTGACTTGTCTGCTTAGCAAATTACAGCTAACAGCAATGTCTGGTCTTGAACATCTGGCAATGAAGTTTAGTTTGCCTAGGACACTTCTGTACAGTGTAGTGTCAGAAAATGCTCCTTCAGTATCATCTACCTGATAACCTGTTGTCATCGGTGTGTCTACAGGGTTAGCATCCATCAGGTTTAGTTTGCTTAACACATCAGCAATTTTCCGTGACTGGTGTACTAGAATGTTACCATCTTGATCTCTCTCTATTTCTAGAGATAGGTAGTTGTTTACCTCACCAAGATCTTGTTGGGATACTGCCAGGGAGATAAAGTCCATCATGGCCCCCAAGCCGCCTGCCGGACGATCCATCGATCTCCCGTAGACACGCAGTATCAGCAATTAGCGACATGAGCTCCAGAACATTCTAGAGCCGATGCACACTCTTTATCAGCAGATAATGCACAGCAGAAGTCGCACTCAGGAGAGCATTATTTACAAGTTTTATTCAGCATTGATCAGAACAAAGAAAAACATGACTGCCTGCATCAGTGTCTACGACACAGAGAGAGAGAAACGAAAGCAATAGAAAACATAAACTTCCTGTGAACAGGAAATGCGCAGACTCTGTGACTCACAAAGCCTGCTCCCTTTTAAGGTGGAACGGAAATATCCTAACAGATCTTTCATGTCAAAGTGCTCTTTCAGTTGAGCTAGGGCGTTATTGTACATTGTGACATCCTTCCAAAAGAACAAAATATCATCAACATAAAACAAGCAATACAGCTTCTTTTGCCCCTCCTCTTTGACAAATACACATGGATCAGCTTTCCCTTGCTCAAAACCTAGAGAAAACAATACTTCAGTGAGTTTTGTGTGCCAACACCGTGCACTTTGTTTGAGACCATAAAGAGACTTCTTCAGAGAACAAACAAAACCCTGTTTTACCTGTACGCCATCAGGTGGAAGCATATAAAGTGATTCACCTAGAGATCCATACAAAAATGCTGTATTCACGTCGTGGTGAGAAACGTGAAGATTCTCTTCTGCAGCAAGCTTGAGCATAAGGCTAATGCTCTCATACCTCATGGTGGGTGAGTAGGTCTCGTGATAGTCTTCACCTGGTACCTGTGAAAAACCTCTGGCTACCAATCTGGCTTTGTGTCTGACTATCTTGCCATTTTGATCTGTCTTCGCTTTGAAGACCCATTTGCTTCCAAGCAGTTTCATTCCTAGAACTACTGGAACTAGCTCCCATGTTTTGTTCCTCTCTAAGGAATCAAGCTCAGCCTTCATGGCATTTAACCATGGCTCAGCATCCTTTCAATCCAAGTCCTGGATTTCTTGGAAGCTTGAAGGTTCAAATACCTTCTTGGAGCTTTTAACAGCTGCCACTGCTGTTTTAGCAAATTCATCAGCAAATCTCTTTGGAGATCTGCCTTTAGTGGCTCTTTGTGACCTGCGAATTAGCCGTAAGTCTTCAACACTCTCCTCTTCCTTTTTAGGAGAAAAGTGGCCAATAGTAAACAATGGTTCCTCCAATTCTTGATCAGAGCCTTCAGAGGGTCGCATAGAGGCTTTCACACTCTTGAAATCCTCTGAATCATCCGATTCAGTCTCTGATTCAGGATCAGGACCTTGATCAGTGGGTGTGGGTGGTTGCACATCCAGTCTCCCATTCCTGTGGGAACCCAACAGTAACTCTGACTGTGGAATGCAAACAATGTCTTGTGACATGCAGCTGCTGCTCAGTGAGGGAAATAGAAACCAACAGTTTCTGGGTCAGTCTCAATGAGGGCAGCCCCACGTAGAGTGAGTTACAATAATCCAATCTGGAGCTGACCGTCGCGTGGATCACAGTGGCTAGGTCAGGGCGAGAGAGGTAAGGAGCCAACTGCTTAGCTTGGCGGAGATGAAAAATGCCGCCTTTGTTATAGCTGCAATCTGCACCTCCATGGAAAGGGAGGTGTCAAAGATTACACCCAAACTCTTAAATGACAGGTGCTGGCACTAATTGCGCCCCCACAAGAGATGGGAGTTGCCCCCCCAAATCCCATATCGTCCAGACCCAGCCAAAGGACCACTGTCTTAGAAGGATTTATCTTCAACCGGCTCCCACGTAACCATCCAGCCACAGCTTCCAAACATCTGATCAGTGTGTCTGGGGCCGAGTCAGGATGGCCATCCATCAACAGATAGAGTTGGGTGTCATCAGCATACTGATGGCAGCCCAGCCCAGCCCAAAACTCCGGACAAGCTGGACGAGGGGGCCTATAAAGATGTTGAAAAGCATCGGGGAGAGTATCGCACCCTGTGGCACTCCACACACCAAGGAGTGGTGTGAGGACAGTTTCCCCCAAACGCTACCCTCTGTCCCCGACCAGAGAGAAATGAGCGCAGCCATTGAAGGACTGTGCCCTGGATCCCCACATCGACGAGGCGGTGGTCCAGGAGTTCGTGATCGACCATGTCGAAGGCTGCTGACAGGTCTAAAAGAATCAGCAGCCTCGACCCGCCTCGATGCAGCTGCCTACTGAGATCATCTGTTAGGGCGACCAGAGCCGTCTTGGTCCCATGACCACATCGGAAGCCGGATTGGAATGGATCCAGAGCCGATGTTTCATCCAGAAACCCACCAAGCTGTTCAGCAACCACTCTCTCAATCACCTTACCCAGGAACAGAAGATTCAAAACCGGGCGGTAATTGGATAGATCTAAAGGATCTAATGATGTTTTCTTTAAGAGCGGGCACACCACTGCCTCCTTCAATTACTCTGGGAATGTCCCAGTGCCAAGGGACAAATGGATTATATCCCGGGGGGGCGCACCTTGTCTGGATACACTCTAATCAGCCAGGATGGGCACGGGTCAAGAGGACAGGTGGTGGGCTTTCCAGCTCGGAGGAGTCTGTCCACATTGGCTGGGGATATCCAGTCAAAGTGGTCCAATACTGGACCCGAGGTATGGTTTTCCCAGTAGTGATGTATGGAAGTGAGAGCTGGACCAAAAAAAAGGCTGATCGCCGAAGAATTGATGCTTTTGAATTATGGTGCTGGAGGAGACTCTTGAGAGTCCCATGGACTGCAAGAAGATCAAACCTATCCATTCTTAAGGAAATCAGCCCTGAGTGCTCACTGGAAGGACAGATCCTGAAGCTGAGGCTCCAATACTTTGGCCACCTCATGAGAAGAGAAGACTCGTTGGAAAAGACTCTGATGTTGGGAAAGATGGAGGGCACAAGGAGAAGGGGACGACAGAGGACGAGATGGTTGGATAGTGTTCTCGAAGCTACCAGCATGAGTTTGACTAAACTGCGGGAGGCAGTGCAAGACAGAAGTGCCTGGCGTGCTCTGGTCCATGGGGTCACAAAGAGTCGGACATGACTAAACGACTAAACAACAACAACACTGGACCCGAGGACAGTCAAGGGGCCTCCAGTTCCGTTATTGTATCCAAATTGGCAGGGAGGTCACGGTGGAGCAACAGGACGTTCTCCGCAAAAAAGCTCGCAAATGCCTCACAGCTGTGTGTCAAATTGTTATTTAAATTTGGCTGTCCCTCCAGGGATGTTAAAGACCTAATTATACTAAATAATTGCACCAGGCAAGAGCTAGCGGATGCAATGGAGGCCGAGAAGTAAGACTTCTTAGCGGCCTTCACTGCCATCTCATAGGTTTTCATAAAAACCCTATAAGATGTTATTGAAGCTCTGTCACGGGCACCCTGCCATACTCGCTCTAGCCGTCTGAGGTCCCGCTTCATTTTCCGGAGCTCCTCGGTAAACCAGGGAGCCCGGTTTCTGCGGGGTCGCAGAGGGCGCTTAGGTGCGATCTCATCGATGGCTGCCAGGAGCTGGATATTCCAGCCCTCAACAAGCTCAGTCAATGAGTCGCCAGGGGGAGCAAGGTCCCGCAAGGTTTGACGGAATCTATCAGAGTCCATCAGCCTCTGCGGGCGAGCCCAAATCGGCTCGCCACCTAAGCAGGGTGGGGGTGGAAAGGCAATCCTGGCTTTCAGAGCGTAGTGATCAGACTATGGCACCTTCATCGAAGGAAACATGATCACATCTATGCCTGCACCAAAGATCAAATCCAGCGTGTGACCTGCTTGATGTGTGGGGCCCGAAACAAACTGGGAAAGCCCTAGTGTCGCCATGGAAGACACCAGGTCCAGAGCCTGTGAGGAGGGAGTGGCATCAGCATGGATGTTGAAGTCCCCCAATACCAATAGGTTAGGGAACTCCAAGGCCCAGCTGGCCACTGCCTCCAGTAGGCCTTACAGGGTGGCTGCTGGTGTGCTAGATGGCTGGTACACCAGGCAGACAGCCAAGCTCTCCTCGGAACCCCACACTAGGCCAACACATTCAATGCCGGGGATCGATGGCGATGGTAGAGCCCTGAAAGGACAATCTTCTCGGTTTAATAATGCCACCCCTCCCCCCTCGGCCCACAGTCCGTGACTGGTGGAGGACAGAGAAACCCGGGGGTGCCATCTCTTGTAAGGTAACTGTTTCCTCTTCGCGCACCCAGGTCGACCCCCTGTGAGGTAAAGAAATCTCACAGGGTGGCAGTTTTGCTGCCTATAGAGCTGGCATTGCACAACACCAGTGACGGAGGTGAGTAATCCTTGCTCACCCTACCGTCGTCCCTCGAGATGGGGCACAGATTGGAAGGGGTATGAGCATATCCATATCTCAATCCCCTTCACCTATAAAATCTGCCCCCACCGCCATACCTCCCTCACCCCTCCACGGTAGCAATCCCAAGCCTCATACTATCCTCCATTGATGGCATTGATGTTACTCTTTCGCAGCCTAGTTATTCTGTTTATAATAGCAACAA
The DNA here is from genome assembly GCF_964106645.2 of Podarcis pityusensis. Taxonomy (NCBI): domain Eukaryota; kingdom Metazoa; phylum Chordata; class Lepidosauria; order Squamata; family Lacertidae; genus Podarcis; species Podarcis pityusensis. The sequence goes on from NC_138045.1 coordinate 24,024,046, forward strand.
CTCGATAAACTCTAATAGTCGAGTAGGACAAGCCAGCTAATCATCAGCTACCTCTCTGATTATATGAAACTATTACATTATTTGTCAACCTTCTATTATAATATTAGACTAACCGATTAATTAAATCGGAAAATAAACCACAAAACATTCCACAGCTAAACAGAACTACCATATAACATACATTCAGGGAAGAAAAACCACCTAAATAGCAGGAGAACAACAATCAAGCATCTAACAGTAAACAAGCAAAACTTAAATATAATCATGAAACAATGGACTATAAAGAACTAAAACAGATGGCAAAGGAACGGGGGGGGGGGGAAAGAAAAAAGAAAAAAGTTTCTTGTAGCAGAGGAAGTTCTTGTAGCATCACATGCCAGCTCGAGAAGATTCATTAGCACTACCGATGAAGACACTAATAAACAAGATAATGGAAGAAGGAAAAACACCAGATACTTGGCAACAAGCGCACATTTTAGTGATACCTAAACAAGGACAAAACAAAGAGAACATCAATAATTATCGACCAATTTCACTACTTAATATTGATTATAAAATCTACGCAGACATACTGGTTTTAAAAGACTACATTAATGAAGAGCAAGCGGGGTTTTTACCAGAGAGGAAAATCAGCAATAACATAAGAATAGTAATAAATGTAATAGAATATCTGGAGCTGAGACCGAATAAAAAAGTGGCCTTTATATTTATAGATGGTGAAAAAGCGTTCGACAATGTATCATGGAAATTCATAGAAAAAGTTATAGAAAAAATGGGCATGGGAGAACAATTTATAAAAGGGTTAAAAGCGATATATAAGGGGCAAACAGCAAATTTAATAATTAATGGGGAAATGACCAAATATTTTGATATTGAAAAGGGGACCAGGCAGGGATGCCCTCTTTCCCCATTACTTTTCATATTAGTACTGGAAGTGCTAAATCAAGAGATAAAACTGGATCAGGATATAAAAGGAATAAATTTGGGTAACAGATCATACAAACTGCGGGCATTTGTGGATGATTTGATATTAATGGTAGAGAATCCAAAGGAAAGTATTGCAAAACTATTGGGTAAAATGAGACTTTGGCAAGGTCTCGGGCTACAAGCTGAATAAAGAAAAAAAAAATTAATGGTAAAAAACATGAGTGATCGTGAGGAAAAGGAACTTGAGGACAAGACTGGGATACAAATAGCAAAGAAAGTAAAATACCTAGGAATACAAATGATGATGGAAAACATAAGCTTATTCGAAGATAATTATAATAAAACCTGGAGAGAGGTGAAAAAAATATGGAAATTTGGTCAAGATTAAATTTATCTCTGTGGGGCAGAATATCAGCCATAAAAATGAGTATATTACCAAAATCATTGTTTCTTTTCCAAACGATACCAATAATAAGCAAAATGGACTGTTTCAACATATGGAGGAAAGACATAGTAAAATTCTTATGGCAAGGGAAAAAACCTCGTATCAAGTATAAATTATTAACTGAGAAAAAGAAAGAGGGGGCTTTGGTCTTCCTGATCTGAAGATTTATTATGAGGCAGCATGCCTCAACTGGTTAAAAGACTGGATAACATTGAAAAAGGCAGACATTCTAGACCTAGAAGGCTGGAATACGAGGTTTGGCTGGCATGCCTACTTAATTACAACAAAGTGGCATTGCGTAAGGATTCTTTAAATCATATAGTTAGAAACTCATTATATAAGGTCTGGGACAGGTATCACAGATTATTAGAGCCTAAGATGTCCTGGTGGGTATCCCCAGTAGAGACGATATCGGTAAAAAAGAAGAATATGGATACAAAATAATTCAACAAGAAACCAGAAGCGTATCTTCTGGGATTAATAACAAATGACATCCCCCATAAATAAGAAAAGGATATTCTTATACGCATCCGCTGCCGCAAGAGTTCTTATAGCAAAGAACCGGAAGGGAGACAAAATACCCACAATAATAGATTGGCAAATCAAACTTACTGAATTTCTTGAATTGGCCAAAATGATGGCAGCTATCAAGGTCAAACAAATCAAAATTTAATAAAAGAATGGAGTTGCGTGAATGAATATATGAAAAAACACTGCTCCGGTACAGAAATATTGATATGTAAAGAACAAAGTTTGTAAGGGGGAAAGGTTACAAATGCAAGTAAAATCAGAATATTTGTCAAATACAATATAACAACACAACTGTAAAGATAAGCTATAGAATTAAGGTTAAGCAACGATGGAAGGAAGTCAGATTTTAACTCACATTTTGAGTTATGTTGAACCAATGGGGGGTGAGGTGGGGGGATGCTTTGTGTTACTAACATGTACATATGTGTAAACCTTTCTTTCTGTTATTTTGTAGAGATGAAAACTTCAATAAAAATTAATTTAAATAAAGAAATAAATCCTGCCAACAAGTCCGTGTTTTTGTTGTTGTTTCTGCAAGTATGTTGTAAAGGGTTCCCATTCTTTTCCAAAGTCACTATTGTCCTTCTCACGCAGTTTGTCCATTAACTTTGCCAGTTCTGCATAGTTCATCAATTTTTCTTGCCATTGTTCTGTATATGGTGTTTCTCCAGTCTTCCAATTTTGTGCTGTTAGAATTCTTGCTGCCGTAGTAGCGTTCATGAATAATGTCCAATTTTTCTTTGGCATTTCTTGTCCTAGAATACCTAACAAAAAGGCTTCTGGTTTTTTCACAAAGGTTATTTTGAACATTTTTTTCAATTCATTATATATCATTTCCCAATTTTTTAGAATAATCTTACAATCCCACCACATGTGATAAAATGTACCTTCTTCTTTAAATCTCCAACAGTTCTTCTGTTCTGTTTTATACATTTTGGTCAGTTTTAATGGTGTAATGTACCACCTGTACATCATTTTCATATAATTCTCTTTCAACAATATACAATCCGTAAATTTCAAGTTCACTTTCCAAAGCCTTATTCAATCCTCAAATTGTATGTTATGACCTATGTCCTGTGCCCACTTGATCATTACTGCTTTAACTTCCTCATCTTTAGGTTCCCATTCCAACAGAATATTATACGCCTTCTTTAACAATTTAGAATTATCATCAATTATATCCTTTTGGAATTTGGAAACTGTGTAAGTGAATCCTCTCTTATTATCTTCGTCGAAGATTTCATTTAATTGCCTATAATGCAACCAACTCTGAAGGTGTTCCTTTATCTCATCATAATCTTTCAATTTCCACTTTCCTTCTTGTTCTACTAATAAATCTCTATATGTTGGCCATATCCCTTTCATTGTTAACGTTTTAAGTGATAATGCTTCGATAGGTGACAACCACCACGGAGTTTTGGATTCCAGTAATTCTTTGTATTTTCCCCATACCCTTATCAGGGACTTTCTAATTATGTAATTGTGGAATCCTTTGTGTACTTTTACTTTTCCATACCACGGGTATGAATCTGTCAGGGAACTGCCATCAGCTCAGAGGCGAGAGGTGGAAGGGCAGTTGTGTTATAGGGAACCTCCGAAGATCTTGCGAAGCAGTTCCTCCTCCAGTGGGGAGGAGGTGCAGGGACCAGGAGATGCTAGGGAGAGCCTCAACACCGAGCCTGAGCAAAGTGGAGGGGAGGGAAGTACCCCTTTGCCAGCGCCCACTCTGCACAGTAGGTTTCGGTGCAGAGAGGGGAGGAGAAGGCTGGGGGTCATGCGACTGTTATGCTGGGGGAGGTACAAGGACCGGCCACTCCCAGATTCTGCTAGCGACTGAGCCAGACATGAACTTGCGACACTCTTCACTGTAAATAGTTTGCACTAAGAATAAAGCTTGGAAAAGACAGGTCAGAGTCTTGTCTGTTTGCTCTCGAGCAACCACACCACCACCTGACAGAATGCCAATCAAATCTGTTATCGTGTCCTTCTAACTATTGCCTCCTCTTTTTCCAATTTAATCCAATCCCGAATCCAAGTAAGGCATGCTGCTTCATAGTAAATTTTAAAATCTGGAAGAGAAAAGCCTGCTCTCTCTTTTAAATCTGTAAGTATTTTATACTTTATTCTTGGCCTTTTCCCATTCCAGATAAATTTTGAAATATCTTGCTGCCATTTTTTGAAGCAAGCATTATTATTATTTTTATTTTTATTGGTATTGTCTGAAAAACGAACAGCATTTTTGGCAATACATTCATTTTTATTGCAACAATTTGTCCTAAAAAACAGAGATTCATCCTATTCCCAAATTCCTTTTTATTTCATTCCAATTTTTTTTTTCATAATTGTCTTTATAAATATTAAGATTCTTTGTCATCAACCATATTCCTAAATATTTTACCTTTTTGTGGATTTCTATATCTATAGATTCTGATAGTTCTTTCTTTTCTGATTCTTTAAAATTTTTAACTAACAGTTTGGTTTGGTTTTTATTAAGTTTAAAACCTACCACTTGTCCAAACTTTTGAATTTTTTCTTTTACTCTCGGGAGAGAATTCTTTGGGTCTTCTACAGTAATAACCAAATCGTCCGCGAAAGCTTTCAATTTATGTTCATTTTTCTTTATTCTTATTCCTGCTACTTCTTTATCCATTCTAATATTCCTTGCCAGAACCTCCAGGACCAGAATGAACAAAAGCGGTGATAATGGACATCCTTGTCTAGTTCCTTTTTGTATTTTACATTGATTTGGTTAATAATCAACTTTGCATTCTGTTCTGAATAAATAGCTTGTATTCCCCTATTAAATTTTACTCCAAATTCCATTTCTTCAAGAACTTTTTTCATGAAGTCCCAAGAAACATTATCAAATGCTTTTTCTGCATCTATAAACATCAATGCTGCTTGTTTTTTCTCATTTTGCACTTCCAGGTTATGTTTATGTTTCAGATGTTTCTGATATTATCTTTCATTTGTCTACCTGGAAGAAATCCTGCTTGATCTTGATGTATATGTTCCTCCAAAGAGCTTTTCTTTCTGTTAGCAGGGATATATGCAAACAGTTTTTAATCGTTGTTTAATAGTGAGATAGGCCTATAATTTTTAACTAACCTTATATCTGAATCTTGTTTTGGGTTTAATGTTATATAGGCCTCTTTCCATATTTCTGGGACTTCCCCTGTGTTTAAAATCTCATTCATCTTTTAAGGGAATCACAAGATGTTCATTTAATTTTTTATAATACTTTGCTGAAATTCCATCTGGTCCTGGGGATTTATCTGTCTTTGCTTGATTTATTGCATCTAATATTTCCTGCGATGTTATTTCGGCATTTAATCATATCTGTTTTTCATCTTTTATTTTTGGGAGATTGCTACTTTTTATATATTCTTCCATCAGTGTCTTCTTTTCAATTCCTTTTTTATAAAGTTCTGTAAAGTACTTAATGAAGGCTTCCCTTATTTCCTTTGGTTTATCAGTGACCTTACCATTATGTTTTCTCTTATTTATATAGGTTTTTTGCTCACTTTTCCTCACTTGCAATGCTAGTAATTTCCCTGGTTTGTTGGCATGTTCAAAATACTTTTGTTTCATCATTTTAATTTTCCAACTTATTTCGTCATTAATCAACACTGAATATTGACTTTGTAATAGTTTAATTGCCTGTTTGACTGTGTCTTTATTGGATTTTTTTATTAATTCTTTTTCTTTCTTTGAAATTTCATCTAAAATTTATTTCTTTTTCTTTTCTCTTGCCTTTTTCCTAATTGAGTTTTGTTGTATAAACAGTCCCCTCATGACTGCTTTGCTAGCGTCCCATACTGTTTGCAGCCTGGTTCCAATTTTAAGGTTTAATTCAAAGTAATCTCCCAGAACCCTTTTTTTTGCCTTTTCTAACAAGATTTTATCATCTAATAGATCTTCATTCATTCTCCATTGTAATGAGTATGGGTTGCTCGTGCGTAAGTTGCCGCCTCTCCTGGCTTTGTTCCCTTGTTAAACCTTTCAGTCTGGACAGCCCTTCCTTTCGTGGCTGCCTCAGTCGCTAGCAGAATCCGTCAGTGGGCGTTTCTTAAACCTTTTCCAACATAAAAGTTGTTTGACACCCAGTCTGCTCCTACTCTCTCTGCGCGGAAGTCTTCTGCGCAGGGAGGGCGTGGGTAGCGGAGGACCCGTGCTCTCCCCGCTGGTGTCCGGTGAAGAGTCTGGGAGCCCTCTCGCCGATTCCCCCATCTGCCCCTCTTTATTCCTGGTGTTGCGCTGAATTGCTTCCCCATCTGCTGAGCTGCCTCTCTCCCTGCTGGGCCCTTCTCCAGCATCATTTGAGAGCCTTCCCTCCGCCTCTAGCTCCGATGTCAGTTCCCTGACATCCATCTAAAGGTGGATTGACTTTCTTTCAAAATTTCCATTATTATAGGACTATGATCCGACAATGTTCTGGGATCTATTTCAGTGGTTTTTTACTTTTGATTCTAATTCTTTTGAAATCCAAACTGGATCCAGTCAGGCACTACTGCCATGTACATGTGGAAAAAAGGTGAACTCTTTATCAAACACATGTTTTACCCTCCAGATATTTATTAAATTCAATGTCTCTGTCATATCAAAAAAGGTTTTGGGTAGTCTACCTTCTTTGGTGTCTTTTTTCCTAATTGATCTGTCGATCTCTAATGATGGTACCCCATTCAAATCTCCCATTAGTATTACCTTCTCATCTGCAAACTCCAAAAGGTTTGTTTCCAATTTTGGAGAGAATTTTGATTTATTTTTATTTGGTGCATATATTCCCACCAATACTATCTTTTCTCCTTGAACTTTAATTTATACCACTAGAATTCTCCCTTTATCATCTTTTTGGATTAGCTTGGGTTCAAGTGCAGGTTTAATGTAAAATACTACACCACGTCTTTTAGCATTGTCTGCTGAAACAAAATCCATCCCTACTTTTTTATTAATAAGAATTCTTTTGTGTTTGTTTGCTATGTGTGTTTCCTGAAGACAAACTATATCTACATTTTGTTTAAGAATTACATGTTCAATCCTTTTTTAAAAACAAAAATATTTTTTATTAAATTTTCCATTTTAACAATCCAATCAAATCACATTAAATATTCCAAATTATACAAATACATATCATATAGTCCAAATATTCCGCCAAATTATAAATTTTTATTGGGACTTCCCATGCTTCAAGTTCGGTGGGGCTCTGATCATCTTATATCTCTACTGCCTTGAGTTTCCAATAGTTCCTTTAAATCTTCCTGTTGTTACCCTTCCTTCTTTCATGGCCTCTGAGTTGTTTCCACAGGCGAGTTGAAGTAAATAATGATATGCCTCTGTGTGAAATTAGTATGCTTGACTCTCCCACTATTGCAGCTGGTAAGCCTATTGTTTGCAGTATCTCCTCACACACTGGTGTTTATGCCGAATCAATGCAAAAGTTCATTTCGCCGCTGGCAGACGCCATCTTCTCTCAGTTCTGATGAAATCAAATCTAGGCATTTACTCATTAATTTTCCCAGACCAGTTGCATCAAACAGCCTTTCCAGGGGAGATTTGCCAAGCTGGACTTGAAGTACAGATATATTAACAAATTAAGAGCTCACCTTCCCCTATGACTATTTATCTCTGCAGCCTGGTCTTTCCAAAGTTTTTTTGAAGTCTCTCCAGCGGCTAGCGAGATCCTGCTCCTTTCTAATATCCATATTTGGAGAGTCTTTTATCTTCTTCCAAGCGTTTCAAAAAACAAAAGCTTTAGTTACCGTATTTTTCGCTCTATAACACGCATCTGACCATAACACGCACGTAGTTTTTAGAGGAGGAAAACAAGAAAAAAATATTCTAAACGAAACAGTGGATGTATGATTTTTATGGTTTATGCTGTGGCCCCAGACATGTGATCTGACGGTGAGTTTGGGGTAGCCCAATGCAAAAATCCTGAGGATCCATGTGGATCCGTGCTTTGTAACCACGTTTTAAGTGGGGAGGGAAGGAAAAGCACTCAAGGGACAAGGAGCACGCGTGGAGAAGGAGCTTTTCGGCGAGCTGAGCGGGGAGGAGGGAGGGAAAGAGCACTGTTGCTTTAAAGGTATACTTAAGGTATTTGCCCTGTGCCTGGGTTTTTTTCCATTTAACAGTTTGCAGCCTTTTCCTTCTGCTCCTTGTTTTGAGGCAGAATAGATTTGAGCAAGTGAGGAGGACTTGGATTGCAGGGGATTCGCCATTAGCTGTGTAAAAGCGCTCCTCCTTGCAGCCTGAGTGATAAACAGCCACCAGCAGCAATAGAATGGAGAACAAAAAAGCGGTAGGGGCACTAGGACCCAGACAATGCTTGAATCTATCCTGCCTGAAAACAAGCTGCTCCGTCCTAGCGGATCAGCTGAGACACGGGGATTTGCGAAGTTTTCCCCTCTCCCTCATCCCCAGCCTTTTTTTTTTTTTACTTCCTGGTTTTCACTGCGTGGCTCAGAGCTCGAGGTTGGTTTTATTTTGCTGCTGGTTGCTTAAATTTTATCTTTCCTGCCGTCCCTCTGCAGCCTCATTGCTCTGTTTAGAGAGCGCGCAGACCTTTGCTAGCGTCTGTCCCTCCTCCTGTGTAAGCGGCTGCTGCCCGCTTTACTGCCATGGCTCTCCTTCCCTCCCTCCTCCCCGGGTCCAGGTCGCTTTAAAGCAAAGCGAGAGCCTCGTAGAGCGTGTAAGCGGCTCCCGCTTTGCTTGACTGACAGCAGCCATGGCTCCGATCCGTGCATTCGCTCCGTAACACGCACAGGCATTTTCCCTTACTTTCTAGGAGCAAAAAAGTGTGTGTTTTGGAGCAAAAACTACGGTATATAATATTGTTATTTTCTTTTTATATATATATAAAATATTTATTAAAGTTTAAACATTGCAAAAAAGAAAAGAAAGACAAAAGAGAAATATAAACAATAAACAGTAACAAAACCTCAAAAACAAAATCAAATACAGCAGTACAAAACATCAACAATACAAAAAAACAAAAGAAAAAACAAACAAAAGCATTTAAAAAAACCCCAAAAGAAAACAAACAAACATACAAAAGAACCCCATATTTTCATATCCTTATCTTTCATTAGCTTCTTTCCTCGACTTCCTCACACCTCCTTTTTTGTATTCTAGTTCAATTAAATATTCTAGCAAGTCCTTTCCCTTTCACAAATTTGGTTCCATAATTTAACTTAACGAAATTTTAGACTTAAATTTACATCTTTACCCAATGTCAATCTATTCATGCTTAATTCTTTATAATATTTCTACTAAAGTCATATAGCTTCTTTCCAGCATCTTTCTAACATTCATTAATTTTAGAATATTTCTGTAAATAAGCTTTGAATTTTTTCCAATCTTCTTCCACCGACTCTTCTCCCTGGTCTCGGATTCTGCCAGTCATTTCCGCCAGTTCCATATAATCCATCAGCTTCATCTGCCATTCTTCCCTGGTAGGTAGGTCTTGTGTCTTCCAGTGCTTTGCGATGAGTATTCTTGCTGCTGTTGTAGCATACATGAAAAAAACTCTGTCCTTCTTTGGCACTAATTGGCCCACCATGCCCAGGAGAAAGGCCTCTGGTTTCTTTAAGAAGGTATATTTAAATACCTTTTTCATTTCATTATAGATCATCTCCCAGAATGCCTTAATCTTTGGGCATGTCCACCAAAGGTGAAAGAAAATGCCTTCAGTTTTGTTGCATTTCCAACATTTATTATCGGGCAAATGATAGATTTTTGCAAGCTTGACTGGTGTTATGTACCACCTGTAAATCATTTTCATTAAATTCTCTTTTAAGGCATTACATGCCGTAAACTTCATACCAGTGGTCCATAACTGTTCCCAGTCAGCCATCATAATGTTATGTCCAACATCCTGTGCCCATTTAATCATAGGAGATTTCACCATTTCATCCTGAGTATTCCATTTCAGTAGCAAGTTGTACATTCTTGACAAATTCTTAACTTTAGGGTCTAACAATTCTGTTTCCAGCTTTGATTTTTCCACTTGAAAACCTAATTTTTTGTCCTGATTGTATGCCTCCATTATTTGATAATAATGGAGCCAATCTCGCACTCTGTTTTTTAATTTTTCAAAGCTCTGTAATTTTAATCTGTCACCCTCTTCTTCCAAAATTTCCCAATACTTCGGCCATTTGGCCTCCATATTGAGTTTTTTCTGAGCCTTTGCCTCCATAGGTGACAGCCATCTTGGGGTTTTATTTTCTAACAGATCCTTATATCTTATCCAGACATTAAACAATGCTTTTCTTACAATATGGTTTTTGAACGCTTTATGTGCTTTAACCTTATCATACCACAAATATGTATGCCAACCAAATACATTATTGAAACCTTCCAAATCCAAAACGTCTGTATTTTCAAGAAGCATCCATTCTCTCAGCTAGCAAAAAGCGGCTGATTCATAGTAAAGTTTTAAGTCTGGCAGGGCAAATCCACCTCTTTCTTTAGCATCAGTTAAAATCTTAAATTTTATACGGGGCTTCTTGCCCTGCCAGACAAATCTGGAAATATCTCTCTGCCACTTCTTGAAACAGTCCATTTTGTCCAAAATTTGCAGTGATTGGAACAGAAATAACATTCTTGGCAATACATTCATTTTTATCACAGCAATTCGGCCTAGCAGCGATAGCTTCAAATTTGACCATATTTCTAAGTCTTTTTTCACTTCAGTCCAACATTTTTCATAGTTATCCTTGTATAAATTCACATTTTTAGCAGTCATGTTAACCCCTAAGTATTTCACTTTCTTGACCAGTGTCAAGCCTGTCTCTCTCTGAAACTTCTCTCTCTCAATCACATTCAGATTTTTCTCCAGGACTTTAGTTTTCATCTTATTCAACTTAAAACCTGCTACCTGACCAAATTCTTGAATCAATTCTAATACTCTTTTCGTGCTTGATTCTGGCTCCTGTAAAGTCAGTACTAAATCATCTGCAAATGCTTTCAACTTATACTGTTTAGATCCCACTTGTATACCTTTAACCAATTGGTCCCTTCTAATCATAACCTCCAGGACCGAAATAAAAAGCAATGGAGAAATTGGGCAACCTTGTCGTGTTCCTTTCTCAATCCTAAATTCTTCCGTCACTACGTTATTCACAATTAGTTTAGCCCTTTGTTCTGAATAAATTGCACCTATACCATTTCCAAAACTTTTACCAACCCCCATACCTAATAAATTCTACTTCATAAAACTCCAGGAAATATTGTCAAAGGCTTTCTCCACGTCCACAAAAATCAAAACTGCTTTAGTATTAATCTTCACTTCTAACTTTTCTAAAATGTTAATTATATTCCTCGTATTATCAGACAAATGCCTGCCCGGGAGAAAGCCCGCTTGGTCTTTATGAATTTCTTCTGCTAACACCTTTTTTAGTCTTTTAGCCAAAATATCTGCAAAAATTTTGTAATCCACATTAAGGAGTGATATGGGACGGTAGTTTTTGAGTTGCGTCTTTTCAGACTCTGATTTTGGTATAAGTGTAATATATGCTTCTTTCCACGATTCAGGTGCCCTTTTCCCTTCCAATATTTCATTGCAGACTTCCTTTAATGGTTGTATTAACCATTCTTTCAAAATTCTATAGTATCTAGAAGTCAGTCCATCCGGTCCTGGAGATTTACCCAGTTGCATATTCTGAATGGCCCCTTCTACTTCCCGATCTGTTATTTTGTAGTCCAGCATTAATTTGTTGGAAATTTTTTGTAGTCCGTTTATTTTCAAGAATTTATCAATGTCCATTTCGTTCTGCTTTTCTTGTGTATATAATTGTTTAAAATACCTCTGGAAGCACCTTCTAATTTCAGCTGGATTCTGTATATTCTTTCCTTCCACTTCCAGATTCGTAATAGTATTTAATTTTTGTCTTTTTTCCAATTGCCAAGCCAGCAGTTCCCCACACTTATTTGCCGATTCAAATGTCTTTTGTCTCATCTGTTTAATCTTCCATTCTATTTCCTGGTTCATCAATTTCATATATTGTACTTGATAAAACTTTATTTCTTTTAAGATCTCCTGGGACTTTGGTTTCACCCTCAATTTCTTCTCTCCTTCCTTTATTTTTTCCAGAATTTTGTCTTTTTTCTCATTTTGCCTTTTCTTCTTAATTGCATTCTGTTGTATCAAAAAACCTCTCATTACGGCTTTACTTGCGTCCCAGATTACTCTTTTTTCCACTGAAGTATTCATATTTATCTCGAAATAATCTTTCAAAGTTTTGGGGGCCTTTTTAGTAAATTCATCATTCCTGAACAAAGAGTCATTCATCCTCCATCTGAAGGAACCGGTTGGCATTAATTTCATTTCCATCTTCACCGCATTGTGGTCAGAGCTAGTTTTTGGGCAAATTTCAGCCTTACTGATCTTTGGAGCCAGTCCTCTAGTTACCCAGATTTGGTCAATTCTTGTCCATGTCATTTTAGCCTCCGAGAAGAAAGTTCCCTCTCTTCCCAGAGGATTCTTCATTCTCCAAACGTCAATTAAGTCCAAGTTATCAGTCATATCAAAAAATGTTTTTGGTAGTCTTCCATCCTTGGTAATTGTTTGTCTTTGCGCCTTGTCCATATTCGTAGATACGACACCATTCATGTCTCCCATCAAAATCATGTTATAATCCATCAAGATTTCATGTAACTTTTTGAAGAATTCCGATTTCCCTTCATTTGGTGCATAGATACCTATCACCAAATATCTATCTCCTTGTAATTGAATTTCAATTGCTACCAGTCTTCCTTGTTCATCTTTGAAGATAAATTTGGGTGATAGGTTCTCCTTTGCATAGAGTACCACTCCTCTTTTTTTGACTTTATCTGATGAAATAAATTCTTGACCTAATTTCTTGTTACTTAATAATTTCCTGTGTAATCTTGTCACATGCGTTTCTTGTAAACAAATGCAGCGTCATCCTGTGTGTGCTGGTCCCGGGGGTAAGGTACCTTGGGTGTAGCAGAGTCCACACGAAGAGGGGCAAGGTCCGAGGCAGAGAGCCGGGCGGGGAACAGGAACGCTGGAACAGGAGGCTGTGCAGGGAACAGGAACACCGGATGGTCGGGAACAGGAGGCCGAGCAGGGAACAGGAGTACCGGATAGTCAGGAACAGGAAGCCGAGCAGGGAACAGGAGTACCGGATAGTCAGGAACAGGAGGCCGAGCAGGGATCAGGAACACAGGAAGGTCCGAAGCCAACAACGACGTTGCTCCCGCAACCTGGGGCCGGGCTGACTGGGCTTTTATCCTCTTCTAAGGCCAGGGGCGGTCCCGGTCCCCAGGAGCCCCGCCTCCTCTGGCCTTAAGGCGAGCACTCCTCCTGGGGGCAACCAGTTCCCTTCGCCTCTCTGCCCTAAGCCTCTGCAGATCAGGAGAGGCCGAAGGGTTACTGGGCCCTGGAGGAGGCTCACCTGTGGCCACTGAGTCGTCAAGCCCCTCTGGGGCCAGAAGGGCTTCACCTGGGGCCAGCTCCTGATGCACTGCCACAGGTGCAGGCTCTTCAGCATCTAGGCCTTGCCCCAGTTCAGCCGGCCCTGGAGGCGGGGACTCCTGTGCAGGCTGGGATTCCTCTGTTTCATCCTCCGAATCGGAATCCCAGGCCATCACACCATCCCCCCTCCCAGGCCCCCCCCTCAACCGAGGGTCCGGACCCGGCTTGCCGGGGTACGTCGCGTGGAACTCTCGGAGGCAGGCAGGTGCGTGGACATTGGCCGCTGGTTCCCAGGAACGGTCCTCCGGTCCGTACCCCTTCCAGTCAATGAGATACTGCAGCTTTCCCCTGCGGTATCGGGAGTCCAGGATGCGTTCCACCTCGTACTCAGGCTCTCCCCGAACCAACACTGGCTGCGGTCGGGGACGGTTCGGGTGGAACTCGTCGGGTGGGGCCACCGGACTCAAAAGGGACCTGTGGAAGACCGGGTGAACCTTCAGGGTTGCGGGTAACCGGAGACGGAATGCCACAGGAGAGATTTGGTCTACGATAGGGAACGGGCCGGTGAAGCGGGCGTCCAACTTCCGCGAAGGTCGAGAGGGGTGGAGGTGGCGAGTGGAGAGCCAAACCAGGTCACCGACGCGAAGTTCCGGCCCCACCTGGCGGTGGCGTTCGGCCTGGGCTTTGTACGCTTCCTTGGCCTGGTGCAGTTGCTCCACCAAAAGCTGTTGCTGGGACTGGAGCTCTTGAAGCCACTCCGTCACCGCCGGGACCGCGGATGCCGGCAGCACCTCTGGAAACAGCCGTGGATGATAACCATAACTGGCCTGGAACGGGGTCTGCTGGGTGGACGCATTCACCGCGTTGTTATAGGCGAACTCCGCCAATGCCAGGTGGTCGACCCAGTCATCCTGCTGGTAGCTGCAGTAACACCGGAGGTACTGCTCCAGCACCGCGTTCGCCCGTTCCGTCTGGCCATCGGTCTGTGGGTGGTAGGCTGACGAGAGGCAGACCTCTGTCCCGAGGGTCTGGTGTAATGCTCGCCAGAACCGGGATGTGAACTGAACGCCCCGGTCGGACACCATGCGCTCAGGTAGTCCATGCAGGCGGAAGACATGCTGAAGGTACAGCTGAGCAGTTTCCTTGGCTGTGGGTACAGATGGACAGGGAGCGCAGTGCACCATCTTGGTGAAATGGTCGGAGAAAACCAGAAGGCAGGTACAGCCACGAGACGAGGGTAAGTCCACTACAAAGTCCAACGAAACTGTGTGCCAAGGGCGCGGTGGAACTGGCAATGGCTGAAGTAGGCCGGGGGGTCGCCCGGTAGGTCCCTTGGCGCGCCGGCAGACATCACAACCAGCAACGTAGCGAGCCACGTCAGCCTTCAGGCGGGGCCACCAAAACTCACGACTGACCAGATGGGTGGTCCGATACCGTCCAAAGTGCCCCGCTGCTGGGGCATCATGGGCCATCCGGAGAACCTCCAGCCGCAGTGGCCCTGGCGGGATGTACAGACGACCGTGGTGCAGCAGGAGGCCCTGATGCAGGACCAGCCCCGGATACTGTGGGCTGGACCCTTCAGCCAGCTCCCGGAGTCGTTCCTGGGCCCAAGCGTCGACCCGCTGCTGTTCCCGCACCCGAACCTGCAGTGGCTGCGCCTCCTGGGTGGCCAGGAATGCAGCCGGAGGTAGGATCGTGGTGGGTTCTGCTTGCTGTACCGTGTCTGTGTTGTCTTCAGGTTTCCGGGACAGGGCATCCGCCTTCTGATTCTGAGAGCTAGGGATGTAGCGGATCCGGAACTGGAACCGGGAAAAGAACAACGCCCACCGGATCTGTCTTTGGTTCAGCTTGCGGGTGGTCTGGAGGTACTCCAGGTTCCGGTGGTCGGTTCTCACCTCCACCGGATGTCGTGCCCCCTCAAGATGGTGGCGCCAGACCTCAAAGGCTACCTTGATGGCCAGTAGTTCCCGCTCCCACACAGTATAGTTACGCTCCGCTGGTAGGAGCTGGCGAGAATAGAAGGCACAGGGTAAGAGTGGCGCTTCAGGACCAATCTGTTGAGACAAGACGGCACCGAGAGCCGTACTGGAAGCGTCGGTCTCCACCACAAAGGGTCGAGAGGGGTCAGGATGTTGTAAGATTGGTGCCCTCTGGAAACAGGCCTTCAACCCCTGAAACGCCGCCTCTGCCTCCTTGTCCCAGGAAAACGGCGTCTTTGGGCGCAGTAGCCGGGTCAACGGGGTGGTGCGATGAGCATAATCAGCGATGAAGGTCCGGTAGTAATTGGCGAACCCCAGGAAACGCTGCAGGTCCTTGCGGTTCCGGGGTGCCGCCCATTCTTGAACCGCTGTCACCTTCCCCGGGTCCATTTGCACCCCATCTGGAGAGAGCCGGTGACCAAGGAAGTCCACAGTCCGCTGATGGAACTCGCACTTGCTGAGCTTTGCGTACAAACGGTGCTCACGCAAGCGCTGCAGCACGGTCCGGACATGTCCCTCATGGCAAGCCGGGTCACGGGAGTAAATCAGTATGTCATCCAAATACACCACCACGTACTTGTCTAACAAGTCCTGAAACACGTGGTTGATGTAGCGTTGGAACACAGCAGGCGCGTTGCACAAACCGAAAGGCATAACCAAATATTCGAACTGCCCGTACCGGGTCCCAAACGCTGTCTTCCACTCATCCCCGGCTCGGATCCGAATCAAGTTGTAGGCCCCCCGGAGGTCCAGCTTGGTGAACACCTGTGCCCCTTGCACCCGCTCCAGCAGCTCCGAGATAAGGGGCAAGGGGTATCGGTCTGGGACGGTAATTTTGTTCAGGGCTCGGTAATCATGGCAAGGGCGGAGTTCCCCACATTTCTTCTTAACGAAAAGCACTGGTGCCGCGGTAGGCGAGGTGGAAGGCCTAATGAACCCACGCTCCAGGTTCTTGCGCAAGAAGTCCTGCAAAGCCTCGCGCTCTGGCTCTGTTAGGGAATATAAGCGACTCACTGGTAACGGCGCTCCGGGTTGGAGGTCTATGCCGCAGTCAAAAGGCCGATGCGGCGGCAGCTGGTCTGCCCCCCGTTCCTCGAACACGTCCTGGTAGTCCTGGTACACGGCTGGGAGCGTGGGTGCTGCCTCCTCTGAGGGCGCGGCCGCCAGCGTTCCGGATTGAGCATGGGAACATGGGTCTGGGAAGTGCACGGTCCGTTTGACCCAGTCAATCTGAACGTTGTGGGCTTCCAGCCAGTCCATCCCGAGCACCAGGGGGAAGCGGGGCATAGAGGCAATGTCCAAAGTTCGCAACTCCCGGTGCTGCTGGAGACACAGGACCAGGGGCTGGGTCTCCTGAGTAACGGCACCTGAACGCAGAAGTCGTCCGTCAATCGCTTCCACCTGGACCGGTACTGGCTTGTTCCGAAGTGGCACCTGATGATGGGCGGCAAAAGCAGCGTCCATATAGGAGCGGGTTGCCCCTGAATCTACCAAAGCATGGGTGAGGATCCAGGGCCCACCTGGAGGGTATAAACGTACCGAAACCATAAGATGTTGCAAGTCCATTGGTGCGGGCCCATTCTGTACGGTTTGGGACCCCCGGTAGCTAGGGCCATCAGCTACTGGGGTTGGCGGTTTCCCTGCAGCTGGCGTTTCTCAGGGCAGGACAGAGCGAAGTGTCCACTTCCGCCACAGTAAAGACAGAGATTTCCCTCCCGACGCCGCGCCTTCTCTGCGGGGGAAAGGCGTGGCCGCACTGCCCCGAGCTGCATAGGCTCCTCCGTTAAATCAGTTGTGACCGTGGGGCTGCCGGAAAAAGCTGGTGCCGTGAACTGGAAGTGTCGGCGACCCCGGGCCTGACGACGATCCTCCAACCGGTCGTCTATTTGTAGACTCCGTTGAATGAGAGTGTCCAGCGTGGTGGGGCGTTCCATTGTGGCCAACTGGTCCAGTACCTCGTCCGAAAGCCCTTCGAGATACTGGTCCCGCAGTGCCGAGTCATTCCAGGTCAAGTCCTGTGCCAACAGCCGAAACTCCGTGGTATATGTGGCCACCGTGGACTTGCCCTGTTTCAAACGCCGAATCGCCCGGTTGGCTTGACTCTCTTTCTGGGGGTTGCCGAACGCGGCCTCCAAACGATTGCAAAACCCCGTATAGTCTGCCAGCAAGGGGGAGTCTTGCCTGAGTAGCGGCAACGCCCACTTGGCCGCCTGGTCCTTTAACAAACTAATCAAAAAGTGCACCTTGGTGCGGTCGTCAGGAAAGTTCCGGGCTCGCCCCTGAATATACAGCTTGGCCTGGGCCAGGAACATGGGAAAGCTGGCCGGGGCTCCATCAAATTTCTCAGGCAAAGCCACTGGGTACTTGCCAGGAGCCGGGGCGTCGGCCCCAGGAGCCGGTAGGGCTTCCAAGCGTTGCTGAAGTGCCACAACCGCGTCGCTGAGCTGCTGCACGGTGTGAGTCAAGGCCTGGTTCTCCTGGGCCAAAGCCACCAGTGCAGCCGCCTGTTCAGCCATGGCCTCTGGCTCTTCCCGAACGCACCCCTACGAAGGGGAAGTGCGGGTGTGGCGGGAGCAAACTGTGCTGGTCCCGGGGGTAAGGTACCTTGGGTGTAGCAGAGTCCACACGAAGAGGGGCAAGGTCCGAGGCAGAGAGCCGGGCGGGGAACAGGAACGCTGGAACAGGAGGCTGTGCAGGGAACAGGAACACCGGATGGTCGGGAACAGGAGGCCGAGCAGGGAACAGGAGTACCGGATAGTCAGGAACAGGAAGCCGAGCAGGGAACAGGAGTACCGGATAGTCAGGAACAGGAGGCCGAGCAGGGATCAGGAACACAGGAAGGTCCGAAGCCAACAACGACGTTGCTCCCGCAACCTGGGGCCGGGCTGACTGGGCTTTTATCCTCTTCTAAGGCCAGGGGCGGTCCCGGTCCCCAGGAGCCCCGCCTCCTCTGGCCTTAAGGCGAGCACTCCTCCTGGGGGCAACCAGTTCCCTTCGCCTCTCTGCCCTAAGCCTCTGCAGATCAGGAGAGGCCGAAGGGTTACTGGGCCCTGGAGGAGGCTCACCTGTGGCCACTGAGTCGTCAAGCCCCTCTGGGGCCAGAAGGGCTTCACCTGGGGCCAGCTCCTGATGCACTGCCACAGGTGCAGGCTCTTCAGCATCTAGGCCTTGCCCCAGTTCAGCCGGCCCTGGAGGCGGGGACTCCTGTGCAGGCTGGGATTCCTCTGTTTCATCCTCCGAATCGGAATCCCAGGCCATCACACTGTGGTTACTTTGGTACCCCCCCAACTGCCCCCAGCTCTTGTTCCTCTTCTGTTGGTAGTAACGTTAACTCCTTGTCGGGGGGGTCCAATCCAAAAGACAATGATGAAATGTCCAAAGTATCCAAAGTATCTTTTTTTGGTGATGCTCTCTTCCGTACTCTTTGCTCCAATCCTCTGTCTGGTGACCCTCTTTCCGGTGATGTTGTCTCTTTTCCGATTCCCTTCTGTAGGTCTTCTTCGTAGTTGTGCAATAACTTTATTTTATCCTCCAATGATCTTATCTTTATTTTTCTTCCTTTAAAGCTGAAAGATAGGCCTTGAGGAAATTCCCACCGAAAGTTAATTCTGTTCCTTCTCAGCAGATCAACCAAATCTCTATAATTAAATCTCAAATCTAAAAGATATTTGGGAATATCTTTAAATATCTCCACTCTAAATTTGTGTATTGTCAAGGCCTCCTCGTAATGCCAACTCAAAATTTTATCCCTCTCTTCCTTCGATCTGAGTGCAATCAAACAGTCTCTTATTCTGTTCTTCTCCTTCTTCCCTCCTCTTCCCAGTCTGAAGGCTCTCACAGTTTTAAACTCCTCTTTTTGTAGGTCCCGTTTCCAAAAGGTTGAGAATTCCTCTGTAAGAAAGTCTCTCAAGGAGTCTTTTTCTAGTTCAGATAATCCCTGGATTCTCAAATTTATCTGTTTCTCCTTGAGCTCAAACATAGAAAGCATCTGTTTTTGGTCATGTACTTGTTTCCACACATCCGGGACCTCTGTTTCCAATTGTGCTACTTTCGCTTCCACCGTAGCAATCTTTTCCTTAGCTTCCTCTGCAGTCTGTCTAGTTGAGTTAGATTCCTTAACTAGTGTCTCAATAGCTTCTGTATTAGAACTGACTTTTTGTTCCAAACTTTTTATACTTTGTGTGTTTTGGTCCAATTTTTGTGAATTTTGATCCAATTTTTTATTCATTTGTTCCAAAGAACTATTGATTTTGCTTAAAACAAGAGCCCAATCTTCTTCCGAGGGCATTCCTCCTTTTGATTTAGTATACATTGACACAGCTGCAGAGGGAGCAGAGGGGCCAGATGTAGAGGCTCTCCGAAAGATTCTGCCGGATCTAGTTGTCTTTTCCTGTGATAAATCTATTTTTCCCTTCCCATCTGCCATAACACTCAAGGCACTCAAGGTCAGATACAATTCCCAGGGTTTTGTCTTTAAGGCTGGAAAATTCCACTCCTTGTAACAGTTTCAAAGTCCTCCTCTAGAGGGAAGTAGTTGATGTTTATCTTATATTAGTCCAAAGTATCCTTTTCTTTTTATTTTCCTCTTTAAAGTTACTCTAACAAATTATGCCAATATATTTAATATCAAGCTTTTTAGTTCAAAAGCAAAGTTGTAACTCTTAAGCCAAGAGAAGATAGTTGAAACAATGTTTCACTCACTGACAGTTGGTTGGTCTATTCACAGTCAATGCGGAGCTCCACAATGCAGCAATTTTAATGGCTGCCGTTCCCAGGTTCCGAGCGATGAAACGTTAACTTTTACCCTCTTTTCCTGCAAGGAAGTGATGTCCAGAAGTCCCCCCCCTTTTTCCCCTGCGACCAAGGGGGGTTCACTAGTTTTATGCTGAAGATTTAAATGTCAAAAGCAGTCTTTCAGGCTTTAGTTTCAGGCTCCTTGCTTCCCACTGTTTACAGAAAAAGGAAGGCGGACTTCCTGTTTTACGCCTCCCCCGTTCGTGGCCGAATTCAACTTGTTAAAAGTCCAATTCCTTCACTTTACTCACAGGTAGTTGCTTTAAATCCAAATATCCACAGGAAAAAGGTCAGCGCTCCCTGGCCATGGCTGTGCGGCTTCACTCCGCGAAAGTAGCATTCAGTTCGCAGCACCGCGGCACTCACCCCACTCACTCCAGAGCCCTTAAAAAAGGATTCCCCACGAGTAGGGGGGCGCTCCAGGTGCCCTGCCGAACCCCCACGTTCTCAGGCTTCTCCCACCTGAGATTTCTGACGGGTCTCCGCTTTCGCCGTAGCGGGAGACCCAGTTTTCGCGGAGCTAGTTCCTCCGCTTAGAGGAACTCCGCCATGAGCCGCTGGCGCTGTCCCCGGAAGTCCATAGTATTGTTATTTTCACACAGTTTATTTTTTCCCCATCTCACTTGCTATAAATAATGTAAACGGTTCTTCGGGGAGGGGTTGTCAAGTATTGTAATAAATCGTGGTAAAAAAAAAAGCTTTACCCCCCCCTCCTTTTCCATTCCGTTCCAACATACCGGCTTAGATGTTATTCTTTCTTCCTCTCCATCACTCTTGGCACCTCAGTGGCTGGCTTAATTGGCAGATTAATTTTCCCCTCTTCGCTTGAAGCATGTCCAAAACTTATATCCAATTTTTCATCTTAAGAAATGGAACTTGGTGCGCTTGCGGGGACAGCGTCCAGGAGATCCGAACTCCCTCGGGGGCTTTCCATCCAGTGCCCCCACCCCCTCCTCCTTTACGAACTTGGGGGTGGTTTATTGGGCATCCGCGGATGAGACTGCATCTTCCCTTGACTTCCGGTGCAGCGCGATCTCGCCACAAGCGGGGGTTTTACCGAGAGGGAAACCCCGGGCTATTTTGGAGGGTTAGGGGGTGCTTCAGGGCGCGGAGGCCCCCCGAAAACACCTCTGGAGGATGTCCAGAGAATCTGGTTCCCGCTACGACTGAAGCGACCAACCCAGCCGTCAGGTAACTTCAAATGAAGCGAAGAGTACGGCAGCGTTGTTCAGCGGGTCGAGGGAAGCCATTACCGACCTCCATGTAGCGAAGCCCCGAGCTTGTTGAGAAAGCGCTACGCTCTCATATTAAAGGACTCCGACTTTAAAACATCTTTAACTTTGCGGCGATACCAACAAGGAAGTCTGGAAGCGACATTAAGATGCAAACAGAGTTCAGCTTGAAACCGAAATCTGCTTGACGCAGCGCGACTCCAGTGCTGGGAAAGTGAAAGTGAGTTGCCTTGGCGGATACTTTGTTTTCTCCTCAGCTTTCCTCTCCCTAAAAGTAACTTTCGCGCAGAGACTTATTAACAAGAGGCTTGCGGGAGGAAAGGGGAGACCAGGGTTAAAATTGTTGCATTTGAAACTCCTTGAGGAAACGGAGGGCTGAAATAGATGAAAGGGGCACTTCTCCTTTTTTTTTTTTTGTGTCTTTAAAACGTAAGGAGAAGGGAAACCGGAAGAGAAGGCTCCGCCGCCATTAAAACTTATGAGCGTGGTGGACTGTGAGAAGGTTTAAGGAGAAAAAAAAGAAAAAAGAACAAGAAAACAACTACAACTATAACCATCTCTGTTGTGGGAAAACATATATATTTTGGACTTACTGCAAGTACTGTCTCTCCCACTATTTGCTCTTCGAAAAAAAGTCGTCGTCTGCTCCCGGCACATCTCTCTAGCTTACCTTCCCACCCCTGCTTGTTTTCTTCCTCTCCTCCCAGGAGAAGAACCTGCAAAAGGAACTGGAAAAGGTGGTTCTCCTGCCCGCAACTTCGGGCGCTGCTGTGAGGTTGGCAGGGCGGGAGAGAACTTCATTTTGCCTGGCTGTCTTGTGTGTGAATACAGCTTAAATTAGTTTGTGAAGCTGCTGGCAAGAGACTTCTGATTTATAAGAGTGACGGAACGTTGGCGAAACAGGGCATTACCACATCGCTGGAAATAGTGTAATCTTGAAGAGACGTGGGGACCTCTAGTGGCGAGAAGAAGACTAACTGATCAATAATTTTTGTTCCCCCCCTCTTCTTCTTTTTTTTCTCTCTGTCTTTCTTCTTCCACCCCACCCCACTCTTTTCCCCACCAATCTTGGCCTGTGTGCCTATCTGACCTGTGGAGTAATTTGAGTGGAGGCGAGAAGGACACACAATAAGAGTTACATATTGAATGAATGGCATATATTTGTGTAGGAAATAATAACTTTGTTTAGTATCAATAGTAAAAAGGAATTTGAGGGGGGAGGTACCAGTGAAGGGTGGCATAGGGGAACCCGGGGAATAGGAAAAGCGTAAGAATACAAAATGTCTCACACGGTGAAGAAAGGTATGAACGGGGGGACTCCTGGTGAAAGGAGGGGGTCTAAACAAGAGACAGATTCGAAGGCGGACATTGTAAAGATGCTAATGGAAATAAAACAGAGTCAAAGCAACCTAGAACATAAGTTAGAACAAGCGGATAACAAAATTGGAAATATGGATAAAAAAATAGATGAAACAGTCAGCGAACTTAAAGGTCAGATAAAAGAAGTATTTAGGAGAACGCAAAATGTAGAGGAAGGAATAAAGAAGACAAGATTAGAACTGAAGGATATTAAGCGGGATAAGGAGATTAAAGTAGAAATATTAGATTTAAACAAAGCACAAGAGGAGATAAAGGACGTTATAGCAATGAATGAACTCCGACAGAGAGAGGCGAATCTCAGGTTGAGAGCCGTCCCTGAGATACAAGGTGAAAATATTAAGGAAAGATTGATAAAAGAATTGGCGGAATGGATGGATGTTCCAATACAAGAAATGGCTAGAAATGTGCAGAATGCATTTAGAATGCGTGTAAAAACAACAAAAGTGAAAAAACTCACAGGCGACTGTTTGATTACATTCAGAGACAAAGAAATGAGAAATAGGATTTTACAAAAGAATAGGGAAAAGAGGTTGAATATAGAGGGAAATTACATAATCATCTTTAAAGATATCCCAATTAGATTACTTAAACGAAGAGACTCCTATAAACCATTAGTACAGACATTGAAGAAGAATAGAATTGAATTTAGATGGGAGTTCCCTGAAGGAATATCATTTGACTATAGAGGTAAAAGACACAGGTTACTAAACCTAGAAGAAACTGGGAAATTCTTGAGGAAATATAAGGAGTTGAGATCAGAGGAAGGTGAAGTAAAAGGAGCAGAGGGAGGTTCACCAAGAGACTTAAGAACAGAGGTAGAAGAGGAAGCGAACGTAAGTAGATCGGACGAAGAGGAAGAAGGGGAAGAAGAAGACACAGCGAATTTATAAGAGAAAAGAGAGACAAGAGAAAGAAAGGAAGAAAGGGAAAGTTTAGGTGAATACCAGGCATTATGGGGTTAAAAATTTTGAGTTGGAATATTAATGGAATGAATGAGAAAAAAAAGAGGAATAAAATTGAACAATTTTTGAGAAAGAAAAACCTGGACATCATCTGCCTTCAAGAAACGCATGTGGCCAAAAGACATAAAAAATTGCTAATTAATAAAAGATTGGGAATTGAATTTGAATCCTCTGATAGAGAAAAGAAAAGAGGTGTGGTGTTGTATATTAAAAATAAGATCGAAGCTAAACAAATATTTAAAGATGAAGAGGGGAGGATGGTAGCGGTTCGAATCAACTGGCAAGGAGAGAATTTGGTTGTGATTGGAATTTACGCGCCAAATGGTAATAAGACCGATTTCTTCCAAAATTTAGAAGGGAAATTAGCAGAATATATGGATCAGAAAATCATTTTAATGGGTGACATGAACGATGTGGTTTCCTTAGAAGCGGATAAACTTAGGGAAGGAATAAGTAAAGAAGGGAAACTACCAAAATCCTTCTTCTCAATGGTTAAAAATTGCAATCTGATAGACATTTGGCGTCTCAGACATCCACTGGATAAACAGTTTACCTTTCACTCTGAACCACATCAGTCGATGTCACGAATAGATCAGGTTTGGATCTCGAGTGAATTGTGCCCTAGAGTTAAACAAGTAGAAATAAGACCGAGAGTAATCTCTGATCACAGTCCGATAGAATGCGAACTGGAGAGTTTCGAGAGAAGAACCTTCAGATGGAGACTAAAGGAATATCTTCTAAATGATCAGGAAATCGTAGAAAATGCGCAAAAGAAGTTAAGAGACTACTTTGTGGATAATTGCGATAAAGGCACAAATATCAATGTAGTCTGGGACGCAAGCAAAGCTGTAATAAGAGGATTCTTTATTCAGCAGAATGCGATTAAAAATAAGAATAGAGAGAAAGGAAAGGAAAAATTTTAAGGCAGATAATGGACAATGAACAAAAATTAATCAAAAAACCTAATTGTCAGGAAACAAAAGAAAATATTAAAATTCTGCAAGCCCAATTTGCCATAATAATAAATAGAGAAGTAGAGTGGAATATAAAAAAATTAAGACAAAAGAACTTTGAGTTTTCAAATAAATCTGGCAAATGGCTTGCATGGCAAATAAAAAAAAGGAAAGAACAAGGCACAATAAACAGAATTATAGTAGAGGGAGGAGAAGTAACAGATCCAAAAGGAATCAGGAAGGAGTTTTTGGATTATTATAGAAGCCTTTACAAAAACAAAGACAGAAATAATTTAAGGAAGATAGAGAGGTTTCTGAAAGATAAGATGGTGCAAAAAATCCCAACAGATAAGAAACAACGACTGAACATGCCAATAGAAATAGAGGAGATAGAGGATGTAATCAAAGATTTAAAGAGAGGGAAGGCTCCGGGACCGGATGGATTCACAGCGGGTTATTATAAAGAGATGAAATCTATTCTGGTGAATCCCTTAAAGGAGATTATGAATAATATATTAAGAAAAGGTGAAATCCCGGAGACTTGGAAGGAGGCATTTATTACCTTTATCCCCAAACAAGATGCAGATCTAACTCAAGTCAAAAATTATAGACCAATCTCGTTGTTGAATACGGACTACAAAATCTTTGCAGGAATTCTGGCGAGAAGATTGAAGTCCCTACTAGTAGAAGCTATCCACAAAGACCAGGCTGGTTTTCTTCCAGGCAGGCATATGAAGGACAACATAAGACATATAATTAATATGTTAGAATTTCTATCTGCCAGGATTGACAAGCAGGCAATAATGATGTTCGTGGACGCAGAAAAAGCGTTTGATAACGTGGTATGGGACTTCATGTTGAAAAATCTAGAACATATGGAAGTGGGCAAAGATTTTTTTAACGGGATAAGAGCAATATACACGGAGCAAAAAGCTAAACTGATTATAAACAACGTTGTGACAGAAGAAATAAAGATACAGAAAGGTACAAGACAGGGGTGTCCACTCTCCCCACTACTATTCATAATGGTGCTAGAAGTACTTCTAAATTCGATTAGGCGAAATGATAAGATTAAAGGAGTGACAATCGGACAAAATGCCTACAAGATCAAAGCTTTTGCAGACGACCTAGTAATAATGACTGAGGACCCAACAACTACAATAGAAGAAATCTTAAAGGAAATGGATCAATTCGGGGAAATGGCAGGCTTTAAACTAAATAAGAGGAAAACGAAGATGATAGTCAAAAATATGGACCAAAGTGTAATAGAAATAATTCAACATCAGTCACAAATAGAGGTGGTTAGGAAAGTAAAATATCTCGGGATCTGGTTAACACCTAAAAATATAGATCTGTTTAAAAATAACTATGAGCCGGTGTGGAGAGAAATAAGAAAGGACCTGGAAATATGGGGAGGATTGAGATTGTCTTTTTGGGGAAGGATTAATACTATTAAGATGAATGTTTTACCGAGGGTACTGTTCCTATTCCAGACCATACCTATAATTAAGGGGAGCCGACTGTTTAAAGAATGGCAAAGAGTGCTTTCAAGATTCATCTGGCAGGGCAAAAAACCTCGGATACAATTTAAACTCTTAACAGATAGAAAGGAAAGGGGAGGATTTGCTCTGCCAGACCTGAGATTATACTACGAGGCATCATGTCTTTGTTGGATAAAAGACTGGGTAAAACTAGTAAATAAGGAGCTACTCGATTTAGAGGGCTTCGACAATAGGTTTGGCTGGCATGCCTACCTATGGTGTGAGAAAAGGAAGGTACATAAGGGATTCGAAAATCATATTTTTAGAGGTCCACTTATTGAAATATGGGAAAGGTACAAAAATATATTAGAACCTAAAGTTCCGCACTGGCTCTCACCCCTCGAAGTGATAAGTGTGAAAAAAATTAACATGAGAAGTAATTGGGCAACATATGGACAACTGTTAACTCAAGAAGATGGGAAATGGAAATTGAAGCCATACGAGCAAGTTAAGGAGTATGTGTATGATTGGCTACATCACTTCCAAGTTAATGAAATGTTTAGAAAAGAGATAAAAGATAGAGGGTATGCAGATAAAGATTCAAAATTCCAGACGGAAATTATAAATAATGATGTGAAAATAATATCTAAAATGTATAAGATGCTCTTAGATTGGAACTTGGGAGATGAGGAAGTCAAAACAGTAATGATTCGATGGGCTAGAGATGTGGGTCATACCATACAATTTGAGGATTGGGAGAAACTATGGAAGGAGGGTCTGGATTTTACGGCATGTATAACGGTAAAAGAGAATGTTATGAAGATGTTTTACAGGTGGTATATAACACCTGTGAAGCTATCAAAAATGTACAAAGTAGGCAGTAAATGTTGGAAATGTGAAGAGAAGGAGGGCTCCTTTTACCACATGTGGTGGGAGTGTGGGAGAGTGAGAGAATTTTGGGAAAAAATATACATTGAGTTAAAGAAGGTGTTAAAGTATACGTTTACCAAAAAACCTGAAATCTTTCTGTTAGGGATATTAGGGGACGAAATAAAAAAGAAAGACCATAAATTTGTATACTATGCAGTCACAGCAGCAAGGATAATTCTGGCCCAGAAGTGGAAAAAACAGGAAATGCCTACGACGGAGGAGTGGAGACTAAAGTTATTAGACTACGCGGATTTGGACAGATTGACGGGGAAGATTAGACATCTAAGAGACCAAAAGTTTATCAAGGAATGGGGAAAATATGTAGATTATCTGGAATATATTAGTAAAGGACAAATAACGCTAAGGGGATTTAGAGAAGCACTGTGAAAGATCAAGAGTTATTGTTTAAAGAAAATAGGAGAGGAGAAATGTATAATGACAATACAAACTAGGAAATGTGCAACTTTAATTTTTATTACGAAAGATTTACGGACGAGCTGAAGGAAGTCCACAAAGAGGCAACAATGTAAAATTTTAAGTGAAAATTTTCTTTAATGTGTATATTCTTTTCTTTATTTGTATTTTGTTGTTATTTTTTCTCTTGAAAAATTAATAAATATCTATATGCAAAAAAAAGAGAGACTGCATCTTCCCTTACACCAGGAAGAATTTGGGAGGCTGATTACTCCCATCTCAGCCTCTAAATTGCCTCGTGGGAGCTGGAGAGATGGTATTGTCGGCCATCTTCCGTGGCACCTCAAGAGGAAGAATTACATGTTCAATCCTGATTCTCTTTCCTTTGTTATTCAATCCATTCACATTCCAACTTAGTACTTTAAGATTTGCCATTGTCATGTTTGTTTAAAGAATTTGTTTTTCCACCCACTGCTCCCTCCAAGTGTTCCAGTGCCTCCTTTTGCTGTTCCAGGGGGCTTTTCAGTTCTTTTGTCCCGTCTCTAAATTCAGGATCCCTGCCATGTTTTTCCAGAAACTAATGGAACTGACTCTCCATCACCAGCCTGTATCTTTTCTTTCTATAGGTTCAGGAAATTCCCATTTGTATCTTATGTCAATTTTTCTAAGGGCTGTTCTCAAGATCTTGTACCTCTGTCTCCTAACTCTTAATTTAAAGGGAATTTCCCGGAAAATGTCCACTTTTTTACCCTCAACCTGCAGACCCTCTTCATAATTTTTTTGAAGAGGGTCTGCATCCTTAACTCTTTGTGACAAAAGTTACCAAGACGTCTGCAGGCTGCTTTTTTTCTCTGGGTGCTCTTGTCCTGACTTGGTAAATGTTTTCAATTAATTTGTGCATCCCCACTTGCCCCTCCCCCATCCGACCTGCTAGAATCTTACTCAAATACGTGGTAAGGCCTTGCTCTTTTTCTTTTTTTTCTTCTTTTTTTAAAAATTAATTTTATTAGTATTTTCCACACAACATACACAACACACAAAAATCAACAATCAAAAACTTTAAAAAAAAACAAAAAACCAAAACAAATCCATATCTTACAAGTTAACATTATAAACACTAAAACAACAACAAGACATTGACCAATCCCACAGCACCTCCAATCCCACAGCACCTCCTTTATCTCTCATTGTGTCTTCCTGTTTTCCTGTTTTCTTTATCATCTCTATCCTAACATCTAGATATAAATCCTTCTTTCATAGAACATAGAACATAGAATCATAGAGTTGGAAGAGACCACAAGAGCCATTGAGTCCAACCCCCTGCCAAGGAGGAAACACCATCAGAGCACTCCTGACATATGGTTATCAAGCCTCTGCTTAAAGACCTCCAAAGGAGACTCCACCACACTCCTTGGCAGCAAATTCCACTGTCGAACAGCTCTTACTGTCAGGAAGTTCTTCCTAATGTTTAGGTGGAATCTTCTTTCTTGTAGTTTGGATCCATTGCTCCGTGTCCGCTTCTCTGGAGCAGCAGAAAACAACCTTTCTCCCTCCTCTATGTGACATCCTTTTATATATTTGAACATGGCTATCATATCACCCCTTAACCTCCTCTTCTCCAGGCTAAACATGCCCAGCTCCCTTAGCCGTTCCTCATAAGGCATCGTGTCCAGGCCTTTGCCATTTTGGTTGCCCTCCTCTGGACACGTTCCAGTTTGTCAGTGTCCTTCTTGAACTGTGGTGCCCAGAACTGGACACAGTACTCCAGGTGAGGTCTGACCAGAGCAGAATACAGTGGCACTATTCCTTCCCTTGATCTAAATGCTATACTCCTATTGATGCAGCCCAGAATTGCATTGGCTTTTTTAGCTGCCGCGTCACACTGTTGGCTCATGTCAAGTTTGTGGTCAACCAAGACTCCTAGATCCTTTTCACACGTACTGCTCTCAAGCCAGGTGTCCCCCATCTTGTATTTGTGCCTCTCATTTTTTTTGCCCAAGTGCAATACTTTACATTTCTCCCTGTTAAAATTCATCTTGTTTGTTTTGGCCCAGTTCTCTAATCTGTCAAGGTCGTTTTGAAGTGTGATCCTGTCCTCTGGGGTGTTAGCCACCCCTCCCAGTTTGGTGTCATCTGCAAATTTGATCAGGATGCCCTTGAGTCCATCATCCAAGTCGTTGATAAAGATGTTGAATAAGACCGGGCCCAAGACAGAACCCTGTGGCACCCCACTAGTCACTCTTCTCCAGGATGAAGAGGAACCATTGATGAGCACCCTTTGGGTTCGGTCAGTCAGCCAGTTACAAATCCACTGAGTGGTAGCATAGTCAAGACCGCATTTTACCAGCTTCTTTACAAGAATATCATGGGGCACCTTGTCAAATGCCTTGCTGAAATCAAGGTAGGCTACATCCACTGCGTTCCCTTCATCTACCAGGCTTGTAATTCTGTCAAAAAACGAGATCAGGTTAGTCTGACATGACTTCTTTTTCAGAAATCCATGCTGACTATTGGTGATCACAGCATTCCTTTCTAGGTGCTCACAGACTGTTTGCTTAATGATCTGCTCCAGAATCTTCCCTGGTATTGATGTCAGACTGACTAGGCGGTAATTATTTGGGTCCTCTCTTTTCCCCTTTTTGAAAATAGGGACAACATTTGCCCTCCTCCAGTCTGCCGGGACTTCACCTGTTCTCCAGGAATTCTCAAAGATGACTGCCAGTGGTTCTGAGATCACATCTGCCAGTTCTTTTAATACTCTTGGATGCAGTTCATCTGGCCCTGGAGACTTGAATACATCTAAACTAGCCAAGTATTCTTGTACTATCTCCTTAGTTATTCTGGGCTGCGTTTCCTCTGCTGAATCATTTGCTCCAAATTCTTCAGGTCGGGCATTGTTTTCTTTATCGGAGAAGACTGAGGCAAAGAAGGCATTGAGGAGTTCAGCCCTTTCTGTGTCCCCTGTTTGCATTTCACCATCTTCTCCTCTGAGTGACCCCACTGTTTCTTTGTTCTTCCTTTTGCTACGAACATACCCATAAAAGCCTTTTTTGTTGCTTTTAACCTCTCTAGCAAGCCTGAGTTCATTCTGTGCTTTAGCTTTTCTGACTTTGTGTCTACACGTGCTGGCTATTTGTTTGAATTCCTCTTTGGTGGTTTCCCCCCTTTCATATCCTTTCACTTCACAAGGTTATTCCAGACTCAGCCAGATTTCTGCCCTCGAACCTTGACTTTTGAGGTATTCATTTAGGCACTCCCATTCTTTTTTTACTTCACTTTTTGGTTTTTGTCTTATTATGTCTGTCAATTTGGCTAATTCTAAGTATTCTGAGAGCTTACATAGCCACTCTCCCCTAGTGGGTAACTGATTCCCTTTCCAGTACTTAGCCACCAGGATTCTTGCTGCAGACGTTGCGTATAAGAAAAAAATAATTTTGTCTTTTGTAAAGGGAAGTTTTCTTTCTGCAGTTCTCTTTCTGCACATAACTGTGGCATTAAATCTTGCTATGAGAACTATTGCTTCTTTTCTCTTGCATTCTGGGAAGTTTTTGCCTCTGCACATGAGTCTGAGAATGTTCTGAACAGTTCCCATTGAGTTCATGAAACAGTGTATCCTGACCTGTTCCTAATGCATTGCTGACCACATCTACGGAACGTGATTGTTGTATTCTTTCATGTTATGTTCTTTCAATATCAATCTTTAGTTATAATTTAATTAGGAGGTTTCATGCCTGTCTAGTTCCAGCTCCGTTTCTCAGCCTTTGATCTATCAGTGATAAATGGTCATATGTAATTCCCGCCTTGTACCTATGTTAACCAATCAGCAACAAGTTGCTTTGTGTTTGTATCAACCAATCAGCCACAAGCACACCTGTGGCAATGTTTGTAATATTCAATAAAAGAGAGTTCCCGGGGCTTGCCCCGGCAGACGCCTCTCATATGACACCTGCCACTCGTCTGTCGTGGATTCATTCCAACATCTGGTGACCCCCGACGTGCCAGATCCCTTACGCAGCCAGCCCTCATACTTCACTCGACTGGAAAAGTCTCAGCGCGCTACTTCGTGAGTATGGGAGGGGAATTGACTAAATTCCAGAAAGAGCATGCTAAAGAATTGCTTTATTTAGTTAGACAGCGAGCGGTGGGTGTTAATATTTCTTTAAAAGAAATTGAACAATTGCTATGTGAGATTAATTGCCAATGTCCCTTCTATCCTGAGGCTGGTTCCTTGGAGGTAGAGACTTGGCAAAAGATCGGAAAGACCCTTTTTACAGAACCAAGGGCTCCGATTCATTGTCTGCTCACTTGGCAGAAATGTGCAGACGCCGTTGCTAAATTAGGGCCCCAATTGGGACCCCAGGCGTCTCCCCTTCTGGCCATTGCAGACAATCCCCCACCTTACCCAAAGCTTTTGCCTCCTTCTCCTTTGCAGCCCGGCCAATCCCTCCCTGCGTCTCAACCTCCTCAGCCTGCATCCTCCCCCCCATCCCTCCGCCTCAGCCTGCATCCTCCCCCCCATCCCTCCTCCGCCTGCCACAGCCCCTGTTTGCTCTATAGGAGCTGTGCGCGCTGCGCTTTCTTTGGCCAGGCAGAAAGGGCTCCTGTCCTTAGAGGAGGAGTCTGAGTGGCCAGGTGAAATGCCGTCTGCTTTCCCTATCACCTATTCAAACCCTGGAACTGCTCAACAGCAGGTTTTTTATGAGGCACTTCCTTATTCTGTAATGAGAGAATTAAGGAAAGCCATCACTGATTCTGGTCTAAAATCCTCTTATGTAACAGGAATGCTAGAAGGAATAGCAACTGGTTACACAATGCTACCTCAAGACTGGAAAGACCTGATGCGCATGCTTTTATCCCCAGCTCAGTATGTGGTGTTTGAGAGTGAATTTAAACATAGCGCATCAGCCCTGTCTGATCCGCAGCATACTGCCAATCAACTTTATGGCGCTGGTCAGTATGCTGATATAACAGCCCAGGCGACGCTGACACCTGTACATTTTAGTCGCACCGCGACCTGTGTACAACGCGCCTTTCGGAAAGTCCCTGTCTCAGGGCAACCGCTGAGCTCCTTTGTTAATATTAAGCAACAGCATTCGGAGCCATACCATCAGTTTATAGATAGATTGAAAGAATCAGTCACTAGGCAGATTGATAACACTACAGCTCAAAATGAATTGATGAGAAAATTGGCCTTTGAAAACGCAAACACCGATTGCAAGAAAGCATTGCAGTCAATCATACATCGCCCTAAATATGACCTGGCCGATATGATTCAAGCTTGCGCGGATGTCGGTAGCCAGAGCCATGTGATGTCTTTGCTTGCCGGCGCAATCCAAGCTACTAATAGACCTACAGGTAATTGCTTTAATTGTAAGCGCCCAGGCCATTTTGCCAAGCAATGCAGAGCCCCTGGCGGGGGGGCAAACAAGGATGGTGCTGCCAATAAGGCTAGACCTTCTAAAAAATGCCCGAAATGTGGAAAAGGCTATCATTGGGCTAATCAATGCAGGAGTCCGGGAAACTCCATTGCGGCCCCACTCTCGGGCCAGGGCAATTAGAGAGTTTTCCACCTTTAGTTTCCGCTGCTGAAAACTTTTCTAAAAATTCACCCTCTGAATTTGCCATTGATTTGATCAATCAAGAGACCAAAGACTCTGTTTTACCTGGTGAAATTGTGCTTATGCCCACTCAATTGGCAGGCCCACTGCCTCCTAAAGTCGCAGGTTTAATTTTACCCAAATTTTCTGCAGCAAAAGAAGGAATCCAGGTTATTCCAGGAGTTCTGGATCCTGACTATGTAGGCACAATAATGGTTCAACTCTGGAGCCATATGCCCATGCAATTAAAAAAGGGTGAGTCTTGGGCGCATTTGGTGGTGCTCCCTTCTCATCCTACTGCTTCTATTATGGATACTAATTTGCACGAGCTCTCTTCTTTCCCTCCACAGCTGTTAGCTGTAGTCCAGAGGATTGGTGAAAAGAAACTTCTTCGTAAGTATAAAATCAATGGTATTGTGCTGGAAGGCTTGACTGACACAGGCGCAGACGTTTCTGTAATTTCTAGTAGTTGCTGGGACCCCACGTGGCCCCTTGAGTCTGCTTCTGCAGTCTGGGGTGTGGGTGGCCCCCAAACCTCTTCCAAAAGCCTACAGTGGCTGCCTGTTTCTCTGCCTGACAGCTCTGAAACCATTGCTTACATCCAGCCCTGTGTGCTGAAAATCCACCTCAATCTGTGGGGAAGAGATTTACTACAACAATTACAAGCTACCATTCAATTTAATGAGTAAGCTTGCACTTCCCCTCAGCTGGAAATCTACCAGTCCTGTATGGGTGGAACAATGGCCCATAACGGGAGAAAAGCTACTTGCTTTAAAACAATTAGTGAATGAACAATTATCGGCAGACCATATAGAGCCTTCAGTTAGCCCCTATAATACACCCATCTTCGTCATAAAAAAGAAGAGTGGCAAATGGAGATTTCTCCAGGATTTAAGGAAAATTAACCAGATCCTTGAACCCATGGGGCCTTTGCAGTGTGGTCTGCCTAATCCAAATGTGATTCCACATTCTTATCAATTGGCTATAATAGATCTGCAAGATTGTTTTTTCTCCATTCCCCTACAGGAGAAAGATCGTAAATTCTTTGCTTTTACCGTTCCTGTGTTAAATAACAGTCAGCCCACGGAACGGTACCAATGGAACGTCCTACCACAAGGAATGCTGAATTCCCCTACCATGTGCCAATACATCACCCTGCTGTTTAAGCCGTTTGTCCATCATTTTACCCAAGAAGCATCATTTATCCCGCTCTCGATATCGCCGCTCTGTGGAATTGACTAATGGTTGTGATGCTTTTGTCTCTCTTCTCAGTAGGTCTGAATATATCTCTTTAGTTGTTTCTCTCTTAGGAGTCCCTGGATTGGCTGTACGGAATCGTATGAACATTAATTCTTAAGCTTGTTCTGCAGCAAAAACTCTGAATTTTACTTCACAAGCTCTCCACCTTTTGAATAAAGAACAGTGAACTCCACCATGGACTTTTATGAAATCGTGCTGCTATCACTATTTGCTCATGCTTCATCATTATGGCTGTGAACAAGTGAATGACATGTGTTGTTTCAATATTACTGACAATTCTAGAGCCATTCAAAGCCAAATCTCTCATTTGCAAAATCTTACACATCACATTAAACAGGACGTTGGATTTTCTGGCCTCTGGGATTCTTTCACCCAGTGGCTTACCGCTTGGCTGCCTAACCTTACTTGGCTTCGTGGTCTTTTTCAATATGCTATTGTCATAATTTGTATACTTATTTTGCTATGCTGCTTCCTTCAATGCGTTCCTAGCCTCATAAGTCTTTTCTCTCGGCTTCTCTCTCCCCCTCAGCCACCAAGTAAACTCCTTGCTGCCTACTTTGCGAAATGGCAACACCAACAGTAAACTTTAGGGGAGATGTGGGCGGACTTATTTTGGGCATGCGCTGGCAAACCACGTATCCTGAAGTATTTTTGTCCCATCGACTCTGGCGAACTTATTTTGGGCATGCGCTGGCACACCACGTATCCCGAAGTATTTTTGCCTTATTTACCCAGAACGCCTCGCAAACAAGAAAAGAAAGTGGGAGATAAAGGGAAGTTTTCTTTCTGCAGTTCTCTTTCTGCACATAACTGTGGCATTAAGTCTTGCTATGAGAACTATTGCTTCTTTTCTCTTGCATTCTGGGAAGTTTTTGCCTCTGCACATGAGTCTGAGAATGTTCTGAACAGTTCCCATTGAGTTCATGAAACAGTGTATCCTGACCTGTTCCTAATGCATTGCTGACCACATCTACGGAACGTGATTGTTGTATTCTTTCATGTTATGTTCTTTCAATATCAATCTTTAGTTATAATTTAATTAGGAGGTTTCATGCCTGTCTAGTTCCAGTTCCATTTCTCAGCCTTTGATCTATCAATGATAAATGGTCATATGTAATTCCCGCCTTGTACCTATGTTAACCAATCAGCAACAAGTTGCTTTGTGTTTGTATCAACCAATCAGCCACAAGCACACCTGTGGCAATGTTTGTAATATTCAATAAAAGAGAGTTCCCGGGGCTTGCAGACGCCTCTCATATGACACCTGCCACTCGTCTGTCGTGGATTCATTCCAACACTTTTGGAATATTGTCATTTAAAATTCCTAAAAGGAATGCCTCTGGCCTTTTACTATATGATATTCTTAATATTTTCTTTATTTCTTTGTGGATCATGCTCCAAAATTTCCCAATTTCGGGGCATGTCCACCACATATGGTAGAAGGTTCCTTTTTGTATCTTGCATCTCCAGCACTTATTATTATATGTTATTATTTATTATTTATGTTATTATTATTATTCATTTTTGCAAGCCTTTCTGGTGCCAGGTACCACCTGTGATACATTTTCATATAGTTCTCTCTTATTAGGTAACATGCTGTAAAATTTATATTTTTTTGTCCATAGTCTTTCCCATTCATTATATTCAATTGGGTGGCCCAGATCTTGTTCCCATTTTTTAATAGCGTCTCCTTTTTCCTCCTTTTCTACTTTCCCATTTTGTAACAGTTTATATATTATTGAGAGAGTCTGTTGGTTGTTATATAAAATTTCTTTTTCCCATACCAAGATTTTTTTTATCAAACCCCTTAAGCTTACTATCCTTCTCAAATATTGTTTTTAATTGGAAATATTCTAACCAATTCACTCCCCTCTCTTTTAATTCTTCAAATTTCTTTACTGTTGGGCAATCTTTTATCTCTTCTACGAGTTCCCTATATGTTAGCCAGCTATCTTTCATATTGCTTCTATGCAAGGCTGATGACTCTATAGGTGATAGCCACCAGGGAGTTTTGGCTGTTACTATTGTTTTATTTCTTTCCCAGACTTTGAATAGGGCCTTTCTCACCAAATGGTTAGTGAATCCTCTATGTGCTTTTATTTTATCGTGACCCAGGTAGCCATGCCACCCGGAAACTTTGTCCCAGCCCTCCAGGTCCAAGATTTTGGTATCTGTCAGTAACATCCAATCTTTCAGCCATGTCATGCATGCAGCCTCAAAATACAGCTTGAGGTTTGGGACTGCGAACCCGCCCCTTTCTCTAGGCTCCATCAGAACTTTGAACCTTACTCTTGGTTTCTTACCTTGCCAGATAAAATTAGAAAGATCCCTTTGCCAACCTTTAAAACATTTTGTCCCGATAATTATTGGGATCGTCTGGAAAAGGAAGAGCATTTTTGGTAGAACTGACATTTTATCAAGGATATCCTTTCCCATAAGGACAAGTTCAATTTATTCCATTTATTTAGATGTCCTTTTATTTCCTTCCACTTCTTCACATAGTTATTCTTGTACAAATTGGTATTTTTATTTGTGATCCAGATCCCCAAATACTTAACTTTCGTGGTAATTTTAAGGTCTGTTACTCTTTCCAGTTCTTCCTGTTCCTTTACCCCCATATTTTTCGTTAGTAATTTAGATTTTTCTTTATTTAACTTGAAGCCTGATACTCCTCCATATTCAAACAATTTCTTTAGTGCTTCTGGTATACTTTCTTCTGGGTTTTCTGTGGTAATGATTACATCGTCCGCAAACGCTTTGACTTTATATTGTCTGTTACCTAGACTAATCCCCTTGATTTTTGGGTCCTTTCTTATCGCTATTAGGAGTGTTTCCAGCGTCATAATAAACAAAAGTGGGGATAGAGGGCATCCTTGTCTGGTGCCTCTTTCAATTTGGAATTCTTCAGTTATTTCATTGTTAATTATTAGCTTAGCTTTCTGGTTTTCATATATCGCTTTAATACCATTAGAAATTTTGTTCCCAAGTTTCAAACTTTCCACAGTGTGGACCAGAAAATTCCAGGCCACACTGTCGAAGGCTTTCTCCGCATCTACCAGTAGCATTGCCACCTTCTTGCTAGGTTTCATATCAATATATTCTAGAAGATCAATCACTATTCTTGTATTATTTTTTATCTGTCTCCCCAGTAAGAAGCCATTCTGGTCCCTGCCTATTACTCAGTTCAAGCATTTTTTCAATCTATTTGCTAAAACACCTGCGAAAATTTTGTAATCAATATTCAGTAGTGAAATTGGCCTGTAGTTCTTTATAATATTTGGGTCCATTCCTTGTTTTGGTAATAAGGTTATCCATGCTTCGCGCCAAGAGTCAGGAATTTTCCCTTCTTCCATTATCTCATTCATGATCTTTTTAAGTCTAGGGATTATTACTTCTTCTAGTTTCTTGTAATATGTAATCGGTATTCCGTCTGGGCCTGGTGATTTCCCAGTTTCCATTTTCCTTATCACCTCTCTTATTTCTTCTGAGCTTATGCACGAGTTTAAATTACTAAATTCCTTGCCATCTAGTTCAGGGATTTTGTTTTCTCTTACATACTCTTTAATTTTATTCTCATCTTTGTCTTCCAACTCGTATAATTTTTTATAAAAATTCCTAAACATCATTTTTATTTGGTCCGGGTCTGTAATTTCTTTTCCTTGTACAATAATCTTATTTATAACCCTATCCACTTGCTTCTCCTTTGTTAGCCAGGACAACATCCTACCGGGTTTATTTGCCGATTCAAAACACCTTTGTTTTGTCCATTTAATCTTATTTTCTACCTCTGTGTTTATTAAATTATTTAATTGGGATTGTAAAATTTTAATATTCTGGATTATACTCTCTTGTTTTGGATTTTTCAACAGCTCTTTTTCCTTCTCCCTTATGTGTTTATTTATTTCCGTAGTATCCTTTGCTTTATCCTTCCTTATTCTTGCCATTTGTTGTATTCCAATTCCTCTCATATAGGCTTTACTGGTATCCCAAATGATTTTCCTGTCTGTCCCATGTCTCTCATTAATTTTGAAAAATTCCTTCAACAATTCCCTCATTTTATTCACCTTTTGCTCATCTCTCCAAAGTTCATCATTCATCCTCCACCTCCCTCTCGTATGTTTTTTAAATCTTATGTGTATAGTAACTGGATTATGGTCTGAGAGAGATTTATTCAGAATCTCTGCTTTTACCAAGCTCAATGTCAATTTTTTAGAGGCCCAAATTGTGTCTATTCTCCCTCCCAATTTTTTATCTTCGGAAAAATAAGTAATATCCTTTTCAGTGGGATGCTTCAATCTCCAGGTATCGAATAAATTAAGATTATCAGTCAAAAGGAAGAACGATAATGGTGCCCATGTTCAAACAAACCCACTTGAGGGTGTGTTTTTTTTAAAAAAAGAGGACTATGAAGATTTGTCTACATTGGGAAAGGGAGCTAAATGTGTATATATGAAGGAAGCCTTCAACAGGTCAAACTGCTGAGCTGTTAACCAAGAGACGGCAGGTGGGGGTGGATCTAGTGCATGATGAGTCTACGGCTGGCCGTCTGATCATCTGTGGCAGCTATAAAAATGATAGCAAGCAAACAAACAGAAGAAAAAAGTGTAATGGAAAAAGGAAAGAGGAAAGAGGACAGAAGGGAAGGGGTAGAAGCAACCAGTATTATATAAATGTATGTGTGGATTTTTTTTAAACAAAACAACTCATTCAATGCTCTCTGGAGTTCCGGTGAGCACGCAGGGTCTCTCCACCAACCCACCACAGTCTACAAAAGACAAGGCAATAAATAAATAAAAGATCAACACATACTGAGCGTCCCATAATTCTCAACCGCCTAGCAGCTTCCAGCTGGTTGGTTACTGGTGATACTGGTGAAGGAGCGTCTCCACCCCCATCGTTCAGCCTAGACACTGAGATCCAGCGCCTAGGGCCTTCTGGCGGCTCCCTCATTGCGAGAAATAAGGTTACAGGGAAACAGACAGAGGGCCTTCTCGGTAGTGGCACCCACCCTGTGAAACACCCTCCCTTCAGATGTGAAGGAAATAAGTAGCTATCCTATCTTTAAAAGACATCTGAAGGCAGCTCTGTTCAGGGAAGTTTTTAATATTTAATGCTGTATTGTTTTTAATACTTGATTGGGAGCCGCCCAGAGTGGCTGGGGAAACTCAGCCAGATGGGCGGGGTATAAATAATAAATAATAATAAAATTATTATTATTATTATTATTATTATTATTATTATTATTATACTGTAATGCACTCTATGTGTGGCTGCCCTTGGGCCTTGGTTCAGAAGCTACAGAATGGGGCAGCCAGACTGCTGATAGGGAAATCTGGCTGGCAGTATGTGATACCCTTGTACGAAACCAGGTTTAAAGTCCTTGCATTAATTTGCGAAGCCCTGAAAAACTTAGGCCCTGAGTACCTCAGGAACCACCTGGAGTGCTGCAGCTGCAGGAGTGTTGTTGGTCATTCCCCAGATTGGTGAGGCAGAAAACAACAGAAAACCGAGCTTTTAGTATCATTGGCTCAGTTTCGTGGAATGCTTTGCCAATAGAGATTCATGGGCCAGGAGTCAGCTTCTGAAGGAGCAGAAGGCAAAGTGACTCCACCTGCTGCTGATCAGCCGTCTTGCTCCTAATGAGAACCACCTGGCTCCAACTTTCTTAAGCAGGGTTTCCAGCCTCAGTCAGTTGCTGCAAACAACATTCGTCGTTCCTGATCAGATCTTGCTGCTTCTTGTGACCTTGGACCCTTGCCTTTCTTGACTCCTGGAACCTTCTGACTATGTGAACTGAGATGCTCCTGATCTTAGGACTGGACTAGACTGGACCTTGTATATGAACTCTGCCTCTAGACAAGTACCTCACTGAGACTTGGCTGGCTGGTTGGTTGGCTGACTTCTCCCTCCACTGAGCTCTGCCGTGGCTTGGCAGCCTGAGACTGCGACATAAATGCCTGCTGAAAACTTTTCTGTCAGGTTTATGCAAGCAATTAAGAAATACCTCTTTCCGCAAGTTACCCTATTTCTGATTTTAACACTTTTATATGGCTTTTATTGTCTAGTTTTATGTTCAATTGGTGTAAACCTTGGATATTTTTAATGAATAACAATATATAATTTTTTTTAAGCATGCACATGGACATACACCATGCCTGGATCTAGAACCAAGACTACCTGTAAAACAGAGAATGGCTTTTGGAGGCAGAGAATTTTGAATTCTATCTCCTGCATAAATTAGCCATAGCGAACTAATTCCACACATATTTCCTTAAGCTTGCAAGTTTCAGTCTTGATATTGTTTTGGAG
This sequence comes from Podarcis pityusensis, assembly GCF_964106645.2. Lineage (NCBI taxonomy): Eukaryota > Metazoa > Chordata > Lepidosauria > Squamata > Lacertidae > Podarcis > Podarcis pityusensis. Next base: position 24,064,680 of record NC_138045.1, read on the forward strand.
AAAGGAGTGATGCCAGCCTCATCCTGAAGCTATTCTGAGCAGCAACTCCCCCCCCCCCCAAAAAAAAATATTGTCTGGCACTGAACAAGTTGGGACCAAAGTTGCTGGAGCCACTGTTAGCCCTACTCAAGAGCAGACATCTTGAAAATGACTTGACCTAAAACAGTCATGTTCTATTTTCTATGGGTCTATTCTGAGTAGGGATAACATTGGATACAACACTGTATCCCCAAAATTGTTCAGGGCTTGATCTATCAGCATAAGTCTTTTAAAGTGGGTTCTATGCTGCCCCCTTTCTTGGGCAGAAAAAGGGTTCTGATTTTGGGACAGGAACGTGGGGCATGTTTTTTGTAAGGACTTATCCCTCTTGTTAAAGGAGAGGGACAAATAAGGGTATAGAGATGGGCCCAAGCAAGAAGCCTTGTGGAGGAACACTTTGGGACTCTAAGAGGATGTTTTACAAAACATTTCTCTCAGCATTTAAGTTGGTCTGATGGTTTTATATTAGTATACCACTCAAAGACTAGCAACTGTGTTATTTTGATGATGCCTTGGTTCTTCTAGAAAGTGGAGAGTGAGGCAGAAATAGTCTTACCTGGTGCAATCTGAATTTTGCAGCCTGACTCTGCCTGAATCCGGGAAATCTGCTCACCGCCCCGGCCTATAACTAAAACAAAAATTTCAATTGATCAGAATTTAACTGTTGCTCACAGACTAGAAGTTTTGTTTTTTTATCAAGAGTAAGACCCAAGCAAATACCTGGACTGAAGTTTTGCACACATCTGTGTCGGGAGCAACTGAAAACTTGTGTCTTGAAGAACAGGAGGTGGAGATGCCAGCACTCCCAAATCTTTAGTTTAAGTTCTTCACTGTCCCCCACCTGCTTTGGTTATTAAGCGTAACTGAGTTGACACACCTTCAGTCCTAAAAGTTGAGGAAGAGGGGTCAACAAAGAGCTGACCACTTCCATCCAGCACTGCTAATTCCCATATTCTGCTGGAAGGTTATCCTGCTTGTCGGCTTCCTATTGCAGCACCTGGTTGACTACTGTGAGAACAGGATGCTGGACTAGGAGGTGATGATTATTATTATTATTTATACCCCGCCCATCTGGCTGGGTTTCTCCAGTCACTCTGGGATGCTCCCAACCTGAATATTAAAAACACAATACGGCATTAATCATTAAAAACTTTCCTAATCAGGGCTGCCTTCAGATGTCTTTTAAAAGTAAGATGGTTGCGTATTTCCTTGACATCTGATGGGAGGGTGTTCCACAGGGTGGGCGCCACTACTGAGAAGGCCCTCTGCCTGGTTCCCTGTAACCTCACTTCTTGCAGTGAGGGAACAGGCAGAAGGCCCACGGCGCTGGATCTCAGTGTCCGCGCTGAATGATGGGGGTGGAGAGGCTCCTTCAGGTATACAGGACCAAGGCCGTTTAGGGCTTTAAAGGTCAGCACCAACACTTTGAATTGTGCTTGGAAACGTACTGGGAGCCAATGCAGGTCTCTCAGGACCAGTGTTATATGGTCCCAGTGGCTCTTCCCAGTCACCAGCCTAGCTGCCGCATTCTGGATTAACTGCTGTTTCCCAGTCATCTTCAAAGGTAGCCCCACATAGAACACATTGCAGTAGTCCAAGCAGGAGATAACTAGAGCATGCACCACTCTGGAGACACAGTCCACGGGCAGGTAGGGTCTCAGCCTGAGTATTAGATGGAGTTGGTAGACAGTTGCCCTGGACACAGAATTGACCTGCGCCTCCATGTACAGCTGTGAGTCCAAAGTGACTCCCAGGCTGTGGTCCTTCAGGGGCACAGTTATCCTGTTCAGGACCTGGGAGTCCTCCACACCAGCCTGCCCCCTGTCCCCCAAGAACAGTACTTCTGTCTTGTCGGGATTCAACCTCAATCTGTTAGCTGCTATCCATCCTCCAACCGCCTCCAGGCACTCACACAGGGCCTTCACTGCCCTCACTGGTTCTGATTTGAAAGAGGTAGAGCTGGGTATCATCCGCATACTGATGAACACCCAGCCCAAACCCCCTGATGATCTCTCCCAATGGCTTCATGTTAAAAAGGCATAGGGGAGAGGACGGAACCCTGAGGTACCCCACAAGTGAGAGCCCAGGGGTCTGAACACTCATCCCCCAACACCACTTTTTGGCCCAGGAGAAAGGAGCAGAACCACTGTATAAGTGCCCCCAACTCCCAGCCCCCCCCCCAACGGTCCAGAATGATGTTATGGTCAATGGTATCAAAGGCCACTGAGATCCAGCAGAACTAGGAAACAACTCTCACCTTTGTCCCTAGCCCGCCGGAGATCATCAACCAGCGCGACCAAGGCGGTTTCAGTCCCATGGTGAGGCCTGAATCCCGATTGGAAGGGATCCAAATGGTCCGCATCCTCCAGGCGTGCTTGGAGTTGTTCAGCAACCACCCACTCAATCATCCAGCAAGCTCTTATGTTCTACTGCCACTGTCAGAGGCAGTGGCTACCAGTTACTGGGACTTGCAAGTAGGGATAGTGCTATTGCACACATGTTCTGCTTGCAGGCTTCTCATAATGTGTGTCTAGTTGGCCACTGTGAGAACTAGCTAAGCCTCCCCTTTGGTTCTACTTCCATGGTTGGAACCAGGATGCCTCTGAATATCAGCTGCTGGGAATCACAAGCAGGGAGAGTATACTAAGCCTGATGGCTTCCCAGAGGCATCGGGTTGGTCAGTGTGAGAACAGAATGCTGGACTAGATGAGCTCCCTTTAGTCAGATCCAGCAGGGCTTCAGTTATGAAGCTGGGACCCTGAGCAGGCAAAGCACATGCTCCATTATCAAGCTGCGCATTCTCCCTGTGAAATGGCTCTTCAGTGGTATATCCTCTTACCACGCACATATGCCCCACACAATTTCCCCTTCGCTTATCCCCCACAGCACATTACTAGCAAAGTTTGTCATCAAGATCTTTAACTACAGGCTGCTGTAGCAGTCAGGAAGTAACTAAATCATCCTCAATTTATTTTAAAGTTCATATGACAAGCATTTCCCCTGAAACTGCCATGTTCTCAGAAGGATTAACAGAAATCTGCAATGCTATGCCGAGCACTACCTATCATAATACAAGTTAGTCTTCCGATGGAAGGAGTGTTCATAGAGGCCCCCTATGCAGCCAAGAGAAAAATTGCCTCAAACTAGAATACTTACTGAATCCAACCATTTTGTCAGGCACTTTGAATTCTTCGGTTATTACCCTGAAGAGAAAAGAAAAGGGGAAGACTTAAAATGACAGGGAGAAATTAATGCCTTTTCCAATAGCATCAACAGTCTCAAAGCATTTCAGAAATTATGTTTTAGTTCCCAGAAAGTGAAGTAGGAACTGTCATGACTAAAGTTTTTGAGAGCAGAAACAGGAAAGTGCTGGAATATTCTAGCAGGTTCACTTCTGAAGCAAATATTGTTTTGACTACATAAAGGTCACGCTGAGCCAGGATAAAATCCTATGCTCAGCGAGCTGCTCTCTCCCTCTTTCTTTCACTTGTACAGTGCTTGTAATGAAGTTTGTTGCCTCAGTAAAGTTTTTGCCTTTACTGTGAATCTTTTGACTCTGCGTCATTCTTTGATTCTTCTTTATTGCAAGACACCACTGTCCGTCAGTAACTAGTTAAAACATTCTGGAAAACTGGGCAATGAAGAATGGAGTTTTCAGCTGGTGGCCTCCATCAGCTTCCTAAGAGGATATATGGAGGAGTGACCCCAAACCCAGCTAGCCTGTGTCCTGAGCACTGTGCAGAAGGCCCTGTCTGCTCTTGCCCCATCCCTAAACGTGAAGCACATTACAGACACGGGATAGGGCTTTTCACTTTGGTGGGGCACCAACTCTAAAAATGTCCTGGTACCAATGCTGCTGAGTTTACAGTACCAGCTGAAAAGACACTTTGTTGTCCAGTTTCTTGCAGGGATTTGATTTGTATTTGTGAATGCCAGATAGTAAAGGATACATAATGTTATATGAAATTCCAAGGTCAAAATATTTTAATACGTTCTCAGGGCTAATCACCACCCTTAGTGTTGGGGTCATGTGTATGCACTGCAGAAGCTGTCATACAGTTAAGCTCACTGCAGAAAAAGGCCATTTAGCAGAGTTGTCTTTACTAGGCCACCACCAGCATACACTACTACACACACACACACACACACACACACACACACACACACTTTTTTTTTTTAAACAGATGTACAAGTAGTCTTCTCTCACTAAGTCCAGAGGGGGTTCTTTGCTTCAAAGTTCTTGCTGTGTTAAAGTCCACAGACAAGTCCCTAGTTTACAGTAGTTGCTTGCAAAGATTGGGTTCTAAAGTCTGGCAATTTTCCAACTTCTTCCTCAGATGATCTCATCAAAAAGTCTTTACTCAAATCCACAGGTCCAATAGATATGCTGTAACCTGAGCCCTTTATACACAGAGTTACTTCCCAAATCTGCCCAGTAACACAGATAAGAGTCATAAGATGTATGCAGGTGCATTGTGGGGAATGAGTAATCCCTGCTGATTTAAGGATAATTAAAATATTCATTAACATAGTGGCATTGACAAAATGAAACATATGCTGACTAGCAGGGCTAAACCTGTTATGTTCAATCCAGTTAAGTTTGATAAAAGCTTCCCAACTCAGAATAGCCTATGAGTCTAGCCTTGTGACCTGAAACATGTGTGTATGTATGTGTTTTATGTTATTAACTTTGCTTGTTAAAATCTGTTTGCTTATTTGTTTTTAGGCTATAACCTGTATTAGGTTGACCAATAAATTTTGATTCAGCTTGGCTGGCTGCCAATTGAGTAAGTGGTTTACAAAAAAGAATAAAACAATAAAATATCAGCAAAAACTGCAAAAAAGTTATTTAAAACATTCAAAGAATAATTTAAATTGGCAATATGTTAAAAACCAGATTAAAATGCATGTCGACATTCTACATGTCTGGATATGCTTGCCTAAACAAAAATGTTTTCAGCAGGTGCTTAAAAGAATATAGCAAAGGTGCCTCCCTGATGTCAATAGGCAGGGAGTTCTAAATTGTAGGTGTTGCCACATTAAAAGATTGATTTCTTACAGATGCGAAACAAGGAACATGTGGCACCTGTAATATTGGCAGTTCCTGAATTCTAACGGTTTGAATTCTCATTGCAGCTTCAGGGAGACCTTGCAATCAGGAGCAATGATTGCTGGAGTAGACTGACGAGAGTGAGCTTGTGTCTTTTAGAGCCTGATCATTCTGCGGAAACACAGGATTTGAGGGGGAAGAGTTACAGTTGAGAGGAAGCCAGGTTGAGGGAGGAGCTAGAAGCCAGCAGCAGTCAAACTTAGCTCAGTGCACACAGGTGTTTGCAAGAGCGTTTAGCAGGGGACTTTAAAGGGGAGGCCCAGAACTCTGTCCCTTGGTGTGCATAGGACCAAGAGACATGGAGGGTGAGGGAGCTGCTGCAGTGACCTGCAACATCTGTGCTATGTTTATCTTACTGCCAGGGAACAAGCAACAGTACACTTGTAGCAAGTGCAAGCTGGTTGTCTTGCTGGAAGAGAAGCTCCAGCAACTTGAGGCCCGTCTAGCCACACCTCAAGCAATAGGACAACATGCAGAGTTGCTTGATAGAGCTGAATCGACTGTGATGGAGCAGCAAGACAGATGGGGTGCCCCTAGGGAGGTGAAAGATTGCCCATTGCAATAGATGAACCCCTGGAGGAATCTGATGCACAGAAGTAGAACATTCATGAGCCATGCTTTGCGTGGCAAGACCCCTCCCCCAAGAGAAATAAAGACACTGGACACATAATGTAAGGTTAATGGGCATAAAAAGGCCACAACTTTATTGATTACAGAAATGAAGGTATTGGCCTTAGGCATTGGCACCTAACGACTACCCGGCATGCTGGCCGGGAAGGGTTAACCACAAACCGCGGGAGTCCTGTTGAAGTACGCCAACTAGGATTCCACGGGTGTCACCGCTCGGGGGCGTGCCGGAGGCCCTTACCTCCCTAGGTTTCGGACAAGGCCACGCCCCCCGGAGTCCTCTACCGGACTACCCTTCTTCTGGGAGAAGGTGATGGCGCTTCCTTCCCCCCCGTTTATTTGCATAACAATAATCCCCTGCCAATGCCTAACCGCCATATACCAAAAGTTGTGACGATTGCTACGAGGTAGGCGAAAAAACCAAAAGGCAGACAGTGCGCCAAGTTGGAAAAATTCCTACCAGGCCCCTTGCGGCGACCAATAGCAAGGTCAAATCTAGCTAATCCTAAAGGGTGGGTGGGATGGGAAAATTCTTCTACCAGCTGGCGAGGGGAAAGAGGGCGGTCCCCGGGCGTACCTGGCCTTAAGTAGGTTAGGCCACGCCTCCCCAGCCCGCCGATTGGCGGGTCGGGTCGCAGGCACGCCCGGGGATTCCCTGAGTCTCGCGGGGGCAAGGCCCGCCCCCGCGTGTGTGGGAGGGTGGCTGCCCGCAACCCCCTCTCCTCAGGAATTCGGAAATGGCTTTGTCATTGGAGTTGCAAAATCGCTTCCATGCTCTGACCATTGACACCAATTCTGTGCCAGAGAAGCTACGACAGCAGTTGCCGTGAGCAAGTCGCACACAGTAGCAAAAATGTCTGCAGTTGAATACTTGATAGTCTATCTTTCAATAAACACTACATACAAATACATAATTATGTTGCTTTGTTCTTCCCACCACCTTGCTGCTCTGTTCTGTTCACTGCTGACTGCAAGCTCCTGCAATCACATCCTTGCAAAACGGCTGTATCCTAAAAGCCTGAAAGTCTCCTGTTGGAGTGCAAAGGCAACTGCCTGCTCCAAACTGAGTAAATTGTACTTACTGTAAACCAGCTCGTGACCTTGAGCCTTGGACATAAAAGCAGATGCATTGGTCCTGAGCCAAGTACTCCAATTAACTGTTGCTGAATGTGCAAATTACTGACACCAAGGTGGCTGTGAAAGGTACAGTGCACAGAATGATTCCTACCACCCCCAGAGAAGAAAGAGACAGGAGAAGATAGATAGACTTGGAGGAGTCTTTCTCCATTCTTGATCCAACCCCTTTGGATCCAGAGTTCCTGACTGAGGGTGAGTATGCAGATAACCCATTTACTACCTTCCATGGAGACGATACTGGAGAAAAGAAACTGCAGTCGAGACATGATAAGGCGAGAGGAAGGAATAGGAAGTATTCAAACCATAAGGTTCCTGCCTTTGTAACTTCTCAAGAATATCAAAATAAGCTCCAATAGACAAGTGGAGAAGACTCAAGAACAGCAGGTGGAAGAACAGCAGGAGGAAGAGATGTGTGGTGGTGATAGGTGACTCCCTACTGAGGGGAACCAAGGCAGTAGTGTGCCAAAGATTCACGATGTGACAGAGAAGTTGCCAAGTCTTATAAAGCCCACTGACCACTATCCCTTCCTTCTGATTCATGTGGGTACTAATATTACTGCCACACACAGCTTGCAGTGCATAACAAGGGACTGTGAGACCCTGAGCAGGGAGCTGAAGAGACTTGGGGCACAGGTAGTCTTTTCATCACTCCTTCTTGTTGAAGGTTGTGGACCAAGGAGAGGAAAATACGTGAGGTAAACCACTGGCTGTGCAGGTGGTGTCATCAGGAAGGATTTGGCTTCTTGGATCATGGTCTCGGCTTCCTTGAAAAAGGACTTCTGGTGAGAGATGGGCTGCAACTCACAGCGGCTGGCAATAATGTGTTTGATAAGAGTATCAAGAACCTGATCAAGAGAGCTTTAAAGTAGATGTTAAGGGGGAGGGAGACAACATTACAAACGACAGAAGAGCACCTGGCACTGAGGATAATAGCTTCACTGATGCACAGGAAACTGAGGTGGTGCTCCAGAAACCTGCTAAAGGGCAAGAAACTACAGGAAAGAAGCAGCTGGAGGGAACGAATCCTGGTTTCTGTTGTCTCTACACAGAGTATGGGAAACAAGCAAGATGAACTGGAGCTTTTAGTTCAGGATGGCAAATACGACCTGGTTGGCATTACTCAAACCTGGTGGGATGAGACTCATGACTGGAATATAGGAAATGAGGGGTATAACCTGTTCAAAAGGAATACAGTGGTACCTCAGGTTACATACGCTTCAGGTTACAGACTCCGCTAACCCTGAAATAGTGCTTCAGGTTAAGAACTTTGCTTCAGGATGAGAACAGAAATCATGCTCCGGTGGCAGCAGGAGGCCTCATTAGCTAAAGTGGTGCTTCAGGTTAAGAACAGTTTCAGGTTAAGTACGGACCTCCGGAACAAATTAAGTACTTAACCTGAAGTACCACTGTAGACTAAACAGGAAGGGAGATGTAGCAGCATTATATGTAAAGGATGCAAACACTTGTGAAGAAATCCATGACCTGGAGCATGGAGAGCAGATTGAGAGTATATGCATAGAAATTGTAGGAGAGAGAAACAACAGTGACCTTACTATGGGGATCTGCTATAGACCACCAACCCAGACTGAAGACTTGGATGATGCATTCCTAGAGCAGATTACCAAACATTCAAAAAGAAGAGATATAGTAATGGGGGGGGGAGGGGCTTCAACTTCCCCAATATCTGTTGGAACTCAAACTCTGCCAAGAATATAAGGTCTGACAAATTCCTCCATTGCCTCACTGGCAATTTCATTTTGCAGAAGGTGCAAGAACCAACAAGGGGATCATCTATTTTGGACCTGATCCTCGCCTATAGGGAAGAACTGGTTGACAAAGTGGAAGTACTTGCAAACTTGGGAGAAAGTGATAATGCTCTCCTGGGTTTCAGGATACAGAGGCAAGGGAGAGCTGAGCGTAGTCAGACATGCACTCTGGACTTTAAGAAGGCCAATTTCAAAAACCTTAAGGAGCTACTGGGTGAGATCCCATGGTCAGGAATACTCCAAGAGAAGGGAGTCCAAGAAGGATGGGAGCTTCTAGCACCCGAGGCCGATCAACTCCCAGAAGCCTTTCCGGAGGACCTCTGGGAACTTGGACGAGAGAAGTGACAGCAGGAGTACTGAGCGCCCTTGCACCATCAACATTGCAGTCCTACACCAGAGCATGGTCCCAATTCGAGGGGTTCAGAGATAAGTTTGGTTTACGACGCAGACGTGCTGCTAAGGAGCATGATGTTCTAAAATATTTGGTTCACCTAAAGCGTAGAGGCATGGCCCTTAGGACCATCAGCCTGCACAAGGCCGCTATCTCATACTTCAGCAACTGTTTTTGGTTCCCAGACCCCTGTAACACTTTCCACGTAAGGAAGCTTATTGCAGGGTGGCGTCGCTCCCACCCGCCCATTCCAGATAAGAGGAGGCCAGTAACCATTGAGATCCTCCAGACGATATGGGATGCGCTCCCCAGCATTTGCTGGTCCAACTATGAGGTTAGGCTCTTCAGGGCGGCCTTCTCCCTGGCCTTCTTTGGTGCGCTCCGTATCGGAGAGTGCGTTGGGGGCACACTGTCACCTCATCGCAGGGGCTTGTCTGTGGCTGATATCAACCTTGACAAGCGCATGATACAAGTCAAAATCCGAACCTCCAAAACCGATCAACTAGGTAGGGGTTCCACGCTAAGTCTAGCCTCCTCCCCACACACTGGACCATGCCCTGTCGCGGACACACGAAAATTCCTGAAGGTACGTCCTCCGGGACCAGGCCCCCTCCTCATTCATGCATCAGGCCGCCCCATGACCCGTTGCCAATTTGTCTCAATATTGCGTAAGGCCATACATGCCTGTGGAGGCGACCCGGCACAATTTTCCGGGCATTCCTTTCGCATTGGTGCAGCAACCACGGCAGCTGCGAGCGGCCTCCCGGCCGAACACATAAAAACAATGGGGCGGTGGCGTTCAGCTGCCTTCAAAGGCTACATTAGACACAACCAGCAGGCACTGACAGATACCATATAATCCTTTCTTTCAGACTCAACCCCCAAACATGTGTGGATCTTCGGCCACAGCATAGTGCATTGGGCGGCCATCCACGCCACTACTGGTCCAGGCGGTGAACATCTGGGTCTGCAGCCAAAGATCTCCATTACCTGGTTCGGACAACGTGGAATGCGGTGGGATGCCCTGCTCCCTCGGTTGCGTCACGAACTTGCGTTCCGCCACCCGCCAAGCGCGGTTGTGCTCCACCTCGGCGAAAATGACTTGGTCGTGCGGAAAAGCATAATTCTGATCAAAACAGCGATCGCAGACCTGGAAAGCATACACGCCACTCACCCCAGTATCATGATTTTCTGGTCCGAACTTCTACCACGCTTGCATTGGCGTGGCAACATCAAACCCACTAGACTCAATTACACTGTGGAAAAAATCAATAGGGCAGTGCGTTCTGCAACCACTCGCATGGGAGGTCGGGTCGTGAAACACCCCAACATTAAAGTTTACATGCAGGAGCTATTTCGGCCGGATGGCGTGCACCTATCGGACCTTGGTAACGAGCGTTGGCTAAGCGACATCAGGCATGGCCTGATGGACTGGTTGGAGGATGGCAAAGGCGTTTTTCAGATGTAGGTAGTCTTGGCGGCGAGAACGCAATCTTTGCGGTCTCGGGTGGCGGTATCAGGCCTTGGGCGGAATCCTTTTGTCCATCTTCCTCTTGCGGCGGCGATACCAGGGTTCCCCGTTAAAGGGGTTTTCTGAAGGGAGGCTTTGGCCGTACACCGAAAGGTCATCATTGCTCTCCCCTGCGGCGGCGGCGTTACGGGGGCGGCCATCTCTGCTTGAACATATGTTCTCCAGAGCCGGCCCATCCCCCACACACACACTGGATAACCCTGATGCTCCCTAGGTCCCCGGCTGGGGACCGGGGAGGGAGAACGCCCAATGCCTGAGCCAAGGTCTACCCACATTTGAAATTTAATAAAGTTGTGGCCAATTTAATCCCATAGCACGTTGTCTTGAGTCGTTATTCCACATGACGGGGGGACCGTGCAGGATCTGGGGACTCCGCCTGTCCACGCAATGACCGCTCCCCGCTTAAAACGGGGGGCGCCCTTTGCGTGGACGCGTGCAGCCCCTAGATCTGGAGTGGCCCCAACAGCATAGGCTTGGCTTTGCCTTCCCTCAGGTGTGATACCTGGAGGTCTCCGCCTACCTCAGTCAGTTGTCCAATCCCACCTGGGGGAAGCGTTGCCAAGGAGACCAGGCCAGGTAGGGGAGGGATTACCTGCCCACACAATAGAGGGAGGATCTTACCTAGGAATCCTCACTTGGCTCCAGAGCTTCTCCCACCCTACCCACCCTCAGTTAATGTCTTATTTTGCAGGTTAACTTGTCTTCACAGGTTTTGCAGATTAACTTTTCTTCACAGGTATGCGGGCGCTGCTACGTTAAGGTCGCTGTTAAAGGGCCGGAAAGGAATTTCCCTGCATTGGCAGGTTTCGCCTTTCCCGTAGCAAAACGTCACAACTTTGGCGGTATCAGGCCTTGGGCGGAATCCTTTTGTCCATCTTCCTCTTGCGGCGGCGATACCAGGGTTCCCCGTTAAAGGGGTTTTCTGAAGGGAGGCTTTGGCCGTACACCGAAAGGTCGTCATTGCTCTCCCCTGCGGCGGCGGCGTTACGGGGGCGGCCATCTCTGCTTGAACATATGTTCTCCAGAGCCGGCCCATCCCCCACACACACACTGGATAACCCTGATGCTCCCTAGGTCCCCGGCTGGGGACCGGGGAGGGAGAACGCCCAATGCCTGAGCCAAGGTCTACCCACATTTGAAATTTAATAAAGTTGTGGCCAATTTAATCCCATAGCACGTTGTCTTGAGTCGTTATTCCACATGACGGGGGGACCGTGCAGGATCTGGGGACTCCGCCTGTCCACACAAATAACAAATCCCTATTAACTTCTATGTTTATTTGAAATAATCCAGAAATTACCTTTATAATCTTTTGCCAATATTCCTTAACCAGATTACATTCCCACCACATGTGTGAATATAGTCATTTTTCCTGACCACAATGCCAGCATTTGGGACTAAACCCTTTCACTATATACGCCATTTGTGCCGGAGTTCTATACCATTTTAATAAAAAAATTCTACTTAATTCTTTATATTTTTTCTATTTTAATATTGTTTATATTCTTCATCAGTTCTTGGGCAGTGTTTGGATGGATCATACCTTCCTGCTCCCATTTAATCTGGATTATCCTTATCATTCTTTCTTTGTCGCTTATCATCAGTTTATATAACATCCCTGCTATCCCTTTCTCAGTCATTTGTCTTTTGTTCAGCACCATTTCTAGTTTCATTTCTGTCCTCTGCTCTTTCCGTTTTTATTAAATCATAAAGTCCTTGCACTTTCAGCCAATATTGTTTTCCTATTTTTTCTAAAAAAAACTTTTTTTGTAATTAAATTCCTTTCTTCATCAAACATATCTTTTAATTTATAAAATCCCTGATCTTCTAATTTCTTCCACCAACCAGGTTCCCTTTGACCCTCCTGCATATATTTTAACGGCATCCACCTTGAGTATGTTGGCATCCATTTCGTATTCCAGTTCTTTCAGATTCCTAACACAGTTTTCCTTGGTCCTATTGTCTTCTTAAAAGCCGTGTTCATATCTCTATTAAATATCCGTTATCTTCCTATTCCTTCATTTATTTCATTCTCCAGCCTTATACATTTAATCCCTTCCTTATATCCAATATCTATTAGATTTTTCAAAATACCTTATTCCATGTTTTAAACCATATTTTCCTAATGGGTAGTGTAATTACTTGAAATAAATATAATAATTTTGGTACCAAAATTATTATAAACTGCTCTAACCCTACCTAGAATACATAAATTCTTATTTTTCCATGATTTTATATCCTTCTTGATTTGCCTCCACGCTTCTTTGTAATTTACATCTGGAATCCTAGCAATATTTTTAATAATATTTACCCCCAAGTATTTAATTTTTTCCAATTGATATCCAACTTTGTCATTTTTGCAAATTCCTTCTTCTCCTCTTTATTTACATCCCAAAATAAAATTTCAGACTTCTCCAAATTTACTCCCAATCCCGACTCCTCTTTAAAGTCCTTCAGGATTATCATAAATTCTCTTACACCCTCTAAGGGGTTTGTAAATAATAATAGGATACCATCTGCATACATGTTTAACTTGAATTCTTCCTTTCCTTTCTTATATCCTTTTATCCTTTACTGAGTTTCGTATTCTGTCTGCCAAGTACTCCATACCCAATACAAATAGTAGTGGTGGGGGGCCGCCAGGGGCGCATTGAAAGATGGCCGACAATACCATCTCTCCGTCTCACACAGGGTAATTAAGAGGCTGATATGGGAGTATGCAACCTCCCTTGTTACCTCAGGGAACGGGGAAACACTGCCTCGCCTGCTGTTGCCATAAATCACCCCCGAGTTCGAAAGAAGGGGGTGAAGGCACTAGGCGCACAGCACCCGTGGGAGACGGCTCTCCCTGACGCTGTCTCTGATCGCGCAAACTGGTTGCAGGAGCTCAAAATAAACAATTAGAGAGAAGCAAATGCACATATTTCAAGTGAAGAACGGGAGTTAAGACTGCTAATTGAAGTGACCTCTGTGAAGTAGAGTGACGGGTTGGATTCAACAGGACAATAAATCAAGAAGAAGATACATCAAAGGGTCGGTATGTCGGAACGGGACTGGAAGGGGGGGACTTTTCTTTTTTTCTCTCTATGTGATTACCTAACAACCCCTCCCCAAGAAAGAACCGTTGCACAATTGACTATAAGCGGGATGATTAAAAAACTGTGTGGAAATGAATTATTAACCAAAGGTTTGGCTTATGGAGACTTGGAAAAGAATAAGGGCTTTTGGAATGACGCAGCTATAAAAAGAGAGTCACCATGTTGGCAGGTTTTGTCGAAAGATTGATGATCGAGGAGGAGGAAGCTATGGCTGTTATCATACTGGACTCCTGGCAGAACCTCCTCGGAAGATCGAGAAAGGGAGTGACAGGCCTGCAAAGATTAACGAACGGACGGTAAAATTGTTTTCTCTATGGAAGTGATGAAAGGCGGCAGCCGTCTGAATATGACTCTTGGATGAATGGAAAAACCCACACAGGACTACAAAAACATTTGTCTTCAACTCGCTTGCAGAGACTATCAGAGGCCACAAAGAAAAAGGAAAAATATATGAAAATAACAAGAAGAGATGTGGAAAACAACAAGAAAGGATTGGACAGAATCGTGAACATCATTTGGACAGAATTGTGGATATTAAAGCAGCAGCAACAAGATGATTGGATCCCTTTCGGAACTTGAAATATGGGTACCCCCAACAAAAATTTAAAATTTGGCTCTGTAATTTGGAATTAATGTGATTTGATTTGATTGGTCTGTTAATAAAAATTATTTTAAAAAAAACCAAAAACAAATAGTAGTGGTGAGAGTGAACATCCTTGTTTAACTCCTCTTTGTATATTGAATTGATCTGAAACCCCCTCATTCACTCTGACCACAGCCTTCCCTTCTCTATACAATTCCTGGATTGCTTCCACAAAGTTCTCTCCTAATCCTACGTCCCGTATAATATTCCATAAGAACTTATGTCTAATCGTGTTGAAGGCCTTATACACATCCAATTTTAAGACCACCAATTTTCCTTTTACCTTGCTTGTTAATACGTTTAACACATTTCTTATAGGATGGCCTATGTATCTTCCCTTAACAAATCCATATTGATCTTCCTTAATTATTTTAGGTAGTACCTTTTCCAGTCGCCTTGCCAGGATCTTTGTAAATATCTTATAGTCTTGATTTAATAGGCTAATTGGTCTGTATGACCCCACCTCTGTAGGGTCCTTTTGTGGTTTTTCAATCACTACTATTTCCGCTAGTTTCCAAGTGTCTGGGGCTTTCCCCCCTTCTAAGATATTATTAAATACTTTTTTTCAGTTTTGAGCCCAGGATATCAATTGTTTATTTATAAAAGCACCCTTTATCGGATTGCCCATTAGTATCCGTAAATCGTAGATCTCTGCAAACCCTTCTATCATGTCCTGGAATGTAGCCGGACTTTCATGTAAATTAGCTGACCCAGATTTTATAAATTTTCTTGATTCTCATAATATAATCCTTTTGCAGGAAACTTGGTCTCTTAAACCTTTAGATATTCCTAATTTTATTACTTATAATTTACCCACCACTAAAATGTCAAGAAAAGGACACCCCAAATCCAGTTTGATCTGTGGTATTAAACAGTCTTCTAACCTTAAAATTAATTGCATTAGAAATATTGGGCAGTATGCACAATTGTTATCATTTTCCAATGTTCACAAGGAAATTCCTCTTTTAAATACATATTTCCCTCCCATAGAGTAAGAAGCCAGACCAGATTATTGTTGGAATATAGTGTTTGAAGAGCTGTACGTAATACGCAGTAAATTTCCAAATATCCCCCTGATTGTAATGGGGGACACTAATGCGAGAACTGGATCACATCTTAAGGCAGCCCTGTTCAGGGAAGTTTTTAATATGTAACGCTGTACAGTTTGGAAACTCAACCAGATGGGCGGGGTATAAATAATAATAATAATAATAATAATAATAATAATAATAATAATAATAATAAATAATAATAATAATAATAATTAATAATCAGATAACACAGCTCTCTATAAACACTATGTCTCAACTCTAGCTGAAGATGCTCCACTTCCTTTGAGAATAGGGAGAATTTCAAAGGACATTACTGTTAATAAAGCGGGAGGAAAACTCTTACAATTGGTTTTAGAATTTAATCTTTCATTTTTGAACGGTTCAAATGGCCTGATACTCCAGGAGATTTTACCTTCTGCTCCAAAAGGAGCAGGAGTGTAATTGACTATTCCTTAGTCTCCTTAGAAATGTTAGATGAAGTTGCCTCTTTTACAGTTGTACTCCACTCTGAGAGTGACCACTTTCCAATTGTTTTAGAGATGTATAGAAACTCCAGAATTAATGACCCTTGTCCTCTTATTAGTACCGATAAGACTAGTTATGCCAAAATAATTTATATAAGTGATAAAAATAGGGAGGGTCTATTAGCAGTATTTGAAAATAACCCAGTTATTCTCGAACCTTTGGCTAACCAAAATTCGATACTTTTGGCAGACATTGAGTATTATTACAATACTATTCAGGAATTATTTTCTTCTTTTTTAAAATCTGTAGTTCAGCAACAAACCTTTAAATAAGTATAACTGGTTTGATAAAGAATGTATTAACCATAAGAAAGAACTTAGAAATTGTCTATAAGAAGCCTCTATTACTAACTCCCAAGATCTCTGGAAGACCTATTTTGAAATGAAAAACGCTTTTAAGAACATGCTCCTGGGGGAAAAAAATCAATGTTTTCACAAGCCAAGTGGTCCAAAATTGTTACTGCATTAGAAACTAAAGATACCAAAACTTTTTTGTCACTCCTTTCAATAAAAGATACCACTGATTTGCCTAATATAAGTGATGAAGCTTGGATTACGCATTTTACTGCTGTTTTCTACGATTCCCAAGTTTTTAAGAAGGAAAATTTTAACTCTTCTTCAGCAATAACCACACATTTTCAAATTACTGTTGAGGAGATGAAAAGGATAATTATTTTGTTTAAGCAAGGAAAATCTCCAGGTATGGACGGCATCTCAATACACCTGCTGAGATTAAATGTGGAATGGTGGGCCACTAATCTTGTCCCGCTCTTTAAGTCTATCTATCACTCAGGCTTGGTACCTAAATTGTGGAATAACTCAATAGTGATGCCGATTTTTTTAAAAGGTGATGGGAATTGCCAAGAGAATTACAGGCCTATTAGTGTGTTACCATGCATAAGCAAAATCTATGCCAAATTCCTGCTTATTAAACTGGAAGACTGGATGCTTGCAAAAGGTCTACCTGGTAAGGAACAAGCTGGTTTCAAGGCAGGTTCTTCAACTCTTGACCAGTGTCTAGTGTTAAGTCATCTTGTGGACAAATATGTCTTGAGAAACAAACGAAGACTTTTTGTGGCATTTGTAGATTTAAAAAGTGCCTTTGATTTGGTCAATCGTAATAAACTGTGGACCAAATTGGAACACCTCGGTATTGACCCATACCTACTTACATTGATTAAAAGTTTACACTCTAGTAACCAAATATATGTTAAAGTTTCAAAAGATGGTAGACTTGCAGGTCCAATTCTGAATAACCGAGGAGTTAGGCAAGGCTGTATCTTGGCCCCTACCCTGTTTAATCTCTTTTTATCTGACCTCCCATTATTTCTTCAAAATGCAACCACTCATATTCCTTATTTAAACAATATCCCAGTTTTTTTATTACTTTATGCAGATGATGCAGTAATTATCTCACTTTCCTCTTTGGGTTTAAAAAAATATTTAAGAGTTTCTCAAATTTTTGCTCTCTTAATAACCTCAAAATTAACTATGATAAGGCAAAAATTATGCAATTTACAAAGAGAGGAAACCCAAAAAATTGGATAATCAATGCACATCTAATACAAGAAGTTAAGCATTTCAATTATCTGGGAATTGTATTTGAAAATAACATGAATTGGAACACAAATATCTGCGCTGCAATAGCTAAGGCTAAAGTGACAGCTCACCATATTAAATCGTATTTTTTTTTTCTCCTGTAGGAAATAGATATATTCCAGCTGTATTGCAAGTGATTGATATGAAACTTTGTGCCCAACTTTTATATGGCACCCCAGTGTGGATTTCAGGTGATCTCAAGAGGGTTGGATAAATTTCATGGATCCCTTCTGAGGTCATTATTAGGACTTGCAAAGTCTGTAAAATATGAATCAATATGTTGTGAGTTGGGAATACTTCCTTTATCAGTAAGAGTATGGCTGAGAACCTTGAAATATTGGATCTTCCTGCATCATAGAGCCCTAACTCCTAATTCTCTCCTTTACGACCTCTTAAGTGATAATGTAATTTACAATTTATCATTTATTTTAATAAAAATAAAAATAAAAATAAAAATAAAAATAAAAATAAAAATAAAAATAAAAATAAAAATAAAAATAAAAATAAAAATAAAAATAAAATTTATTTATATCCTGCCCTCCCCAGCCGAAGCCGGGCTCAGAGCGGCTAACAGCAGTAAAATAATACAGCATTCCAAAATCAATTCATTATAAAATCAGTTCAAATCAAATTGATGGCAACCATTGGGCTAGAGTTCTGTGAAGAATTACCAAAGGAGGGGGTCAGGCTGTGCCTTGGCCAAAGGCCTGGTGGAACAGCTCTGTCTTGCAGGCCCTGCGGAAAGATGTCAAGTCCCGCAGGGCCCTAGTCTCTTGTGACAGAGCGTTCCACCAGATTGGAGCCACAGCTGAAAAAGCCCTGGCTCTGGTTGAGGCCAGCCTAACCTCTCTGTGGCCCGAGACCTTCAAGATGTTTTTGTTTGAAGACCGTAAGGTCCTCTGTGGGACATACCAGGAGAGGCAGTCCCATAGGTACGAGGGTCCTAGGCCGTATAGGGCTTTAAAGGTTAAAACCAGCATCTTAAACCTGATCCTGTACTCCACCGGGAGCCAGTGCAGCTGGTATAGCACTGGGTGAATGTGATCCCACAGCGAGGACCCCATAAGGAGTCTCGCCACGGCATTCTGCACCCACTGGAGTTTCTGGGTCAGACGCAAGGGCAGCCCCACGTAGAGCGAGTTACAATAATCCAGTCTGGAGGTGACCGTCGCATGGATCTCAGTGGCTAGGTCAGGGCGAGAGAGCTAAGGAGCCAACTGCTTAGCTTGGCGGAGATGAAAAAATGCCGCCTTTGTTATAGCTGCAATCTGCGCCTCCATGGAAAGGGAGGTGTCGAAGATTACACCCAAACTCTTAACGGACGGTGCTGGCACTAATTGCACCACCGCAAGAGATGGGAGTTGCCCCCTCAATCCCATATCGTCCCGTCCCAGCCAGAGGACCTCTGTCTTCGAAGGATTTAACTTCAACCGGCTCCCACATAACCATCCAGCCACAGCTTCCAAACATCTGATAAGTGTGTCTGGGGCCGAGTCAGGATGGCCATCCATCAACAGATAGAGTTCGGTGTCATCGGCATACTGATGGCAGCCCAGAACAAAACTCCGGACAAGCTGGGCGAGGGGGCGCATAAAGATGTTGAAAAGCATCGGGGAGAGTATCGCACCCTGCGGCACTCCACACACCAAGGAGTGGTGCGACAGTTCCCCCCCAAGTGCCATCCTCTGTCCCCGACCAGAGAGAAACGAGTGCAGCCATTGAAGTACTGTGCCTTGGTTCCCCACGTCGACGAGGCGGTGGTCCAGGAGTTTGTGATCGACCATGTCGAAGGCTGCTGACAGGTCTAAAAGAATCAGCAGCCCCGACCTGCCTCGATCCAGCTGCCTACGGAGATCATCTGTTAGGGCCGTCTCGGTCCCATGACCAGAGCGAAAGCCAGATTGGAATGGATCCAGAGCCGATGTTTCATCCAGAAACCCACCAAGTTGTTCAGCAACCGCTCTCTCAATCACCTTACCAAGGAACGGAAGATTCGAAAGCAGGCAGTAATTGGATAGATCTAAAGGATCTAATGATGTTTTCTTTAAGAGCGGGCACACCACTGCCTCCTTGACTTCCCCTGGGAATGTCTTGGTGGCAAGGGGACAAATTGATGATATCCCCTAGGGGGACCCGCACCTCGTCTGGACATGCTCTAATCAGCCAGGACGGGCATGGGTCAAGTGGACAGGTGGTGGGCTTTCCAGCTCGGAGGAGTCTGTCCACATCGGCTGGGGATATCCGGTCAAAGTGGTCCAATACTGGACCCGAGGACAGTTGAGGGGCCTCCAGTTCCGTTATTGTATACAAATTGGCAGGGAGGTCACAGTGGAGCAACAGGACGTTCTCCGCAAAAAAGCTCGCAAATGCCTCACAGCTGTGTGTCAAATTGTTAGTTAAATTTGGCTGTCCCTCCAGGGACGTTAAAGACCTAATTATACTAAATAATTGCACCAGGCAAGAGCTAGCGGATGCAATGGAGGCTGAGAAGTAAGACTTCTTAGCGGCCTTCACTGCCATCTCCTAGGTTTTCATAAAAACCCTGTAAGATGTTCTTGAAGCTCCGTCACGGGCACCCCGCCATACTCGCTCTAGCCGTCTGAGGTCCCGCTTCATTTTCCGGAGCTCCTCGGTAAACCAGGGAGCCCGGTTTCTGCGGGGTCGCAGAGGGCGCTTAGGTGCGATCTCATCGATGGCTGCCAGGAGCTGGATATTCCAGCCCTCAACAAGCTCAGTCAATGAGTCGCCAGGGGGAGCAAGGTCCCGCAAGGTTTGACGGAATCTATCAGAGTCCATCAGCCTCTGCGGGCGAGCCCAAATCGGCTCGCCACCTAAGCAGGGTGGGGATGGAAAGTCAATCCTGGCTTTCAGAGCGTAGTGATCAGACCATGGCACCTTCATCGAAGGAGACACGATCACATCTATACCGACACCAAAGATCAAATCCAGCATGTGGCCTGCTTGATGTTTGGGGCCCGAAACAAACTGGGAGAGCCCTAGTGTCGCCATGGAAGACACCAGGTCCAGAGCCTGTGAGGAGGGAGTGGCATCAGCATGGATGTTGAAGTCCCCCAATACCAATAAGTTAGGGAACTCCAAGGCCCAGCCGGCCACTGCCTCCACTGCCTTCTTCCGTGGAGCGAAGCCGCGTAGCTGTTACCGGAGAGCGCTGCCTTTTTCCTGGGACAATTTGGCTGCAAAACAACGATCCGTGAGTAGGCTAATTTCGGAATTAAAGGAACTTTACAAATAATTTGGCGCCGAAGCGGAGAGGCATAAACAGGAAGTCTGCCTTCCATTCTTGTAAATGGAGTAAAGCAATGAACTTGTAAGCGGAAACCTTAAAAGACGTCGGAAAAGGATTATAATTCGAACATCAAACAAGCGATTCCCCCCCCTTGATTGCAGGGGAGGAGGGGGGAAAGGTTTGAACTGTATTTCCCTGCAAAAAGAGAGGAAAAGAAGCTAAAATCCACCGCTCAAAACCCTGGAACAGGTTGCCAGTGAACAGTAAGAAAGCCGTATTGTGAAATGCGCTGTTGCTGAAAGTACTCTTTGACAGTTAACTCTGCATCTGAGATACCTTCCATCTAGAGCGCCGGTGGCGGAAAACTCATTCTGAATCAGACCGGACACGGGTTAGAGCTCAACGTCGAGCCTACCAAGTGGCAATGGCGACGGCGAAGAGGGCCTTCTTCGCCGCCTCCATTGCATCTGCAGAAAACAGCAGCAGGAGACTTTTTCAGGTGGTTCGCAATCTATCGGAACCACCTGTACCACCGGGGCCTGGTAGGGACCCCAAGATCTCCTGCAATGCTTTTGCAAAGTTTTTTGCAGATAAAATCGCTCAGATTCAGAAGGAGGTAGACTCCACCGTGGGAGCAGGGCCAGGGCGGGAGAGTGCTAGAGTTCTGTCTGGTCCTGTTACATGGGATCAATTCCAATCTGTTACCTCCGAGGATGTGGACAGGCTGCTTGGACAAGTGAAACCGACCACCTGTCTCCTTGATCCTTGCCCATCCTGGCTGATAAAAGCGAGCCGGGAAGGGCTGGGCGATGGGCTCTGCGGGGTGGTGAATGCTTCCCTCTGTGAGGGAGCCTTCCCAGACCCGCTGAAAGAGGCAGTCATTAAACCGCTTCTTAAAAAAACATCTTTAGACCCGGCCAATTTGGCCAACTATCACCCAGTCTCAAATCTGCCATTCTTGGGCAAGTTGATTGAGCGGGTGGTTGCTGAACAACTCCAAGCACGCCTGGAGGAAACGGACCATTTGGATCCCTTCCAATCGGGATTCAGGCCTCACCATGGGACTGAAACTGCCTTGGTCGCGCTGGTTGATGATCTCCGGCGGGCTAGGGACAAAGGTGAGAGCTGTTTCCTAGTTCTGCTGGATCTCTCAACGGCCTTTGACACCATCGACCATAACATCCTTCTGGACCGTCTAGAGGGGCTGGGAGCCGTGTCCAGAAAGTGGGGGGGGGATGAGTGTTGAGACCCCTGGGCTCTCACTTGTGGGGTGCCTCAGGGTTCTGTCCTCTCCCCCATGCTTTTTAATATCTATATGAAGCCGCTGGGAGAGATCATCAGGGGTTTGGACTGGGTGTTCATCAGTATGCAGATGACACCCAGCTCTACCTCTCCTTTAAATCAGAACCAGTGAAGGCGGTGAAGGTCCTGTGTGAGTGCCTGGAGGCGGTTGGAGGATGGATGGCAGCTAACAGATTGAGGTTGAATCCTGACAAGACAGAAGTACTGTTTTTGAGGGACAGGGAGTGGGTTGGTGTGGGGGATTCCCTGGTCTTGAATGGGGTAACTGTGCCCCTGAAGGACCAGCTGCACAGCCTGGGAGTCATTTTGGACTCACAGCTGTCCATGGAGGCGCAGGTTAACTCTGTGTCCAGGGCAGCTGTCTACCAGCTCCACCTGGTACGCAGGCTAAGACCCTACCTGCCCGTGAACTGTCTCGCCAGAGTGGTGCATGCTCTAGTTATCTCACGCTTGGAGTACTGCAACGCGCTCTACGTGGGGCTACCTTTGAAGGTGACCCGGAAACTGCAATTAATCCAGAATGCGGCAGCTAGACTGGTGACTGGGAGTGGCCGCCGGGACCACATAACACCGGTTCTGAGAGATCTGCATTGGCTCCCAGTACGTTTCCGAGCACGATTCAAAGTGTTGGTGCTGACCTTTAAAGCCCTAAACGGCCTCGGTCCTGTATACCTGAAGGAGCATCTCCACCCCCATCATTCAGCCCGGACACTGAGATCCAGCGCCGAGGGCCTTCTGGCGGTTCCCTCATTGCGAGAAGTGAGGCTACAGGGAACCAGACAGAGGGCCTTCTTGGTGGAACGGCCTCCCATCAGATGTCAAAGAGATAAATAATTACCTGACATTCAGAAGACATCTTAAGGCAGTTCAGGGAAGTTTTTAATATGTAACGCTGTACTGTTTTTAACACTGATTGGGAGCCGCCCAGAGTGGCTGGGGGAACTCAGCCAGATGGGCGGGGTATAAATAATAAATTATTATTATTATTATTATATATTTCACCACTGGTGGACGTGCCCAAGGATTAAGGCTTTCTGGGAGATGATATATAATGAATTGAAAAAGGTATTTAAATATACCTTCTTGAAGAAACCAGAGGCCTTTCTCCTGGGCATAGTCGGCCAACTGGTGTTAAAGGAGGATAGAACTTTCTTTATGTATGCCACAACAGCAGCAAGAATACTTATTGCAAAGTATTGGAAGACACAAGACCTACCCACTCTGGAAGAATGGCAGATGAAGGTGATGGACTACAGGGAATTGGCGGAAATGACTGGCAGAATCCGAGACCAGGGAGAAGAGTCGGTGGAAGAAGATTGGAAGAAATTTAAAGACTATTTACAGAAATATTGCAAAATTAATGAATGTTAGAATGATGTTGGAATGAAGCTAGGTGGTTTAAGCAGTAATGCCATAAAGGTGTATGTAAAAAAGGATTGATAAGAGATGAAAATTTAAAGTTATAGTATATTAAGTTAAAGGACCATGAGAAAACAAAGAGGGAAAGAAATTGCTGACTTAACTAATTGAACTGAAATACAAAAAAGGGAGGTATGAGGAGGTCAGGGAAACAAGGATATGAATGTAAGCTATGGAAAGATTGATCTATTTTTCTTTTTTTTTCTTTTTAAGTGTCTTTTATTCTTTTATTTTGTATTTTGTATTCTGTATTTTCCCAGTATTTTTATTTTTTGTTTTTGTGTAATTCTTTTTTTCTGAAATTTTAATAAATATCATTTAAAAAAAGAGAGAGAGAGAAAATCAAACTTGATAGAGCTTAATCTAACTGACTTTGAAAATTCTGACCCCAAATATACTTGGGAAATTATCAGGAAGAATTTTACAGAAAAAAGTGTTGTTTCCACTCTTGAGGTTGCAAAGCACAGCACTTGCTCTCCTCTCTATTTAAATCTCCCTTTGTGTAGAGATTTTCAAAAGGGATACATGACAAATCTGAAGAATCATGAATTGTGCAGGCTGTTTATGTTAGCCAGATTTAATATGTTTCCCTCGATGATAGTAAGAGGAAGATATTTAGCTCTCCCAGAATCAGAGCGCCTCTGCAAATGTAGTAAACAGGAACCTGATACTTTGGAGCATATTTTCTTTTCCTGTGATTTTGGCATTTATGCCAGAAGACAATTACTAGAGGACTTGCAACTCAACAGGCTCAATTCTATGAGAGCCAGTGTGGTGTAGTGGTTAAGAGCGGTAGTCACGTAATCTGGGTAACCGGGTTCGTGTCTCCGCTCCTCCACATGCAGCTGCTGGGTGACCTTGGGCCAGTCACACTTCTTTGAAGTCTCTCAGCCCCACTCACCTCACAGAGTGTTTGTTGTGGGGGAGGAAGGGAAAGGAGAATGTTAGCCGCTTTGAGACTCCTGAAGGGGAGTGAAAGGCGGGATATCAAATCCAAACTCTTCTTCTTCTTCTTCTTATGCTACCAACGGTTCAGGACCTGCTCTCTGACAGGAATGATCAAATTACTTTAATAGTGGCTGGATTTTTGAGTGCTGTCCATGTAGAAAGATTGGGCCATTATAAAGAGATTTAGTGGTTCTTAATTGATCGGTATGTGGTAGTGTTGTATTGTATTATTTATGCAAATTGATTTTCTCTGGAGTTAAAGATCTGACTGGGACAAACCTTGTTATGTTGAGCTCATATTTGGCACATTTAGCATATGGTGTCTGTTTGATAATGTGTGGTTTGCTATGCCTAATAAAGGATACTGGTATTTAAAAGGACAAATATTGAAGGCCCAAATGCAGACAATACCAATAAGAAAGAAAAGTGGGGAGGCATCTAAGTAAAGTGATAAGGAGCTTAGGGATGAGCTGAGAGTTGAAAAGGGCATGTATAAGAAATGGAAAGATAAATCACAAAGGAGGAGTATACATGAGCAGCCAACAGTTGCAGGAGGAAAATCAGGCTGGCTCAGAATGAGCTCAGGCTTGCAAGAGAGGTTAAAAATAATAAAGGTTTCTTTGGCTATGTCCGAAGTAAGAGGAAGAACAAGCAAGTGATAGGTCCTCTGTGTGGGGAAGATGGAGAAATGCTATTGGGTGACAGAGAAAAGGTGGAACTGCTCGACACCTACTTTGCCTGTCTTCAGCCAAGAGGAAAGCGGTGCCCAGCCTGTGGATAACAGAATAAATGATGTAAGGAGGGAGCTGCAACCCAAGATAGGAAAAGAGGTAGTAATGGAACACCTAGCTACTTTAAATTAATTCTCCAGGGCTGCATCCAAGGATACTAAAGGGGCTTGTGGATGTAATTTCAGAGCCTTTGAGCCTTTGTCTATGATCTTTGAGAAGTCTTGGAGAACAGGCGAGGTCCCTACAGACTGGAGAAGGGCTAATGTTGTCTCCATCTTCAAAAAGGAAGACCCAGGTAACTACCAACCAGTGAGCTTGACATCCTAGAACAGATAACAATGGGCAACAATTTTTTACTTTTTGTATGTTGTCTAGATTTCTACAATTGATTTAGGGTATTTTTGCACTGCTGAATCCGGAAATGGCATCCGTTTCTCTCCATCAGGTCAGGTTTTTGTGCTATGTTGATTTGAAAAAAATCAGATCTTGTGACAAAATCGATTACATTTTTGTGGCATTATCAGCTGATTTTTGTCAACACGTATCATCCTAAATATGTTTTTAAGAGAAAAGAATGTTTTTCCAACAACATATATTGATTACCTGATAGAAACATCGATTTCTGTAAACTGAATGGTGGGCATTGATAAAGGTAAGTACACGTAAATTGCATGTTGCTTCACCATTTTTCAAACTTCAGGGCTTGAACTTCCATTTCTTGGAACTCCTGGAATGCTCAGCAGCAGGGAGGTCTCTGTTCAGAGTCCAACAGTAGTCAGCCATCATGACTGCGTCCCAGCGACCCTGAGACATGGTCTCCATCTCTTTCATGTCCTGATGGAATCTCTCCCCCTGCTCGTCACTCATTGAACCCAGGTTCTCAGGAAACCGGTCCATATGTGAAAATAGGTAGTGCATCCTGACGCTCATGTTGCAGCCCAGGTTTCTGAAAGCAGTCAGCATGTTGTTGACAAGTTCTGCGTAGTTTCTGGCCTTATTGTTGCCAAGAAAGTTCTTCACTACCAGAAGAAGAAGAAGAAGAAGAAGAAGAAGAAGAAGAAGAAGAAGAAGAAGTGTTTGGATTTGATATCCCGCCTTTCACTCCCTTTAAGGAATCTCAAAGCGGCTAACATTCTCCTTTCCCTTCCTCCCCCACAACAAACACTCTGTGAGGTGAGTGGGGCTGAGAGACTTCAAGGAAGTGTGACTGGCCCAAGGTCACCCAGCAGCTGCATGTGGAGGAGCATGTGGAGGAGCGGAGACGCGAACCCGGTTCCCCAGATTACAAGACTACCGCTCTCAACCACTACACCACACTGGCGTGCCTTCCACGCTTCCAGTTCCACTTCGTTCATTGAGTTTCCGAACTCTGGATCTCTGATGAGCTGACGGATCTGAGGACTGTCAAAGATGCCAGCTTTCAACTTCTCCATGGTCAATCCTGGAAAAGCCTGGCACAAGTAAGTGAAGCAGTCACCATCCTTGTCCAGAGCCTTGGTGAACTGCTTGATTAAGCCGAGCTTGATGTGCAGCGGTGGGA
Source organism: Podarcis pityusensis (assembly GCF_964106645.2). NCBI lineage: Eukaryota > Metazoa > Chordata > Lepidosauria > Squamata > Lacertidae > Podarcis > Podarcis pityusensis. The sequence goes on from NC_138045.1 coordinate 24,091,384, forward strand.
AGAGTATTCTGTCTCTGTCCACCAGAGGGTCGTTGATGACGTTCCTTTTTCTGCAAGGCACCAATTCCTCCCGCACAGGCCAGTCCTTCTTCGTGTAATGCTGAGCACGGTCCCTACTATCCCACATGCACAGAAAACATGGGTACTTGGTGAAGCCAGACTGTTGTCCCAACAAAAAGTTCACCATCTTCAGGTCAACACAAATAAACCACTTATGCTGATCATAACCAATTTTCTCCAGCACATACTTCACCGCTTCATAGTTCTCCTTCAGTGTACTCGAGTGAGCCAGGGGTATAGAGGCAAACCGGTTGCCGTTGTGTAGCAGAACACATTTCAGTGATCGCTTGCTGCTGTCAATGAACAGTCTCCAATCTTTGGGTTCGTACTGTGGCACTCCAAGCTTGAGCAGAAGCTGCGCAATATCTGCACAGTACACCAAGTCCTTCTCTTCCGAGAAAAAACGGAGGTACTCTTGATGCCTGTTGCGGAAGAAGCTGATGTGAGCACTGTCAGAGAGGAGGTTTTTTCCTTCAATCTGGATGTCAACAGTTCGGCAGAGTCCTTTGACAAGCTGAGGTCGCGAACTAGATCATTCAACTCCTTTTGGGAAAATGGATGTGGAGCATCATCTTCAAGAACCACTTCTTCCTCTTCATGTCCTTCAACACTGGAGGCATCTTCGTCACTAATGTCAGGAAGTCTTGAGATTACACCGGACAAGAGTGTACACAGAGACTGAACATGGAGCCTGGCACACTTCCGTTGCGAAACTCTGCAAGCTATCCGTGCCTCCTGCAAAAGTCCTCCTCAGGCCTCTTTCTCTTGCCGGTAGCAGAGCGAAACACAGCGGTGAGAAGCAAAGTGCAGCACGTGTGGAATAAATCAGAGCAGACACAAGGCAGTCCTTATCTTCCCTTGCTCTTTAATCATGTAGAATAACACCATAAATTCAGACCTGGCGAGAACTGACACATTCTCCCTTTCGCATGGCGTCCGAGAGTCAGACTGAAACACACGGAGTCAAACCCCTCCCTTAAGTGTTTCTAACCACGCCTCAGGAAAGAGACGTCACCAGAACTCTTTAACTCTGTGAGTTCTGAAACCATTAACACCCCCTCTCGTCACGAATCCTGAGGGAAACTGTGAACCCCTATTTACAGACCTCTTTGAGTTCAACTCACCTCCCATTGCCTTTTGCCTCCCACTGGCATCTATCCCAGGCAATTGTTGAATCCCTTCCACACTCCCAGAATCACACTGTGCGAAACCAACCCACGCACTGGTGACCTGAAACCTCTCCGGTGGAATCCCCTTTGTGGTCCGAGTTGACCGCCGGAGCACAACCTCGGGCGCTCCTCCTGACCCACTGGGGTCAGCAAGTGTGTCTCCAGCAAGCTCAGAAGACTCCCCCTCTGACTTGCTGCGTCTTCGGGCCTCCCGCACTTGGCTAACAGGAGATGAAGGCTCACTCTTGGGTTCCCTCTTAACCTGTGGAGAAACCCACCCCTGTGCTTGACCATCATCAGCAACCTGGTCTTCAGCAACAGGCTCCGCCTCTGCCTCTCCTTCCTCCCTTTCCTCCCCCTCAGAATCGGACAGACATTCTGAGAGAAAATCAGAACCATACCCAGGCTGTGACCAACCACCCTGCTCAAAGAACTCAGCATGCTTGCTGACCAGCAGCGTGGTCTGATCACCCTCCGGGTATGCAAACTTCCACCCATTTGTTGCAGGATCATACCCACAGAAAATCATGTCCTGGTACCTAGGACCACCCTCCTTCCGTTGCGCTGTTGGTATTGGCACTGAAGCCTTGGAACCAAACGAACGGAAGAAATGCACCTGTGGCTTCCTCTTGTGCAACAGAAAATACGGTGTGTCACCTACATCGTGATTGTAGGACCTGTTAAAAATAAAGTTGGCAAACTTCCAAGCCTCACTCCAAAAGCTCTGAGGCAGCCCAGAGTCACACAGTAAAACCCTGACAACTTCAGCCAGTGCTTCACTCCTGTGCTCTGCCACGCCTCTCTCTTGAGGAGACTTTGCACCCGTCACCTGGTGACGAATTCCCTTTTCCTTGAAGAACTCCTTCAGAGCAGACCCAGTGAACTGTGACCCACGGTCGCTCCTGAACGCTTGCACCTTTGTGGAGAACCTTAGTTCCACCTCCGCAACCCAATCCTGGATGAGTTGCGCCGCCTCTCTCTGCGACCTGAGAGAAAAAGACCATAAATTCTGAGTAAAATCATCCGCTATCAATAGCAGAAACCTGGCCCCACCCAGACTCTCACACTTCATTGGTCCTGTAAGGTCTGTGTGAATCAACTCAAAAGGTTTTGTGGTTACCCTCTTTACCCCGGGAAACCTGCACCTTTGAACCTTGCTGCATGCCCTGCACACTAGGGATCCCTCACATGGCATGATTTTACAACCTTTGGTGCAGCCTGGCAACCTCTTAACATCCTCCAGACAAGCATGAGACATTCTCCTGTGCCATACATGAACACATGAATCATGGCTGGGAACACTAGCACACTGCGCCTGTGCTTTCCCTGCATTCCCACCACCCTCCAGAGGTGTTTCCAGAACAAAGAGATTGTCCTTGCTCTCCACGTTGACAAGTTGCCTCCCCCCTCTGAAAATGGAACAGGTATTATTTTCAAAACAAATTTTGTATCCCTGCTTCGCCAGAGCAGAAATCGATAACAGGCAACACTTCATCCCTGGTACAATGAAGCACTCCAGCTCAGCCTGCAAAACAGAAACATAGACATTTGCTGCTTTAGATACATTTCGTTTTGTCCCGTCAGCTAATTTACAAGTCATTCCAGTCAAAACAGCTCTGCAATTCCGCAGCTCCCCAGCAGATGGCGTTATCAGGTGATGACTCGCTCCTGAGTCCAGCACCCACTTCACAGTTGTGTCCCTGCTGGCATTGCTCTGTAGCGTTGCCATGCCAACAAACGTCTGGCTGCACCTGTCCTTGGCAGCGTCCGTAACCACAACTTCCTGCGTTCCTCTGAAGACTGGACTTATCTCGGATTTCCCAGACAGCTCTGCAGCACGTATCTCCCTCTGCAGCAGATGGCTGGCCTTGAAGCCTTCAGCACTGTTCTGTTTCCCAGGCTTCGACTCACGACGCAAACAACTCTTGGCAGCCTTTGGAAAAAGAGGCTTTTCTGAGCTTTTACCGCTCACCGCCCCCCCACTGCTCACAGGGCTCCCAGGACGCTTTCCTGCACCCCCAGTGATGGGTAAAGGTCCCCCAGCAGCTTGCCTCTCTCCAAGCTCCTCACGCAGACACGTTGCATCACCCACGCAGCTTTTAGACTCTGCTAAACCAGCAGCAGCAGCAACAGTGGCAACAGTCCCTTCGCCCCCCTCAGGGGTCCCACAGCCTTTCCCAGCTGTGCACCGGCTTTCCGTGCTTTCTTGCCTTTTTTCCTGACCTGATGCAGCCATCTCCCGGCCCTTGCCTGTGCCCCCAGCTTTACACGCTTCCTGGAGAGCTACCCAAGCGACCTCAGGCTTCCTTGCATCCAGAACAATAGGCCTCAAATCAGCACTCACGTTGTCAGCCAGAAAAGTAAGCACACGCTCCTCAGCTTCACGTTGGCTTGCACCAGCCCCAGCTGACGTAGACATCGGCGTGACTGTTTCCCAGAGCTTGGCTTCAACTAGGGACAACTCTGCTAAATAACTCCACTCTAGCCACGAGTTAAGAGTTAGTTTCGCACACGGCAGCTTAAGCTCAAAGCCGTGTTCCTGGGACTGAGCCATCTCCTCCTCCCCGGGGGCTAAGCTTACTCATGTCTCCCGGCTCCGACAGATCGGCTTCTCCTCCCAGCGAGCTCCTTCCAGCTTCAAAGACACAGCTCCAGAGCTCCAGCTGGCCCCAGCAACTTTCCTGCTGGCTTCCCCCACACGTGGGACGTTCCTGCAATGCTTCAAAGCTTTGGCGAGCATCCATAACCTCTTCGGATTATTTACACCGGACAAGAGAGTACACAGAGACTGAACATGGAGCCTGGCACACTTCCGTTGCGAAACTCTGCAAGCTATCCGTGCCTCCTGCAAAAGTCCTCCTCAGGCCTCTTTCTCTTGCCGGTAGCAGAGCGAAACACAGCGGTGAGAAGCAAAGTGCAGCACGTGTGGAATAAATCAGAGCAGACACAAGGCAGTCCTTATCTTCCCTTGCTCTTTAATCATGTAGAATAACACCATAAATTCAGACCTGGCGAGAACTGACACATTCTCCCTTTCGCATGGCGTCCGAGAGTCAGACTGAAACACACGGAGTCAAACCCCTCCCTTAAGTGTTTCTAACCACGCCTCAGGAAAGAGACGTCACCAGAACTCTTTAACTCTGTGAGTTCTGAAACCATTAACAGGAAGTTCTCCGAAGATAGGCACTGGAATTTCATCACAATGAGCTACAGGACGACGTGCTGATTGAAGATCAGGATACTTTAGGCTGCTCCGGTTCTTTCTGTTGATCCCAGTCACATCAACAGCGCAGAAGTAGCAGTCAGTGACATGGTTTGTCGGCTCCCTCCAAACCATGGGAATTCCAAAGTTCAGACTCCTCTTGCCATTGGTCCACCCACCTAGAGTCTCGGTGCACGCCTTGCACACCATGTGTGGCGCCCAAGCTTTATCCTGGTCACCAAGTTTAATACCCAAATAACTTTATGCTTTGCCGCACCAATTTATGGAAGATTTCGAGGTTTTATGACTTCAAACTGATCCCTTTTCGACATAATCACCCAGAACTATCGGACCTGAATACTTCTTGTCATTAAAATAATCATTTCCAATCAAAACAATTATTCAAAATGGCATTTTACCCCCACCAACTTCTTCTAAAATGCTCCACACAAGCGTACATGTGAACAAAAACGTAAAAAACCCGACATGTGGCCATAGCTCAAAAACTTGACCTGATTGAGCAAAACCAATGTGATTTTTGGATTCAGCGCATCAGAGTCATCCTAAATCATCTGAAAAAACACTGTGATTACTGAGACCCAGCATGGGTTTCTCAAAAATAAGTCATGCCAGACCAATCTGATTTCTTTTTTTGATGGAATTGCAAACTTGGTGGATCAGGGAAATGCTGTGGACATTGTGTATCTTGATTTCAGTAAGACTTTTGACGAAGTCCCCCATGATATTCTCGTGAGGAAGCTGGTAAAATGTGGGTTGTACGAGGTTACTGTTAGGTGGAATTGTTAGGTGGTTGACTGACCGAACCCAAAGAGTACTCATTAATGGTTCCTCGTCATCCTGAAAAGCGATAACTGTGGTGCCACAGGGTCCTGTCCTAGGCCCATTGTTGTTCAATTTCTTTATAAAGGACTTGGACGAGGGAATTGAGGGGATGCTCATCAAATTTGCAGATGACACCAAACTGGGAGGGGTAGCTAATGCCGCAGAAGGCAGAATCAGAATTCAAAATGACCTCAGCAGATTGGAGAACTGGGCCCAGGCCAACAAAATGAATTTCAATAGGGACAAATGTAAGATTCTGCATTTAGACAGGAAGAACCAGGTGAACAAATATAGGATGGGAGACACCTGGGAGAAAAGGATCTAGGGGTCAAGCTTAACATGAGTCAACAGTGTGATGCAGCAGCAAAGAAAGCGAATGCTGGTCTAGGCTGCATCAACAGAAGTATAGTGTCCAGATCAAGGGAAGTAATAGTACCACTCTATTCTGCTTTGGTCAGACCACACCTGGAATACTGTGTCCAATTCTGGGCACCACATTTTAAGAAGCTTGTTGACAAGCTGGAATATGTGCAGAGGAGGGCAACTAGGATGATCAAGGGTCTAGAAACTAAGCCTTACAAGGAGCGCTTGAAGGAGCTGGGTATGTTTAGCCTGGAAAAGAGGCTGAGAGTAGATATGATAGCCATATTCAAATATCTTAAGAGCTGTCACATGGAAAAGGGAGCATGCTTGTTTTCTCCTGCTCTGGAGGAGGGTAGGACTCGAACCAATGACTTCAAGTTACAAGAAAGGAGATTCCGACTAAACATCTGAAAAATTTTGACAGTAAGAGATGTTCAGCAATGGAACAGACTCCCATGAGAGGTGGTGGACTCTCCTTTCTTGGAGGTTTTAAAGCAGAGGCTGTATGGCCATCTGTCATGGATGCTTTAGCTGAGATTCCTGCATTGCGGGGGGTTGGACTAGATGATCCTTGGGTCGCTTCCAGCTCTAAGATTCTATGATTCTCAGTTCAATTTTACCAGATCTTGTATTTTCACTGTCACTATGCTTTATGTTCTTAACCCACCCAGGGATCACGAACAGATGAAAGGTGGGATAGAAATGGAATAAATAGTTATTTCAATACATTAAAAAGAATATTTTAAAAGTGAAACAAGCTTAAAGCACCCTTGGAGGCAGCCCTACCCGCACTGCAGGCAGAGAAACTTGGTAGGGATTAGGAGCTTGTGCAGCCTTCATTAATACCACACTGTGATGTGCAGTGAAGGTTGGGCAAGAAAGGTCATTCAGAGGCTGGTAGGAACACAGGAAGCTGCTTGGGCTGAGTGATATCTGGTTTTCAACATTGTGTTACATCAGCAGCTCAACACTGCGATATACTGATATATCACGATGTCTGAAATAAGGATGGAGCTGTGTTGGGGCATTGGTTGGCTTCACAGTTTTCCCCACATCATGTTTTTTGCATAGAACACACACCCATACACCACGGTTTGCAATATATTGCCAGGTCAAAAAGTATGGAATTGTTATCACAATATGGACTTCAAACCTGTTTGGGGTGAGATATCACCCAGACCTAGAAGCTGCCTGATACTTACTGAATCCATCTAGTTAAGTATTGTCTGCAGTGACTGACAGCAGCTCTCTGGGGTTTTAGACAGAAGGCTTTTCCAAGCCACACTGTGAGATGCCAGCAAAGATTGAAACTGGGACCTTCTGCATACAAAGCTGACCTACAACTGAGCCACAGACCTTCCCCAAAGGATCCATGGTGCAGTGCTAAAGCATTCACCTTCCATGCAGAAAATCCCAAGTTCAATCCCTGGTGTCTCCAGGTCGGGCTGGGAGAGAGTCCCTGCCTGAAACCCTGGAGAGCTGCTGCCAGTCAGAGTACGCAATACTGAGCTAGATGGACCAATGTTCTGATTCAATATAAGGCAGCTTCCTAACACTCCTTTGTACTAATTTTCATGAATCATAGAATTGTAGAGTTGGAAGGTATTAGGGGTTAATTTCATTCCTTCTCAGAACACAGGTGTTCAAGGCAGGATAGTGAGATCACCGGACATACAGACGCATAGGAAATGAGTGTCGGGTCTATAAAAGCAGCTTTGCTTTTGCTGTGCATTGACTCTCCAGGATGGACTCATGACTGTCTGCTGGGATTCAAGTGTATGGACCACAGCCAGGGCTCTGACTGCTGCTAATGGACTCCTGTATATAACTATAACAGTTTAACATCTTAATTTGCCTGACGGTAGGTCTGTCTGAAGATCAGTTGTCCTGTCATTTATCACTACTCCAACCTGGGTCTCCGCATGCCGGAAGCTGTGTGCCGGGCCTGATCAATCGAGTAGCTGTTGTTTTTATGGAAATTGGCACACCATAACAATTCCAGCAGAAGGAACCTCAAGGGTCATGTAGTCCAACCCCCTGCAATGCAAGAATCACAACTAAAGCATCCATGACAGATAGCCATCAAAGCTCTGCTTTTAAAAATCTCCAATGAAGAGGAGACCACCTTCTGAGGGCACCAGTTCCACTGCTGAACTGCTCCTACTGTCAGAAAGTTCTTCCTTTAAAGAAAATTAAAAAATAATTAATATTTTTATTAAATGCAAATTAGAAAACATACATATTCACAACAAAAGAAAATACAAAAGAAAAAGAAAATACATCTAACCAAGGAAAATAAATTAAGAGACTATTTTGTCTCTTTTCATATTTACAGTTATTTATACCTCTATAAAATGCTATTCACAATAAAGCAGTGAAAGATAAAATATTAGAAAAAAGAAAAAAAGAACAAAGAATAAAGAAGTAAGAGAAAAAGATCATAAGTGAAAAAATTTTAAAGTAGATAAGTACTCACAATACATAGCCATTTCCCATCTATATTTATATTCAATTGTATAATTTCATCTTGTCCTTATCTACCTTTTAAAAAAAAGAGAGACTTCCACTGTTTACCTCACGCATTTTTAATAATCCGTTCGTCAGAACCTCTGTTCTTCATATTTTCCCTTTGGATTTCCTTAATTCTCACTTTGTATTTTTTATATTACGCACAAGATTATTCTAAACACAACGAGATTTTTGTAGTTGAGCCCTGGTTTTGTAAATAATCATTTAAGAACTCCCATTGCTTCATAACCATAGTTTTGGATTTTCTCCTTATTACAGCTGTCAATTTTGCTAATTCCAGGTACTCGCAAACTTTCCCCAACCATTCTCTTTTTGTTGGGATGCTGTCTTCTTTCCAGTAGCCAGCAATCAAAATTCTTGCCGCTGTTGTCGCGTATAGAAATAAATTAGTTTTATCTTTTGGGATATCTTTATCTAGAATTCCTAATAGATATGCCTCTGCCTTTTTTGTGTGTGATGTCTTTATCAATTTTTTTATTTCATCATGGATCATGTCCCAAAAGGTTTTAATCTTTGAGCAAGTCCACCACATGTCCACCACATGTGGTATAACGTACCTTTTGTTCCGTTACATTTCCAACATTTGTCGTTGTTCCTTTTATTTATTTTTGACAATCTGTCAGGGGTTAGGTACCATCTGTGGTGAATTTTCCTGAAATTCTCCCTTAATAAATCACACGCAGTAAAATTTTTGTTTTCCTCCCAAAAAGTTTTCCATCTTTCCAGATCTATCTCATATCCCAAATCGTGCTCCCATTTTAACATGTTTTCCCCTTTCGTCTCTTGTTCTAAGGTGGTTTTCATTAATAATCTATACATATTTGCAAGTATTTTTTGATCGCTTTGCAATATTTCCTTTTCTAATTTTGAGGTTTTATCTTCACCCCCCCTTTTTATGTCTTTTTCATATGTTGCTTTTAATTGATAATATTGTAACCAATTTATTCCAGATGTTTGTAATTGTTTGTAAGTTTTTAATTTAATATTTCCGCCTGCATCCTCTAATATTTCCCTATATGTTGGCCAAATCTCTTTTACATTACTCTTTAATGTTGTGGTTGCTTCCACTGGCGAAACCCATTGGGGAGTTTTCTCAATAATTTTTCCTTTTGTTCTTTCCCAGACATCCAATAGAGCCTTTCTTACTATGTGATTTGTAAATTTTTTATGTTGTTCTTTTTTGTCATAGAATAAATAGCAGTGCCAGCCGTATATTTTGTCCCAGCCCTCTAATGTTAAGACTTCATTATCTTTTAATAATATCCATTTTTTTATCCAACACCAACACGCTGCCTCAAAATACTTTCTTAAATCTGGCACTGCGAATCCTCCACTTTCCTTTGGGCCCGTCATTACTTCTCATTTCATCCTTGCCTTTCCCCCCTGCCATATAAAATTTGCAAGATCTCTTTGCCAGCTTGTAAAATATTTAGTTCCTATTACAATTGGAATCATTTGGAATAAAAATAGAATTTTGGGGAGTATCATCATTTTAATCATAGATATTCTTCCTCCTAATGATAGTTTTAGTTTCCCCCATTTATCCATACTTCCTTTAATTTCTTTCCATTTTTTGATATAATTATCCTTAAATAAATTTGTATTTTTATTTGTAATCCATATCCCTAAGTAGTTCACTTTATTTTCTATTTTTAGTCCTGTTGTTTCCTCCAATTCCTTTTTCCCTTTCTCGCCTATATTTTTAGTTATCAATTTCGATTTATCTTTGTTCCATTTGAATCCTGCTACTTCGCCAAATTCTTTCATTCCTTCGAATGCTTTTTTAATGCTTTCTTTTGGTGTTTCGGTTGTAATGATCACATCGTCTGCAAATGCTCTTACTTTGTACCACTGTGTACCAAGACATATGCCCTTTATTTCTTCGTCCTTCTCAGAGCTATTAATAGGGTTTCTAATATTGTTATAAATAGGAGTGGGGATAAAGGACATCCCTGTCGTGTCCCTCTCTCGATGTCGAATTCTTCTGTAATTTCGTTGTTTAGGATTAATTTGGCTCTGTTTTTTTGTAGATTGCTTGAATTCCATTCATAAATCTTTTACCTAAATTTAAACTTTCACAGTTTTTGATCATAAATTTCCAAGAGACACTGTCAAATGCCTTTTCAGCGTCTACCAAAAGCATTGAAATTTCTTTACTTGGGTTCATTTCGGCATATTCTATTAAGTCTATAATTATTCTAGTGTTGTCCTTTATTTCTCTGGCTGGCAAAAATCCTGCCTGATCTTTTTTAATTACCCTTTTTAGCAGTTTTCATTCTATTTGCAAGAACTCCAGTAAATATTTTATAGTCTATATTCAATAATAGTCTATATTCCTCCTCCTGTCTTTATATGTAAATGACAGTCCCTCTGGGAATTCCCATTTAAACCTTATTTTGTTTTTCTTTAGCGCTGATGTCATGAATCTATAATTGTCCCTCCTCCTCAACAAGCGTGTTGGGATCTCTCTCATAAATTCTACATAGCTCCCTTCTATGCAGAGTGGGTCTCTCCTGCCTTTCAATAGTAGTTTATCGCTAAGCAGTCTTGAATTTAAAAACATCAAACAGTCTCCAGGTCCTTTCCTTGTTTTGGTCTTGTCCACCTTTATTCTAAATATTTTTTCAATGTCCAATATCATCTCTTGTTCTTGAACCCCCAGCCATTCTGCTATTGCCTTTGTCAATTTTGTCAATATGTCTTCATCTTGATTTTCCTTGACACCGCACACGCGAAGAATCATTTCTTTTTGTTTCATCTGTAAGATGGCCAAGGAATCCCAAGTGTCTTCCTGTATCTTCTTCAGTTCATCTATTTCTTCTTTATTTTTTTCTTGGTGTCTTTTCATTTCTCTTTGTTCTTGCAAGCTTTTTTTCAGACTTTTGTCCTGCTTCTGTACTTTTATTTTGCTCTCCTGGACTGTTTGATCTAAATTTTGGTGTTTTACTGTCAGTTGGTTCACTTGGGTTGAGAGGTCCATTATCACTTTGGAATTCTTTTCTATTTTCGCCCCCATACTTTCCATCTTCCCGTCAAGCATTCTTATATTTCCGTCCAGAGCTGTTATGTTTTCTCCTAGATTTTTCTCCATTCTTTCCATTGCTGCTAATATTTCTTTCATGTCCATGTTATTTTCACTTTCTGCTTGTGCTGGTCCTGGGGGGAGGTTACTGTGAGGCGTGGTCAGAGTCCGGTCCTGGGCTGAGGGTCTGGAGACCGTCCACCAAGGGCGAAGCGGGGTCCAAAGCAAGAAGCCGGGCGTGGTCGGGAACTTTGGAAGAACAGGTCTGGGTGCTGGCAGAAACAGGTTTCCAACGACGTTGCTCCTGCAACCTGGGACTGGGCTGACAGGCCTTTATTTCCTCTGAGGCCACGGGCGGTCCCGGCCCACAGATGACCCTCCTCTCCTGGCCTTAAGGCGAGCATTCCTCCTGAGAGAACCCAGTTCCCTCCGCCTCTCTGCCCTGAGCCTCTGCAGCTCAGGAGAGGCTGGAGGGTTATTGGACCCAGGGGCAGCTTCACCTTCATCTGACATGGCTGGGAGAGGCACACCTGCAGGCAATGGGCCCTCAATCACCTCCGGAGCCAGAGTGGATACATCTGGTGTCTGCTCCTGAGGATCCGGCACAGGTGCAGGCCCTTCAGATTCAAGCCCCTGCCCCGGCTCAGTCGGCCCTGGAGGCGGGGACTCCTGTGCAGGCTGGGACTCCTCAGGTTCAGATTCTGAATCAGATTCCCAGGCCATCACACCATCCCCCCTCCCAGCCCCCCCTCAACCGAGGGTCCGGACCCGGCTTGCTGGGGTACGCCGCATGGAAATCACGGAGGCAGGCAGGCGCGTGGACGTTGGCTGCTGGTTCCCAGGAACGGTCCTCAGGTCCATACCCCTTCCAGTCTGAGATACTGCAGCTTCCCCCTGCGGACTCAGAAGGGACCTGTGGAATACCGGGTGAACCTTCAGGGCTGCGGGCAACCGGAGACGGAATGCCACAGGCGAGACCTGGTCCACGATGGGAAACGGGCTGGTAAAGCGGGCGTCCAGCTTCCGTGAAGGCCGAGAGGGGTGGAGGTGAGGAGTGGAGAGCCATACCAGGTCACCGACGTGGAGTTCCGGCCCCACCTGGCGGTGGCGGTCAGCCTGGGCCTTGTACGCCTCCTTGGCCTGGCGCAGTTGCTCCATCAATAGTTGTTGCTGAGACTGGAGCTCCTGAAGGCACTCTGTCACCGCAGGGACTGCGGATGCCGGCAGCACATCCGGGAACAACCGCAGATGGTAACCGTAACTGGCCTGGAATGGGGTCTGCTGGGTGGACGCGTTCACCGCGTTGTTGTAGGCGAACTCCGTCAATGCTAGCTGGTCGACCCAGTCATCCTCCTAGTAGCTGCAGTAACACCGGAGGTACTGCTCCAGCACCGCGTTTGCCCGTTCCGTCTGGCCATCGGTCTGTGGGTGGTAGGCTGATGATAGACAGACCTCTGTCCCGAGGGTCTGGGGCAATTCTCGCCAGAAACGGGATGTGAACTGAACGCCCCGGTCGGACACCACACGCTCAGGTAGGCCATGCAGGCGGAAGACATGCTGAAGGTCTTCCTTCAGCAAGAAGCCGGGCGTGGTCGGGAACTTTGGAAGAACAGGTTTGGGTGCTGGCAGAAACAGGTTTCCAACGACGTTGCTCCCGCAACCTGGGACTGGGCTAACTGGCCTTTATTTCCTCTGAGGCCAGGGGCAGTCACTGTTTCCTCCTTCAGTTTCCTTCCTTCCCTGTGTTTCTTTCTCTGAGGTCTTTAGAATCTCCTCTTTATCTCCTCTTCTTATCTTTGTTCTCAGTAATCTCCGTCAATGGTGGAGGGCCCCCGTGACTCAGCAATCGCCCTCCATACCTCTCTATCTCCTCTCTCACACAGGTATGTCAGTTTTCTCAAGTTATTTTTCCTCAGCGGGTCTGTTTTTTAGTCATTTATTTTCGCTACAGTTTTTTTTTTTTAATAATTTTTTATTAAGGTTTTAAACAAAGAAAAAAAGAAAAACAACACACACACACACACACACACAAAAACAATACAAGATTTAACAATAAAAACACAAAACATAACAATTAAAAACAAACTCTCTTTTCCATTCCCAATTTTAAATTACTTATTTTCTGGACTTCCTCATACCTCCCTCTTTTGTATTCCAATCTGCATTATTTGTCCAGCAGTTTCTTTTCCACTTTTTTAAACCCAATCTTTAATTTAATAAAATATCAAAATATATAGCTTCAACTTTTTTAAACATAATCCTTGTTCTTAATGTCATATACCTTTAAATTTTTCCCTTTTATTATTAAATTTCCATTTCTTTAAACATCTTTAATCTTGATCTTTAATCTTGATCTTTAATCTTGATCTATCCTTAACTTTAACCTGTACAGCTGGAAACCACTTATTTTCAATCCAACATCACTCTAACATTCCTTAATTTTGCAGTGTTTCTGAAGATAGTCTTTGAATTTCTTCCAGTCTTCCTCCATCGACTCTTCTCCCTGGTCACGGATTCTGCCAGTCATTTCCGCCAATTCCATATAGTCCATAAGTTTCATCTGCCATTCCTCCAGCGTGGGAAGTTCTTGTGTCTTCCAATACTTTGCGATGAGTATTCTTGCTGCTGTTGTTGCATACATAAAGAAAGTTCTATCCTTTTTTAACACCATTTGGCCCACTATGCCCAGGAGAAAGGCCTCTGGTTTCTTGGGGAAGGTATACTTAAATACCTTTTTTAATTCATTATATATCATTTCCCAGAAAGCCTTAATCTTTGGGCACGTCCACCAAAGGTGAAAAAATGTACCTTCAGTTTCTTTACATTTCCAACATTTGTTATCGGGCAAGTGATAGATTTTCGCAAGCTTGACTGGGGTTATGTACCACCTGTATATCATTTTCATAATATTCTCTCTTAAGGCATTACATGCCGTAAATTTCATACCAGTGGTCCATAACTGTTCCCAGTCAGCAAACATAATGTTATTCTTAGATAAATTGATTTATTGCTCAGATAAGCCTGAGGTCCGGCACGCTTCCCCATCACGGGCCTCTGCATTCCAAAAATCCGATACTTCTGAGCATAGCAGAGTTGAGATCAACAGCGGCTAGAGGAAGCTGCAAAACACTCCAGTGCATTCTTCAGTGTGCTTAAATAAAGTCCACACAGGATCTTAGCAGCTAAAAGCAGCTTTATTTACAGCAGGCTATCCATTATCTATCACAGCGAACAGCATCGCGAAAACACGTCCTCTCTCCTCAAAAGCGAAAGTAGAGAGAAAGAACAAAGGCTTTAGCCTCTCGGAAATGACGCAGCATTTCCCCCCCTCCTTTCCACAGTACGCAGAGCGTACACTCTGAGCTGTTTAACCCTGTAAGCTCAGGTTCTCCTCACACCCCCTCTCGCTCTGCGCTACTGTGGGGACAGTAAGTACAGAACTTACCCCCAACTCCAAACCACCACAAAACTCCCCATGACGCTGGAAGCTGAAAGGTTTGGTAAATCCATCGGCCAGGTTACTGTGACTGGCACAGTACTTCAGTCGTATCAAACCTGACTGAACACTCTGACACACATTTCGGAAACGTATGTCCAGATGCTTGGTTCTGGCCTTAAATTGCGCAGATTCAGCCAACTTCAAACAGGGTTGATTGTCTTCCCAAACCGTGATGGGCAAGCTACAATCCCCATAGATCTCTTGCACCAAGCATCTATAGAACTCTAGTTCTCGGCACAAGTCTGACAGTGCACTGAATTCAGCCTCAGTAGAAGACAGCGCAATGAGACTTTGCTTCCGGGACTTCCACCCAACCAGTGACTTCCCAAACTTTATCACCAATCCAGACACAGACTTGCGGTCCTGCGAATTCGCCCAGTCACTGTCCGCATAGCATGTGAGCTTCGCCTCACCTTCAGCTGGCAGCTTAAGACAGAAGTCTTTGGTATGCTGCAGGTAGCGCAGTACCCGCTTGATACCGTGCCAAGCACTCACACTGGGCTTTGACGCTTCCCTACTTAGCAGGTTGGTAGCAAAGGCAATGTCTGGTCTGCTCCATTGGGACAGATACAACAGACTACCTAGAGCTGACTGAAAGAGCTCAGCATTCTCAAACTCAGCACTTTCTGCTTGCTGGCTATCTTTCACGAAGTTCGTCTCCATGGGTGTCCGAACTCCTGCACAATCGGACATTCTGAACTTCTCCAGCAACTGCTCAATCTTGCCTTTCTGACTGAGCAAGAAGCTACCATCCTCAGTTCTCGCTATCTGGACGCCTAGGTAGATCTTTACTGCACCCAGGTCCTTGAGCTGAAACTGTTTCCCAAGCTCTTTGGCAAACTTCTGCACCTGTTTGTCTGCCTTTCCAACATGGATGATGTCATCAACGTAAAACAACACCAGTTCCTGTGAGTCTCCTGATCCTCTAAGGAACAGGCAACTGTCAGCAAGACTCTTCCTGAAACCTAGCTTCTCCAAAGCTTCATTCAGGCACAAGTTCCAATTCCTGGCCGACTGCTTCAGGCCGTAAATTGACTTGTGAAGTTTCCACACAGTACCTCGCTCATTGCCCTCAAACCCAGGAGGAGGAAGCATGTACAGATCCTCCTGGAGGTCTGAGTTCAAGTAAGCAACATCCACATCAAAGTGATGCACCAGCAAACCTCTTTGTGCAGCGATGGCCAAGACCAAGCGTAGAGACTCACTCCTACACGTGGGCGCATAAATCTCCGTATAATGCAACCCCCTGCGCTGTGTGAATCCTCTCGCCACTAATCTGGCCTTATACTGCGGTTCTCCTGCCGCTGTGGGCTTAAGACGGTAAACCCAGCGACTACCCACTGCCTTTTCACCCACCGGCAACTTCGTGAGGGAGAACACACCTAGAGACTCCATTGAGTTCATCTCCTTCTGCATCGCCTCATGCCATTTCCTGGCTTCTTCCTGAGGCAGTTTCTGAACATCCTCAAAACTCTCGGGTTCACACTGTGCCATTCCGACCCACACACTAGTGACGGCAAACCTTTCAGGAGGTTTCCCCTTGGTCGTCCGCGTTGAACGGCGCAGCACTACTTCAGGAACCCCCTCTGACCCACTAGGGCCAGCCAGAACGTCCTTGGCATCAGAGAGCTCCCCCTCTGACTTACTGCGCCTTCTGGACTTCTCAGCCAAACCTGTGGGGGAAGATGGAGCACTGCGTTGCTCGATCTTCACAGCCTTGGGAGAAGTTCTCCCCTCTGCCTGCACTGGGTCTGGACTCTGAGCCTCAGTAGCAGGTTCAACCTCTTCCTCTCCTTCATCAGCAGAGTCTAGCAGACTCTCTGACAGGATGTCAGGGTTCCCATGTATCCTCGCCCAGCCACTCTGCTCACAGAATTCAGCACTGTTGCTGAGCAGAATCCTGGACTGATTCCCTGATGGATACGCAAACCTCCACCCCTTGGTCCCTGGCTCATACCCACAAAAAATCATCTTTTGGGACTTGGGTTCACCTTTCTTGCGTTTGGCCTTTGGTATGAGGACCCAAGCCTCACAGCCAAAAACGCGGAAGTAGTGCACTTTCGGTTTCTTGCCATGGAGCAAGAAATACGGTGTGTCACCTACCACTGAATTGAACGACCTGTTCAGAATAAAGTTGGCCGTTCGCCAAGCCTCCCCCCAAAAACGCTGTGGGAGCCCGGCATCAAACAAAAGAGCTGCGGACATCTCCCCTAGAGTCCTGTTTCTGCGTTCCGCGATCCCATTCTGTTGGGGACTGTGTGGAGAAGTCAACCTGTGTTGAATCCCCTTTTTGCGGAAGAAACTTTGCAGTGCAGACCCGGTGAACTCCCCACCGCGATCGCTCTGAAAGTTTTGCACCCGTGTGGAAAACTGCAGTTCCACAGCCGCAATCCAGTCTTTGATTAGCGGCGCAGCTTCATCTTTGCGCCGAAGCGTGAAACACCAAGAATTCCTCGTATGGTCATCAATCAGAACCAGCGAATATTTGGCTCCGCCCAAACTGCTCACAGAAAACGGTCCACACAAATCTGCATGAATTAACTGAAAAGCCCTAGTGGTCACCCTCTCAGACCTATGGTATGTGCACGTTTTCACCTTTGCGGACTTGCACGCTCTGCAATCTAGAAACTTAGCACATGATTTCATTTTGCACCCTTGCGTATACTCTGGGATCCTTTTCACCGACCCCCACGAAACGTGTGCCAGGCGTCTGTGCCAGAGATGTGCACACGCATCATGAACTGGAACATTGGCACACTGCGCTTGAGCCTCCTCCGTGTCATCCGTGTCATCTGGACCTGCAACAGAAGCATTTATCACAAACAACCTGTCTTTACATTCAACACTGACTAGGTGCTGTCCATTCTTGGAAATAGAACACTTATTGTTCTCAAAACACACTCTGTAGTTCTCAGCAAGAAGTGCACTGACAGACAGCAACGCGCAGGACAGTCCTGGAACAACAAAAGCCTGGATTGAGTCCTGCAAGAAAGAACAAAACAGTGAGCCACTCTGCGTGAGTGGGTGTCGAGTCCCATCTGCTAAACAGACAGTCTTCCCAGATTTTACAGAGGTGCAGTTCTCCAGGAATCCACCAGATGGCACTAGGTGATGAGAGGCTCCACTGTCGACCACAAAAGCTAGCACAGCATCCTGTTGACAACTCTTGACTACAGCCATAGAGGCAGCCAAATGTTTACGTTCAGTGTCTCTGCCAGCTGCCTTCGGCTTGCCTTTCCCACGCTTTGAAGACGAGCTCTTTATCTGGTTGCTACGGGAGACGGCCTTCGGCTGTTCCTCCACTGGACATTCTCTCACCAGATGGGAGGGGGAGCCACAGCGATAACAGCGGTGACGCGTAGCAACAGCTCTCACAGCTCCTTCTTCAGCCATTCCTTTGTTCTCAGCACCCCCACCTTTGGGTGCACAGCCTGGGCCTGCACGCTCCCCAGCACTCTGGTTGTAGGCCTCAACATCACACGGCCCCTCGGAGACAAAGCAGCTACTCCCAGCTGTAACCTCAGGAACATGGCCAGCAGCCCCCTCTGGGCTCTCAGCTTCCTGCCTGCTCTCGGCTTTCTCCCGGCCCTGGGCTCCTGCTGAGTTCTCACACAGACTCCTCAGCACCTGCCAGGCGGCCTGAGCCGACTCAATGCCCTCCAGGTGGGGCAACAGGATAGCGTCCACGCTTGCTCTCAACATGCAGAGCTCCCTTTGCATTCTCAGCTCTCTATCTTCCAGGAGTGCAGCCTCCAGTTCTGCTCCTCCTTCTTCAGCAGCAGCTGGCATGGGTGGGGCCGGCTCCTTCTGGGTTATACTCCAGAACCCTGTGGCCAAAAACCACCCCCTGACTCTTCTAACCCAGATATCCCAGGACTGGGTTGTGAGCTTTTCAAACGGGACATCATAAAAGTCCTGGAGCTCAGCCATCTCCTCCTCCAGTGCTCCCATTGGGGCTTTGAAGTACTCACGCGTACCAGCCAGCTTCAAAGGAGAGGCCTCCAGTGGCTCTTTGCAGCACACAGCTTACATCCAGCTTTGCAGCACACAGCTTGCAGCCAGCTTCCCTGCTTTCTCCCAGGCGAAGCCTCAAAGCAGGACTTTTGCCTTCCGACAGCAAAAACAACAGCTTCTCAGTTTCTCAGCCTTCTTAAGCACACAGCACATCAAAGGCAGGCTTCCTCTAATTGCATTAACTGCCCCCATAACCTCTTAGATAAATTGATTTATTGCTCAGATAAGCCTGAGGTCCGGCACGCTTCCCCATCACGGGCCTCTGCATTCCAAAAATCCGATACTTCTGAGCATAGCAGAGTTGAGATCAACAGCGGCTAGAGGAAGCTGCAAAACACTCCAGTGCATTCTTCAGTGTGCTTAAATAAAGTCCACACAGGATCTTAGCAGCTAAAAGCAGCTTTATTTACAGCAGGCTATCCATTATCTATCACAGCGAACAGCATCGCGAAAACACGTCCTCTCTCCTCAAAAGCGAAAGTAGAGAGAAAGAACAAAGGCTTTAGCCTCTCGGAAATGACGCAGCATTTCCCCCCTCCTTTCCACAGTACGCAGAGCGTACACTCTGAGCTGTTTAACCCTGTAAGCTCAGGTTCTCCTCACAGTTATGTCCTACGTCCTGTGCCCATTTAATCATAGCCGATTTTACCGTTTCATCTTGAGTATTCCATTTCAGCAGCAAGTTATACATTCTTGACAGATTCTTAGTATTGGGTTCTAACAATTCTGTTTCTAATTTTGATTTTTCCACCTGGAAGCCAATTTTCCTGTCTAATTTAAATGCCTCCATTATTTGATAATAATGAAGCCAGTCTCGCACTTTGTTTTTTAGTTTTTCAAAACTCTGCAATTTCAGTCTATCTCCGTCTTGTTCCAAAATTTCCCAATATTTCGGCCATTTGACCTCCATATTGACCCTTTTCAAGGCTTTCGCTTCCATTGGTGACAGCCACCTTGGGGTTTTATTTTCTAGCAAATCCTTATATCTTATCCATACATTAAATAGCGCTTTCCTGACAATGTGGTTTTTAAATGCTTTGTGTGCTTTGACCTTATCATACCATAAATATGCATGCCATCCAAATACATTATTAAAACCTTCCAAATCCAAAATGTCAGTGTTTTCAAGAAGTAGCCATTCTTTCAACCAGCAAAAAGCTGCTGATTCATAATAAAGTTTGAGGTCTGGCAGGGCAAATCCACCTCTTTCCTTTGCGTCTGTTAGTATTTTAAATTTTATTCTAGGTTTCTTGCCCTGCCAGACAAATTTAGAAATATCTTTCTGCCACCTCTTGAAACAGTCCATTTTGTCCACAATCTGCAAAGTTTGAAACAAAAACAACATTCTAGGCAATACATTCATTTTTATCGCAGCAATACGGCCTAGCAGTGAAAGCTTCAAGTTTGACCAAATTTCTAAATCTTTTTTCACTTCTGACCAACATTTTTCATAATTATCTTTAAATAAATTCCCATTTTTTGCTGTCATGTTAATCCCCAGGTATTTAACTTTCTTAACCACTGTTAACCCTGTCTCATTCTGAAACCTCTCTCTTTCAAACGATGTTAAATTTTTCTCTAAAACCTTGGTTTTTGATTTGTTCAATTTAAATCCTGCCACTTGACCAAATTCTTGAATCAGTTCTAAAACCCTTTTTGTACTAGATTCTGGCTCCTGTAACGTCAATACTAAGTCATCTGCAAATGCTCTCAATTTATAGTGTTTAGTTCCGACCTGTATACCTTTAACCATCTGGTCCCTTCTAATCATATTCAGCAACACCTCCAGGACCGAAATAAAAAGAAGAGGGGAAATTGGGCAACCTTGTCGTGTCCCTTTTTCAATTTTAAGTTCTTCCGTCACAACGTTATTTACAATTAGTTTAGCCTTTTGTTCTGAATAAATTGCACTTATACCATTCTCAAAACCTTGGCCTACCCCCATACCCTGAAGATTCTTCTTCATAAAATTCCAGGAAATATTGTCAAAGGCTTTCTCCGCGTCTACGAATATCAACACTGCTTTAGTGTTTATATTCACTTCTAGTTTTTCCAAAATATCAATTATATTCCTCAGATTATCAGACAAGTGTCTTCCTGGGAGAAAGCCCGCTTGGTCTTTATGAATCTCTTCCAACAACACTTTTTTAAATCTCTTCGCCAAGATATCTGCAAAAATTTTGTAATCCACATTAAGTAATGATATTGGGCGGTAGTTCTTTAGTTGTGTCTTTTCAGCCTCTGTTTTTGGTACAAGTGTAATATATGCTTCTTTCCACGACTCTGGTGCCCTCCTCCCCTCCATTATTTCGTTGCAGACCTCTTTCAATGGTTGAATTAGCCATTCTTTTAAAGATCTATAGTATCTAGAGGTCAAGCCGTCTGGGCCTGGAGATTTACCCAGTTGCATGTTTTGAATGGCACCTTCTATTTCCTGTTCCGTTATTCTGTCATTCAAAATTAGTCTCTTTTCTTGAGATATTTTTTGTAATCCATTTGTTTTCAGAAATTGGTCTAAGTCTGTTTCTTTCACAGGCCCTTGAGTGTATAGTCTTTTAAAATACTTCTGGAAACAACTTCTAATCTCTGCAGGGTTCTGTATATTCCTTCCATCCACTTCTAAATTCGTAATCGTATTTAGTTTTTGTCTCTTTTTCATTTGCCATGCCAACAATTTACCACATTTATTGGCCGATTCAAAAGTCTTTTGTCTCATTTGTTTAATTTTCCATTCTATTTCCTGATTCATTATTTTCATATATTGTACTTGATATAACTTTAACTCTCTCAAAATCTCTTGAGATTTGGGATTTACTCGCAATCTTTTTTCACATTCATTCATTTTGTTCATAATTTTATCCTTCTTCTCGTTTTGAGTTCTTTTCTTTATCGCGTTCTGTTGTATTAAGAACCCTCTCATGACAGCTTTACTTGCATCCCAGATTACTCTTTTCTCCACGTTGGAACTAAGATTTATCTCAAAGTAGTCTCTTAGAGTTTTTTGGGCCTTCTTAAGAAATTCTTCATCTCTAAATAAGGTGTCATTCATCTTCCATCTGAAGGAGCCAGTTGGCATTAGTCTCATTTCCATCTTAACAGCGTTATGGTCGGAGCAAATTTTCGGGCAGATTTCCACCTTTCTTGTCTTTGGTGCCATTCCTCTAGTTATCCAAATTTGGTCAATTCTTGTCCAAGTCATTTTGGCTTCAGAAAAGAAAGTTCCCTCTTTTGCCAAGGGGTTTCTAATTCTCCAAATATCCACTAAGTCCAAGTTGTCTGTCATATCAAAAAAGGTTTTCGGTAGTCTACCATCTTTGGTGACTACCTGTCTTTGTGCCTTGTCCATGTAAGTAGATACCACTCCATTCATATCTCCCATCAAAATTATGTTGTAATCCATATGGTCCATCAAGGTCTCATGCAACTTCTTAAAAAAGTCAGATTTCCCGTCATTTGGTGCGTAAACTCCTACAATCAAAAATTTTTCTCCTTGTGTTTGAATTTCAATTGCCACAAATCTTCCTTGGTCATCCTTGAAAACAAATTTTGGTGATAAATTGTCTTTTGCGTAGATCACAACCCCTCTCTTTTTAACTTTATCTGACGAAATAAATTCCTGACCAAGTCTTTTATTTATCAACAATTTCCTGTGTAATCTTGTTATATGTGTTTCTTGTAAACAAATTAGGTCTAATTGTTCCTTTTTTAATATATGAAATACTGATTTCCTCTTCTGAGGGGAATTCAAACCCCGGTAGTTCCATGTTAAAAGTTGCAGGGCCATGATGTTATTGTTTTAGTTCTCCTCCTACTGCACCTAGTGCCTGTTCCTCGTCCGTCGGTGGTATCCCTTCTTTCGAACGGTCTTTTGGTTCCGGAAATAGTTCTTTTTGTAAGTCTTCTCCGTGGTCCCTGTAAAATTTATCTTTATCGTCTTCCGATCTTATTTTCCTCTTCTTTCCCTTGTAACTAAAAGACAGGCCTTGAGGGAGTTCCCACCTGAAATTGATGTTGTTCCTTCTCAGCAGGATAACCAGGTCTTTGTATTTTGATCTGAGATCCAGAAGATATTTCGGAATATCTTTGAATATTTCCACCCTTTTCCGATGGATTTCCAATGTCTTCTTGAAATGTAGGCCCAAAATCTTATCCCTCTCTTCTTTTGTTCTAAAAGTAATCAGGCAGTCTCTCACCTTCTTCTCTCCTCTTCTCCCAAGTCTAAAAGCATTTACTATTGTAAAACTGTCTTTTGCCAGTTCTGGGTCCCAAAAGTCCAAAAATTCCTGCGTGAGAAATTCAGCTAAATTGTCCTTTTCCACCTCTGGTACTGATCTGACCCGAAGATTCACTTGCTTCTCCTTCAAATCTATCATAGACAGAGTTAGTTTGTGGTCTTCCAATTGTTTATGCAGTGTTGGTAATTCCTCTTGAACCTCCTTAACATCCGTAGCAGAAGTTGTAGCAATTTCTTTAGCCTCTTCAGCAATCTGGCGAATTGAGGCCGATTCCTCTAATAATTTCTGAATAGTCTCTGTGTTAGTATTTACTTTTTGGCCCAAATTATTTATACTTGCTGTATTCTGGTTAATACTTGCTGTATTCTGATTGATACTTATTGTATTTTGGTCAATCTTATCAGAAGCCTCTGCTACTTGTTGACTTATTTTATTCAAAGATTCATTAACTTTGGCCAAAACTTGAGCAAAGGCTTCTTCACTTGTCGAACTTTTTACCTTTGATTGTGCCGATGAGGCTATTGTTGAGGTTCCAGAAGGGCCTGAGGCCGAGGCTCTCCTTTGTAATCCTTCTTCTGTGCGAATATTCCTCCCCGATCTTGTAGTCGAAGCATCCGCCTTCTCTTTGTCTGCCATTCCTTAGATAATTCTCAAGGTCAGACACGTAGTTAGAATTGAACAGTGGAAATTTCCTCCCAGGCAGTGTGAGAACTCCTCAAGCCTGCTACAGTTACAGTCATAACAAGTTGCAACAGTTCCAAGTTCCACTAGGGGGACACTGTAACAGTCATAAAAGTTCTTGGATACTTTAGTTTCCTTTTTAAGCCCCCCTAGTTTGTTCAGAAGGAAAACAGTCTACCACAATTTCCAACTTAGGACCAGGAGATATATATTCACAAAATCTGTCCAAACTTTTATTTCCAGTGCAGGACTAGCTGTCAAAATATATTACAAGACAGTACCTCTCTTACTTTCCTAGGATCTGGAAAATCCTTCCCCAGGAAATTGAGTGATGGTTTAGTCTCTTCTTTTCCACTCTTTATAAAGAAATCACCTCCAGAGTTCTCCCCCTTTTCCCCTCAACTTATAGAGGGAAAAGTCCAGGTTAGATGATTGGATTAAAGTCCGCTGAAACGTACTTTCCAAATGCTTCCGCTTTCAAGTTCAATGCTTTAAATTTATCTACAATAAAGGAGGCTGACTTCCTTTTTAAACCTCCTTCCGTTTTCAGCCTAATTTCAGTTTTCAATTTGTACAGTTCCAATTTGAGTATATCCTACTCACGGATCGTTGATTTCCAGGTCCGGATTTTAAGGAAGAAAGGCAGCGCTCTCCGGTCAACAGCTTGCGGCTTCACACCACGAACGAGCAGACAGCCCACAGCACAGCGCTCTCCCCCGCTCCGATTTCAAGCCCGTTTCTGGGCTTTTTGCCGGGTTGGGGGGGGCGCCAAATGTGCCCGCTGGGTCCCAGGTTCACAGGCTTCCCCCGCCTGTGATTTTTAGGGGTCCCCCGCTGCGCCGAAGCGGGATTTGACCCTTTTTTTCGTGGCGCTGATTCCCTCTAACCGAGGAAATCCGCCATCGACCTCTGGCGCCGCCTCCGGAAGTCTATTTTCGCTACAGTTTTTAGTCCATTATAAAGTCCTCCAGTAGTTTACTCTTCTAGTTTCTTCTAATTTCTAGTTTCAGTTCGTTTATTTTTACTCAGTCTGGTGTATCTAGGCACGCTTTTCTTAAAACACCTTGTGCAATTATTAACAGAGGGTTTTCACGTGAGGAGTACGGCCCCTTCTCTGTTGTCTGTTCAGTTCTGTAGTTCCTTTCACAAACTGTTTCTTCCTGCCTCCCCCTCCCTCCACTGAACAGGCAGAGGTTTTTCAATTGTTTTCTTTCAATTTTATTTTACGGGGAGGCATTTGCTTTTAACAGTCTCCTTTTTATAGGAGAGTTCAGCGCTGCTGTGCCGGGGAATTGGGGCGTTTGTACCAGAGAGTGGTTTTGCCTCTTTGCGCAAAGGTCTTCCCCACGTTTTTCTATATCAATTTTCGTTGTTCTATAATATTGGGAAAACTCTTCTTTTGAGCTGCCTTAGGCTTCTGCCCTCATGTTCCCCCCCCCCCCACCGAGGTCGAGGTGACTTGCGCCTAGTCCCTCGTTTCTCTCTCTCTGGCACCAGGTCCGCCTTGAGATTGCAGGAGCGCTGATCTCCACCCGTCTCTCTGGCGTGCTGCTCTGGAGGTCCTCCAGAAAGTTCTTCCTATAGTTTAGTTTCAGCTTTTGTGAGATTTTGGGTGTGTTTTTTCACCTTTACTGATGCAGTACTTGGGTTTTTCTGAGTGTTTTAGAAGTTGAATTAAAACACAGTGATGAAAGACAGGGGGGGACGTGCAGCATGGCACCCTACCCAGTCATAAGCTGTTGCTTCCTTCTCAGTGCCCTCCAGTTGGAGGACAGTTAGGAAGGATGCAACAGTTGTGCGCCCTGGCCCCTGCAAGCCCAGCACTGCTTTTGTGAGCGTGCTGTGAACTGTTGAATCCTTCTCACAATGCCCTCCAACTGGGGGAGTGGCTGAGAAGGATGCAACAGACATGTGCCCTGACCCCTGCGAGCAGTGCCATAGCATGCCTGTTGCATCCTTGTCAGCTGTAGGAATGTCACAGCAACTCACAGCGCCCTCACAGCCAGCACCACTTGCAAACGCAGTGCTGGGCTTGCAGGAGCCAGGGCACACACCTGCTTGCGGTGCCCCGCGAGCCCAGCCTCGTTTATATGAGTCTTGCAAAGTGTTGCTGCGCTTGCAGGGTGCCATGCGTGTTCCCCACTTTGCAGCAGTGGGCAGGGGTTGCTCCGGTGGTGAGCCCAACCCATGGCCTTGCCCCCACGGTGTGCCCTGCACACATATGCCTCAGACGCAGGTGGGGAACGGTCCACCGCTGACTGAGAGTAGAGGAAATCTAATAAATGGGTATCAAGTGGCTCCCCAAACCCCCCTCCCAATTCTTTCATCATAACACTAGACAGGCCTCTGTGTGGAGGGAATTCCCCAATTACTAATAACATATATAAATGAATGCTTGAGAGCTGCAGATTTTCCCTCAAACACAGAGTGAATTGAACATTGTTCTCTTCTCACTGTTATCTTTTTACCATGTGAACCTGAACAGTAAGGATGTCTGTACTGGATGCTCCAAGCTTAGACTGTGGCTTCAGCAAGCCATTTTTGTGTTTCTATACAAATAATTTAGAAACTTTTTGAAACTAAGTTGTACTGTCTGTCTTTTCTTGCTGCTGTGTTTAAAAGCACATGAATCTGACCTTTGAGGAGAGTATAAGTAAACTATTTTCAAATTACCAAACGTGGGGCCTCTTTCTAGCCTAAGGGAAGTGGGTAGCTTAGGAACTGACTTAGAAGGAGATATTTTAACAGTATAACAGCCTTTATTTCAACGTGATTTTAAATCTCTGCAGGGGCTCTCTCACCAATGAGTACTTGCCCCAAACCTGGATCTAGACATCCAGGAATTCTTTTATTTTACCTTGTTCTATTTTCCCCTTTAACCAAAATGCCAAAAACCAACAGCAGAGCCTCAAGCTTAATCTTTGAAAGCATCTCCAGGGAGGACAGGTGATGTCTCTTGGCCTCAAACCTGCAAAAGCTGCTGCCAGTTACAGAAGGCAATACTGAGCTAGATAGACTAAGCTGTCATTAATTTGCACATTCAGCAACAGTTAATTGGAGTATTTGCTTCAGGGCCAATGCACCTGTTCTTATGTCTAGGACATTGGAGGTGAGTTACTATAAAAGAAATTTGCACTCAGATTTTGTGTGGTTTTCAGGCATTTGGGATTCAGGCGTTTTGCAAGGAGGTGATTGCAGGAGCTTGCAATCAGCAGTGAGAGAACAGCAAGGTGGTGGGAAGAACAAAGCTAAAGGATTCTGTATTTGTACATAGTCTGTCTATTTTTCAATAAACACTATCAAGTATTCAGACGCTTCTGTTACTGTGCTCAGCTGGCACAAGGATTTTGTCATTCCAAGTTTTTCGTGGGAGTTTCCCAAATTCCATTTGGCTACCCTAAGCAGCTCTGTGGATCTTAGCTCAAGACACAATGTTTAATTAAATGCAGACCTTCCTTTATGTGCTACCCATGCCATACATGCCCCTCATTCCTTTCCCAAGACATGCAATATCTAGAAATGCAAGCAAATAAGTTCAGCATGGAAGGGGTTTGCGGGGTGCACATGTGGGAAGATGAGAAATTGAGTCTATGCAGTTCTGCCACATTCTCAACCTCTGACTCTGTCAGTATAGATGGCAGATGAATAAATGATTAGAAGTGATCAATAAAAGATAAAACATAGCCCACTGCTTACCTTTGATGTTCCAGGGCCCCTAACTGGTTACCTACTGTGTCAGAGAAGAGAGAGAGAGAGAAAAAAAATCAAAGCATCAGCACAGATAAAATAACTTCATCTTTATAGCAGGAAAAGAAATACGTTCTTACCATTTTCATCGGGAGGGAGGGGGAATAAAGGAGAAACAGCACTAAAGAACAGCAGCTTGGGTTCAATAGCTGAAATGAATGGGTTACATGGGAGGAAAAGCAGGTGATTTATTGATCAACAGAAGCTGAGAAGTGAAGTGTCTAGCTGAATGCAGGATAGGAAAATGATCTGTTTTGCCATCATGCTGTGAACGGCAAGGCGGGGGGGGGGGGGTTCTGTCTCGGGATCCCAAAATCCTTAGTAAAGTACAGCCTGTCCCACTGCCAACCTCCCCAAATTAAACCTGATGTAAAATAAAGGAGATGAAGCAGATTGGTACAACATTTAAAAGGGGGGAGGAAAGAAGTCACAATACACAAAATATCTGGAGGGGATATTTAGTCTAATCAAAAGCACTAAGAGAGGAGAGAGAAATTGAAGAGGGGGGCAGGAGGTTTGCAACATAGTTCCCTGAGTCTGTCTTAACTGTGCTCCATGGAGCCAATTTCCCCAAAGACCTGTTAAAGGAATAGGGCTGTTAAAGAACCTTGCACCCTCATCAAGTTTTATGGCCTCTTACATTTCTACTCAGTATGACCAGGGGATGAGCTATTTACAACGTTGTCAAGGGGGGGCATCTTCTACACAGACCAGTCAGAAAGCTTATGTTAGTTATCATCAGCGTTAGAAATTCCCCAGGCACAGTTCCAAAAAGAAAGCCAAATCTCTTTTAGAAGGAGATTAAATGATGATTTATTAGATGATCAAAAATTTGTTGAAAAAGCATAAAAGACCCTGACGGATTATTTTGAAATAAACAGTCAAGGGCAAACAAAATTACAGATGGTCTGGGACACAAGCAAGGCTGTAATGAGAGGACTCTTTATACAACAAAACTCGTTTAAAAGGAAATTGAGAGAGAAAAAGAAAAAAGAAATATTAGAGGAAATTATGAAAAAGAAACAGCTGCCAAACAAGGCAAATAAAGAGGCAGTAAAACAGGCAATTAAAACATTACAAACCCAATAGCCTGAGCTTCCTCCGACCCCAGCCCCCAGAACGGGTCCGGGAGCGATGGCGAGGTTGCGCTCAACCTCGCCATCGCTCCCGGAGCTTGCTGCTATCCGAAGCCCGGGGAGCGTGGTGCTGTAGCCCGCTGCGCACCCCGGGCTTAGGGCAGCTATCCGCAAGCCTGCGGGCGCCCGAAGGTGCTACGCTCCCCGGACTTCGGGCTGCAAGCACCTATCTGCAAGCCTGCGGAGCCCGGCGGGAACTCCCACCGGGCGCCGCAGGCTTGCGGATAGCTACCCTTAGCCCGGGGTGCACAGTGCCGCGCTCCCCGGGCTTCGGGCTGCAGGCAGCTATCAGCAAGCCTTCGGAGCCCGCGGGAGTTCCCGCTGGGCTCCGCAGGCTTGCGGATAGCTTCCTGAAGCCTGGAGAGCGAGAGGGGTCGGTGTGCACCGACCCCTCTCGCTCTCCAGGCTTCAGCGAAAGCCTGCATTCGCCCCATAGGACGCACACACATTTCCCCTTCAGTTTTGGAGTGGAAAAAGTGCGTCCTATAGGGCGAAAAATACGGTAGCTTATAAATTGAGATTCTAACACTGAGTACAATTTATTACCTGCTCTTCACCCTAAGGTCCCAGGGCAGCTGACAACACTTATAATACACATTAACGTTAAAACACAATATTGGTCTGCGAGCGGATAATGGAGGACGACAGAGACTGCTCGCTCTGCGCAGCCTGATTGCTGTGAGGGTCTGGGAAGTGTGCTCAGGCAAATCAGCTTCTCAAAAAAGCCTGAAGGAAAAGTTCAGGTCCCAAAGGGTCCGGCGGTGTCAAAGGACACTCTCTAGGATCTCCCAAAGCTCCAGAGGGAGCTGAGAGAGATCTGAGATTGAGCTCAGACACAAGGTGCAATCGAGACTCACAGCAAACTGCCTCTAGTGCCTCCATTGAAGCAAAGGAATTCGGACCAATTTGACAACGTAATAAAAAAAACCTAAATTAGCAGCAATAAAACAATTAGATCCACACCAGGGTGTCAGGGAATTGGAGGCTGAGAAGGAGATGAGGGGGGAGAAGAGAGGCACTTACAGAGAGCCTAAGTCTTTAATCAGCAGCTAGTCTTCCTCGTCAGAGGAGGAAGAGAAATAAACGTTCGGAGACAGTGAAACGGAGAGGGGTGACCCAGTTCTGGGTATCAGCCACTCACGGAGCAGAGGAAAGAGGAGGGCTGATCTGCGGAAATGGGTCTGCTGGGCGCGGCGAAAGAAAACGTCAGACGATCCAACTGACTCATTGTGATGGAGTGTGCTTTTTGAACTCTTGTAAGGACTTTGAAGCTAAGCAATAAATCTTTGTACAGATATGGCTGGCTGCCCGGAGTTTTATCTCTGCTAGCTTGTCAGCAATTCCCTAACACAGGGTGTTAAAGAGGAGCCTGCCCCCCTCCGGTGCAGGAATTGATCTGGCTGGAAAAACTCTGCAAGGACTAAAGGGAAGTTCTCTTTCTGCAGTTCTCTTTCTGCACATAACTGTGGCATTAAGTCTTGCTATGAGAACTATTGCTTCTTTTCTCTTGCATTCTGGGAAGTTTTTGCCTCTGCACATGAGTCTGAGAATGTTCTGAACAGTTCCCATTGAGTTCATGAAACAGTGTATCCTGACCTGTTCCTAATGCATTGCTGACCACATCTACGGAACGTGATTGTTGTATTCTTTCATGTTATGTTCTTTCAATATCAATCTTTAGTTATAATTTAATTAGGAGGTTTCATGCCTGTCTAGTTCCAGCTCCGTTTCTCAGCCTTTGATCTATCAGTGATAGATAGTTATATGTAATTCCCGCCTTGTACCTATATTAACCAATCAGCAACAAGATGCTTTGTGTTTGTATCAACCAATCAGCCACAAGCACACCTGTGGCAATGTTTGTAATATTCAATAAAAGAGAGTTCCTGGGGCTTGCCCCGGCAGACGCCTCTCATATGACACCTACCACTCGTCTGTCGTGAATTCAACCCAACATCTGGTGACCCCCGACGTGCCAGATCCCTTACGCAGCCAGCCCTCATACTTCACTCGACTGGAAAAGTCTCAGCGCGCTACTTCGTGAGTATGGGAGGGGAATTGACTAAATTCCAAAAGGAGCATGCTAAAGAATTGCTTTATTTAGTTAGACAGCGAGCGGTGGGTGTTAATGTTTCCTTAAAAGAAATTGAACAATTGCTATGTGAGATTTCTTGCCAATATCCCTCCTATCCAGAGAAAGGCTCTTTGGAAGTAGAGACTTGGCAAAAGATCGGAAAGACCCTTTTTACAGAACCAAGGGCTCCGATTCATTGTCTGCTCACTTGGCAGAAATGTGCAGACGCCGTTGCTAAATTAGGGGTGTCTCCCTCGGCCCCTGCACTTCTAGCCATCGCAGACAATCCCCCACCTTACCCAAAGCTTTTGCCTCCTTCTCCTTTGCAGCCCAGCCAATCCCTCCCTGCGTCTCAACCTCCTCAGCCTGCATCCTCCCCGCCATCCCTCCGCCTCAGCCTGCTTCCTCCGCCCCCATCCCTCCACCTCAGCCTGCATCCTCCCCCCCATCCCTCCTCCGCCTGCCACAGCCCCTGTTTGCTCTATAGGAGCTGTGCGCGCTGCGCTTTCTTTGGCCAGGCAGAAAGGGCTCCTGTCCTTAGAGGAGGAGTCTGAGTGGCCAGGTGAAATGCCGTCTGCTTTCCCTATCACCTATACAAACCCTGGAACTGCTCAACAGCAGGTTTTTTATGAGGCACTTCCTTATTCTGTAATGAGAGAATTAAGGAAAGCCATTGCTGACTCTGGTCTAAAATCCTCTTATGTAACAGGTATGCTAGAAGGAATAGCAACTGGTTACACAATGCTACCTCAAGACTGGAAAGACCTGATGCGCATGCTTTTATCCCCAGCTCAGTATGTGGTGTTTGAGAGTGAATTTAAACATAGCGCATCAGCCCTGTTTGATCCACAGCATACTGCCAATCAACTTTATGGCGCTGGTCAGTATGCTGATATAACAGCCCAGGCGACGCTGACACCTGTACATTTTAGTCGCACCGCGACCTGTGTACAACGCGCCTTTCGGAAAGTCCCTGTCTCAGGGCAACCGCTGAGCTCCTTTGTTAATATTAAGCAACAGCATTCGGAGCCATACCATCAGTTTATAGATAGATTGAAAGAATCAGTCACTAGGCAGATTGATAACACTACAGCTCAAAATGAATTGATGAAAAAATTGGCCTTTGAAAACGCAAACACCGATTGCAAGAAAGCTTTGCAGTCAATCATACATCGCCCTAAATATGACCTGGCCGATATGATTCAAGCTTGTGCGGATGTCGGTAGCCAGAGCCATGCGATGTCTTTGCTTGCCGGCGCAATCCAAGCTACTAATAGACCTACAGGTAATTGCTTTAATTGTAAGCGCCCAGGCCATTTTGCCAAGCAATGCAGAGCCCCTGGCGGGGGGGCCAACAAGGATGGTGCTGCCAACAAGACTAAACCTTCTAAAAAATGCCCGAAATGTGGAAAAGGTTATCATTGGGCTAATCAATGCAGGAGTCCGGGAAACTCCATTGCGGCCCCATTCTCGGGCCAGGGCAATTAGAGAGTTTTCCACCTTTAGTTTCCACTGCTGCAAACTTCTCTAAAAAAACACCCTCTGAATTTGCCATTGATTTGATCAATCAAGAGACCAAAGACTCTGTTTTACCTGGTGAAATTGTGCTTATGCCCACTCAATTGGCAGGCCCACTGCCTCCTAAAGTCGCAGGTTTAATTTTACCCAAATTTTCTGCGGCAAAAGAAGGAATCCAGGTTATTCCAGGAGTTCTGGATCCTGACTATGTAGGCACAATAATGGTTCAACTCTGGAGCCATATGCCCATGCAATTAAAAAAGGGTGAGTCTTGGGCGCATTTGGTGGTGCTCCCTTCTCATCCTACTGCTTCTATTATGGATACTAATTTGCACGAGCTCTCTTCTTTCCCTCCACAGCTGTTAGCTGTAGTCCAGAGGATTGGTGAAAAGAAACTTCTTCGTAAGTATAAAATCAATGGTATTGTGCTGGAAGGCTTGATTGACACAGGCGCAGACGTTTCTGTAATTTCCAGTAGTTGCTGGGACCCCACGTGGCCCCTTGAGTCTGCCTCTGCAGTCTGGGGTGTGGGTGGCCCCCAAACCTCTTCCAAAAGCGTACAGTGGCTGCCTGTTTCTCTGCCTGATAGCTCTGAAACCATTGCATACATCCAGCCCTGTGTGCTGAAAATCCACCTCAATCTGTGGGGAAGAGATTTACTACAACAATTACAAGCTACCATTCAATTTAATGAGTAAGCTTGCACTTCCCCTCAGCTGGAAATCTACCAGTCCTGTATGGGTGGAACAATGGCCCATAACAGGAGAAAAGCTACTTGCTTTAAAACAATTAGTGAATGAACAATTATCAGCAGACCATATAGAGCCTTCAGTTAGCCCCTATAATACACCTATCTTCGTCATAAAAAAGAAGAGTGGCAAATGGAGATTTCGCCAGGATTTAAGGAAAATAAACCAAATCCTTGAACCCATGGGGCCTTTGCAGCGTGGTCTGCCTAATCCAAATATGATTCCACATCCTTATCAATTGGCTATAATAGATTTGCAAGATTGTTTCTTCTCCATTCCCCTACAGGAGAAAGATCGTAAATTCTTTGCTTTTACCGTTCCTGTGTTAAACAACAGTCAGCCCACGGAACGGTACCAATGGAAAGTCCTACCACAAGGAATGTTGAATTCCCCTACCATGTGCCAACAATACATCAGCCATGGCACACCTTGCTGCTTAAGCCATTTGTCCATCGTATTACCCAAAAAGCATCATTTCACCCGCTCTCGATATCGCCGCTCTATTGAATTGACTAATGATTGTGATGCTTTTGTCTCTCTTCTCAGTAGGTCTGAATATATCTCTTTAGCTGTTTCTCTCTTAGGAGTCCCTGGATTGGCTGTATGGAATCGTATGAACATTACTTCTTTAGCTTATTCTGCAGCAAAAACTCTGAATTTTACTTCACAAGCTCTTCACCTTTTGAATAAAGAACAGAGTGAACTACAAAATGGACTTTTACAAAATCGTGCTATCGATTATTTGTTGATGCTTCATCATTATGGCTGTGAACAAGTGAATGACATGTGTTGCTTCAATATTACTGACAATTCTAGAGCCATTCAAAGCCAAATCTCTCATTTGCAAAATCTTACACATCACATTAAACAGGACGTTGGATTTTCTGGCCTCTGGGATTCTTTCACCCAGTGGCTTACCGCTTGGTTGCCAAACCTTACTTGGCTTCATAGTCTTTTTCAATATGCTATTGTCATAATTTGTATACTTATTTTGCTATGCTGCTTCCTTCAATGCGTTCCTAGCCCCATAAGTCTTTTCTCTCGGCTTCTCTCTCCCCCTCAACCACCCAGTAAACTCCTTGCTGCTTACTTTGCGAAATGGCAACACCAACAGTAAACTTTAGGGGAGATGTGGGCGGACTTATTTTGGGCATGCGCTGGCAAACCACGTATCCCGAAGTATTTTTGTCCCATCGACCCTGGCGAACTTATTTTGGGCATTCGCTGGCACACCACGTATCCCGAAGTATTTTTGCCTTATTTACCCAGAACGCCTCGCAAACAAGAAAAGAAAGGGGGAGATAAAGGGAAGTTCTCTTTCTGCAGTTCTCTTTCTGCACATAACTGTGGCATTAAGTCTTGCTATGAGAACTATTGCTTCTTTTCTCTTGCGTTCTGGGAAGTTTTTGCCTCTGCACATGAGTCTGAGAATGTTCTGAACAGTTCCCATTGAGTTCATGAAACAGTGTATCCTGACCTGTTCCTAATGCATTGCTGACCACATCTACGGAACGTGATTGTTGTATTCTTTCATGTTATGTTCTTTCAATATCAATCTTTAGTTATAATTTAATTAGGAGGTTTCATGCCTGTCTAGTTCCAGCTCCGTTTCTCAGCCTTTGATCTATCAGTGATAGATAGTTATATGTAATTCCCGCCTTGTACCTATGTTAACCAATCAGCAACAAGATGCTTTGTGTTTGTATCAACCAATCAGCCACAAGCACACCTGTGGCAATGTTTGTAATATTCAATAAAAGAGAGTTCCTGGGGCTTGCCCCGGCAGACGCCTCTCATATGACACCTACCACTCGTCTGTCGTGAATTCAACCCAACAAAGGACTGAATTAAGAATGAGAATAATAGCGGCTAATTTTTACAAGCATTCCAGGCGATGAACTGTGTTTAACCTGTGCTTTGCCTAAAGCTCTGGATGCAGAATCTTTTAGACATTATAAATATTTTCAAACTGCAAAGAACCCTAACAATTGTGGAGGGAAAGAGATGAAAGCGGGACATTGACTTTGTATGTGTGTGTGTTTAATATATACTCTAAGGACTATTTTTCCTTTTTATGATTCAAAAGAGACTGACACCGTGGGGCTGAATTTATTTTGAATTGTCTTGTGGATTGCTGATTTTTGTTTCTTTTTAAAAAATCTAACCTAAGGACTATTTTTTTATTTCCTTTGCTCCTTTTTATGATTTAAAAGAGACTAACATAGTGGGATTGAATCTAACTTGGTCTATTTTCTGCTTCTTGTTTTTTTCTTTTTTTGGTCATTAAAATGGATTTTCTCTTTATTTTTTATTTGGAACTGACAGGGGCTAGATACAAACTGGAGTTGGTGTAATTTACTTTACTTTCATTTATACATGGATTAAGAGGTGGGCTTTTTGGAAGAAAGCTGAAGAAAGGGGAAGGGAGATTTGGTTTTAAAAACACCAGAATTAACATAAATAAATGGATAATTGCAGGGCCCTTTGAAGTGGCTGAAGGAAGAATCACACTGCTGAGAGACATGGTTTTTGTGAATGAAAAAGGAGACTTGCAAAACCTCTGTTTGAGTTAAAAAAGGGGGACAAGTTGGGTTTAAAGGCTTTCTTATTTTATTTTTCTACTCTTTTCCTACTCTTTCCTTTTGTAGCCTGACAAGCTTTGCAAGTAAGTTGTAGTGAAAGAGGGAAAACAGGAAATCAAATATCAAAATTAGATTTAAAGGGAAAGTACAGCGTGAGGAAGTAGAGTGAGAGATTAAGGACGGAATTACAGTGATATAGTGACACAGTGTGGCTGAAAAAAATAATTGCCATTTTTCTATTTATCTTTTAAGTATTTCCCTATAATAAAGGAGAGAGTCCCATCCAGTGACATTTGTATATAATTACAAACATTGAATATATATATATATATATAATACACACATTTTATTTCTTTTCTCACCTTCCTCCCTTTTGCTTTAATTTTTTATTTCTTCTCTATACAGAAATTGAAAATTGAAACTTAATTGTTGAAAATTGTTTAGTTATTCTGAGTTAATATTTTAAAGAATAAAAAATAAAATAAAATAATGTTCCAGTTATTTGTTCCTTTGTATTCTGAATATTTGAAAGGAAGTAGGCAAGGGAAGGGAGAGAAGGGCGGGGGAGGGGAGGGGAGGGGAGGAAGGAAGAGGGTTTCCATATACATAGATATAGATATATATGTGTGTGCTTTTTTTGCTTTTTTGTGTCCGTTTCCATTGTTGTGGACAAAACTATGGCTAATACAGGCAAAAAACACCTCCAGGCCCAACTACAACACCAAGTCAGAGAAAAGAATCAATTGCAGAAGGAGACACAAAGTCTGATTTAACAACAATTTTATTAGAAATGAAGAACGAGATGAAGAAAGGAATACAGAGACTGGAACAAAAAGTGGATTTCAATACCGTGGCAGTCACAAACTTAACAACAGAAATTAAAGAATTGTCACATAAAACTTCAGAATTGGAGAAAACAGTACAGGACTTAAAGCTTAAAACCTCCAGCTTGGAGGAAACTTCTAAGAAAAAGCAAGTGGAGGTAAGAGAAACAAAGAGGATACTGAAGCGATGAAATTTCTTTATGAACAGGCTCTAGATGAGATTGCAGTTCTGAAAGTACATCAAAAAGATCTGATTCTTCATCTGAGAGGCATGGCAGATGACACAACGGTGGAATTACCATATTTTTTGCTCCATAAGACACACCTTTTTCCTCTTAAAAAGTAAGGGGAAATGTCTGTGCGTCTTATAGAGCGAATGTGTGTCCCTGGAGCCAAATTGCCGGAGCGGCACGCTCCTGAGCTGCTCTTTTGGGGTGGTGGGGGGAGCCGCGCTGCTCTGCCGGCAACTGGGGCTGGAGGGGGAAGCCCCGGGAAGCTCTGGGAGCAGTGAGCAGGCTGCACGCAGATGCCCCGCGCTCCTGGGCTGCTCTTTGGGGGTGGGGAGCCACACTGCTCTGCCAGCAGCCTCCGCTTTCCCCTTGTCCTTAAGGTTTGTGAGCAGCGGGCAGGCTGTTCGCTGAGAGAGGGGAGGAAGAGGATGGAGAGAAGGGGGACCAAGAAGCTCTGCTTGCTTTACAATGAGCAGGAGGGAGGCCAGACGCTTCTGCCCCCCCCCCAGCTGACTGTAATTCAAGCAAAGGGAGAGCTGCTTGCACGCGTGTAAGCAGCTCTTACTCTGCTTGCTTTACAATGAGCCGGAAGGATGGAGACAGCCCCTTCCGCCCCTCCCCCAGCTTACTGTGCTGGTAAGTCCCGGCATCGCCTCCTCTTTTTGTTCCGGTTCCAGCGAGGCAAGGCAGCTGCCCTCCACAGGCACCCACAAATGTGAGCTCTCCCTCTCTCTCTCTTCCTTCCTTCCCTCCCTCCCTCCCTCTTCCAACTTAAATAAAATATGCGGGGGGGGCAGTTAAGCCCCCACCTCACATACCACAATTCAGCCTTTCTCAACCTGTGGGTACCCAGATGTTGCTGAACTACAACTCCCATTGACCCTCGGTAGCAAGGCCAGAGCTCAGGGAAGATGGGAGTTGAGGGATGATAGGAGTTTTAGTCCAACAACATCTGGGGACCCACGGGTTGAGAACTGCTGCGATTTCAAGACAAAGTGGGGGGGCGAAGGCGCCTAGGACAATTCAAGAAAGCAAAATGATGCATATGCTATAATATCAATAAACATTTAGGGTGATACCGTAATTTTTTTTTTTTCACAGACTGTATGTTGGCTATGTTTTCTATGATGCCATTAGTTAAAGGTATGGTCAGCACTCAGTGGTGAACATTGGAGATACTGTACATTACTGACAGTTCCTTCATCACTGTATTTTCTTGCAGAAAACCTCTCCCATTCTGATAAGGATGATAAAGCAGAAAAGACTAGCATATAAGATTCCTTTTAAACTAGATTATTAGTACTTGACCAGTTTAGAGCACATATTAGCGAAACTACAAAAAAGTGCTTTAAAGAAGTGAAGACTCATCTAGCTGTAATTCCTGGAGGTCTTACCAGCCAGTTGCAACCTCTCGACGTTTCCATCAACAAGCCATTTAAGGTCTTTATACGAGAAGAGTGGAAAAAATGGATGGCTGTTGATAATCATGATCTGACATCTACTGGACGAATGAAGAGGCCCACTATCACTCAAGTTTGTGAATGGGTGAAAACATCATGGCACTCGGTGAAGGAGGAAATCGTTGTCCGGTCATTCAAAAAATGTGGCATTAGCAATGCTTTGGGTGGAAACGAAGATGGTATTTTACATGAAGATAGCGAAGAAAGTGATGTCAGTGATTGTGTGCAACTGAGCTTCATAAATTCTGACTCTAGCAGTGATGAGTTCTTGGGGTTCACAGAAGACTAGAAGAGTACTCGAACCTTAAAGTCTCTCTTCATTTGTTAATGACACTGATGATGGTTCTTAATGCCACTGTTGACTGCTGTTCACTTTACATGGCTGTAATATGATTCTGATATACCGGTTGTTTATTAAATACGGTAGTTTAGTACAACATTTGATTCCGAATTTTTTTTTCTTGTTTTCCTCTAAAAACTTGGTGTGTCTTATGGTCGGGCGCGCCTTATAGAGCGAAAAATACGGTAGGTGAGAAAATAATAATAGAACTTGCTAATCTGATTGAAATGGAGGAAGAAATGGTTAGTGCAGCAGTGGACAAAAAAAATCGTGTAAAATCAAAATATGCTAAAGCACAAAAACTGCTGGGCGGCTGTCTTTAATTCTCTTTGAGTTAAAAATCTCCAGAGTAATACAGATGCACTATCAGAAAGATCTCCAGATTGACGACCAAAGCGTAATAATCCTGAAAGAAATACCGATGAGACTGTTAAAAAAAAGAGCAAATTATAAATATCTGACAGATGCTCTGCGATACAACAAAATCACATTTCGTTGGGAATACCCTGAGGGAGTAATCCTTTACATTTAAAGAGAGAAAACAGAGGTGTAGGGATCCCACAGAAGCAGATAAATTTTGAAGAAAATATGGAAAAGAATTAGCAGGAGAAAGGGCATTTGGTTTGGAGACAGGACATGAAGAAGAAGAACCAACAGAGGTGGAGAAGAGAGATAAATAAATAAAGGACAAGATGGAGTTGAAAATCTTAACTTGGAACGTAAATGGACTCAATAATAAAACAAAAAGGAATATGATGAGGTAAAAATTTGGATGTGATCTGCTTTCAGGAAACACATATTGTGAAGAAACACAAAAGAATCCTGATCAATAAAAGATTGGGAAAGGACTTTGCGGCCGCTGATGTAGCAAAGAAGGCGCAGTAATGCATATAAAACCCAAATTAGATCCAAAGCAATTATTTAAAGATGAGCAATGAAGAATATTGATAATGCAGACGTCACAAGGAGAAAAAAATAATGTTAATAGGTGTATATGCACCAAATGAGAAAAAAACTGAATTTATAAGAGACCTGAAGAAAACCTATTTGAATATATGAATGAAAAGCTCATCTTGATGGGAGATATGAACGGTGTAGCTTCCCTGGAATGGGACAGGACTATAAGAAGAAGTGATACAAAAAGAAGGGAAGTTGCCCAAGGCTTTTTTTCAGATGACAGAAAATTTAAGTCTAATTGATATATGAAGGAAAAAACACCCACTGGACAGACAATTCACATTTTATTCGACCACAAATAATTCTGTGAGTAGAATAGTTATGGCCCTCTAGAGATTTGTACATTAAGGTAAAGAAGGTAGAAATTCTACCCAGGACATTATCAGATCACAACTCTATTATAGTGGAATAAAGAACAGGGCAAAATTTCCCAATGAGATGGAGATTAAATGAGAATTTATTAAATGACCAACAAATATTAGAAAAGGGGTAGAATATTAAAATATTATTTTGAAATTAATTTGAATCAGGAGACAAATTTGAAAGTGGTATGGAATGTGAGCAAAGCAGTGAAGCAAGGCTTTTTTATTCAGCAAAGTACATACCAAAAAAAAAAAAGAAAACGAGTGTTGAAAAAGCAAGAAATTCTACAAGAAATAAAAAGGAAAGAAAAGGAATTGATAAATTCCCCTGAAAAATAGATAGTAAAAATGGATATTAAAATATTGCAAACACAGTTTTCAATTATAATAAACTGAGAAATAGAGTGGAAAAATAAATATTTAAATCAGAAACAATTTGAGCAGGCTAAAAAACCAGGGAAATTATTAGCATGGCAAATAAAAAAAAGGCAAGAGAAATCTCCTTTCTGATAAGAGCAACTTTTGCATCTCATTTGGAAACCAAGGACCCAGAGTCTGGAGGAAGAATGGGGAGGCACACAAT
This sequence comes from Podarcis pityusensis, assembly GCF_964106645.2. Classification (NCBI taxonomy): domain Eukaryota; kingdom Metazoa; phylum Chordata; class Lepidosauria; order Squamata; family Lacertidae; genus Podarcis; species Podarcis pityusensis. The sequence continues at coordinate 24,131,563 of NC_138045.1, forward strand.
GCCAGATGCTTGAAGTCCAGTGTGAAGTTTCCATAGTCTGTGTTGATTTGGGGAGCCATGTCATCAGCTGGTGCTGGTCCACTGCGCTTCATTAAGTCCAGGGTCAACGCAGCCGTTTACCAGGAGATTTTGGAGCTGTGCTGGTCCCGGGGGGGTTACCGTGAAGCGTGGTCAAAGTCCGGTCCTGGGCTGAGGGTCTGGAGATTGTCCACCAAGGGGGAAACGGGGTCCAAAGCAAGAAGCTGGGCGTGGTTGGGAACTCTGGAAAAACAGGTCTGGGTGCTGGCAGAAACAGGTTTCCAACGTCGTTGCTCCCGCAACCTGGGACTGGGCTGACTGGCCTTTATCTCTTCTGAGGCCAGGGGCGGTCCCAGCCCACAGATGACCCGCCTCTCCTGGCCTTAAGGCGAGCACTCCTCCTGAGAGAAACCAGTTCCCTCCGCCTCCCTGCCCTGAGCCTCTGCAGCTCAGGAGAGGCTGGAGGGTTACTGGACCCAGGAGCAGCTTCACCTTCATCTGACAGGGCTGGGAGAGGCGCACCTGCAGGCAATGGGTCCTCAATCACCTCCGGAGCCAGAGTGGATTCATCTGGTGTCTGCTCCTGAGGACCCGTCACAGGTGCAGGCCCTTCAGATTCAAGCCCCTGCCCCGGCTCAGCTGGCCCTGGAGGCGGGGACTCCTGTGCAGGCAGGGACTCCTCAGATTCAGCTTCTGAATCAGATTCCCAGGTCATCACAGGAGCACTTCATGCTTCCTTCCACAGACGAGCTTTATGGGGATTGCTGACTTCATTTTCCAGCAGGACTTTGGCACTTGCCCACACTGCCAAAAGTACCAAAACCTGGTCCAATGCCCATGGGATTACTGTGCTTAATTGGTTTGCATTTGAGAGAGAGAGAGAGGCTGAAGGATGAGGAGATTTCACCCCTCCCATATCCAAGAATCTGCTGATGAGTCTGGTGATTTTCCAGAGAGGAGGGGCGGTGTTCTGCTCTCTACTTATTCCGCTCCAGCCTAACATCAGTCAGTCAGTCAGTGTGTCGGAGAGAGAGAGACTGAGTGTTAGAGATCGTGTGTATAGATAAGCTTGCTGCTAAGAGCAGCTGCAGGCACTCAGTGCAGTTCAGCATTCATTTTGCTTAGACCTCATATAGCTCTGTATATAGTTGTGTATTATAGTTGTAGATAGAATAAAGAAGATATTCTACAGAGCTGCTCTCCGAGTCGTTTATGCTCTGCTATACTCTGCTATACTCTGCTGTGTGACGACTGTCTTCTTGTGGAAGTGAATCCGGTGCTCACAACTCTAAGCTGTGAGTCCACAGCACTTTGACCTGTTCCTGTGCAGAAGGTGGTCTCTGGAAGTGCTACCCAGCTCGCCTAGCCCAGTCGGGGTTGAAGTGGATGAGTCCAGTTAGTGGCACTGGCTCAAGGACGATGCTGACACTGCCCACACTGCCAAAAGTACCAAAACCTGGTTCAATGCCCATGGGATTACTGTGCTTAATTGGCCATCAAACTCTCCTGACTTGAACCCCACAGAGAATCTATGGGGCGTTGCCAAGAGAAAGATGAGAGACATGAGACCGAGCAATGCAGAAGAGCTGAAGGCTGCTATTGAAGCATCCTGGTGTTCCATAACACCTCAGCAGTGCCACAGGCTGATAGCATCCATGCCATGCCGCATTGAGGCAGTAATTGATGCAAAAGGAGCCCAAACCAAGTACATATGCATGCTTCTACTTCTCAGAGGTCCATTATTGCTCTATTTGCAATCCTTGTTTTGCTGATTTCATTTCATATTCTAATTTTCTGAGATTGTTAATTTGGGGTTTTCATCAGCTGTACACCATGATCATCACAATTATAACAAATAAACGCTTGACATATCTCGCTTTGCATGTCATGAGTCTATCTCATATATTAGTTTCACCTTTTAAGTTGAATTACTGAAATAAATGAACTTTTCCATGGTATTCTAATTTTCCGAGTTTCACCTGTATATTATAAGAAGTTGCAGGTTTGTCTAATACAACTATTAAATGACATTATGCATATGAGTTTATATATAGGCGAGCTGCCAGAATCTTGGAAGAATGCTCATATAACTTTGATTTCGAAACAAGACAGGGATCCTGAGCAGCTAAAAAAATTATTGACCTATTTCTTTGTTGAACAATGATTATAAACTTTTTGCAAGCATATTAGCAAATAGGTTGAAACTGGTATTAAAAGAGGTAATCCACCATGACCAGGCCAGATTTTTGCCAAGAAGACAAATGAAAGATAATATTAGAAATGTAATTAATATTAGAATACTTACAAGTGAGAAACGAAAAACAAACGGCTTTCGTGTTTTTAGATGCCAAGAAAGCATTTGATAAAGTCTCCTGGGATTTTATGTTTACAGTTTTAGAATATATGAGTTGTGGAGAAACTTTTATAAAAAGAGTCAAGGCAATATATATTGTTGTTGTTGTTGTTGTTGTTGTTGTTTGGTCGTTTAGTCGTGTTCGACTCTTTGTGACCCCATGGACCAGAGCACGCCAGGCACTTCTGTCTTTCATTGCCTCCCGCAGTTTGGTCAAACTCATGCTGGTAGCTTTGAGAACACTATCCAACCATCTCGTCCTCTGTTGTCCTCTTCTGCTTGTGCCCTCCATCTTTCCCAACATCAGGGGCTTTTCCAGGGAGTCTTCTCTTCTCATGAGGTGGCCAAAGTATTGGAGCCTCAGCTTCACGATCTGTCCTTCCAGTGAGCACTCAGGGCTGATTTCCCTAAGAATGGATAGGTTTGATCTTCTTGCCGTCCATGGGACTCTCAAGAGTCTCCTCCAGCACCAGAATTCAAAAGCATCAATTCTTCGGTGATCAGACTTCTTTATGGTCCAGCTCTCACTTCCATACATCACTACTGGGAAAACCATAGCTTTAAATATACGGACCTTTGTTGGCAAGGTGATGTCTCTGCTTTTTAAGATGCTGTCTAGGTTTGTCATTGCTTTTCTCCCAAGAAGCAGGCGTCTTTTAATTTTATGGCTGCTGTCACCATCTGCAGAGATTATGGAGCCCAAGACAGTAAAATCTCTAACTGCCTCCATTTCTTCCCCTTCTATTTGCCAGGAGGTGATGGGACCAGTGGCCATGATCTTCGTTTTTTTTTATGTTGAGCTTCAGACCATATTTTGCGCTCTCCTCTTTCACCCTCAATAAAAGGTTCTTTAATTCCGGCTAGGGATTCATCCAGCCCAGCCTTTCGCATGATGAATTCTGCATATAAGCTAAATAAGCAGGGAGACAATATACAGCCTTGTCATACTCCTTTCCCAATTTTGAACCAATCAGTTGTTCCATATCCAGTTCTAACTGCAGCTTCTTGTCCCACATAGAGATTTCTCAGGAGACAGATGAGGTGATCAGGCACTCCAGTTTCTTTAAGAACTTGCCATAGTTTGCTGTGGTCGACACAGTCAAAGGCTTTTGCATAGTCAATGAAGCAGAAGTAGATGTCTTTCTGGAACTCTCTAGCTTTCTCCATAATCCAGCGCATGTTTGCAATTTGATCTCTGGTTCCTCTGCCTCTTCTAAATCCAGCTTGCACTCCTGGGAGTTCTCGGTCCACATACTGCTTGAGTCTGCCTTGTAGAATTTTAAGCATAACCTTGCTAGCGTGTGAAATGAGTGCAATTGTGCGGTAGTTGGAGCATTCTTTGGCACTGCCCTTCTTTGGGATTGGGATGTAGACTGATCTTCTCCAATCCTCTGGCCACTGCTGAGTTTTCCAAACTTGCTGGCATATTGAGTGTAGCACCTTAACAGCATCATCTTTTAAAATTTTAAATAGTTCAGCTGGAATACCATCACTTCCACTGGCCTTGTTATTTGCAGTGCTTTCTATGGCCCATTTGACTTCACTCTTCAGGATGTCTGGCTCAAGGTCAGCAACCACACTACCTGGGGTGTACGCACCATCCATATCTTTCTGGTATAATTCCTCTGTGTATTCTTGCCGCCTCTTCTTGATGTCTCCTGCTTCTGTTAGGTCCTTACCACTTTTGTCCTTTATTATGGTAATCTTTGTACGAAATGTTCCTTTCATATCTCCAATTTTCTTGAACAGATCCAGTCAGCTAAGCTGATAGTAAATAATGTCTTGACTGAGAATTGTAAAACAACTAACGGAACAAGACAAGGCTACCCATTGTCACCTTGGTTGTTCATAATAGTTTTAGAAGTATTGGCGCAAAGAGTAAGATGTAATCAAGATATTAAAGGAATAAGAGTGGGACAGAGACAATATAAATTAAAAGCATTTGCAGACGACGTGGTGATATCAGTAGAGGAACCAATAGAGTCAATTCTGAAAGTATTACAAGGGATTAAAAAAAAAGGTGAGGTAGCAAGTTTTAAGATTAAGATAAAACCAAACTCTTGGTTAAGAATATGAATGATGAGAGTAAAAATAAATTACAAGATGTGTCTGGATTAAAGATTGAAAGGAAGGTTAAGTATTTAGGTGTATGGGTAACAGCAAACAATATAAATTTGTATAAAGATAATTATTTAAAAACCTGGGAAGAGATTTTAAAAATTAGCAAATTCGGAACAGAATGAATCTTTCACTATTAGATAGAGTGTCAACTATAAAAAATGAATGTATTACCCAGAATGTTATTTCTGTTTCAATTGATTCCAGTGATTGGCAAGACAGATTGTTTCAATGTATGGCAAAAAGATATTTCTAAATATATTTGGCATGGGGAAAACCCGAGAATAAAATATAAAATATTGATAGATGCAAAAGAAAGAGGATTTCCCCTGCCGTATATGAGACTATACTATGAAGCATCCTGTCTTTGTTGGATGGAGGAATGGACAACATTAGAGAATCTACATATTCTAGACTCTGAAGGTCATGCTGTAAAGGTGGTGTTTCCCCTTCGAAGTAACACTCCTGCACACGCAACGTGATATTTACAGTCTTTATTACATATATACAAGAAACAGCTACAGTTCAGAATGACACGTTCGAACCCATTGAGTCAGATTCAGGGAGTGGCTTCCTACGATTCCCGCACCAACAAAGTAGGCATGGGAATCGAGCGAGACTTAGATCTTTACGTTTCATTTCACTCCTTGTCTGTGCTGATTTGAAAGTCCCCTCCCTTCCTGAGTCTGAGCTTCCTTCCCGAGCCTCTGGGTGGTTGCAGGGATCTTCAGCATCCCTGAGGCCCTGTTCTGCATCTTCTTTCCATTGCTCCTCCAAATCCTCCCTGACACATGATAATATTTTTGATTGGCACGTTTATTTATGGTGTGAAAAGCTGAAAGTACATAAAGGATTTACAAATCATATAATTAGGAAAAAATTGTATATAGTATGGGATAAATACAAAAATCTATTAGAGGTTAAAACACCACTTTGGCTCTCGCCGTTGGAAGCTATAGCGGTAAAGAAAAATAGTATGATAGAAGGGTGGACAACTTATAGAAATTTATTAAAACAAGAGGGAGGAGAGTATAAATTAAAAGAATTTAAGGAATTATCAGGAAAATTAACAACATAGATACAATATCATCATTTGAATGAAGTATTCAAGAAAGATAGGATACGAGGGTTTGGGGAACAAATACCACAACTGGAGAGAGAACTGTTGAAATGTAATGTAAAAGTGCCATCTAAAATGTATAAAATATTATTGGAATGGGAGACAAAGGATGAGCAAGTAAAATCCTTAATGATACATTGGGCAATAGATATTGTTTATAATATAGATATGGAAGCATGGGAACGATTGTGGAATATGGATGTAAAATTTACAGCATGTTATGGTCTAAGACATCTGAAGGCAGCTTAGAAGATATCTAAAGGCAGCTCTGTTTAGGGAAGTTTTTAATGTTTAATGTTTTATCGTGTTTTTAATATTCTGTTGGGAGCTGCCCAGAGTGGCTGGGGAAACCCAGCCAGAAGGGCAGAGTATAAATTTGTTGTTGTTGCTGAAAGTTATATGAAAATGTTATATCAATGGTATCTAACACCAAATAAATTGGCAAAAATGTATAAATCTAAATCAAATAAGTGTTGGAAATGTAAAGAGAATGAAGGTTCTTTTTATCATATGTGGTGGTTAAAGCTTACTGGGAAACGATAGATAATGAATTGAAAAGGATGTTTAAAATAACGTTTGTAAAATAAACCAGAAGCTTTCCTTTTGGGAATTATAGGGACAGAACTACCCAAACTGTACAGAAACTTATTTATGTAGGCTACGACAGCGGCAAGAATGTTACTTGTCCCCAAATGGAAAGAAGTATAAGCCCCAGCAAAGAAAGAATAGATACAAAAACTTATGGAATATGCAGAAATGGCAAAACTTACCAGAAAAATAACAAACTTTTTATAAAAGAATGGAAATGGTTTATTGAATAACGTAAAGGTAAAGGGACCCCTGACCATTAGGTCCAGTCGTGGCCGACTCTAGGGTTGCGGCGCTCATCTCGCTTTATTGGGAGTCGGCATATATTTACAGATAAATTGTAAACAGATAAGAACATTGGCAGGATTATTGTAATAACCTGCAGTTTCATAAGACTACCTATATATTTAAAGTAGATGAATAAATGAACAAATTAAGTTAATTTGGATATGAAGATATTAAAAATAAATTTAAGGAACTGCAGAAAGAGGGGGAAGGAAGTCAAGTTTTGAAATGTTAAAATGACTGTAAAATTATTGAAATGTATAAACCTGAAAATCATAAATTAAATTAAATAAAATAAAATAAAAACACAATATTGCAGGATATTAGAAACTATTAAAATTACAATATGTGGGTCCTAAAAATAAAATATATATCTCAAGTATATGCATCTTATTCCTGCACTGCAGGGAGTTGGAGTAGATGACCCTCAGGGTCCCTTCCAATTCTATATTTCTATGATTCTATGTGTCAAAAGTCAGGGTAAAGAGGTGCACCTTCAAGCATTTCCGAAAGGCTGTGAAGGTGCCAGACACGCCTCTGGGGGGAGGGAGTTCCACAGCTTAAGGCCTGCCAAAGAGAAGGCCCTCTCTGTGGCTGCCACCCTCGCAAACTTCTGAGGGTGAAGAAACTACAAAGAGGACTCCCTGTGACAATCTTAGCATCTGAGAAGGTCTATAGGGAAGGAGGATGTGTTTCAGATATTTGGGGGCCAAGTCGTTTACTGCTTTAAACACTAACACAAACACACTGAATTGGACACAGAAAGAAACTAGCAACTAATACACCTGTTTTAAAGAGGGGTTATAGAAGTTCTAACTGAAAGTCCAGTCAATAATCTGGCCACGGCATTTTTGGACCAACTGAAGCTTCCAAGTCATCTTCAAGGGCAGCCCCATGTAGAGCTCGTTGCCATTATTATTATTATTATTATTATTATTATTATTATTATTATATTCTACCCCAGCCACTCTGGGTGGCTTCCAGACATATAAAAACATCATAAAACGTAAAATATTAAAAACTTCCCAATACAGGGAATGTCTTCTAAAATTTGTGTAGTTCTTGATCTCCTTGACATCTGAAGGTAGGGTGTTCCACAGGGAGGGCGCACTACCGAGTAGGCCCTCTGCCTGGTTCCCTTTAACTTCACTTCTCGTAGTAAATGAACCAGCAGAAGACCTTTGGAGGACCTCAGTCTCCTGGCTGAGTGATGGGGGTGGAGACGCTCTTCTACTCTAGAGATAGGAAAGGTGCAGAGGAAGCCCGCCTATTTTTAAAAAATGATTTAGGTGCAGAGTGTCAGGATTTACGGTCTCCCTTGCACACCAAGAGACAGCAGGCTGACAATTTTATGGTTTTTCAGATTTATTAGTATTTACACAGAAGCCCGGTCGGAGCACACAGTTCAATCATCATCACTTGAGATTCCAGTTGAGCCGACTAAAGAGCGGGCTCTGCGTAAGCAGGAAATACACCAATGACTCCTCTTCTTGTGGGCTTGACGCCAAGCCTGCAGTCTGCCCCATCTACGAGAGCGATGGGATTCCAGCACAGACTGTCCAGCTTCTCCCTCTTCCCCTGAGAGCATATCGGAAAGCTGTGTCTGTTCTTCCTGCCTTACGTCTCCCTGTGAATTAACGACAGGCATTGAGCGATAGGCCAAGCTTTTCGTAATCTTCTGCGAAGATATTTAGGATGGTTTGGAGGGCATCCTCTGAGCGTGCACACACTACATTGTCATCAGTATACTGAAGCTCTATGACAGAAGTTACGGTAACTTTACTCTTTGCTTTCAACCTACTCAGATTGAAGAGCTTTCCATCTGCTCAATATATGATTTCTACTCTGGTGGGGAGTTTCCCTTCAACATAATGTAGGATCATGGAAATGAAACTAATGAATAGAGTTGGGATAATAACACAACCCTGTTTAACACCTGATCAGTCCACAGTCCACAGAGTGTTGCAATTTACAGTGTCAAAAGCCTTAGTCAGATCAATAAATGCCATATACAGGGGTTGGTTTTGCTCTCTGCATTTTTCTTGAAGATGTCGAGCGGTGAAAATCATGTCCAATGTCCCCCTAGAAGGCCAAAAACCATTTTGGGATTCAGGAACGGTCACCTCGGATATTGTTAAAAGACGGTTTGCTAAGATCCTTCAAAAAATTTGCCAGCTGCAAATAGAGAGATGCCTCGATAGTTTCCGCAATCAGTTCTGTCACCTTTTTAAAAGAGATTGATAATTTTGGCATCCCTAAAGTCTGTAGGGATCTCTTCTCTCCCCCAGATTTTTTCGATGAGCTTCTGAAGTTGTTGTGTAAGTTCAATTCCACCCACTTTGAAGACTTCAGCAGGTATACCATCAGGTCTGCTGGCTTTGTTGTTTTTCATTTGGTTAATAGCTGTACAGTGGTACCTCGGGTTACATATGCTTCAGGTTACAGACTCCGCTAACCCAGAAATAATACCTCGGGTTAAGAACTTTGCTTCAGGATGAGAACAGAAATTGCACGGCGGTGGCACGGCAGCAGCAGGAGGCCCCATTAGCTAAAGTGGTGCTTCAGGTTAAGAACGGACCTCCGGAACGAATTAAGTACGTAACCAGAGGTACCACTGTACACAACTCTCCCAAATTTGGAGATACTGAAAGCTCATCTTTAACTTGGTTTTGCAGAATTTGTGAAAGGACCTCAGCAGCTACTGGGGAGTTGCGGTTGAGGAGATGTTGGTAATGTTCTTCCCAGCTCAGTGCAATAGTTTCTTTCTTTCTTTTCAGAAGTGTGGTGCCGTCTGTTGAGCATAGGGGGCATATGCCATGATTTATTGGCCCATAGATGGTCTTTGTGGCTTCAAAGAAACTCTGTGCATCATGAGTGTTGGCTAAGTGCTGGATCTCTTGAGCTTTTTTTTATCCACTAGGTGTTTTTTAGTTCTCTGGTCTTCTTTGAACCTTAGCCTTAGAGCTGGCATAGGTTTTTTTTTTCTTTTTTTAATAATAATTTTATTGAGTTTTCCATATTTAATCACATTTTATTACATAACTCTATAACCTAAAACATTGCTCAAACAGAGCATCAACCTCCTTCCCTCCCTCTAACTTCCAAATGTCTTTTAGTAAATTCTTAGCATTTCTATACCCACTTTTTTACCTTCGATCTTCTCTCAACGTTTCACCTCGTTATATGTAAATCAGCTCCTTATTTTCGCATTACAAAACATTTCAACTCAAACCTACAAACGTTTTCAAATGTTTACAATTTTCTTTCATAGAAAATATAAATTTGCTCCAGTCCTTTTGAAACAGTTCACCGCACCGATTCCGGATCTTCCCCATCAGCTTTGCCAGCTCTACGTATTCCACCATTTTTATCTGCCATTTTTCCAATGTAGGAAGATCCTGCTGCTTCCATTTCTGGGCCAGAAGTATCCTTGCAGCCGTTGTGGCGTACATAAACAAATTTACATTTTTTTTAAAAAATTCCTCTCCAATTAAACCTAACAGAAATGCCTCTGGTTTTTTTGTTGAAATTATATTTAAAAACCTTTTTCAACTCATTAGATATTGTATCCCAACAGTCTTGGAAGCACATTCATTTTAATAGCTGAGATTCTACCCATCAATGATAATTTCATTCTGGTCCAAATCTCTAGATCTCTCTTCAGTTCGTTCCACACCTTTTCATAATTGTCCTTAAAGAGGTTTATGTTCTTCGACATGAGCCATACACCCAAGTATTTTACTTTTCTTGCTATCATCATTCCTGTTTTTTGTTGTAGTTCGCCTACTTCTTTACTATCCATATTTTTAGTTAGTAATTTTGTCTTGGTTTTATTGAGTTTAAAACCTGCTAGTTGCCCATATTCTTCTATCTTGTCCAGTGCTTCCACTGCACTGGACATTGGTTGTTCTAATGTCAATACCACATCATCAGCAAAAGCCTTAAACTTGTACTCTTTTGAGCCAATCCCAATACCTTTTATTTCTTTTGCTGCTTCTATTTTCTTCAACAGGACCTCCAATATTATTATAAATAATAATGGTGATAGTGGACACCCCTGTCTGGTCCCTTTTGTTATCTCTATTTTTTCCATAAAATTATTATTATCAATTTAGCATGTTCTGAATATATGGCCCTAATGCCATTTAAAAACTTCATTCCCATATCCATAATTTCTAAATTTCTTTTCATAAAATACCAAGACACATTGTCAAATACCTTTTCGGCATCCAAAAACATTAACACCGCTTGTTTATCCCTCCTGGAATCCAGGTATTCAATTATGTCGACTATATTTCTAACATTGTCTTTCAACTGTCTACCAGGTAGAAATCCAGTTTGGTTCTTTCCAATCTCCTCTCCCAGTACTTCTTTAAGCCTATTGGCTAAAATACTAGCAAATAATTTGTAGTCATTACTCAGGAGCGAGATTGGTCTATAATTTTTAACTTGCGTTAAGTCTGTGCCTTGTTTAGGAATGAATGTGATATGGGCCTCTCTCAAAGTCTGCAGAATTTTATTTCCCAGTAAGATGTTGTTCATTACTTCCATTAAAGGGACTGACAGTTGCTCCAAACATTTCTTATAATATTTGGCTGTCAAGCCATCTGGTCCTGGTGCCTTTCCAATTATTGTTTGTTTTATTACTGCTTTTACTTCCTCCACTGTTATATTGGTATTGAGCTGGCTCTTTTTATCGTTGGGGATTTTCTGCAACCTGTTCATTTCCAGGAATTCTTCTATTTTTTCCTCATCTTCTTTTTCTTTTTTATATAATTGTTTATAGAATCTTTGAAAGTTCTTCCTTATTTCACCCGGATTGTCTACTGTTTTTTCCTTCCACCATAAGTTTTGTTATCGTATTCTGCTTTGGTCTCTTCCTTAACTGCCAGGCTAACAATTTGCCTGGTTTATTTGCAAACTCAAAGCTTCTTTGATTTAAGAATTTAATTTTCCATTCAATCTCTTGGTTTATCAATATTGAAAATTGTGTCTGTAGCATTTTTATATTATATTTAGGCTTGACTATCTTTAGGGTTGAGTGCTAATTTCTTTTCATTACATGTTATTTGTTTTAATATCTCTTCCTTTTTTCTCTCTCTTAGTCTTTTTTGAATTGAGTTCTGCTGTATCCAAAATCCTCTTATTACTGCCTTAGAGGCATCCCATACTATATTTATGTCCACGCCTTTATTTAAATTAAGCTCCAAATAGTCCTTCAATGCCTTTTGCGCCTTTTCCAATATTACTTGATTGTCCAATAATCCATCATTCATTCTCCACCTAAATAAAATCTCTTCTTTTCCTTTCAGTTCCATTGTTAACGCATTGTGATCTGAAATAGTTTTAGGAAGAATTTCTGTTTTTGTTACTCTCGTTGCCAACTCTAGAAATCCAGATATAATCAATCCACCCAGCACTCTGGTTTGGTTCTGAGAAGTAACAATTGTTTCTCTAGTGGATGTTTTAATCTCCAGATGTGTATCAAATCATTATTTTTCACCAGTGTAAAAAACATTTTGGGCAGTTTCCCTTGATTTGTTACTTTTTTCCCTTTCCGTTCCATCCATCTCTAAGGAAACTACCCCATTGAAGTCTCCCATTAATATTATTCTTTGGTCCATAAATTCAAACAATTTCTCCTCTAATTCTTTATAGAAATCCATTTTTTATCATTTGGTGTGTAAATTCCCACTATAATCAATTTTTCGCCTTGTGCTACCATTTCAACTCCTATTATCCTTCCTTTTTAATCTTTGAAAATCTGACGCAATTCATATTTTTCCTTTATATACAAAGCCACCCCTCTTTACTTACTATCATCTGCAGAGATATACTCTTACCCCAATCTTTTATTTTTAAGAATTCTTTCGTGCTTTTTCGCAACATGTGTGTCTTGTACAGTGGTACCTCGGGTTAAGAACTTAATTTGTTCTGGAGGTCTGTTCTTAACCTGAAACTGTTCTTAACTTGAAGCACCACTTTAGCTAATGGGGCCTCCCGCTGCTGCCACACCGCCGCCACGCGATTTCTGTTCTCATCCTGAAGCAAAGTTCTTAACCTGAGGTACTATTTCTGGGTTAGCGGAGTCTGTAACCTGAAGCATATGTAACCTGAGGTACCACTATATACAAATTATGTCTGAATTCTGTTTTAATAATATATGTTCAGTTTTATTCTGCTTACCTTTATTATTTAAACCATTCACATTCCATGATATTATTTTCAAACCCATAATTGTCAGCAATTAAATACAGTCTTTATTCCTTAAATCTCTTTCTCTTCTTCTTCTTCCAGTGGTGTGTCATCTTCCTTCTTCCCCAGCTCTTTACCATATCTTCTCATAAATTTCACTATCTCCTGAGTAGATTTAATCTTAAATTTCTTGTCCTTATAAAAAAAAGAAACCCCTTCCGGGAATTCCCACTTGTACCAAATTTCATTCTTTCTCAGGATCAGGGTAATATCTTTATATTCTTCTCTACGTTTCAGAAATCTTTTGGGTGTTTCCTTGTAAATTATAATAATTTTTTCATTAATACACAGCTTCCTTTCCAGGTTTGTTCTTAGAATCAAATCTTTCATTTCTCTTGAATTTAAAAAGACAAGGCAGTCACCTGGAAGGTTTTTTTTACCTCTTTCTGTCTTATATTTAATCCTGAAAGCCTTATCAATTGTCTTTCCAACTTCTTCTTCATCCAATCCAAGCCAATTTGCTATTTCCATAATTAATCTTTCCTTTATATTCTCTCCTTCCTGTTCTATTACACCTCTGAAGCGGAGATTCAACTCCTTCTGCTTGATCTCCATAAATGCCAAAGCATCCACAGTTTCTTCATGCATTTTTGTTAATTCCGCAACTTCTGATTTTATTTTCTCTTCCTCTCTTTTGTTTTCTCTGACCTCTTTTTGTGTCTTCTTCACTGTCTCCTCCAGGGCTCTTAACCTCTTCTAATTGGCCTTTTAACTCTGCCACTGATCGGTCAATTATTTCCTCCATTTTATCAAATTTACGATCTAAAAAATTTTCAGTATCTTTTATATCCTTCCTAATTTCTGCTAAAATCTCTGCAATGTCCATTTTAGGTTCCTCCTGTTTTGAATTTCTCCCATCCGTTGGTGTAGCTGTTGGTCCTTTCTTCCCCACCATCTTCTCTTTCTAATCTAATTTTCTCCCTTTTTCAAATTCCCTGTAATTCTTTATTTGACCTCCACGTGGCACTTATTCAAATCTAATTTCAAATTGCAATATTATAGTTGGCCACTTGGTGTCCCCCAGAGTAACTTCAAAAATTTCATTGCAATTAACTCCTTTAACCACTTGGTGTCATGTATCAAAGATGAACTGAAACCCGGAAAACAAAATAAGAGGAAGAACAAAAGCAAATGGCACAGGTTCCTTCTCGGGAAACAAAAGCTTTCTTCGGCTGCCAATACAGCCTAATCCAATTCCTAATCCTAAACCCAGCCACCGAATCTTCATACGTCTCAATTCCAAAAATATTAAACAACTCCCCTCTTCGGCCTCTTCAATGACCTAATCCTCAGTAACAATTATAACCCCCCCAATAAATAAATAAATAAATAAATAAATAAATAAATAGAGGAAGATGACACAGTGAAATCTCAGTTTAGAGTCAAAATAAAACACAAGGAAAATTAAAGATTCAAAGCTGCAAAACTCCACGGGCAAGTCGCTGGTTCAAACTCCTTATAGAACTATAGAGACTAGTTGCTGGCTCGTTAATCTCTTTTTGCTTTTCCAGTTACAAAGTTGCTTTCGGCAGAGCCAGCAGGGTTCCCCCCCCCCAGCGTTCCTGAGCTGCTTCTCAATTCGTAACTTTAAAAGTTGCAACACTGAAGCAAACATCAAGTCTTTAAGTATCTTTAAGTGACTATTTTCTCCCTTCCCTGAAGGGCTAGGGAAAATTAGCAGTTTGTATCCACTTATATCTGTTTGTAGCTGATCTTTTTGTGTCGGGAAATCAGCTGCCTTTTGCCATTGGAGCCAGAGGTTTCGCTCAGCAGAAGTAGCGAGTAGACCCCCTTTGCACCCGCGCCTCCATCCGCTCGGGCTTCCGAACCTTTTTACGGGGTCATTTGTATGGGGAGATATGCCAGGGGTGCCGCTGGGTCCCCAGTACCCAAAACTCCCTTTTGGGTTTTTTTCCAGAGCTCACAGCGCCTTTGTGAAGCTCCAATCTCCTGCTGAGCTCTGATTTTCCCCTAGAGGCTAAATCTGTGCCCAAAATGGCCCCCACAGCCAACCGGAAGTCGGCACAGGTTTTTTTTCTTAGTGGCACAGTTTCTATCTCTTTGCCAGATCTGAAAGGCCTTCCTTTTCTTGTCAATAATGCCTTCAAATCTCACTGTAGTCTCATCAAACCAGTCCTGGTGTTTCTTGGTTTGGTATCCAATAGTTTGTTCACAGGCTGCTATAATGGATGTTTTTAGCTTGATCCAGTGTTCCTTGATGTTATTAGGGCATTCCGAATGCAGATGGTCCTTAAGAGTCGTTTGGAAGCAATCCCACTTAATGGGATCTTGAAGGGCTTGAGTGTTCATTTTGCGCCTTGGTTTCCTTCCTTGAAGCCCGCGTTGAGGTATAATCTTGATAGCCATCATGGAGTGTATTAGTCGGTGATCTGTCCAGCAGTCATCGGCACTTGTCATAATTCTGGTAAGGAGCACATCACGGCGATCTTAAGAGGTGCCAATGGTTCGACCGAGGGTACCTCCATGAAGTTTTAAATTTATTTTTCTGTCAAAAGAGTGTGTTGGTAATAACAAGGTTGTGCGGCTGTGGGGAAGCCTTGTGAATGTTCTGCCACCGCAGGGAGATGGCAAGGCCCTCTGCTGCTGCGGGGAGCCAAAGTGCACTCTCCACCACCACGGGGTGGTATGGTGGGACCTCTGCCGCTGTGGAGAGGCCCAGGAAGGCCCCCCACCGCTGTAGATATATATCGTGATATTTAGCTGGTGGTATATTGTGATTTTGAAAATCAGATATTGCCCAGCCCTATTTGCCAACTTGTTTCTGGATGCAGCCCCTCAAGTGGCTGCAGTGGATACCACTCCAGGCAGCCCCCTCATCTCCAGGAGGGGCTTTCTGGGAAACACAGGATGCAAAAGAATCTCAGTGCACCCAGCTCTTCACAACCCAGCCAGTGGGATTCTCCACTTGAAAAAAAAAGTGTAAAACTCTAGACAATCTTTAAAAAAACACATTTAGTTCTAGGTGGGCTTCCTAATACTAGTTGCTGTTGCACACAGATTCTGCTTGTGGGCTTCCCAGAGGCATCTACTTTGTCACTGTGAGAACAGGAGGCTGCACTAGATGGGCCAGGGCTCCTATGTTCTCTCCCCTTGGCTTAACATGAGCCAGTTCAATGGGTTCAGCAGCCATGGTCCCACAAAGCAGCCACTGCCACACTGAGTTAGGGGCACTTCAGCCAATGGAAACCAATAGGCCAATAAGACACACCTAACTCTGCAGCCATTAAGTTTGGCCCAACAGGCCCCTGCAGACCTCTCCCCTCCCCTCTCCTCGTTTCCCAGACACAGATAGGCTTCAACTGACCCTCACTTTCCTCTAATAAAGGGACCATTTAATCTGGCCTTATCAGTGTCACAAAAACCTACTTGTTTTCTGACAGACATTCAAAATTATTATTATTATTTTATTTATACCCCGCCCATCTGGCTGGGTTTCCCCAGCCACTCTGAGCAGATTACAGCATATATAAAACATAGTAAAATATCAAACATTAAAAACTTCCCAATACAGGGCTACCTTCAGTTGTCTTCTAAAAGCTATGTAGTTCTTTACCTCCTTGACATCTGAAGGGATGGTGTTCCAAAGGGAGGGTGCCACTACCGAGAAGGCCTTTTGCCTGGTTCCCTGTAACTTTGCTTCTCACAGTGATGGAACCAGCAGAAGACTCTCAGAGGAGGACCTCAGTGTCCGGGCTGAATGATGGGTGTGGAGACGCTCCTTCAGGTATACTGGGCTGAGGCCATTTAGGGCTTTAAAGGTCAGCACCAACACTTTGAATTGTGCTTGGAAACATACTGGGAGCCAATGTAGGTCTTTCAGGACCAGTGTTATATGGTCTCGGCAGGCACTCCCAGTCACCAGTCTAGCTGCCGCATTCTAGATTAACTGCAGTTTCCAGGTCACCTTCAAAGGTAGCCCCACATAGAGAGCATTGCAATAGTCCAAGCGAGAGATAACCAGAGCATGCACCACTCTGGCGAGACAGTCTGCGGGCAGATAGGGTCTCAGCCAGCATACCAGAAGGAGCTGGTAGACAGCTGCCCTGGACACAGAATTGACCTGTGCCTCCATGGACAGCTGTGAGCCCAAAATGACTCCCAGGCTGCACACCTGGTCCTTCAGGGGCACAGTTACCCCATTCAGGACCAGGTATTCCCCTCCACCTGCCCACCCCCTGCCCCCCAAAAACAGTGGGGCACAAAGTTTTTATCAGTGCTATTCAACCACCATGGTTTTGATTTTTGAATCATAGAATTGTAGAGTTAAACTGAGGAAAAGTACAAGGGAGTGCCCCGACACAGTCACTAGATAAGAGATTAGTTTCATAACCACATTTGGCATTCCAATACTACACTATTTCTTTGCAGTCAGTGGTCTGGTAAGATGGCAGACATCATGCTGCCCACCTGACAAATAAGGAACAAAAGGGGTGGGGAAACAGAAGAAAACTGAGGGGACTTACTTCTCTCATCCAGTGGCCGTTTTACTCCATAACCGTACACTGAAGGGTCCACAAGTGGTGCGGAATTATTTAAGTGAGGAATCTCTCCAATTTTAGCAGCCATTTGCTGTAGAGAGAAAAAAATAAAATTAAAAATAAAATAATTTTGGAACAGTATTAGCAAAACTAGTACTGCTTATGTAACTGGATAGCAAGAAACAGCTTTTCTAGCACTAATCCCCCCCCCCAAAAAAAGTTGTCAACATTTTATCAAACTAGAGCATGACCAAGAGACACGCTATGCAGCACAACCAAGAGACAGAATCCAGGAGGCACAGTACAGATTTAGCACCCACCTCTGTGGGCTTGCTTCCCACCACATCATTATGCAGATGCCACTCATTCCTGTGAGGAAAACCCATGGGAGTGGACAGTCCAGCTCTTGCCAACTAGGCCAACACAACAAGTTGACTTCCGGTGTGACCACCATGGCATTTAGCAGCTTTCCCATGGCACCGAACCCCAGTTGTGCAATTAATCAGGTAGTTTGGGGGTAATTATCCCTGCCAACACCCCCAGGGCTGGGGGGGACGGGACTTGCTGTCACCCAGGGGTTGTCCAATAACTGCCGCTCGCTACAATGGAATGAGGGGGCAGGGACACTGGGTGCTTAGCATTGCACGAATTGGAAACTCTCCAATGCCATCGCCATGAGCGGGAGTATTCCTGTTTTTCATCAAATATTTGAATTCTGACTTGAAAACAGGCATGTTCTGGAAAAGAGACAAAAAACGACCTGTTAAACAAATCAGTCACTGAGTGCCAAGGTTTTGATCTGGAAAGGACTTTCGTCGTCTTGCTATGGTATATGTGAGGTGAGCGTCCGTTTCTCTTTTATACTTGCTATTTCATGATCTGGCAAACCTCACTAAGAAAGATTTAATTAATTAAACAGAATGCAAGAGGAATTTTACAAAAACTTTGAGAATTTGGTGCTTTATGGCACAGTCCTTTGTGGAGGGCTCTATTTAGAACTGACAAGGTATCAGCTTGTTAGAAGATATGAAGGGACTTTGTCCAAAGACATGATTAGATATGCTTTTGGCTTGGGATGGTAAAATGGCGTAAATGATGGCACATTAGAAAAAAGGGGCCCCTCTATGGGGGCTGAAGACAACCAATGGATTACAACCAGGGAATATTTCACACAGGAAACTACATCTGCTTGCATGGACTCTCGTCGTATATGGATTAATATAAAAGTGAAGGTGAATCTTTGATCTCTGTAAGCTTTCCCCAAGGCCCAAGTGGAGCAAAGCTTGGATTGTAGAGGAACCAAACAATTACTAACTGTGAAATATACCTTATGGTACTGCCTCATACGGAAGACCCCTATTCAGAGTGGGAAAACTTCAGTTCGTTACAAGACTTGAAGGATTGCTGTGTTTTATGCTGTGGAATGAAAAAGGGGCCTCTGAGGGGGACTGTGCCAAAAATAATTGACGGACAACAACAGGTAGAACAAAATTCCTCTTTCACATAGATTTGCTAAATACGATTGAAAGTCTCACACCAGTGGCTGTTAAGATAAAGGATTATGATCAGAGCTATGATATTGGGAATAAACAAGAGAGAAAAAGCAGGAACAAGAAATAAAACATTTTCTCCTGACGAGCCAGAACATGGGAAGTCTTTTTAAAATATAAAATTTGGAATGTATAATTGGCTTTATTTGGATTATGATGTGGCAAGATTTGATATTCTGAGTGTTATTAATGAAAAATTAATAAAAATTATTTACAAAAGGACAACACAACAAGTTGCACCCTTCGGGGTCCTTGCACCATACACACCCTCCCACTGCTCACACCCATTTTGTTGGCCAATTTATTTAGAGGGGGCCCATTACTGGATTCTGTTAACAGTTGAGCATTAGACTGAGAGAACTTCCCAGGCCCATGTCCCAGAGATGCCTCAGGAGCACACAGGACCACGGTCCAGCACACAGCTCAGTCTTGGACAGCTGAAGGTCTCCTCCACATGGCAGGTGTACGAGTCACAGCAGCTGTGGGGGCTGCAGGGTTCCACCCAGAGGATGTGTTGCAGCAGGGAAGGTCCAAAGGAGGGGCTATGGGAGTAGTATGGCCCTGAGCCCTATATCAGATATGTTTCTATCAAGGCTGATTCCGGACTGGTGCACAGAAGGGCAAGTGACCACATTCCTGTTTGTTTAATAACCCTGTCACAGTTTTTTGTCCATGTAGGGAAACACCCCACCACACACACCATATGAACTTTATGTAAAATCCTAGCTTTCCGCCATTCTGGAAGTCTCTGCTGACCAAAACAGGCATGACACTAGGGCTGGGTGATATCTGCTTTCCAATATCATAATACACCACCAGCTAAATATTGCAATATGGTGGTATATTACGATGTCGGAAAGGAGGCGGGGAGGAAGAAGGCAGTTGCCAGCCACGGAGACAATTAGTGTTCCATGAGCAGCTTCTGCCTCTTCCACAGCCACCGCCTCCTCCAGTGCCTGCCCATATCAAGGCAATGGAGGCAGGCCCACAAACACTCCATTTGCGCAAACGCCTCAGCAGCCACCACCCAGGAAAAAGAGGTAGCCCACCCGAAGGGGAGAGATTGATCAGCTGAGAAGCTGGGATTTAACAAAGCCCGTTTCTCAGCTGATCAAATCCCCAGCCTCCAACTCGCACAAGTCAGAGTAGGGGCTTCGTTAAATTGCTGGGGTGCAGCAGCTACACGCCCCTCAGCAGAGCAGTTTAAAGAAACTGCCTGCCTGTGCGGTTCCTCTGTGGTATGAGGGCCAGAGCATGCTGGCAGCTTCACCCGGTGAAGCAGCCACCGCTCCTCAGTCCCTCTGCCACTTGGTTGATTAACGCCAGGTGAAGCTGCCAGCGCGCTCTGGCCCTCATACCAGTCGGGCGATGTATCAATACATCACCCAGGCCTACATGACACATCACATAACTGCTCCATCCCAATATCAAGCTAATAGATGACAAACCCTGACCATCTCCTAATACCAGAACACATGGGGGTGGGGGATTAAGATGTTTCTCAAAAAAAAAAGTAACAGGAGCTAAACACATTTTTACAAATGCAGTGTTAAAATCAGTTAGAAACTCAGATATGTAAGCTATTCACCAAATGACCCCTTAAACCTAGGTTACAGGCACAATGGAATGTCTAGTCATCATTTTGCAGGGCAGCTTGCAGGGCAGCAGTTGAAGGAGGAGCAAAAAGGGTTTTCCTGTGTGTGTGTGTGTGTGTTTCTTTGTGGCTGATTAGCTGCTCTCCCTGTGCAAAGGTCAGAGGGGGCAGGGTTTCTGTTGAGGCAGGTGATTAGCTGTGGGAGGAGCTTATCAGAGCTTGTAGGGCAGTTTGATCCATCTTTTAGATTTAGGGGAGCTAGTCTCAAACGTTTGTTGGGGAAGACCTAGGTTTTTTTGTGGGGGGAGTTATTTGTCCTGTCTTCACGCTTTTTATGATGGAGGACCGCTGTAGCCACCCCCAACGACACGTTCTCAAGATGGAGGGGGAGGGAACAGCTGCAGTCGCCTGCGGTTCCTGCGCAATGTTTGCCATCTTGCCAAAGGTTGCAGGCAGCTTTACCTGCAGCAGTTGCATGTTGATTGCCCTCTTAAAAGACAAAGTCCAGCAACTGGAGGAACGTGTAGCTACGCTCCAAAGAATTAGAGAGCTGGAGCTCTTCTTGGAAGCAACAGAGCACACCGTCTCCACCAAGGAGGAGACGGGGGACTCCCCTGAGAAGGAGGCTAGTTCACCAACACAGGAGCCAGCTATATGGAGAAACGTGACTCAAAGAAGTAGGAGGCCCAAGGTTCGCTCTGATTGTTTAGAAATACACAATCGCTTTGAGGTCCTCTCCCCTAGCATGGAAGACGAAGAGCAGACTCCATTTGAGGATCTCTCCCTCATTACAGTCGATCAGGTATATGAAGACGAGCAGCAAAGTCAGTCCTCAGGGAATGTGCAGGCGACCTTGGAACGGACAGCTCATGGAAGAACCCCGACCAAACCTAAGAGGAGGCATGTAGTGGTGATAGGGGATTCCCTACTGAGGGGAACAGAAGCAGTGATCTGTGGGCCTGACAAGATGTCTCGGGAAGTGTGCTGTCTCCCCGGGGCTAAGATCCAAGATGTAACTGAACGACTGCAAGGAATCATAAAGCCCACTGACAAATACCCCTTCCTCTTGGTTCATGTGGGAACCAATGACACTGCAAGCAATAGCCTCCAGAAGATCAAAAGAGACTACGAGGCTCTGGGCAGGAAATTGAAGCAATTAAATGCACAAATTGTCATCTCATCTGTCCTCCCAGTTGAACGACGTGGCCCAGGGAGAGAGGGAAAAATAGTGGAAGTGAACAGCTGGCTTCGCAAATGGTGTAAACAGGAATGGTTTGGATTCTTAGATCACGGACTGCAGTTTCTTGAAGATGGACTTCTGGCAAGCGATGGGCTGCACCTCACAACGGTTGGGAGAAATGTTTTTGCCAAAAATCTCAGAAACCTCATCAGGAGGGCTTTAAACTGACTAATGTGGGGGAGGGAGACAGTGCTCCTGAAGGTAGGAGTCTATCAATTGATGAAGATGATCATCCAAATGTCATAGACCAAATGGAGCAAACAGCACGCAGACCTAGTGGTGGGAGGAAAAAATCCTTAAATAAGAGATACGGGGGAATGATTAATGGACTTCAATGTCTGTGCACTAATGCGCAAAGCATGGGAAATAAACAAGATGAGCTTGAGCTCTTGGTACAGCAAACTAAATATGACATAATGGGCATCACTGAAACCTGGTGGGATAAGTCCCACGATTGGAATGTAATAATGGAGGGATACAATCTATTTCAGAGAAACAGACCAGACAAGAAAGGAGGAGGAGTGGCGTTATATGTCAGGGATGTGTATACCTGTGAAGAGATCCAAGATTTAGAACCTCAAAGCCAAAGTGAGAGCATTTGGGTCAAAATTAAGGGAGAGAAGAATAACAGTGACCTCATTGTGGGAGTTTACTATAGATCCCCAAGCCAAACGGAGGACATAGATGATGCCTTCCTGGAACAGATGGGCAAGCATGCAAAAGGAAGGGAGATCGTAGGAATGGGGGACTTCAATTACCCGGATATTTGTTGGATGTCAAACTCAGCCAAGAGCATAAGGTCAAACAGATTCCTCACTGGCCTTGCAGACAACTTCATTGTCCAGAAAGTGGGAGAAGCAACAAGAGGAACAGCCATTTTAGATCTGGTCCTAACCAATGTTGAAGACCTGGTTAGTGGGGTAGAAGTGGAAGGATCATATAATGGTATGGGGCTGCTCGTGCGTAAGTTGCCGCCTCTCCTGGCTATGTTGCCTTGTTAAACCTTTCTGTCTGGACAGCCCTTCAATTCGTGGCTGCCTCAGTCGCTAGCAGAATCCGTCAGTGGGCGTTTCTTAAACCTTTTCCAACATAAAAGTTGTTTGACACCCAGTCTCCTCCTACTTTCTCTGCGCAGAAGTCTTCTGCGCAGGGAGGGCGTGGGTAGCGGAGGACCAGTGCTCTCCCCGCTGGTGTCCGGTGAAGAGTCTGGGAGCCCTCTCGCCGATTCCCCCATCTGCCCCTCCTTATTCCTGGTGTTGCGCTGAATTGCTTCCCCATCTGCTGAGCTGCCTCTCTCCCTGCTGGGCCCTTCTCCAGCATCATTAGAGAGCCTTCCCTCCACCTCTAGCTCCGATGTCAGTTCCCTGACATCCACCTCCCCCCCAGGACCCCCTCCACCCCCGGCCCAACCTGTTGATCCAACTTCGTCCCTTTCTTCGGCCGATGATGTGAGGAACCCCCGGAAGGAGCTGTCGTCATCCTCAGAGGATTCGAAGCCCGCTTCCCACCCGTTCTGATCCCTTCCCACGGGGTGGGCCTCCCAGTCTGATTCTTCTTCCTCCGAAACCTCTCCTCCCTCCTCCTCGGAGGTAGAAAAACCCACAAAATCCTCTTCATCGTCTGTGGTTCCAAATTGCTCCTCCCAGAATCTCGCCAGTGGTTTGGGTTTGCCCGGGAACAGGCGGTGGAATTCCTCCACCAGATACCCGTCATCAATTGCCTCCGCGGGAACCCACGTGTTTTCCGACCCAGGTTCTCCCTCCCAAACTACCAAGTACTCCACCTGGCGTCCTCGCCACCTTGAATCAAGTATTTCCGTGGCCAAGTGGTGGTGCTCCCTCTCTTCTACCTGCGGGTGTGTGGTGACTTCTCCTTCTCGCCCCAGGAATTCCCGCCCCTCCCTGTATGGTGAGAGTAGGGACCTATGGAACACCGGGTGTATTTTCATGCTGTCAGGCAACTTGAGCTTGAATGCCACGGGGTTCACCTGCTGTGTTACTTCAAACGGTCTCAGCTGCCTGGGCTGCAACTTCTTGCACCCCCCCTTAAAGGGTAACCCTTGGGTTGACAACCACACTCTGTCCCCCACCCGTATGGTTTCCCCTTCCCTACGGTGCTTGTCTGCCTGCCTCTTGTAAATTTCCTTGGCCCACTCCAAGTTCATCCTAAGTTGCTGGTGCAGGGCCTCCATTTCTTCCACAAACTGCTCTGCCGCAGGCACGCTCCACCCTTCCTCCCCACTCCCCGGGAAGGCCCTGGGGTGACACCCATAATTGGCCATGAACGGGCTCATTCCCGTGGACACATGTTCAGCGTTATTGTACGCAAATTCAGCCAGCGCTAGTTTCTCCACCCAATCGTTCTGCCTCTCGCTGACGTAACAGCGTAGGTATTGCTGGAGTATACTGTTCGCTCTTTCTGCTTGCCCATTGGGTTCCGGGTGTCTCACCGTCGAGAAGCCCACTTCGACCTGTAGCAAGCTCATGAGCTTCCTCCAGAACCGGGAAGTAAATTGTTTCCCGAGATCGGAGATAACCCTCGAGGGAGCCCCATGCAACCTGAAGATGTGATCTACAAACAACCTGGCTGTTTCCTCTGCCGTAACCGCATGTGAGCAGGCTATAAAATGGCACATTTTTGTCAGTATATCGACCACTACCATGACTGCTGTCTTTCCCCGGGACTTGGGCAAATCGGTCATAAAATCAATGGACACCACCTCCCAGGGTTTTCCCGGCGTGGGTAAGGGTTCCAGTAATCCTGTGGGGGCAGCCCGCTCCCCCTTTGCCCTTTGGCAGCGGTCGCAACCCCGTACATATTCCCGTACATCCTCCCTCACCCTGGGCCACCAGAACTGCCTGGAGACAAGCATCATGGTTTTGTGCTGTCCAAAGTGTCCAGCTGTGGGATTGTCGTGGAGTTGTTTGAGTACCTTCCCCCGTAGGGTCTACCCCGGTACATACAGCACCCCCTTATACTACAGCACCCCTTCCTTCTCCTCAAACCCTCCCTGGGTTTCTCTTCCATCTCGGATTTCCCAGATTTTAGTTTGTGCGAACACGTCGTTTCTAGTGAGTCCGGCCAGTTCTCGTTTCCCCACCAAGATTCCCACACCCACCCACCGGTCCTCGGGGATCACGTGTCGTATCTCCGGCGGCTCCTCTCCTTCCCAATACTCTGGCTTCCTGGAGAGCGCATCTGCTCTCACGTTTTCCTCCCCAGGTACGTATCGGATTTCGAAGGAAAACTTGGAGAACTCCTGTGCCCATCGAATCTGCCTCTGGTTGAGTACTCGTGCGGTCCTCCAGTATTCCAAGTTCTTGTGATCTGTACAAACCTGGATCTTGTGCTGCGCCCCTATTAGTAGATGGCGCCATCGACGAAACGCTGCATAGATCGCAAGCAGTTCACGGTCATACACAGTATAGTTTTGCTCCGATTTGCTCAGCTTTCACGAGAAAAAGGCACACGGCTTCCATTCCTGCTTGCTCCTCCCTGGCTGCAAAAGAACCGCCCCAATGGCTCTGTCGGAAGCATCGGTCTCTAGCCTCGTGGGTTTCTCCAGATCCACGTGCAGGAGCTGCTCTTCCGATGCGAACGCCTTCTTCAGTCTTTCAAAGGACTGCTGGGCTCCCTCTGTCCAGACAAACTTCCTTTTGCTACTGAGACAATCTGTGATGGGCGCTGTCAAGTGGGCGAAGTTCTTGATGAACTTCCTGTAGAAGTTGCTGAACCCTAGGAACCTCTGCACGTCCTTCCGGGTTTTGGGAGCCTTCCACTCCAGCACTGCCTGCACCTTGCTTGGGTCCATCGCTAGGCCCTTGTCTGACAACCTGTACCCCAGAAACTCGACTTCTCTGGCGTGAAACTGACATTTTTCCAGTTTGACCCACAACTGGTGCTTCTGCAGTCGTTTTAGCACTTCCCTGACGTCCCTGACATGTTGCTCCTCATTGTCCGAATAGATTAAGACGTCGTCCAAGAAGGCTACGCAATTCTTGTACAGCAGGGACCCCAGCACGTGGTGCATGAATGCTTGAAAACAGGCGGAGCCCGACTGTAATCCAAAAGGCATAACTAGGTACTCAAAGGCCCCTAGGGATGTGAACATTGTGGTCTTCCATTCGTCCCCTTCCCTCATCCTAATCAAATTGTATGCTCCCCTGAGGTCCAGCTTGGTAAAAATTTTCCCTTGCCTCACCCGTGTTAAAATGTCGTCAATCCTGGGCATCGGGAAGGTCACGGGTTCCGACACCAAATTGACGGCCCTATAGTCCACAACGAGCCTGGGTTTATTTGTGTCCTTTTTGTCCACAAAGAACACCGGACTGCCCCCCACCGCTTTCGATTCTCTTATGAAGCCTCTTTTCAGGTTCTTGTCAATAAATTCCCGCAACTCCTTCATCTCCCTGTCCGACATGGCATACAGTTTACCCACCGGCAGCTGCGCCCCCGGGAGCAAGTTGATTTGGCAGTCAAAGGGCCTATGGGGGGGTAGTCTATCCGCCTCCTTCTCGCTGAAGACCTCCTGCAGGTCAGCATATTGTGGTGGCACCTCCCCTTTCCGCTCCACAGCTATCCCAGCCACCCTGGCCACGGTCATTCTTGGGGTTTCCCCCCCAAGACAGTGTTCCAAACAGTAAGCTGACCCAAAGGTGATCGTCCTCTGATGCCACGCCACCACGGGATCATGTTGTGCTAGCCAGCTCATCCCTAATATTATTGGGGGGCCCTGCCAGTGAGGCTACGTGAAAGGCGATGGTCTCCGAGTGCCTGGAAACCCTCATTCTCATTGGTGGGGTCTGGTGTGTCACTTCCCCTCCCAGCAGCTCTCTGCCATCAATGGTGGTTACTTGCAAGGGGAAGTCTAAGGGCAGCAGGAGGAGCTGGTGCTCTAGTGCAAAGTCCTTGCTGAAGAAATTGCAGGAACTGCCTGAATCCAACAGCCCTTTCACCTTGACTGGGTGCCCATTTGGGAGTTCTAGCACCACTTCTATGGCTATAGCCGCCCTGGGGGGGTCTGGTTGGGGCACTCCTATTGGTTGCTGGCCTGGCTGCTGTGCCCGCTGAGTGGCAGCCAAGTGTTGTCGTTTCCCGGCTCCTTTGCTTTTTCCACCTCCTCCTCACCCCCTGCAGCTCCCACCATTCCTTGCCAGGCCTTTCTTTGAGGGCAGACCCTGACAAAATGTCCTGGCCGCTGGCAGAGGAAACATTTCTTATTAGTTTTCCAATCCTTTCCCTCCTTCTTGCGACCGTCGCTGGAATTTGAAACCTCCCGCGCACGCGCCCCATCTATTTCCATTGGCTCCGCCGGCGGGGAAGGCTGCCTTGGTATTTCAGGAATGTGGTAGTCATGGTAACGTTGCTCTCTCCCTTCCCGCTTCTCCTGAGCCCGCGTTTCCTGCCTTACACCAATCGCAAGCACAGCCTTGGTCAGCTGATCCATCGACTGCAGGCGGGGTGCGCGGGAAAGCTCGTCCTTCACCGTTGGGGACAACCCCTCCTCGAACAACATTTGAATGGGTTCAGAGTCCAGTTCCCACCCGAGCCGGTGAACTAACATGGCAAAGCGTGACCAGTAGTCTCTAACTGACTGGTGCCCCTGTTTACAGTTCATCAGTTCCCGCCGAGTCACACTTTGCTGCACATCACTGGAGTACCTTGCGTCCATCGCCTGAAAAATTTTCCTCAGGTCCTTCAAGGCGGCATTCTGCGTTGCCATTAGGGGCCTGATCCATTCCCTGGCCCCATCCTGCAGATGCCCAACAATATAAGCAACCCGCTCCCCGTCGTCTGCAAAATCATTCTGCTGCAGTTCCAAAGCGTACTCTATTTCCGTCCAGAACGCACTATAGTCCTGAGGCTTCCCTCCAAATTTGTGTACCAGTCCCGGTACCTTCCTTGCTACGGGGGTGGGTCTGACCTGTGCATCTTGAGCCCGCCTTTCGTCTAGCCGCGCCGTTAGAAGAGCCACATGCTGCTCCAAATCTCGGTTCCTCTCCACCAGATTTTGCACTCCTGCTGCTCCCTCCGTGGCGCCAGCTTCTCCGGTTTTGCTCATGATGCTGCCTGCCGCTGTGCACAAGCAACGTCAGGGACTGACGGATTGCTATAATGGTATGGGGTTGCTCGTGCGTAAGTTGCCACCTCTCCTGGCTATGTTGCCTTGTTAAACCTTTCTGTCTGGACAGCCCTTCAATTCGTGGCTGCCTCAGTCTCTAGCAGAATCCGTCAGTGGGCGTTTCTTAAACCTTTTCCAACATAAAAGTTGTTTGACACCCAGTCTCCTCCTACTTTCTCTGCGCAGAAGTCTTCTGCGCAGGGAGGGCGTGGGTAGCGGAGGACCAGTGCTCTCCCCGCTGGTGTCCGGTGAAGAGTCTGGGAGCCCTCTCACCGGTTCCCCCATCTGCCCCTCCTTATTCCTGGTGTTGCGCTGAATTGCTTCCCCATCTGCTGAGCTGCCTCTCTCCCTGCTGGGCCCTTCTCCAGCATCATTAGAGAGCCTTCCCTCCACCTCTAGCTCCGATGTCAGTTCCCTGACAGATCATTAGGCGCGAGTGATCATGTTCTTCTGAAGTTTACTATACAGCAGAAAGGAGCAGCCAAGCATACTAGGACTCAATTTCTTGACTTTAAGAAAGCCGACTTCATAAAACTTAGGGAAGTGCTGGGTGAGATCCCATGGACAGTAATACTAAAAAGAAAGGGAGTTCATGATGGCTGGGAGTTTGTTAAGAGGGAGATAGTAAAAGCACAACGTCAGGCAATACCAATGAGACGGAAACATGGAAGGTGCCTAAAGAAGCCAGGGTGGCTATCTAAAGAACTTTTAACTGAGTTAAGATTAAAAAAGGATGTGTACAAAAAATGGAAAAGGGGGGAAACCACCAAAGAGGAATTCAAACAAATAGCCAGCACGTGTAGAGACAAAGTCAGAAAAGCTAAAGCACAGAATGAACTCAGGCTTGCTAGAGAGGTTAAAAGCAACAAAAAATGGTTTTTATGGGTATGTTCGTAGCAAAAGGAAGAACAAAGAAACAGTGGGGTCACTCAGAGGAGAAGATGGTGAAATGCAAACAGGGGACACAGAAAGGGCTGAACTCCTCAATGCCTTCTTTGCCTCAGTCTTCTCCGATAAAGAAACAATGCCCGACCTGAAGATTTTGGAGCAAATGATTCAGCAAAGGAAACACAGCCCAGAATAACTAAGGAGATAGTACAAGAATACTTGGCTAGTTTAGATGTATTCAAGTCTCCAGGGCCAGATGAACTGCATCCAAGAGTATTAAAAGAACTGGCAGATGTGATCTCAGAACCACTGGCAGTCATCTTTGAGAATTCCTGGAGAACAGGCGAAGTCCCGGCAGACTGGAGGAGGGCAAATGTTGTCCCTATTTTCAAAAAGGGGAAAAGAGAGGACCCAAATAATTACCGCCCAGTCAGTCTGACATCAATACCAGGGAAGATTCTGGAGCAGATCATTAAGCAAACAGTCTGTGAGCACCTAGAAAGGAATGCTGTGATCACCAATAGTCAGCATGGATTTCTGAAAAATAAGTCATGTCAGACTAACCTGATCTCGTTTTTTGACAGAATTACAAGCCTGGTAGATGAAGGGAACGCAGTGGATGTAGCCTACCTTGATTTCAGCAAAGCATTTGACAAGGTGCCCCATGATATTCTTGTAAAGAAGCTGGAAAAATGCGGTCTTGACTATGCTACCACTCAGTGGATTTGTAACTGGCTGACTGACCGAACCCAAAGGGTGCTCATCAATGGTTCCTCTTCATCCTGGAGAAGAGTGACTAGTGGGGTGCCACAGGGTTCTGTCTTGGGCCCGGTCTTATTCAACATCTTTATCAACGACTTGGATGATGGACTCAAGGGCATCCTGATCTAATTTGCAGATGACACCAAACTGGGAGGGGTGGCTAACACCCCAGAGGACAGGATCACACTTCAAAACGACCTTGACAGATTAGAGAACTGGGCCAAAACAAACAAGATGAATTTTAACAGGGAGAAATGTAAAGTATTGCACTTAGGCAAAAAAAAATGAGAGGCACAAATACAAGATGGGGGACACCTGGCTTGAGAGCAGTACATGTGAAAAGGATCTAGGAGTCTTGGTTGACCACAAACTTGACATGAGCCAACAGTGTGACGCGGCAGCTAAAAAAGCCAATGCAATTCTGGGCCGCATCAATAGGAGTATAGCATCTAGAGCAAGGGAAGTAATAGTGCCACTGTATTCTGCTCTGGTCAGACCTCACCTGGAGTACTGTTTCCAGTTCTGGGCACCACAGTTCAAGAAGGACACTGACAAACTGGAACGTGTCCAGAGGAGGGCAACCAAAATGGTCAAAGGCCTGGAAACGATGCCTTATGAGGAACGGCTAAGGGAGCTGGGCATGTTTAGCCTGGAGAAGAGGAGGTTAAGGGGTGATATGATAGCCATGTTCAAATATATAAAAGGATGTCACATAGAGGAGGGAGAAAGGTTGTTTTCTGCTGCTCCAGAGAAGCGGACACGGAGCAATGGATCCAAACTACAAGAAAGAAGATTCCACCTAAACATTAGGAAGAACTTCCTGACAGTAAGAGCTGTTCGACAGTGGAATTTGCTGCCAAGGAGTGTGGTGGAGTCTCCTTCTTTGGAGGTCTTTAAGCAGAGGCTTGACAACCATATGTCAGGAGTGCTCTGATGGTGTTTCCTCCTTGGCAAGGGGTTGGACTCGATGGCCCTTGTGGTCTCTTCCAACTCTATGATTCTATGATTCTATGATTTTGTATATTTTCAACATTAATATATTTAATATACTGTATTTACGTGATTCTATTGCACCTTTGAATCTAATGCACACCTCAGTTTTCTGAACCTTGAAACCAAAAAAGTATTTGCTGGCAAATATAAATGAGTCATCAAATCTACTGTGCACCCTAATTTTTGCAACGTAATTTGGCCAAAAAAGGTGTGCATTATTTTAAAGCTTGTTTCAGTTCATTGTATATTATTTCCCAGAATTCCTTTATTACTTTACAATTCCACCACATATGGTAAAAGGTGCCTTCCTTTTCTTTACATTTCCAACAAGTATTATGTCGTTTGGATTGTCTACTACTTTTCCTTCTACTTTCAGTTTATTTATTAAATTTGTGCTCTGTTTTTTCTTTAGCTGCCATGCCAAAAATTTCCCCAGCATATTAGCAAATTCAAAAATTTTCTATCTTAACAACTTTATTTCCCATTCAATTTCTTGATTCACCAACATTGAGAATGGTGTTTGTAACATTTTAATATTTTGTTTTTATGGATTCTGGGTTTTTTAAACAGTACTTTTTCATTTTTAATCAATTCATCCAGCAGCTCCTGCCCCCCCTTCTCTAATCTTTTTCTGAAGGGCATTCTGTTGTATATAAAAAAAACCCCTCACATTACTGCCTTACTTGTATCTCATACCACATTCAAATCCGTTCCCTGATTTAGATTTAATTCAAAGAAATCGCTTAAAGTTTTTTGAGCTTTCTGCGAGGTGCTTGTATTATCCCAAATTCCTTCATTTAACTTCCACCTTTGTGGAGTCTTCCCTTTCCCCCTCAATTCCAGAAAGACTGGATTGTGGTCCGAAAGTGTCCTAAGCTGTATGTCTGCTTTCTTCGTCCTCAATGACAAATAACTGGATATCCATGTTGAGTCAATTCATCCAGCAGACTGATTTGGTTCTGAGAAAAAAAGTGAATTCTTTGTCCAGTGGGTGTTTAAATCTCCAAATGTCAATCAAGTTAAAGATTTCCACCATTTAAAAAAAAGTTACAGGTAGTCTCCCTTACTTAGTTTCAGTTTTCCTTATTGTCCTGTCCATTTCTAGGGAGACTATCCCATTAATATCTCCAAGTAATATTATCTTCTTGTCCATGAATTCAAACATTTTTGCTTCTTTTTTAAGAATAATTTTATTAACCGACCAATCACATCAAATCAAACCAAATTACATAAATTCCAAATTACACCGCCGAATTTTAAATTTTTGTTGGGGGTACCCATATTTCAAGTTCCGAAGGGATCCAATCAACTTCTTGCTTCTTACTGCTGTTTTAATGCCCACAAATCTAACCGTATGATGTTCACAGTACTATCCAGTCCTTTCTTATTATTTTTCCACATCTCTTGTTGTTATTTTCATATATTTTTCCTTTCTCTTTGTGACGTCTGATAGTCTCCGCAAGCTGGTTAGAACAGTTTGTAATCCTGCGTGGATATTTTTTTTATCCAGTAGCCATATCCAGACGTTTTCCATATAACATCACTTCCATACATCAAAACAGTCTTAGCGTCATTAATCTTCACCAATCTGCCTCCTTTCTCAAAACCTCTGAGGAGATTCACTAGGAATGCAGTCTGAAACCAAGTCCGTTCTTCCTCCCGGCTATAAATCCTTTGGCAAGATGGCAACTCCGAATTAATTGCTGCGCCATTCCCAAAAGCTCTTATTGCTTCTCGGTCTCCATAAAGCATACTTTTGGTTAAAGTTTATCTCCACACAGACCTTAATCATCCTGCTTGGGTCAGTTCAACCGACAGTTCTAATGAGGAGGGGTTCTTGTAAATCACATAGAAGGAAAGTAAAAAAGGTCCGTCCCCCCATTCAGCCCCGTTGTCAACATACCCCGCCTTTGGTGTATCTTCCTCGTGAAATATTCCTGTTTCTCCAGCCCGTCGTCTTCTTTCGCAGAGGTCACTTAAATTAGCAGACTTCACTCCGCTTCTTCACTTGAAATATGTGCATTTGCTTCTTTTGTAATTAATTATTCCAAATTGTTGCAACTAGTGCGCGATCAGAGACAGCGTCCAGGAGAACCGATGTCCACACGGGGGCATTCTGCCTAGGGCCCTCACCCCCTTCTTTCGAATTAGGGGGTGATTTATGGGCACAGCAGGCAAGGGCAGTGTTCCCCATTTCCTTGGGGCAACAAGGGAGGCTGCCTACTCCCATAACAGCCTCTTAATTACCCCGTGTGGGTCGGAGAGATGGTATTGTCGGCCATCTTCCAATGCGCCCCCTAGTGGCCCCCCCAAACATTTTTGCTTCTAATGTTTTATAAAATTCCAACTTTCTCTCATTTGGTACATAAATTCCAACTACTACTAATTTCTCACCTTGTGACATTATCTGGATTGCTATCATTCTCATTGTGGAATAATAATTTCAGATCATACTTGGCTTTTGCATAAATTACTACGCTTTTTTGTTTTATATGATGCAATAAAGTCCATTCCCAATCTTTTGTTTATCAAGACTCTTCTATGTTAAAACATGTTCTATCTCCTTTCTTTTTACTTTGTTGTTTAGTCCATTTACATTCCATGTTATAATTTTCAAATCTATCCTGAAATTCTTTTCAAATGTCATTAATATTCTGCTAAGTCTATTTACGAGTCTTGTTCTTTTACCTTTTCTTGCTTTTCTTCTTTATTCTCTGCCACCACCTCGCTCTCTTCTCCTGCTATCATAGGCATTTTCCCTCCTAGTTGCTTTTTGTACTTTCTCCAGAATTTTTCTGCCTCGCCTATATCTCTACATCTGTGCTTGTTCCCTTTGTTTGTGAAAGAAATACCTTCCGGAAATTCCCATATATAGTGGTACCTCGGGTTACAGACGCTTCCGGTTACAGACTCCGCTAACCCAGAAATAGTACATCGGGTTAAGAACTTTGCTTCAGGATGAGAACAGAAATTGTGTGGTGGTGGCATGGCGGCAGTGGGAGGCCCCATTAGCTAAAGTGGTACCTCAGGTTAAGAACAGTTTCAGGTTAAGAATGGACCTCCAGAACGAATTAAGTTCTTAACCCGAGGTACCACTGTAT
The DNA here is from genome assembly GCF_964106645.2 of Podarcis pityusensis. Lineage (NCBI taxonomy): Eukaryota > Metazoa > Chordata > Lepidosauria > Squamata > Lacertidae > Podarcis > Podarcis pityusensis. The sequence continues at coordinate 24,165,048 of NC_138045.1, forward strand.
ATGGACCAAGAACTTAGATACTTCTTTAAGTAGTCACGTCAGTATTTCCTTCAATATAATATTTTTGTTGTCAATTTGAAGCCTTTTTTAATCCCTCACAGTGGGTATTCCAATCATAAGTAAAAAAATGAAATAAAAATACGAAATAAATCCTGTAACTTTTGGCTTCCTTATGAAGTTTCATGAAGGCGGGGGGGGGGAGAGAGAATGGAGGAGCGCAAATTGGAAGAAGAAAAGTACCAGAAACAAAAGAAAGATTATCCTCTTCGACTGCTTCCAAAGTCTAATCCTAGAATCTTTCCAAACAGCTCCCTTCACTTTCCAAGATTGATCGCCCCCACCTTAATCAGTTCCCAATACAATAAACAAAAAATCAGACGAGATGGAGGATAACAGGAGCCCAGGCTGCAGTCTTGATAACACAGCACGCAAGTCGTAATTAGCTTGAAGATTTATTGCAATACAATTAGCCTCCGACATCTAACGAAGCGTCCATGCCTTAGGAGTCAGTTGACCCTTCTGATGAGTGCTTCCTGGTTCTGCAGAATATCCAACTTCTCTCTTTATACACATCACTAGCTGTGCCTAATTAGCCTGGAAAACCACACCCAGAACTCATAGAAAACATCCTTATCTTCACCTTTTTCCTGTTTCGTGATGAATGATACCTGACTTCTCTCCCTCCCACTCCCTGCTAACTCCTTATCTAGATTCCGTTCTGGTGCAGATGAGGGGAAGGGAGACTGCTCCTAGCTGTCTGACTGCTTCCTAACTCATACTGTGTTTCTCTACTTGGGGCAGATGCGTTCATGACACAGGATATAGCACACTCGCCAAAAATAAAATGTCAAGTCCAAGCACGCAGGTTTCATCTTACTCTTAAAATTGTTTTTGTTTTGTTTTTTGAATAGGTTAAATTCGTTTTTTAGTGTCCTCTTTTCAGAGTGCAAAAATGAATAAAAGTCAGCAGAGTCTGTAACTAGCTAGCTGACCACAGCATATAAGAAATGAATTAAAAAGAGACATTCCACTCGAAGTCAGTATCAGGAAGATCTCAGTCCCCAACTCAAAGTGAGGGGGAGGGGGCTCCTAAAACCACTGTATTTAAAGTCCTCTTGATTACTAAGTCAAATCCAAAATGCAATCTGTCAGGGAAGTGCAAACGGCAAAAGAGCCAAGGGGGGAGGGGGGGAGACCAGCACTTACAGAGAGCCGAAAGAGCTAATTAGCGGCCTCTCATCTGACAGCGAAGAAGAGGCAGGGAGGGGGGATGCTCAGCCCGGAACTAGCTATCCTTTGAACAGAGGAAATAAGAGGCGGGGTTTCCGCTGATTAGCCTGCTGGGGAAGGAGGAGTAAGAAAAAGCCATTCGAGGCATCTAATCAGACAGAGATGGGCATGCTTTGAAGCTCTGGAAACCTTTTTGAACTTTGTAAATAAATCTAAAAGACAGAAACTGGCAGCAAGCCTGGAGTTTTATCTATGCTGGCTTTGGCAGCACTCACCTCTCACACAATCCTTCTCCCACACGATTTCTTTAGCATGTAAAAATTCAAATCTTTTTTTCTTAATTTTTACTCTTGCAGAATATTCCCATGAAGTCAATCAAACCACGTCAAGGTGGATCTCCTTTTTACACCCATTTGTATTGCCAATTTTAATCCATAAATTTATGCTGATCGGCTATTTAAATTTTGCTATAACAATTTGGAAAGTTTTACCGCTTGATGTGTAGAGATTGAGGCTTCTTGTCGCTGGGTTACAATTATGCCTTTCGTCTGTGTTCAATCCACCTCCTGCCACTCCTTTCTTTTTAATATTAAATTTTATTAATTTTCAAATTTTAACAAATTGATCTAAATTATTTAAAGTTAATACATTTTTTCCAAAATAATTAGGTTTCCCACTCCTGTTGCAAACAATATGTCCATTGAATTCCTGATGTTAACGCTTCATTCTTCTTCTTTGATCCCCTTCTCAACCTTCTACTAGTTTTAATCCATTTTCATAGCCAGTTGATTTTGTTACCTTGCAAACAGTGTCAATATTTTCCACTGCCACTATTGCAGAGGGTCACGTGATCGGATGATTTCATTTCTTATCACTGTGTGTGTGAGCGGAAGTCAAGCCGACAAACTTCCACTCTTTGCTCTCTGTTCAGCTAGAAAGCTAGAGAGGATGTGTGAGAAGGAGCTCACACAAAATGCCATGTTTCTTTTGCTGCAAATAATAAAATACTTGATGCCACAATTCCTACATAATTTTGCTTTTGATGACTCTGCTAATATGCTTCATATCATGCACATGTCTCTTGGATGTGTGCTGATGCTTTCTACGAGACTCTGGCAAGAGGCACCTCCCATCATCGGTTATGGGCCCAGAATTGAGATTTATGGCGAGAAGAAAGGAATGTGGCTCAAGTCCAGCTGCTAATGAGGCATCTGTCTGTTTGGCTGCTAAGCTCTCTCGGGTGGTTCGCTGATTACGCGAAGAGGGGTGAATTGCAGGTCACCAGTCTCTGCTGCCATGTGCTACATTTGCTAGCTAAAAGTGAGAGCTAGAAATGGCTGGAGTGCAGAGCGGAAACAACGCTTTTACATTCCCTCGCCTGGATTCCACAAATTATGCAATGTGGAGCTTTCGTATGGAAAGTTTACTAATGCATGAGAAAATTTGGCATGTCATTATGGAGGACACACCACAGCCCGTCACAGATGCTTGCCGTGAAGCAGACCAAAAGGACAGAGGCACGATCGCACTGGCGGTTTCTGATGCTCAATTAATTAATCTGCAAGGTAAGCAGAGTGCAAGACAGATGTGGGATGCTCTCAGAGACATTCATTTGAGAATTGTTGCCGGGTCCTCTGTAGTGTATTTTAAGAAGCTTTGCTGGATGCAGCTTCAGCCAGGTGGTGATATAGAGGCCCATGTGATGCAGCTTAAATTTCTCCAGGAGGAACTTAATAAAAGTGGAGTGAAACTCTTAAGATATTTTCTGTTTCATGATTATCAATAGTTTGGAAGCGAACTTTGATTCAATTGCTGCCCAGCTTTCTGTCCTCCTGGCAACACAACTGACCATTGATCATGTGGAAGGTATTTTGCTTAATGAAATGGATTGGCGATTAGCCAGGGGGAGTGTGATGGCCTAGGAATCCGATTCAGAGGCTGAACCGGAGGAACCCCAGCCTGCACAAGAGTCCCCGCCTCCAGGGCCGGCTGAGCTGGGGCGGGGCCTTGGATCTGAAGTGCCTGCACCTGATCCTCAGGAGCAGGCACCAGGTGATTCCACTCTAGCTCCGGAGGTGATTAAGGACACAGTGCCTACAGGTGCGCCTCTCCCGGCCCTGCCAGAGGAAGGTGAGTCTCCCCCTGGGTCCAGTAACTCCCCAGCCTCTCCTGAACTGCAAAGGCTTAGGGCAGAGAGGCAGAGGGAACTGGTTTCTCCCAGGAGGAGTGCTCGCCTTAAGGCCAGGAGAGGCGGGTCTCCTGGGGGCCGGGACCGCCCCTGGCCTCAGAGAAGATAAAGGCCAGTCAGCCCGGTCCCAGGTTGTGGGAGCAATGTTGTTGAGTACCTGCTCTTGCCTGGACCCAGACCTGACCTTCCAGTGTTCCTGTCCCCGCCCGGCTTCCTGCTTCGGACCTCGTCTCGCTCCTTGTGAACTGTTTCCAGACCGGTGATCCAGGACCAGACTTTGACTACGCCAACGGTAACCTTCCCCCCGGGACCAGCACAGTTTGCTCCCACCTCACCTGCACTCCCCCTTCGTTGGGGTGTGTTCGGGAAGAGCCAGAAGCCATGGCCGACCAAGCAGCTGCGCTGGTGGCATTGGCCCAGGAGAACCAGGCCTTGACTCACACCGTGCAGCAGCTCAGCAATGCGGTTACGGCACTTCAGCAGCGGTTGGACGCCCTACCGGCTCCTGGGGCCGACGCCCCGGCTCCTGGCAAGTACCCAGTGGCTTTGCCAGAGAAATTTGATGGGGCCCCGGCCAGCTTTCCCATGTTCCTCACCCAGGCCAAGTTGTATATTCAGGGGCGAGCCCGGAACTTCCCTGACGACCGCACCAAGGTGCACTTTTTGATTAGTTTGTTAAAAGACCAGGCGGCCAAGTGTGCTCAGGCAAGACTCCCCCTTGCTGACAGACTATATGGGGTTTTGCAATCATTTGGAGGCCGCGTTCGGCAACCCCCAGAAGGGGAGTCAAGCCAACTGGGCAATTAGGCGGTTGAAACAGGGCAAGTCCACTGTGGCCGCATACACCACGGAATTTTGGCTGCTGGCACAGGACTTGACCTGGAATGACTCTGCTCTTCGGGACCAGTATCTCGAGGGGCTTTCGGATGAGATACTGGACCAGCTGGCCACGATGGAACGCCCCACCACGCTAGACGCCCTCATTCAACTACAGATAGACGATCGGCTGGAGGACCGTCGTCAGGCCCGGGGCCGCCGGCACTTCCAGTTTTCGGCGCCAGTTTCTACCAGCAGCTCCACGGCCACAGCCGAGTCATCAGAGGAGCCTATGCAGCTCGGGGCAGTGCGGCCATGCCTTTCCCCCGCGGAGAAGATGCGGCGTTGGGAGGGGAACCTATGTCTCTACTGTGGCGGAAGCGAACACTATGCCCGGTCCTGTCCTGAGAAACGCCAGCCACAGGGAAACCGCCAACCCCAGTAGCTGATGGCCCTGGCTACCTGGGGTCCCAAACAGCGCAGAATGGGCCCGCACCAATGGAATTGCAACACCTGGTGGTCCCGGTGCGTCTATACCCTCCAGGTGGGCCCTGGATTCTTACCCATGCTCTGGTAGATTCGGGGGCAACCCGCTCCTATATGGACGCTGCTTTTGCTGCCCATCATCAGGTGCCACTTCAGAACAGGCCAGAACAGGTACAGGTGGAGGCAATTGACGGATGGCTCCTGCGTTCAGGTGCCGTTACTCAGGAGACCCAGCCCTTGGTCCTGTGTCTCCAGCAGCACCGGGAGATGCAAACTTTGGACGTTGCCTCCATGCCCCGGTTCCCCCTGGTGCTCGGGATGGACTGTCTGGAGGCTCACAATGTTCAGATTGACTGGGTCAAACAGACTGTGCACTTCCCAGACCCATGGTCCCATGCTCAGTCCGAGATGCTAGCAGCCGCACCCACTGAGGAGGCTGCATCAATGCTCCCCGCTGAGTACCGGGACTACCACAACGTGTTGGAGGAACGGGGTGCAGACCAGCTGCCGCCGCATCGGTCTTTGGACTGCGGCATAGACCTCCAGCCCGGAGTGCCCCTGCCGGTGAGTCACTTATACTTTCTTACAGAGCCAGAGCGCGAAACTTTGCAGGACTTCCTGCGCAAGAACCTGGAGCGTGGTTTCATTCGGCCTTCTACCTCGCCCACCGCTGTGCCAGTGCTCTTTGTTAAGAAGAAGTGTGGGGAGCTTCGCCCTTGCCATGATTACCGGGCCCTGAACAAAATTACCATCCCAGACCGGTACCCCTTGCCCCTTATTTTGGAGTTGCTGGAGCGGGTGCAAGGGGCGCAGGTGTTCACCAAGTTAGACCTCCAGGGGGGCCTACAATTTAATTCGGATCCGAGCCGGGGATGAGTGGAAGACAGCATTCGGGACCCGGTATGGGCAGTTCGAATACCTGGTTATGCCCTTCGGATTGTGCAACGCGCCCGCTGTGTTCCAACGGTATATCAACCACGTGTTCCAGGACTTGCTAGACAAGTACGTGATGGTGTACTTGGATGACATTCTGGTTTTCTCCCGTGACCCGGCTCGCCACGAGGGTCATGTCCGGACCGTGCTGCAGCGTTTGCGGGAGCACCGCCTGTATGCAAAGCTCAGCAAGTGCGAGTTCCATCAGCGGTCAGTGGACTTCCTTGGTCACCGACTCTCTCCAGATGGGGTGCAAATGGATCCTGGGAAGGTGGCAGCGGTTCGGGAATGGGCGGCACCTTGGAACCGCAAGGACCTACAGCGATTCCTGGGGTTCGCCAACTATTACCGGACCTTCATTGCGGATTATGCTCATCGCACCACCCCGTTGACCCGGCTACTGCGCCCCAAGACGCCATTTTCCTGGGACAAGGAGGCAGAGGAGGCGTTTCAGGGGTTGAAAGCCTGTTTCCAGAGAGCGCCGATCTTGCATCATCCTGATCCCTCTCGACCTTTTGTGGTAGAGACTGACGCCTCCAGCCCGGCCCTTGGTGCCATCTTGTCCCAGCAGCACGGACCTGAGGCGCCACTCTTACCCTGCGCCTTCTATTCCCGCCAGCTCCTTCCGGCGGAGCGTAACTATACCGTGTGGGAGCGGGAACTACTGGCCATCAAGGTGGCCTTTGAAGTCTGGCGCCACCAACTTGAGGGGGCACGACACCCGGTGGAGGTGAGAACCGACCACCGGAACCTGGAGTACCTCCAGACCACCCGCAAGCTGAACCAAATGCAGATCCGGTGGGCGTTGTTCTTTTCCCGGTTCCTGCAAATTTGATGAGCATCCCCTCAATTCCCTCGTCCAAGTCCTTTATAAAGAAATTGAACAACAATGGGCCTAGGACAGAACCCTGTGGCACCACAGTTATCACTTTTCAGGATGACGAGGAACCATTAATGAGTACTCTTTGGGTTCGGTCAGTCAACCACCTAACAATTCCACCTAACAGTAACCTCGTACAACCCACATTTTACCAGCTTCCTCACGAGAATATCATGGGGGACTTCGTCAAAAGTCTTACTGAAATCAAGATACACAATGTCCACAGCATTTCCCTGATCCACCAAGTTTGCAATTCCATCAAAAAAAGAAATCAGATTGGTCTGGCATGACTTATTTTTGAGAAACCCATGCTGGGTCTCAGTAATCACAGCGTTTTTTCAGATGATTTAGGGTGACTCTGATGCGCTGAATCCAAAAATCACATTGGTTTTGCTCAATCAGGTCAAGTTTTTGAGCTATGGCCACATGTCGGGTTTTTTACGTTTTTGTTCACATGTACGCTTGTGTGGAGCATTTTAGAAGAAGTTGGTGGGGGTAAAATGCCATTTTGAATAATTGTTTTGATTGGAAATGATTATTTTAATGACAAGAAGTATTCAGGTCCGATAGTTCTGGGTGATTATGTCGAAAAGGGATCAGTTTGAAGTCATAAAACCTCAAAATCTTCCATAAATTGGTGCGGCAAAGCATAAAGTTATTTTGGTATTAAACTTGGTGACCAGGATAAAGCTTGGGCGCCACACATGGTGTGCAAGGCGTGCACCGAGACTCTAGGTGGGTGGACCAATGGCAAGAGGAGTCTGAACTTTGGAATTCCCATGGTTTGGAGGGAGCCGACAAACCATGTCACTGACTGCTACTTCTGCGCTGTTGATGTGACTGGGATCAACAGAAAGAACCGGAGCAGCCTAAAGTATCCTGATCTTCAATCAGCACGTCGTCCTGTAGCTCATTGTGATGAAATTCCAGTGCCTATCTTCGGAGAACTTCCTGACATTAGTGACGAAGATGCCTCCAGTGTTGAAGGACATGAAGAGGAAGAAGTGGTTCTTGAAGATGATGCTCCACATCCATTTTCCCAAAAGGAGTTGAATGATCTAGTTCGCGACCTCAGCTTGTTAAAGGACTCTGCCGAACTGTTGACATCCAGATTGAAGGAAAAAACCTCCTCTCTGACAGTGCTCACATCAGCTTCTTCCGCAACAGGCATCAAGAGTACCTCCGTTTTTTCTCGGAAGAGAAGGACTTGGTGTACTGTGCAGATATTGCGCAGCTTCTGCTCAAGCTTGGAGTGCCACAGTACGAACCCAAAGATTGGAGACTGTTCATTGACAGCAGCAAGCGATCACTGAAATGTGTTCTGCTACACAACGGCAACCGGTTTGCCTCTATACCCCTGGCTCACTCGAGTACACTGAAGGAGAACTATGAAGCGGTGAAGTATGTGCTGGAGAAAATTGGTTATGATCAGCATAAGTGGTTTATTTGTGTTGACCTGAAGATGGTGAACTTTTTGTTGGGACAACAGTCTGGCTTCACCAAGTACACATGTTTTCTGTGCATGTGGGATAGTAGGGACCGTGCTCAGCATTACACGAAGAAGGACTGGCCTGTGCGGGAGGAATTGGTGCCTTGCAGAAAAAGGAACGTCATCAACCCTAACCCTCTGGTGGACAGAGACAGAATACTCTTCCCACCGCTGCACATCAAGCTCGGCTTAATCAAGCAGTTCACCAAGGCTCTGGACAAGGATGGTGACTGCTTCACTTACTTGTGCCAGGCTTTTCCAGGATTGACCATGGAGAAGTTGAAAGCTGGCATCTTTGACGGTCCTCAGATCCGTCAGCTCATCAGAGATCCAGAGTTCGGAAACTCAATGAACGAAGTGGAACTGGAAGCGTGGAAGGCACGCCAGTGTGGTGTAGTGGTTGAGAGCGGTATTCTTGTAATCTGGGGAACCGGGTTCGCGTCTCCGCTCCTCCACATGCTCCTCCACATGCAGCTGCTCGGTAACCTTGGGCCAGTCACACTTCCTTGAAGTCTCTCAGCCCCACTCACCTCACAGAGTGTTTGTCGTGGGGGAGGAAGGGAAAGGAGAATGTTAGCCGCTTTGAGATTCCTTAAAGGGAGTGAAAGGCGGGATATCAAATCCAAACTCTTCTTCTTCTTCTTCTTCTTCTTCTTCTTCTTCTGGTAGTGAAGAACTTTCTTGGCAACAATAAGGCCAGAAACTACGCAGAACTTGTCAACAACATGCTGACTGCTTTCAGAAACCTGGGCCGCAACATGAGCATCAAGATGCACTACCTATTTTCACATATGGACCGGTTTCCTGAGAACCTGGGTTCAATGAGTGACGAGCAGGGGGAGAGATTCCATCAGGACATGAAAGAGATGGAGACCAGGTCTCAGGGTCGCTGGGACGCAGTCATGATGGCTGACTACTGTTGGACTCTGAAGAGAGACCTCCCTGCCGCTGAGCATTCCAGGAGTTCCAAGAAATGGAAGTTCAAGCCCTGAAGTTTGAAAAATGGTGAAGCAACATGCAATTTACGTGTACTTACCTTTATCAATGCCCACCATTCAGTTTACAGAAATCGATGTTTCTATCAGGTAATCAATATATGTTGTTGGAAAAACATTCTTTTCTCTTAAAAACATATTTAGGATGATACGTGGTGACAAAAATCAGCTGATAATGCCACAAAAATGTAATCGATTTTGTCACAAGATCTGATTTTTTTCAAATCAACATAGCACAAAAACCTGACCTGATGGAGAGAAACGGATGCCATTTCCGGATTCAGCAGTGCAAAAATACCCTAAATCAATTGTAGAAATCTAGACAACATACAAAAAGTAAAAAATTGTTGCCCATTGTTATCTGTTCTAGGATGTCAAGCTCACTGGTTGGTAGTTACCTGGGTCTTCCTTTTTGAAGATGGAGACAACATTAGCCCTTCTCCAGTCTGTAGGGACCTCGCCTGTTCTCCAAGACTTCTCAAAGATCATAGACAAAGGCTCAAAGGCTCTGAAATTACATCCACAAGCCCCTTTAGTATCCTTGGATGCAGCCCTGGAGAATTAATTTAAAGTAGCTAGGTGTTCCATTACTACCTCTTTTCCTATCTTGGGTTGCAGCTCCCTCCTTACATCATTTATTCTGTTATCCACAGGCTGGGCACCGCTTTCCTCTTGGCTGAAGACAGGCAAAGTAGGTGTCGAGCAGTTCCACCTTTTCTCTGTCACCCAATAGCATTTCTCCATCTTCCCCACACAGAGGACCTATCACTTGCTTGTTCTTCCTCTTACTTCGGACATAGCCAAAGAAACCTTTATTATTTTTAACCTCTCTTGCAAGCCTGAGCTCATTCTGAGCCAGCCTGATTTTCCTCCTGCAACTGTTGGCTGCTCATGTATACTCCTCCTTTGTGATTTATCCTTCCATTTCTTATACATGCCCTTTTCAACTCTCAGCTCATCCCTAAGCTCCTTATCACTTTACTTAGATGCCTCCCCACTTTTCTTTCTTATTGGTATTGTCTGCATTTGGGCCTTCAATATTTGTCCTTTTAAATACCAGTATCCTTTATTAGGCATAGCAAACCACACATTATCAAACAGACACCATATGCAAAATGTGCCAAATATGAGCTCAACATAACAAGGTTTGTCCCAGTCAGATCTTTAACTCCAGAGAAAATCAATTTGCATAAATAATACAATACAACACTACCACATACCGATCAATTAAGAACCACTAAATCTCTTTATAATGGCCCAGTCTTTCTACATGGACAGCACTCAAAAATCCAGCCACTATTAAAGTAATTTGATCATTCCTGTCAGAGAGCAGGTCCTGAACCATTGGTAGCATAGAATTGAGCCTGTTGAGTTGCAAGTCCTCTAGTAATTGTCTTCTGGCATAAATGCCAAAATCACAGGAAAAGAAAATATGCTCCAAAGTATCAGGTTCCTGTTTACTACATTTGCAGAGGCGCTCTGATTCTGGGAGAGCTAAATATCTTCCTCTTACTATCATCGAGGGAAACATATTAAATCTGGCTAACATAAACAGCCTGCACAATTCATGATTCTTCAGATTTGTCATGTATCCCTTTTGAAAATCTCTACACAAAGGGAGATTTAAATAGAGAGGAGAGCAAGTGCTGTGCTTTGCAACCTCAAGAGTGGAAACAACACTTTTTTCTGTAAAATTCTTCCTGATAATTTCCCAAGTATATTTGGGGTCAGAATTTTCAAAGTCAGTTAGATTAAGCTCTTTTTTTTTAAAATGATATTTATTAAAATTTCAGAAAAAAAGAATTACACAAAAACAAAAAATAAAAATACTGGGAAAATACAGAATACAAAATACAAAATAAAAGAATAAAAGACACTTAAAAAGAAAAAAAAAAAGAAAAATAGATCAATCTTTCCATAGCTTACATTCATATCCTTGTTTCCCTGACCTCCTCATACCTCCCTTTTTTGTATTTCAGTTCAATTAGTTAAGTCAGCAATTTCTTTCCCTCTTTGTTTTCTCATTTGTTCTGGTAGTGAAGAACTTTCTTGGCAACAATAAGGCCAGAAACTACGCAGAAACTACGCAGAACTTGTCAACAACATGCTGACTGCTTTCAGAAACCTGGGCTGCAACATGAGCGTCAAGATGCACTACCTATTTTCACATATGGACCGGTTTCCTGAGAACCTGGGTTCAATGAGTGACGAGCAGGTGGAGAGATTCCATCAGGACATGAAAGAGATGGAGACCATGTCTCAGGGTCGCTGGGACGCAGTCATGATGGCTGACTACTGTTGGACTCTGAAGAGAGACCTCCCTGCCGCTGAGCATTCCAGGAGTTCCAAGAAATGGAAGTTCAAGCCCTGAAGTTTGAAAAATGGTGAAGCAACATGCAATTTACGTGTACTTACCTTTATCAATGCCCACCATTCAGTTTACAGTAAACCTGACCTGATGGAGAGAGACGGATGCCATTTCCTGATTCAGCAGTGCAAAAATACCCTAAATCAGTTGTAGAAATCTAGACAACATTCAAAAAGTGAAAAATTGTTGCCCAGTGTAATCTATGTTGGAAATGTAAAGAAAAAGAGGGTACCTTTTATCATATGTGGTGGACCTGCCCCAAGGTGAAAAACTTCTGGGAGATTTATAATGAATTGAAAAAAATGTTGAAATATACATTTACTAAGAAACCAGAGGCCTTTCTTCTTGGAATAATAGGTCTGGAATTGCCCAGAAAGATGTTAGATTGTTTTTGTATGCCACAATTGCAACCAGAATTTTGTTAGCTAAGAATTGGAAAACACAAGAAGTCCCAACAGTAGAGGAATGGCAGATGAAGATGATGGACTTTTCGGAGCTAGCCGACCTGACTGGAAGAGTCCGCGACCAGAAGGAGGAGGAGTACCAAAAGGAATGGATGAAATTTAAAGACTATTTAGTTAAATATGTTAAGATAACTTAATTGGAAAACCCTGCAAATACCAGATAGGCTTAGGATTTAAATATGTGATGTTAGAGAATAATATGTTTAAAGTTAAAATGAAAAGAAAGAAAGATGTTAAGTGATTAAGTTAACTTTTATGAGAAATTTGGTTCTGGAAAACTGTTACATTGATATACACTGAAACTCAGCCAGGGGGATGCGAGGAAGTCACTTAACAATGTTACTAAGATTGGAGTAACTACAGCTAAGATTTATATTTGTTTGTTTGTTTGTTTGTTTGTTTGTTTAAAATTCTGGAAAATAATACAAAAAAATTGGAAAAATAAATAAATATTATAAGACATTAAGTGGTCAATTAACATCGGTGCTGTGTGAGGTTATGAATAATATTTTAAAGGAAGGGAAAATTCCTAACACCTGGAAAGAGGCATACATTACCTTAATCCCAAAGAAGGATACAGATGGTTTGGATGTTAAAAATTACAGGCCTATTTCCTTATTGAATAATGACTATAAATTATTTGCGGATGTGTTGGCGGAAAAACTAAAAAGACTTTTAAATGAAAAAATTCATAAGGACCAAGCTGGCTTTCTTTCTTTTTTAAATGATATTTATTGAGAATTTTAAAGTTACAAAGAAAAAAGAAGGAAAAAACAAGAGAAAGAGAAAAAGAAAGAAAAGGGTAGATAAAAATAACAATTAAACAATACAAATCAATAAAAACCAAAGTCAAAAAGAGAAAACAAAACACACAATACATCAGAATCAAAAAGCAAAAATAAACAAAAAATTTAAAATCAAATCCAATATTCCCAAATCCTTAACTTTCATTAACTTATTTCATCGACCTCCTCACACCTCCCTTTTTTGTATTCTAGTTGTTAATTATCTCAGCAAATCCTTTCCATCTTTCACAATATTCTGTCATTAAATTACCTTAATCTATTTTGACCTTATCTTACCATAAAAAACCCTAAAGCTTAAAACTTAAATCTTATTTATACCAAATTCTTTTAACCATAACATATTCTTACATAATTCTTTTTAACATTTCTGCTAAAGCCAAATAATTTCATTCCAACATTTTTCTAATACTCATTAATTTTACGATTATTTTCTAAATAATTTTTTAAAACTTTCTTCCAATCTTCATCCATCGTCTCTTCTTCCTGGTCTCGGGTTTTGTCAGTCCTTTCTATCCCATCCATCTAGTCCATCAACCTGGTGACCTTCTATCCGAGGCTCTTAAGTCTTTTCCATGTCCCTTCCGCAGGTCTTCTTCATGTTTATACCTGTACTTTACTTTGTCTTCTGCTGATCTTATTCTTAATTTCCTTCCTTTCACTCAGGGAGACTCCAACTTGACAATATCTTTGTCCCTTCTCGACAAGTCAGCCCACTTTCCATAGTCAACACTGAAATCCATGTAATATTTAAAGGCATGTTTCAAAGTCCCTCCAAAGTTAAGGGCCCCCACAACTCCGAACTCCCCCCGGCCCAAAGCCAGACTCGAAAGGTCAAAACATCCCTGCATAGGGGGATCCATCCAGCCCCCCATCTCCAAGCCAAACAGAACTCCATCTCTCCAAATCTGACTTTTTCCAGGTTTATTCGTCAAATCCAACAACTCATGTTCCTGCTGGGCCGCAGCTCTCTCCATTTCTGCTACTTGAGGTTCAGCAACAACCTCCTCCTTTATCTGATCTGTCAAAGCACATTCCTGGATTAATTCCTGAGTGGGTTCTATATAGGTACCCACTGCCTGTCCAAAATTTTCGACCGCAACAGTCATCAAATCCATCTTCTCATGTAACTGTTCCAATAAAGCACTTGTCTTGCAAAGAGCAAGCACCAAAGCCTCCTCTAAGCACATTCTTGTTCAAGGTCGAAGTCTGGTCCCATGATCTTTAATCTCTACAGCTGCAAAGCTCCCCAGTTCGACTCTAATAACAGTTTCACAAGCTCCCTCTAGGGGAAACAATTTCTATTTGTATCCATCTTTTTTTTTTTTTTTTTTTTAAAGCAGATCTAGCAACAAAGTTTTCCTTTTTCGGATATTTTGTTCCTTTTAAATGCGAAAGGGAACAATGGAATCAATATGTTTCACTTCTTTTGACTATCTGTCAAAAACGTTTGTCCACAGTCAATGAACTTCCCCAAAACGTCTGTCCTGACACCCCGCTCCCAGGTTCAAGACGGTGGAAATTTATCTTTCTTTACTCTCTCTTCTGCAGGTTTAGACAGTCTAAAAAAGGTTCCCCCCTCTTCTCCTGCTTCCAAGGGGGGTTCAGTAATTTTAAATGGTGAAAATTTAATCCTTTACAAACGACTTTCCAGACTCTAGCTTGCCGTGTCTTTGCTTCAATCTATTTACAAAAGCAGAAGGCGGACTTCCTGTTTAGACCTTCCCGCTTCGGTGCCAAATTAAGAAATTTCATAGTCCAATTTTCCGTTTTACTCACGGGCAGTTGTTTAAAATCCAATTGTCCACAGGAAAAAGTCAACGCTCTCCGGCAACAGCAATGCGGGTTCACTCCGTGAAAAGAGCAGTCGATTCGAAGCACTGCGCCATTCACCCCACGTCGCTCCGGATCCCCGAAACCGGGTTTCCCCGCAAGATGGGAGGCGCAAAAGGTGCCAGCCGAATCCCACGTCCACAGGCTTCTCCTGCCTGTGGTTTTTAGTGGGTCTCCGCCTCGCCGCGGCGGTCCAGACCCTAATTCTCACGGAGCGGATTCCTCCCGATCAGAGGAAATCCGCCATTGCCAGAGGCGCTAACCCGGAAGTTAGGACCAAGCTGGCTTTCTACCAGGGCGACAATTGAAGGATAATGTTAGGAATATAGTAGACATCACTGAGTATTTGGAAATTAAAAATGATAAACAAGCGGCTATGGTATTCATCGACTCCGAGAAAGCATTCGATAATGTTTCATGGAGGTTTATGAAAGAAAATTTTAAAATAATGGGAAAAGGCGAAGGGTTTTTGAAAGGTATTGAAGCTTCCAAGGGGACCAGACAGGGGTGTCCCCTGTCACCTTTGCTGTTTATTATGGTTTTGGAAGTTTTAAATAAGAATTTGAGAGAAACGTCAGAAATTAGAGGTATTAAGGTGGGAGTAAAGGAGTTTAAAATAAAAGCGATTAAGATGAACATTTTACCTAGAATGCTATTCTTGTTTCAAACAATTCCAGTGATTAAGGGGACAGGACAATTTAGAGAGCGGCAAAAAATATTGTTGAGATTTGTCTGGAAGGGAAAGAAGCCGAGGATTAAAATGAAAATTTTGACAGATAAAAAAGAAAGAGGCGGATTTGATCTGCCAGACATGAATCCCTATTATGAAGCATCCTGTCTTGTATGGTAAAGAGAATGGATAACACTGGAAAACACAGGTCTTTTGTATCTAGAAGGGCATGACAACAGGTATGGGTGGCACTCGTACCTGTGGTATGATAAGGTAAAGGTCCATAAAGGTTTTTTTAAATCATGTGATAAGAAGGTCCATTTATGAGGTGTGGGAAAGAAATAAAAATTTATTGGAAAGGAAAACCCCATGGTGGATATCACCAATAGAAGTGTTGACCATCAAGAAAATGAATATTGACGGAAAGAGGGCCACCTATGAGGAAATCACTAGAAGAACGGAACAAGGGATAAAACTTAAGCCATATGATCAAATAGAAGGTATGCTTACAGGTTGGTTGCAATATCATCAGGTTAATGATATTTTGAATGAGGACAAAAGGAAAGTTAGGTTTGAAAATAAAAAATCAAGATTCCAAATAGACTTAATAGAAGGCAGATGTAAATTATTATTTAAAGTGTACGATTTGTTATTAGAGTGGTTTACAAAAGATGAAGAAGTGAAAGAAGCAATGATAAAATGGGCTATAGATTTTGGGCATAATATTGAAATGGATGCATGGTATCAGTTGTGGAATGTAAATATGAAATTCACGGCTTGTACAGCTTTAAAAGAAAACCTAATGAAAATGATCTATAGGTGGCATTTAACGCCGGTAAAGGATAAAGGATAAAAAATGTTGGAAATGCAAAGAGGCCGACGGGGACTTTTATCACATGTGGTGGACTTGTGACAAAGTTAAGAACTTTTGGGAACTAATTTATAATGAAATTAAGAAAATATTTAAATACACCTTTCCCAAAAAACCAGAAGCCTTCTTGTTGGTTTTGATGGGGAAGAAAATTAAGAAAGTGGACCAAAGACTCAGCAGCGGCAGGAAATAGGCTTGCCCAAAATTGGAAACTGCAAGAAATTCCTACTATTGCGGAGTGGCAGACGAAAATGATGAGCTACGCGGAGTTAGCCAAACTGACGGGAAGAATTCGGGATCAGGACGAACAGAGGTTTCAAGAAAGTTGGAGTAAATTTATGGTGTATATAAACGATAATTGTAAAAATTTAAAAACACTGGCAGGACTGGAATAGCTCTTACAATGTATGACAGATATAAGGGTTAAAAAAAAAATAGAATACGCGACACAAGAAAATAAGGGATACTCACTGAAGAGATGGAGGGAAGTCACAAGCTCGGCAGAGCTAAAAGTATTTAAGTGATTTATTGTAATGTATTGTAAAAGTATGTATAAGGAAAACAATAAAAACATTTATAAAAGAGAGACTTGGGGTTCTTTGCAAATATTTGCAGTAAGTGAACAAGGCTCACCTTCCAACATTTAGCACTGTGGGCAGTGAACTTTCCCAAATCCCTTTATTTCACACTCCCTATATTCCAGAAGAGGGACGCGGGTGGCACTGTGGTTTAACCACAGAGCCTAGGGCTTGCCGATCAGAAGGTCGGCGGTTTGAAACCCCGCGATGGGGTGAGCTCCCGTTGCTCGGTCCCTGCTCCTGCCAACCTAGCAGTTCCAAAGCACATCAAAGTGCAAGTAGATTAATAGGTACCGCTCCAGTGGGAAGGTAAACGGCGTTTCCGTGCGCTGCTCTGGTTTGCCAGAAGCGGCTAAGTCATGCTGGCCACATGACCCGGAAGCTGTACGCCGGCTCCCTCGGCCAATAAAGCGAGATGAGCGCCTCAACCCCAGAGTCGGTCATGACTAGACCTAATGGTCAGAGGTCCCTTTACCTTTACATTCCAGAAGACCAAGAGCTCAAACAGTTCCCAGATCACTTCTCCCTCCCCAGAGGATAAAGCATTTAAAACACAGGGAGCTCAAAGAAAGAGGGGGAAGGATAATTTACCAGAACTTCAATCCTTGCCCACCTCCACTTTTTGCCTTCCTGGCTTTCACTTTCCTTTCCAAAAGACCAAAAATAGGAATCTTTTGAGAAAGATTTCTAAGCTGCTTTGTGCCCCACAAGCAATAACCAATATAAAACCAGACAGCAGAAACATCTTCAGACATCTAACAGATGTATGGTGACGTAACCTTTTAAAGGCTAGAACAGAGATGGAGAGTCTCTTGCTTCCCAATTTTTTTTATATATATACAATTTATTAATTTTACAATAAGAAAAAAGCATTCATCACATTCAAAAATTTAAACCATAAATCTAGATTGACTTCCCTCCACTCCCCCTCCTGGTTCCATTATTTTATACTTATTTATGCACATCCTTAAACTCTTATATTCTTAACATCCAATTTTGCAACCTTATTCATCTTATTACAAGTGATAGTTTGAAGTTCACCTAATGTAGAAACCTATACACAAAGCTCACAAAATATGCATTAAACCTTTCCACTCCTTTTTTTTTTTTTTAAATGTCCTTTCTTTAAAACAGTTCTGTTTTAAAATCTAAAAGCAAATCATACAATTCAAATCTTATACAGTGGTACCTCGAGTTAAGAACTTAGTTTGTTCTGGAGGTCCATTCTTAACCTGAAACTGTTCTTAACCTGAAGCACCACTTTAGCTAATGGGGCCTCCCGCTGCCGCTAAACTGCTGCTGCGTGATTTCTGTTCTCATCCTGAAGCAAAGTTCTTAACCCGAGGTACTATTTCTGGGTTAGCGGAGTCTGTAACCTGTAGCATCTGTAACCTGAGGCGTCTGTAACCCGAGGTACCACTGTATTCTCTTGCACTACGGCCTGGCTGGTTCGTTTTAACATTGAGATTTTTTCTTCTGCCATTTCTAATCTAGGGTAAGGCGGGGTCAGTTCCCCCATTCCCCAGCTTCCTCTATAGAATTAGATTTCAAAACGAAGAGTCCTTTCCCACCACAAAGAATGTTATTTTTAGCTTTATCAGTACTTTGTCAAGAACATTTCGCTAGGCTCAGTAGAGGAAGCCAGTACTTCCAACCTAATCCCACCCCCTCTCCCCCATTACTGACAAATACAAATTTTAGCAATTATATATTCAAATCTTTACATCCATTCATATCAAAATAATTTTAATATCCTGTACAATAAATCTATATTATTGAGTTTTATTTTGAATCTGGTTTAGTCCAATATTAGCAATGAGTATTCTAGTCCTCTTTTTACAATCTTGATTTTAACCAGCTAGTGCCTTGTAATAAACCTTTGACACTTTAATTAACACAGAAGCTCTTTCCCAGAGGTAAAGTAATTTCCAGAGTCAGTCCTGTCTTTCTTCCAGAAAAGAAAATTATAGTATTCTTCCATTAAATAACATTGTAATCCTTCTCAGATTTATCCTCCATTTTGGGTCAAGTTCAATCTTGTCAAAAAGTAAGTTCAAGTTCAAATTAAGTTCGAGTCAAGGCCATTGCTTTAAAAAGTCTTGAGATTGGTATAGACAAAAGCTATGTGAAATATTTTAATCCTGGTTATTCATTAATTAACTTATTTCCCAAAGTGAATTTCATCCACACTTCACTTGTAAGTATTTTGTGCTTTTAGCACCAAGAACGGGAGCAGACTTCCTTTTATCACTCCCATTTCTCTTGCCAGATTAGCCAAATTTCAATTAATTGTCTCCTCACCTTCCAATTGGCACAATATGCTGGAAAGGTAACCGCTTGTGGCTGGATCAGAGGCTTTGCTTTTGCGGAGCTGCGTTGGTGCCTAGCTCACCGGCGCTCTCGGCTCCCCCCGTGCCTTTCAGGATGGAGGCAGGGACCGGCAATGTCGTGGCGCCGTCTGTGAGCCGAAGGTGCCCGAGACACTCCTTTTGGGGTTTTCTGGGGAAGGTGCTCTTCCCCAAGGCTCCGCAAAGCTGAATCTGATGGAGCCGTCCGATTCATGGTCCACCCGCCATGTCACGGGAACCCGGAAGTCCTTGCTTCCCAGATGTCAAGTACTAAAACTACCATCCTCCTTCCCTTATTGGTCATGTTGGCGGAGACTAATGTGAGTTGGAGCCCAACTATGTCTGGAGGGCTACAGATGCCCCAGCCTTAGAGTCTATTTCCTTGGGTGTGTGAAGTATTATAAACAATTAACACTGGGACTGTGCAGGTAGAAGAAAGCTCTACCAATCTCAAACAAATATTCGATGAAACAGACACAGAGGGTGGTGATACAGAGCAGAGTCTTTGTGGTTTCATCAAGGCTTTAGAAATCCACACTATGGGAGAGAAGTGTCTCATGCTCTTTCAGAAGTCTGGAGTGGCAAAAGTCAAAGAAGTGTTAAATACAGTATTGGCCACATCATGTGGGGTGAGGGGCTTAATAATTTGGCATGGAGTCATCAAAATAGCAGTACATGGGGTAAAGGGAGGTTTAAACCTTCCTTGCCCTGCCACAGTTGCAAAAAAAATCTGCCTCCCCCCCCCCCCCACCAAAAAAGCTGCAATTTGCCTGGGAAGATAATATGCCTATTGAGAATGTGGTCAAATCCACATCATTAATTTAGAGCACATTCAGTCATATGGCTTCCCCCAAATAATTCTGAGAACTGTAGCTTGTTAAAGTTAATAGATATGTGAAGGGTAAACAGTTACGCGGGTGGTGCTGTGGGTTAAACCACAGAGCCTAGGGCTTGCCAATCAGAAGGTCGGTGGTTCGAATCCCTGCAACGGGGTGAGCTCCCATTTCTCGGTCCCAGCTCCTGCCAACCTAGTAGTTCGAAAGCACACAGTGCAAGTAGATAAATAGGTACCGCTCTAGCAGGAAGGTAAATGGCATTTCCGTGCGCTGCTCTGGTTCACCAGAAGCAGCTTAGTCATGCTGGCCACATGACCCAGAAGCTGTACGCCGGCTCCCTTGGCCATTAAAGCGAGATGAGTGCCGCAACCCCGGAGTCGTCTGCGACTGGACCTAATGGTCAGGGGTCCCTTTACCTTTACACAGTTACCAGGATTCTTGGAGGGAGGTGTGTTTCAAATGTATGGTATGTACGCAGCCTGATTAAAAGAATTCCAGTTCACAAAACCTTACACCAAAACAAATCTCTTTTAAGATGACAATAGGACTCCGGTACTTCCAGAACATGCACTCCAAAAAGTGGGTCTTCCCAATAGGATGCCTGATGTAAGCTAATGACTTCCTAAAAATCACTGCAAACCCCCCCCTCCCCACCCACATGCCTTGGGATGCTGTGCATAAGAGAAACTTGGTGGACAAGCAGCAGTGAGAACAGTTGCAGCTGCCATGTGCAACCAAATCTCTGTTATAGATGCCAGGTCAATCCCTTCATCTATGATCAAATCATGGATGGCAGTGGTTTTATAAATCATTGACCTGGCATTGCACAGAGCCACTTAAAGGCGATGTGGGGCACCCTTGTTGATACCTGCATCCTTTTGACCATGACTAGATCTGGAGGCAGGTATATTCTTCAGACAATGATTAACCCAGCCTCCTTGGTAATGACATAGACTGGCCCTCAAGCAACTTTTTTGGAGGTTTGCTTGGGCCTGCTACTGGTGCCAAATTAAACAAGTTTTCTCCAGTACGCTGTTCGAACGGTGATTCTGGATCACAACTAGGATTGCCCTCAGAATCACTTGATGATCTTGCTCTCATTTTGAAAACATCTGTATCCATATTCTGCTAACAAAAAATATATTTTGTTACTTTACTATACTACACTGAAATGTTTGTTTCTTTGATTGATAACAGGGTGCATAATGTGCCTGGTGCCTGGCTAATTTCGAACACTGTTTGAACCTTAGAAGGTATTTTGCTTTGCTGCTCAACCTGCTAAGATTTATGAGTGTTTCAAGACCGCCTCTCCTGGTATGCCCCACGGAGGACCTTACGGTCTGCAAATAATAACGTCTTGGAGATCCTAGGCCTCAGGGAGATTAGGCCGGCCTCGACCTTTTTTCCTTCTTGTGGGGAGCCACCACTGCTACAGCCATCTATTATTTTTGTTTGCATTTTTATTTTTAATTCCCTTTCCTTATTTTTTAAAATACTTCTCAATAGGTTTTTCCCTCCCCCCAATTTTTTCTGATCGTTAATAATTAAAATGACGGTGCCCAGAAGAGAGCCCTAAGCCAACATAGGCCACTGTGAAATAAACTGGATGTCCAGCACGCTTCCGCTACGCCTCTGGACTTCTCCCAGCTGCCAGCAGAGCATCGCGAATAGCGGTGTGTGCTCTGTGTGGGTGCAGAAATAACAGATTTAGGAAGAAGCTGTGTACAGACTAGAAGCTTTATTTACAGCAGAGCAAAATAACTCATTCCAGGAGTGAGCCAGCATGGCTGCCTCCCCCTCAGAGCAAAAACCCAGAAGTAACTTGGCTCACACACAAAGAACATTCCAGTATAGCCCCCAGAGGACAGGACTACAGACAGAGCTATTAACCCTGTAAGCTCTGATTCTCCTCACAGCCACTTCCTGGGATTGCCGCTTCACCCCTGACTGTTCTTTTTTAATTTTAATTTTCTCATTTAAAAAAAATTAAATAGGGAAAAAAGAGTAAAACAAAAATCTGAGTCCCCTTTTTGTTTGTCAGTGGTTTTTTTGGGGGGGGGTCCTTCCTCCCCCTGCTCCCCCATTACGATCACCATCCTCTTTTAAAACAAAACTTTCTACTCCATACTATTGTTATTGCAACTGTTACTTTCCCCTTCCTCTCCCTTTTTTTCTTTCCTTTTTCTCTCCTTCCCCCCCTTTTCTCTTTAAAGAGAATACACACACACACACATTTTATTTTATTCTTTCCCTCTCAAAGGGGTTTTCTACATATATTTTATTTTATACTTTTATCACTTGGTACATATACCAGGGATGTCCAACAAGTAGATCGTGATCTACCGGTAGATCCCTGGCTGATCTTGGTAGATCGTGGTATCTTTATCGTGTACAAAAAGTTACGGGGGGGGGGGGAGAGCTCAACAACTCTTGGCAATCCACCCACCCACCCCATGCACACTCCTCCTCTCTCCAATGACAATGGGTAGATCACTGCCAGATTTTTTTATACTGGGAGTAGATCACAGTCTCTTCATAGTTGGACATGCCTGATATATACTACCTTCCAGGTACTACCACTTCCAACATCTTCAGTTGTTTCTTTTCCTTTTTCCTTTCTGGTTTTGTTTGTTTTTTGCTCTTTGTTTTTTGCTTTCTCTTTCCTTCCCTCTTAACTCTTAAATCTCCTACCCCCTCCCTCCCCCCTTTTCTCTTCTTCCCCCTCAACAAATAATAATAAAAATCACAGACCTACACACATATATCTCCCCACCCACTTTCAATAGCAACCCACCAACCCTCTTTGTGGCCACTCACTTCATACTATAACTTGGACTATCACTGCAATTATTTATCATTACAGTGCTACCTCACAAAACGAATGCCTCGCAAGACAAAAAACTCGCTAGACCAAAGGGTTTTTTGTTTTTTGAGCTGCTTCGCAAGACGATTTTCCCTATGGGCTTGCTTCGCAAGACGGAAACGTCTTGCAAGTTTGTTTCCTTTTTCTTAACACCGTTAATACAGTTGCGACTTGACTTTGAGGAGCAACTCATAGAACGCTGTGTGGTAGCCTTTTTTGAGGTTTTTAAAGACTTTGGTGGTTTTTGAAGCTTTTCCAAAACTTTCCCGACACCGTGCTTCGCAAGACGAAAAAAATCGCAAGACGACAAAACTTGCGGAACGAATTAATTTCGTCTTGCGAGGCACCACTGTACTATTACTAATTTTTCCCCTCATCTATTTCATAGAATCATAGAGTTGGAAGAGACCACATTTCTCTCGCCTCTATTTCTTCTTTATATTTTACTCCATTTTCCCTTCCTTCCCTTCTTTTTCTTCCTTTTCCTCTCTCCCTTGTCTTTGTTGTGTTTTGTGTTGTTCTGCTCCTGAACACAACCTTGCCAGTCTTAAATTCTTAACTCTCTACTACAAATCCCTAACCTCTTTTCCCACCCTTAACTGGATCCCACTCCCCCCCCCCATTGTGTGCATGAGCATGTAGGTATGTGCCCACAGGGATATCTACAAATTACCCTCCCCACCCTCCCTCTCCCTCTGGCCCCACCCTATTGGTCTCTTGAATCTCTGCCTATTAACCCTTTTATGTCAACTGTTTGTCTGTTGGTCTATTTGTCTGTCTGCTTGTCTGCCCCCTGCTTCACCAACACCGCTGAGGCAACTACAGAAACCCCAGAGAAGCCCTTAAAACACAGCCCAGATGTGACAAAAATGGCCGCCTAATTGACTATGTTAGAGAAGAAACAAGAAGGGAGGGCAAAAGGTTTAAGAGGCTACCTTATGTGGTGGCAATGTAAAATTATCAAAAAGGCCTGGGGAAAGACATATAAAAATTTTAAGAAAATGTGGGGAATGATTGTTTAAAAAATCGAAGTTATGATCTTGAGATGTACAGGACTTTATGGATTGTTTGAGGGGAAAACTTTGTTCCGATATACGAGACTGGATGCCGGGCCAAGACCAGCCAGCCCCTATGGAAGGAAGACGACTCAGCCAAAGAAGATAAAGAAAAACACTGGTAAAATAAATTACTGAACTATGCAGAACAAATTATTATAAAAAGGGCAAGTGTTAAATGCATATTTTTAAGCTTTGTGTATATATTATTACATTAGTATAACTGAGGCATCTGATCAGGATCTGCTTTGAGCTTAAAAAATATATTTGTAAATATTTATATCTCTCATGCCAGGGAGAGACCAGCTGAATACTCTGGCAGCTGTTCAAGGGCCCCACTGCTATAAATAGCTGTATTTCAGGGTTGTAAAAAGTATTTCAGGGTTGTAAAAGGAAATTAGAGGCTGGGAGCAAAAAGGTCACACTGACCATACAAATTACAGAATACAATCAAGCTGCAAAAACACAATTAAGAGCTGGTAAATAGTGAAATTTATTGTTTAACAGAAGACTCGAGCCATATTTTCATAAGGTTAAAGGTTAAATTGAAGAGGTTGCTTTTAGAAACAGCAGCTGGTTAGGGAAAAAGGCTTCTCTCTGAAGCTGCTCTGAAGCTTCAGAGACTTTAGAGAACTTAGAGAACTTAGCTTTTACTAAGTTCCTTTTAATTTGAAAAGGCCTTTCCTTCTAAAAATCTATCTATGTTATGTATGAAATATATTGGCTTAAATGTAATTATGCAAAGGATTTAGAAAGTAAGAAATGTTAGATTCTTATGTTAGATTCTTATTATGGTGTGTGAGAAGGTGAACTCAAGATCTCTTTAAGATAAAAAAATTAAAAACCATGCACCATCTGCTTTAGCCATCTGGTTTGCGGTGAATAGGGCAACAGGGGCCAAAGGTTATCTGGTAATTGAGGTGCCTGGTCGAGGTAAATGTAAGATATATGGCTACTTGTCTGCTATTTATGGATAGAAGGAAATATAGCTCTTTGTCTCCCATAAAAGGTAATAGGAAATGGGTGTATCTTTTATGATTGGTTCTAGCAAACAACCAATAGGAATTTCAACCAGGCTGATTGGATAGAGGCAGCCAAAGGAGGAGCAAGGGGGCTGGGCTGAGGAAATATAAGTGCTGGCCATCAGGGCTGGAGTAGGCAGAGCTTTGGTATCCATATACCACTGTGTCTCTCATTTATTTGTCTGACAAATAAATTATTATTTTAATTTCTCTATTGCTGCGTTGAATATTTCATTCCAGCTAAGCGTTAACCACAAGCAGGGTGCTACATAACTTTTAAAAGTCACTTGTACTAAGATGAAGGATGTTTTAAAATTGGACTGTTAAGTATATAAGATATTATGGACGTGCATGAACAAGTATATTATAATGGAACCAAGAGGCGGAGTGGAAGGAAGTCAACCAAAAAATTATGGTTTAATTTGGTTATGATTTTTTTCTTTTCTGTTTTTTCCATTTTGATATTTTTGGAAAAACAATAAAATTTTATTTAAAAGAGAGAGAGAGAGAGAGAGAGAGAGAGAGAGAGAGAGAGAATGTAAAGTGTCAGTGTGTGAATTGTACATGACTCAGCACTGAGTCTCAGAGCCAGATGGCTGGAAGAAGGAAAGGATAATGTTATTTTATTTGAATTTGACAAAATGTAAATCTTTGTCAACAATAAAGAAGCTCAATAGAAAAGAAACTGCTGTAAGTTTATGAGAAGAAAACTCAAGAATATATTCTGCGCACACATCAACACACTGTGGTAGCAGGGCTGGGGCGGGAGAGTGCCAGTGCTCTTTCTAGTAAAGTTGTATGGGATCAGTTTTAACCTGTTATCTCAGAGGATGTGGACAGGCTGCTTGGACGAGTAAAAACAACCACCTGTCTTCTTGACCCTTGTCCATCCTGGCTCATAAAAGCACGGGCATGCACACACACACACAGAACTTTATTGTAGTCCATAGACCCCAAATACACAGTACAACAATAGTAAATATCAACAGTTATTAAGGTGTAAAATCAGCCTTGCTAGCCAACAGAGGAGCATTAGCCTGTACATACTGATTTCTGATTTTTACTGCCTCCAAGAGGAATTTTGCCACAGCCAATATAATAGAATCAAACTTATCCTCAAGGAGAAGCTTAACATAAAAGGATTCAGCAATTCCAGGTTGTTCTGTTGGTATTGGATCGATTAGATGCTGTCTAACCTGTTTATACAGACTACAATACAATAAAATGTGTTCTATACATTCAACTTCCTGGGAACATGGGCACAGCCTATTTTGGCATGGGACACCAGTCAATCTTCACTTCAGCACTTCAGAAGGGAAAAATCTGGCTTTAGAAAACAGAAGGTGATAGTTAGAGACGGTCAAATTTTTAAGGTAGGGAGATAATAAAAAACCCTGCAGGGCCACAGGTCCCGTGAGCAAGATTGTAAATCACTAAAGACAGTATTCCCATAACCTCTGTTTCAGTTTTGACAGCAGTATCATACCCCAGGTGTGTAAGAAAAGATGGTGAAAGACCTATCAAGGAGGCCTTACGCACCATGGTTTTTGACCAGGAGCTGATGTATCAAATGAAGGAGTAGACCGTCCCCAAGGCCATACACACGGATTCTTAGCCAATATTTCATAGCACTCCACCAGGCCTTAATTGAAAATGGACCTTCTGTTTCCAACAGAAGTATCAAATTTGGTACACAATTTAATACCTGAAGTAAGGAAAGGACCTCAGAAACTTTAACTGAAATGTATCAAGCTTGAGAAAAGAGCCCTTGTACAAAATGTTGGCAGCATATAAGAGTTGTGATGCAGATTTCGCATTAGATACTTTTAAGGTATACTGACCTCCCTGTGTATGAAAGAAACAGAGAATTGCCAGTTTGCTTACCTCTGCTACTTGGGGTGTAATCAACCAATGGGTGTTCCAAGACTTTGTGTGGTGAAAGATAAATCCTAAATACCGAAAGCTTTTGGTCTGTTCAAGGCATGACCGTTGAGGAACCATCTGTTTGAGGAGAATTTATTTCCATAATTTTATATTTTGCATAATTGATTGTGAGGTCATTTTCAGAGAAATAATCCAAAAACTTGCTCAGTTGATGTTTTAACCCAGATTTGGAGCGTGAAAGGATAGCAACTTCATCCGCATACAATAGAAGTGGGGTGCTTCTTATCCCCAGTTTGGGGCAGTGCCCATCTCGGCCCATTAGGACTTACTCTAAATCATTTTTAAAAAGATTAAACAATAGGGGGGCATGAATAAAACCCTGTCTGACCCCTCTTGATATCGTGATTTTGTCAGAGTGTTGCCCCAGTGGGCCGTATCTTACCTGCATGTTACTATCACTATATAAGGCTTTTGTAAGGTATAAGAATCTTTTGTCCCCCATCACTCAATACAACTTTGACTACAAAGGAAGATTTTAGGTCCATAAAGGCCACATAGATTGCCTTGGAGTGGTCTGGTCAGATGTTCAGTAGTTTGCATGGAAAGCAGCTTGGGTTTCGGAGATTATGTTATTATTATTTGATTTGATCAGCTCCTCTGGAATCATCATTGCCACTCTTTAGGCTCCTGGTTAATTCTTCTACTATGACCTTGTTCCATAATGGGACATTTAATACGTCAATAGCAGGACCATCACTTCTGGAGAGGGAGTTTGAAGTTTCAGCAAAAATTGTTTTTAAATGATTCTCCCATATATGAGTCGGGATGGTGCACCTGGGGGCAGGAGTGCTATTTTTTAACATATTGAAAACCAAGTGCCAGAACAATTTGGGGTCATTCCACACCAAATCACCTGGTGCCATGTATTCTCATGACTCAGATTTTCTTCAATTTTGGGGGGAAGAAAACTTTTTTAAAAAAATTCTCCTGCACCCAATTTTGGACCAAAATATCTTTAAAAATTAATTTGTGGTTATCTCATAGGTATGTATTGTTTTTTTTTTTGAAGAAAATCTGAGTCGTGAGAGCACGGTCGAGTATGAAAAGCAGGTGATTTGGTGTGGAATGACCCTTTAGCATCATTATTTAAGAAATCGTTCAATAGTACGGACCAGGAATTATGTTCAAGCTGCCTTTTCTTCATTGCTAACAGTGCTTATACTATCTTTTCAATACAAGATAGGTTGGAGGTAAGTAACTTAGGCCAGCTTTACTATACTCTCTGTAAGAGTCCAAGATCTTTTTTCTTTCTATGACAAGCATTGATGAACCAGTTACACCCTGTGTAACTTACACTGCTTGCAGGGCAGCAGTTGAAGAAGGAGCAAAAAGGGTTTTCTTGTGTGTGTGTGTGTGTGTGTGTGTGTGTGTGTGTTTCTTTGTGGCTGATTGGCTGCTCTCCCTGTGCAAAGGTCAGAGGGGGCAGGGTTTCTGTTGAGGCAGGTGATTAGCTGTGGGAGGAGCTTATCAGAGCTTGCAGGGCAGCAGTTGAAGAAGGAGCAAAAAGGGTTTTCTTGTGTGTGTGTGTGTGTGTGTGTGTGTGTGTGTTTCTTTGTGGCTGATTGGCTGCTCTCCCTGTGCAAAGGTCAGAGGGGGCAGGGTTTCTGTTGAGGCAGGTGATTAGCTGTGGGAGGAGCTTATCAGAGCTTGCAGGGCAGCAGCTGAAGAAGGAGCAAAAAGGGTTTGATCCATCTTTTAGATTTAGGGGAGCTAGTCTCAAACGTTTGTTGGGGGAGACCTAGGTTTTTTTTGTGGGGGGAGTTATTTGTCCTGTCTTCACACTTTTTATGATGGAGGACCGCTGTAGCCACCCCCAACAACACGTTCTCAAGATGGAGGGGGAGGGAACAGCTGCAGTCGCCTGTAGTTCCTGCGCAATGTTTGCCATCTTGCCAAAGGTTGCAGGCAGCTTTACCTGCAGCAATTGCATGTTGATTGCCCTCTTAAAAGACAAAGTCCAGCAACTGGAGGAACGTGTAGCTACGCTCCAAAGAATTAGAGAGCTGGAGCTCTTCTTGGAAGCAACAGAGCACACCGTCTCCACCAAGGAGGAGACAGGGGACTCCCCTGAGAAGGACGCTAGTTCACCAACACAGGAGCCAGATATATGGAGAAACGTGACTCAAAGAAGTAGGAGGCCCAGGGTTCGCTCTGATTGTTTAGAAATACACAATCGCTTTGAGGTCCTCTCCCCTAGCATGGAAGACGAAGAGCAGACTCCATTTGAGGATCTCTCCCTCATTACAGTGGATCAGGTATATGAAGACGAGCAGCAAAGTCAGTCCTCAGGGAATGTGCAGGCGACCTTGGAGCGGACAGCTCACGGAAGAACCCCGACCAAACCTAAGAGGAGGCGTGTAGTGGTGATAGGGGATTCCCTACTGAGGGGAACAGAAGCAGTGATCTGTGGGCCTGACAAGATGTCTCGGGAAGTGTGCTGTCTCCCCGGGGCTAAGATCCAAGATGTAACTGAACGACTGCAAGGAATCATAAAACCCACTGACAAATACCCCTTCCTCTTGGTTCATGTGGGAACCAATGACACTGCAAGCAATAGCCTCCAGAAGATCAAAAGAGACTACGAGGCTCTGGGCAGGAAATTGAAGCAATTAAATGCACAAATTGTCATCTCATCTGTCCTCCCAGTTGAACGACGTGGCCCAGGGAGAGAGGGGAAAATAGTGGAAGTGAACAGCTGGCTTCGCAAATGGTGTAAACAGGAACGGTTTGGATTCTTAGATCACGGACTGCAGTTTCTTGAAGATGGACTTCTGGCAAGCGATGGGCTGCACCTCACAACGGTTGGGAGGAATGTTTTTGCCAAAAATCTCAGAAACCTCATCAGGAGGGCTTTAAACTGACTAATGTGGGGGAGGGAGACAGTGCTCCTGAAGGTAGGAGTCTATCAATTGATGAAGATGATCATCCAAATGTCATAGACCAAATGGAGCAAACAGCACGCAGACCTAGTGGTGGGAGGAAAAAATCCTTAAATAAGAGTCACGGGGGAATGATTAATGGACTTCAATGTCTGTACACTAATGCGCAAAGCATGGGAAATAAACAAGATGAGCTTGAGCTCTTGGTACAGCAAACTAAATATGACATAATAGGCATCACTGAAACCTGGTGGGATAAGTCCCACGATTGGAATGTAATAATGGGGGGATACAATCTATTTCAGAGAAACAGACCAGACAAGAAAGGAGGAGGAGTGGCGTTATATGTCAGGGATGTGTATACCTGTGAAGAGATCCAAGATTTAGAACCTCAAAGCCAAAGTGAGAGCATTTGGGTCAAAATTAAGGGAGAGAAGAATAACAGTGACCTCATTGTGGGAGTTTACTATAGATCCCCAAGCCAAACGGAGGACGTAGATGATGCCTTCCTGGAACAGATGGCCAAGCATGCAAAAGGAAGGGAGATAGTAGTAATGGGGGACTTCAGTTACCCGGATATTTGTTGGATGTCAAACTCAGCCAAGAGCATAAGGTCAAACAGATTCCTCACTGGCCTTGCAGACAACTTCATTGTCCAGAAAGTGGGAGAAGCAACAAGAGGAACAGCCATTTTAGATCTGGTCCTAACCAATGTTGATGACCTGGTTAGTGGGGTAGAAGTGGAAGGATCATTAGGCGCGAGTGATCATGCTCTTCTGAAGTTTACTATACAGCGGAAAGGAGCAGCCAAGCATACTAGGACTCAATTTCTTGACTTTAAGAAAGCTGACTTCATAAACCTTAGGGAAGTGCTGGGTGAGATCCCATGGACAGTAATACTAAAAGGAAAGGGAGTTCATGATGGCTGGGAGTTTGTTAAGAGGGAGATACTAAAAGCACAACGTCAGGCAATACCAATGAGACAGAAACATGGAAGGTGCCTAAAGAAGCCAGGGTGGCTATCTAAAGAACTTTTAACTGAGTTAAGATTAAAAAAGGATGTGTACAAAAAATGGAAAAGGGGGGAAACCACCCAAGAGGAATTCAAACAAATAGCCAGCACGTGTAGACACAAAGTCAGAAAAGCTAAAGCACAGAATGAACTCAGGCTTGCTAGAGAGGTTAAAAGCAACAAAAAAGGCTTTTATGGGTATGTCCGTAGCAAAAGGAAGAACAAAGAAACAGTGGGGTCACTCAGAGGAGAAGATGGTGAAATGCAAACAGGGGACACAGAAAGAGCTGAACTCCTCAATGCCTTCTTTGCCTCAGTCTTCTCCGATAAAGAAAACAATGCCCGACCTGAAGAATTTGGAGCAAATGATTCAGCAAAGTAAACACAGCCCAGAATAACTAAGGAGATAGTACAAGAATACTTGGCTAGTTTAGATGTATTCAAGTCTCCAGGGCCAGATGAACTGCATCCAAGAGTATTAAAAGAACTGGCAGATGTGATCTCAGAACCACTGGCAGTCATCTTTGAGAATTCCTGGAGAACAGGCGAAGTCCCGGCAGACTGGAGGAGGGCAAATGTTGTCCCTATTTTCAAAAAGGGGAAAAGAGAGGACCCAAATAATTACCGCCCAGTCAGTCTGACATCAATACCAGGGAAGATTCTGGAGCAGATCATTAAGCAAACAGTCTGTGAGCACCTAGAAAGGAATGCTGTGATCACCAATAGTCAGCATGGATTTCTGAAAAAGAAGTCATGTCAGACTAACCTGATCTCGTTTTTTGACAGAATTACAAGCCTGGTAGATGAAGGGAACGCAGTGGATGTAGCCTACCTTGATTTCAGCAAGGCATTTGACAAGGTGCCTCATGATATTCTTGTAAAGAAGCTGGTAAAATGCGGTCTTGACTATGCTACCACTCAGTGGATTTGTAACTGGCTGACTGACCGAACCCAAAGGGTGCTCATCAATGGTTCCTCTTCATCCTGGAGAAGAGTGACTAGTGGGGTGCCACAGGGTTCTGTCTTGGGCCCGGTCTTATTCAACATCTTTATCAACGACTTGGATGATGGACTCAAGGGCATCCTGATCAAATTTGCAGATGACACCAAATTGGGAGGGGTGGCTAACACCCCAGAGGACAGGATCACACTTCAAAATGACCTTGACAGATTAGAGAACTGGGCCAAAACAAACAAGATGAATTTTAACAGGGAGAAATGTAAAGTATTGCACTTGGGCAAAAAAAATGAGAGGCACAAATACAAGATGGGGGACACCTGGCTTGAGAGCAGTACATGTGAAAAGGATCTAGGAGTCTTGGTTGACCACAAACTTGACATGAGCCAACAGTGTGACGCGGCAGCTAAAAAAGCCAATGCAATTCTGGGCTGCATCAATAGGAGTATAGCATCTAGATCAAGGGAAGTAATAGTGCCACTGTATTCTGCTCTGGTCAGACCTCACCTGGAGTACTGTTTCCAGTTCAGGGCACCACAGTTCAAGAAGGACACTGACAAACTGGAACGTGTCCAGAGGAGGGCAACCAAAATGGTCAAAGGCCTGGAAACGATGCCTTATGAGGAACGGCTAAGGGAGCTGGGCATGTTTAGCCTGGAGAAGAGGAGGTTAAGGGGTGATATGATAGCCATGTTCAAATATATAAAAGGATGTCACATAGAGGAGGGAGAAAGGTTGTTTTCTGCTGCTCCAGAGAAGCGGACACGGAGCAATGGATCCAAACTACAAGAAAGAAGATTCCACCTAAACATTAGGAAGAAC
The DNA here is from genome assembly GCF_964106645.2 of Podarcis pityusensis. Classification (NCBI taxonomy): domain Eukaryota; kingdom Metazoa; phylum Chordata; class Lepidosauria; order Squamata; family Lacertidae; genus Podarcis; species Podarcis pityusensis. The sequence continues at coordinate 24,197,391 of NC_138045.1, forward strand.
TTCCTGACAGTAAGAGCTGTTCGACAGTGGAATTTGCTGCCAAGGAGTGTGGTGGAGTCTCCTTCTTTGGAGGTCTTTAAGCAGAGGCTTGACAACCATATGTCAGGAGTGCTCTGATGGTGTTTCCTGCTTGGCAAGGGGTTGGACTCGATGGCCCTTGTGGTCTCTTCCAACTCTATGATTCTATGATTCTATGATTCTATGATTCTAAGATTCTAATGGTTTTGTCACCTGAATTTACGCTAGTTGAGACCACATCCTGTAAAAGTTCAATAAGATTATCATATGCCTCAATAGAAGCTTCTACAGATTGACCTTTTTATTTTTTGATCATATTGCTGATTCCAAATTTAGCCTGGCATTAACTGCAGTAGACTGCTTTAGGTAAAGGTAAAGGGACCCCTGACCATTAGGTCCAGTCGTGAATGACTCTGGGGTTGCAGTGCTCATCTTGCTTTACTGGCCGAGGGAGCCGGCGTACAACTTCCGGGTCATGTGGCCAGCATCACTAAGCCGCTTTCTGTCGAACCAGAGCAGTGCACGGAAACGCTGTTTACCTTCCCGCCAGAACGGTACCTATTTATCTACTTGTGCTGCATGCTTTTGAACTGCTAGGTTGGCAGGAGCAGGGACCAAGCAACAGGAGCTCACCCCATCGCGGGGATTCAAACTGCCACTTTCTGATCAGCAAGCCTCCATCTAGTTCATGGTTTGGCATCCGGACTGGGGGGTGCAAGTTTATGTCCTGGGGTACAATAGAAAGAACCAAGGGCAAATGGTCACTTTCTGTCCTATTATCAATATTAAACAAATTAATTGACAGAAGAGCCTTTCTAGTTACCAGGCAATAGTCGACTGTACTTGCTCACTTGCTGGATCATCACCTTGTTGTGGTGAGTGGGCTTGCACATTCCTATGACCCTTGTGTGTGAAGCCGTCAAGAGTCTTGTACTCCCAGCAGGGTCACCCAAGGCACTAAGGTCAAAGGGGAGGAGCTAGACAAAGAATGACCCAAGAAATCCTCAACGGCATAACAGGCGGATGCTAACAAGCAGTATGTTACAATGGCTGTGAAGGCGGATGAAGGCTGCAGCAGATAGGAATCTACTGGTCGTCGTGATACTCATGCCACTGAAACAGAGCCAGGGACTTTGGATATAATATACAATTGGAGGATTGGAAAAAGATATGGAAGGAAAATATAAAATTTACAGCATGTACTGCGTTAAAAGAAAACGTTATGAAAATGATATATAGATGGTATATTATACCGGCTAAACTAGCGAAAATGTATAAAACATGTAATAAGTGTTGGAAATGTAAAGAAAAAGAAGGGACATTTTACCATATGTGGTGGGAATGTAAGAAAGTGAAGGGTTTCTGGGAAATGATATATAATGAGCTGAAGAAGATGTTGAAATATACATTTGTAAAGAAACCAGAAGCCTTTCTTTTAGGAATAACAGGAACTGAGATAAACAGAAGGGACTGTAAACTTTTCCAATATGCTGTAAAAGCGGCGAGAATATTAATGGCCCAAAAATGGAAACAGGAGGAACTACCGACCCTTGAAGAATGGAGAATGAAACTTATGGAGTATGCAGAATTGGACAAACTAACTGGGAAGATTAGATATCAACGAGATCACAAGTTCATCGAGGACTGGGGAAAATTTACAGAATATCTGAAAAATATATGTGATGATCAAATAACGCTAGTGGGGTTTAAAGAAGCTCTGTGAAAGTTTGAGGAGTATTGTAAAAAAGAGAACAAGATAGGAAGGGTATATTAAAAGGCAATATTAAATTTAGGGAATGCGTAATAAAAAAATTTAATATGGAAGATTGGCAGAGAAGCTGACGGAAGTCCAAAAGTTGAAATTTGTGAAAATGTTTGATTTGGTTATATGTGTTTAATGGAAAATCAATAAAAAATTATTACAAAAAAAAAAAGGAACAGAGCCTTTTTTTTAAAAAAAAAATATTTATTGGAGTTTACAATAAGAATAAATGTAACAGGCAGTATAACAAATATCTTAACATACTTTCACATTTTTTTTTGGACTTCCTCACATCTCCCGCTCCCACTTTCATCGTTATAACTTTTTACCAGCAATTTATTATCATATTTACATTCTTGTATCCCATCTATATATTTATAATCTTATAATTCTCAGAAAGAGTTATATTTTCTCAATCTCACTTATTATCTTAAGTCATCTAAGTTAGTGGTGCTCAATTATTTGTGATCTAGCATCCTGCTTAGCATTCACTCAAATTGCAATATTTTTGTAAATAATTCTTAAATTTCTTCCAATCCTCCTCCATCTTCTCTTCTCCCAGGTCACGAATTCTGCCGGTCATCTCAGCCAGTTCCATGTAGTCTATCAGTTGCATCTGCCATTCTTCCAGTGTGGGTAGATCTTGAGCTTTCCAGTGCTTTGCAAGTAATACCCTTGCTGCTGTTGTTGCATACATAAAAAATGTCCGGTCCTTCTTTACCACCCCTTGGCCGACAATACCCAAAAGAAAGGCCTCTGGTTTCTTTGTGAAGGTATACTTAAATACCTTTTTCAGTTCATTATAAATCATTTCCCAGAACGCCTTCACTTTAGGGCAGGTCCACCAGAGGTGGAAGAATGTTCCTTCACTCTCTTTACATTTCCAACACTTATTATCAGACAGGTGGTAAATTTTTGCAAGTTTGACTGGGGTCATATACCATCTATATATCATTTTCATTACATTTTCTTTCAAAGCATTGCATGCAGTAAAGTTCAACCCAGTACTCCACAACCTTTCCCAGTCCTCAAACATGATATTATAGCCGATGTCCTGTGCCCACCTTATCATAGCCGATTTAACCATTTCATCTTGTGTATTCCATTTTAACAGCAAGTTATACATCCTTGAAAGTACCTTAGTCTTTGGTTCTAACAATTCTGTTTCTAGTTTCGATTTCTCCACCTGGAACCCTAGTTTCTTGTCATTTTTAAAAACTTCTTTAATCTGAGCGTAATGTAACCAGTCTCGCACTTTATCCTTCATTTTCTCCAAACTCTGCAATTTCCAATTGTCTCCATCTTTTTCTAATATTTCCCAATATTTTGGCCATTTAGCCTCCATATTGGGTCTTTTTCGGGCCTTAGCTTCCAAAGGTGAAAGCCACCTTGGAGTTTTATTTTCCAGCAAGTCTTTATATTTTGTCCAGACATTAAACAGTGATTTTCTGACAATATGGTTCTTAAAGGCCTTATTTGCTTTAACCTTGTCGTACCATAAGTATGCATGCCATCCAAAAGCATTGTTAAACCCTTCCAAATCCAACACGTCAGTGTCTTCAAGAAGTAGCCAGTCTTTTAGCCAGCAGAACGCTGCGGCCTCATAGTACAACTTTAAATCTGGCAGGGCAAAGCCCCCTCTTTCTTTCGTATCGGTTAATATCTTAAACTTAATTCTGGGCTTTTTGCCCTGCCAGACAAATTTAGAAATATCTCTCTGCCACTTCTGAAAGCACTCCGTTCTGTCCAAAACCTGAAGTGTTTGAAACGAAAACAACATTTTTGGCAATACATTCATCTTGATAGCAGCAATTCGGCCTAACAAAGAAAGTTTCAATTTTGTCCAACTGTCTAAGTCTCTCTTGATTTCTGCCCAGCACTTTTCATAGTTATCCTTAAATAGACTTAGATTTTTTGCTGTTATGTTTACCCCTAGGTATTTTACTTTTTTAACCACATTAAGTTCTGTCTCTTTCTGAAACCGTTCTGACTCTGTGTCTGTCAAGTTTTTCCCCAAAACCTTAGTTTTCTGTTTATTTAATTTAAATCCCGCCACCCGACCAAAGTCATGAATCAGTTGTAATACTCTTTTCGTACTAGACTCTGGCTCCTGCAGGGTCAAAACCAGGTCATCTGCAAAAGCTTTTAGTTTATATTGTTTCTGTCCGACCTGAATTCCTTCCACCAACCGGTCCCCTCTGATCATATTCAATAGCACTTCCAGAACCGAAATAAATAACAAAGGGGAAATAGGGCAACCTTGTCGTGTTCCTTTTTCAATTTTAAACTCTTCTGTAACCACATTATTGACTATCAGTTTAGCTTTCTGCTCTGAATATATCGCCTCAATCCCATTCTCAAAACCCCGTCCCACTCCCATTTCTTTTAGGTTTCCCATCATAAATTTCCAGGAAATGTTGTCAAAGGCCTTCTCCGCGTCTATAAAAATTAAAACTGCTTTTGTGTTTATATCTGTTTGCAAAAGTTCCAAAATGTCAATAATGTTCCTTGTATTAGCAAACAAATGTCTGCCTGGGAGAAAGCCTGCCTGGTCCTTGTGAATTACTTCATTTAAAACTTTTTTAAGTCTACTTGCCAAAATGTCTGCAAATATTTTGTAATCCACATTTAAAAGAGAGATGGGACGATAGTTCTTAAGTTGTGTCTTTTCAGTTTCCGTCTTTGGTATTAATGTGATAAACGCTTCCTTCCACGACTCCGGTGCCCTCTTCCCCTCCATAATTTCATTGCTGACCTCCATCAAAGGTTGTATCAAGTAGTCTTTTAATGTCTTATAGTACTTGGAGGTCAGTCCATCTGGCCCTGGAGATTTGCCCAATTGCATGTTCTGAATGGCTTGTTCAATCTCTTGTCGTGTTATTTTACAGTTCAGGATTGTTCTATTTTCTTGTGACAATTTTGATAATCCATTTTTTGCCAAAAATTGTTTAATCTCAGCCTCGTCTTGCGGCCCTTGGGTGTATAATTTTTTAAAGTATCTCTGGATGTTTCTTCCTTCAATCTCTAAATTTGTAACCGTATTTAATCTTTGTCTTCTCTTCAACTGCCAAGCTAGCAGTTTTCCACATTTGTTCGCCGACTCAAACGTTTTTTGTTTCATTAATTTGACCTTCCACTCTATTTCCTGGTTTATCAATTTGGAATATTGTGTTTGGTAAAGTTTGATTTCTCTCAGAGTTGGCTGTGACTTCAGGTTTAATCTTAGCTTCTTCTCCAATTCTTTTATTTTGTCCAGAATCTTGTCTTTTTTCTCATTTTGTGTCCTTTTCTTTACAGCATTCTGTTGTATCAAGAATCCCCTCATTACAGCTTTACTTGCGTCCCAGACGATTCTTTTTTCCACCGTAGTATTCATATTTATCTCAAAATAGTCCTTCAAAACTTTTTGGGCCTTCTTGGTAATTTCCTGATCTCTAAGCAAATTGTCATTCATCTTCCATCTAAAAGAGCCGGTTGGTAATAGTGTCATATCCATTTTTACTGCATTATGGTCGGAGCAGGTCTTTGGGCAGATTTCCACTTTTCTAGCCTTAGGTGCCAGGCCTCTAGATATCCATATTTGGTCGATTCTTGTCCAGGTCAGTTGGGCTTCAGAAAAGAATGTTCCCTCTCTTCCTAGGGGGTTCTTTGTCCTCCAGATGTCAATCAAATCCATATTGTCTGTCATTTCAAAAAAAGTTTTAGGTAATCTGCCGTCTTTTGTAACATTTTGACTTTGTGACTTGTCCATGTTGGTTGATATGACCCCATTCATGTCTCCCATCATTATGATGTTGTTATAGTCCAGATAATCCAGCATAGTCTCATGCAACTTCTTGTAAAATTCCGATTTCCCTTCGTTAGGTGCGTAAATTCCTAATATCAAAAGTTTCTCTCCTTGGTGTTGTATCTCAATTGCCAAAATTCTTCCATGTTCATCTTTAAATAAGAATTTAGGTGACAGGCTCTCTTTCGCATATATCACCACACCTCTCTTCTTCACTCTGTCCGAAGATATAAATTCCTGGCCCAATCTTTTATTTATTAACACTTTTCTGTGGAGCCTTGTCACATGTGTTTCCTGTAAACAAATAATGTCCAATTGTTCTTTTTTTAATATATGAAATATTTTCTTCCTTTTTTCCGGAATGTTACAGCCATTTATATTCCAGCTCAAAAGTTGCAGAGACATCCTGAGTAAATCTGATTATTTTTCTAGGGGTGGTATCTTATTCACAGGGTCTTCAGGTTCCACAGGTGCCGGTACTGCCGGTACTCCAGGCCCAGAAGGTAGTTCAATTCCTTTTTGGAGGTCCTCTTCGTATGTAGACAAAAATTTGTCTCTCTCTTCCGGTGTTCTAATTTTGACCTTCTTCCCTCTAAAGGTAAAGGATATTCCTTGGGGGAATTCCCACCTAAAAGCAATTGAGTTGCTCCTTAGTAGTTTAGCAAGTTCAGAATAGGCGGCTCTGAGGTCCAACAGTTGTCTAGGAATATCTTTGTAGATTTCAATTCTTCTGTCCAAAATGTCCAGTGACTTTCCGTAGTGTAGGCCCAAAATCTTGTCCCTTTCCTCCTTTGATCTCAATGTTATCAGACAATCTCTGGGCCTCTCCTTTTTTATGAATCTTCCAAGCCTGAAAGCTGACACAATTTTAAAGTCCTTTTCCTCTAAATTCCAAAACTTGGAGAATTCTTTAGTTAAAAACTCAGCTAGGTTGCCTTCTTCTGCTTCTTGTAGCGACCTAATCCTTAGATTATTCTCACGATTTCGCAGTTCTATCATAGAAAGATAAATCTGGTGTTCCCCTACTTGTTTGGTGAGTGGTCTTACCTCTTGTTCTAAGTTTTCTAATTTTTGTCTAGTATCCTCAGCCAATTTCCGGTTTTCTGCTGTAGCCTCCGTCAACTGTCCAATTGCCTGTGTGTTCTGTGCGACTTGTCCAGTTAATTTATTTAGGCATTCTGTATTTTGATCAATCTTAGCTGTTTGCTCATCTGCTTTCTTATCCAAAGTTTCCACAGAGCCTTACTGCGAAGACTGTGCGTTGATCGGCGTGCACTGATATACACACATAAAACAAATTCGTGCACAGGCGTCTTCCAAAAACCCATCCCCATCCCAAACCCTCAAAGTCCCATGGCGATAGGCAAATGGTAACAGGGGCAGGACCATGAAACCTGGAATCCCCTAGTCATGAACAGGCACATGGGCGGTGGATACAGATTCAGTCACTCTAACTCAAGGAATGAGGCAGTTGAGCAGTTCGGCAGCTAAATCCATGACTGAACAGCCCTATTTAGGATCCACTCTGCTCACCCTGAAAAAGGGGGAGGGGCTAGAAAGGCTGCCCTAAACATAGTCTGCCTCCCTTTTTCCCTGACTGGATTACCATGCCCAGTGGGGTCACCACACAGTGGTCGTAAAAGACAATGGAACATACAGACTTTGTTGGATAACACAGATAATGAGCGTCCTGAACACAGAATTGTCATCATTGCAAGAGAATTGTGACATTTTAACATCGATACTGCAGCAGGAGAGGGACAAATGAAGGAAGAAAAAGGGGGCTACACATTGTTCTGGAAAGCTCTACCTGAACAAGAACCTCCAGTACATGGAGCAGGCTTTGCTATCAAAAATGATATTGTGACGCTCTTGTCAGAAGTCCCTACTGGCATTAATGAGCAACTATCAACCCTTCGAATAAACTCGCCAAAAACCAACAGGCCACTATTCTAAGTGCTTATGCACCAACACTGGATGCCGATGAAGACATGAAAGAAAAATTTTACTCTCAGCTGGATACCATCCTATCAGAGATACCTAAGGAGCATAAAATTATCCTCCTGGGTGACTTTAATGCAAGAGTTGGACAAGATTTTGAACTGTGGCCTGGGACTATTGGGAAAGAAGGAATTGGCAACAGCAACCAGAACAAAATCTTACTTTTGTCGATATGTTGTTATTACCAACACACTCAATAGAAAAATAAATTTAAAATATCTTGGGAGGCACCTTCGGTCAAACCACTGGCACCTCTTAGACTATGTAATTGTCCGAGCTGAAGATCGCTCCTTACTAGAGCTATGACGAGTGCTGATGATTGCTGGGCAGATCACCAATTAATATGCTCCATGATGGCTATCAAGATGGCTTCAAGGAAGGAAACCAAGCCGCAAAATGAACACTCAAGCGCTTCAAGAGCCCATTAAGCAGGATTGCCTCCAAACAACTCTTAAGGACTATCTGCTTTCGGAATTCCCAAATGACACTGAGGAACACTGGACGAAGCTAAAAACTGTTGAATGGTCACTTTAAAATGTGAAGGTTCATTATTGCTTCACAAGTTGTGTATGTCTTTAAGGGCCAGGGCCAGCGCAAATAACGAGACCCAGTCTTACAGCTGTGAAACATAGCAGGTGCTGCTAGGTTGTGTTAATTAAGCTGTGTCAGCATTTGGGCATAGTATATAAGGAGCAGCACCTAGCTCTCTCCTTACCCTGGGGGATGGGTTGGTGGTTGGGTCATGTTTGTTGTTGATGTATTTAGTGTATAAGGAGTTTTTGTTTTTGTTATTTAAACCTTGTTTAAGTTATTTTTTAGTCCCTTTTTAATGCATGGTCTCCCCAGCAAGCTCTCTGCAGTGCTGTTGTTGTTTAGTTGTTTAGTCGTGTCCGACTCTCCGTGACCCCATGGACCAGAGCATGCCAGGCACTCCTGTCTTCCACTGCCTCCCGCAGTTTGGTCAGACTCATGTTTGTAGCTTCGAGAACACTGTCCAACCATCTCGTCCTCTGTCGTCCCCTTCTCCTTGTGCCCTCCATCTTTCCCAACATCAGGGTCTTTTCCAGGGAGTCTTCTCTTCTCATGAGGTGGCCAAAGTATTGGAGCCTCAGCTTCACAATCTGTCCTTCCAGTGAGCACTCAGGGCTGATTTCCTTCAGAATGGATAGGTTTGATCTTCTTGCAGTCCATGGGACTTTCAAGAGTCTCCTCCAGCACCAGAATTCAAAAGCATCAATTCTTCGGCGATCAGCCTTCTTTATGGTCCAGCTCTCACTTCCATACATCACTACTGGGAAAACCATGGCTTTAACTATACAGACCTTTGTTGGCAAGGTGATGTCTCTGCTTTTTAAGACGCTGTCTAGGTTTGCCATCGCCTTTCTCCCAAGAAGCAGGCGTCTTTTAATTTCGTGACTGCTGTCACCATCTGCAGTGATCATGGAGCCCAAGAAAGTAAAATCTCTCACTGCCTCCATTTCTTCCCCTTCTATTTGCCAGGAGGTGATGGGCCCAGTGGCCATGATCTTCGTTTTTTTGATGTTGAGCTTCAGACCATATTTTGCGCTCTCCTCTTTCACCCTCATTAAAAGGTTCTTTAATTCCTCCTCCCTTTCTGCCATCAAGGTTGTGTCATCTGCATATCTGAGGTTGTTGATATTTCTTCCAGCGATCTTAATTCCGGCTTGGGATTCATCCAGCCCAGCCTTTCGCATGATGAATTCTGCATATAAGTTAAATAAGCAGGGAGACAATATACAGCCTTGCCGTACTCCTTTCCCAATTTTGAACTCTGCAGCACTACTAAACTGCAAATAGCCAACAAAAACATCCATTATTGCAGCCTGTGAACGAACTATTGGATACCAAACCAAGAAACACCAGGACTGGTTTGATGAGAATACAGTGAGATTTGAAGGCATTATTGACAAGAAAAGGAAGGTCTTTCAGATCTGGCAAAGAGATAGAAACTGCGCCACTAAGAAAAAAACCTATGCCAACGCTAAGGCTGAGGTTCAAAGACGAACCAGAGAACTCAAGAACACGTGGTGGATAAAATAAAGCTCAAGAGATCCCGCACTTAGCCGACACTCATGATGCACAGTTTCTTTAAAGCCACAAAGACCATCTATGGGCATATGCCCCCTACGCTCAACAGACGGTACCACACTTCTAAAAGATAAAGAAGCTATTGCACTATGCTGGAAAGAACATTACCAGCATCTCCTTAACCACAACTCACCCGCAGCTGCTGAGGTCCTTTCACAAATTTTGCAAAAACCAATTAGAGATGAGCTTGCAGTATCTCCAAATTTGGGTGAGTTGTGTACAGCTATTAACCAAATGAAAAACAACAAAGCCAGCGGACCTGATGGGATACCTGCCAAGGTCTTCAAAGTGGGTGGAACTGAACTTGCACAACAACTTCACAAGCTCATTGGAAAAATCTGGGGGAGAGGAGATCCCAGCAGACTTTAGGGATGCCAAAATTATCACCCTCTTTTAAAAAGGTGATAAGACACGATTGCAGAACCTATCAAGGCATCCTTTTTTATATGCGGTTGGCAAAATTCTTGCAAGGATCATAGCAAACAATCTCTTAACAATATCCGAGGTGACCCTTCCTGAATCCCAAAATGGTTTTCGGCCTTCTAGGGGGACAGTGGACATGATTTTCACCGCTTGACAGCTTCAAATGCAGAGAGCAAAACCAGCCACTGTATATGGCATTTATTGACCTGACTAAGGCCTTCGACCAGGGTGGATAAAAATCAATGATATTTTTTAAAAAATATAAAATCAGATTTATTTTTTGAAATTGGATTTTTTTTTATTTAAATTGGATTTTTTTAAAAAAATGTTTTTGGAGGAAAAATCTTTCTAAAGATAGTTTTCTATTTAAGTTACGTTATAGTTCAAAAGCTATTCATCAGGAAATAAGGATTTGTTTTTAATTATGTAGTATGAGGTTTTATATGCAATGTTTAATTTTTTTGGTAAATGAATTCCATTAATCCATTCACAATGTCATGATCTTCCAGAAGTTTCTGTAAGATTATTTGGGACAGTTTTTCTAATGAGAAGATATAAACACAGATGCTTGCTTTTGCAGTTCTCAAAAGTGTGAATTTGTGTCTACAGAGATAACATGCCTTTTCATCTCTCAAGAAAATAAATTAATGCTGAACTATAAAATAACTGAACAGGAGGTAGAAGGTGCCATTCAGAATATGCAACTAGGTAAATCTCCAGGACCGGATGGACTGACTTCTAGATACTACAGATCCTTGAAAGAATGGCTAGTACAACCTTTAAAGGAAGTCTATAACGAAATAATGGGTGGGAAAAGGGCACCAGAGTCATGGAAAGAAGCGTAGATTACACTTGTACCGAAAATAGAGACTGAAAAGACCCAGCTTAAGAACTACCGCCCCATATCACTGCTCAATGTGGATTACAAAATCTTTGCAGACATTTTGGCTAAAAGACTAAAAAAAGTGTTAGTGGAAGAGATTCATAAAGATCAAGCAGGCTTTCTCCCGGGTAGACATTTGTCTGACAATGTGAGAAACATAATCAATATTTTAGAAAAACTACAAGTGAATATAAATACCAAGGCAGTTTTGATATTTGTGGACGCGGAGAAAGCCTTTGACAATATTTCTTGGAGTTTCATGAAGAAGAACCTACAGGGGATGGGGGTAGGCCAAGGCTTTGAAAATGGTATAAGTGCAATTTATTCAGAACAAAAGGCTAAATTAATTGTAAATAATGTGGTGACGGAGGAATTTAAGATAGAAAAAGGGACACGACAAGGTTGCCCAATCTCCCCATTGCTTTTTATATCGGTCCTGGAGGTCCTGCTGAATATGATCAGAAGGGACCAATTGGTTAAAGGTATACAAGTCGGAGCTAAACAGTACAAATTGAGAGCATTTGCAGATGACTTAGTATTGACATTACAGGAGCCAGAATCTAGTACTAAAAGGGTTTTGGAACTGATTCAAGAATTTGGTCAGGTTGCAGGATTTAAACTGAATAAGTTAAAAACCAAGGTTTTAGAGAAAAACTTAACTGCGATTGAGAGAGAGAGAGGTTTCAGAATGAGACAGGTTTAACAGTGGTTAAGAAAGTGAAATACCTGGGGATTAACATGACAGCAAAAAATGGGAATCTATTTAAAGACAACTATGAAAAATGCTGGGCTGAAGTGAAAAAAGACTTAGAAATTTGGTCAAATTTGAAGCTTTCACTGCTAGGCCGCATTGCTGCGATAAAAATGAATGTATTGCCTAGAATGTTGTTTTTGTTTCAAACATTGCAAATTGTGGACAAAATGGATTGCTTCAAGAAGTGGCAGAGAGACATTTCTAGATTTCTTTGGCAGGGCAAGAAGCCCAGAATAAAATTTAAGATATTAACTGATGCAAAGGAAAGGGGTGGATTTGCCCTGCCAGACTTTAAACTTTATTATGAATCAGCAGCTTTTTGCTGGCTGAAAGAATAGCTGCTTCTTGAAAATACAGACATTTTGGATTTCGAAGGTTTTAACAACATCTTTGGATGGCATGCATATCTGTGGTATGATAAGGTCAAAGCACATAAAGCATTCAAGAACCATATTGTCAGGAAAGCATTGTTTAATGTCTGGATAAGATATAAGGATTTATTGGAAAACAAAACCCCAAGGTGGTTGTCACCGATGGAAGCAAAAGCACAGAAAAAGCTCAATATGGAGGCCAAATGGCCGAAATATTGGGAAATTCTGGAACAAGAGGGAGATAGACTGAAATTGCAGAGTTTTGAGAAACTAAAAAACAAAGTGCGAGATTGGCTTCATTATTATCAGATAATGGAGGCATATAATTCGGACAAGAAAATTGGTTTCCAGGTGGAAAAATCAAAATTAGAAACAGAACTGTTAGAACCCAAAACTAAGATTTTGTCAAAGATGTATAACTTGCTGTTGAAATGGAATACTCAGGATGAAACGGTGAAATCTGTTATGATTAAATGGGCACAAGATGTTGGACATAACATAATGATGGCTGACTGGGAACAGTTATGGACCACAGGTATGAAGTTTACGGCATGCAATGCCTTAAGAGAGAATATTATGAAAATGATATACAGGTGGTACATGACCCCAGTCAAGCTTGCAAAAATCTACCATTTGCCTGATAATAAATGTTGGAAATGTAAAGAAACTGAAGGTAAATTCTTTCACCTTTGGTGGACGTGCCCAAGGATTAAGGCTTTCTGGGAGATGATCTATAATGAATTGAAAAAGGTATTTAAATATACCTTCTTGAAGAAACCAGAAGCCTTTCTCCTGGGCATAGTCGGCCAATTGGTGCCAAAGAAGGACAGAACTTTTTTTATGTATGCCACAACAGCAGCAAGAATACTCATTGCAAAGTATTGGAAGACACAAGATCTACCCACTCTGGAAGAATGGCAGATGAAGGTGATGGACTATATGGAACTGGCGGAAATGACTGGCAGAATCTGAGACCAGGGAGAAGAGTCGGTGGAAGAAGATTGGAAGAAATTTAAAGACTATTTACAGAAATATTGTAAAATTAATGAATGTTAGAATGATGTTGGATAGAAATTAAGTGGTTTTCAGCTGTAATACTATAAGGGAATATGAAAAATGGATTATTAATAGGTAAAAATTTAACGTTACAATGTTTGAAGATTAAAGACTAGGATAAACTAGGATAAACAAAGAGGGTAACAAGAATAGACCAAATCTGGACAACTAGTGGACTGGCCCCTAAAATTAAAAAAGCGGTGATTTGCCCGAAAATCTGCTCTGACCACAATCCAGTAAAGATTGAAGTGACATCAACGCCAATTGGGGCCTTCAGATGGGGGATGAATGACTCCTTATTCAGGAATGAGGAAATTATCAAAAAGGCTCAGAAGAATTTGAGAGACTATTTTGAAATAAATTTGAATACTATGACAGAAAAAAGAGTGATTTGGGATGCTAGTAAAGCGGTGATGAGAGGATTTTTGATACAACAAAATGCAATTAGGAAAAGATATCAAAACGAGAAGAGAGAAAAAAATTTGGAGAAAATTAAAGATGGAGAAAAAAGACTGAGAGCGAAACCGAACTCACAGGAGATTTTAAAAGAGATAAAGCTATACCAAGTACAATATATGAAATTGATGAACCAGGAGATAGAATGGAAGATCAAACAGATGAAACAAAAGACTTTCGAATCGGCAAATAAATGTGGGAAGTTACTGGCCTGGCAAATGAAAAAAAGACAAAAGCTGAATACGATTACGAACTTGGTTGTAGAAGGGAAGAATATTCAGAATCCTGGAGAGATTCGGAAGTGCTTTCAGAATTATTTTAAACAGTTATATACGCAGGAGACGCAGAAAGAACTGGACATTGACCGATTTTTGGAAAATAATGGATTACAAAAAATATCTCAAGACAGTAAATCAATATTGAACTCTACAATATCTGACCAAGAAGTGGAAGGAGCCATTCAGAATATGAAATTGGGCAAATCTCCAGGGCCGGATGGACTAACTGCAAAGTACTACAAAACTTTGAAAGAATGGTTACTGCAACCGTTGAAAGAACTTTGTAATGAAATACTACGGGGAGGAAAAGCACCCGAGTCATGGAAAGAAGCATACATTACACTTATACCAAAAACCGAAGGGGAGAAGACACAGTTGAAGAACTACCGTCCCATATCCCTATTAAATGTGGATTACAAATTTTTTGCCGAAATTATGGCTAAAAGACTAAAAAATGTATTGGTAAAAGAGATTCATAAAGACCAGGTGGGCTTTCTCCCTGGGAGACATCTGTCAGACAATACTAGGAACATTATTGATATTTTGGAAAAATTGCAAGTTAATATCAATACTAAAGCTGTCTTAATATTTGTAGATGCAGAGAAAGCGTTTGATAACATTTCTTGGAGCTTTATGAAGAAAAATTTGCAGGGGATGGGGGTAGGCCAAAGTTTCGTAAATGGTATAAGTGCAATTTATTCGGAACAAAAAGCTAAGCTTATTGTGAACAATGTAGTTACAGAAGAATTTAAGATAGAGAAAGGAACAAGACAGGGTTGCCCAATCTCCCCATTGCTTTTTATATCGGTCCTCGAGGTTCTGCTCAATATGATTAGAAAAGACCAATTGGTCAAAGGTATACAACTCGGAGCTAAACAGTACAAATTGAAAGCTTTTGCCGATGATTTAGTTTTGACATTACAGGAGCCAGAAGCTAGTACAAAAAGAGTGTTACAATCAATCCAAGAATTTGGTCAAGTAGCAGGTTTTAAATTAAACAAGATGAAAACCAAGGTATTAGAGAAAAATCTTACAGAGATAGAGAAGGAGAGGTTTCAGAAAGAGACAGGATTAACAATTGTTAATAAAGTGAAATATCTAGGGGTAAATATGACTGCCAAAAATGTGAATCTGTTTAAAGATAATTATGAAAAATGTTGGTCAGAGGTGAAGAAGGATTTAGAAATATGGTCAAAATTGAAGTTATCATTGTTGGGCCGAATTGCAGCGATAAAGATGAATGTATTGCCTAGAATGTTGTTTTTGTTCCAAACATTACAAATTGTGGATAAAATGGACTGTTTCAAGAGGTGGCAAAGAGATATTTCCAAATTTATCTGGCAGGGCAAAAAGCCTAGAATAAAATTTAAGATACTTACAGACGCAAAGGAAAGAGGGGGATTTGCCCTGCCAGATCTTAAACTTTACTATGAATCAGCCGCTTTTTGTTGGCTGAAAGATTGGCTACTTCTTGAAAATGTGGACATTTTAGATTTAGAAGGTTTCGATAATGTGTTTGGGTGGCATGCATATTTATGGTATGACAAAGTTAAAGCGCATAAGGCCTTCAAGAATCATATTGTCAGGAAAGCATTATTCAATGTTTGGGTGAGATATAAGGATTTGTTGGAAAGTAAAACACCAAGGTGGCTGTCACCAATGGAGGCTAAGGCTTTGAAAAAAACAAATATGGAGACAAACTGGCCAAAATATTGTGAAATTTTAGAACAAGTTGGAGATAAATTAAAATTGCAGAGCTTTGACAAATTAAAAACTAAAGTTCGAGATTGGCTGCATTATTATCAAATAAGGGAGGTTTTTAACTTAGATAAAAAGATTGGCTTCCAGGAGGAAAAATCTAAACTGGAAACGGAACTGTTAGAACCTAAAACTAAAAATCTGTCAAGAATGTATAATCTGCTGTTGAAATGGAATACACAGGATGAAATGGTTAAATCTGCTATGATTAAATGGGCGCAAGATTTTGGACATAATATTATGTTTGTTGACTGGGAACGGTTATGGACCACAGGTATGAAATTTACGGCCTGTAACGCCTTAAGAGAAAATATAATGAAAATGATTTACAGGTGGTACTTAACCCCAGTCAAGCTAGCAAAAATTTACCATCTGCCTGATAATAAATGTTGGAAATGTAAAGAAAATGAAGGTACTTTCTTTCACCTTTGGTGGACGTGCCCAAAGATCAAGGCCTTCTGGGAAATGATATATAATGAACTAAAAAAGGTATTGAAATATACTTTCTTGAAGAAACCAGAGGCCTTCCTCTTGGGCATGGTCGGCCAATTGGTGCGAAGGGAAGACAGGAACTTCTTTATGTATGCGACAGCAGCGGCAAGAATACTTATTGGGAAATACTGGAAGACACAAGAATTGCCTACCCGAGAAGAATGGCAGAGAAAAGTGATAGACTATATGGAACTGGCTGAGATGACCGGCAGAATTCGAGATCAAGAAGAAGGGTCGATGGAAGAAGACTGGAAAAAATTTAAAACATATCTTCAGAAATATTGTAATATAAAAGAATGTTAGAAAAGGTCGGAGAAGAATATTAGACCGTATTGGCAGACAGAGTATAATGGAATAAGTAAATATGAAGTGTCAAAAAAAAAAAAAAAAAAAAAAGATAGAGGAGAATTAAACATTTTTGAATGTTAAAATAAGTAAATGAAAAGAAGGTTAGAAGGATTTGTTGGAGATACGATTCAAATTAGAATACAAAGCAGAGAAGTGAGAGGAAGTCACGGAAATAAGCAAATGGGAAAACGGTTCTAATGGTTTAATTTGATTTTTTTTTGTTACTTTTTTATTGTGATTTTTTGTCTTTTGTATTTTTCTTTGTATTGTGTGTTTTTCTGGTAGGATGTATGTGATTTGTAGGATGTATGTGATATGTTTTTCTTCTTTTTTACTTTTTTCTTTTTCTGTAATCTTAAAATTGGAATAAATATTTTAAAAAAAAAACAAAAAACAAAGAGGGTAAGGATTTGCTGAACCAACAAACTGAACTGGAATACAAAAAAGGGAGGCGTGAGGAGGTCTGGGAAACAAGCTAATGAAAAATAAGTAATGGAAAGATTGAGTTGTTTTTAACTATTTTTATTTTGTATTTTTTCTTTTTTTCTTTTTCATTTTGTAATATTGTGAAAACCTTAATAAATATCTTTTTAAAAAAAAAAAAACCAGAGACTGAGCCTGAAACAGAGGCAGAGCCACAGCCACAGCCTGAGTCTAAAACAGTCCTTGATAGAGTGCCAGAGCCAGAGCCAGAGCGAGACCCTGAATCAGAGTCAGAGTGAGACCATGAATCAGAGCCAGAGCCAGAGCCTCATTCAGAGCCAGAGCCAGAGCCAGAGCCAGAGCCAGAGCCAGAGCCAGAGCCAGAGCCAGAGCCAGAGCCAGAGCCAGAGCCAGAGCCAGAGCCAGAGCCAGAAATAGGGCTTGATAAGAGAGAACATGATGAAAATGCCTCATAGGTGGTACCTCACTCCTTCCAGATGATCAAGAATGTATAAAAATTTGGCAAATGCTTCTTGGAGATGTGGAGGAAATAACGGTGACATGAGCCACATGTGGCGGACGTGTGAAAAGATTAAGATTTTTTTTGGGGGGGGGGGGAATATATGATGAATTAAAAAAGATGATGGGGATAACTTTTACGGAAAAAAACGGAGGCATTTCTATGAAGTATTTTAGATAAAGAGATCCCAAAAAATCTAAGAGAGGTATTCTTGTATGCAACCGCAGCAGCTCATATACTTGTGGCCAAGGGATGGAAAGATCACGAGGCTCCAAAAATAACAGATTGGCAAATCAAATTACAGGAACTGGTGGAGACGGCTCAATTGATTAGCAAACTCAGACGAATCTCAAAGCAAAAATTTGCAGAAAAATGGGATGGTTATACAAGATATGTTCAAAAATACAATAATAGTTTTGACTCCGTGCTAGCATTCGAGTGATAAAGGAACTAAAAGGAGGTGGGCAACAATTAAGGATTTATTATGTTTTCAGAATGTATTGGAAAATTTATATAGAAAGGATGATTGTTTTGTGTACATTCCATTGTAAGAATGAAAACAGAGCCAGAGCCAGAGCCACAGCCACAGCCTAAGTCTGAAACAGTCCTTGATAGAGTGCCAGAGCCAGAGCCAGAGCGAGACCCTGAATCAGTGCCAGAACCAAGCCCTCATTCAGAACCAGAGCCTGAGAAAGAGCCAGAGCCAGAACCAGAGCAACAGCCACAGCCTGAGTCTGAGTCTGAAACAGCCCTTGATAGAGAGCCAGAATCAGAGAATCAGAATCAGAGTCAGAACCAGATCTTCGGTAAAGACGTGGTCTGGTCTTAGCGCAACTGCTCCTCCCACCCGTGATAACAGAGATTGGGTGTTCCAATACATCCCCCCGTAGGGAACCTGCCCCAGCCATTCTGTTCGCTCAGGCCCCCTCCCAGGCAGCCCTGACCCTTTCCCCTTAAAAAGCAAAATACAAGCTATACAATAACCTAAAAAAATAGTAAAAGTAAAAACAAAGCAAGAAACAATTATGTTAAACTGAAAGTAATCCCCGCCCCCAACTAAACATTTGTCCCACCCCAGAAAGAAAATAACAACAACAACAACAACAACAAACCACCGTTTGAGGTGCAACAGAGACACAGCCAGAGACAGAGCGAGACCCTGAATCAGTGCCATAATCAAGCCCTCATTGAGAACCAGAGCCTGAAAAAGAGCCACAGCCCGAACCAGAGCAACAGCCCCAGCCACAGCCTAGAGCCACAGCCTGAGTCTGCAACAGTACTTGATACAGTGCCGGAGCCTGAAACAGAGACACAGCCTCAAACAGAGCCTGAGCCTGAAACAGAGGCAGAGCCACAGCCACAGCCTGAGTCTGAAACAGTGCTTCATAGAGTGCCAGAGCCAGAGCCAGAGCGAGAATCTGAATCAGAGTCAGAGTGAGACCATGAATCAGAGCCAGAGCCTGAGAAAGAGCCAAAGCCAGAACCAGAGCAACAGCCATAGCCACAGCCTGAGTCTGAAACAGTCCTTTGTATTTTTTCTTTTTTTCTTTTTCATTTTGTAATATTATGAAAACCTTAATAAATATCTTTTTTATAAAAAAAAACAGAGCCTGAGCCTGAAACAGAGGCACAGCCACAGCCACAGCCTGAGTCTAAAACAGTCCTTGATAGAGTGCCAGAGCCAGAGCGAGACCCTGAATCACAGTCAGAGTGAGACCATGAATCAGAGCCAGAGCCAGAGCCTCATTCAGAGCCAGAGCCAGAGCCAGAGCCCAGAGCCCAGAGCCCAGAGCCCAGAGCCCAGAGCCAGAACCCAGATCGTGTTGCAGTAGTCCAAGTGGGATAAAACTAGCGTATGCACCACTCTGGCAAGACAGTCTGTGGGCAGGTAGGGTCTCAGCCTGCATACCAGATGCAGCTGGTAGACAGCTGCCCTGGACACAGAATTCACCTGCACCTCCATGGACAGCTGTGAGTCCAAAGTGACTCCCAGGCTGCACACCTGGTCCTTCAGGGGCACAGTTGCTCCATTCAGGACCAGGGAGTTCCCCACACCTGCCTGCCCCCTGTTCCCCAAAAAGAGTACTTCTGTCTTGTCAGGATTCAACCGCAATCTGTTAGCCACCATCCATCCTCCAACTGCCTCCAGGCACTCGCATAGGACCTTCACCGCCTTCACCGCTTCCGATTTGAAAGAGAGGTAGAGCTGGGTATCAGCCTCACACTGATGAACACCCAGCCCAAACCCCTTGATGATCTCTCCCAGTGTCTTCATATAGATATTAAAAAGCACGAGGGACAGGACGAAACCCTGGGGCACCCCACAAGTGAGTGCCGAGGGGTCTGAACACTCACCCCCCCCCCACAACCGCATTCTAGAAACGACCCAGGAAGAAGGAGCGGAACCATTGTATAAGAGTGCCCCCAGCTCCCAGCTCCTCTAGACGGTGCAGAAGGATGTTACGGTCGATGGTCTCAAAGGCAGCTGAGAGATCCAGCAGAACTAGGAAACAGCTTTCACTTTTGTCCCTAGCCCGCCGGAGATCATCAACCAACACGACCAAGGCAGTTTCAGTCCCATGATGAGGCTTGAATCCTGATTGGAAGGGATCCAAACGCTCAGCATCCTCCAGGCGTGCTTGGAGTTGTTCAGCAACCATCTGCTCAATCACCTTGCCCAAGAATGGAAGATTTGAGACTGGGCGAGAGTTGGCCATATTGGCCAGGTCTAAAGATGCTTTTTTAAGAAGCGGTTTAATGACCGCCTCTTTCAGCGGGTCTGGGAAGTCTCCCTCACAGAGGGAAGCATTCACCACCCCGCAGAGCCCATTGCCCAGCCCTTCCTGGCTCGCTTTTATTAGCCAGGATGGGCAAGGATCAAGGAGACGGGTGGTTGGTTTCATTCGTACAAGTAGTCTGTTCACATCCTCAGAGGGAACAGATTGGAAGTGATTCCATGCAATGTGACCAGACAGGACTCTATGTGCTGGTCCTGGGGGCTATCCAAGGGGCGAGGTCCGGGTCCAGTACGAGGTCGATGGTGCAATATGAAGGCAGTCCGTAGAAGTTGAAGCTGGGTGCAGGGCAGGGCGTCGGGTGAGGTCAGGAGCTCCGGCAGAGAAGCAGGTCAGGGATCAGGCTGGAACTGACAACCAACGATGTTGCTCCCGCAACTTGGGACTGGGGCAGGCTGGCTTTTATCTCCCCCGAGGCATAGGGCGGCCCCGTTCCTCAGGTGACTCGCTTCTCCTGGCCTGGAGGCGAGCACTCCTCCTGCGGGAACTTAGTTCCCTCCGCCTGTCTGCCCTGAGCCTCTGCAGCTCAGGAGAGGCTGGAGGGTTACCGCACCCAGAGGCAACCTCAGCTTCCTCTGACGGGGCTGAGGGTGGAGCACCTGCAGGCAATGGATCCTCCATCACCTCAGGAGCCAGAGCAGACTCAGCTGGTGCCTGCAGCTGATGATCCAGCACAAGTGAGGACCCTTCAGGCTCATGCCCCAGCCCCGGCTCAGCTGGTTCTGGAGGCGGGGAATC
This sequence comes from Podarcis pityusensis, assembly GCF_964106645.2. Taxonomy (NCBI): domain Eukaryota; kingdom Metazoa; phylum Chordata; class Lepidosauria; order Squamata; family Lacertidae; genus Podarcis; species Podarcis pityusensis. The sequence goes on from NC_138045.1 coordinate 24,218,363, forward strand.
CTGTGCAGGCTGGGATCCCTCAGGTTCAGCATCCGAATCCGATTCCCAGGCCATCACACTCTAGCACTCTCCCGCCCCGGCCCTGCTCCCACGGTGATGTCTACCTCTTTCCAAATCTGAGCGACTTTATCTGCAAAAAATTTTGCAAAAGCATTGCAGGAGATCTTGTGGTCCCTACCAGGCCCCGGTGATGAAGATGGTTCCGATAGATTGCGAGCCACCTGAAAGAGTCTCCTGCTGCTGTTTTCTGCAGATGCAATAGAGGCGGTGAAGAAGCTCCTCTTCGCCGTCGCCATCGCCACTTGGTAGGCCCGACGTTGAGCTCTAACCCGTGTCCGGTCTGACTGAGAATGAGTTTTTCGCCACCGGAGCTCTAGCCGTCTCAACGATTGTTTCATCGCCCCCAGCTCCGGGGAAAATCACAGGGCTGTCCGGGCTCCATGCAATCGGAGACGGCGCTTCAGAGCCAGACAGTCGAAAGCCATGGTTAACTCCGCATTCCAGTGGGTCACCGGGGAATCAGCTGAAAGGCCATCAACATGGGATAAAACATCCCCTACCACTCTCTGGAAGCCATTTAGATCCATTAAGTGACGGGGGCAGACCATCCAAATCGGTCCCACCTCCATGCAGAGGGGAAGGGTCGCGGAGAAGTCCAGTTGCACTTTGTGTCAGATCACCAACGTCCATAGAGGTGAACACCAGGTCTAAGGCATGTCCACGGCTATGAGTTGTGCCAAACTTATTTAGGGACAGCCTCATGGAGGCCATGCTTTCCACAAAGTCCCCAACGGCCCCTGGTAAGTTCGTGTCGGCAGGGATGTTGAAATCCCCTCGGACAAGCATACTAGGTGTCCAGAGGAGCACATCTGCCACGACCTGAAGCAGCTCGGGCAGGGAATCCTTGGTGCAGCGGGGAGGTCGGTACACCAAAAGGAATCCTGTACTGCCCCTATTGCCCATCTTCCAGAACTTGCACTCAGAAAACAGGACACCTGGTGCAAACTAATGACTTCCTAAAAATCACTGCAACCACCAGCCCACATGACCTGGGTTGCTGTGCATAAGAGAAACCTGGTGGACAAGCAGTGGCAAGTACAGGCCCATCTGCTTCATCCAACCAAGTCTCTGTCAAACATGCCAGGTCAAGTCCTTCATCCACAATCAGGTGGGGGGGGTGGCAATGGTCTTATTCATCATTGACCTGGCATTGCACAGCAACACTTTCAGGTCATGTGGGTTTCCCTTGCTCATTCCAGTATCCTTCAGGTTAGGACCAGACCCGGAGGCAGGGATGGTCCTCAAAAAATGACTAAGCCTGCCTCCTCGGTAAAGACGTGGTCTGGTCTTAGCGCAACTGCTCCTCCCACCCGCCATAACAGAGATTGGGTGTTCAAATACATCCCCCCCGTAGGGAACCTGGCCCAGCCATTCTGTTGGCTCAGGCCCCCTCCCAGGCAGCCCTGACCCTTTCCCCTTAAAAAGCAAAATACAAGCTATACAATAACCTAAAAAAATAGTAAAAGTATAAACAAAGCAAGAAAAAATTATGCTAAACTTAAAGTAATCCCCGCCCCAACTAAACATTTGTGCCACCCCAGAAAGAAAATAACAACAACAACAACAAACCACCGTTTGAGGTGCAACAAATTAATAACGCTTTCAAAACATTTAAAAACATTTTCGCCACTTGCTGCAGATAGCTGTTCAAAGTATGTGTGGTCCCCGCCCACTAGGCCCGATGGAATTGGCTTGCAGGAGGGAGCGGTCTTGCAAAAAAAAAAACAATCACAGCAGCCGCAGTGTCCCAAGGCATTCCTGGAGCTTCTCAAGCTGAGGAGGTTACTATGGGACCCGCCCCCTAGGCCAGATGGAATTGGCTTGCAGCTAGATACACTGAAGGAGCCTGAAACAGAGACACAGCCAGAAACTAAGCCAGAAACTAAGCCACAGCCACAGCCACAGCCACTTCTTGATACAGCGTCAGAACCTGAAACAGAGACACAGCCAGAGACAGAGAGAGACCATGAATCAGTGCCAGACCCAAGCCCTCATTCAGAACCAGAGCCTGAAAAAGAGCCACAGCCAGAACCAGAGCAACAGCCACAGCCACAGCCTAGAGCCACAGCCTGAGTCTGCAACAGTACTTGATACAGTGCCGGAGCCTGAAACAGAGATACAGCCTCAAGCAGAGCCTGAGCCTGAAACAGAGGCAGAGCCACTGCCACAGCCTGAGTCTGAAACAGTGCTTCATAGAGTGCCAGAGCCAGAGCCAGAGCGAGACCCTGAATCAGAGTCAGAGTGAGACCATGAATCAGAGCCAGAGCCTCATTCAGAGCCAGAGCTGAAAGAAAGCCAGAGCCAGAGCCAGAAATAGGGCTTGATAAAGGGCCGGAAAAAGAGCTGGGCCAGCCACAGCCACAGCCTGAGTCTGCAACAGTACTTGATACAGTGCCGGAGCCTGAAACAGAGACACAGCCTCAAACAGAGCCTGAGCCTGAAACAGAGGCAGAGCCACAGCCACAGCCTGAGTCTGAAACAGTTCTTGATAGAGCGCCAGAGCCAGAGCGAGACTCTGAATCAGAGTCAGAGTGAGACCATGAATCAGAGCCAGAGCTGAAAGAAAGCCAGAGCCAGAGCCAGAGCCAGAGCCAGAGCCAGAGCCAGAGCCAGAGCCAGAGCCAGAGCCAGAGCCAGAGCCAGAGCCAGAGCCAGAGCCAGAGCCAGAGCCAGAAATAGGGCTTGATTCAAGGCCGGAGCGCAAAACATAGCTGCAGCCACAGCCTAGAGCCACAGCCTGAGTCTGCAACAGTACTTGATACAGTGCCGGAGCTGGAGCTGGAGCCAGAGACACAGCCAGAGACACAGCCAGAGCCAGAACAAAACCCTAATTCAGAACCAGAGCCTGAAAGAGAGCCAGACCCTGAAACATAGCTGGGTCAGAGGCAGAGGAAGAGCCATCATGAGACCCTGAATCAGAGTCAGAACCAGATCTTCATTCAGAACCAGACCCTGAAAGAGAGCCAGAGCCACAGACAGAGCCACAGACGGAGCCTAGAGCCACAGCCGAGATCCACAGCCTGAGTCTGAAATAGTGCTTGATAGAGTGCTGGATCCTGAAACAGAGACACTGTCTGAAACTGAGCCTGACGCTTAAACGTAGCCAGGGGCAGAGGGAGAGGCAGAACCTGATACAGTGCTTGATACAGCATAGGAGCCTGAAGCAGAGACACAGCCAGATCCAGAGACACAGCCAGAGCCAGAACAAAACCCTAATTCAGAACCACAGCCTGAAAGAGAGCCAGAGCCATAAACAGTGCTTGAAACAGCGTTGGAGCCTGAAACAGAGAACCAGCGCGAAACAGAGACAAAGGCTGAGACACAGGCCGAGCCTGAAACAGAGCTAGAGTAAGTGCTAGAGCCAAAGACTGAGACAAAGCCTAATAAAGAGCAGAAGCCTGAGCCTGAGCCTGAAACAGTGCTTGATACAGTGCCAGAGCCTCAAACAGAACCAGAGCCACAGCTACAGCCATAGTGCCACAGCCTGAGTCTGCAACAGTGTTTGATACAGCGCCGGAGCCTGAAACAGAGACACAGTTAAGTGCGAAGGCAAAATAATAAACAAGCCTAAAGAAATAGAGAAACGATATCTCGAATTCTTTAGAGAAATCTATAAGGAAGGAAATGAATCAACAGAAGAAGTTAAAGAACATTTAGAACAGAACTGTCTTCCGAAACTTACTAAAGAACAAAAAGAACTGTTGAATACCCCTATTACATCGTACGAAATTCAAAGTTCAATTAAGGAAGCAAAGATAGGAAAGCCAGCAGGGCCAGACGGCCTACCGGCAATATATTATAAAAAAATTGAGGACTTACTGTCTGACCCATTAAGAAGTATCATGAACAACATCTTAAAAGACGGAACCATGCCGGATTCTTGGAAAGACAGCCTTATTGCATTAATTCCAAAACAGGGAACGGACAATCTACTTATTAACAACTATAGGCCTATCGCACTTCTAAATAACGATTATAAATTATATGCGAATATTTTAGCCGAAAGATCAAAAAAAGTCTGCCAGATGATGATACACAATGACCAAGCTGGCTTTTTGCCCGGGAGGCACATTTATAGCAACACTAGAAACATTATAAACTTATTAGCGTATTTAGACTTAAGAATAGAAAAGAAGGAAGTCTTAATGGCTATAGATGCAGAAAAAGCTTTCGACAGGGTATCCTGGAAATTTATGAAAGGTCTATTACACCATATGGATTTTGGTATACAGTATATAAAAGGGATTGAAGCAATATAATCAAAACAAAAAGCTAAAATCATAATCAATGGAAATTTATCACAGGAGTGTGAAATCAGTAAAGCGGTCAGACAAGGTTGCCCACTATCCCCCTTAATTTTCATATTAACATTGGAAGTTTTATGTAAACAAATTAGGGAAGAAAAAGAAATAAAAGGGATTATGCTGGGAAATAGAAGTTACAAAATGAGGGCATTTGCTGACAATTTAATTATAACTACGGAGCAACGAAAACAGAGTTTAAGAAAGGCGTTGGAAATAATATATGGCTACGGTAAAGTTGCGGGGTTCAAAATGAATTTAAACAAGACAAAACTATTAGTTAAAAATATGTCGCCAGATGAAAAAGCAGAATTAGAACAAATAGTACACATTAAAATCTACCCCAAAATCAAGTATTTAGGATTATGGATAACACCAAAGAATATTAACTTATATGAAGATAATTATACCAATTGTTGGAAAGATATCAAAAGACAAAATTTATCATTCCTGGGCCGTATTTCGGTAATTAAAATGATAGTTTTACCGAAGCTACTCTTTCTATTCCAAACGATTCCAATTACAGGAAAGACCAGCAGTATCAACAAGTGGCAAAAAGAAATTTCTACATTTTTGTGGAAGGGTAAAAGACCAAGAGTAAAGCATAAGATATTAATAGATACTGTAGATAGAGGTGGCTACGGGTTACCGGATTTGAAGCTATATTACGAAGCCTCATGTCTTCTCTGGTTGAAAGATGGGTATTTATTAAAAAATTGGGATATTTTAGATCTAGAAGGTCATGACACCCGTTTTGGGTGGCATGGCTATCTTATTTATGGGAAAATAAAGACGCATAGGAGTTTTTCAAATCATATAATAAGAAATGCTATATATAAGGTATGGGGAAAATACAAAAGATATTTGGAACAGAAAACCCCAAGATGGAACTCTCCACTAGAAGCAATCGCTGTTAAAAAAAGCAACAACATCAAAGAGAACTGGATAACGTATAACACAATATTAAGGGGGGAGGAGGAGGGTCAACTAATATTGATAAGTTATGAGAAAATAAAAGATCACTTTTCTAGTTGGCTAGATTACTTCCAGGTGAATGAAGTGTTCAGACAGGATAAGCAGATAGGTTTTGAAAAGGAGCCTTCAAGATTTGAAAGAGAACTACTGAATAGTAAAACCAAAATAATCGCAAAAATGTATAGACTTCTTTTAGACTACGAAGTAATGGATGAGGAGGTTAAGGCTTCAATGATAAAGTGGGCCCAAGATGTGGGCCGTCCAATTATGCTAAAAGATGGGGAAAACTGATGGAATGTAAATTTGAAATTTGCAGCCAGCTGTAATATAAGAGAGAACATGATGAAATGTATAAAAATTTGGCAAATGCTTGTTGGAGATGTGGAGGAAATAACGGTGACATGAGCCACATGTGGTGGACGTGTGAAAAGATTAAGATTTTTTTTGGGGGGGGGGGAATATACGATGAATTAAAAAAGATGATGGGGATAACTTTTACGAAAAAACGGAGGCATTTCTATGAAGTATTTTAGATAAAGAGATCCCAAAAAATCTAAGAGAGGTATTCTTGTATGCAACCGCAGCAGCTCGTATACTTGTGGCCAAGGGATGGAAAGATCACGAGGCTCCAAAAATAACAGATTGGCAAATCAAATTACAGGAACTGGTGGAGACGGCTCAGTTGACTAGCAAACTCAGAGGAATCTCAAAGCAAAAATTTGCAGAAAAATGGGATGGTTATACAAGATATGTTCAAAAATACAATAACAGTTTTGACTCCGTGCTAGCATTCGAGTGATAAAGGAACTAAAAGGAGGTGGGCAACAATTAAGGATTTATTATGTTTTCAGAATGTATTGGAAAATTTATATAGAAAGGATGATTGTTTTGTGTACATTCCATTGTAAGAATGGAAACAGAGCCAGAGCCACAGCCAGAGCCACAGCCTAAGTCTGAAACAGTCCTTGATAGAGTGCTAGAGCCAGAGCCAGAGCGAGACCCCGAATCAGTGCCAGAACCAAGCCCTCATTCAGAACCAGAGCCTGAGAAAGAGCCAGAGCCAGAACCAGAGCAACAGCCACAGCCTGAGTCTGAGTCTGAAACAGCCCTTGATAGAGAGCCAGAATCAGAGAATCAGAATCAGAGTCAGAACCAGATCTTCGGTAAAGACGTGGTCTGGTCTTAGCGCAACTGCTCCTCCCACCCGCAATAACAGAGATTGGGTGTTCCAATACATCCCCCCGTAGGGAACCTGCCCCAGCCATTCTGTTCGCTCAGGCCCCCTCCCAGGCAGCCCTGACCCTTTCCGCTTAAAAAGCAAAATACAAGCTATACAATAACCTAAAAAAATAGTAAAAGTAAAAACAAAGCAAGAAACAATTATGCTAAACTGAAAGTAATCCCCGCCCCCAACTAAACATTTGTCCCACCCCAGAAAGAAAATAACAACAACAACAACAACAACAACAAACCACCGTTTGAGGTGCAACAGAGACACAGCCAGAGACAGAGCGAGACCCTGAATCAGTGCCATAATCAAGCCCTCATTGAGAACCAGAGCCTGAAAAAGAGCCACAGCCCGAACCAGAGCAACAGCCCCAGCCACAGCCTAGAGCCACAGCCTGAGTCTGCAACAGTACTTGATACCGTACAGTGCCGGAGCCTGAAACAGAGACACAGCCTCAAGCGGAGCCTGAGCCTGAAACAGAGGCAGAGCCACAGCCACAGCCACAGCCTGAGTCTGAAACAGTCCTTGATAGAGAGCCAGAGCCAGAGCCAGAGCGAGAATCTGAATCAGAGTCAGAGTGAGACCATGAATCAGAGCCAGAGCCTGAGAAAGAGCCAAAGCCAGAACCAGAGCAACAGCCATAGCCACAGCCTGAGTCTGAAACAGTCCTTGATAGAGAGCCAGAGCCAGAGCCAGAGCCAGAGCCAGAGCCCGAACCCGAAACAGTCCTTGATAGAGAGCCAGAGCCGGAGCCCAGAGCCCAGAGCCCAGAGCCCAGAGCCCAGATCGTGTTGCAGTAGTCCAAGTGGGATAAAACCAGTGCATGCACCACTCTGGCAAGACAGTCTGTGGGCAGGTAGGGTCTCAGCCTGCATACCAGATGGAGCTGGTAGACAGCTGCCCTGGACACAGAATTCACCTGCACCTCCATGGTCAGCTGTGAGTCCAAAGTGACTCCCAGGCTGCACACCTGGTCCTTCAGGGGCACAGTTGCTCCATTCAGGACCAGGGAGTTCCCCACACCTGCCTGCCCCCTGTTCCCCAAAAAGAGTACTTCTGTCTTGTCAGGATTCAACCGCAATCTGTTAGCCACCATCCATCCTCCAACTGCCTCCAGGCACTCGCACAGGACCTTCACCGCCTTCACTGCTTCCGATTTGAAAGAGAGGTAGAGCTGGGTATCAGCCTCACACTGATGAACACCCAGCCCAAACCCCTTGATGATCTCTCCCAGTGTCTTCATATAGATATGAAAAAGCACGAGGGACAGGACGAAACCCTGGGGCACCCCACAAGTGAGTGCCGAGGGGTCTGAACACTCACCCCCCTACAACCGCGTTCTAGAAACGGCCCAGGAAGAGGGAGCGGAACCGTTGTATAAGAGTGCCCCCAGCTCCCAGCTCCTCTAGACGGTGCAGAAGGATGTTACGGTCGATGGCCTCAAAGGCCGCTGAGAGATCCAGCAGAACTAGGAAACAGCTTTCACTTTTGTCCCTAGCCCGCCGGAGATCATCAACCAACACGACCAAGGCAGTTTCAGTCCCATGATGAGGCTTGAATCCTGATTGGAAGGGATCCAAACGCTCAGCATCCTCCAGGCGTGCTTGGAGTTGTTCAGCAACCATCTGCTCAATCACCTTGCCCAAGAATGGAAGATTTGTTTTTTTGTTTTTTTTTTTAATGATATTTATTAAAGTTTCAAAAAATACAAGAAATACAGAATACAGAAAGAAAAAAAATAAAGTTTTTAAAATATAACCAAAAAAGTAAAAAATAAAAAGAAACATACCAAATAAGACAGTTAAAAAGACATTAATTTTCCATAACCTATCTTCCCTACACATATTTCCCCGGACTTCCTTTTTTGTATTCCAGTTCAATTTGTTAGTTCAGCAAATCCTTACCATTAAGCTTTTACCCAATTGCAAACCTTTTTCATATCTCTTAAAGCATTACAGCTAAAAACCTCTTAGTTTCTATCCAACATCCTTCTAAGATTCCTTAATTTTACAATATTTCTGTAGATAGTCTTTAAATTTCTTCCAGTCTTCTTTCACCGACTCTTCTCTCTGGTCTCGGATTCTGCCAGTCATTTCCGCCAGTTCCATGTAGTCGATCACCTTCGTCTGCCATTCTTCCAGAGTGGGTAGATATTGTGTCTTCCAATACTTTGCGATGAGCATTCTTGCTGCTGTTGTGGCATACATAAAAAAGGTTCTATCCTTCTTTGGCACCAATTGGCCGACAATGCCCAGAAGAAAGGCCTCTGGTTTCTTCAGAAAGGTATATTTAAATACCTTTTTTATTTCATTATAAATCATCTCCCAGAAAGCCTTAATCCTTGGGCACGTCCACCAAAGGTGAAAGAATGTACCTTCTGTTTCTTTACATTTCCAACATTTGTTATAGGGCAAATGATAGATTTTTGCAAGCTTGACTGGGGTCATGTACCACCTGTATATCATTTTCATAATATTCTCTCTTAAGACATTACCTGCCGTAAACTTCATACCTGTGGTCCATAACTGTTCCCAGTCAGCAAACATAATATTATGTCCAACATCTTGTGCCCATTTAATCATAGCAGATTTCACTGTTTCATCCTGAGTATTCCATTTCAACAGCAAGTTATACATTCTTGACAAATTCTTAGTTTTGGGTTCTAACAATTCTGTTTCTAATTTTGATTTTTCCACCTGGAAGCCAATTTTCTTATCCAAGTTATATGCCTCCATTATCTGATAATAATGAAGCCAATCTCTCACTTTATTTTTTAGTTTCTCAAAACTCTGCAATTTCAATCTATCTCCATCTTGTTCTAAAATTTCCCAATATTTCGGCCATTTGACCTCCATATTGAGCTTTTTCAAGGCTTTCGCTTCCATCGGTGACAGCCACCTTGGGGTTTTATTTTCCAAATAATCCAAACATTAAACAAAGCTTTCCTGACAGTATGATTTTTAAATGCTTTATGTGCTTTAACCTTATCATACCACAGATACGCATGCCATCCAAATACATTGTTAAAACCTAGATCCAAAATGTCAGTGTTTTCAAGAAGCAGCCATTCTTTCAACCAGCAAAAAGCTGCTGATTCATAATAAAGTTTAAGGTCTGGCAGGGCAAATCCACCTCTTTCCTTTGCATCTGTTAGTATTTTAAATTTTATTCTGGGCTTCTTGCCCTGCCAGACAAATCTAGAAATATCTCTCTGCCATCTCTTGAAACAGTCCATTTTGTCCACAATTTGCAATGTTTGAAACAAAAACAACATTCTAGGCAATACATTCATTTTTACCGCAGCAATACGGCCCAGCAGTGAAAGCTTCAAATTTGACCAGATTTCTAAATCTTTTTTCACTTCAGCCCAACATTTTTCATAGTTATCTTTAAATAAATTCCCATTTTTTGCTGTCATGTTAATCCCCAGGTATTTAACTTTCTTAACCACTGTTAAACCTGTCACATTCTGAAACCTCTCTCTCTCTCCATTGGTGTTAGATTTTTCTCTAAAACCTTAGTTTTTAACTTATTCAATTTAAATCCTGCAACCTGACCAAATTCTTGAATCAGTTCTAAAACCCTTTAGGTACTAGATTCTGGCTCCTGTAACGTCAATACTAAATCATCTGCAAATGCTCTCAATTTGTACTGTTTAGCTCCGACCTGTATACCTTTAACCAACTGGTCCCTTCTAATCATGTTCAGCAAAACCTCCAGGACCGAAATAAAAAGAAGTGGGGAAATTGGGCAACCTTGTCGTGTCCCTTTTTCTATCTTAAATTCTTCCATCACCACATTATTTACAATTAATTTAGCCTTTTGTTCTGAATAAATTGCACTTATACCGTTTTCAAAACCTTGGCCTACCCCCATACCCTGTAGGTTCTTCTTCATAAAACTCCAAGAAATGTTGTCAAAAGCTTTCTCCGCGTCCACAAATATCAAAACTGCTTTAGTATTTATGTTCACTTCTAGTTTTTCCAAAATATCTATTATATTCCTCAAATTGTCAGACAAGCGTCTTCCCGGGGGAAAGCCTGCTTGGTCTTTATGAATCTCTTCCATCAACACTTTTTTAAATCTCTTAGCCAAAATGTCTGCAAAAATTTTGTAATCCACATTAAGTAATGATATGGGGCGGTAGTTCTTAAGCTGCGTCTTTTCAGTCTCTGTTTTCGGTACAAGTGTAATATAAGCTTCTTTCCACGACTCTGGTGCCCTTTTCCCCTCCATTATTTAATTACAGACCTCTTTCAAGGGTTGTACTAGCCATTCTTTCAAGGATCTGTAATATCTAGAAGTCAATCCATCCGGTCCTGGAGACTTACCCAATTGCATGTTTTGAATGGCACCTTCTATCTCCTGTTCAGTTATTTTATAGTTCAACATCAATTTATTTTCTTGAGAGATTTTTTGTAATCCATTTGTTTTCAAAAATTGATCTAGATCAGTTTCTTTCAGTGGCCCTTGTGTATATAGTTGTTTAAAGTACCTCTGGAAACAATTTCTAATCTCAGCTGGGTTCTGTATATTCCTTCCTTCCACTTCTAAATTCGTAACTGTAATTAATTTTTGTCTTTTTTTCATTTGCCAAGCCAACAGTTTCCCACATTTGTTAGCCGACTCAAATGTCTTTTGTCTCATTTGTTTAATTTTCCATTCTATTTCCTGATTCATCATTTTCATGTATTGTACTTGGTGTAGCTTTAATTCTCTCAGAATCTCTTGGGATTTTGGATTTGTTCTCAATCTTTTTTCACTTTCCTTTATTTTCTCCAATATTTTATCCTTCTTCTCATTTTGAATTCTCTTCTTTACTGCATTCTGTTGTATCAAAAACCCTATCATAACCGCTTTACTTGCGTCCCAGATTACTCTTTTTTCCACGTTGGTATTCATATTTATCTCAAAGTAATCTCTCAAGGTTTTGGGGGCCTTCTTTAACACTTCTTCATCTCTAAATAAGGTGTCATTCATCCTCCATCTGAAGGAGCCAGTTGGTATTAGTTTCATTTCCATCTTGACAGCATTATGGTCGGAGCAAGTTTTCGGGCAGATTTCCACCTTTCTTGTCTTTGGTGCCATTCCTCTAGTTACCCATATTTGGTCAATTCTTGTCCATGTCATTTTGGCTTCAGAAAAGAAGGTTCCCTCTTTAACCATGGGGTTTCTTGTTCTCCAAATATCAACTAAGTCCAAGTTGTCTGTCATCTCAAAGAAGGTTTTCGGTAGTCTACCATCCTTGGTGACTACCTGTCTTTGTGCCTTGTCCATATGTGTGGATACCACTCCATTCATATCTCCCATCAAAATCATGTTATAATCTAGATAGTCCATCAGAGTCTCATGCAACTTCTTAAAAAAGTCAGATTTCCCCTCATTTGGTGCATAAATCGCTACTATCAAATTTTTTTCTCCTTGTGTTTGAATTTCAATTGCCACAAATCTTCCTTGGTCATCTTTAAAAATAATTTTCGGTGATAGTCTGTCCTTTGCGTAAATCACAACTCCTCTTTTTTTTTTACTTTATCCGATGAAATAAACTCCTGACCAAGTCTTTTATTTATCAATAATTTCCTGTGTAACCTTGTTATATGTGTTTCTTGTAGGCAAATCAAGTCCAATTGTTCCTTTTTTAATAAATGAAACACAGATTTCCTTCTCTGGGGAGAGTTCAAACCATTACAATTCCAACTTAATAGTTGCAGGGCCATGATGTAATTATTTTGGTTCTCCTCCAACGGCACCCAATGCCTGTTCCTGTTCCGTCGGTGGTATCACGTTTCTCAGGCGGTCTTTTAGTTCCAGAGATAGTCCTGGTGTGTCTAAAGTTTCTCTTACAATTGCTCTTAACTCTCCTGTAACTTTCTTCTGTAGGTCTTCTCCGTGGTCTCTCCAAAATTTGTCTTTGTCGTCTTCTGATCTTATTTTTATCTTCTTTCCTTTGTAACTAAAGGATAGGCCTTGAGGAAATTCCCACCTGAAGATAATTCCGTTACTTCTCAACAGGGTAACCAGGTCTTTGTAGTTAAACCTGAGGTCCAGAAGATGTTTCGGAATATCCTTGAATATCTCCACTTTTGACTGTTGTATTTCCAAAGTCTTCTGGAAATGCAAACTCAAAATCTTGTCTCTCTCTTCTTTTGTTCGGAGGGTGATCAAACAGTCTCTCACCCTGTTCTTTCTCCCTCCTTTTCCAAGTCTAAAAGCACTCACTATTTTAAAACTGTCTTTCCCCAAATCTGGGTTCCAAAAATCTAGGAATTCCTGCGTAAGAAATTCAGCTAAGTTGTCTTTCTCCACTTCAGGTACAGCCCTGACCCTTAAGTTCACTTGTTTCTCCTTCCACTCGATCATAGACAGAATTGACTTATGGTCTTCAAGTTGTTTATGTAGCGGTGGTATCTTCTCTTGAACCACTGTAACAGTAGCTGTAGCAATCTCTTTAGCCTCTTCGGCAATCTTACGTGTCGAAGCAGATTCCTGTAATAATTTCTGAATAGTTTCTGTATTAGTATTTACTTTCTGTCCCAAATTATTGATACTTGCCGTATTTTGGTTAATACTTGTCGTATTTTGATCAATCTTATCCGATGCCTCGGCTACTTGTTTACTTATTCTATCCAAAGATTCATTAATTTTAGCCAGTGCCTGAGCCAGGGCATCGTCACTTGCCATACCTTTAGTTTTAGGTTGTGCCGATGAGGTTGCTGTTGGAACTCCGGGGGGCCAGATGTCGAAGCCCTCCTTTGCAATCCACCGTCTGTGCGAAATACTCTGCCAGACCTTGTTGCTTGTAACAAGTCTATCTTCTCTTTCCCATCTGCCATAACCCTCTAGATAAAACTCAAGGTCAGTCACACAGTCAGAGTCAAAGTTGTTTTGGAATGGAAAGTTCCCAGGAAATTGTTGTGGGAGATTTCCTCAGGCTAGCTGCAGTTGTAACTAGTTCCAAATTCCACTAGGGGGACACTGTAACAGTCATAAAGTTCTTAAAGTAAATTACTTCTCCCTTTAGTCCCCCAATTCACCAGAAAGATAACAATCTATCTTAGGCTGTTACTTTAAGACCAGGAGATACCTATCAGCAATATTGTAACCAAGTTGTATTTCAGATGCAGAGCTAGCTGTCAAAATACGTTCAAAGACAGTACATTCTCTTAGGCTTCTTACTGACACTGGGAACCCGTTCCAGGGGTTTTGAGCGGTGGTTTTTGTCTCCTCTTCCTCTCTTTTTCTTAGGGAAATAACGTTCAAGGCTTCCCCCCCTCCTCCCCCAAATTGAGGGGGGGAACTCACGGTTAGATGATCGGATTGTAATCCTTTTGCGCGTCCTTTAAAGCTTCCGCTTTCAAGTTCAGTGCTTTGTTCTATTTACAAGAGCGGGAGGCAGACTTCCTTTTTATACCTCTCCGCTTCGGCCAATTACTTCCAATTTTTGTACAGTTCCTTTAATTTTGAAGTTATCCTACTCACGGGTCGTTGTTTTCGGAGCCAAATTGTCAAGGAAAAAAGGCAGCGCTCTCCGGCAACAGCTACGCGGCTTCACTCCACAGAAGAAGCAGACGACTCACAGCACAGCGCCACTTCCCCGCTCTGTTCCGGAGCCCGTTGCCAGGTTCCTTTGCAGATTGGGGGGGCGCAGACAGTGCCCGCCGAGTCCCAGGGTCACAGGCTTCCCCCGCCTGTGATTTAAGGGGTCCCCACTGCGCCGAAGCAGTATCAGACCCTATTTCTGTGGAGCGGGTTCCCTCCGGATCAGAGGGAATCCCGCCATTACCCTTGGCGCCACCTCTGGAAGTCTAAAACCTTTAACCAACCGGTCCTTTCTAATCGTGTTTAGCAGGACCTCCAGGACCGATATAAAAAGCAGTGGGGAAATTGGGCACCCCTGTCGTGTCCCTTTTTCTATCTTAAATTCTTCCGTGACCACATTATTTACAATTAATTTGGCCTTTTGTTCAGAATATATTGCACCTATACCATTTTCAAAACCTTGGCCTACCCCCATCCCATGCAGATTCTTCTTCATAAAACTCCAAGAGATATTGTCAAAGGCTTTCTCCGCGTCCACAAATATCAAAGCTGCTTTAGTATTTATATTCACTTCTAATTTTTCCAAGATATCAATTATATTCCTCAAATTATCAGACAAATGTCTTCCCGGGAGAAAGCCCGCTTGATCTTTATGGATCTCTTCCATCAATACTTTTTTCAGTCTCTTGGCCAAAATATCAGCAAAAACTTTGTAATCCACATTAAGTAATGATATAGGGCGGTAGTTCTTAAGCTGGGTCTTTTCAGTCTCTGTATTCGGTATAAGTGTAATATACGCCTCTTTCCACCACTCTGGCGCCCTTTTCCCTTCCAATATTTCATTGCAGACTTCCTTCAAAGGTTGTAATAACCACTCTTTCAGAGATCTATAGTACCTGGAAGTCAGCCCATCCGGTCCTGGAGATTTGCCCAGTTGCATATTTTGTATGGCGCCTTCTACTTCCTGTTCAGATATTTTATAGTTCAACATTAATTTGCTTTCTTGAGAGATTTTTTGTAGGCCATTTGTCTTCAAAAATTGGTCTATGTCCATTTCCTTCTGTGGCCCTTGTGTGTATAATTGTTTAAAGTACCTCTGGAAGCAATTTCTGATCTCAATTGGGTTATGTATACTCTTTCCTTCCACTTCTAAGTTTATAATGGTATTTAATTTTTGTCTTTTTTTTCATTTGCCAGGCCAACAATTTCCCACATTTGTTAGCTGATTCAAATGTTTTTTGTCTCATTTGTTTGATTTTCCATTCTATTTCCTGATTCATCATTTCCATATATTGTACTTGATATAATTTTATTTCTCTCAAAATCTCCTGGGACTTTGGTTTTGCTCTCAATTTCTTCTCGCCCTCTTTTATTTTCTCCAAGATTTTGTCTTTCTTTTCATTTTGACTTCTCTTCTTTATTGCATTCTGTTGTATCAAAAACCCTCTCATAACAGCTTTGCTTGCGTCCCAGATTACTCTTTTTTCTACATTGGTGTTCATGTTTATTTCAAAATAGTCTCTCAAAGTTTTTTGGGCCTTTTTATAGACTTCTTCATCTCTAAATAAGGTGTCATTCATCCTCCATCTAAAGGATCCGGTTGTTATTTGTTTCATCTCCATCCTTACAGCGTTGTGGTCGGAGCAGGTTTTTGGGCAGATTTCTACTTTCTTTATCTTTGGTGCCATTCCTCTAGTTATCCATATTTGGTCAATTCTAGTCCATGTCATCTTGGCTTCAGAAAAGAAGGTTCCCTCTCTTCCCAAGGGGTTCTTTACCCTCCAAATGTCCACTAAGTCCATATTGTCTGTCATCTCAAAGAATATTTTCGGTAATCTACCATCCTTGGTAACTACCTGTCTTTGTGCCTTGTCCATGTTTGTAGATACTACTCCATTCATGTCCCCCATCAAAATCAAATTGTAATCCAAATAATCCAGTAAAGTCTCATGCAACTTTTTATAGAATTCAGATTTCCCCTCATTCGGTGCATAAATTCCCACAATCAAAAATTTCTCTCCTTGTACTTGAATTTCAATTGCCAAAAATCTTCCTTGGTCATCTTTAAAGATAAGTTTCGGTAAAAGTCTCTCCTTTGCATAAATCACAACTCCTCTTTTTTTAACTTTGTCAGATGAAACAAACTCCTGTCCCAATCTTTTATTAATCAATAGCTTCCTATGTGCCCTTGTTATATGTGTTTCTTGTAGACAAATCAAGTCCAATTGTTCTTTTTTTAATAGATGAAATAGGAGAGTTCAAACCGTTACAATTCCAGCTTAATAGTTGCAGAGCCATGATGGGGGCTACTTCACTTTACCTCCAACTGCTCCGAGTGTCAGTTCTTGTTCTGTGGGTAGTATCACTTTTTCTGGACCATGCAGTCCAAAAGATAGATTTGATATGTCTAATATACCTTTTGGTTCTTCTTCAGATTCCACTTCTTTCAGTAGATCTTCCTCGTGGTCTTTCAAGAACCTGTCTTTATCCTCAACTGATTTTATTTTTATCTTTCTTCCTTTGTATTTAAAGGACAGGCCTTGAGGAAATTCCCACCTGAAAATAATTCTATTTCTTTTCAACAAGGTCACTAGGTCTCCGTATTTAGACCTTAAGTCCAACAGATGCTTTGGGATGTCCTTAAAGATCACCAAACTTGAATCGTCAATTTCCAAGGTTTTTTGATAGTGCAGATTCAGAATTTTATCTCTCTCTTCTTTTGTTCGAAAAGTAATCAAACAGTCTCTCACCTTGTCCTTACCTTGTCTTCTTCCGAGTCTAAATGCATTCACTATCTTAAATGCTTCCTTCCCCAAGTCCAGTTGCCAAAAATCTGTAAATTCCTGTGTAAGAAAGTCAGCCAAGTTATCTTTCTCCCGTTCTGGAACAGCCCTGATTCTTAAATTTCTTTGTCTCTCTTTCAGTTCAATCATAGAAAATGTCACATCATGGTCCTCAAATTTCTTATATACTGGTGGAATTTTCTCTTGAGTAACAGTTGCAATATCTTTTGCTTCCTCTGCTATCTTTCGAGTCGAGGCAGATTCCTGTAGTAGTTTTTCGATGGTCTCTGTGTTGGCATTCACCTTCTGCCCCAAGTTATTAATACTTGCAGTGTTTAAATCAATTTTGCTTGATGCTTCCGCAACTTGTCTATTTGTCTCAGCTACTTGTCTATTTGTCTCAGCTACCTGTTTACTTAAACTTTCCAAAGATTCATTAATTTTTGCCAGTGCCTGTGCCAAAACTTCTTCCGACGACATAACTTTTGGTTTAGCCTGTGGGAGTGCGGCCCCTGATGTTCCAGATGCTCCAGATGTTGAACCCCTTCGCGGCTGCCCAGTGTCTATCCGATAATGTCTGCCAGACCTAGTAGTTTTTTCCTGCGGTTCTGTCTTCTCTATCTTCCCTTTGCCATCTGCCATAAGAGTCTCATAGAAATTCAAGGTCGCTCCCACAGTCAAACAGTTGTTTTAGAATAGAATGGAATTTTCCTCTAAGCCAGTTGTTGTTGTAACAATGTCCAACTTCCTCTAGGGGGACACAGTAACAGCCAGAACTTGCAACTTTTAAGAACAAAGATAGTCTTTATAAGTCCCCCAATTTACTTTAAAAACCACAGTCTCAGTGCACTTAAACAGTTACTTTCAAGCCAAGAGAAGTCCAGAAACACTGTATCCCTTGTGCAGAATTAGCTGTCAGAAATAGACTTTCCACTATGCAACCCTTATCTCAAGGCAGTCCGTTCCAAATCTTAAACAGTAATTTTTTTCTTCCTTTCCCCTTCTTTTTTGCAAGGAAATTCAGCTCAGTCTTTTTTCCCCCTCCTCTCCTGCAATCCGGAGGGGGAACCACTTTCAAGATGTTAGGATTTAGCTCTTTTTTAAGTAACTTTCTGTGTTTCCGCTTTAGGGTCTCTTTGCTTTGATCTATTTACAATACAAGGAAGGCAGACTTCCTGGTTGTACCTTCCCCGCTCAGTATCAAATTAAACGTTTTTCCTTTAGATCCAATTTAATCCTACTCACGGGTAGTTGTTTTCAAAGTCTGATTATCCCAGGAAAAAGGCAGCGCTCTCCAGTAACAGCTTCGCGGCTTCGCTCCACGGAAGAAGCAATTTGCTCACAGCACCACGCCATCCCCGCTCCGCTCCGGAGCCCGTTGCCGAGCTCCTTTAACAGTTGGGGGGGCGCAAACGGTGCCCGCTGAGTCCCACGGTCACAGGCTTCACACGCCTGTGATTTTTTGGGGGGTCCCCGCTGCGCCGTAGCGGTAGGACCCAGATTCCGTAGAGCCGGTTCCCTCCAAGTTAGAGAGAAGCAGCCATTACCGATGGCGCCACCCCGGAAGTCCCCAAGAATGGAAGATTTGAGACTGGGCGAGAGTTGGCCATATTGGCCAGGTCTAAAGATGCTTTTTTAAGAAGCGGTTTAATGACTGCCTCTTTCAGCGGGTCTGGGAAGTCTCCCTCACAGAGGGAAGCATTCACCACCCCGCAGAGCCCATTGCCCAGCCCTTCCCGGCTCGCTTTTATTAGCCCGGATGGGCAAGGATCAAGGAGACGGGTGGTTGGTTTCAATCGTACAAGTAGTCTGTTCACATCCTCAGAGGGAACAGATTGGAATTGATTCCATGCAATGTGACCAGACAGGACTCTATGTGCTGGTCCTGGGGGCTAACCGAGGGGCGAGGTCCGGGTCCAGTCCGAGGTCGATGGTGCAATATGAAGGCAGTCCGTAGAAGTTGAAGCTGGGTGCAGGGCAGGGCGTCGGGTGAGGTCAGGAGCTCCGGCAGAGAAGCAGGTCGGGGATCAGGCTGGAACTGACAACCAACGATGTTGCTCCCGCAACTTGGGACTGGGGCAGGCTGGCTTTTATCTCCCCCGAGGCATAGGGCGGCCCCGTTCCTCAGATGACTCGCCTCTCCTGGCCTGGAGGCGAGCACTCCTCCTGCGGGAACTTAGTTCCCTCCGCCTCTCTGCCCTGAGCCTTTGCAGCTCAGGAGAGGCTGGAGGGTTACCGCACCCAGAGGCAACCTCAGCTTCCTCTGACGGGGCTGAGGGTGGAGCACCTGCAGGCAATGGATCCTCCATCACCTCAGGAGCCAGAGCAGACTCAGCTGGTGCCTGCAGCTGATGATCCAGCACAGGTGAGGACCCTTCAGGCTCATGCCCCAGCCCCGGCTCAGCTGGTTCTGGAGGCGGGGAATCCTGTGCAGGCTGGGATCCCTCAGGTTCAGCATCCGAATCCGATTCCCAGGCCATCACACTCTAGCACTCTCCCGCCCCGGCCCTGCTCCCACGGTGATGTCTACCTCTTTCCAAATCTGAGCGACTTTATCTGCAAAAAACTTTGCAAAAGTATTGCAGGAGATCTTGTGGTCCCTACCAGGCCCTAGTGACGAAAGTGGTTCCGATAGATTGCGAGCCACCTGAAAGAGTCTCCTGCTGCTGTTTTCTGCAGATGCAATAGAGGCGGTGAAGAAGCTCCTCTTCGCCGTCGCCATCGCCACTTGGTAGGCCCGACGTTGAGCTCTAACCCGTGTCCGGTCTGACTGAGAATGAGTTTTTCGCCACCGGAGCTCTAGCCGTCTCAATGATTGTTTCATCGCCCCCAGCTCCGGGGAAAATCACAGGGCTGTCCGGGCTCCATGCAATCGGAGACGGCGCTTCAGAGCCAGACAGTCGAAAGCCCTGGTTAACTCCGCATTCCAGTGGTCACCGGGGAATCAGCTGAAAGTCCATCAACATGGGATAAAGCATCCCCTACCACTCTCTGGAAGCCATTTGGATCCATTAAGTGACGGGGGCAGACCATCCAAATCGGTCCCACCTCCCTGCAGAAGGGAAGGGTCGCGGAGAAGTCCAGTTGCACTTAGTGTCAGATCACCAACGTCCATAGAGGTGAACACCAGGTCTAAGGCATGTCCATGGCTATGAGTTGGGCCAAACTTATTTAGGGACAGCCTCATGGAGGCCATGCTTTGCACAAAGTTCCCAACGGCCCCTGGTAAGTTCGTGTTGGCAGGGATGTTAAAATCCCCTCAGACAAGCATACTTGGTGTCCAGAGGAGCACATCTGCCACGACCTGAAGCAGCTCGGGCAGGGAATCCTTGGTGCAGCGGGGAGGTCGGTACACCAAAAGGAATCCTGCACTGCCCCTATTGCCCAACTTCCAGAACATGCACTCAGAAAACAGGACACCTGGTGCAAACTAATGACTTCCTCAAAATCACTGCAACCACCAGCCCACATGACCTGGGTTGCTGTGCATAAGAGAAACCTGGTGGACGAGCAGCGGCAAGGACAGGCCCATCTGCTTCATCCAACCAAGTCTCTGTCAAACATGCCAGGTCAAGTCCTTCATCCACAATCAGGTGGGGGGGGTGGCAATGGTCTTATTCATCATGGACCTGGCATTGCACAGCAACACTTTCAGGTCATGTGGGTTTCCCTTGCTCATTCCAGTATCCTTCAGGTTAGGACCAGACCCGGAGGCAGGGATGGTCCTCAAAAAATGACTAAGCCTGCCTCCTCGGTAAAGACGTGGTCTGGTCTTAGCGCAACTGCTCCTCCCACCCGCGATAACAGAGATTGGGTGTTCCAATACACCCCCCCGTAGGGAACCTGGCCCAGCCATTCTGTTGGCTCAGGCCCCCTCCCAGGCAGCCCTGACCCTTTCCCCTTAAAAAGCAAAATACAAGCTATACAATAACCTAAAAAAATAGTAAAAGTATAAACAAAGCAAGAAAAAATTATGCTAAACTTAAAGTAATCCCCGCCCCAACTAAACATTTGTCCCACCCCAGAAAGAAAATAACAACAACAACAACAAACCACCGTTTGAGGTGCAACAAATTAATAACGCTTTCAAAACATTTAAAAACATTTTCGCCACTTGCTGCAGATAGCTGTTCAAAGTATGTGTGGTCCCCGCCCACTAGGCCCGATGGAACTGGCTTGCAGGAGGGAGCGGTCTTGCAAAAACAAAACAAAAAAAAACAAACAATCACAGCAGCCGCAGTGTCCCAAGGCCTTCCTGGAGCTTCTCAAGCTGAGGAGGTTACTGTGGAACCCGCCTCCTAGGCCAGATGGAATTGGCTTGCAGCTAGATACATTGAAGGAGCCTGAAACAGAGAAACAGCCAGAAACTAAGCCAGAAACTAAGCCAGAAACTAAGCCACAGCCACAGCCACTTCTTGATACAGCGTCAGAACCTGAAACAGAGACACAGCCAGAGCCACAGCGAGACCCTGAATCAGTGCCAGAACCAAGCCCTCATTCAGAACCAGAGCCTGAAAAAGAGCCACAGCCAGAACCAGAGCAACAGCCACAGCCACAGCCACAGCCACAGCCACAGCCACAGCCACAGCCACAGCCACAGCCACAGCCACAGCCTAGAGCCACAGCCTGAGTCTGCAACAGTACTTGATACAGTGCCGGAGCCTGAAACAGAGATACAGCCTCAAGCAGAGCCTGAGCCTGAAACAGAGGCAGAGCCACTGCCACAGCCTGAGTCTGAAACAGTCCTTGATAGAGTGCCAGAGCCAGAGCCAGAGCGAGACCCTGAATCAGAGTCACAGTGAGACCATGAATCAGAGCCAGAGCCAGAGCCTCATTCAGAGCCAGAGCTGAAAGAAAGCCAGAGCCAGAAACAGGGCTTGATAAAGGGCCGGAAACATAGCTGGGCCAGCCACAGCCACAGCCTGAGTCTGCAACAGTACTTGATACAGTGCCGGAGCCTGAAACAGAGACACAGCCTCAAACTGAGCCTGAAACAGAGGCAGAGCCACAGCCACAGCCACAGTCTGATTCTGAAACAGTTCTTGATAGAGTGCCAGAGCCAGAGCGAGACCCTGAATCAGAGTCAGAGTGAGACCATGAATCAGAGCCAGAGCTGAAAGAAAGCCAGAGCCAGAGCCAGAGCCAGAGCCAGAGCCAGAGCCAGAGCCAGAGCCAGAGCCAGAGCCAGAGCCAGAGCCAGAGCCAGAGCCAGAGCCAGAGCCAGAGCCAGAGCCAGAAATAGGGCTTGATTCAAGGCCGGAGCGCAAAACATAGCTGCAGCCACAGCCTAGAGCCACAGCCTGAGTCAGCAACAGTACTTGATACAGTGCCGGAGCTGGAGCTGGAGCCAGAGACACAGCCAGAGACACAGCCAGAGCCAGAACAAAACCCTAATTCAGAACCAGAGCCTGAAAGAGAGCCAGACCCTGAAACATAGCTGGGTCAGAGGCAGAGGAAGAGCCATCATGAGACCCTGAATCAGAGTCAGAACCAGATCTTCATTCAGAACCAGACCCTGAAAGAGAGCCAGAGCCACAGACGGAGCCACAGACGGAGCCTAGAGCCACAGCCGAGATCCACAGCCACAGCCGAGATCCACAGCCTGAGTCTGAAATAGTGCTTGATAGAGTGCTGGATCCTGAAACAGAGACACTGTCTGAAACTGAGCCTGACGCTTAAACGTAGCCAGGGGCAGAGGGAGAGGCAGAGCCTGATACAGTGCTTGATACAGCATAGGAGCCTGAAGCAGAGACACAGCCAGATCCAGAGACACAGCCAGAGCCAGAACAAAACCCTAATTCAGAACCACAGCCTGAAAGAGATCCAGAGCCAGAAACAGTGCTTGATAGAGTGCCAGAGCCTAAAACAGAGGCAGAGGCAGATACAGGGCTTGAAACAGCGTCGGAGCCTGAATCAGAAAAACAGTGTGAAACAGAGACAAAGGCTGAGACACAGGCTAAGCCTGAAACAGAGCTAGAATAAGTACTAGAGCCAAAGACTGAGACAAAGCCTAATAAAGAGCAGAAGCCTGAGCCTGAGCCTGAAACAGTGCTTGATACAGTGCCAGAGCCTGAAACAGAACCAGAGCCACAGCTACAGCTACAGCCATAGTGCCACAGCCCGAGTCTGCAACAGTGTTTGATACAGCGCCGGAGCCTGAAACAGAGACACAGCCTGAAACAGAACCTGAGCCTGGTTATTAGCATGGCAATTAAAGAAGAGAGAGGCAGAAAGGCTTATAAATAGAGTTAAGCGCGAAGGCAAAATAATAAACAGCCTTAAAGAAATAGAGAAACGATTTCTCGAATTCTTTAGAGAACTCTATAAGGAAGGAAATGAAACAACAGAAGAAGTTAAAGAACATTTAGAACAGAACTGTCTTCCGAAACTTACTAAAGAACAAAAAGAACTGTTGAATGCCCCTATTACATCGTACGAAATTCAAAGAGCAATTAAGGAAGCAAAGATTGGAAAGCCACCAGGGCCAGACGGCCTACCGGCAATATATTATAAAAAAATTGAGGACTTACTGTCTGACCCATTAAGAAGTATCATGAACAACATCTTAAAAGACGGAACCATGCCGGATTCTTGGAAAGACAGCCTTATTGCATTAATTCCAAAACAGGGAACGGACAATCTACTTATTAACAACTATAGGCCTATCGCACTTCTAAATAACGATTATAAATTATATGCGAATATTTTAGCCGAAAGATCAAAAAAAGTCTGCCAGATGATGATACACAATGACCAAGCTGGCTTTTTGCCCGGGAGGCACATTTATAGCAACACTAGAAACATTATAAACTTATTAGCGTATTTAGACTTAAGAATAGAAAAGAAGGCAGTCTTAATGGCTATAAATGCAGAAAAAGCTTTCAACAGGGTATCCTGGAAATTTATGAAAGGTCTATTACACCATATGGATTTTGGTATACAGTATATAAAAGGGATTGAAGCAATATAATCAAAACAAAAAACTAAAATCATAATCAATGGAAATTTATCACAGAAGTGTGAAATCAGTTAAGGGGTCAGACAAGCTTGCCCACTATCCCCCTTAATTTTCATATTAACATTGGAAGTTTTATGTAAACAAATTAGGGAAGAAAAAGAAATAAAAGGGATTATGCTGGGAAATAGAAGTTACAAAATGAGGGCATTTGCTGACGATTTAATTATAACTACGGAGCAACCAAAACAGAGTTTAAGAAAGGCGTTGGAAATAAAGTTGCGGGGTTCAAAATGAATTTAAACAAGACAAAACTATTAGTTAAAAATATGTCGCCAGATGAAAAAGCAGAATTAGAACAAATAGTACACATTAAAATCTACCCCAAAATCAAGTATTTAGGATTATGGATAACACCAAAGAATATT
Organism: Podarcis pityusensis; assembly: GCF_964106645.2. Taxonomy (NCBI): domain Eukaryota; kingdom Metazoa; phylum Chordata; class Lepidosauria; order Squamata; family Lacertidae; genus Podarcis; species Podarcis pityusensis. The sequence continues at coordinate 24,242,632 of NC_138045.1, forward strand.
AACTTATATGAAGATAATTATACCAATTGTTGGAACGATATCAAAAGACAGTTGGAGACATGGACAAGGTTAAATTTATCATTCCTGGGCCGTATTTCGGTAATTAAAATGATAGTTTTACCGAAGCTACTCTTTCTATTCCAAACGATTCCAATTACAGGAAAGACCAGCAGTATCAACAAGTGGCAAAAAGAAATTTCTAAATTTTTGTGGAAGGGTAAAAGACCAAGAGTAAAGCATAAGATATTAATAGATACTGTAGAAAGAGGTGGCTACGGGTTACCGGATTTGAAGCTATATTACGAAGCCTCATGTCTTCTCTGGTTGAAAGATGGGTATTTATTAAAAAATTGGGATATTTTAGATCTAGAAGGTCATGACACCCGTTTTGGGTGGCATGGCTATCTTATTTATGGGAAAATAAAGATGCATAGGAGTTTTTCAAATCATATAATAAGAAATGCTATATATAAGGTATGGGGAAAATACAAAAGATATTTGGAACAGAAAACCCCAAGATGGAACTCTCCACTAGAAGCAATCGCTGTTAAAAAAAGCAACAACATCAAAGAGAACTGGATAACATATAACACAATATTAAGGGGGGAGGAGGAGGGTCAACTAATATTGATAAGTTATGAGAAAATAAAAGATCACTTTTGTAGTTGGCTAGCTTACTTCCAGGTTAATGAAATGTTCAGACAGGATAAGCAGATAGGTTTTGAAAAGGAGCCTTCAAGATTTGAAAGAGAACTACTGAATACTAAAACCAAAATAATCGCAAAAATGTATAGACTTCTTTTAGACTACAAAGTAATGGATGAGGAGGTTAAGGCTTCAATGATAAAGTGGGCCCAAGATGTGGGCCGTCCAATTATGCTAAAAGATGGGGAAAACTGATGGAAGGTGTCAGGGGTTCAGGGACAGAGGCACAGGGTAGGCAGGAGATGGAGAGCGATGGGGATGAATCCCAGGACAGCGAGGAAGAGGATGACAATGACTCTAGAGATTCCATGAGTCTTTCCAGCGAATCAGAGGATTCCCAGAAGGGGGCGCCGGTGGTCAAGGCCAGGGGAGCCCCAGGGGGGACGTGTCAGGAGCAGGGGGCCAGCGGGGGATCCCAAAGTGGCAGCTGGGCGTCAGGACCAGCCTCCCCGCCAGAGTGCAGCGAAGGGGGTGGAGGTTCCAGTGTATCAGGGGAGGCGGCTCCGGCAGTAGAGAAAGGAGGGAGGTCGGAGCAAGCCACCCTCCTGGAAGGGGAGGGGAGTAGTGAAGGGAGTAGCGTAGCTGTCAAAAGGAAAGTTAGAGGTTGGGCGCGCGCGCCAAGTTCAAATGTAGAGGCGCGCGGAAGTACAGGGAGCCCGGAGGAGGGGCCAGGTCCCAAAGCCCGCAGGAGGGGGCAAGAGCAGTCTGATTCCGCGTCGGAGGAATCCAGGAGGGGCGAAACCCCAGCGGGCAGAAAGACCCTGCGGAAAAGGAAAGAGAGAAAGAGGTGGAGCAGCGCAAGCCTCTTAAACTGGTGCAGGGCAGGGACAGATTCAGAAGGGACTTCAGCGGTCTAAGCCTAGCAGACGTAGGGCTGCGCGCCTCGGATCTGAAGCAAACAATGAACTGCAATAAACACTTTTGTATATAAGAAAAGAAAGGCGTTGGTCTTTTGTGAGCTGAGACTTGAGGCAGCCCTGACAGAAAGTAAATCTGAAATTTACAGCCAGCTATAATATAAGAGAGAACATGATGAAAATGCCTCATAGTGTTGGGATACTGCCAGGGAGACAAAGTCCATCATGGCCCCAAGCCGTCTGCCGGACGATCCATCGATCTCCCGTAGGCACGCAGTATCAGCAATTAGCGACATGAGTTTCTAGAAGATTTCTTGCCACATTCCAGAGCTCATGCACTCTCTATCAGCAGTTAATGCACAGCCAAAAGTTGCACTCAGGAGAGCATTATTTACAAGTTTATTCAGCGTTGATCAGAACACAGAAAAACATGACTGCCTGCTTTAGTGTCTACGACACAGGGAGAGAAAACGAAAGCAACAGAAAACATAAACATCCTGTGAACAGGAAATACGCAAACACTGTGACTCACAGCCTGCTCCCTTTTAAGGTGGAACGGAAATATCCTAACATCCTCCCCCTTTCCGTGTAACCTGTAGTACCTGTGGTTCAACCCAATTGCAACCTTTGTACGTAAACCTTAAGTTGTTCTCTGTTAACAACCTTAGACAACAGATCAGCAGGAATTTCATTTCCTGGCATGTAGGACACCTGAATGAGTCCTTTCTGAATACACTCTCTTGCACGATGTAGCTTAATCTGCAAGTACTTGGTTCTTTGCTTGCAACTCTCTGAGTTCAGCAAAGCCAAACAGGATCTATTGTCTTGATACACTTGTACAGGACATTTCACAGAAACTCTGATGTCCTTAAACAGTTGCATCAACCATTCACAATCCATGAGTGAAAATGACAGAGCATTGAGTTCTGCTTCACAGGAACTTAGGCTCACTGTCGTCTGCTTTTTGCACAGCCAGTCAAACAGACAGTGGTTGTACATGTAGCATACTCCAGAAGTGCTTGTACCATCCGTGGTGTCACTTCCAAAACTAGCATCTGCAAAGATTTCAAGACCTCCAGTCTTCTGACTGGTGAACCTCAGCCTGTAGTGCATAGTGCCTTTCAAATAGCGGGCTATGCGCTTCAGAGCTTTCCAATCCTGAACAGTAGGATTGTTGGCATGTCTGCTAAGCAGGTTACAGCTTACAGCTATGTCAGGTCTTGAGCATCTAGCAATGAAATTCAACTTGCCTAGAATGCATCTGTACAGCGTTGTGTCAGAAAACGCTTCAGCAGTACTATCTACCTGGTAACCTGTCACCATCGGTGTGTCTGCTGGGTTTGCATCAACCAAATTCAACCTGGTTAATACATCAGCAATTTTCTGTGTTTGGTGTACCAGAAAATTACCTGTTTGGTCCCTCTCCACCTGCAGAGAAAGATAGTTGGACACCTCACCAAGATCCTTCATGTCAAAGTGCTCCTTCAGCTGAGCTAGGGTGCTTTGGTACAAAGCCTGATTCTTCCAAAACATCAGAAGATCATCAACAAAACATAAACAATACAGTTTGTTTTGCCCCTCCTCCTTGACAAACACACACGGATCAGCTTTGCCCTGGTGAAAACCTAGAGAAAGCAATGTCTCAGTGAGCTTTGTGTTCCAACACCTGGCACTCTGCTTGAGACCATATAAGGATTTCCGCAGTTTACAGACCATTCCCTTCTGTATCTGCATCCTGTCAGTTGGAAGCATAAACAGCTCCTCCCCCAAAATCCCATACAAAAAAGCTGTATTAATGTCATGATGGGAAACATGCAGTTTCTCCTCCGCAGCAATCTTGAGCATCAGCCGAATGCTCTCATATTTGACGGTGGGTGAGTAGGTCTCGTGGTAATCCTGTCCTGGTACCTGTGAAAAACCTCTGGCAACCAATCTGGCTTTGTGTCTGACAACCTTGCCATTCTGGTCTGTCTTGGCCTTGAAGACCCATTTGCTGCCAACCAGTCTCATTCCTGGGACTACCGGTACCAGTTCCCAAGTTTGGTTCCTATTCAAGGAATCAACTTCAGCCTTCATGGCATTAAGCCAAGGCTCAGCATCTTTAGAGGTTAATTCCTGAACCTCTTTGAAGCTTGAAGGTTCCCACACCTTCTCTGAGCTACTAAGAACAGCAGTTGCTGTCTTAGCAAACTCATCAGCAAATCTCTTTGGAGGTCTGCCCTTCGTGGCTCTTTCAGATCTGCGTACTAGACGCAAGTCTTCTGGACTCATCTCCTCCTTCTTAGGAGAAAAATGCCCAATGGTGAACAGTGGTTCTTCCAGATCATTGTCAGACGCATCAGATGGTCTGACTGAGGCCTTTGCGCTCTTGTAGTCTGCTGTGTCATCACTGTCACCGACATCAGCAGCAGCGCCGCCCACTGAGCTGGAATCCGAACTCTGATCATCATCATCATCATCATCATCCTCAGCAGCTTCCTCAGCTTTAGCTGCTTCTTTGACATCACCTTCATCCTCCTCTGGGTAACTCTGGAAAATTCCCACATTTCCCCCCCACTTAGGATTGTACTCAACACTCTTTGTGAACTTAATGGACTTAGAGTTGGTCATCCATACCCTGTATGCACCTTTTTTGTACCCCATGAACAAACCATGTGCCCCACGCTTCCCAAGCTTGTTGCTTTGTGGGGTGTGTACCCACATGTCAGAACCAAAGATTCTCATGTGCTTGATGTTGGGTTTCTTACCAAACATCTTCTCATAGGGGGTACAACCAATAGGTGATGACAATCTGCGATTAAAAGTGTAAACAAAATTCGACAGAGCCTCCCCCCAAAACTTATCAGGGAGATTGGCATCATGCAACAATGTTTTCATTCCTTGCAGCAACGTTTGATTTGCTCACTCCGCAAGCCCATTCATCCATGGTGATCTAGGCGTTGACAAGTCATGCTGGATTTCCTTCTCAGTCAGGAAAGCTTCAAACTGCTGAGAAGTGAACTCCCCGCCTCGATCAGTAAACAAACAACCAATGCGTTTACCGTGAACATTCTCCAACCAAGCACAGAATGCCTTGAACTTAGGAAATGCTTGTGATTTCTGCTCGAGCATAAACACATGAATGTACCTGGAAAAAGAATCAATTAGAACCATGAAGTACCTTGCTCCACCCAAAGAGGGCGCAAGTGGACCAACCAGGTCTGCGTGCACTAGCTGGTAGGGTTTGGAAGCCTGCCTGCTAGACTCCTTGCCTTTTGGAGCAACCTTCACCTTGTTCTCTGCACAAGATACACATTTCATGTGAAACTTACAGGGTTTGATGTTCAAACCCTCAACCATCTCTGGCATCTTGGCCAGTGCCTTCCAAGAGAGGTGACAAAACCTTCTGTGTGCATCGTGAATGCATCCTGCATGAAGAACTTTGTTAGTTTGTGCAACACAACAAGAATCAACATTAGACACAACAGCACCATTGTCATCATAAGTTATACAGAACAAGCCATCCATAAACTTTGCATGCAAAATGTCCTCTTTGCCTTTTCTGATGACGACACAAACGCTCCTCTTGAAGGAAATCTCAAAGCCACGCCCAGTAAGCTGTAGACACTGAGCAAATTGTCTGCAGCACCTGGAACATATAGTACATCTTTGATGGTAGTGTGCAGACTTGCCAGTTTCACAGTCCCTTCTCCTGCGATTCGCAACGTCTTTCCGTCAGCCAGGTGGATCTCACCTTCTTGAGGCGTGAAGGAGATAAACAGGTGCCGATTGTTGGCAATGTGCCTTGATGCACCAGAATCTACAACAAATCTGGCTTTGGCCTTTGGAGCAGTCTTTGCAGCAAGCAAAACCTTGTTTTCCACCGGTGTGGGCTTTTGCAGCTTGCCCCCCTGCTCCTGGCCATCAGACTTGCCTTTAGCCTTTGGTGAAGCTGTGCCAGCAAACAAAGCCTTGTTTTCCTCTGGCGTGGGCTCTTCACCCTCCCTCTGCTTCTGGCCATCTGCAGGCGTCTGCCTCTGTTTACCTTTGCCCTTCCGGCCTCTGCAAAGGCGATGACCTTGGCTCCCATGAGAAACAGAGCTCTCAGCTGCCGACTCCTTGCCTCCCCCTGGAGGCTGGAATGCTGCCTGGGATGACGTGACAGTCAGCTCCCCCTGCAGCTTGCAACCGGTGCCCTCGGCATCCCTGCATTCACTTGCATTCTGGGAAACAGCCAGGACCTCCGATGCAGTCAAACTCTGGGCTGGGATGACTGGCAGATGGGCTACTTTCAAAGCATTCCACATCTTACGTACAGTGGTGTTGCCAGCAAGCGTTTTAATTTCCTCCAGAGAGACGGACAAGACTATTAGGTCAATGGCCCTCGAATTCTGGGCTTTCCATCTATCTGTCAGAGGAACTGGAGGGGCCTCACACACAGTATGCCACACTCCAAACTGACGCAGCAAACTCTCACACCATTTTGCCCAGGTCTGATAGTTGTGCCGATTTAACTTTGGGCACTCAGCAGCTTCAGAAGCTTGGATGAACTCCATTCCAGCTTTTTATTTGAGCCGTGAGTCTTATTCACTTCAGAGACGTCTTATCTCGGCAGCTCATAAATCTTGAGGCCTGCTGGGCTCGACTCCCAGACCAATTAGGCCTGCCGGACATCAAAAGCCCTTGCCGCAGCAAACAGAAAAGCCTCACTTTCGCTTTTCCCACATACCTCAATGCAGTCTGTCGCAGTTTTACTCTCCTGTAAGTGCCGTGAATCTGGGCCCGAAACCTGTTGTTGGGATACTGCCAGGGAGACAAAGACCATCATGGCCCCAAGCCGTCTGCCAGACGATCCATCGATCTCCCGTAGGCACGCAGTATCAGCAATTAGCGACATGAGTTTCTAGAAGATTTCTTGCCACATTCCAGAGCTCATGCACACTCTATCAGCAGTTAATGCACAGCCAAAAGTTGCACTCAGGAGAGCATTATTTACAAGTTTATTCAGCATTGATCAGAACACAGAAAAACATGACTGCCTGCTTTAGTGTCTACGACACAGGGAGAGAAAACGAAAGCAACAGAAAACATAAACATCCTGTGAACAGGAAATACGCAAACTCTGTGACTCACAGCCTGCTCCCTTTTAAGGTGGAACGGAAATATCTTAACACATAGGTGGTACCTCACTCCTTCCAGATGATCAAGAATGTATAAAAATTTGGCAAATGCTTGTTGGAGATGTGGAGGAAATAATGGTGACATGAGCCACATGTGGTGGACATGTGAAAAGATTAAGATTTTTTTGGGGGGGGGGAATATACGATGAATTAAAAAAGATGATGGGGATAACTTTTAGGAAAAAAACAGAGGCATTTCTATGAAGTATTTTAGATAAAGAGATCCCCAAAAATCTAAGAGAGGTATTCTTGTATGCAACTGCAGCAGCTCGTATACTTGTGGCCAAGGGATGGAAAGATCACGAGGCTCCAAAAATAACAGATTGGCAAATCAAATTACAGGAACTGGTGGAGACGGCTCAATTGACTAGCAAACTCAGAGGAATCTCAAAGCAAAAATTTGCAGAAAAATGGGATGGTTATACAAGATATGTTCAAAAATACAATAATAGTTTTGACTCCGTGCTAGCATTCGAGTGATAAAGGAACTAAGAGGAGGTGGGCAACAATTAAGGATTTATTATGTTTTCAGAATGTATTGGAAAATTTATATAGAAAGGATGATTGTTTTGTGTACATCCCATTGTAAGAATGGAAACAGAGCCAGAGCCAGAGCCACAGCCTAAGTCTGAAACAGGCCTTGATAGAGTGCCAGAGCCAGAGCCAGAGCGAGACCCTGAATCAGTGTCAGAACCAAGCCCTCGTTCAGAACCAGAGCCTGAGAAAGAGCCAGAGCCAGAACCAGAGCAACAGCCACAGCCTGAGTCTGAGTCTGAAACAGCCCTTGATAGAGAGCCAGAATCAGAGAATCAGAATCAGAGTCAGAACCAGATCTTCGGTAAAGACGTGGTCTGGTCTTAGCACAACTGCTCCTCTCACCCGCGATAACAGAGATTGGGTGTTCCAATACATCCCCCCGTAGGGAACCTGCCCCAGCGATTCTGTTGGCTGAGGCCCCCTCCCAGGCAGCCTTGACAAGATATGTTCAAAAATACAATAATAGTTTTGACTCCGTGCTAGCATTCGAGTGATAAAGGAACTAAGAGGAGGTGGGCAACAATTAAGGATTTATTATGTTTTCAGAATGTATTGGAAAATTTATATAGAAAGGATGATTGTTTTGTGTACATCCCATTGTAAGAATGGAAACAGAGCCAGAGCCAGAGCCACAGCCTAAGTCTGAAACAGGCCTTGATAGAGTGCCAGAGCCAGAGCCAGAGCGAGACCCTGAATCAGTGTCAGAACCAAGCCCTCGTTCAGAACCAGAGCCTGAGAAAGAGCCAGAGCCAGAACCAGAGCAACAGCCACAGCCTGAGTCTGAGTCTGAAACAGCCCTTGATAGAGAGCCAGAATCAGAGAATCAGAATCAGAGTCAGAACCAGATCTTCGGTAAAGACGTGGTCTGGTCTTAGCACAACTGCTCCTCTCACCCGCGATAACAGAGATTGGGTGTTCCAATACATCCCCCCGTAGGGAACCTGCCCCAGCGATTCTGTTGGCTGAGGCCCCCTCCCAGGCAGCCTTGACAAGATATGTTCAAAAATACAATAATAGTTTTGACTCCGTGCTAGCATTCGAGTGATAAAGGAACTAAAAGGAGGTGGACAACAATTAAGGATTTATTATGTTTTCAGAATGTATTGGAAAATTTATATAGAAAGGATTATTGTTTTGTGTACATTCCATTGTAAGAATGGAAACAGAGCCAGAGCCAGAGCCACAGCCTAAGTCTGAAACAGTCCTTGGTAGAGTGCCAGAGCCAGAGCCAGAGCGAGACCCTGAATCAGTGTCAGAACCAAGCCCTCGTTCAGAACCAGAGCCTGAGAAAGAGCCAGAGCCAGAACCAGAGCAACAGCCACAGCCTGAGTCTGAAACAGTCCTTGATAGAGAGCCAGAGCCGGAGCCCAGAGCCCAGAGCCCAGAGCCCAGAGCCCAGAGCCCAGAGCCCAGAGCCCAGAGCCCAGAGCCCAGAGCCCAGAGCCCAGAGCCCAGAGCCCAGATCATGTTGCAGTAGTCCAAGTGGGATAAAACTAGTGCATGCACCACTCTGGCAAGACAGTCTGTGGGCAGGTAGGGTCTCAGCCTGCATACCAGATGGAGCTGGTAGACAGCTGCCCTGGACACAGAATTCACCTGCACCTCCATGGTCAGCTGTGAGTCCAAAGTGACTCCCAGGCTGCACACCTGGTCCTTCAGGGGCACAGTTGCTCCATTCAGGACCAGGGAGTCCCCCACACCTGCCCGCCCCCTGTTCCCCAAAAAGAATACTTCTGTCTTGTCAGGATTCAACCGCAATCTGTTGGCCACCATCCATCCTCCAACTGCCTCCAGGCATTCGCACAGGACCTTCACCGCCTTCACTGCTTCCGATTTGAAAGAGAGGTAGAGCTGGGTATCAGTCACACACTGATGAACACCCAGCCCAAACCCCTTGATGATCTCTCCCAGTGTCTTCATATAGATATTAAAAAGCACGAGGGACAGGACGAAACCCTGGGGCACCCCACAAGTGAGTGCCGAGGGGTCTGAACACTCACCCCCCCACAACCGCGTTCTAGAAATGGCCAAGGAAGAAGGAGCGGAACCATTGTATAAGAGTGCCCCCAGCTCCCAGCTCCTCTAGACAGTGCAGAAGGATGTTACGGTCGATGGTCTCAAAGGCCGCTGAGAGATCCAGCAGAACTAGGAAACAGCTTTCACTTTTGTCCCTAGCCCGCCGGAGATCATCAACCAGCGCGACCAAGGCTGTTTCAGTCCCATGATGAGGCTTGAATCCTGATTAGAAGGGATCCAAACACTCAGCATCCTCCTGGCGTGCTTGGAGTTGTTCAGCAACCATCTGCCCAAGAATGGAAGATTTGAGACTGGGCGAGAGTTGGCCATATTGGCCAGGTCTAAAGATGCTTTTTTAAGAAGCAGTTTAATGACTGCCTCTTTCAGCGGGTCTGGGAAGTCTCCCTCACAGAGGGCAAAGCCCATTGCCCAGCCCTTCCCGGCTCGCTTTTATTAGCCCGGATGGGCAAGGATCAAGGAGACGGGTGGTTGGTTTCATTCGTACAAGTAGTCTGTTCACATCCTCAGAGGGAACAGATTGGAATTGATTCCATGCAATGTGACCAGACAGGACTCTATGTGCTGGTCCTGGGGGCTAACCGAGGGGCGAGGTCCGGGTCCAGTCCGAGGTCGATGGTGCAATATGAAGGCAGTCCGTAGAAGTTGAAGCTGGGTGCAGGGCAGGGCGTCGGGTGAGGTCAGGAGCTCCGGCAGAGAAGCAGGTCGGGGATCAGGCTGGAACTGACAACCAACGATGTTGCTCCCGCAACTTGGGACTGGGGCAGGCTGGCTTTTATCTCCCCCAAGGCATAGGGCGGCCCCGTTCCTCAGGTGACTCGCCTCTCCTGGCCTGGAGGCGAGCACTCCTCCTGCGGGAACTTAGTTCCCTCCGCCTCTCTGCCCTGAGCCTTTGCAGCTCAGGAGAGGCTGGAGGGTTACCGCACCCAGAGGCAACCTCAGCTTCCTCTGACGGGGCTGAGGGTGGAGCACCTGCAGGCAATGGATCCTCCATCACCTCAGGAGCCAGAGCAGACTCAGCTGGTGTCTGCACCTGATGATCCAGCACAGGTGAGGACCCTTCAGGCTCATGCCCCAGCCCCGGCTCAGCTGGTTCTGGAGGCGGGGAATCCTGTGCAGGCTGGGATCCCTCAGGTTCAGCATCCGAATCCGATTCCCAGACCATCACACTCCAGCACTCTCCCGCCCCGGCCCTGCTCCCACATTGATGTCTACCTCTTTCCAAATCTGAGCGACTTTATCTGCAAAAAACTTTGCAAAAGCATTGCAGGAGATCTTGTGGTCCCTACCAGGCCCCGGTGACGAAGGTGGTTCCGATAGATTGCGAGCCACCTGAAAGAGTCTCCTGCTGCTGTTTTCTGCAGATGCAATAGAGGAGGTGAAGAAGCTCCTGTTCGCCATCGCCACTTGGTAGGCCTGACGTTGAGCTCTAACCCGTGTCCGGTCTGACTGAGAATGAGTTTTTCGCCACCGGAGCTCTAGCCGTCTCAACGATTGTTTCATCGCCCCCAGCTCCGGGGAAAATCACAGGGCTGTCCGGGCTCCATGCAATCGGAGACAGCGCTTCAGAGCCAGACAGTCGAAAGCCCTGGTTAACTCCGCATTCCAGTGGGTCACCAGGGAATCAGCTGAAAGTCCATCAACATGGGATAAAGCATCCCCTACCACTCTCTGGAAGCCATTTGGATCCATTAAGTGACGGGGAAAGACCATCCAAATCGGTCCCACCTCCCTGCAGAGGGGAAGGGTCGCGGAGAAGTCCAGTTGCACTTAGTGTCAGATCACCAACATCCATAGAGGTGAACACCAGGTCTAAGGCATGTCCACGGCTATGAGTTGGGCCAAACTTATTTAGGGACAGCCTCATGGAGGCCATGCTTTCCACAAAGTCCCCAACGGCCCCTGGTAAGTTCGTGTCGGCAGGGATGTTGAAATCCCCTCGGACAAGCATACTAGGTGTCCAGAGGAGCACATCTGCCACGACCTGAAGCAGCTCGGGCAGGGAATCCTTGGTGCAGCGGGGAGGTCGGTACACCAAAAGGAATCCTGTACTGCCCCTATTGCCCTACTTCCAGAACATGCACTCAGAAAACAGGACACCTGGTGCAAACTAATGACTTCCTCAAAATCACTGCAACCACCAGCCCACATGACCTGGGTTGCTGTGCATAAGAGAAACCTGGTGGACGAGCAGCGGCAAGGACAGGCCCATCTGCTTCATCCAACCAAGTCTCTGTCAAACATGCCAGGTCAAGTCCTTCGTCCACAATCAGGTGGGGGGGTGGCAATGGTCTTATTCATCATTGACCTGGCATTGCACAGCAACACTTTCAGGTCATGTGGGTTTCCCTTGCTCATTCCAGTATCCTTCAGGTTAGGACCAGACCCGGAGGCAGGGATGGTCCTCAAAAAATGACTAAGCCTGCCTCCTCGGTAAAGACGTGGTCTGGTCTTAGCGCAACTGGTCCTCCCACCCGCGATAACAGAGATTGGGTGTTCCAATTCATCCCCCCGTAGGGAACCTGGCCCAGCCATTCTGTTGGCTCAGGCCCCCTCCCAGGCAGCCCTGACCCTTTCCCCTTAAAAAGCAAAATACAAGCTATACAATAACCTAAAAAAATAGTAAAAGTATAAACAAAGCAAGAAAAAATTATGCAAAACTTAAAGTAATCCCCGCCCCAACTAAACATTTGTCCCACCCCAGAAAGAAAATAATAATAACAACAACAAACCACCGTTTGAGGTGCAACAAATTAATAGCTGTTCAAAGTATGTGTGGTCCCCGCCCACTAGGCCCGATGGAATTGGCTTGCAGGAGGGAGCGGTCTTGCAAAAAAAAAAAAAAAAAAAAAAAAACAATCACAGCAGCCGCAGTGTCCCAAGGCCTTCCTGGAGCTTCTCAAGCTGAGGAGGTTACTGTGGGACCCGCCCCCTAGGCCAGATGGAATTGGCTTGCAGCTAGATACATTGAAGGAGCCTGAAACAGAGACACAGCCAGAGACACAGCCAGAAACTAAGCCACAGCCACAGCTGAAGGAAAGCATTGCTTTTGCACATGACTATGGCATGATGGGAAGCATTGCTTCTGCACATAACTGTGGCATGATGGGAAGTCTTGCTTCTAAGCTTTACTTTTGCTCACACTGCACAAACCGTGCTGATGCTAAGACATTCCCTCATCACCCTGGTACGTTCTGTTCACCTTGAGTTCACACCATATCAATCTGTACTTACCCCTCCTTGTACATTCCTTTTTTGTACCACTCTGGTACGGGCAGTCCGAAACCATGCCTGTGTAAACTCCGCGTTCCTTTTCCCAACCTTTAACCTGTTGTCAGGGAACTGACATCGGAGCTAGAGGCGGAGGGGAGGCTCTCAAATGATGCTGGAGAAGGGCCCAGCAGGGAGAGAGGCAGCTCCGCAGATGGGGAAGCAAATCAGCGCAACACCAGGGATAAAGGGGGGCTGATGGGGGAATCGGCGAGAGGGCTCCAGGACTCTTCACCGGACACCAGCGGGGAGAGCACGGGTCCTCCGCTACCCACGCCCACCCTGCGCAGAAGACTTCTGCGCAGAGAGAGTAGGAGGAGACTGGGTGTCAAACAACTTTTATGTTGGAAAAGATTTAAGAAACGCCCACTGACGGATTCTGCTAGCGACTGAGGCAGCCACGAAGTGAAGGGCTGCCCAGACTGAAAGGTTTAGCAAGGCAACAAAGCCAGGAGAGGCGGCAACTTACGCACGAGCAACCCATACTCATTACAGCAATCCGTCAGTCCCTGACGTCGCTTGTGCACAGCGACAGGCAGGCAGCATCATGAGCAAAACCGGAGAAGCTGGCGCCACGGAGGGAGCAGCTGGGCGGCAAAATCTGGTGGAGAGGAACCGAGATTTGGAACAGCAGGTGGCTCTGCTGACTGCGCGGCTGGACGAAAGGCGGTCTCAGGATGCTCAGGTCAGACCCACCCCCGTAGCAAGGAAGGTACCGGGACTGGTACACAAGTTTGGAGGGAAACCCCAGGACTACAGTGCGTTCCGAATGGAAATAGAGTACGCTTTGGAACTGCAACAGAATGATTTTGCAGACGATGGGGAGAGGGTTGCCTATATTGTCTTACATCTGCAGGATGGGGCCAGAGAATGGATCAGGCCCCTAATGGCAACGCAGAATGCCGCCTTGAAAGACCTGAGGAAATTCTTCCAGGTGATGGATGCGATGTGTTCCAGTGATGTACAGCAAAGTGTGACTCGGCGGGAACTGATGGGCTCCAAACAGGGGAACCAGTCAGTTAGAGACTACTGGTCACGCTTTGCCATGTTAGTCCACCGGATCGGGTGGGATTTGGACTCTGAACCCATTCAAATGCTGTTCGAGGAGGGGTTGTCCCCAACGGTGAAGGACGAGCTTTCCCGCGCACCCCGCCCACAGTCGATGGATCAGCTGACCAAGGCTGTGCTTGCGATTGGTGTAAGGCAGGAAGCGCGGGCCCAGGAGAAGCAGGAAGGGAGAGAGAAACGTTACCATGACTACCGCATTCCTGAAATACCAAGGCAGCCTTCCCCGCCGGCGGAGCCCATGGAAATAGATGGGGCGCGCGCGCGGGAGATTTCAAACTCCAGTGAAGGTCGCAAGAGGGAGGGAAAGGATGGGAAAACCACCAAGAAGTGTTTTCTCTGCCAGCGGCCAGGACATTTTGCCAGGTTCTGCCCGCAAAGAAAGGCCTGGCAAGGGATGGTGGGAGCTGCAGGGGGTGAGGAGGAGATGGTAAAGGAGCAGGGAAATGCCAAAGCTTGGCTGCCACTCAGCGGGCACAGCAGCCAGGCCAGCAACCAATAGAAGTGCCCAGACCAGACCCCCCCAGGGCAGCTATAGCCATAGAAGTGGTGCTAGAACTCCCAAATGGGCACCCAGTCAAGGTGAAAGGGCTGTTGGATTCAGGCAGTTCCTGCAATTTCTTCAGCAAGGACTTTGCACTAGAGCACCAGCTCCACCTGCTGCCCCTGGATTTCCCCTTGCAAGTAACCACCATTGATGGCAGGGAGCTTCTGGGAGGGGAAGTGACGCACCAGACCCCACCAATGAGAATGAGGGTTTCCAGGCACACGGAGACCATCGCCTTTCACGTAGCCTCACTGGCAGGGCCCCCAATAATATTAGGGATGAGCTGGCTAGCACAACATGATCCAGTGGTGGCATGGCATCAGAGAACGGTCACCTTTGGGTCCGCTTACTGCTTGGAACACTGTCTAGGGGGATAAACCCCAAGAATGACCATGGCCAGGGTGGCTGGGATAGCTGTGGAGCCGAAATGGGAGGTGCCACCACAATATGCTGACCTGCAGGAGGTCTTCAGCGAGAAGGAGGCAGATAGACTACCCCCACATAGGCCCTTTGACTGCCAAATCAACTTGCTCCCTGGGGCGCAGCTGCCGGTGTGTAAACTGTATGCCATGTCGGACAGGGAGATGAAGGAGTTGCGGGAGTTTATTGACAAGAACCTGAAGAGGGGGTTCATAAGGGAATCAAATGCGGTGGGGGGCAGTCCGGTGTTCTTCGTGGACAAAAAAGGGACTACCCAGCCCAGATTGGTCGTAGATTTTAGGGCGTTAAATTTGGTATCAGAACCCGTGACCTTCCCTATGCCCAGGATTGACGACATTTTAACACGGGTGAGGCAGGGAAAGATTTTTACCAAGCTGGACCTCAGGGGAGCCTACAATTTGATTAGGATGAGGGAGGGGGACGAATGGAAGACCACAATGTTCACCCCCCTGGGGGCCTTTGCGTACTTAGTTATGCCATTTGGATTACAGTCGGGCTCCGCCTGTTTTCAAGCTTTCATGCACCATGTGTTGGGGTCCCTGCTGTACAAGAACTGCGTAGCCTTCTTGGACGACGTCTTAATCTATTCGGACAATGAGAAGCAACATGTCAGAGACGTCAGGGAAGTGCTAAAGAGACTGCAGAAGCACCAGTTGTGGGTCAAGCTGGAAAAATGTCAGTTTCACGCCAGAGAAGTCGAGTTTTTGGGGTACAAGTTGTCAGACAAAGGCTTAGCGATGGACCCAAGCAAGGTGCAGGCAGTGCTGGAGTGGAAGGCTCCCAAAACCCGGAAGGACGTGCAGAGGTTCCTGGGGTTCAGCAACTTCTACAGGAAGTTCATCAAGAACTTCGCCCACTTGACAGCACCCACCACAGATTGTCTCAGTAGCAAAAGGAAGTTTGCCTGGACAGAGGAGGCCCAACAATCCTTTGAAAAACTGAAGAAGGCGTTCGCATCGGAAGAGCAGCTCCTGCACGTGGATCTGGAGAAACCCATGAGGCTAGAGACCGACGCGTCCGACAGAGCCATTGGGGCGGTTCTTTTGCAGCCAGGGAGGAGCAAGCAGGAATGGAGACCGTGTGCCTTTTTCTCGCGAAAGCTGATCAAGTCGGAGCAAAACTATACGGTGTATGACCGCGAACTGCTTGCGATCTATGCGGCGTTTCGTCGATGGCGACAGCTCCTTCCGGGGGTTCCCCGCATCGTCGGCCGAAGAAAGGGACGAAGTTGGATCAACAGGTCGGGCCGGGGGTGAAGGGGGTTCTGGGGGAGGAGGTGGATGTCAGGGAACTGATATCGGAGCTAGAGGCGGAGGGGAGGCTCTCAAATGATGCTGGAGAAGGGCCCAGCAGGGAGAGAGGCAGCTCCGCAGATGGGGAAGCAAATCAGCGCAACACCAGGGATAAAGGGGGGCTGATGGGGGAATCGGCGAGAGGGCTCCAGGACTCTTCACCGGACACCAGCGGGGAGAGCACGGGTCCTCCGCTACCCACGCCCACCCTGCGCAGAAGACTTCTGCGCAGAGAGAGTAGGAGGAGACTGGGTGTCAAACAACTTTTATGTTGGAAAAGATTTAAGAAACGCCCACTGACGGATTCTGCTAGCGACTGAGGCAGCCACGAAGTGAAGGGCTGCCCAGACTGAAAGGTTTAGCAAGGCAACAAAGCCAGGAGAGGCGGCAACTTACGCACGAGCAACCCATACTCATTACACCTGTCTATGAGTAATGTCTTATATGCAATAATTAATGTCTTATATGCAACCCTTGCTTTGTACTTATGTTAACCAATCAGCAACAAGCACACATGTGGCAAACACAGTAATATTCAATAAAAGGGACTCTCCGAGGCTTGCTCGGAGACGCCTCCCGTACGCCTCCTGCTCGTCTGTCATTCATTTTCAACCCAACACACAGCCACTTCTTGATACAGCGTCAGAACCTGAAACAGAGACACAGACAGAGCCAGAGCGAGACCCTGAATCAGTGCCAGAACCAAGCCCTCATTCAGAACCAGAGCCTGAAAAAGAGCCACAGCCCGAACCAGAGCAACAGCCACAGCCACAGCCTAGAGCCACAGCCTGAGTCTGCAACAGTACTTGATACAGTGCCGGAGCCTGAAACAGAGATAAAGCCTCAAGCAGAGCCTGAGCCTGAAACAGAGGCAGAGCCACTGCCACAGCCACAGCCTGAGTCTGAAACAGTTCTTGATACAGTGCCGGAGCCTGAAACAGAGATAGAGATAGAGATAGAGATAGAGATAGAGATGATAGAGATAGAGATAGAGATAGAGATAGAGATAGAGATAGAGATAGAGATAGAGATAGAGATAGAGATAGAGATAGAGATAGAGATAGAGATAGAGATAGAGATAGAGATAGAGATAGAGATAGAGATAGAGCCAGAGCCACAGCCACAGCCACAGCCACAGCCACAGCCACAGCCACAGCCACAGACACAGACACAGACACAGACACAGACACAGACACAGACACAGACACAGACACAGACACAGACACAGCCTAGAGCCACAGCCTGAGTCAGCAACAGTACTTGATACAGTGCCGGAGCTGGAGCTGGAGCCAGAGACACAGCCAGAGACACAGCCAGAGCCAGAACAAAACCCTAATTCAGAACCAGAGCCTGAAAGAGAGCCAGACCCTGAAACATAGCTGGGTCAGAGGCAGAGGAAGAGCCATCATGAGACCCTGAATCAGAGTCAGAACCAGATCTTCATTCAGAACCAGACCCTGAAAGAGAGCCAGAGCCACAGACGGAGCCACAGACGGAGCCTAGAGCCACAGCCGAGATCCACAGCCACAGCCGAGATCCACAGACTGAGTCTGAAATAGTGCTTGATAGAGTGCTGGATCCTGAAACAGAGACACTGTCTGAAATTGAGCCTGACGCTTAAACGTAGCCAGGGGCAGAGGGAGAGGCAGAGCCTGATACAGTGCTTGATACAGCATAGGAGCCTGAAGCAGAGACACAGCCAGGTCCAGAGACACAGCCAGAGCCAGAACAAAACCCTAATTCAGAACCACAGCCTGAAAGAGAGCCAGAGACAGAAACAGTGCTTGATAGAGTGCCAGAGCCTGAAACAGAGGCAGAGGCAGATACAGGGCTTGAAACAGCGTCGGAGCCTGAAACAGAGAAACAGCGTGAAACAGAGACAAAGGCTGAGACACAGGCCAAGCCTGAAACAGAGCTAAAATAAGTGCTAGAGCCAAAGACTGAGAGAAAGCCTAATAAAGAGCAGAAGCCTGAGCCTGAGCCTGAGACAGTGCTTGATACAGTGCCAGAGCCTCAAACAGAACCAGAGCCACAGCTACAGCCATAGTGCCACAGCCCGAGTCTGCAACAGTTGTTTGATACAGTGCCGGAGCCTGAAACAGAGACACAGCCTGAAACAGAACCTGAGCCTGGTTATTAGCATGGCAATTAAAGAAGAGAGAGGCAGAAAGGCTTATAAATAGAGTTAAGTGCGAAGGCAAAATAATAAACAACCCTAAAGAAATAGAGAAACGATTTCTCGAATTCTTTAGAGAACTCTATAAGGAAGGAAATGAAACAACAGAAGAAGTTAAAGAACATTTAGAACAGAACTGTCTTCCGAAACTTACTAAAGAACAAAAAGAACTGTTGAATGCCCCTATTACATCGTACGAAATTCAAAGAGCAATTAAAGAAGCAAAGATAGGAAAGCCACCAGGGCCAGACGGCCTACCGGCAATATATTATAAAAAAAATTGAGGACTTACTGTCTGACCCATTAAGAAGTATCATGAACAACATCTTAAAAGACGGAACCATGCCGGATTCTTGGAAAGACAGCCTTATTGCATTAATTCCAAAACAGGGAACGGACAATCTACTTATTAACAACTATAGGCCTATCGCACTTCTAAATAACGATTATAAATTATATGCGAATATTTTAGCCGAAAGATCAAAAAAAGTCTGCCAGATGATGATACACAATGACCAAGCTGGCTTTTTGCCCGGGAGGCACATTTATAGCAACACTAGAAACATAAACTTATTAGCGTATTTAGACTTAAGAATAGAAAAGAAGGCAGTCTTAATGGCTATAGATGCAGAAAAAGCTTTCAACAGGGTATCCTGGAAATTTATGAAAGGTCTATTACACCATATGGATTTTGGTATACAGTATATAAAAGGGATTGAAGCAATATAATCAAAACAAAAAACTAAAATCATAATGAATGGACATTTATCACAGGAGTGTGAAATCAGTAAAGGGGTCAGACAAGGTTGCCCACTATCCCCCTTAATTTTCATATTAACATTGGAAGTTTTATGTAAACAAATTAGGGAAGAAAAAGAAATAAAAGGGATTATGCTGGGAAATAGAAGTTACAAAATGAGGGCATTTGCTGACGATTTAATTATAATTAATTATAACTTGCTTTGAGTTTCCTCTGAGTTTACTAGTCAATTGAGCCGTCTCCACCAATTCCTGTAGTTTGATTTGCCAATCTGTTATTTTTGGAGCCTCGTGATCTTTCCATCCCTTGGCCACAAGTATACGAGCCGCTGCAGTTGCATACAAGAATAACTCTCTTAGATTTTTTGGGATCTCTTTATCTATAATACTTCATAGAAATGCTTCCGGTTTTTTCGTAAGAGTTATCCCCATCATCTTTTTTAGTTCATCCTATATTTTCCCCCAATTTTTAAAAATCTTTTCACACGTCCACCACATGTGGATCATGTCACCGTTATTTCCTCCACATCTCCAACAAGCATTCGCCAAGTTTTTATACATTCTTGATCATCTGGAAGGAGTGAGGTACCACCTATGAGCCATTTTCATCATGTTCTCTCTTATATTATAGCTGGCTGTAAATTTCAGATTTACCTTCCATCAGTTTTCCCCATCTTTTAGCATAATTGGATGGCCCACATCTTGGGCCCGCTTTATCATTGAAGCCTTAACCTCCTCATCCATTACTTCGTAGTCTAAAAGAAGTCTATACATTTTTGCGATTATTTTAGTTTTACTATTCAGTAATTCTCTTTCAAATCTTGAAGGCTCCTTTTCAAAACCTATCTGCTTATCCTGTCTGAACATTTCATTAACCTGGAAGTAATCTAGCCAACTAGAAAAGTGATCTTTTATTTTCTCATAACTTATCAATATTAGTTGACCCTCCTCCTCCCCCCTTAATATTGTGTTATACGTTATCCAGGTCTCTTTGATGTTATTTTTTTTTTAACAGCGATTGCTTCTAATGGAGAGTTCCATCTTGGGGTTTTCTGTTCCAAATATTCTTAACTTTTTTTAAAGTTCTAAATCTCAATTATTTCACTAACTCTTACTTTCATCCTAGGCCTATTTAGTACTTTCAAGTAATTTCAACTAAAATTTAGTACTTTCAAGTAATTTCTAATTTTTAATGTTACAATATTTATTCAAATAGTCTTTAAATTTCTTCCACTCTTCTTGATGTTCCTCTTCTTTCTGGTCACGGATTCTTCCAGTAAGGTCAGCCAACTCCATATATTCCATCATTTTCATCCGCCATTCTTCCACAGTTGGTAGTTCTTGTGTTTTCCATTTCTTGGCTATAAGAATTTGAGCAGCAGTTGTGGCATACAAAAATAACTTTACATCTTTCTTGGGTTGGTCGCTTTCGCGGAAAGGAGAGACTGCTTTTTTTTTGCAGTGGGACTAGTGGACTAGTGGAGAGGCTGGGAAGAAAATTTGTCTGCTCTCTTATCTCCCCCTTGTGACTGAGGCTGACCTTGGGGGGGGATTTAAAAAGTATGGATGGGGGAGAGAAAGGAGAGAAGGGAGAAAGACCAGAGAAAGCTAAAACTAAAGTAAGGAAGGACTCTAGGTCACCAACTTTTGAAGAGTCAGTGATGCAACTGCTTCAGGAAATTAAAGCAGAAGTAAGAGGAAATCAAAAATCTATACAGGACCTAAAAAATGACTTTGTTGAATTAAAGCAAGATTTGAAAGAGGTTAAGACAGATGTATCTGCACATGAAGCTAGACTGACACAATTGGAAACTGTAAGAGTCCCTGATATGGAAACAATTCAGCAGGAAGCCCAGAATTCAATTGCGTTTCTTCAATTGAAAGCGAGGGAGACCCATTTGAGATTGAGAGGGATACCCCAGAAGGAGCAGGACAATTTGAAGGACTGGCTTATTGATGAATTTGCTGCTCAGTGGAATCTCTCAAAAGAAGAATTAAATTCCTGGATTGATAAGGCTTATAGATTTGGACCGAAAAAGGACTCTAAGATCACACAGGATTGCATGGTGATCTTTAAAACAAAAGAACAAAGAGACATTGTTCTAGGACATCACTATAAAAAAGGCCTAAAGATAGAAGGGAAGGGGATAATCTTGTTTAAAGAGATCCCGAGACACTTCTTGGCCCTGAGAAATAACTGCACAGATTTGGCGACTGCTTTAAGAAGAAAGAACATCTTTTTCAGGTGAGAGTTCCCAGAAGGTCTCTCTTTCAAATTTCAAGGGAGAAAACAAAGAATTAGAACTGTTGGAGAGAAAGAGAGATTTCTGGAGAAAAACGCAAAAGAGCTTGGATTGGAAAGTCCCTCTTCACTGGGGGCAAGGGCAGTAGGCCCCTAAAAAACTAGGATGTCCCTAAAAATTTACTCCTGGAACGTGAATGGTTTGAATTCTCATCGAAAAAGGAACCAAGTTTACCATGTTTTGGTAAGACAGAATCTGGATATAATTTGTTTACAAGAAACACATGTTATTAGACTTCATAGAAAGATTCTACAGAATAAAAAACTTGGACAGGAATTTATCTCATCGGACAAAGTTAAAAAAAGAGGCGTGGTTTTTTATGTTAAAGAAAAATGGAATCCCAAGTTGTTGTTTAAGGACGAGGAGGGGAGATACATTGCTGTTGAAATTACAGCACAAGGCGACAAATTTCTTTTACTGGGAATCTACTGGGAATCTACTGGTAAAGTAGAATTCTTTAAGAATTTGGACTTAAAACTTACGGATTATTTGGATTACAAATTGATTTTAATGGGTGACCTGAATGGGGTAGTCTCAACATTTATGGATAAGTCACAAAAACAAAAACTTCAAAATTCTGGCAGATTACCTAAGATCTTGATATGATGGATAAATGTCATCTGTCAGACATACGGAGGCTACGGAATCCTATGGAATGAGACTACACTTTTTTCTCAAATTCAAGCCAAACATTTTCAAGAATCAATTCACTGGGCAACAATTTTTTCCTTTATGAATGTTGTCTAGATTTCTACAACTGATTTAGGGATTTTTGCACTGCTGAATCAGGAAATGGCATCCGTTTCTCTCCATCAGGTCAGGTTTTTGTGTTATGTTGATTTGAAAAAAAATCAGATCTTGTGACAAAATCGATTACATTTTTGTGGCATTATCAGCTGATTTTTGTCAACACATATCATCCTAAATATGTTTTTAAGAGGAAAAAAATGTTTTTCCAACAACATATATTGATTACCTGATAGAAACATCAATTACTGTAAACTGAATGGTGGGCATTGATAAAGGTAAGTACACGTAAATTGCATGTTGCGTCACCATTTTTCAAACTTCAAGGTTTGAACTTCCGTTTCTTGGAACTCCTGGAGTGCTCAGCGGCAGGGAGGTCTCTCTTCAGAGTCCAACAGTAGTCAGCCATCATGACTGCGTCCCAGCGACCCTGAGACCTGGTCTCCATCTCTTTCATGTCCTGATGGAATCTCTCCCCCTGCTCGTCACTCATTGAACCCAGGTTCTCAGGAAACCGGTCCATATGTGAAAATAGGTAGTGCATCTTGACGCTCATGTTGCAGCCCAGGTTTCTGAAAGCAGTCAGCATGTTGTTGACAAGTTCTGCGTAGTTTCTGGCCTTATTGTTGCCAAGAATGTTCTTCACTACCAGAACAAATGCCTTCCACGCTTCCAGTTCCACTTTGTTCATTGAGTTTCCGAACTCTGGATCTCTGATGAGCTGACAGATCTGAGGACCGTCAAAGATGCCAGCTTTCAACTTCTCCATGGTCAATCCTGGAAAAGTCTGGCACAAGTAAGTGAAGCAGTCACCATCCTTGTCCAGAGCCTTGGTGAACTGCTTGATTAAGCCGAGCTTGATGTGCAGCGGTGGGAAGAGTATTCTGTCTCTGTCCACCAGAGGGTTGTTGATGACGTTCCTTTTTCTGCAAGGCACCAATTCCTCCCGCACAGGCCAGTCCTTCTTCGTGTAATGCTGAGCATGGTCCCTACTATCCCACATGCACAGAAAACATGGGTACTTGGTGAAGCCAGACTGTTGTCCCAACAAAAAGTTCACCATCTTCAGGTCAACACAAATAAACCACTTATGCTGATCATAACCAATTTTCTCCAGCACATACTTCACCGCTTCATAGTTCTCCTTCAGTGTACTCGAGTGAGCCAGGGGTATAGAGGCAAACTGGTTGTCGTTGTGTAGCAGAACACATTTCAGTGATCGCTTGCTGCTATCAATGAACAGTCTCCAATCTTTGGGTTCGTACTGTGGCACTCCAAGCTTGAGCAGAAGCTGTGCAATATCTGCACAGTACACCAAGTCCTTCTCTTCCGAGAAAAAACGGAGGTACTCTTGATGCCTGTTGCGGAAGAAACTGATGCGAGCACTGTCAGAGAGGAGTTTTTTTCCTTCAATCTGGATGCCAACAGTTCGGCAGAGTCCTTTGACAAGCTGAGGCCGCGAACTAGATCATTCAACTCCTTTTGGGAAAATGGATGTGGAGCATCATCTTCAAGAACCACTTCTTCTTCTTCATGTCCTTCAACACTGGAGGCATCTTCGTCACTAATGTCAGGAAGTTCTCCGAAGATAGGCACTGGAATTTCATCACAATGAGCTACAGGACGACATGCTGATTGAAGATCAGGATACTTGAGGCTGCTCTGGTTCTTTCTGTTGATCCCAGTCACATCAACAGCGCAGAAGTAGCAGTCAGTGACATGGTTTGTTGGCTTCCTCCAAACCATGGGAATTCCAAAGTTCAGACTCCTCTTGCCATTGGTCCACCCACCTAGAATCTCGGTGCATGCCTTGCACACCATGTGTGGCGCCCAAGCTATATCCTGGTCACCAAGTTTAATACCAAAATAAGCATGGTAAGCACGCCTTATGAAACTTATGCACCAATTTATGGAAGATTTCAAGGTTTTATGACTTCAAACTGATCCCTTTTCGACATAATCACCCAGAACTATCGGACCTGAATACTTCTTGTCATTAAAATAATCATTTACAATCAAAACAATTATTCAACGTGGCATTTTACCCCCACCAACTTCTTCTAAAATGCTCCACACAAGCATACATGTGAACAAAAACGTAAAAAAACGACATGTGGCCATAGCTCAAAAACTTGACCTGATTGAGCAAAACCAATGTGATTTTTGGATTCAGCGCATCAGATTCGTGCTAAATCAACTGAAAAAACGCAGACAACAAATTTGTTGTTGACCAGTGATTTATGGGTCACTAGACATTTGGTCCCTAGGGTTTGTAAAACTCAAATTTGTCCTAAGACTCTAAGAGATTATTTTGAATTAAATATGAATACAGAGGTAGAAACAAGAGTCATTTGGGATGCTAGTAAGGCTGTAATGAGAGGTTTCGTCATACAACAGAATTCGATAAAGAAAAAGATACAGAATGAAAAAGAAAGAAAAAATTCTGTCTCAAATAAAAGACAAAGAGAAGAATTTAAGATCAACACCAAAGAGCCAACAGATACAAAAAGAAATTAAAGCTTTGCAGATTCAATTTTCTCAAATTATAAATCAAGAAATAGAATGGAAAATAAAAATAATGAAACAGAGAAAGTTTGAATCTGCAAATAAGTGTGGAAAGTTGTTGGCCTGGCAATTAAAAAAGAGACAGAAACAAAATACTATCATAAATATTGTATCTGATGGTAAATCTGTGGAAAATCCTGCAGACATAAGGAAATGTTTTCAGAAATATTTTAAACAACTGTATAAAAAAGGCAAACAAGATAAGGATAAAATTGAGCAATTGCTTAATGTAAATGATTTGCAGAAAATTCCCGTAGATAAAAGACTCCTATTCAATGGCATGATTACAAGACAGGAAGTTGAGACAGCAATAAATCAGATGCAATTAGGCAAAGCCCCAGGACCAGATGGTTTGTCTGCTAAATATTACAAAATTTTGAAAGATTGGTTAATTCAACCGCTGGCAGATGTGTGTAATAAGATTTTAAGAGGGGAGAAAGCACCTGAAACCTGGAAAGATGCATACATAACCCTGATACCGAAACCAGAGCAAGATAGATCAGATGTTAAAAATTATAGACCAATCTCATTACTTAACGTGGATTATAAAATTTTTGCAAATATTTTGGCCAATAGATTGAAGAAGGTCTTAACAGAATATATTCACAAGGACCAGCAGGATTTCTGCCCAGGAGACATATGAAAGATAATATTAGAAATATAATTGATATATTAGAAAGATGAGAAGCTAAAAGAAATTGTAAAGCATTATTAATGTTTATTGATGTGGAGAAGGCCTTTGACAATATTTCTTGGCTTTTTATGGAAAAAAATTTAGAAACAATGGAGGTTGGTCAAGAATTTTTAAATAGTATTAAGGTGATCTATTTTGAGCAAAAAGCTAAAATTATTTTTAATAATGTGGTATCAGAAGCAATTAGAATTGAGAAAGGAACCAGGCAAGGGTGTCCACTTTCCCCTCTGTTATTTATTTCGGTTCTGGAGGTTCTGCTAAATATGTTGAGGAAAGAAGATGAGGTTAAGAGCATTGTAGTAGGATCCAAACAGTATAAATTAAAAGCCTTTGCTGATGACTTGGTTTTAACTTTACAGGAACCAGAAACCAGTGCAATAAAAGCACTGAAGATGATTCAGGAGTTTGGGCAGGTGGCAGGATTTAAACTAAATAAGAGCAAAACCAAAGTTTTGGATAAAAATCTAGATAATGATGAAATTAGAATTCTCACTGAAAAGACAGGCCTGACTTTTACGAAAAAAGTTAAGTATTTGGGATGAACCTAACGGTGAAGAATCTGAATTTATATAAGGATAACTATGTAAAAGTATGGAATGAAATTAAAAGAGATTTAGAGATATGGTCAAATTTAAAATTTTCACTTATGGGCCGAATATCTGTGATTAAGACGAATGTATTGCCGAAAATGTTGTTTTTGTTTCAAACCCTACCAATTATTGACAACATTAAATGCTTTAAAGAATGGCAGAAAGCCTTGTCGAAATTTATCTGGCAGGGGGAAAACCCCAGAATTAAATACAAACTACTTACGGATGTAAATGAAAGAGGAGTTTTTTTCCTGCCAGCTTTGAAGATATATTTTGAAGCTGCAGCCTTCTGCTGGATCAAAGATTGGATCCAATTAGATAATGAAGATATCCTGGACTTGGAGGGGTTGGATAATCGATTTGGGTGGCATGCATACTTATGATATGATAAGATAAAGGCCCATAGTGGTTTTAAGAATCATATAATCAGAAAAGCGTTATATAATGTATGGAGTAGCTATAAGGATCTTTTAGTTCGAAAAACACCCAAATGGATTTCTCCAATGGAAGCACTGACCCCAAAAAAGTTAAATATGGAAAACAAATGGTTGAGATATTCTGATTTATTGATAGAGGACCATGAAGATTTCAAATTAAAACCATTTGAACAAATCAAAGATAAGGTAAATTGGCTTCAATATTATCAAATTAATGAACTATTCAAGATTGATAAGAGAAATGGATTTGCAACAGAAAAAACCAAATTGGAGACGGAGTTGTTAGATACCAATGTTAAAAATATGTCTAAAATGTACAACCTGTTGTTGGAGTGGCATACAAAGGATGAACAAGTTAAATCGGTGATGATTGATTGGGCACGAGATGTGGGGCATAATATAATGATGGAGTATTGGGAGAGTTTATGGAAGAAAGGGGTAAAGTTTACTGCGTGTACGATGTTAAAGGAAAACATAATGAAAATGATGTATAGATGGTACTTAACCCTGGCTAAATTAGCCAAGATTTACCACAGCTGTGACAATACATGTTGGAAATGCAAAGAAAAGGAAGGTACCTTTTATCACATGTGGTGGACATGCCCCAATGTGAGAGACTTCTGGGGAAAGATTTATAATGAATTTTTAAAAATGATGAAATATACATTTATTAAGAAACCAGAGGCCTTTCTCCTTGGGATAATAGGTACAGTGATTTACTCTTAGTCAATTGCTGGCCAGCGTACTCTCGGAGTTTATCAGTTTTTGAGGCAACAGGGTATCGCTAATGCTAGTGGAATGATCCAGATGTTCAATTATTTCAGTTGTTGTACATAAAGTACTCACGTTTGTGTTCACTGTGCCTTTTCTTTGCAAATTACTCACCAGCAGGAATTCCTTGGGCGCAGTTCCTGACTCCTCCTCATCTAAATATCTCATCTTTGTCCAGTACTCCGGTGGTTCTATAGTTATCATTCTGTTGTGGCCATTGGGACTATTGTCAGTCTCTACCTCCAATTCTTTAATCTCTTTCAATGTCTGGCTCATAAGATCAAGCCTCTTGATGACTGTTTGTTGCTCTTCCTGAGGGAGATTCCTAAAGGAGCTGAGAAAATCCTCTTCCAAAGGATTTACAGAGTGCTCAGATTCCTGAAGATGATTGTCTAGAGGAATCGGCTGTGCCTTTTGGCTTACCTGGTTATTTTGATGTTGGGCATGATTCTGCGAATTCAACTCGGGCATGTCTGTTTCCTCCCCACCTGTCAAGTTTTTTTGCGATGTCATTACTTCCATTGGGGATCCAGGCCTTGGTTTTGTGGGCCCCTCTGAAGCACCAGTTTTCATCTTACATAAGGGTGCTACAATAGAATTGTCAAATACCCGGGTTGGAAAAACTCCTCTGCTTGACAATCTGAATTTCAGCTTGTGAATCAGTGAGGGGAGTCTAGTAGAGGAAACAGTTAACATAATTTTTTGGATTTGATTTGTGGTATTCAAGGGTTCAGTCCCAACTAAATTGATCTCTGTAAGTCCAATACCAAGTAAGTCTGATAAATGTCGTTTAGAACGCTGGACACCTTTCCAGTTAGGAGTTTCATCTGGCCTTCTGCAAATTGTCATGCAGATCTTTTTTGGTTGGAAGATTAAATAAGAAGAGGTTGTTTTAAGAGCCTCTGCGCATTCTATGTTGAGCTTAGGGGTCTGCTCTTGTTGTCGCCATTTCAATTTGGTACTTTGGTGTTCTGTTAGTGCCTGCTCGTTATTAACTGATAGACTGTGGACCTCTTTGGATAATTGGGTTGTTTGAAAGGCAATACCTCTAATTTGTTGGAAGCTATGCTCAACCGTTCTTGCAATTAGAGTTAATTTGGTACTCTCCCTACTCGTTATTCTTTCCTCTCTCAGAGGCACAGGGTCAACTTGCCCCATCGTTGGATCCAGTTCTGCGCTCTCACCTTGAGTATTCTCCTCATTTTCACAATCATCTTTAAGGGCAGAAAACCGTTTTTTTGTTGGAACTGTAAAAGCAGATTTGTTTTAAAAGTCCTCCATTTTAGATTGTTTGGAAGCCGGTGAAAGAATTGCCTCCTCTGGGTCCCTGTAGCGTTTACTAGCAGGCATAGTATTGCGGTGGGGAGTAAAACAAGGAGAGGTTTCCTTAACCGAAGAAAAGAGAAAAAAATAGAAAGTGCTCAGTTTGTTCAGTTTAAGAGTTTCTCTGTGTGGTGACTGCCAGGAGTTCCAGGAACAAAGTATAAAAGGGAGCTGGCGGTTAATAGCTAGCAGCTGGCAGCCTGCCCAGGATGCTTCACAGAACTTGCCCAAGGTGTTTCTCATAGCATAAATAAGAAGGTGCTGATAGAAAAGGGGGGAAAGGGAAAATAACTTTCCTGGGTAGCAATTGACGCTAATTACAGTCCTGTTATCTGCAGAGCTCCAAAGGCTGCTTGCTAAGCCGTCGCCATGTTGGAACCACCAATTTTCAGTTATGCCAAGCACATCGTCCGCGAATGCTTTAATCTTATATTTGTTTTTGCCCAAAGTGATACCTTTAACACAATTGTCTTCCCTAATTTGGTTATTTAATACTTCCATTACTAAGATGAAAATTAGGGGCAATAGGGAGCATCTAAGTCCTTGTATTGATTACTGAAAGCTGAATCAGGTGACCATCAAGAATCACTACCCTCGACCGCTAATTCCAGAATTGTTTGAGAGGCTGCAGGGTGCGAAGGTCTTTACTAAATTGGACTTACGTGGAGCGTACAACCTGGTTCGGATCCGGGAGGGGGATGAATGAAAAACAGCGTTCCGGACCTGGTACGGCCATTTCAAGTACCGGGTCATGTCTTTTGGACTGTGTAACACACCAGCCACGTTCCAGCACTTCGTGAATGACGTCCTGCATGACTTACTGGACCGGTTCGTGGTCGCATATTTGGATGACATCTTGATATTTTCCAGGTCCCCAGAGGAACATTGCCAGCATGTCCGCCTGGTCCTGCAGCATCTTTGGCAGCACCAGCTGTACGTTGTGATGGCTTGTGAATGCTCTTTGCAAGAAATGCCTCTGCTCACTCAGAGATACATATATAGTCTTTATTTTACATATGTACAAGCAGCACGTTACAATCATGCATCTGAATCCTCTGGCTCAGATTCTGGGAGTGCCTTATGCCCGCCCCTTCTCCAACAGAAAAGGCATGGAATTTTCATGTGATGTCTCTGTCCCCTCCTCTTTAACACTCTCCTTTCTTTGGCAGACGGAATAGGCATTGTTTCACTGTCTGTGCCAGAACTTCCTGTGCGGTGTTGAGGCTCTGGTCCAACATCTGTGAGCTGTCCCTCCTCCTGGCTTTCCCTTCTTTCCTCCATCGCCACTTCCTGCCCCCCTTCCTCTGCCTGTTTCTGCTCCTCCCCTTCATTCTCCGGCAATACCATGATATCACCCCCCCTTCTAAGTGTTACGATATAGAAGCAATGCAGCCGCGAGCTGCTAGCTTGAAAACAGCACATGATGGAATGTTAGGACTGTTCCGTGGGAAACAGAGGGACAGTCAATTCACAGGGCAATGCACCGGAATTAGCTCAGAGTGTAATATGAGCTCTTCCTTTTGCTCTTGTACAGGAAGTACAGGTTTTGTTTGCCTCTCGACTGCTGGAGCTTGAAGAGAGCAGTCATGCTTTTGTAATGCTGCAAAGACAGAAATAAAGGAATGTAAATACGTTTCTGTCTATCTCTTTCCCCTGCCTGGGGGGGCAGGAAAGAGGGGAGGTGTTCTTCTCACGCTGAGAAGGATCGCCTATCGCGACCTCTGCCTGGATCTTGCCGGGAAAGCAGACAGGGAGGTCAACAGGAGACCAAGCCGGGTGCCTGGGAGAGTTGCCAGTTTCTCCTGATAAAGGCTTGATTTCCAACACTAAGACCCTCTCTCGCTCTCTTCTGAGGATTGAAACCCGAAAAAGTCTTCTTGCTTCTTGCTTCTTGCTTTTTGTTATCAAATCTGAAGTTATCATTGCTAGGCCGAATTGCTGCAATAAAAATGAACGTATTGCCAAGGATGCTGTTTTTGTTCCAAACATTGCAAATTTTGGATAAAATGGATTGTTTCAAGAAGTGGCAGAGAGATATTTCTAGATTTGTCTGGCAGGGCAAGAAGCCCAGAATAAAATTTAAAATTCTAACGGATGCAAAGGAAAGAGACGGATTTGCCCTGCCAGACCTCAAACTTTACTATGAATCAGCAGCTTTTTGCTGGTTGAAAGAATGGCTACTTCTTGAAAACACTGACATTTTGGATTTGGAAGGTTTTAACAATGTATTTGGATGGCATGCATATTTATGGTATGATAAGGTCAAAGCACATAAAGCATTTAGAAACCACATTGTCAGGAAAGCGCTATTTAATGTTTGGATAAGATATAAGGACTTGCTAGAAAACAAAACCCCAAGGTGGCTGTCACCAATGGAAGCGAAAGCCTTGAAAAAGGTCAATATGGAGGTCAAATGGCCGAAATATTGGGAAATTTTGGAACAAGACGGAGATAGATTGAAATTGCAGAGTTTTGAAAAACTAAAAAACAAAGTGCGAGACTGGCTTCATTATTTTCAGATAATGGAGGCATTTAAATTGGACAAGAAAATTGGCTTCCAGGTGGAAAGATCAAAATTAGAAACAGAACTGTTAGAACCCAAAACTAAGAATTTGTCAAGAATGTATAACTTGCTGCTGAAATGGAATACTCAGGATGAAACGGTAAAATCGGCTCTGATTAAATGGGCACAGGACATTGGACATAACATTATGTTTGCTGACTGGGAACAGTTGTGGACCACAGGTATGAAATTTACGGCATGTAATGCCTTAAGAGAGAATATTATGAAAATGATATACAGGTGGTACATAACCCCAGTCAAGCTTGCAAAAATCTATCATTTGCCCGATAACAAATGTTGGAAATGTAAAGAAACTGAAGGTACATTTTTTCACCTTTGGTGGACGTGCCCAAAGATTAAGGCTTTCTGGGAAATGATATATAATGAATTAAAAAAGGTATTTAAATATACCTTCCCTAAGAAACCAGAGGCCTTTCTCCTGGGCATAGTCGGCCAAATGGTGTTAAAAAAGGATAGAACTTTCTTTATGTATGCAACAATAGCAGCAAGAATGCTCATCGCAAAGTATTGGAAGACACAAGAACTTCCCACGCTGGAGGAATGGCAGATGAAACTGATGGACTATATGGAACTGGCGGAAATGACTGGCAGAATCCGTGACCAGGGAGAAGAGTTGGTGGAGGAAGACTGGAAGAAATTCAAAGATTATCTTCAGAAACACTGCAAAATTAAAGAATGTTAGAGTGATGTTGGATCGAAAATAAGTGGTTTCCAGCTGTACAGGTTAAAGTTATTGATAGACTAAGATTAAAGATTAGGATTAAAGATGTTTAAGGAAATGGAAATTTGGTACTTAAGAGGTAAAATTTTAATGTTATATTACATTAAGATTAAAGATTAGGATTAAAGAAGTTTAAGTGTTATATATTATATTAAGATTAAAGA
Source organism: Podarcis pityusensis (assembly GCF_964106645.2). Lineage (NCBI taxonomy): Eukaryota > Metazoa > Chordata > Lepidosauria > Squamata > Lacertidae > Podarcis > Podarcis pityusensis. Next base: position 24,274,373 of record NC_138045.1, read on the forward strand.
TTGGGATTAAAAAAGTGGAAAAGAAATTGCTGGACAAACAATTTGGACTGGAATACAAAAGAGGGAGGTAAGAGGAAGTCCAGAAAATAAGTAAATTCAAAAACGGAAATGGAAAAGTGATATTGTTTTTAATTGTTCTGTTTTTTTTTTGTTTGTTTGTTTCTTTTGTATTTTGTTTTCTGTGTTTTCCTTTTCTTTTTGGATTATGTATTGTGTATTTTTGTACTTCTACTTTTATGTTTTTCTGTTTAACTTTTTATTGAAACCTTAATAAAAATAATTTAAAAAAAAAAAATGAAACCCGAAAAAGTCTTCCTCTTCCTCATCAGTCTGTGCAAATATATCTTTTAGTCGCCAATTGTGGGGTTTGGGTTTGTGGGGGTATTGTGCATGAAATTCCTCTTGCAACTCCGGCGCTTGGATACTCTCTGCTGTTTCCCAAGAGTTCTCAGTTTCAGGACAACCCTCCCAAGCCACTAAGTATTGCAGCCTATTTCTATGCCACCTGGAATCCAGAATCTCCGCAACCTCTTCCCCCTCCTCATTTACCACCATTGTCGGAGATGGAGGAGGTTCCCTTGCCTCCACTTGATACCTATGCGCAGGATTATATGGTGATAGCAAGGATCTATGAAACACAGGGTGTATTTTCATGTTCTCTGGTAAGCGGAGTTGGAAGGACACTGGGTTAATTTGCTCTATTACTTCAAATGGTCCTAACCTCCGGGGTTCCAGCTTTTTACACCTACCCTTAAAAGGTAACCCTCTGGAGGACAACCAAACCTTATCTCCCACTTGTATCTTTTCTCCCCCTCTCCTCCGAGCATCCACCGTCCGCTTATATTCTAAGTTTGACCTTTCCAAGTCCTCCTTCAGCATCCTATGCAGAAACTCCATTTCTTCTACAAACTCTTCTGCTGCAGGTACCAACAACCTTTCTTCCCTCCCAGGAAAGGCCCTGGGATGCCTCCCATAGTTGGCCATGAAGGGCGACACCCCTGTAGAGGTGTGCACTGCATTATTATATGCAAATTCAGCCAAACTTAATTTCTCTGCCCAGTCATTTTGCTGATGACTTACGTAACACCTCAAGTATTGCTGCAAGATAGCATTCACCCTTTCTGATTGCCCATTCGTCTGGGGATGTCTAGCTGAGGGGGCGTTTACTTCCACCTCCAGCAGCTGCATTAACTTCCTCCAGAATCGTGAAGTAAACTGACTTCCTCTATCCGTAATTAGCTTAGAGGCCATCCCATGCAACCTGTATACATTGTCTATAAACAGTTTGGCTGTTTCCTGCGCAGAAGGCATCTTGGTACAGGGTATGAAATGCGCCATTTTCGTCAGCATGGCCACTACTACTAGAATCACTGTTTTCCTCTGAGATACCGGCAGGTCTGTGATAAAATCCATAGATACCACCTCCCACGGTTTGTTAGGTGTGGGCAAAGGCTGGAGCAAGCCTGCAGGCGCTGCCCTTTCCCCTTTTGCCCTTTGGCAAACTGCACAACCCCTGACGTACTCTGCTACTTCCTCTTTAATTTTGGGCCACCAGAATTCCTTGGTAATCAAGTACATAGTTTTATTACGCCCAAGTATCAAGTATTTAGGATTATGGATAACACCAAAGAATTATTAAAGGATTATTGCATTAATTCCAAAACAGGGAACGGACAATCTACTTATTAACAACTATAGGCCTATCGCACTTCTAAATAACGATTACACTGGTCAACAACAAATTTGTTGTCTGCGTTTTTTCAGTTGATTTAGGACAAATCTGATGCGCTGAATACAAAAATCACATTGGTTTTGCTCAATCAGGTCAAGTTTTTGAGCTATGGACACATGTCATTTTTTTTACGTTTTTGTTCACATGTACGCTTGTGTGGAGCATTTTAGAAGAAGTTGGTGGGGCTAAAATGCCATGTCGAATAATTGTTTTGATTGGAAATGATAATATTAATGACAAGAAGTATTCAGGTCCGATAGTTCTGGGCGATTATGTCGAAAAGGGATCAGTTTGAAGTCATAAAACCTCGAAATCTTCCATAAATTGGTGTGGCAAAGCATAAAGTTGGGGGATCCAAACTAAGTTAATGGGGCAGCCGCCCCACAAAGTATCCTGATCTTCAATCAGCACGTTGTCCTGTAGCTCATTGTGATGAAATTCCAGTGCCTATCTTCAGAGAACTTCCTGACATTAGTGACGAAGATGCCTCCAGTGTTGAAGGACATGAAGAAGAAGAAGTGGTTCTTGAAGATGATGCTCCACATCCATTTTCCCAAAAGGAGTTGAATGATCTAGTTCGCGGCCTCAGCTTGTCAAAGGACTCTGCCGAACTGTTGGCATCCAGATTGAAGGAAAAAAACTCCTCTCTGACAGTGCTCGCATCAGTTTCTTCCGCAACAGGCATCAAGAGTACCTCCGTTTTTTCTCGGAAGAGAAGGACTTGGTGTACTGTGCAGATATTGCACAGCTTCTGCTCAAGCTTGGAGTGCCACAGTACGAACCCAAAGATTGGAGACTGTTCATTGATAGCAGCAAGCGATCACTGAAATGTGTTCTGCTACACAACGACAACCAGTTTGCCTCTACACCCCTGGCTCACTCGAGTACACTGAAGGAGAACTATGAAGCGGTGAAGTATGTGCTGGAGAAAATTGGTTATGATCAGCATAAGTGGTTTATTTGTGTTGACCTGAAGATGGTGAACTTTTTGTTGGGACAACAGTCTGGCTTCACCAAGTACCCATGTTTTCTGTGCATGTGGGATAGTAGGGACCATGCTCAGCATTACACGAAGAAGGACTGGCCTGTGCGGGAGGAATTGGTGCCTTGCAGAAAAAGGAACGTCATCAACGACCCTCTGGTGGACAGAGACAGAATACTCTTCCCACCGCTGCACATCAAGCTCGGCTTAATCAAGCAGTTCACCAAGGCTCTGGACAAGGATGGTGACTGCTTCACTTACTTGTGCCAGACTTTTCCAGGATTGACCATGGAGAAGTTGAAAGCTGGCATCTTTGACGGTCCTCAGATCTGTCAGCTCATCAGAGATCCAGAGTTCGGAAACTCAATGAACAAAGTGGAACTGGAAGCGTGGAAGGCATTTGTTCTGGTAGTGAAGAACATTCTTGGCAACAATAAGGCCAGAAACTACGCAGAACTTGTCAACAACATGCTGACTGCTTTCAGAAACCTGGGCTGCAACATGAGCGTCAAGATGCACTACCTATTTTCACATATGGACCGGTTTCCTGAGAACCTGGGTTCAATGAGTGACGAGCAGGGGGAGAGATTCCATCAGGACATGAAAGAGATGGAGACCAGGTCTCAGGGTCGCTGGGACGCAGTCATGATGGCTGACTACTGTTGGACTCTGAAGAGAGACCTCCCTGCCGCTGAGCATTCCAGGAGTTCCAAGAAACGGAAGTTCAAACCTTGAAGTTTGAAAAATGGTGACGCAACATGCAATTTACGTGTACTTACCTTTATCAATGCCCACCATTCAGTTTACAGTAATTGATGTTTCTATCAGGTAATCAATATATGTTGTTGGAAAAACATTTTTTTCCTCTTAAAAACATATTTAGGATGATATGTGTTGACAAAAATCAGCTGATAATGCCACAAAAATGTAATCGATTTTGTCACAAGATCTGATTTTTTTTCAAATCAACATAACACAAAAACCTGACCTGATGGAGAGAAACGGATGCCATTTCCTGATTCAGCAGTGCAAAAATCCCTAAATCATAGAATCATAGAATCATAGAATCATAGAGTTGGAAGAGACCACAAGGGCCATCGAGTCCAACCCCCTGCCAAGCAGGAAACACCATCAGAGCACTCCTGACATATGGTTGTCAAGCCTCTGCTTAAAGACCTCCAAAGAAGGAGACTCCACCACACTCCTTGGCAGCAAATTCCACTGTCGAACAGCTCTTACTGTCAGGAAGTTCTTCCTAATGTTTAGGTGGAATCTTCTTTCTTGTAGTTTGGATCCATTGCTCCGTGTCCGCTTCTCTGGAGCAGCAGAAAACAACCTTTCTCCCTCCTCTATGTGACATCCTTTTATATATTTGAACATGGCTATCATATCACCCCTTAACCTCCTCTTCTCCAGTCTAAACATGCCCAGCTCCCTTAGCCGTTCCTCATAAGGCATCGTTTCCAGGCCTTTGACCATTTTGGTTGCCCTCCTCTGGACACGTTCCAGTTTGTCAATGTCCTTCTTGAACTGTGGTGCCCAGAACTGGACACAGTACTCCAGGTGAGGTCTGACCAGAGCAGAATACAGTGGCACTATTACTTCCCTTGATCTAGATGCTATACTCCTATTGATGCAGCCCAGAATTGCATTGGCTTTTTTAGCTGCCGCGTCACACTGTTGGCTCATGTCAAGTTTGTGGTCAACCAAGACTCCTAGATCCTTTTCACATGTACTGCTCTCAAGCCAGGTGTCCCCCATCTTGTATTTGTGCCTCTCATTTTTTTTGGCCAAGTGCAATACTTTACATTTCTCCCTGTTAAAAATCATCTTGTTTGTTTTGGCCCAGTTCTCTAATCTGTCAAGGTCGTTTTGAAGTGTGCTCCTGTCCTCTGGGGTGTTAGCCACCCCTCCCAATTTGGTGTCATCTGCAAATTTGATCAGGATGCCCTTGAGTCCATCATCCAAGTCGTTGATAAAGATGTTGAATAAGACCGGGCCCAAGACAGAACCCTGTGGCACCCCACTAGTCACTCTTCTCCAGGATGAAGAGGAACCATTGATGAGCACCCTTTGGGTTCGGTCAGTCAGCCAGTTACAAATCCACTGAGTGGTAGCATAGTCAAGACCGTATTTTACCAGCTTCTTTACAAGAATATCATGAGGCACCTTGTCAAATGCCTTGCTGAAATCAAGGTAGGCTACATCCACTGCGTTCCCTTCATCTACCAGGCTTGTAATTCTGTCAAAAAACGAGATCAGGTTAGTCTGACATGACTTATTTTTCAGAAATCCATGCTGACTATTGGTGATCACAGCATTCCTTTCTAGGTGCTCACAGACTGTTTGCTTAATGATCTGCTCCAGAATCAGTTGTAGAAATCTAGACAACATTCATAAAGGAAAAAATTGTTGCCCAGTGAATTGATTCTTGAAAATGTTTGGCTTGAATTTGAGAAAAAAGTGTAGTCTCATTCCATAGGATTCCGTAGCCTCCGTATGTCTGACAGATGATATTTATCCATCATATCAAGATCTTAGGTAATCTGCCAGAATTTTGAAGTTTTTGTTCTTGTGACTTATCCATAAATGTTGAGACTACCCCATTCAGGTCACCCATTAAAATCAATTTGTAATCCAAATAATCCGTAAGTTTTAAGTCCAAATTCTTAAAGAATTCTACTTTACCAGTAGATTCCCAGTAAAAGAAATTTGTCGCCTTGTGCTGTAATTTCAACAGCAATGTATCTCCCCTCCTCGTCCTTAAACAACAACTTGGGATTCCATTTTTCTTTAACATAAAAAACCACGCCTCTTTTTTTAACTTTGTCCGATGAGATAAATTCCTGTCCAAGTTTTTTATTCTGTAGAATCTTTCTATGAAGTCTAATAACATGTGTTTCTTGTAAACAAATTATATCCAGATTCTGTCTTACCAAAACATGGTAAACTTGGTTCCTTTTTCGATGAGAATTCAAACCATTCACGTTCCAGGAGTAAATTTTTAGGGACATCCTAGTTTTTTAGGGGCCTACTGCCCTTGCCCCCAGTGAAGAGGGACTTTCCAATCCAAGCTCTTTTGCGTTTTTCTCCAGAAATCTCTCTTTCTCTCCAACAGTTCTAATTCTTTGTTTTCTCCCTTGAAATTTGAAAGAGAGACCTTCTGGGAACTCTCACCTGAAAAAGATGTTCTTTCTTCTTAAAGCAGTCGCCAAATCTGTGCAGTTATTTCTCAGGGCCAAGAAGTGTCTCGGGATCTCTTTAAACAAGATTATCCCCTTCCCTTCTATCTTTAGGCCTTTTTTATAGTGATGTCCTAGAACAATGTCTCTTTGTTCTTTTGTTTTAAAGATCACCATGCAATCCTGTGTGATCTTAGAGTCCTTTTTCGGTCCAAATCTATAAGCCTTATCAATCCAGGAATTTAATTCTTCTTTTGAGAGATTCCACTGAGCAGCAAATTCATCAATAAGCCAGTTCTTCAAATTGTCCTGCTCCTTCTGGGGTATCCCTCTCAATCTCAAATGGGTCTCCCTCGCTTTCAATTGAAGAAACGCAATTGAATTCTGGGCTTCCTGCTGAATTGTTTCCATATCAGGGACTCTTACAGTTTCCAATTGTGTCAGTCTAGCTTCATGTGCAGATACATCTGTCTTAACCTCTTTCAAATCTTGCTTTAATTCAACAAAGTCATTTTTTAGGTCCTGTATAGATTTTTGATTTCCTCTTACTTCTGCTTTAATTTCCTGAAGCAGTTGCATCACTGACTCTTCAAAAGTTGGTGATCTAGAGTCCTTCCTTACTTTAGTTTTAGCTTTCTCTGGTCTTTCTCCCTTCTCTCCTTTCTCTCCCCCATCCATACTTTTTAAATCCCCCCCAAGGTCAGCCTCAGTCACAAGGGGGAAATAAGAGAGCAGACAAATTTTCTTCCCAGCCTCTCCACTAGTCCACTAGTCCCACTGCAAAAAAAAAGCAGTCTCTCCTTTCCGCGAAAGCGACCAACCCAAGAAAGATGTAAAGTTATTTTTGTATGCCACAACTGCTGCTCAAATTCTTATAGCCAAGAAATGGAAAACACAAGAACTACCAACTGTGGAAGAATGGCGGATGAAAATGATGGAATATATGGAGTTGGCTGACCTTACTGGAAGAATCCGTGACCAGAAAGAAGAGGAACATCAAGAAGAGTGGAAGAAATTTAAAGACTATTTGAATAAATATTGTAACATTAAAAATTAGAAATTACTTGAAAGTACTAAATTTTAGTTGAAATTACTTGAAAGTACTAAATAGGTCTAGAAGGTCATGACACCCGTTTTGGGTGGCATGGCTATCTTATTTATGGGAAAATAAAGATGCATAGGAGTTTTTCAAATCATATAATAAGAAATGCTATATATAAGGTATGGGGAAAATACAAAAGATATTTGGAACAGAAAACCCCAAGATGGAACTCTCCACTAGAAGCAATTGCTGTTAAAAAAAGCAACAACATCAAAGAGAACTGGATAACATATAACACAATATTAAGGGGGGAGGAGGAGGGTCAACTAATATTGATAAGTTATGAGAAAATAAAAGATCACTTTTCTAGTTGGCTAGATTACTTCCAGGTTAATGAAATGTTCAGACAGGATAAGCAGATAGGTTTTGAAAAGGAGCCTTCAAGATTTGAAAGAGAATTACTGAATAGTAAAACTAAAATAATCGCAAAAATGTATAGACTTCTTTTAGACTACGAAGTAATGGATGAGGAGGTTAAGGCTTCAATGATAAAGTGGGCCCAAGATGTGGGCCATCCAATTATGCTAAAAGATGGGGAAAACTGATGGAAGGTAAATCTGAAATTTACAGCCAGCTATAATATAAGAGAGAACATGATGAAAATGGCTCATAGGTGGTACCTCACTCCTTCCAGATGATCAAGAATGTATAAAAACTTGGCGAATGCTTGTTGGAGATGTGGAGGAAATAACGGTGACATGATCCACATGTGGTGGACGTGTGAAAAGATTTTTAAAAATTGGGGGAAAATATAGGATGAACTAAAAAAGATGATGGGGATAACTTTTGCGAAAAAACCGGAGGCATTTCTATGAAGTATTATAGATAAAGAGATCCCAAAAAATCTAAGAGAGTTATTCTTGTATGCAACCGCAGCGGCTCGTATACTTGTGGCCAAGGGATGGAAAGATCACGAGGCTCCAAAAATAACAGATTGGCAAATCAAATTACAGGAATTGGTGGAGACGGCTCAATTGACTAGTAAACTCAGAGGAATCTCAAAGCAAAAATTTGCAGAAAAATGGGATGGTTATAGAAGATATGTTCAAAAATATAATAATAGTTTTGACTCTGTGCTAGCATTCGAGTGATAGAGGAACTAAAAGGAGGTGCATAACAATTAAGGATTTATTATGTTTTCAGAATGTATTAGAAAAATTATACAGAAAGGTTTGTTGTTTTGTGTACATTCAAATGTAAGATAAAACATATGCAAAGGGACTTGACAGGAAGTCAAAGTTGAAGAAAAGATTTTGGAAGATAAAAGTGGAAAAATATTTACTTTCATTATTATCATTTTGTGTGCGGGTGTGGGTGTGTGGGTGTCTGCACATATGCGTGTTGTTGTATGCAATGTTTGGGAGGAAATAAGACGGTAAATAACAAATAACAAACTAAATATTGATGTATGTAATTTTTATTTCTTAATTATATTGAGTGGTAGTATGGCTGTATTGTTTTTTGTAACATAAAATCATTCAATAAAAATTATTATTAAAAAAATTTTGATTTTAATTGGAATATTGTGTTTTATAATGATATTAGAAAACTGCTATATTTAAATACAAGGAAATTCAGATGGGAGGGCTCAGAGGAAGTCAAAACCATGTTTATGACATTAGAAGTTTAAGTAGCCAATTAATTTGTACTGTCTGGGTGTTTGTTGATATGTATTTTTATTTTCTTATTTTCTTTTTTGTTTATATTTGTGATTATGTTTATTTCTTTTTTGTTGTAGTATGTGTTATATTTGTTAGAAACTTACGGTAATTAAAACTTTTTTTAAAAAAAAAGAGTAAATCACTGTAAAACAATTAAACTTCTCTCATGGAATGTAACAGGGTGGCCGAACAAATCCAAGACAGTGATTTCTGTTCCTATCTACAAAAACATGATATCATCTTTCGTCAAGAAACTTGGGCAAAAGAGGGCACTATGTTTGAATTACAGGGTTTTACAAGTTACACTCCCCCTTCATGGATCACTGCCTTGCCGTGGCAAAGAGGCTTGAATAACTCAGAGAAGCTATGAACTATGCCAAGCAGGGCACCCAAGATGAACAGGTCATAGTGGAGAGTTTTGACCAAACGTGATCCACCTGGAGGAGGAACTGGCAAGCCACTCCAGTATCCCTGCCAAGAAAACTCCATGGACAAAGACAATAGGCATATAAAAGTTATGATGCTGGAAGATGAGCCCCTCAGGTCGGATGGCGTCCAACATGCTACTGAGGAAGAGCGGAGGACAAGTATAAGTAGATTCAGAGCTGATGAAGCGGCTGGGCCAAAGCCGAAAGGACGCTCAGTTGCGGATATGCCTGGAAGCGAAAGGAAAGTCCAATGCTGTAAAGAAAAATATTGCATAGGAACCTGGAATGTAAGAACCATGAACCTGGGTAAGTTGGATGTGGTCAAAAATGAGATGGCAAGAATAAATATTGACATCCTGGGCATCAGTGAACTAAAATGGATGGGAATGGGCGAATGCAGTTAAGATGACCATCATATCTGCTACTGTGGGCAAAAAAACCATAAAAGAAATGGAGTGGCCCTCATAGTCAACAAAAGAGTGGCGAAAGCTGTACTGGGATGCAATCTCAAGGATGATCACAATACAAATCCAAGGCAGACCTTTTAACATCACAGTAATCCAAGTTTATGCACCAACTACTGGTGCTGAAGAAACTGAAATTGACCAATTCTATGAAGGCTTACAACACCTTATAGAAGTGACACCAAAGAAGGATGTTCTTCTCATTATAGGGGATTGGAATGCTAAAGTAGGGAGTCAAGAGATAAAAGGAACAACTGGCAAGTTTGGCCTTGGAGATCAAAACGAAGCAGGGCAAAGGCTAATAGAGTTCTTTCAAGAGAACAAGCTGGTCATCACAAACACGCTTTTCCAACAACACAAGAGACGACTGTACACATGGACATCACCAGATGGGCAGCATTGAAATCAGATTGATTATATTCTCTGCAGCCAAAGATGGAGAAGCTCTATACAGTCAGCAAAAACAAGACCTGGAGCTGACTGTGGCTCAGATCATCAGCTTCTTATAGCAAAATTCAAGCTTAAACTGAAGAAAGTAGGAAAAACCACTGGGCCGGTAAGATACACTCTAAATCAAATCCCTTATGAATACACAGTGGAAGTGAGGAACAGGTTTAGGGATTTACATTTGGTGGACAGAGTGCCTGAAGAACTATGGATGGAGGCTCGCAACATTATACAGGAGGCAGCAACGAAAACCATCCCAATGAAAAGGAAATGCAAGAAAGCAAAGTGGCTGTCCAAGGAGGCCTTACAAATAGCGGGGGAGAGAAGGCAAGCAAAATGCGAGGGAGATAGTGAAAGATACAGGAAATTGAATGCAGATTTCCAAAAAATAGCAAGGAGAGACAAGAAGGCCTTTTTAAACGAGCAATGCAAAGAAATAGAGGAAAACAACAGAATGGGAAGAACCAGAGATCTGTTCAAGAAAATTGGAGATACGAAAGGAACATTTCGTACAAAGATTACCATAATAAAGGACAAAAGTGGTAAGGACCTAACAGAAGCAGAAGACATCAAGAAGAGGTGGCAAGAATACACAGAGGAATTATACCAGAAAGATATGGATGTCTCATACACCCCAGGTAGTGTGGTTGCTGACCTTGAGCCATACATCCTGGAGAGTGAAGTCAAATGGGCCTTAGAAAGCACTGCAAATAACAAGGCCAGTGGAAGTGATGGTATTCCAGCTGAACTATTTAAAATTTTAAAAGATGATGCTGTTAAGGTGCTACACCCAATATGCCAGCAAGTTTGGAAAACTCAGCAGTGGCCAGAGGATTGGAGAAGATCAGTCTACATCCCAATCCCAAAGAAGGGCAGTGCCAAAGAATGCTCCAACTACCGCACAATTGCACTCATTTCACACGCTAGCAAGGTTATGGTTAAAATTCTACAAGGCAGGCTCAATCAGTATGTGGACCGAGAACTCCCAGAAGTGCAAGCTGGATTTAGAAGAGGCAGAGGAACCAGAGACCAAATTGCAAACATGCGCTGGATTATGGAGACAGCTAGAGAGTTTCAGAAAGACATCTACTTCTGCTTCCTTGACTATGCAAAAGCCTTTGACTGTGTTGACCACAGCAAACTATGGCAAGTTCTTAAAGAAATGGGAGTGCCTGATCACCTCATCTGTCTCCTGATAAATCTCTATGGGGGACAAGAAGCTACAGTTAGAACTGGATATGGAACAACTGATTGGTTCAAAATTGGGAAAGGAGTATGACAAGGCTGTATATTGTCTCCCTGCTTATTTAACTTATATGCAGAATTCATCATGCGAAAGGCTGGGCTGGATGAATTCCTAGCTGGAATTAAGATTGCTGGAAGAAATATCAACAACCTCAGATATGCAGATGACACAACCTTGATGGCAGAAAGTGAGGAGGAATTAAAGAACCTTTTAATGAGGGTGAAAGAGGAGAGCGCAAAATATGGTCTGAAGCTCAACATCAAAAAAACAAAGATCATGGCCCCTGGTCCCATCACCTCCTGGCAAATAGAAGGGGAAGAAATGGAGGCAGCGAGAGATTTCACTTTCTTGGGCTCCATGATCACTGCAGATGGTGATAGCAGTCACGAAATTAAAAGACGCCTGCTTCTTGGGAGAAAAGGAATGACAAACCTAGACAGCATCTTAAAAAGTAGAGACATCACCTTGCCAACAAAGGTCCGTATAGTAAAAGCTATGGTTTTCCCAGTAGTGATGTATGGAAGTGAAAGCTGGACCATAAAGAAGGCTGATCGCCGAAGAATTGATGCTTTTGAATTATGGTGCTGGAGGAGACTCTTGAGAGTCCCATGGACTGCAAGAAGATCAAACCTATCCATTCTTAAGGAAATCAGCCCTGAGTGCTCACTGGAAGGAAGCTGAGGCTCCAATACTTTGGCCACCTCATGAGAAGAGAAGACTCCCTGGGAAAGACCCTGATGTTGGGAAAGATGGAGGGCATAAGGAGAAGGGGACGACAGAGGACGAGATGGTTGGATAGTGTTTTCGAAGCTACCAGCATGAGTTTGACCAAACTGCGGAGGCAGTGGAAGACAGAAGTGCCTGGTGTGCTCTGGTCCATGGGGTCACGAAGAGTCGGACACGACTAAACGACTAAACAACAACAACACAAGTTACACTCATCCAGCTCTTAAAACTGTAAAATATGGAAGGCCTAGCGGGGGGCTGGCGGTGCCGGTGTCAACCTCTCTTAATGTATCAATTCAACAGTTTCCCTCGCTGATCACCCCTAATTTTTTAGTGTTGTCCCTTTCTGATAGTCTCTGGAGAAATACTTACTGTATCTGAGTGTACATACCTCCAGTAAAGTCTTGTGGGGAACTGAGATCATATTGGGAAAAACTTGACCAACTACTCGAAAGTATAGACTCTCTGTCTCCCAACCCTCAGCTTGTCTTGGGAGGCGACTTCAATGCCCGGATCGGCCTTGTTTCCCCACAAAATACAATATTATCTGGACTAAACTTGGAGGACGAACCCGAAATCTGTCAGAGGGCAGCAATGGACACCACCTCTAACCGCGCTGGGAACTTATAATTAAGCGTAACCTTTTGTTATGCAATGGGCACGATCAAGGGGATCAAGAGGGTTATTTTACTTTTATCTCCCCCAGAGGATTTACTAGCACCATAGATTATATCCTAACATCCAATAATGTGCCAATTAACCGAGACACCTTTAGGATAATTCCCAGAGCTGAAAGTGACCACTTTCCACTTGAGTTATCTCTGACATCATTCGTTTCTCCTGCCTTTCCTAAATTATTGGATGAAACAGAATATCTGATACTTGGAAATAGGAGGTTAAAATGGAATCTTGCTCTACAAGCTGAGGTAGCCCAATTATGATACAATTATAAATTATTACTTAAAGGCAAGAAACAAATATATTATGAGCAACAGTGGAAAGCATTGGGAGACGCAGCACTTCAAAAGGACTCATGGAAATTTTGGCATTTGGTTGTTCGAGGTGCAAATTGGCTGGGCTACTCGTTAGAAGCATCTGTCCAAGGAAATGATTGGGTGACATTTTTTACAGGAATATATGGCCCCCACTCTGACTCACCCTCACAAGTTTACTATACTCAGAAAGCTGTCATCATTAGCACCCATGCGTGCGTTGAAATCTCCACCAATAATGAGCGGAACAACAGGATGGATGGATTCGAGAGACTCTATATAGGACCCTAAATCTGCCCAAGTGGCCTTAATTGTAGATTTTTTCTGGCAAGGAGGTATATAGATGTTGACCAGCAATAAAGACGCTCTCCTTAGTTTGATTAGGACAGCAATTGCAAGTGAGTTGCAAGTGGCTGAAGCTGTTGTTATGTGGTCTAGCACTGTGGAGATAAAACAGGCTAGACCCCCACTGGGCCTTCCTCCCCTCGGGGAGGGGGTGGCAGGCAAAGAATGGCAACTATAGCCATTAAGCGTTATAGGGTTGCTATGCCATGTCTCTTGGAGGAGGAGGGTGTCAAATTGCATGAGGTAGGACATTAGGTGTTGGTTATTCTTCTTTGCGCGCCAGCCTGCTATATTCCAGGACAGCAACTTTATTTTATATATTTTTTCTGGAGGAAATGGGGTCTAAAGTTGCAGGACAGCAACTTTAGACCCCATTCCCTCCGAGACCTGTTTCCGTCATTTCCACCTTGTCTAGGAGCCCTATTTTGTCTAAAAAAACACTCCCATTTGCTCTATCGGTGGGGGTCTGTTTGGTAGAGCTATGGTGTTCCTCTGTTCTCGACGTGGGAGGAGTAGCTATTTCATTTGGGGACAACCTGAGGTAGCCAAGCCAAGAGCTCGAAGGCTTCGCGTCCTGGTTGGCTGCTGCCATGTCGTACACCAATGGAGGCTGGGACTGAAGGTCCGTTTCTATGCAATTTGAATGAGCCTCTGGACGTCCTCTTGCCAACTAGACATTTTGGAGAGATGGGCCACGAATGTGGACCCTCCTTGGCCTCATTGTGAGCATCCTTCCCAGCCAATCTGTTTCTTAGTGTTTCTAGTCTTTCCAAAATTTCAGCTTGGGCTGGGGGCGGCAATGACCAAAATCGGCTTATTAGAGCGTTCTCTTCTGTAGATAAAATGTCCTTTTGCTCGCTCATAGGGTATTGCGAGTTGTATAGGGATGTGCCTTTCCTTTTTTTATTTTGGTGACTCTTGTTTATGATGGTCAAGCCTTTGGGGTCGGTTTTCCTTTTTAGAGTTTTTTTGATCCTCGTTTGCCATTGGCTTATCACCCTTGGCATCAAAGAGGGAGGTCTTTGGTACCCTATTTTCGAAGAATCTTAGTATTTCTATCCTTTCCTTTATGAGTAGTTGTCTTGCTCTGTGGATAAGGTTGGCCAGATTTTGATCATGGAAGGTGATCAATGCTTGTACCGAGTGACCATCATAGTATAAATACTCTATAGAAACTATATCAGTTGGCTTTACTACACATGGCAGTATGTCATTTAAGATGTTCAAGAGATGCTTTATGCGATCTATCCGTGGGAGAAAGCCCCTCAGTTTTGGGTAGTTGGCGAATACAAGTTTTGGGGGAATTAATACCAAGCTCCAGCCTTTTTTTCTGGCTCGAAACTTGCCGGACCTGTAGCATGTTCCCATTGTTATTATGGGTCGCCACCTCTCTACTACCTGTGTTGCCCATTGATATCCTTCCAGGGCTCTGGGAAGTTACTTCCATTGTTGTGTCTGTTTCAGAGCTCTGGTTCGAGATTTCCTTCACAGATATAGACTGGGGCTTTGCCTTGATTGTTCCTACTTTGCCTTTTTCTTTACTGCCCCTTGAGGTGGATTTGTTTAAGCCAGGTGTAGAGGATGATGAGATTAGGTTGTAAAGTTTCTGCCATTGTTTTTTGCAGACATGATGGGTTATCTTTTACTTCCTTAGTATTTTGATGTTTTTTGCTTTTCTTTTTCTTTGCTTCTGGTTTTTGTCTTTGTGATTTAAACTGACTAATGTGGGGGAGGGAGACAGTGCTCCTGAAGGTAGGAGTCTATCAATTGATGAAGATGATCATCCAAATGGAGCAAACAGCACGCAGACCTAGTGGTGGGAGGAAAAAATCCTTAAATAAGAGACACGGGGGAATGATTAATGGACTTCAATGTCTGTACACTAATGCGCAAAGCATGGGAAATAAACAAGATGAGCTTGAGCTCTTGGTACAGGAAACTAAATATGACATAATAGGCATCACTGAAACCTGGTGGGATAAGTCCCACAATTGGAATGTAATAATGGAGGGATACAATCTATTTCAGAGAAACAGACCAGACAAGAAAGGAGGAGGAGTGGCGTTATATGTCAGGGATGTGTATACCTGTGAAGAGATCCAAGATTTAGAACCTCAAAGCCAAAGTGAGAGCATTTGGGTCAAAATTAAGGGAGAGAAGAATAACAGTGACCTCATTGTGGGAGTTTACTATAGATCCCCAAGCCAAACGGAGGACATAGATGATGCCTTCCTGGAACAGATGGCCAAGCATGCAAAAGGAAGGGAGATCGTAGTAATGGGGGACTTCAATTACCCGGATATTTGTTGGATGTCAAACTCAGCCAAGAGCATAAGGTCAAACAGATTCCTCACTGGCCTTGCAGACAACTTCATTGTCCAGAAAGTGGGAGAAGCAACAAGAGGAACAGCCATTTTAGATCTGGTCCTAACCAATGTTGATGACCTGGTTAGTGGGGTAGAAGTGGAAGGATCATTAGGCGCGAGTGATCATGCTCTTCTGAAGTTTACTATACAGCGGAAAGGAGCAGCCAAGCATACTAGGACTCAATTTCTTGACTTTAAGAAAGCCGACTTCATAAAACTTAGGGAAGTGCTGGGTGAGATCCCATGGACAGTAATACTAAAAGGAAAGGGAGTTCATGATGGCTGGGAGTTTGTTAAGAGGGAGATACTAAAAGCACAACGTCAGGCAATACCAATGAGACGGAAACATGGAAGGTGCCTAAAGAAGCCAGGGTGGCTATCTAAAGAACTTTTAACTGAGTTAAGATTAAAAAAGGATGTGTACAAAAAATGGAAAAGGGGGGAAACCACCAAAGAGGAATTCAAACAAATAGCCAGCACGTGTAGACACAAAGTCAGAAAAGCTAAAGCACAGAATGAACTCAGGCTTGCTAGAGAGGTTAAAAGCAACAAAAAAGGCTTTTATGGGTATGTTCGTAGCAAAAGGAAGAACAAAGAAACAGTGGGGTCACTCAGAGGAGAAGATGGTGAAATGCAAACAGGGGACACAGAAAGGGCTGAACTCCTCAATGCCTTCTTTGCCTCAGTCTTCTCCGATAAAGAAAA
The DNA here is from genome assembly GCF_964106645.2 of Podarcis pityusensis. Classification (NCBI taxonomy): domain Eukaryota; kingdom Metazoa; phylum Chordata; class Lepidosauria; order Squamata; family Lacertidae; genus Podarcis; species Podarcis pityusensis. The sequence goes on from NC_138045.1 coordinate 24,290,751, forward strand.
CAATGCCCGACCTGAAGAATTTGAAAAAAATGATTCAGCAAAGGAAACACAGCCCAGAATAACTAAGGAGATAGTACAAGAATACTTGGCTAGTTTAGATGTATTCAAGCCTCCAGGGCCAGATGAACTGCATCCAAGAGTATTAAAAGAACTGGCAGATGTGATCACAGAACCACTGGCAGTCATCTTTGAAAATTCCTAGAGAACAGGCGAAGTCCCGGCAGACTGGAGGAGGGCAAATGTTGTCCCTATTTTCAAAAAGGGGGAAAGAGAGGACCCAAATAATTACCGCCCAGTCAGTCTGACATCAATACCAGGGAAGATTCTGGAGCAGATCATTAAGCAAACAGTCTGTGAGCACCTAGAAAGGAATGCTGTGATCACCAATAGTCAGCATGGATTTCTGAAAAAGAAGTCATGTCAGACTAACCTGATCTTGTTTTTTGACAGAATTACAAGCCTGGTAGATGAAGGGAACGCAGTGGATGTAGCCTACCTTGATTTCAGCAAGGCATTTGACAAGGTGCCCCATGATATTCTTGTAAAGAAGCTGGTAAAATGCGGTCTTGACTATGCTACCACTCAGTGGATTTGTAACTGGCTGACTGACCGAACCCAAAGGGTGCTCATCAATGGTTCCTCTTCATCCTGGAGAAGAGTGACTAGTGGGGTGCCACAGGGTTCTGTCTTATTCAACATCTTTATCAACGACTTGGATGATGGACTCAAGGGCATCCTGATCAAATTTGCAGATGACACCAAACTGGGAGGGGTGGCTAACACCCCAGAGGACAGGATCACACTTCAAAACGACCTTGACAGATTAGAGAACTGGGCCAAAACAAACAAGATGAATTTTAACAGGGAGAAATGTAAAGTATTGCACTTGGGCAAAAAAAATGAGAGGCACAAATACAAGATGGGTGACACCTGGCTTGAGAGCAGTACATGTGAAAAGGATCTAGGAGTCTTGGTTGACCACAAACTTGACATGAGCCAACAGTGTGACGCGGCACCTAAAAAAGCCAATGCAATTCTGGGCTGCATCAATAGGAGTATAGCATCTAGATCAAGGGAAGGAATAGTGCCACTGTATTCTGCTCTGGTCAGACCTCACCTGGAGTACTGTGTCCAGTTCTGGGCACCACAGTTCAAGAAGGACACTGACAAACTGGAACGTGTCCAGAGGAGGGCAACCAAAATGGCAAAGGCCTGGAAACGATGCCTTATGAGGAACGGCTAAGGGAGCTGGGCATGTTTAGCCTGGAGAAGAGGAGGTTAAGGGGTGATATGATAGCCATGTTCAAATATATAAAAGGATGTCACATAGAGGAGGGAGAAAGGTTGTTTTCTGCTGCTCCAGAGAAGCGGACACGGAGCAATGGATCCAAACTACAAGAAAGAAGATTCCACCTAAACATTAGGAAGAACTTCCTGACAGTAAGAGCTGTTTGACAGTGGAATTTGCTGCCAAGGAGTGTGGTGGAATCTCCTTCTTTGGAGGTCTTTAAGCAGAGGCTTGACAACCATATGTCAGGAGTGCTCTGATGGTGTTTCCTGCTTGGCAGGGGGTTGGACTCGATGGCCCTTGTGGTCTCTTCCAACTCTATGATTCTATGATTCTATGATTGGTTACATGAGAACAAGCGGAGACTTCCTGTCTCATGCTCAGAGACATCACATGATGTCAACAATGTGCTGCTCTTCGCAGCTGGTGAGATATAAAAATCCCAGCATATACACCAAGATCAAGCAGGGTTTTTACCAGGTAGACAAATGAAGGAGAATATAAGAAATATACTGAATATAATAGAATACCTGGAGGCTAAAAATGAAAAGAAAGTGGCAATGATGTTCATAGATGCTGAAAAAGCCTTTGACAATGTTTCTTGGAAATTCATGACAAAGTTGCTAGAACAAATTAAATGTGGCTCTAATTTCTAAAAGGAATAGCAGCAATTTATTCAGAACAAAAAGCAAAATTAATTATAAACCAGATGATAACGGATGACAGTAAGATTCAAAAAGGAACTAGACAAGGATGCCCATTATTGCCATTATTGTTCATCCTGGTACTGGAAGTACTTGCCAGAAATATAAAAGCAGACAAAGAGATTACAGCTGTAAAAACTGGGAAAAGTGAGTTTAAATTAAAAGCATATGCAGATGATTTAGTGATAACAGTGGAAGAGCCCAAAACCTCACTCCCCAAAGTAATAGAAAAGATTCAGAAATTTGGGGGAAGTGGCAGGATTTAAGTTAAATAGGAATAAAACTAAATTATTAGTCAAAAATTTGAAGGAAGAGGGGAAAACGGAGCTAGAACAAAATATTGAGATTGAAGTCCGTAAAAAGGTTAAGTATCTAGGGATTTGGTTAACATCAAGAAACATAAACCTATTTAAAAATAATTATGAAAAAATCTGGCTTGAGGTAAAAAGAAATTAAGAAAAATGGAGCAGAATGAATCTCTCACTGTTAGGCAAAATAGCAATGATTAAAATGAATGTGTTGCCAAAAATGCTATTTCTTTTTCAATCAATACCAGTCATCCTGAAAGATGAATGTTTTAAAAAGTGGCAGAAAGAGATTTCAAAATTCATCGGGGGGGGGGGGGCAAAAGGCCAAGGATAAAATATAAAATACTTACAGATGTAAAAGATAGAGGTGGGTTTGCCCTCCCAGATTTTAAATTGTATTATGAACCTGCCTGTTTGGTATGGATCAGGGACTGGATGAGGTTGGAAAAGCAAGAAGCATTAGAACTGGAAGGACATGATAACAGATTTGGCTGGCATGCATATCTATGGTATGGAAAAGGAAAGGTACACAGTAGTTTCTACAACCATATAATTAGGAAATCATTAATGACAGTATGGGAGAGATACAAAGACTTGCTAGAACAAAAGACTCCTTGGTGGCTTTCACTTCATGAAGCATTACTGCTCAAACCACTTGGAAAGAAAGAAAAATGGCTTACATATGCTGAAGGATCAAGGATCAAGATGGAAAATGGAAATTAAGAGACTATGATGAGATAAAAGATTATTTTTAGAGTTGGTTGCACTATCGACAACTATATGAAACTTACAAAGAAGACAGTAAGAAAGGATTCAGTTACACAATATCCAGGTTTCAAAGCGAAGTGATAGAAGGGAAAGTTAAATTATTGAAGGGTGCATATAACATACTGCTAGAATGGGAGACGAAAGACGAAGAGGTGAAATCAGTTATGATTAAATGAGCACAAGATATAGGTCACAATATTATGTTGGAAGATTGGGAAAGGTTATGGAAAATTGACTTAAAATTTACAGATTGTTCTCTGTTGAAAGAAAATTATATGAAGATGATGTATAGATGGTATACAACACCAGTGCAGCTAGGAAGAATGTACAAAACCAGTTCAAATGTGTGTTGGAAGTGTAAAGAAAAGGAGGGGACTTTTTACCATATGTGGTGGGATTGTAATGAAATCAAAAATGTTTTGGGAAATGATATACAATGAGCTGAAGAAAATGTTCCATTTAACATTTGTGAAAAAGCCTGAAGCTTAGCAGTATAGGAAATGTAGCCTTATTGGAGTTCACTGATTGGGTCTGCGTTGCTCCGGGACAGGAGGAAGGAAGTCAAAATGACACCGCGGTTGCTTCAAAGAAAGAGTTTATTCCGCTTTCCGGATAGCAGAAGGCACCTGCGTGGTGAGTCCACAGCAAGTACAAAGAAATGACAGGTTTCATGCAGTTTATATACCCTCCAGGCATCCTCTCTCCCTTCCCCAGCCACGTCAACTTGTATACGCAGGTTGACATCACGTATGTTCCTGCTCTGGTACTCTCAACCATAAAAGGATCTTCCTTCCTGTACTTCTGACCATAAAAGGATCTTCCTCTTCCTACTCTTATCTGGGAAGACGTCATAATCTCCGGGAACACGCTTTTGGCGTTTTCCCCGGACATTGGTCTTGTGCGTATCTTGCGGTCAGCACATAAGATAAAGTTCTGACGTCTTTTCGTTGTTCCCCTGGGGAGCCAAGGCCATCCCTTGCCTGTCCTGATAAAGGACAGAACTGTTTATGCAGTTGTGTCCTTATTATGGTTTTGCTCAACAGTTCAAGTTTTACGCATTTAAAAGTGCTCTCCTTTGAAAGAACAAAAGAGGGGGTTTGAGTCAGTTTTAAACTTGCTACACAGAAACCCATTCCTTCAATAACTCATGTTTATCTCCAGTTCCTTTGATGTACATGCAGTTAACAGCTATGCTTCTTTTAAAACCAAGATTTTTTAAAGCATTGTCGAGACATTCGTTCCAATTCCTGGCAGATTGTTTAAGCCCATAGATTGCTTTATGCAGTCTGTATACAGAACCCTGTTCACCTCAAAACCAGGTCAAATATTTATTCTTGGAGATTTGAGTTAAGATAAGCAGTTTCAATATCAAAATGATTTACTTTAAACCCACGTTGTGCTGCAATAGCTAGCAACAAACGCACACTCTTGCTCCTTGCAGTTGGTGAAAAGGTTTCATCAAAACTTTCACCTTTTCTTTGGGTAAAGCCTTGTGCTACTAGCCTTGCTTTGTATTTAGTAGTACCATCGGCTAAGTTTTTTATTTGATACACCCATCTACAGCCCACTGCCTTTTTTCCTTCTGGCAATGGCTCAACGGTAAACACATTATGTTTTGTCAAAGATTTCATTTCTTCTTTCATTGCACTTTTCCACATTACCATATCCTGGCGTGGTAACTTTAAAACTTCCTCATAATCATGAGGTTCATATTTCACATTGAAAACTTCTTGTACAGTGAACCTTTCTGGTGGAACCCCCTTATTGCTCCTCTGTGATCTTCTAACCTGAACACTTTCCCCCTCTGACCTATCGTCCCCCTCTGCTTCATCTTGCTCAGGAGAAATTGGCTCAGCTTTAAGAGATTGTGTACTGGGACCCTCATCCCCAGATTCCTCATCACTGTCTCTATCAGAATTTTTTTAAATTTGTGGCTTTTCCTTATCAGAATTCACAAATTTATCTGTATTATCTGAAGACAAAACAACTTCTGAATTTGCATGCAGACTAGCCCAAGCAGGTGTTAATGGGGTCTGTTCGGTGTCCTAGGCAGCTACACCTGACTCTAAGAGCTGTGTGGTTGTCATCTATAGAGGCCTTTGTGATAAAAAAGAAAAATATAAAAAATAATTTGGCAACATATAAGGATATCCTAGAAGAAGAAAATAACCAACTGAAAATAATTTTTTTTGAAGAAATTAAACACTATGGATTGCACTGGCTGCAATATTATCAGGTTTATGATGTCTTTAAGATAGATTTAAAAAATGGATTTGAGAAAGAAGTATCAAAATTAGATAAAGAATTAATATTAAATAATAAGAAAATTCTATCCAAAAGTTATAGAATGTTATTTGATTGGAAATTAAAGGATGAAGAGGTAAAGGAGGTAATGATCAAATGGGAACAGTATTTTGGACACCCTATTTAAATGGAAGACTGGGAAACACTATGGAAAAAGGATTTAAAATTTACAGCACACTATTCATTAAAGGAATTTTTTTTAAATGAGTATGTGACACCTAGTAAGTTGGCAAAAATTTATAATAATGATGATAATAATTAATTTATCATTTATACCCTGCCCATCTGGCTGGGTTTCCCCAGCCACTCTGGGTGGCTTTCAACAAAATATTAAAATACAGCAATCCATCAAACATTAAAAGCTTCCCTAACAGGGCTGCCTTCAGATGTCTTCTAAAAGTCTGGTAGTTGTTGTTTTCTTTGACATCTGGTGGGAGGGTGTTCCACAGCACGGGTGCTGCTACTGAGAAGACCCTCTGCCTGGTTCCCTGTAACCTAGCTTCTCGCAGTGAGGGAACCACCAGAAGGCCCTCGGCACTGGACCTCAGTGTCCGGGCAGAACAATGGGGGTGGAGACGCTCCTTCAGGTATACTGGACCGAGGCCATTTAGGACTTTAAAGGTCAGCACCAACACTTTGAATTGTGCTCGGAAACGTACTGGGAGCCAATGTAGGTCTTTCAAGACCGGTATTATGTGGTCTCGGCGGCTGCTCCCAGTCACCAGTCTAGCTGCTGCATTCTGGATTAGTTGTAGTTTCCAGGTCACCTTCAAAGGTAGCCCCACATAGGGCTCATTGCAGTAGTCCAAGCAAGAGATAACCAGAGCATGCACCACTCTGGCGAGACAGTCCGTGGGCAGATAGGGTCTCAGCCTGCGTACCAGATGGAGCTGGTAAACAGCAGCCCTAGACACAGAATTGACCTGCGCCTCCATGGACAGCTGCGAGTCCAAAATGACTCCCAGGCTGCGCACCTGGTCCTTCAGGGTCACAGTTACCCCATTCAGGACCAGGACGTCCTCCACACGCGCCTGCCTCCTCTCCCCCTGTATACAGTATAAGACAAATACAAGCACATGTTGGAGCTGCAACCAAAGCGAGGGAACTCTAGACTGTTCCATATGTGATTGACCATATGTGGTGGACCTGCCACAAAATCAAAAAAAATTCTGGGATATGGTGTATGAAGAAATTAGAAAAATGTTTGGGCAAACATTCAGCAAAAAAACAGAAGCTTTTTTATTGGGCATTATGATTATAGATATTTCAATATATAAAAAGGGTGTTCCTTTACACGATGACAGCAGCCAGAATATTAATAGCAACAAACTGGAAAGGAGAGGTAATACCAACTAAGAAAGAGTGGCAAAACAAAGTTTGTGAATGTATGGATTTGGCTAGGATGACAGAGGCAATAAGGGATCAATCGAGCCAAAGGTATAAAAAGGAATGGGTTTGTTCTGAAATATATCTACGAAAGTATGGTGTCTAAGGGGTGTGGGGGAATTAAGAGGTGCTGAAAATAAAATTCAGAAAGGGAGAAATTAGTCAGGGAAGAACTATTCTTTTTAACAACAATAAATAAAGTGGAAAACAACACAGTTTGGAGAAAAGGAAGTAAGAAGAAGCAGTAAGGAGGTGGGGGGGGAGTCAACTTGGAGAAAAAGAAATTTATGGTGGAAAATGTTTTTTGGTGACTGTTATAGCATTTTGAAAATGGAAATGCAATGTATGTAAGACTATAGTATATATAACTAATGGGAATGGAAAAAGATATTTGCATATGTATATGTAATTGTGAAAATGCAATAAAAAATATTGAAAATTTTTTTACAGTCATTTTAACATTTCATAACTTGACTTCCTTCCCCCTCTTTCTGCAGTTCCTTACATTTATTTTTAATATCTTCTGCATATTCAAATTAACTTAATTTGTTCATTTATTCATCTACTTTAAATATATACTCTTATGAAACTGCAGGTTATTACAATAATCCTGCCAATGTTCTTTTTTAAAAAAAAATTTTCATTAAACACTTTCAACATGCCAAATTATCAATCGAAATAATCAATTACATTCTTTCCCCCCTCTCCCCCCTCCCTCCCCCCCACCAAGGACTTCCCTCAGCTCCCCTCTCTAATTTCTTCGTACATATTGTTCTCTGCATGTTATTAATTATACATATTTGTCATGTGTTCAGCTAATAAATTTATGGATGTTTATTCAAAACCTGCCAAGGAGTCCAAGTCATTTTGTTGTCTTTTTAAATAATTTGTAAAAACTTCCCTTTCTTCCTTGAAGTCACGATTGTCCTTGTCATGCAGTTTATATGTCAATTTAGCCAGTTCCGCATAGCTCATCAGTTTTTCTTGCCACTGTTCTTTCGTTGCGGTTTCCTCATTCTTCCATCCTTGTGCTAACAAGACTCTTGCCGCTGTTGTAGCATACATAAATAGGTTCTTTATTTTTCTTGGCAGGTCTTGTCCTACAATCCCTAGCAAAAATGCTTTTGGTTTTTTTACAAATGTCATTTTAAACATTTTTCCTTTTTCTTTTTTAAATAAATTTTTATTAAATTTTCATAGTAACACAAATCACAAAGCAAATTAATACAAAATAACAGAAAAGGAAAAAGAGAAGATGAGAGAGTAAAAAAGAAAAAGGGGAGAACAATAAACAAATAGACAATAATAACAAACTTAATTCTTCACAAATCCAACTTTTTAAACATCTTGATTGACTTCCTCAAATCCCTCCCTTCTGAGTTTCCTTGTAATTTAAAAGTAACAGCTTTCCAATATCATTATTAAACTAAAACAATTTCCAATTATAGTCATCTTATTCACTTTTCTTGACATTCTGAATCCCATTTATTTAATTATAACTTAATTTGTCCTAGGCCTATTTGTTTCTTTCAAGTAATTTCTAATTTTTTATATTACAATATTTGTTCAAATAGTCCTTGAATTTCCTCCAGTCCTCTTGAAACTCCTCTTCTTTCTGGTCACGGATTCTTCCAGTCAGGTCAGCTAGCTCCGAAAAGTCCATCATCTTCATTTGCCAATCTTCCACTGTTGGTAGTTCTTGTGTTTTCCAATTTTTAGCAAGTAATATTCGAGCGGCCGTTGTGGCATACAAAAATAATTTAACATCTTTCTTGGGCAATTCTAAACCTGTTATTCCAAGGAGAAAGGCCTCTGGTTTCTTAATAAATGTATATTTCAACATTTTTTTCAGTTCATTATAAATCTTCTCCCAGAAGTCTTTCACCTTGGGACAAGTCCACCACATATGGAAAAAAGTACCTTCTTTTTCTTTACATTTCCAACAAAGATTATCACTTTTGTGATAAATCTTTGCTAATTTTACAGGGGTCAAGTACCATCTATACATCATCTTCATAATGTTTTCCTTTAACATCGTACATGCAGTGAACTTAACCCCTTTCCTCCATAGCCTCTCCCAGTCCTCCATCATTATATTATATCCCACATCCCTTGCCCAATCAATCATAACCGATTTAACTTGTTCATCCTTTGTATGCCACTCCAACAACAAACTGTACATTTTAGACATATTCTTATCATTAGTATCTAACAACTCCGTTTCCAATTTGGTTTTTTCTGTTGCAAAACCATTTCTCTTATCCATCTTATATAATTCGTTAATTTGATAATATTGCAACCAATTCACTTTATCTTTAATTTGTTCAAATGGTTTTAATTTAAAACCTTCCTGATTCTCTAACAACAAATCTGAATACCTCAACCATTTGTTTTCCATATTTAACTTTTTTTGGGCCTGTGCTTCCATTGGTGAAATCCATTTTGGTGTTTTTCTTACTAAGAGATCTTTGTATCTAGTCCATACATTGTATAATGCTTTTCTAATTACATGATTCTTAAAACCCCTGTGGACCTTTACCTTGTCATACCATAGATATGCATGCCATCCAAATCGATTATCCAATCCCTCCAAGTCTAACACATCATCGTTCTCTAATTGAATCCAATCCTTGATCCAGCAGAATGCAGCAGTTTCAAAGTATATCTTCAAATCTGGCAGGGAAAAAACCCCTCTTTCTTTTATATCTGTAAGTAATTTATATTTAATTCTAGGTTTTCCCCCCTGCCAGATAAATTTAGACACTACCTTCTGCCATTCTTTAAAACATTTGACATTATCAATGATTGGTAAGACTTGAAATAAGAACATCTTCGGCAATACATTCATCTTAACCACCGATATTCGGCCCATCAATGAGAGTTTTAAATTTGACCATACCTCAAGATTTCTCTTGATTTCATTCCGTAATTTTTCATAGTTATCTTTGTAAAGATTCAGATTCTTTACCGATAAATTCACACCCAAATATTTAACTTTTTTCACCGAAACAAGGCCTGTCCTTTCAAAAAGGTTTTTTCTTTCCTCATTATCTAAGTTTTTTTTCTAAAACTTTGGTCTTGCTCTTGTTTAATTTAAATCCTGCTACCTGCCCAAACTCTTGAATCAGCTCCAGTGCTTTTACTGCACTGGTTTCTGCATCTTGTAAAGTTAAAACCAAATCATCAGCAAAGGCTTTTAATTTATATTGCTTGGATCCTACTACAATGACTTTAACCTCCTCCTCTTTCCTCAACATGTTTAACAAAACCTCCAGTGTCAGGGAGAGGCAAACGGGGAAAGAGCTGAGGGGAGAAACCAGCACTTACAGTGAGCCGAAAGAGATAATTAGTAGTCTGTCGTCTGACAGCGAAGAGGAGGCAGCGAGGGGGGAGGATGAGCCTGGAACTAGTCATTCTGTAAACAGAGGAAATCAGAGGCGTGGTTTCCGCAGACTTGCATGTTGGGCAAAAAAAAGTAAAAAGACCGGGTCGGACATGATTTGAAGCACTGGAGATGTTCTTTGTAAATAAATCAAAGAGATTGTAACTGGCAGCGAGCCCGGAGTTTTTATCTATGCCGGCTTGGCAGCAGACACCTCTTACATCCAGAACAGAAATAAATAGCAGAGGGGAAAGCGGGCACCCTTGCCTGGTTCCTTTCTCAATTCTGATTTCCTCTGAGACCACATTATTAACTATGATTTTTGCTTTTTGTTCAAAATAGATCGCATTAATACCATTTAAAAATCCCTGGCCAACCTCAATTCTTTCTAGATTTTTCATCATAAATAACCAAGAAACATTACCAAAGGCCTTTTCAGCATCAATAAACATTAACATTGCTTTACAATTTCTTTTCGCTTCCAGCCTTTCTATTATATCAATTATATTTCTAATGTTATCTTTCATATGTCTCCCAGGCAGAAATCCTGCCTGGTCCTTATGTATATAATTTGATAGAACCTTTTTTAATCTATTGGCCAAAATGTTTGCGAAGATTTTATAATCCACATTAAGTAATGAGATTGGTCTATAATTTTTTACATCGGATCTATCTTGATATGTTTTTGGAATCAGAGTGATAAATGCATCTTTCCAGGTTTCGGGAGCTTTGTCCCCTCTTAGAATCTTATTACACACATCTGCCAACGGTTGAATTAGCCAATCTTTCAATATTTTATAATATTTTGCAGAACGACCATCCGGTCCCGGGGCTTTGCCTGACTGCATCTTATTTATTGCCATCTCAACCTCCTGTCTTGTAATCACGCCATTTAGTAGGAACCTTTTTTCCTCGGGAATTTTCTGCATTTCATTCGCCACAAGAAATTGCTCAATTTTACCCTTACCTTCTTTACCTTTTTTATACAGCTGTTTAAAGTATTTCTGAAAACATTTTCTTATATCTGCAGGGTTTTCCATAGATTTTCCATCAGATACAATGTTTGTAATAGTACTTTGCTTCTGTCTCTTTTTATTTGCCAAGCCAACAATTTCCCACATTTATTTGCAGATTCAAAATTTCTGTTTCATCATTTTAATTTTCCATTCTATTTCCTGGTTAATAATTTGAGAAAACTGAATCTGCAATGCTTTAATTTCTTTTGGAATCTGTTGACTCTTTGGCATTAATCTTAAACTTTTCTCTTGGTCTTTTATTTGAGACAGAATTTACTCTTTTTTCTCATTCTGTATCTTTTTCCTTATCGAGTTCTGTTGTATGAGGAAACCTCTCATTACTGCCTTACTTGCATCCCAAATGACTCTTGTTTCAACCTCTGTGTTCATATTTAGTTCAAAATAGTCTTTTAGAGTCTTTTGGGCCTTACTAATCATCTGTTCATTCCTCAACATTTTTTTCAATTCATTATATATCATTTCCCAAAATGTTTTAACTTCTCTACATTCCCACCTTCTTTTTCTTTACATTTCCAACATATATTTGACCCGGTTTTATATATTTTTGCTATTTGTACTGGTGTGATATACCACCTGTACATCATTTTCATATAATTTTCTTTTAAAAGAGAACAATCTGTAAATTTCAAATCTACTTTCCACAATTTTCCCCAGTCCTCAAAGTGTATATTATGTCCTATATCTTGTGCCCATTTGATCACGACTGATTTGACCTCCTCATCTTTTGTTTCCCATTCTAGCAGAATGCTATATGTTTTCTTCAGCTGCTTCACTTCTTCTATAACTTCCTTTTGAAATCTGGAAATTGTATAGCTAAACCCTTTCTTATTATCTTCCTTATACTGTAATTGTCTGTAGTGTAACCGACTCTGAAAATGGTCTTTAATTTCCTCATAATCTTTTAATTTCCATTTCCCTTCTTGGTCTCACAATAAATCTCTATATGTAGGCCACTTTCCCTTTTTGCCAAGCAGTTTGAGTAACGAAGCTTCAATTGGTGATAACCACCAGGGTGTTTTTTGTTCTATTAAATCTTTATACCACTCCCACACTCTCATTAGTGATCTCCTAATTACAGTGGTACCTCAGGTTAAGTACTTAATTCGTTCCGTAGGTCTGTTCTTAACCTGAAGCACCACTTTAGCTAATGGGGCCTCCTGCTGCCGCTGTGCCACCGGAGCACGAATTCTGTTCTCATCCTGAAGCAAAGTTCTTAACCTGAGGTAATATTTCTGGGTTGGCAGAGTCTGTAACCTGAAGCGTATGTAACCTGATGCGTATGTAACCCGAGGTACCACTGTATATGATTGTAGAATCCTTTATGCACTTTTCCTTTCCCATACCATAAGTATGCATGCCATTCAAATCTATTATCATGAGCTTCCAAATCTAATGCTTCTTCCTTTTCCAGTTTTATCCAGTCCCTAATCCACACCAAACATGCAGCCTCATAATACAATAGAAGATCTGGGAGAGCAAAGCCTCCTCTTTCTTTTGTATCTGTGAGTATTTTATGTTTAATCCTTGGCCTTCCCCCCCCAACAAACTTGGAAATGTCCTTTTGCCATCTTTTGATGCAATCATTTTTAACGATTACTGGGACTGTCTGAAAAAGGAAGAGCATTTTTGGCAATACATTCATTTTTATCGCTGCTATTTTTCCTAATAGGGAGAGGTTCATTATGCTCCATATTTCTAAATTCCTTTTTATCTCGGACCTCACTTTTTCATAATTGTCTTTGTACACATTTATATTTGTTGTTGCTAACCATATCCCTAAATATTTTATTTTTTTGTGAATTTCTATCTCAATACTTTGCATCAACTCTTTTTTCTCTTCTTTTCTATTTAATTTAAAACCTGCCACTTCCTCAAATTCTTGAATCCTTTCTATAACTCTGGATAGAGATTTTTTTGGATCCTCCACCATTGTGGCAAGACAACCTCGAAGGATTATACCCTTATGATTTTATATACTCACATATCCATATATATCCATATATATCCATATATATCCATATATCTATATCTATTGAAGGGAAGCTTTGCTTCTGCACATGACTGTGGCATGATGGGAAGTTTTGCTTCTGAGCTTTTCTTCTGCACATGCTGCACAAACCGTTCCAATACTAAGACATTCCCTCACCACCCTAGAATGTTCAGTTCATATTGAGTTCATGAAAACATTATACTCTGACCTGTTCTTAATGCATTGTTGACCACATCTACGGACTGCGATTGTTATGTTCTTTCAAGTCATCAATCACTAGTAACCATGTGTTCCCTTTCCCAACCTTTATGATTAATGCCCTTGCTTTGTACTTGTGTTAACCAATCAGCAATAAGCACATATGTGGCAAATGCTGTAATATTCAATAAAAGGGACTCTCCGAGACTTGCTCGAGAGATGCCTCCCGTATGACACCTTGCCATTCGTCTGTCGCTTATTTCAACCCAACAATCTATATCTATATCTATATCTATATCTATATCTATATCTATATCTATATCTATATCTATATCTATATCTATATCTATATCTATATCTATATCTATATCTATATCTATATCTATACAGTGGTGCCTCGCAAGACGAAAAGAATCCGTTCCGCAAGTCTCTTCGTCTTGCGGGTTTTTTCGTCTTGCGAAGCAAGCCCATTAGAGGTTTAGCGGCTTAGCGCTACAGTATTAGCAGCTTAGCCGGCTTAACGATCAGCTGATAAGCGGCTTAGCATCAGCTGTTAAGCGGCTTAAAGATCAGCTGATAAGCGGCTTAGCATCAGCTGTTAAGCGGCTTAAAGATCAGCTGATAAGCGGCTTAGCATCAGCTGTTAAGCGGCTTAAAGATCAGCTGATAAGCAGCTTAGCCATCAGCTGATAAGCGGTTTAGCGGCTTGGGAAAAAGGGGGGGGGGGAAGGAAAAAAACCCCGCAGGAACTCGCAAGACATTTTCGTCTTGCGAAGCAAGCACATAGGAAATTCGTTTTGCGAAGCACCTCCAAAACGGAAAACCCTTTCGTCTAGCGGGTTTTCCGTCTTGCGAGGCATTCGTCTTGCGGGGCACCACTGTATCTATATCTATATCTATATCGTGAAGCGTTATTTGCCCTCACATGCAGGTTGGAGAAAACTATTAATGCCACCACTCATATCCTCCGATCTTTGCAGAATGAAATTGAGGATTTGAATCAAATGACCGCGTCTCATAGACTTGTTCTGGATTACCTCCTCGCTAAATCTGATGGTTTTTGTAGAAATTGCAGAAATCACAGGCCCTCATAAATAACAACCAACCTAGTCAAAGTCCCTGGGAACGAATGTGGTCTTGGGTCCCAGGAGAAGGATGGTTACATAGCCTTTTGACCACTATTGCAATAGGAGGAATAATTTCCCTGATGCTTCTTTGTACAATCCCTTGTTGCCTATCTTTGGTCAAAGGAATGGTGGCCTGAAGCATTAAGAATCTCACTGACACTCATATTATGACCATTTATCAAGCTTTGCCCCCTCTGCCCGAAGAAGAGGAGCATGTGTATGCTCGACTAGTTTGTGAGATGCCCCCTGAAGAAGCTCCCCTGAGAGAGACAGTTGTTTATTCTGGGGTTCAACATGAGGGTCAAGCTGAGGAAACAATTGAAATCTGTTTCTAAGCTTGAAAGGGGGAATGTGGCAAGGCAATCTGGAAGGATTATACCCTTATGATTTTATATACTCACATATCCATATATCTTAATGATGATTTTTATATATCCATGTATACAGAGGATGTTTGAATCATAAAGGCTTCTGCAGAGCTAAATGCTTAGATTTTAGAAATCCAAAGATGACCTCTGTCCTACTTCTCCCCCCTGCCTTGCTACTGTGTTTGAAGGAAATCATAAATCTGATGTGCTGGCACTTTCCCCCTCTCAGACAAAGCTCCTCAGCGGCTGAGGAGGGAACAGGAAAAGATAGCTAACCGCAATGTTCCAGTCGGTAGCAGATGGTGTGTGGGAGGGTTATCAACATTACAACAGTCAGATAGGTTTCTTTTCCCCTTTTATTACTGTAAATTGGGGGAAAGGGCAGGTTGACGTTACCATCTGAGGAAAGCAGAAGTAAGGAATATTCTTTACATGGTCAGGGGAAAAGCTTGGGTGCGCACTCATTGGTTTGATTTTTTGCTGCCATGTACGATTATATACGATTATGTCATGTTTTAGGCTGTATGTACTCAGGTATAAAACCCTACTGCACTAGGGTTTCGGCGCCCAGGCTCTGGAAGTGATTCCACTGGGTCATTATTGCTTGAGCAATAAATATAACCTTCTTTTTCTCCACGGCTGCGTCTGTCAATTCTTGGACACAACTTGAGTGGGCCACAGGTACACTATATATGCTTGCAACACCGTAATCACTAAATCATCAGCATAGGCTTTCAATTTAAATTCATCCCCCCCCCCCCCAGTTTTTATCCCTGTAATCTCTTTATCTGCTCTTATATTTCTTGCAAGTACTTCCAGGACCAGAAAAAACAACAGCGGTGATAACGGGCATCCTTGTCTGGTTCCTTTTTGTATCTTACATTCATTCGTTATCACCTGGTTTACTATTAACTTAGCACTTTGTTCTGAATATATTGCTTGTATTCCTTTTAAAAATTTAAATCCACAATTAATTTCTTCAAGCAATTTTTTCATAAAATCCCAAGAAACATTGTCAAAGGCTTTTTCTATAAACATCATTGCTGCCCCCCCCCATTTTTACCTCCAGGTATTCTATTACATTCAGAATATTTCTTTTCCCCCCAAATTTTTAAATTAATTTTCCAAAATTTTAAACTAACAAACAAACATATATCACAACTGAACTTAATCCAATCTCAATAACATTGTTAAGTGACTTAACACTCAAATTCCCTTGAATGAATTTCAATATATGCACTGGGACAACCGATCTCAGTGATTACGGGTAGGAGGAGGAGTTACGCTAAGACCAGACCATGTCGTTACAGAGGAGGCAGGTTTAGTCGTTGTTTGAGGACTATCCCTGCCTCCGGGTCTGGTCCTGACCGGATGGATACTAAAATCAGCAAGGGATACCCACATGACCTGAAGGTGCTGCTGTGCAATGCCAGGTCAATGATTCATAAAACCACTGCCATCCATGACTTGATCATGGATGGAGGACTTGACCTGGCATGTGTAACAGAGTGTGCTGGTCCCGGGGGGAGGTTACCGTGAGGCGTGGTCAGAGTCCAGTCCTGGGTCGAGGGTCTGGAGACTGTCCACCAAGGGCGAAGCGGGGTCCAAAGCGAGGAGCCGGGCAAGGTCGGGAACTCTGGAAGAACAGGTCTGGGTGCTGGCAGAAACAGGTTTCCAACGATGTTGCTCCCGCAACCTAGGACCGGGCTGACTGGCCTTTATCTTCTCTGAGGCCAGGGGTGGTCCCGGCCCACAGGTGACCTGCCTCTCCTGGCCTTAAGGCGAGCACTCCTCCTGAGAGAACCCAGTTCCCTCCGCCTCTCTGCCCTGAGCCTCTGCAGCTCAGGAGAGGCTGGAGGGTTACTGGACCCAGGGGGAGGCTCACCTTCCCCTGACAGGGCTGGGAGAGGCGCACCTGTAGGCAATGGGTCCTCAATCACCTCCGGAGCCAGAGTGGAATCATCTGGTGTCTGCTCCTGAGGATCCGCCACAGGTGCAGGCGCTTCAGATTCAAGGCCCTGCCCCGGCTCAGCCGGCCCTGGAGGCGGGGACTCCTGTGCAGGCTGGGATTCCTCCCGTTCAGCCTCTGAATCAGATTCCCAGGCCATCACACAGAGACTTGGTTGGATGAAGCAGATAATAATATCATTGTAATGGTTTTCCAAAACAGATTCTCACAAAATTTACTTAATCCTCTTAACATCTTTGTTTCATTTCATCTTTGCTTTAAACATTGTATTCTATAACTTCACATATTTAAATCCTTAGCCTATCTATTTTCTTGCAAGTATTTCTAATTGATTTATCTTAGCATATTTAAGTAAATAATCTTTGAAATTCTTCCATTCTTCCTGATGCTCCTCCTCCTTCTGGTCATGGACTCTTCTGGTCAGGTCGGCTAGCTCCGAAAAGTCCATCATCTTCATCTGCCATTCTTCTACAGTGGTACTTCTTGTGTTATCCAGTTCTTGGCCAGTAAAATTCGAGCTGCAGTTGTGGCATACAAAAACAATCTAACATCTTTTTTGGGCAATTCCAAACCTGTTATTCCAAGAAGAAAGGCCTCTGGCTTCTTAACAAATGTATATGTCAATATTTCTTTTCAATTCATTATAAATCTTCTCCCAGAAGTCTTTCACCTTGGGACAGGTCCACCACATATGATAGAAGGTACCCTCCTTTTCTTTACATTTCCAGCATAGATTATCACTGTTGTGATAAATCTTTGCTAATTTGACAGGGGTTACGTACCATCTATACATCATTTTCATAATATTTTCCTTTAACACTGTACATGCAGTGAACTTGACCCCTAATATTTCTTATATTCTCTTTCATTTGTCTACCTGGGAGGAATCCTACCTGATCTTGATGTATATACTCACCTAATATTTTTTTCAATCTGGTAGCTATTATATTTGCAAATAATTTATAATCATTATTTAATAAAGAAATAGGCCTATAATTTTTTATTTGCAATAAATCTGAATCTTGTTTTGGAGTTACTGTAATATAGGCTTCTTTCCATGTTTCTGGGGTTTCACCTGTTTTTAAAATCTAATTCATCACATCTTTCAATGGATTTACCAATTGTTCACTTAACTTTTTATAATATTTTGCCGTTAGTCCATCTAGTCCTGGAGACTTGCCACTTTTTGTCCAATTGATTGCCTCTAATACTTCTTGAGCTGTTATTTGAGTATTTAAAATCAGCACTTGTTCCTCTTTTATTTTTGGCAGATTACTATTTTTTATATATTCCTCTATGTCAGAGCTGGCTCCAGGTCCCAGCTCACAGAGGACCAACGCTAGCCGGCAGTAATGTACAAAAGTCTTTATTGAAGTACAGTTTCCATTTTCAAGCCGCAGCGCCCCAGCTCTACGTCTAGGGGTTAGATCGGCGAAGCTCCATCTGAGTCTCCGCCCCCTGTACACCAGTTTAAGATTCTAGCCTTACTCCACCTCTTACGTCTCTCCTTTCTCCTCTGGGTCCTGCTACCCCCCGGGGTCCCTTCCTTCCTGGATTCTTCTGACGCTGACGTTGACCCCCCTGACTCCTCCCCCTCTTTTCGGCGGGCTTTGGGACCTGGCTCCCTATCCGGGCTGCCAACTGCACCGCCCTCCTGTACATTTGAACTTGGCGCGCGCGCCCAGCCTTCAACCTTCCTCTCGACCGTTTCCTCGCTCCCCGATGGAGGCGTGGCCAATCCTGACTCATGTCCTCCCACTGGCAGTGCGCCGCCTGATCCCGATGCCTGGGACTCCTCCCCCCTACTGCACTCTGGTGTGGACGCTGGTCCTGATTTCCAACTGCTGCTCTCTGAGTCCCCTCTGGCCCCTTCTTCCTGGGGTGTCCCCCTCGGCACCCCCCTTGCTCTGACCATGGGAGCCCCTTTCTGTGAATCTTCCGATTCGCTGGAAAGACTCAGAGACCTCGGACCGCTGTCATGGCTAACATTTCCTTCGGACTCCTCCCCCTCGCTCTCTATTTCCTCCCTTTCCTGTGCCTCTGCTCCTGAACCCCTGACACTCTATTTTACAGTTTTTCCCCTTTCCTTTCATATACAACTCTGAAAAATCTTTTACAATCCTGCCAATGTTCTTATTTGTTTACAATTTATCTGTAAATATTCAATAAACCATTTCCACTCTTTTATTTAAAAAAAGTTTGTTATCTTGATTTCTTATTCTTCCAGAAAGTTTTGCCATTTCTGCATATTACATAAGTTTTTGTATCCATTCTTCCGTTGCTGGGACTTCTACTTATTTCCATTTTGGGGCAAGTAACATTCTTGCCACTATAGTAGCATACATGAATAAGTTTCTGTACAGTTTGGGTAGTTCTGTCCCTATAATTCCAGATTCCAGATTTTTAACTTCCTTAAGATTTCTCAGTCTTGCTTCCTGTCCTGTAAAAGCTAAAATTTCACTGTATGTTTACCACTGCTTATCCATTTTTGTTCTTTTCCTCATCATAGCTCCCACTGGGGATATCCACAGTGATGTTTTTCTTTCTAATAAGTTTTTGTACTTTCCCCATACTCTAAATAGATTTTTACTACTGTAATTAAGTGATTTGTAAAAGTTTTATCTATTTTCGTTTTCTCATACCATAGGCAGGTGCACCACCTTTTGATATTTTTCAACAAAATCAGTTTTTTTATCCAACATAAGCAAGCATAATGCCTCAAAGTAAAGTTGAAGGTCTGGCAGGGTGAAGCCTCCTCTTTCTTTCACATCAATCATAATTTTATATTTTACTCTGGGCTTCTTTCCCTGCCATATGAACCTTAATAATTTTTTCTGACGCTCTTTGAAGCATTAGATATTATTTATGATTGGGAAATTTTGAAATAGAAATAGCATTTTTGGAAGGACTTTTATTTTATTTTATTTTAATATTTTAATAATTTTTTATTGGAAATTTTATTTACAACATAACATAAACCCCCCACCCACCAATACAGAAATCCACCCTCATTAAACGTGAACATAACATACAATGAGCATAACATACAACAATACAAACAACCAAGTAAAAGACTTCCTTTATCCTGTATCTGGCCTCCTTATTTACTTCTTATAAGCTGTTTCCTTTATGAATAATTATTAAGATTTTTCTAATTATAACTTAAATATCCACAAAGTCTCCTGCAGACATTAATCGAAACAAGTCCAGGTATGTTTTTTAGGGCACTCTTTTGTGAAGTATTCTCTGCATTTCCACCATGCTTTTTGAAACGCTTGTCTAGTGTGATCTCTAATTGCCTCTGTTAATCTAGCCAGTTCAATATACTCTAACAGTTTGTCTTGCCATTCCTTTTTTGTTGGCACAGTTTCTTTTTTCCAGCTTTTAGCAATTAGGATCCTTGCCGCTCCTGTGGCATAGAGGAATATTTTCTGATCTTCTCTTGCTATACCTGTGCCCGTTATCCCTAGTAGGAAAGCTTCTGTATTTTTCATAAAGTTATACTTTAAAAAAATTTAAGCTCGTCATATACTATGTTCCAGAAGCTTTTGATTTTTTCACAGGTCCACCAAACATGTATAAGTGTCCCCTCGGTTTTACCACACCTCCAGCACAGATTTGTTTTTGTCTTATACATTTTAGCTATTTTGGTAGGTGTTTTTTTTTTTTTTTTTAAAGCAATTTATTAGGTTTTACAATAAAAATAAACATAATAGGCAATATAACATTGATCTTAACATATTTTCACATTTTCTTTGGACTTCCTCACATCTCCCGCTCCCACTTTCATCGTTATAACATTTGGTCAGCAATTTATCATCTTATTTAAATTCTTATATCCCTTCTATATTTCATAATCTTATAATTCTCAGAAGGAGCTAAATTTCACAGTCTTACTTATTTTCTTAAAAACTTCTAAATTTAGTGGTGCTCAGTTATTTTGATCTAGCATCTTATTTAGCATTCACTCAAATTACAATGCTTTTGTAAATAATTCTTAAATTTCTTCCAATCCTCCTCAATCCTCTCTTCTCCCAGGTCACGAATTCTGCCGGTCATTTCAGCCAGTTCCATGTAGTCTATCAGTTGCATCTGCCATTCTTCCAGTGTGGGTAGATCTTGGGTTTTCCAGTGTTTTGCGAGAAGTATCCTTGCTGCTTATTTTGGTAGGTGTTAAGTACCATCTATAAAACATCTTGATTAGATTTTCCCTCAATACTTCACAGGCTGTAAATTTCCAGTTATTTCTCCATAGTTCTTCCCATGCTGTTAAGTTAATGGTTTTCCCAATATCTAAAGCCCACTTGATCCTTGACCTGTTCGTCTTTGACCTCCCACTCCAATAATGTATCACACATTTTTGATATTACCTTGGTTTTGTTTTGTGATAACACTTTTTCTAATAATGAAGGTTCGTTTGAGAAACCTTTTTTCTTATCTGTCCTGAACACTTCATGCAATTGATGGTATTGGATCCAACCCGTTAGGTGTTGTTTAATTTCCTCATAATCTTTAATTACCAATTTATTATCTTTTTCCTTAATCAGATCTTTATACGTGGCCCATTCTAATTCCATCGTTTTCTTTTTTATTGTAATTGCTTCTAGAGGTGATGCCCACCATGATGTTTTCAGTTCTAGGAGATCCTTATATTTTGTCCATGTTTTATATAATGATTTCCTTATGACGTGGTTCATAAATCCCCTGTGTACTTTCCTAAATATGCATGCCAACCATAACAATTGTTAAATCCTTCTAGATCTAACAAAGACTCTCCTCCTGCAAGAGAGGGGAGTGGTTGTGGTCGGGAGCTGGACTCCGCCTCAAGCAGGGGGCGTTAGCCCCCTGCCTCCCACTCACCTGGCTGGCCTACGCCCACGGGCAGGCACCCAACCAGGTGCCTGCGAGGGGGCGTGTTTAGCAGCCCAAATTGCTGCAGCACCAGCCTTCCGGCCTCACTTTTCGTCGTCCTGTCGCGAATCATCAGCTAGGAGTCATCACAGTCATCACAGGGAAGAGCCACAAGGTTTGGAGTCGGGGGGGGGTCTGTGTGTGTGGAGGCTGCCTGGTTCCTGGCTTGCCTTTTAACTTTAGGAGGCTTGCGTGCGCTCATTGCTTTACTGCTTTTTAAAACCCAGGCATCCAGGTTTGCCTTGCTGTGTCCTCTTTTCCGTGTAAAAACCTACATTTAACCTTCTATTTCCCTTGATTTGTTTGTGCGGTCTGAGTGCGAATTACCTTTCTTAAGCTGCAGCTTGTTCCCTTGCCCAGCACGTGCCCCCAGCGAGGTATGAGTGTGAGTGTGGCTCCGTCTTTCTTTCTCCCTCGTCTCCTCGCTTTCCTTCCCTGCCTCTGCCTTGGTGGCTGTGCGTTTTTATTTAATTTTTCTTACATTTTAATTTGTTGGCCAGGGTGCTGGTGCGTTTTCCCCCTCCATTGTCCTTGAGAGCCTGGATAGCTCAGTTGGTTAGAGCATGGTGCTGATAATGCCAAGGTTGCAAGTTCGATCCCTGTATGGGACAGCTGAATATTTCTGCATTGCTTGGGTTGGACTAGATGATCCTCAGGGTTCCTTTTCCTGTTCCTCTCTAATTTTAAGTCGTGTGTGTGTGCTTGCAGCGTGTGTTTGTGCCTGCCGTTTATTGATTTATTACTCTTCTAGCATGGGTTTAATTTACCCTGCCATCCCTTCCATTGGTACCACTTAAATCGGGAGCCCCCTGTAAAAATTTTAAAGGCTGCCGGGGCTTGGAATAGACTGTGCGCTTAAACCTCACCCCTCTTGGTTTCTCTAAGCCACCCCCCCCTTCGCTTGATTTTTGGGGGAAGAAATAAGGCAGGGCTTGGGGTGGACAATTCAGGGTTTCTGATCAGGGAACTATTCCTCAGCACTGCACGTTTATACGTTTAGAACCTTTGAAGGTGTGCCTTTGCCTGGTTCTTGTCATTGGCTTCACTTGCCAGTACAGGCTCCCTAAAGAAAACCACTTTTAAACAACAACAACAAAAAAGGTTTCGGCTTATAGTACCTTACTGAAAAGTCCAGGTTAACCCACGGTTTATATTTCCACTTCATTTTGGCTCACTGTAAAGGACAGCTATTTTCCTTTTCTTCAAAAACTTTTCCTTGCCCGGCATGTTCATTTTACTCCCCCCACCCCTCCTCCCTCCCAACTCCCCCCCCACGCTTTCCTTCTCCTCCCCCCACCCGTCCTCCCTCCCTCCACCCCCCCACCCTTTCAGGAGATACATCGGTCTTTGGAGTTCCCTTTGCTTCTTGCCTGAGTCATCACAGTTACCAGACAGGTTTTTCAACTGCTGGGGCAGGCTTGATTGCTCTCTGAGTGACCGGCAGTTTGTGAGGCATTGTCTTTAAGCACCTGGCAGTTCAGCAGCTCTAGTTGCATTGTCAGTTTAACTAACCAGCAGTTTGACCAATTGCAGTCTTTTGTCTGTTTAAGCACCCTTATTTCAATCAACTGGTATTGAGCCGACCTTGTGGGCAAAGATTTACTTTTCTTTGTTTGGCAAAGTTTCTTTTGTTTGGTAGAAGTTTCCCCAGCAGTGAGATATTCCCCTTAAGAGCAACCTCACCCCTCCTTTTCAGAGGGCTGCTGGTGTGGGCCTGGAATCTTATTGATTTCCTTTTCTTTTAATTTGGCTGCAGCTTCTGAGCATCTCCTTGTAAGCAGTTATTTTCAATTCTGTTTGATTACTTGGCAATGCTTTGTGCCTAGATTTGCCTATCATTTAAAAGGGGCAACTTTTATTGTAGGCAATTATCTTCTAATTCTGTCTGACTGCAGTTGGGGTTGCTTTGTGTATGGGATTGTTCCTTGGAGCCAGGTGCTAATATGTAGCTGAGCGCTGCTGCTTGAACTCTTGCTGGGTTGTTTTTTTCACTGACGTTACAGGAGCCAGAATCTAGCACTAAAAGAGTTTTAGAATTAATTCAAGAATTTGGTCAGGTGGCAGGCTTTAAATTGAACAAGCTAAAAACTAAGGTTTTAGAGAAAAATTTAACACCGATTGAAAGAGAGAGGTTTCAGAATGAGACAGGATTGACTGTGGTAAAGAAAGTGAAATACCTGGGGATTAATATGACAGCCAAAAATGGGAACTTATTTAAAGATAATTATGAAAAATGTTGGACTGAAGTGAAAAAAGATTTAGAAATCTGGTCAAATTTGAAACTTTCACTGCTGGGCTGTATTGCTGCGATAAAGATGAATGTATTGCCTAGAATGTTGTTTTTGTTTCAGACACTGCAAATTGTGGACAAGATGGACTGTTTCAAGAAGTGGCAGAGAGATATTTCTAGATTTGTCTGGCAGGGCAAGAAGCCCAGAATAAAATTTAAGATATTAACTGATGCCAAGGAAAGAGGTGGATTTGCCCTGCCAGACTTTAAACTTTACTATGAATCAGCAGCTTTTTGCTGGTTGAAAGAATGGCTACTTCTTGAAAACACAGACATTTTGGATTTAGAAGGTTTTAACAATGTATTTGGATGGCATGCATACTTATGGTATGATAAGGTCAAAGCACACAAAGCATTCAAAAACCATATTGTCAGGAAAGCATTGTTTAATGTTTGGATAAGATATAAAGATTTATTGGAAAATAAAACCCCAAGGTGGCTGTCACCAATGGAAGCAAAAGCTCTGAAAAGGCTCAATATGGAGGCCAAATGGCCGACATATTGGGAAATTTTGGAACAAGAAGGAGATAAATTGAGACTGCAGAGTTTCGAAAAACTAAAAAACAAAGTGAGAGATTGGCTTCATTATTATCAGATAATGGAGGCATATAATTTGGATAAGAAAATAGGCTTCCAGGTGGAAAAGTCAAAATTAGAAACAGAACTGCTAGAACCCAAAACTAAGAATCTGTCAAGAATGTATAACTTGCTGTTGAAATGGAATACTCAGGATGAAACGGTGAAATCTGCTATGATTAAATGAGCACAAGATGTTGGACATAATATTATGTTTGCTGACTGGGAACAGTTATGGACCACAGGTATGAAGTTTACGGCATGTAATGCCTTAAGAGAGAATATTATGAAAATGATATACAGGTGGTACATAACCCCAGTCAAGCTTGCAAAAATCTATCATTTGCCCGATAATAAATGTTGGAAATGTAAAGAAACTGAAGGTACATTCTTTCACCTTTGGTGGACGTGCCCAAAGATCAAGGCTTTCTGGGAAATGATATATAATGAATTGAAAAAGGTATTTAAATATACCTTCCTGAAGAAACCAGAGGCCTTTCTTCTGGGCATTGTTGGCCAATTGGTGCCAAAGAAGGATAGAACCTTTTTTATGTATGCTACAACAGCAGCAAGAATACTTATCGCAAAGTATTGGAAGACACAAGATCTACCCACTCTGGAAGAATGGCAGATGAAGGTGATCGACTACATGGAACTGGCGGAAATGACTGGCAGAATCCGAGACCAGAGAGAAGAGTCGGTGAAAGAAGATTGGAAGAAATTTAAAGACTATTTACAGAAATATTGTAAAATTAAGGAATCTTAGAAAGATGTTGGATAGAAACTAAGAGGTTTTTAGCTGTAATGCTTTAAGAGATATGAAAAAAGGTTTGCAACTGGGTAATTTTAATGGTAAGGATTTGCTGAACTAATAAATTGAACTGGAATACAAAAAAGGGAGGTATGAGGAAGTCCGGGGAAATAAGTATAGGGAAGATAGGTTATGGAAAATTAATGTCCTTTTAACTGTTTTATTTGGTATGTTTCTTTTTTCTTTTTTACTTTTTTGGTTATATTTTTAAAAAACTTTATTCTTTTTCTTTCTGTATTCTGTATTTTTTGTATTTTTTGAAACTTTAATAAATATCATAAAAAAAAAAAGAACTCTTGCTGGGTTGTGATTTAATAAATATAAATAAATACAAGCGGTGCCGTTAAGTGACGTATAGCTTGTTCATTTTGTCAGCAGTTACGCGGAGCAATTGATAATAGTAATTCCTACTCATAGCTATAAATCCATTGGCTATTAATTGAGATACTATCGATTAATAATTAATTCATCAACAGTGCTCCGAACTTTATTGATGCACAATAATTGTATACTAACATTTAATTACAGTCAAGTTATTAATTGATTGGTGATATTAATACTAATTAAAAAATAACAACAACAATAATAAAAGAAAATAATAAAATAAAATAAAATTGAAAAATAAATAAATAATTATAAATAATTATAAATAATTATAATTATAAATAATAATAATAATAATAATAATAATAATAATAATAATAATCTAATAATAATAATAATAATAATAAATATTAAAAATATAAATAAATAAATGAAAATTAAATTTAAAATAAAATAATTAGTGACGAAATAAATAGTAGGCACATTTTTCTAGTGAACAGAGCAGCTCATGGCGCCCAAGAGGAAGTGCACGGGTGCAGTACCAGCATACACTGCAGCTGGCAACCGTCGTAATAATAAACCCAAACCCATTTCGCAGTTCCTCAATGCCTTCAGATCATTCATTGTTGACTATGAACAGCGCTTTCTCTTAGCTATTCTTTAGTTCTATTTGCCTTGCGTTTCTTACTTCCTTGTTTCACAAACCAGTGGCCAGCCTTTAAACTACCCAGGTGCAGGCCCAAGCCCTCAGACAGGAACAGCGGCTGTGCAAACTAGGTCTCAGGCTTGCTCGCCGACTTTCAAAACCGCACCGGGGCGCCTGCGTGGAGGCTGCCGGCCCGTATCAATAACCCGGTTGCTTCCAGTTCTTCTAGTTCTTTGCAGAATAAGCAGCCCAGGCTCCAGCTTCCAGAATCAGGCACCTCATCAGCCGGTGATGATGAGTCAGAATGGCTTACGCCCTTTCTGGGGAGGCCGCCGCTATTAGCATCTGGCAGTTAGCCCGTATGTCGAGAAGAAGCCATCAGAGGTGTATCGCACTGGAAAGCTGGGCCTTAGAAAGGATTTAAAATGTAAGATGTGCTGGTAATTCAATAAAGGGCAATGCCAAAGGCAGTCTTGTAGTACCCGCACGAGTGTGAGAGATGTGCAGGGGCTCACCCAGCCACAGCGTGTTACAAAGGGAAGCGGCCCTTTTGGGGAGGTCGGGGCTTCCACCACTCTAGTTCCAGACGAGCCCCCGCAGCAGGGAACCATTGATAAAGTCCTTCTGGGTCTAGCATTTTCTCCAATTCAGCTTTCTCCTCTCCTCAACCTCTTGTGGTTCGAGGACCCGACCCCCGCGATGTGAAATGAATACACAAGGACACGTGATATAAGGTTAATGGGCATGGAAAGGCCACAACTTTATTGATTACAGCAGTGAAAAGGTATTGGCTTAGGCATTGGATCTCTAAAAAACGTGGGTTTATTCACCAGTAGGTGGAGCCTGTTGATGCTAATCCAACTATAGGCTCCCCCCTGGTGTCACCGAGGGTCGTGCCATGGCCTCCCGCCAAGCAGGCATCGGACAGAACACACGACCGCCAGATTCCTTTAACGGAATACCCAAAAATTGAAGGCATAGGCGATGGCCACACCTAGCCCTTCGACACACCACAACACATTATTCCAATGCCTAACCGCCACCCGAGCCTAAAGGCTCGCCGCCAATACCCTCACGGCTGCAACCAATCCCAGATACTATTGCTGACACTACCTAACCAAATATCGTTCCCCAGATCTGATAGATGCACCCCGTCATTCCGGTATAAGGCTTGGTCGCTGATTCGGATACGGTCATGATAAATGACACGGCCATACATGAAGCGCACCCAACGGGAAGCTGCCCGATTTACGAGTTTTCTGGTTTTTTCAATGGCCATACAGCTCAGCGCACCGCGCCAAAAAATTCTCTTCAGGAGGGAGGACCAGAACACCGTCGTTCTGGGACACAAGGCAGCAAACGCATTCAAGTCTCTTTTTATGTCTGACAACAAGTCCACACTCCTTCTGTTAGCAAGGTCATTCTCCCCCAATTGAATGACAAGGATGTCGGGAGGGCCAAACGTGGCTACCTTCTCGCACAGCAACGGCATAAGCTCTTCCCAACGCATGCCTCTTCTCGAAAACCAGGAAACTCGAACTCCGGGTGGAAAACCAAGATTAGGCGCGAGGCCGCGGCTGACCGCCCGTACGCGGGCCCAATAGACTATACTGTGGCCGCAAATCCACACACTTCTCCTGAGCGCAGCTGAGGACAAAAGGACAGAAAGAGCAGGTAAGTGGGGTAATGTAGCCGAGCGCGTTCTAGCGAATATAACTCTTATAAGCGTTGGATTTCCACCGGCCCATTTCTTTAATCCTATCCGCCGGCAGCCCCAAGTGGGCGGCAGTTGTTGCGGCGCCAATTCTAAATGAGTGCGCAGCATACTCTTGGGAGGACACACCACAAGCTTCGATAGCCTTGCGGAGTACCCTGGTGAATTGGTGTCTCAATAAAGGTGACCCATCTTCATGAACCAAAAACGGACCCGGGCCGGGTGGTCTGAGGTAGAGGTACCGCCTAGTGTCCTTTACCGGGCATGGGCCCCGCTGCGCCGACGCTGTAAGTTTTACTAGGACACTCCTACCGGCCTGATCGGTTTTGGACTGACGAATCCGCACCGTCACAGAGGTTTCAGACAACTGCACGTCCTCCCAGAGGAGGTCGCGTGTTGGACCGCGTGCCCTAGCTTCAACCACCACTTCGCCAACTCTCAGCTCGCCAAAGAAGGCGATAGCGTACGCTGAGGAAAAGAGACAGGCCTCAAACTTGGACCAGCAAATTGATCTGAGTTTTATGCGTATCTGCGATAGCAACCTATAAGAAATTGGCTTACGGCCCTCGGCCCTGGGAGGTTGTAACCTGCCCCAACCCTCAATAGCTCTACGGATCAGGAAGTCGCTACACGGGTCCAAGGAAAATGTGGCTTTTGAAAAGAAGCTGATGGCGGCAACGTGTATCTTTAAGGTCTTGGGAGCACGTCCCAAATCATCAAGATGGGAAAGGTACTGCAGGACATCATCAACGGTGGGTGGCACGTTATGCGACAGCCCAGATAACCCAGACCTGAAACCCAGGAAATCGCACCAGACCTTCTTGTAAGACCTGAGAGTGGAAGGTGCGACGGACGCTAATACTCCCTGTATCACTTTGCATCTCCAACGTTCCACAGGTGCTCCGGAAAGGGTTCGGGCAACAGTTGTGCTCCAGGTGCTAGCGACCGGAAGCGAGATATCTGAAAGCGAGACAAGGCATCGGCTATATCATTATTGGCTCCTGGTATGAATTTGGCTGAAAAAATTATGTTGTACTCAAGGCACCGGAGAACGAACGCCCGCAGGAGGGAGGAGACCCTCTCGGACCGCGATGACTGCCTGGCTAGTATGTTCACCACCGCTAGGTTGTCGGTCCTGAAGCATACGCGGCGATTTCGAAAGTCCTCCGTCCAGATGTGAACGGCCACCACTATTGGAAAAAACTCAGGAAAAGTGAGATCCCGCGTGATGGCCTGACCCTGCCATGCCGTTGGCCATCGTTGCGCGCACCAACGTCCCCTGAAGTACAAGCCAAAGCCTAGAGACCCAGCTGCGTCTGATTGCACCTGGAAGTCTGATGACAAATTTAAAACATCTTGCCATAGTGATACCCCATTGTAGTTTTCCAAGAATGATGTCCACACCTCCAGATCGGCCTTAACTGACTTGGAAAGGCGGACCCTGTGGTGTGGGTGTCTGAGACCAACTGACAACCTGGCTAAGTGGGCACAGAAGGGGCGTCCGGGGGAAACTACCCTGCAAGCGAAGTTAAAGTGACCTAATAGGGATTGAATTTGTCTAAGGGTGATCTTCTTTAGCGTAAGGGTGTCTCGGATTATTTCCTTGAGGGCGTCAATTTTTTCCTCAGGTAGACGGGATGACTGGGCCATTGTATCCAACTCTATGCCCAGGTACGTGAGGCGCGTAGCCGGTCCCTCGGTTTTTTCAGCTGCAAGGGGAACACCCAGGTCCTGGGGCAGAGCTGAGAAGGCCCCAAGCAAGGAGGCGCATTCCTCCGTGTTGGACTTACCCACGAAAAGAAAATCATCCAGATAGTGCGTGACCCCAGTGGACTTGGTCCTGAAACGCAGGGCCCAGTCCAAGAACGTGCTGAAAGTTTCGAATGCTGAACAGGCTACTGCGCAGCCCATTGGCATGGCCCTGTCAATGTAGTATTTTCCTTGAAATTTGAAGCCCAGCAACCAAAAGTCACTAGGGTGCACTGGTAAAAGGCGGAAGGCCGATTCAATATCGCACTTTGCTAAAAGTGCCCCGCGACCAAAACTCCGAATTAATTTAACTGCCTGGTCAAAGGAAGCGTATTTTACCGTGCATAACTCCTGCGGGATGGCGTCGTTGACCGAGCCGCCTTTCGGATAAGAAAGATTGTGAATGAGCCTAAATTCCCCAGGGGTCTTCGTGGGGACGATGCCTAATGGCGATACGTGTAAATTTGGGATGGGGGGTCTGTCAAACGGGCCTGCTACCCTGCCTGCGCTCACTTCCTTGGCTATCTTTCTCTCGGCGACTTCCGGTCTCTCCCTAACTGACTTTTGATTGGGGGAATCTTTCGCTATCAGAGCACCTGCAATAGGGATTCTAAACCCACTGGAAAATCCTTCTCGGAGGTAGGAAGCTGCATTTTTATCCGGGTAAAAAGACAGAAGGTTGCAAAGGGGGGCGAGTTTGATGGGGGGAAACGCCAATTCCAGAACTACCCTATCTTCTGTTCCCTGCCATGGGGGCTCCCCTGGAACTGGAATGATGGAACCCCCGGCCTCCACGAAAGGGCTGCTTCCCCCCTTTAAAGCAAGATGTTATGGGGTGAGCCCCGGCGCATCTGTCGCATCCGTGCGAGTATTTACAAGATGACCTTTGGCATAACCCTTTATTGTACTCCCAGCATACCCTGCGCTTGAAATCCCTTCTTTGCTCGGTCCTGGCCGATCTATATGGGTCAACCGGTTTTTTCTCCACATATGGGCCAACTGCCACTGACCAGATGCCGTTCTCGATCTGATCCCAACATGCTAACGGGATCCTAGAAGCCTCCCTTCGAAACTTCTTGTCGTAGCTTATGGCGGCGGCTTCCCCTGAGAGGGTGCAAGCCGTACGGATATGCGAAAGGTAGGCAACAAGATGAACCGCTCGCTTTGGATAAGCAGCTACAATCGTCCCCATAAAGGCCTGAAAACCATCTAGCCAGTTTTCAAATGTCCTAGGCACGGGAGGGTACTTGCTCTTTCTCTTCCCATGGGAAGGCCTCTTCTCGCCCCTACCTAACTCCTCCGCAGGAGGAACTTACTTGAACATATCAACAAACTCACCATTTAAAATTTTTGCGCGTAATTTAGGGGATAGATGATCACCTGGGATAACGTCTGAGGTTGAATAGGTGGAAGTGGTGGCGTCCTTTACCAGAGCCCCATCCTTCCATTCCTGGGTTCCCCCGAACTTCTTTCGGTGGCAATTGGCCCTCCTTGAGAGCGCCCAGTCCAGAAGACCAGACACTTCCTCTCCTTTTCCCCAGTAGGAACCCAGGGAAGCATCGCTGTCATACTCGGAAGAAGAAGTACCTGTCTCGTCGTCCGTGTCATTCTTCCTCGACCTGCTCCTCCTGCAAATGTGTTTCTTCTTCTCACGCCTCTTCCCCGAAGGCTTTTCCTCTGATGCTGCACTGGGGCCCTCCTCCAACTCCTGCTGCTCGTCCTCTGCAGCAGATGACGACGCTGATTCCAGCACCTGTTCCCTGGGCCGCTTATCCTGCGAACGATTGGCAGAACTAGGAGCAACAACATTATTAGTGCAGGCAGACTTGGTTGTCGCCTCCCCCCCCGCCCACGAGAGGCGGATGCCGTAGATTGGGACTTGGACCTAGTCCGAACCGGTTCAGACCTAAGATTCGAACCCGCCCTAGTCAATTGAGCCTCACTGAAGAGGGCAGCCGAGGTGCCCGGTAGTTCATCCCATTGGGAAGATCTCGGACTTTCCGGAACAACCTGCGTATCGGGGATAACCTCCGGAGATGGGGGAGGGCTGGTGTTCTCAACAGGAAAGCGTTGCTCGTAATCATCAATAAATGACCTAAATGCATTGAGGAAATGTGAAATGGGCTTTTGATTATTATTCCTATCCCGTTGTCCCCGGGATGTGTTCGCAGCTGCATTACGTGCTGCCTCAGACGCGCGCTTTCTCTTGGGGGCCATGAGGTGCGCTTTGTAAAATGTAATGTAAATCTAATTAAAAGAAATTTTATTATTATTATTATTACTTTATTTTATTTTATTTTATTATTATTATTTATTTATTTTATTATTATTATTATTATTATTATTATTGAGTTATATTTATTTATTGTTAAATTTATTATTATTTATTATGATTCTAATTTATTATATTTATTCTTATACTTATTATTATTATTCTTAATTAATTAATTAGTAAGTATCAATATTATTAATTATTTGTCACAGTAGTTCACAACAAAATTGCTGAAATGCTTAAAATTAATTTGAATATAATAAACAGGTTTTATTGATGATCCAATTAATTGATGCTGTTAAGAATATATATATATTCCTAATTTAATTCAAAATTTGTTACTATAATTATTAATCGAATAAATATTATATGACTAATTTATCTGTATTGCCTACAATGAAATCAAATAAATTCCCAACTAACCTGAGTACAATTGGGACTGATTGCTGTTACTGTGAAACAATTAACTATTACTGTTGATGTTTTGTGCCAAAATTAGCAAATTATCAGTGGTGCTAATACTATTGAATACCGCTGTTGCTGCTTAATATGCGCTACCAATATACTCTGCTTTCAAGCACTGCCTTTATAAGATAATCAGACGTTGAACAAACCTTAATAAAGGTGTCCCAGTATCAGAATCTATCCCAGTATCAGTAGCAATGTTCCCAGTCACAGTTACCCAGGGGCTATGGAGCCCTAGCAGCACCACAAATAAATAAACTGGTCGGCAGCTAAACCATGAGGTAAAGTGAGCAGCAGCTGAACAAGAGAAGCCGCTTTCCTATAAAAGTGAAGCCACTCCCACTATGAAATTAAACTTCAGGGAAACAGGAGCTTAAACTCCCATTAAAGAAACCAGGATACAGTGAGGTGGCACCCAACAGCAGCTATGTTTCACTTCACTATACAAGCAACAATAACTCAGCAATCCTTTAGCTGCTAAGGACAAAAGATAAGCTGGGGGAAGAATCTGCCTCAGGAGAACAATGGCCCTAATTATCGCTCGTTAGCCTTGAATAGTCCTGCCGGCACAACAATGGCGTTTCTATGGCAACCCAACAACAATGGCGTTTCTATGGCAACCCCAGGGCCAGCAGGCAACAATAGCTTTCCTTTTATGGGGCAACAGCAATGGCGTTTCTATGGCAGCAACAGAATGAATTACCAGGCAGACACAGAAACAAATGCACACTTTTAAACCAAGGGGGAGGAGGAGGGAGGAGGGAGGAGGAGGCAGGGGGGATGAGGAGGGAGGGAGCACTAAGCACAGGGAAGGACAAACTATAAAATCGAGGCACCCCCGGCAACAATAGGGGGGAGGGGGTTGGTAAGGGTAATCAGAGCCAGGAGATAGCAAACAGAAGTACGCAGTAACTACGGGATTTTAGATGCACCCCTCCAGCGATTCAAACACAATCACAATGCCGGCACCCCCACCCAGTCGCTTGAGGAGCAATTTAAAGAGACAAGCGTGGGAGGCACACACAGACCACGTGGGCAAATGTACCCCCACACAGACTCCACACACACACCAGCAGATTTAAAGTCAAGCGTTTCTGAAATCACTCAAACACTCCAAATATACCCACACACAGTCTCAGGGCACACTCCAACAAATTTAACGATCGTTTCTGCACAAATAACTGAAACGTATCCCTCCCAAAAGCAACTAATGTAGAGGGGAAAAACAGCCAAAAAGACAAGAAAAAGGGGAGGCAAGGTTGTGCTGCTTTAAATGCAGCAGCCAAATACTCAAAGCTCAAATAACTAAAACGTATCCCTCCCAAAAGCAACTAACGTAGAGGGGAAAAACAGCCAAAAAAGACAAGGAAAAGGGGAGGCAACACTTATCTGTTAAATCCACGTGGTCGTCGCTGCTGGGAACGGGCGACGAGACGACGGCGAAGAATGAGGCCAGGGAGAGGCTGGCACCGCAGCATAAGGCTGCTGAACACGCCCCCTCCGAGGCACCTGGTTGGATGCCTGCAGAGGGGGCGTGGGCGCCAGCCAGGTGAGGTGGAGGCAGGGGGCAACCGCCCCCTGTTAGGGGCGGTGCTCGGGCTCCCGCCCACAACCACTCCCCTCTCTTCCAGGGAGGAGAGTCCTTGTCTATCCATCCGGACGCAAGTGCAGCATCCTATCTTTGGAAGGGTTTCTCAGAGGGTTTCAGAATCCCAGTAGTTGGCTCCTTAACCGCGAAGGACTCTCCTAATCAGAAGTCAGTAAGGGAAAGGACGCTCGCCTCACCCAACGGGTAGCTAGCCCCACCCCTGGGTGCACACTATGGGTGCCACTCCGGGTGCCAGAGCAGCTAGCTCCGCCTCTGGAGTCACACTATGGCATACAGCTAATTGGGATGAACCCAACAGGGCCGCCACTTAGCCCCTGCTTGGTCTCCAGGACAGAGGCACCCCTTCCCAGGCCCACCCCCCTTTTGGGATTATTAGGCAACCAAACGTATCATTCCATAACACCTCATACAGGAATTATTTTTTCCTGGGGAACCTGCCTTTTTCTCCCAGATCAACTACAAGAGCAAGACCACAGCTTTAACAAAATGACAGCCCAAACAGGAAGACACATGGGAGCAATGGTACTGCTTTGAAGTGTTCCAGATCCATTTCCTGCTCTCCCAATGAACAGGGCAGCTGTGGGCAAAATTGCAAAGAAATACAATAACGATTTAGTCCTTAGTCCTAGAATCTAGTAAGCCTTTAAGCCCAACAGTCGAAATCGCATAATTTCAATGCTTTAACTATATTAGGGAACATGTATAGTTAGTAAACAAATTGCTAGTTTGGTGAGAAATAACACTTCACTGAAGTGGATAACGCTTTGGCCAAGAGCTCACCTTTTGCAATCTTCTAGAACATGTTGCATATGTAGCAGTTCTTTCTAGCTAGAGTGAAACTGAAACCTGACATTTACAGTACCAGATAGAAGTGTTCTGGAATGTCCTGGCTGTGTCTGGAATGTCCTGGCTGTGTCTGTAGTACAACAGTTTTGGAAATCTGTGGGAGAGCATCCCACCAATCTCTTGTCATACTAACAATCGTGTTATCAACTAACAATCAAAAGTGCTAAAATTTTAGCTACATTGGCAACAGGATGTTGGCTAGAAGCAACTGGTTTTCTGAAGCTAAAACTTACAATTTTGTTCTAGGAGTTACTTGATCACAATATAGAACTATTTGTTTATTCCTTATGAGTTTTATAATCACTGTACTATACTATGATACAGTGCATAATGAACATCCACATTCAGTTAGTCTGTGTGCCAGCCCCCTTCAGATTCAGCACAGAGAGCACCAAGTGACTCAGAAACAAATCAGAAGTTTAAAAGTCATGATACAAAATGAGTCTTGGGGCCTATGTGCATACCTAACCTTAAAAATAAAATAAAATAACAAACAAACAAACAAACAAACAAACAAACAAACCGCACCACAGGGTAAGACTCCCAAAATCGGTTAAGACAGACCTTGAGATCTGGATCACGTTTCTGGAACGCTACAATGGAGTCTCCTTATGGCAGGAAATCCTCAACCTGTCCTCAGATTTCCAGGTTCACTGATGCCGCTGGGTCCTTGGGCTTCAGTTTATTCTTTAGGGGACGCTGGTGTGCTCAACAATGGCCAGCAGAGTAGCAAGGCGAGGCTATCACGCGGGATCTCACTTTTCTGGAGTTTTTTCCCCCTTAGTTGTGGCTGTTCACATTTGGACTGAGGAGTTCCAGAATCGCCGGGTGTGCTTCAGAACTGATAACCAGGCAGTGGTCAACATACTGGCTAAACAGTCATCGCGTTCCGAGAGGGTGTCGCGCCTACTCCAATCATTCATCCTCCAGTGCCTCGCTTCCGAGCATTAGCTCCCAGGGCTCAGCCACTGCCAGAACCCGTTCCGGAGCACCTGTGGAACCTTGGAGACGTGAAGTGATTAAGGGAGTATTAGCATCTGTCGCACCCTCTACGCTTAGATCATATAAGACGGTCTGGTGTGATTTCATGGGGTTCAGGTCCAAAGTATCCTCCCTTTCCACTAATGTTACACCCTCCACAGAAAACGTTCTGCAATACTTAACACACCTTCATGGCCTAGGTTGAGCCTCGAAAACTTTGAGGATACACATAGCCGCTATCACATTCTTTAGTAGACCCATGTTTTTCCACCGATTCGTGCTGTGACTTCATGGTCCGCAGGGCAATTGAAGGTTGGAGTTGACTGCAGCCTCCAAGTAACAAAGGCCGCAAGCCTATTTCTTACGAGCTGCTGTCCCAAACCCGTATGAAACTTAGGTCAATTTGCTGGTCCAAGTTTGAGGCCCGGGTGTTCTCCGCGGCATACGTTATAGCCTCCTTTAGGCCGGGCCCCCAAAACGTTAAAGATACACGTAGCCGCCATCAGCTTCTTTGTAAAGCCATGTTTTCCTCCGACCCGTGCAGTGACTTCCTGACCCGCAGAGCTATTGAAGGTTGAGGTAAGCTGCAACCCCCTAGAGCCGAGGGCCATAAGCCAATTTCTTACAGGCTGCTCTCTCAAATACGCATAAAGCTTAAGTCGATCTGTTGGACCAAGTTTGAGGCCCGCCTCTTTTCCGCAGCATATGTTAAGCCAATTCCTTACGGGCTGCTCTCTCAGATATGCACAAAGTTTAGGTCAATCTGCTGGACCAAGTTTGAAGCCCGCCTTTTTTCCGCTGCATATGCGATTGCCTTTTGGCGCCTTGAGGGTCGGTGAAGTAGTAGCCGAGGTTAATGCAACTGTGTCAATGCGCGGCCTCCTCACGGAGGACGTGCAGTTGTCTGAAGCTAGCACGACGGTGTGGATACATCAATCCAAAACGGATCAGGCAGGTAGGGGTTCCCTTGTAAAACTTACAGCTTCAGCGCAGCGGGGCCCATGCCCGGTCAAGGACACTAGATGGTACCTTTACCTCAGACTGCCTGGTCCTGGCCTGCTCCTGGTTCACGAGGATGGGTCACCTTTGTTGAGACACCAATTCACAAGGGTACTCCGCAAAGCTATTGATGCCTGTGGTTTATCTTCCCAGGATTATGCTGCACACTCATTCAGGATTGGCGCCACCACAACAGCGGTGCTCTTGGGTCTGCCGGCGGATAGGATTAAAGAAATGGGCCGGTGGAAATCCGATGCTTATAAAGGTTACATTCGCTAGTATGCGCTCCGCTGCATTACCTCTACTTACCCGTCTTTCTCTTTCCTTTATTCTCAGCCGTTCTCAGAAAAAGTGTTTGGATTTGTGGCCACAGTATAGTCCATTGGGCCCATGCCGGCTACCTGCGGCCTCACCCCTAATCTTGGGTTGCCACCTGGAGTGTGAGTTTCCTGGTTTTCGAGACGAGGCATGCATTGGGAAGAGCTTGTGCCATTGCTGAGGGAGAAAGTCGCCATATTTGGCCCTCCCGACATCCTTATCCTTCAATTAGGGGAAAATGACCTTGTTAACAGAAGAAGTGTGGACTTGTCGTGGAACATAAAAAGAGATTTGGTTGAGATTGCTGCCTTGTGTCCCAGAACAACGGTGTTCTGGACCTCCTTCCTGAAGAGAATTGTTTGGCGTGGTGCGCAGAACTGTATGGCCATGGAAAAATCCAGGAAACTCTTAAATCGTGCAATAGCCCGTTGGGTGCGCTTTATGAATGGCCGAGTCATTTTTCACGACCATATCCAGATTGGCGATCAGGCCGTGTACCGGAATGATGGGGTTCATCTTTCAGACCAAGGGAATGACATTTGGTTAAATAGCATCAGCAGAAGCATCAGGGATTGGTTACAGCTGTGAGGGTATTGGCGGCGAGCCTTTTTGGGCTCGGGTGGCGGTTAGGCATTGGAATAATGTGTTGTGGTGTGTCGAAGGGCTAGGTGTGGCCATCGCCTATGCCTTCAATTTTGGGTATTCCGTTAAAGGAATCTGGCGGTCGTGTATTCTGTCCGATGCCTGCTTGGCGGGAGGCCATGGCACGACCCTCGGTGACATCAGGGGAGAGCTTATAGTTGGATTAGCATCAGCAGGCTCCACCTACTGGTGAATAAACCCCCTGTTTTAGACTCACCCCTCTCTGAGGGGGTGGAGTCAGCTGACGTAATCCAATGCCTAAGCCAATACCTTTTCACTTGCTGTAATCAATAAAGTTGTGGCCTTTTCTTGCCCATTAACCTTATATCACGTGTCCTTGTGTTTTCATTCTACTACGCGGGGATCGGGTCCTCGAACCACAAATCACCATCTTTTAATACAATCCACTCTTTTAGCCAATTTAAACAGACAGCGTCGTAATATAAATTTAGGTCAGGTAGGGCCAGGCCACCTCTATGCTTTTATCTATTAGAAATTTGTGTTTAATTCTTGTTTTTTTATACTGCCATACGAATTTGGATATCTCTTTTTGCCATAATCTAACACATATTGGATTTTTTTATAATGGCCTTTTATAGGATATTATTAAAAATTCCAGTATGAGTTAACAACCCCATTAAAAGATATTATGAACAAGGTATTAAACACAGGGAAAATACCAGAATCCTGGAAACAAGCGTATATTACACTGATACAGTACCACAGCAAGATAAGGACCCACTGGACAAAAAGGATTATATGCCGATATCATTTGTCAGGGACGTTCCCATTCTGACAGACAGCGAAGAATCCGAAGAGGAGGGAGGACAAGCTGAGGGGAGTAGAAACTTGAGTCTTCCACACAGTGAGAGTGAGATAAGCCTCTCTCGCTCTGGAATGCTGCCTGTAAATGATGAATATCTAGCTTTTAAAATGGAAGCTCTTTACATTCTGGACGTCAGAGCAGGGGAGTTTAAGATAAAGAACGAGTTACGTACTTAATCAGCTTTCTGGAAGGAAATGCAAAATTATGGACTATTCCTCTAATGGCCAGCAAGCACCCTGCGCTCTCAAACTTGGGGGAGTTCTTGCAAATGATGGAGAAAATTTTCCAAGATCCCCTGCAGAATGCTATGGCCACACGGCAGCTGTTGAACCTGCGCCAAGGCAGTAATTCAGTCTCTGCTTATTGGACTTTGTTCAGCTTGTTGGTTCAGAAGCTTGGGTGGCAGGCAGACAGAAAGCCCTGGCCATTTTGTACCGGCCAGTGTTAGGTATCATTCGTCAAGAAACAAGAAAAGGGTGTGGATAACTTTAAGGACGTTTTCTATGAGTTCTGGGTGTGGTTTTCCAGGCTAATTAGGCACAGCTGGTGATGTGTATAAAGAGAGAAGTTGCAGTTTGCAACTGCCTGCAGAAAGAGAACACCCACATGCTTTGTGTTTGTTGGTTGTATAGTCGTAATAAAACTCTTGTTTAAGTATTTTACATCAGTCTCGTGGTCCTGTCATCTGCCGCCAGGGAAAATTTGCATCCAACAGGCAGGGCTGAGTAAACCTATCTTGGATGAATTATTGAGAATGGCACCCCTTGAATCTTTAGATGACCTAGTGAGGCCGTCTCTGCAACTTGATCTGAGACAGCAGCAGAGGATGCTGGAGAAGAGGGGGCAGGGACGGCCAGTGTTTGTGAGAAGCCACATTCCTAACATGCCAGAGCAGAGAGTTGGCAGTACGCACAGGCAGGAAGACGCTCCTGAACTGATGCAACTGGGTTCGGCAGGAAGGCCGAGTGCTGAAGCTGAGTGGGGGGAAGGAGGCAGACGTCGCAGAGAGACCAGACGCTTCTTTGCATGTGGCAAACCTGGACATTTGGCAAGACAGTGTCCAGACAAAAAGGCCTGGGGCTCCCTGTCCAGGGCCTGTGGGGGGGGGGCAAAGCCTAAGGAAGTGCCGGAGGGAAGCAGGAAGCCCCAGTCTGTGAAGGAGGCCGGCGGCTGGGTTGCAAGTCAGTAAAAGGGCCTCAGGTTGGACCAGCCATTCCTGGAATTACTGTGCTGGTGACGCTACAACTCCCAGCCAGCCGCCATGTGTAGGTTCAGGCCCTGATAGACTCAGGGGCTTCCCTGGACTTCTTAGACTTGGACTTTGTGGAGCAGCAGAAGCTGGGCATGCAGCGGCTGGAGGCCCCACTGGAGGTGCAGACCATTGATGGTGGCTGTTGGTGTCGGGGCAAGTTGCCTACGCTACACAGCCAATGGGGGTGGAATTGTCAGGCCACAAAGAGACAATGATGTTCCACGTAACAAAGTTGGCCACCTACCCTCTAGTCTTAGGAATGACATGGCTCACTAAGCACGATCCTATAATAACGTGGGGGCAGCGTTCCATAAAGTTTGCTTCAGCATACTGCCTGAGGGGCAAGAAACCGTTCATCTGGATGAAGGAGGCCCAAGATGCGTTTGAGAGGCTCAAGGAGATGTTCACTGATGAAGAGTACCTGCACCATGCAGATCCACATCGGCTGATGGTGGTGGAGACGAATGCTTTGGAAAGAGGACAGCCATGGAGATCTGAGGCCGTGTGCTTTCCACTCCCAGAAGTTAAACACTTCAGAGCAGAACTACACCATTTGGGAGTGAGAGTTGCTCGCCATAAAAGAAGCTCTAGGAGTGTGGAGACATTTCCTCAAAGGGGCACAGCACCAAGTACAGGTACGCACAGACCACAAGAACTTAGAATACTGACAAACGGCGAGGCAACTGAACCAGAGGCAAATCAGATGGGTGCAGTTTTTTGCTCGATTCAACTTCAGAATACGATACGTGCCAGGACACCAGAATCAGAGGGTGGACGCCCTGTCCTGGAAACCTGAGTATCTGGAGGGAGAGTCGGACACTGGGCTGAGGCATATTCTAAAACCAGAACAGTTACAGCTGGCGGCAGCAC
This sequence comes from Podarcis pityusensis, assembly GCF_964106645.2. Lineage (NCBI taxonomy): Eukaryota > Metazoa > Chordata > Lepidosauria > Squamata > Lacertidae > Podarcis > Podarcis pityusensis. Next base: position 24,331,681 of record NC_138045.1, read on the forward strand.
CTGTAGTCGAAACCACGGATTTTAAGAGACAGATGAAAGTGGATGACTTCACACAAAACAAGTTAGAAGCAGTGCGGAGAGGTGAGGACGCCACTGAGGGCTTCACTGAGAAAGAAGGCTTGCTGTTTAAGGGGGAGGCGCTCTACGTCTCAGAAAGGGAGTTGCGCCCCCCGAGTGCTACGACAGTGTCACAACAATCCCACAGCGGGTCATTTTGGACACTACAAGTCTCTGTGTCAGCCAACGAGGCAATTTTGGTGGCCAAGGTTGTGAGAAGAGACGGAGTACGTGAGGGCCTGTGAGACCTGCCAACGGGCAAAAATGCCTCGGGAAGCACCTGTGGGACTGCTCCAGCCACTGTCGACACCACAAGGACCGTGGGAAGCAATTGCGATGGACTTCATTACAGACTTACCTGCCTCATGGAAACAGACAGTAATATGGGTAGTGGTAGACTTGTTCACGAAAATAGCGTACTTTGTGCTGTGCCAGAAGCTGCCATCAGCCCAAGAAATGGCAAAGATGTTTGTAGACCACGTGTTTAAGCTGCACAAGTTGCCGTTGAGGGTGATTTCGGACAGGGGGGCACAATTTACCTCCCAATTTTGGGGGAGGCTGATGCAGCTGTTGGATGGAGAAGTGTGCCTGGTGAGGCACCCACAAACCAATTGAGAATTGGAGAGAATCAACGCGACGTTGCAGCAGTACCTTCGTTGTTATGTGAACTATCAGCAAGATGACTGGGTAGACAAGTTGGGCCTGGCAGAGTTTGCTTACAATAACGTTGTGCATGCGTCTACACAACAAACTCCATTCGTAGCCAACCACGGAAGACACCCGAGGGCATTTCCAGATCCAGGGAGTAACCTGTTGGTGCCGGCGGCGGAGTAGTTTGTGGAAGAGATGCAGGCCTTGCATGTGTTATTAAGGGATAAATTAGATGTGGCTAAGGGAGCGTACAAGAGGGGTGATGATGAGCATAGGCAGCAGGGCAAGGAGATTAAGGGAGGTGCAGGAAGCTGGAACCATGGAGGTTGGGGCCATTTGAAGTCGTAGAACAGATTAACCCTGTATCATTCAGACTTAAATTGCCCACCTCAATGAAGATACACCCGTATTCTACAGGGCCCTCCTGTCGCCATTTATTCCAGCCCACCAGTACCAGAAACCTAGGCAGGCACCTCCTCTTTCAGTAATGGTAGAGGATCAAGAGGAGCACGAGTTTGAGAGGATATTGGATTCTAGATTCTACAGGAGGAAGTTGCAGTATTCAGTTTCCTGGAAAGGCTATGGTCCTGAGGAAATTTCATGGGAGAGATACGAGGATGTGCATGCCACTGTAATGCAGAGAGAGTTCCTCTGCCGCTACCCACACTGTCGGGAGTGTCCTACACGTGAGTAGGAACCTGGCAGAGACACATGCCCGGCTGGCATGTTCTCTCCCTCCTGGTCGGTCGTTCGGGAGACTCAAAGTCTTTCTCCTGTTGGGTTTCTATTCCTCTCACTCTGCAGATATGTAGGATTGGTTCATCACATGTCTGTGTTATGCATTCCAGCACTGACTGTTGGAATCACGGGAGTGGATGTTTACTGTACTCTGTTTCCGTTTGTTTTTGCTTTCACTTCTGACTTCTCTCCAAGGAAGATCAGAGAGAAGAGACATGTTTTCTTTTGTTCTGCCTTATGCTTAATAAAGTAGCTTAGTGCTTACAACTCCAGCCTAGCTCTAGCTGCATTTTATCTCTGCTGGACTCTGAATGTGTGCTTGATGTCTCCAAGGCATGAGTCACTATAAATCGTATGGGAAGGCTGTTCGGAACTCCCTAGAGCTGCACACTGCACGCTGATGGGAGAGACAGGCTGGAAACGTTCCTGTCGTATGCCCGGGGGGGGGTCGTCCTAGCCCCCAGCCGACCCAACATAATGGTTATGGGCCCAGAGCCAAGGCTGTCAGTACCGGAGCGTCATTAGCGGCATGCCCGGAGGAGTTATGAGGTATGTGAGCCGGAGCTACAGAAAAGCTTTGAAGTTACTGCCAGGCACTAATCAGCCGGCAAGAGACTTTGGCAGGCTGTTTCATTTAGCAGCTGCCTGATAAGAACTGTATCGGATAGTCCATGGCTGCAGGCAAAAGCAGGAACATGGAATCGATACGGAATGCTTTGGGAATTCCCAAGCTGGACAAGCATAATTACCAGAATTGGGTTCTTTATGCGGAGGCTCTTCTATGAAAGGAAGGCCTCTTTAATGTGATAACAGATGCAGCACCAGCAGCTGTAATGCCGGAATGGGCAGCAAAGGATTCCAAAGCTAGGGGCACTTTGATGTTGATTGTGTCTCCTGAAGAGCTCTGTCTTTTACGTGATAAAGACTCAGCCAAAGCTATGTGGGATTGCCTGAAAGATGCTCATTTAAGGGTGGAGGCAGGAGCTTCTTTGTTCTATTATAAGAAGCTGCACAACATGGCACTGACCCCAGGAAGTGATGCGAGAGATCACCTGATGCAGATGCAGTCTCTCAGACAGGAGCTTCAGCAGCGTGGAATTACATTTCCAGAGGCTCTGTTCTTGTTCCTGATTTTGCATTCTCTGGATCCTAGTTGGGATGCAATTGCTAGCCAGCTGGCAGTCTTGCCTACGCAGCAATTAACTGTGCAGCACGTGACGGCAGTTCTCCAGAATGAAGCCAATAGACGAAGTGCTGGGTGCAACACTCAGGGGGAGTCAACAGCTATGTCACCCCAGACAGCGATGCAGAAACTAGGTGGCACTAGAGCTTTGAAGGCTGTGAAATGTTTTTCTTGTGGTCACCTAGGACACATACAAAAGGACTGCAAAAGTCCCAAGGCAACAGAGAAACACAGCAAAAGCTCGAAGAGCAGCAGAGGGATGGGGAAAGCCCCAAGCGCAAAGCTACACAGCACAAGGCTTTGGTTACACGCTGCACCACCCCAAAAGTTCAGGGGGAGTCGTCCTTATTTATCGTTCATTCAGGAGTAACTCGCCACATCTGCAAAGATCAACATTTGTTTGTCACATTTACGCCACAGAAGGGAACAATCCACCAAGCGGATGGACAATCAGTCCCGAGTGAAGGCATTGGGACGGTTGCGCTTCACAGTTTGGATGCATCGATTCACAACATTCTTTTTGTTCCAGATTTGGCAGACGATCTGTTGAGTGTGTCGCAGCTCACAGAACAGAACTTTGCTGTTTCCTTCAGAAAAAGGAGATGTACCATTACAAAGAACAAGGAAGACATTTTGCATGCTAAATATGTTAATGGCTTGTTCTTGTTGACGTATGATGATTCTATTGATGTGATGCAGGATGAAACTTGTTGTGTTGTGAATACTAACAAGGCTTTACATGCAGGTTGTTTACATGACCACCATCAGAGACTTGGTCACCTGAATTTTGAGGCAGTGTCCAAGATGCCTGACATGGTCGAAGGGATGACCGTTAAACCCTGCAGGTTTCACATGAAGTGTAAGTCATGTGCAGTGCACAAGGTGAAAGTGGCTGCAAAGGGTAAGGTATCTGGAAGGCAAGCTACAGAACCCTACCAGATAGTGCACGCAGACCTTGTTGGTCCACTAGCACCCTCTTTAGGCAAAGCAGAATATTTCATGGTTTTGATTGATGCATATACCAGATATATTCATGTTTATGTACTGCAGCGGAAATCAGAAGCATTTCCCAGGTTCAAGGAATTCTGTTCATGATTACAGAATGTCCACAAGAAACAGGTTTATTATCTCTTTACAGATTAAGGTGGAGAGTTCTGTTCTCATCAGTTTGAGAGTTTTCTGTCTGAGAAGGGAATTCAGCACGATGTAGTCAATCCCAGGGCACCATGGCAAAATGGTCTTTGTGAAAGGGCTAATGGGACTCTTCAACAGGGCCTGAAGGCTCTTTTGCATGATGCAAATTTGCCTGAATCATACTGGGCCGAAGCGCTGAATTTATTTTCCCATGTTTATAATAGAAAGTATTATTCAGCAATAGGATGAACTCCTTATGAGAAAATATTTGGTAGAAAACCATCTGTGAAACATCTGAGGATTTTTGGGTCTGACATGTGGGTTCATACACCTCAGGGCACCAAGCTAGGCAAATGTGGTTTGCATGGAATCTTTCTAGGGTACCAGAAAGGAGCTTACAGAGTGCAAATGTCTGACAATGAAATAGTAAGACTGACCAGAAGCGTCAAATATAATGCTAAGTGGGAATTTTCAAATGTTACCCTGACACTGATGCAGAGTCTGATGATGAGCAAGATTCAGATTCCACCTCCACTATTGGAGAAAGTGAGAGTAGTGACTCTGAGGAGTACAAAAGTGCAAAGGCTTCTCTGAGACCATCTGAAGGGTCTGACCAAGAATTGGGGGAACCACTGTTCACCATAGGTACCCATTCTCCTAAAGAGGAGAAGCCTGATCCTCGAGATTTGCGTATAGCATGCCGATCCGAGAGAGTGAAGGCTACTCCATCTGCTGAGGATTTGCGTAACTTATGCAGAAGTGTGAGAACCACAAAGGGTATTGCACCCAAAAGGTATGCTGATGAGTTTGCTAAAACAGCCAAAGCAGATACAGCTGTTGATAGTAACTCAAAGAAGGTTTTTGAGCCTTTGAGCTTCCAATAGATCCAGTCTTTAGACTCGAAGGATGCTGAGCCATGGTTAAATGCCATGAAGGCTGAACTTGATTCCTTAGAGAGGAACAAGACATGGGAACTAGTCCCAATAGTTCCAGGAATGAAGCTGCTTGACAGCAAATGGGTCTTTAAGGCAAAGACAGACCAACATGGCAAGGTAGTAAGACACAAAGCCAGACTGGTCGCAAGAGGTTTTTCACAGGTACCAGGAGAAGACTATCATGAGACCTACTCACCCACCGTGAAGTATGAGAGCATTAGGCTTATGCTCAAGCTTGCTGCAGAGAAGAAACTGCAGGTTTCCCATCATGATGTGAACACAGCATTTTTGTATGGGACCCTGGGTGAATCAATTTACATGCTCCCACCTGATGGAGTACAGGTAAAGCAGGGATTAGTTTGTTCTCTCAAGAAATCCCTATATGGTCTCAAACAGAGCGCCCAATGCTGGCACTCAAAACTCACAGAAACGATGTTTTCTCTAGGTTTTCAGCAAGGCGAAGCTGATCCATGTGTGTTTGTCAAAAAGGAGGAGCATAACAAACTGTTTTGTTTATTTAATGTTGATGACATCCTTTTTTAAAAAAAGATGCTGCTTTGTACAAAAGCACCCTAGCTCAACTGCAGGAGCACTTTGACATGAAGGATCTTGGTGAGGTAACAAACTATCTTTCTCTGGAAATAGAAAGAAACCAGGAAGGTGATTTTTTTTGGTACACCAATCACAGAAAATTGCTGATGTATTAATCAAACTGAACTTAGTTGATGCAAACCCTGTGAGATCGAACGTCCGGCGCGCTTCCCTGTGCCTCTGGACTTCTCACTAGCAGAATATCGCGTTAAGCGGTGTGTGCCCTGTGTGTAGCAATCTGAAGCATGCAAAAATAACAGTCTGTACACAGCTTCTTCCTAATCTAGAAGCTTTATTTACAGCCAGTGAAATAAATAGTCCAGGAGAAAGCGGAGACATTGCTTCCTCTCTCGGAGCAAAAACGAAAGTAACTGTCTCACATAACAAAGAACAAAGCCCCATATGTGAACACAGCCCCAGAGGACAGGACGTCACACAGAGCTATTAACCCTGTAAGCTCTGATTCTCCTCACACCCCCTCTCATCCTGTACACTGGGGGAACTGTAAGTATAACCACTTACCCCAAACACAACCCTTCACAGAACTCCCCATGACGCTGGAAGCTCAAAGGTTTAGTGAACCCATCTGCCAGATTTTTCTGGCTTGGACAGTACTTCAGCTTCACCAAGCCTGTCTGGACACTCTGACACACATTCTGGAAACTTATGTCCAAATGTTTGGTTCTGGACTTAAACTGTTCAGACTCCACCAACTTCAAACAGGGTTGATTTTCCTCCCAAACGGTGATGGGCAAGCAACAATCCCCACAAATCTCTTGGACCAAACACTTGTAGAACTCTAGTTCTCTACATAGCTATGACAATGCACTGAACTCAGCTTCAGTAGAGAAAAGCGCAGTAAGACTTTGCTTTCGGGACTTCCACCCAACTAGAGATTCCCCAAACTTCACTACCATCCCAGACACTGATTTCCTGTCCCCCAGATTTGCCCAATCACTGTCAGTCCAGCATGTGAGCTGTGCTTCACCCTCAGCTGACAGTTTGAAGCAAAAATCTTTGGTATCCTGCAAGTACCTGAGCACTCTCCTGATACCATTCCAGGCACTCACACTAGGTTTTGTAGCCTCCCTGCTCAGCAGATTTGTAGCAAATGCTATGTCTGGTCTGCTCCACTGGGAAAGATACAACAAACTCCCTAGAGAGGACTGAAAAACTTCAGGGTTTGAGAACTCAGAATGGTCCCCGAGCTGACTGTCTTTCACATAGCTCGTCTCCATGCTCATTCTGACCCCTGCACACTCAGCCATCCTGAACTTATCAAGCAACTCATCAACTCATCTAGCTTAAGAGCCTCTGGAGATGCCCTCTCCTGCTCCTGGTCAGGGACCTGATCCTCAGCAGCAGGTTCAGTTACTAACTCTCCCTCCTCAGCAGAGTCAAACAGACTCTCTGAGAGAACATCAGGATTCCCATGAATGCGTGTCCACCCATTCTGCTCACAGAACTCAGCACTCCTGCTGACTAGAACCCTTGACTGATTGCCCTCTGGATAGGCAAATCTCCACCCCTTTGTCCCTGGCTCATACCCACAAAAGATCATTTTCTGGGACCTGGAGCCACCCTTCCTGCGTTGGGCTTTTGGCACAAGAACCCAAGCCTCGCACCCAAACACACGGAATAAATGTACCTTTGGTTTCTTACCATGCAACAGAGAATAGGGAGTGTGCCCCACAACAGAATTGTATGAATGATTTAGCATGAAGCTTGCAGTTTTCCAAGCTTCTGCCCAGAAACGCTGTGTTAAGCCTGCGTCAAAAAGCATTGCTTCCACTGCTTCCTGAAGTGTCCGATTCTGCCGTTCTGCCACTCCATTCTCCTGTGGTGAGTTTGGAACCGTCAGCCTGTGATGTATCCCTTTCTGGCAAAAGAAACCCTGCAAAGCAGACCCAGTGAATTCCCCACCGCGATCTGACTGGGAACTGCAAACTCTCAGTGAGAATTGTAATTCCACTGCAGTGACCCACTCTTTTACCATATTGCCAGCCTCACTCTTGTCCTTAAGAGGTATAACCCAACCATTTCTACAGAAATCATCTGTCAGGGTCAAAACATATTTAGCCCCACCCAGACTTGCAAATGGCATAGGACCACAAAGATCTGCATGCATCAAAAGGTTTTGTGGTTACCCTGTCAGACCTAGGATAACTGCACATTTTTACCTTTGCCTTCTTGCAGGCTCTGCAATCCAGGAACTTTGCACATGCCTTTATTTTGCATCCCTCAGTGCACTCTGGAAGCCTTTTCACATAACCCCAATTGCTGTGGGGCATCCTCCTGTGCCACAAATGCTGACACATATTGTGAACGTTAGCACACTGTGCTTGTGATGTCTCAGTGTTACCCTTACCTGCTTGAGGTGTTTCCAGAAAAAATAGCCTGTTCTGACATTCAGCACTGACCAATTGTTCCCCACCCCTGGAAATAGAACATACATTATTCTCAAAGCAAACCTTAAACCCATCTCTAACAAGAGAAGACAGACAGTAAACAACATTGCATCCCTGGCACCACAAACGCTTCCAGTTCCACCTGCAAAAAAGGAACAAAAACATTTCCAAAGGTGGTCAGCTGTCTCTTGGAACCATCGGCAAGTGTGACTGATTTTCCTCCGGAAACAGCTCTGCAGTTCCACATTTGGCCACCAGATGGCAGCAGATGATGACTGGCACCACTGTCAATGATCCAGCGCAGCAGGCTGACCTCATTGCTGTTGTCTTTCACCGTTGCCATAGCTGCAGCAAGATGATGCGACGTGCTGTCTCTGTCACTTCCTCTGGAACCTCTCCTTGCGTTCCCATGCCGGGCTCCCCCTCTTTTTTAAAAAAAACTTTTATTTTGCTTTAAACAGGTACATATAAATATAGACAACCAAAATTACAAAGGAAAATTCCTTAATAGTAATGGGGGGGAAAACTAAGAAAAAACTACAAGAAATATCGAAGTACATGACACAGAACATAAGCAACTATGGGAAAGATAAAAGAAAAGAAAAAAGAAAAATAGAAAAGTAAAAAAAAGTAAAAGGAAGATGAGCCAAAGCAGAAAAGCTCATCTATTGTACACTTCCGTCAAGCTCACAACAGATCATTATTCTTATCAATTCTCTCTATCTGCATTCCAAAGGAATCCCTCATCTTGGTATCAGGGAGCATTTCTCTATGCGTTATCATTCTAAACATAGCCAGATCTTTCTTGTTGAGCCATTCCTCTTTAATGGGTGTATTTTTATCTTTCCAGTGTTTTGCCACTATAACCCTTGCTGCTGACGTTGCATACATAAATAGCCTAGTTTTGTTTTTGGGAATATTATCTGAAACCATTCCTAGTAAAAATTCTTCTGGTTTCTTGCTAAATGTAGTTTTTATCAATCTCTTTATCTCTTCATAAATCATGTTCCAAAATCTTTGTATCTCTAGACAGGACTACCACATATGGTAGTATGTTCCTATCTGTTCCTTACATCTCCAGCACTTGTTATTGTTTGATTTATTTATTTTTGCAAGTTTTACAGGGGTCAGGTACCATCTATAGTACATTTTCATAAGATTTTCCCTTATAAGGAAACAAGCCGTGAATTTTATATTTTTAGTCCATAATTCATTCCAAATATTGGGTTTGATCGTATGTCCCAGGTCCCTCTCCCATTTTACTGTAATTTCTTTGATATCTTCCTCCTTTCTTTGCCAATTCAAAAGTAGTTTGTACATTTTTGAAAGTGTCTTTTGATTATTATATAAAATATCCTTCTCCAGATAGGATATTTTTTTGTCAAATCCTTTGGTTCTTTTATCCTTTTCAAGGGCGGCTTTTAATTGATAATACTCCAGCCAGGTTATTCCCTTCTGTTTCAATTCGCTTAGGTCCTTTATTTTCGGATCACTACTTGTTTCCTCTACTAAATCCTTATATATTAGCCAATCGCTGTTCATATTTATCCTGTGAACCGACATAGATTCCACTGGTGACAGCCACCATTGTGTTTTGGTTACTACTGATTTTTTACTCCTCTCCCATACTTCATATAATGCCCTTCTCACAATATGATTTAAAAATCCTTTGTGGGATTTAACCTTGTCATAGCCTATGTAGCCATGCCACCCGTACACAATATCCCACCCCTCCAGATCTAGGACTTCCGTGTTTTTAATTAATATCCAGTCCTTAATCCATGTCCAGCACGCTGCCTCAAAGTACAGTTTAAGGTCAGGGACCGCGAAGCCTCCTTTTTCCTTCAACTCTGTTAGTAGCTTAAATTTTATGTGTGGTTTTTTCCCCTTGCCAAATAAACTTGGAAAGGCCTTTCTGCCATTCCTTAAAACACTTTACGCCTCTAATTATAGGTATTGTTTGGAACATAAAAATCATCTTTGGCAATACCATCATTTTAACTGTGGATATTCTCTCCCACAGGGACAAATTCAATTTTCCCCAAGTCTCTAATTCTTTTTTTATTTCCTTCCACTTCTTCTCATAATTGTCCTTATATACGTTTATATTCTTATTGGTGATCCAAATCCCCAAATAATTTACCTTATTGGCTACCTTTAAACCTGTTGTATTTTCCAGTTCCTCTTGTTCCGACTTACGTAAATTTTTCCTTAATAATTTGGATTTTCCTTTATTCAGTTTGAACCCAGAGACCTTCCCAAATTCTTCCAGTTGTGCAAGCGTATTTTGGATACTTTCCACTGGGTTTTCAGTGGTTACAATTGCATCATCCGCAAAGGCTTTAATTTTGTAGTATCGAGTTCCTAGGTTAATTCCTCTTATGTTTTTATCCTTTTTTATTGCTATTAAAAGTGGTTCCAAGGTGGCAATAAAAAGAAGTGGGGAGAGAGGGCACCCCTGTCTTGTCCCCCTTTTGATGCTGAACTCTTCAGTGATCTCGTTATTTATTAGCAATTTTGCTTTTTGGTTATCATATTGACATCTTTCCGCAGGGCCTGCAAGACAGAGCTGTTCCACCAGGCCTTTGGCCAGGGCACAGCCTGACTCCCTCCCTCGGCAATCTACGCGGAGCTCTGGCCCAATGGTTGCCAGTGGCTTGATTTGAATTAATTTTATAATGAATGATTTTAGAGTGTTGTTTGTGTTGTACTTTTGTACTGTTTTATTATTGTTAGCCGCCCTGAGCCCGGCTTCGGCTGGGGAGGGCGGGATATAAATAAAATTTATTATTATTATTATTATTATTATTATTATTATTATTATTATTATTATATCACCCTAATTCCATTAATTATTTTCTCCCCTATGTCCAGACCTTTGAAAGTTTCCAATAGGAAATTCCATGATACTCTATCAAAAGCTTTTTCTGCATCAACCAATAACATGGCCATCTTTTTACTTGGTTTCATTTCCACATACTCCAACAGGTCAATTATTATTCTTGTATTGTCTTTTATATGTCTATCCGGTAAGAAGCCCGCCTGGTCTCTGCTGATTATTTTGTTTAGAGTCTTTTTTAATCTATTAGCCATCACCCCAGCATAGATTTTATAGTCTGTATTCAACAGGGAGATTGGTCTATAATTTTTCATGTCTGTCAACTCCACTCCCTGTTTCGGGATTAGAGTGATCAGTGCTTCTTTCCATGATTGTGGTATATCTTTCCCTCCCAGTATATTATTCATTATTCTTTGTAATATAGGGAGGATTACTTCTTCCAGGTTCTTATAGTACATTAATGTGATTCCGTCAAGACCTGGCGATTTGCCACTCTTTTATTATTATTATTACTTGTGCTATTTCATCTATTTCTATATTGGAGTTTAGGGCCTCAACTTCTTTTTCAATTCTTGGTAATTTATTTTGTTGTAAATACTCTTCCATTTTATTAACCTCTAATTGTTCTTGTTTATACAAATCTTTATAAAAGTTTAAGAATTTTATTTTTATTTTTACTGGGTCTGTTATTTCCTCCCCTTGGTCCAAAATTTTATTTATAACTTTTTTTGTTCGCTTTTCCTTTATCATCCATGCTAACACCTTACCGGGCTTATTGGCGGACTCAAAATACCTTTGTTTTGCCCATTTAATTTTATTTTCTACTTCCTTATTTAATATACTAGAGATATGGGATTTCAATATCTTTATTTTTTGTAATATTTCATGACTTTTTGGATTTTTGATCAACTCCTTTTCATTAATTCTTATCTGTTTAGTTAACTCTTGGATATTATTGTCTTTTATCTTCTTCAGCCTAGCCATTTGTTGTATTCCAAGACCCCTCATGTACGCTTTACTTGCGTCCCAAACTACATTTATATCTGTATTTTGTTTGCCATTTATCTCGAAAAATTCCACTAACTTGATTTTTGCTTGCGTCACCCATTGGTCATCTCTCCATATCTCCTCGTTCATCCTCCACCTTCCCTTTGTTTGCCGGGCTCCCCCTCTTATCTGGTTGCCATGGGAAATGGCCTTGGAGGCATCCTGTTCCTTGGCTCCCTTTGGGCACTGTTTACGCAGGTGGTTTCTGGAGCCACAAAGAAAACGATGACATGTTGCAAAAGCCCTGGCAGTGTCTTCAGCCTTTACTGCCCCCCCCCCCAACTCTTGGAAGCAGGGCAGCCTGAGCCAGCTTGTCCCTCTCTCTGCCGGCATTCTTCCTCATCGCACAAAAGCCCGGAGACATACTGCAGCGTCAAATCCCGTGGGGGCATGGCCTCGAGGGTTAGACACAAATTGTCGTAGCTTTTGTCCAGGGAACTCAGACGAATATAAACCTTTAACTCTTCTGAAAAATTCACCTGCAGCTGCCTCAGTTTGTTGAACACTGCCAGCATCTTTGTTACATGCTGTCTGATGTTTTCACCAGGACGTAGCCTCAGCTCAAACAAACTTCTGGTGGCATGGATCTTGGCCCCTGCTGTGGTTCTATGATGAACTCTCTCTCTCTCTCTCTCGCTTTTTTTTTAAAAAAACAAAGGTCGGCTAGCTCCGAAAAACCAATCATCTTCATCTGCCAATCTTCCACTGTTGGTACTTCTTGTGTTTTCCAGTTCTTCACTAACAAAATTCTTTCTGCAGTTGTGGCATACAAAAATAGCTTAACATCTTTTTTGGGGGAATTCCAAACCTGTTATTCCAAGAAGAAAGGCCTCTGGTTTCTTAATAAATGTATATTTCAACATTTTTTTCAATTCATTATAAATCTTCTCCCAGAAGTCTTTCACCTTGGGGACTGTCCACCACATATGATAAAAAGTACCCTCTTTTTCTTTGCATTTCCAACATAGATTATCACTGTTGTGGTATATTTTTGCTAATTTTACAGGAGTCAAATACCATCTATACATCATTTTCATTATATTTTCCTTTAACAGCGTACATGCAGTGAACTTGACCACAATCTTTCCCAATCTTCAAACATTATATTATGTTCCACATCTCTTGCCTAATCTATCATCACTGATTTAACTTGTTCATCCTTTGTATGCCATTCCAACAATAAATTATACATTTTAGACAAAATTTTAACTTTAGAGTCCAACAACTTCGTTTCCAACTTAGATTTTTCTGAAGCAAAACCATTTTTCTTATCTAATTTGTACAATTCATTAATCTGGTGATAATGTAACCAATTTATCTTATCTTTAATTTGATGAAATGGTTTTAATTTATAACCTTCTTTGTCCTCCAATAACAGGTCTGAATATCTCAACTACTGGATATCCATATTAAGCTTTTTCTGGGCCTTCGCCTCCATTGGCGAGAGCCATCTGGGTGTCTTCCTTTCTAAGAGAGCTTTATATTTTATCCATACATTGTACAGAGATTTCCTAATTACATGGTTTTTAAAAGCATTATGGGCCTTTACTTTATCATACCATAAATATGCATGCCATCCAAACACATTGTCAAATCCCTCCAAATCTAAAACATTGGTATCTTTTAATTGTATCCATTCCTTAATCCAGCAAAGCGCCGCTGCTTCAAAGTAGATTTTCAAATCTGGCAGGGAAAATCCCCCTCTTTCTTTAGAATCTGTTAGTAATTTATATTTAATTCTGGGTTTTTTCCCCTGCCAGATGAATCTAGATAAAGCTTTCTGAAACTCTCTTTAGGGCTTGCCAAACTTCCCGGGCCATCTAAAGACCCTCAATGATCAGCAATTGTGAGCCATCCACACTGAGCACTATAGATCTCTCCTCTGTGAGGCAGTGGCTGCTGCAACCTGTGCCGGAGTGTCTCCGCCTGCAGCTTGGAGAGGAGATGCCTGGGTGCTCTCCCACAGACCCTTGGCTGTAAGCCAGGCCTTAACTCTTCGGGACCATTCCTCCCAGTTCTGTCCATTGAGTCTCTCAAAAGGCACTGAATAGGACTCTTGGACTTCGACCATCTTCCTTCCCCGGGGCTTAGCTTACTCACGCTCAGTAGCTCCTGCACCCGACACTTGGAAGATGGGTCCTTCACCAGCGAGTTCCACTGCCTGTGTACTAGACACACAGCACACAGTACACAGTACACGTGGTGAACCAGTTCCATCTTCTGTCAGGGAAATTGATTTATTGCTCAGATAAGTCTGAGGTCCGGCACACTTCCCATCGCAAGCCTCTGCATTCCAAAGTCCACATATCTGAGCATAGCAGAGATCATCAGCAGTGGTAAGAGAAAGACTGCAAAAAACTCCAGTGCCTTCTTCAGTGTGCTTAAATAAAGTCCACTCAGGATCTTAGCAGCTAAAAGCAGTTTTATTTACAGCAGACTATCCATTATCTATCACAGCGAACAGCATCGTGAAAACACGTCCTCTCTCCTCAAAAGCGAAAGTAGAGAGAAAGAACAAAGGCTTGAGGCTCTCGGAAATGACGAAGAATTTCCCCCCTCCTCTCAACAGTAGGCGGGGCGTACACTCTGAGCTGTTTAACCCTGTAAGCTCAGGTTCTCCTCACACCCCCTCTCGCCCTGCGCTACTGTGGGGAAAGTAAGTACAGAACTTACCCTCAACTCCAAACCACCACAAAACTCCCCATGACGCTGGAAGCTTAAAGGTTTGGTAAATCCATCGGCCAGGTTACTGTGACTGGCACAGTACTTCAGTCGTATCAAACCTGACTGAACACTCTGACACACATTTTGGAAACGTATGTCCAGATGCTTGGTTCTGGCCTTAAATTGCGCAGATTCAGCCAATTTCAAACAGGGTTGATTGTCTTCCCAAACCGTGATGGGCAAGCTACAATCCCCATAGATCTCTTGCACCAAGCATCTATAGAACTCTAGTTCCTGGCACGAATCTGACAGTGCACTGAATTCAGCCTCAGTAGAAGACAGCGCAATGAGACTTTGCTTCCGGGACTTCCACCCAACTAGTGACTTCCCAAACTTTACCACCAATCCAGACACAGACTTGCGGTCTTGCGAATTCGCCCAGTCACTGTCCGCATAGCATGTGAGCTTCGCCTCACCTTCAGCTGGCAGCTTAAGACAGAAGTCTTTGGTATGCTGCAGGTAGCGCAGTACCCGCTTGATACCGTGCCAAGCACTCACACTGGGCTTTGACGCTTCCCTACTTAGCAGGTTGGTAGCAAAGGCAATGTCTGGTCTGCTCCATTGGGACAGATACAACAGACTACCTAGAGCTGACTGAAAGAGCTCAGCATTCTCAAACTCAGCACTTTCTGCTTGCTGGCTATCTTTCACGAAGTTCGTCTCCATGGGTGTCCGAACTCCTGCACAATCGGACATTCTGAACTTCTCAAGCAACTGCTCAATCTTGCCTTTCTGACTGAGCAAGAAGCTACCATCCTCAGTTCTCGCTATCTGGACGCCTAGGTAGATCTTTACTGCACCCAGGTTCTTGAGCTGAAACCATTTCCCAAGCTCTTTGGCAAACTTCTGCACCTGTTTGTCTGCCTTTCCAACATGGATGATGTCATCAACGTAAAATAACACCAGTTCCTGTGAGTCTCCTGATCCTCTAAGGAACAGGCAACTGTCAGCAAGACTCTTCCTGAAACCTAGCTTCTCCAAAGCTTCATTCAGGCACAAGTTCCAATTCCTGGCCGACTGCTTCAGGCCGTAAATTGACTTGTGAAGTTTCCACACAGTACCTTGCTCATTGCCCTCAAACCCTGGAGGAGGAAGCATGTACAGATCCTCCTGGAGGTCTGAGTTTAAGTAAGCAACATCCACATCAAAGTGATGCACCAGCAAACCTCTTTGTGCAGCGATGGCCAAGACCAAGCGCAGAGACTCACTCCTGCAGGTGGGAGCATAAATTTCCGTATAATGCAACCCCTTGTGCTGCGTGAATCCTCTCGCCACTAATCTGGCCTTATACTGCGGTTCTCCTGTCGCTGTGGGCTTAAGACGGTAAACCCAGCGGCTACCCACTGTCTGTTCACCCACCAGCAACTTCGTGAGGGAGAACACACCTAGAGACTCCATTGAGTTCATCTCCTTCTGCATCGCCTCATGCCATTTCCTGGCTTCTTCCTGAGGCAGTTTCTGAACATCCTCAAAACTCTCGGGTTCACACTGTGCCATTCCGACCCACACACTAGTGACGGCAAACCTTTCAGGAGGTTTCCCCTTGGTCGTCCGCGTTGAACGGCGCAGCACTACTTCAGGAACCCCCTCTGACCCACTAGGGCCAGCCAGAACGTCCTTGGCATCAGAGAGCTCCCCCTCTGACTTACTACGCCTTTTGGACTTCTCAGCCGAACCTATGGGGGAAGATGGAGCACTGCGTTGCTCAATCTTCACAGCCTTGGGAGAAGTTCTCCCCTCTGCCTGCACTGGGTCTGGACTCTGAGCCTCAGTAGCAGGTTCAACCTCTTCCTCTCCTTCATCAGCAGAGTCTAGCAGACTCTCTGACAGGATGTCAGGGTTCCCATGTATCCTTGCCCAGCCGCTCTGCTCACAGAATTCAGCACTGTTGCTGAGCAGAATCCTGGACTGATTCCCTGACGGATAAGCAAACCTCCACCCCTTGTTCCCTGGCTCATACCCACAAAAAATCATCCTTTGGGACTTGGGTTCACCTTTCTTGCGTTTGGCCTTTGGTATGGGGACCCAAGCCTCACAGCCAAAAACGCGGAAGTAGTGCACCTTTGGTTTCTTGCCATGGAGCAAGAAATACGGTGTGTCACCTACCACTGAATTGAACGACCTGTTCAGAATAAAGTTGGCCGTTCGCCAAGCCTCCCCCCAAAAGTGCTGTGGGAGCCCGGCATCAAACAAAAGAGCTGCGGACATCTCCCCTAGAGTCCTGTTTCTGCGTTCCACGATCCCATTCTGTTGGGGACTGTGTGGAGAAGTCAACCTGTGTTGAATCCTCTTTTTGCGGAAGAAACTTTGCAGTGCAGACCCGGTGAACTCCCCACCGCGATCGCTCTGAAAGTTTTGCACCCGTGTGGAAAACTGCAGTTCCACAGCCGCAATCCAGTCTTTGATTAGCGGCGCAGCTTCATCTTTGCGCCGAAGCGTGAAGGTCCAGGAGTTCCTCGTATGGTCATCAATCAGAACCAGCGCAAATTTGGCTCCGCCCATACTGCTCACAGAAAACGGCCCACACAAATCTGCATGAATTAACTGAAAAGCCCTAGTGGTCACCCTCTCAGACCTAGGGTATGTGCACGTTTTCACCTTTGCGGACTTGCACGCTCTGCAATCTAGAAACTTAGCACATGATTTCATTTTGCACCCTTGCGTATACTCTGGGATCTTCATCACTGACCCCCAGGACACGTGTGCCATGCGTCTGTGCCAGAGGTGAGGACACGCATCATGAACTGGAACATTGGCACACTGCCCTTGAGCCTCCTCCGTGTCATCTGGATCTGCAAAAGAAGCATCTATCACAAACAACCTGTCTTTACATTCAACACTGACTAGGTGCTGTCCATTCTTAGAAATAGAACACTTATTGTTCTCAAAACACACTCTGTAGTTCTCAGCAAGAAGTGCACTGACAGACAGCAACGCGCAGGACAATCCTGGAACAACAAAAGCCTGGATTGAATCCTGCAAGAAAGAACAGAACAGTGAGCCAGTCTGCGTGAGTGGGTGTCGAGTCCCATCTGCTAAACAAACAGTCTTCCCAGATTTTACAGAGGTGCAGTTCTCCAGGAATCCTGCAGATGGCACTAGGTGATGCGATGCTCCACTGTCTATGACAAAAGCCAGCACAGCATCCTGTTGACAACTCTTGACTACAGCCATAGAGGCTGCCAAATGTTTACGTTCAGTGTCTCTGCCAGCTGCCTTCGGCTTGCCTTTCCCACGCTTTGAAGAAGAGCCCTTTATCTGGTTGCTACGGGAGACGGCCTTCGGCTGTTCCTGTGCCTCCACTGGACATTCTCTCACCAGATGGGAGGGGGAGCCACAGCGATAACAGCGGCGACGCGTAGCAACAGCTCTCACAGCTCCCTCTTCAGCCATTCCTTTGTTCCCAGCACCCCCACCTTTGGGTGCACAGCCTGGGCCTGCACACTCCCCAGCACTCTGGTTGTAGGCCTCAACATCACACGGCCCCTCGGAGACAAAGCAGCTACTCCCAGCTGTAACTTCAGGAACATGGCCAGCAGCCCCCTCTGGGCTCTCGGCTTCCTGCCTGCTCTCGGCTTTCTCCCGGCCCTGGGCTCCTGCTGAGCTCTCACACAGACTCCTCAGCACCTGCCAGGCGGCCTGAGCCGACTCAACGCCCTCCAGGTGGGGCAACAGCATAGCATCCACGCTTGCTCTCAACATGCAGAGCTCTCTTTGCATTCTCAGCTCTCTATCTTCCAGCAAAGCAGCCTCCCAGTCTGCTCCACCATCTTCAGCAGCAACTGGCATGGGTGGGGCCGGCTCCTTCTGGGCTATACTCCAGAACCCTGTGGCCAAAAACCACCCCCTGACTCTTCTAACCCAGATATCCCAGGACTGGGTTGTGAGCTTTTCAAACGGGACATCATAAAAGTCCTGGAGCTCAGCCATCTCCTCCCCCAGTGCTCCCATTGGGGCTTTGAAGTACTCACGCGTACCAGCCAGCTTCAACGGAGAGGCCTCCAGTGGCTCCTTGCAGCACACAGCTTGCAGCCAGCTTCCCTGCTTTTCTCCCAGGCGAAGCCTCAAAACAGGACTTTTGCCTTCCGGCAGCAAAACAGCAGCTTCTCAGCTTTCTCAGCCTTTTTAAGCACACAGCACATTAAAACAGGCTTCCTCTAATTGCAGTAACTGCCCACCCATAACCTGTCAGGCGTATTGATTTATTGCTCAGATAAGCCTGAGGTCCGGCACACTTCCCATCGCAGGCCTCTGCATTCCAAAGTCCACATAGAGAGGAGATGCCTGGGTGCTCTCCCACAGACCCTTGGCTGTAAGCCAGGCCTTAACTCTTCGGGACCATTCCTCCCAGTTCTGTCCATTGAGTCTCTCAAAAGGCACTGAATAGGACTCTTGGACTTCGACCATCTTCCTTCCCCGGGGCTTAGCTTACTCACGCTCAGTAGCTCCTGCACCCGACACTTGGAAGATGGGTCCTTCACCAGCGAGTTCCACTGCCTGTGTACTAGACACACAGCACACAGTACACAGTACACGTGGTGAACCAGTTCCATCTTCTGTCAGGGAAATTGATTTATTGCTCAGATAAGTCTGAGGTCTGGCACACTTCCCATCGCAGGCCTCTGCATTCCAAAGTCCACATATCTGAGCATAGCAGAGATCATCAGCAGTGGTAAGAGAAAGACTGCAAAAAACTCCAGTGCCTTCTTCAGTGTGCTTAAATAAAGTCCACTCAGGATCTTAGCAGCTAAAAGCAGTTTTATTTACAGCAGACTATCCATTATCTATCACAGCGAACAGCATCGTGAAAACACGTCCTCTCTCCTCAAAAGCGAAAGTAGAGAGAAAGAACAAAGGCTTGAGGCTCTCGGAAATGACGAAGAATTTCCCCCCTCCTCTCAACAGTAGGCGGGGCGTACACTCTGAGCTGTTTAACCCTGTAAGCTCAGGTTCTCCTCACATCTTCTACAAAGGTGTGCCTTTGCCTCTGCACTGGAACAGCTGGTCACCATATCTGCACAGATTGTCCTGGCCTTTGGACTCTGTCCAAACTTCTCACAGGAAAAACTTTCCACTGCTTCGAACACAGCAGCGCCACATGCTGGTTGCAGTGATGGTTGGGATGATGTGGCAGCCAACCCCCTTGCTCCTCCTGCTCTGGAGAGACCTCCCCCTGAACAGGAAACACCACCCCCGTGCACTCTTCCTCCAAATGCCTTCTCCAAATCCCATCTGTGGAGCTTCTGGTATCAGAAAAACAGCTCTGCATCTTCACATTCATGACGCATCCAGAGCTCTGCACGATCGTCTGAGATACTGCATCAGTCTCCCCCTGGGCGTGATTTATGGCCATTGCCTCCCATTGCGGCGTCGGAGAGAGCAAATCCAGCTCTCTCTGGTATCCCGGTCACCAAACCCCCGCCATCTTGAAGTGTCCAATGTGTGACGCAGCCTTAATTCCTGCAGCACACACACTGCCTGTTCGCTCAAACTGCTTTTGCAGCTTCGGGAACAAATAAAACAACTCCCCCATTCCCCTTTCTCTTCTCAGGGAATGAATCAGAAGCATCGGGGAATGTCCTCCCTCTGTAGCACATAAATCAAGGATTACATTTTTGGCAAAGGCTTGCTGCATCAAGCAGCTCTTCTCTCTCTTGAAAAGCAGCTTTTCCCATTCCCTCTACATAACTCAGGGACTGGGATTCATTCCTGCTCAATCTCCAACCCAGAGATTACTCTGAGCCAGGAAAACACAGAAGCAGTCCTTATCAAACAGCTTCTCCTGTGCGAGCCGCTGGCATCAGCACAAGACATTCCAGCCTGTCTCTGTTTTCATTTTCAAGCACAGGCAGCTTACTCACAGTCTCTTTCCATCCTGAGATTGCTTCACGCTGCTGGTTCCAGGAGACTCCAACTGGGACAAAAAGAGCTCCTGGACCTTTCTGCTGGCACTGAGCCTGCTGTCCTCTGTGGCCCCAATCCTCTGGGCCCATAACCAATTGTCAGGAGCGTCCTACATGTGAGTAGGAACCTGACAGAGACACATGCCTGATTGGCATGTTCTCTCCCTCCTGGTCGGTCATTCGGGAGACTCAAAGTCTTTCTCCAGCCTGAACATCACAGCAACTGATGCCTCAGAGACATCAGCACACTTCAGGATCAGCAGAGTGTTAGCAGTCAGTGTGACAGACTCAGTAGCGCAGCAATATTGGCTAAACTACTTTATTTACATATAATACACTCGGAGCATTCTGACTCAGCTCCTTCCTCATCAGCATCAAACAGCAAAGAGTAAGAAACAAAGGACAAGCGACCTACATCACGGAAATACAGTACTACAAACATCCTCTCTCCAACACTTCCCACAATGTGGAATGAAAACATACACCGTCATGTGAGAAAAACAATCCCATGACTGCAAGCACGGGAAAAGAATCCTAACACACACAAGCCCAAACCTAGAGGGTGGAGGGAGGAGGCTGACCTCAGTGAGGAAGAGGAAGAAGCAGAGGAGACTGAAGGATGGTGGAGACCTGTATCAAGAGAGTCCTCCATGGCAGACAGTGAGGCCGAAGAGGACGGAGGACTTAGAAGGGGGGCGATGTCAGGGACATTCCCGTTCTGACAGAGAGCGAAGAATCCGAAGAGGAGGGAGGACAAGTTGAGGGGAGTAGAAACTTGAGTCTTTCACACAGTGAGAAGGAGATAAGCCTATCTCGCTCTGGAATGCTGCCTGTAAATTCTCAAAGCAGCACAGAGCTGACAGAGCAGGCTGCAAGAGAACGGCCGTGTTTAGACTCTACTCCAGAGGAGGAGGGGCTGGCTGTACCTGAGACTCCTAGGAGCAGTAGGAGGAGCCGGGTATCCAAGCAACTTAAGCCCAGAAGGAGGGGGGGGGAGTGGAAAATATCCTGCCTTGGCAGGAAACAGAATCTAGTAGCGTCAACTGACTTGAGCAGTGAAGGCTGAGCTAAGAGAGCTTGAACTGCTGAGACCCTGTAATTGCTTAATAAATCTGAAAGTAATAAAGCTGCCAGCGTGCTGTGTTTTGTGTGGGAGAGACATAGTAAACCGCTTAGGTGGGATCTCATCGATGGCTGCCAGGAGCTGGATATTCCAGCCCTCAACAAGCTCAGTCAATGAGTCGCCAGGGGGAGCAAGGTCTCGCAAGGCTTGACGGAATCTATCAGGGTCCATCAGCCTCTGCGGGTGAGCCCAAATCGGCTCGCCACCTAAGCAGGGTGGGGGTGGAAAGTCAATCCTGGCTTTCAGAGCGTAGTAATCAGACTATGGCACCTTCACTGAAGGAAACATGATAACATCTATGCCTGTGCCAAAGATCAAATCCAGTGTGTGGCCTGCTTGATGTGTGGGGCCCGAAACAAACTGGGAAAGCCCTAGTGTGGCCGGTACACCAGCCAGACAGCCAAGCTCTTCTCGGAGCCCCACACTAGGCCAACACATCCAATGCCGGGGATCAATGGCAATGGCAGAGCCCTGAAAAAACAATCTTCCCAGATTAATAATGCCACCCCTCCCCCTTCGGCCCACAGTCCACAACTGGTGGAGGACGGAGAAACCCGGGGGCGCCATCTCTTGTAAGGTAACAGTTTCCCCTTCGCGCACCCAGGTCTTCGTCACACAAGCCAGCTCGACCCCCTGCGAGGTAAAGAAATCTCGCAGGGTGGCGGTTTTGTTGCCTATAGATCTGGCATTGCACAGCACCAGCGACAGAGGTGAGTAATCCTTGCTCACCCTACCCTCGTCCCTCGGGATGGGGCGCAGATTGGAAGAGGTACGAGCATATCCATATCTCAATTCCCTTCGCCTATCACATTTGTCCCCACCGCCATACCTCCCTCGCCCCTCCACGGTAGCAATCCCAAGCCTCATCCTAGCCTCCATTGATTGCAATTGATGTTATTCTTTCCCAGCCTAGTTATTCTGCTTATAGTATCAACAACTCGATAACTCTAATTAGTCGAGTAGAAGAAACCAGCTAATCATCAGCTACCTCTCTGATTATATGAAACTATTATATTCTTTATCAGCCTACTATTATAATATTAGACAAACCAATTAATTAAATTGGAAAATAAACCACAAAACATTCCACAGCTAAACAGAACTACCATATAACATACATTCAGGGAAGAAAAACCACCTAAATGGCAGGAGAACAACAATCAAACATCTAACAGTAAGCAAGCAAAACTTAAATATAATCATGAAACAATGGACTATAAAGAGCTAAAACAGATGGCAAAGGAAGGGGGGAAGGGGAAAAAGAAAGAAAAAAGGTTCTTGTAGCAGACAAAGTTCTTGTAACATCACGCGCCAGCTAGAGTCTACTTGAATGATCTCTGAATCTGCCAACCTGAACAACCAGGCGACATCAGGGGACGGGCAAAGGAAGGTGGGGCAGGCTCAGTAAATGCCCTGTTCGATGTCGATGCCATGCCCAATGGTCTCAGAGGGCCCTCCTCTTGCTGTTGCACTAGCACTTGTAGTGGCAGAGAAAGTGTTCCTCTTGGCATCAGGAGTCCTCTGGTTTTCCCCACAGCTGGTGTTCTCAGGGCCACAGGATGATACCTTGGGGGGGGCGGAGCCTCCATTACATCATCCTT
Organism: Podarcis pityusensis; assembly: GCF_964106645.2. Lineage (NCBI taxonomy): Eukaryota > Metazoa > Chordata > Lepidosauria > Squamata > Lacertidae > Podarcis > Podarcis pityusensis. The sequence continues at coordinate 24,354,615 of NC_138045.1, forward strand.
CTCCATGCCAGGGTGAGAGCCGCCAGTGTTGCTACCTCCAGGACTGACCGTTCCCCAGCTGCCACCTGGGTAGGTTCAATCTTGGATGTCTCGAGACCTGAGAGGTGCAAAGTTGTCCTCATCCTAAACTCCAGCTGCCACCTGAAGAACGGATGTCAACTCACCCCCAGGTGGAAGGCCCTCACCACAAAGGCCCCTGAGAGCCTTGGCCTCATGTAAGTTCTGTTGGTTACCTCCTCTGCTACGACCAGCTGCCAGCCCTGTGGCTTAAGAGTCTCTGGCGTCTTGAGAGTGGAACCCCCCCCCCCTCTGGCTTCCCTAGGTGCCTTTCAACTGAGTCATCTGCAGAGTAATATATCTTGACCCAGGCTCCATGCCGAGCACTCAACCAGTCTGTCTCAGTCCAGGAGCACCGCTGGCACGCAGGACAGCCAGACCCACAACTGGGAAGACAGAGCAGGCACACAGCACAGTTGGACCCACAAGCCAAGATGGCGGAGGCAAGCCCAAACGGAACACTCCTGCAACACAGCTCCACCTGCCTTAGTTCATTTAAAAAGCCGAGTCAAAGCCTGAGTAATTATATATTGTGAAATATTTATTTCTAATTACAAATAAATGAAATTTTGTCTTGAAGCATAGTGTAGCATGGATAACAGTCTTAATATAACAACAGTAAACTACATTGCTACATTTTGCAACAGTATGCATAAAAAGCCAACGTCAGTGCCGAGGTTGAGATTGCTTCTTTCTCACCAGATCAGAAATTCTCGGGGCAGCCTTTGCACAATGAAGATCATCTTACACAACAAGTCTACTTCTGTATTTAGACTTGATAACCAACAAGCTGGAAAACCCTGTTTCACAAACATATGTTGTTGAAAATGGAAGAAGAAGGCGCAACACAGTCTCAGACATAACAGGATATGACTGCAAACACATGATCCAGAATTTTGTAACTGGCATTGTAGAGAAATCAGTTGTTGCTGCATCACTGTTAATAAGTTCAATGAACTCCTCTTGTGCTGTCACAAGAACATCTTCAACTTTGACTGTGAATGGGCTTCTGGCAAATGCAAATGGGGTGTCAGGTAGATTTGGAAAGGACGATGAAATTTCGTCTGCAAGCATGTGCAAGTGTTCTTTCACAGAAATTATCATCATAATCCTTTTGTCTGGTTCAATGTCATGTTCCTCAAAGAAAGCAGATAAGGTAGGCAACATGTAAAGTTTATTTTCATCCAATTTTTTTGCCAAGCTGAAGTTTCATTTGGAATGATTGGATCTTTTCAGACAAATTGAGGCATGTTGCATTTGGTCCTTGCAGTGATAAATCTAACTCATTCAAGATGGCAAAGTTTTTTGCAGATAAAGTCACTCAGATTCGGGAAGAGGTAGACTCCACCGTGGGAGCAGGGCCGGGGCGGGAGAGTGCTAGAGTCCTGTCTAGTCAAATTGCGTGGAATCAATTCCAATCTGTTACCTCCGAGGATGTGGACAGGCTGCTTGGACGAGTGAAACCAACCACCTGTCTCCTTGATCCTTGCCCATCCTGGCTTATAAAAGCTAGCCGGGAAGGGCTGGGCGATGGGCTTCGTGGGGTGGTGAATGCTTCCCTCCGTGAGGGAGCCTTCCCAGACCCGCTGAAAGAGGCGGTTATCAAACCGCTTCTTAAAAAAACATCTTTAGACCCGGCCAATATGGCCAACTATCGCCCAGTCTCAAATCTTCCATTCTTGGGCAAGGTGATTGAGCGAGTGGTTGCTGAACAACTCCAGGCATGCCTGGAAGAAGCGGACCATTTGGATCCCTTCCAGTCGGGATTCAGGCCTCATCATGGGACTGAAACTGCCTTGGTTGCACTGGTTGATGATCTCCAGAGGGCTAGGGACAAAGGTAAGAGCTGTTTCCTAGTTCTGCTGGATCTCTCAGAGGCTTTTAACACCATCGACCATAGCATCCTTCTGGACCGTCGAGAGGGGCTGGGAGCTGGGGGCACTGTTATACGGTGGTTCCGCTCCTTTCTCCTGGGCCGTGTTCAGAAAGTGGGGGGGGGGGATGAGTGTTCAGACCCCTGGGCTCTCACTTGTGGGGTGCCTCAGGGTTCTGTCCTCTCCCCCATGCTTTTCAAGATCTACATGCAGCCGCTGGGAGAGATCATCAGGGGGTTTGGGCTGGGTGTTCATCAGTATGCGGATGATACCCAGCTCTACCTCTCTTTCAAATCGGAACCAGTGAAGGCGGTGAAGGTCCTGTGTGAGTGTCTGGAGGCGGTTGGAGGATGGATGGCGGCTAGCAGATTGAGGTTGAATCCTGACAAGACAGAAGTACTGTTTTGGGGGACAGGAGGCGGGTGGGTGTAGAGGACTCCCTGGTCCTGAATGGGGTAACTGTGCCCCTGACGGACCAGGTGCGCAGCCTGGGAGTCATTTTGGACTCACAGCTGTACATGGAGGCACAGGTCAATTCTGTGTCCAGGGCAGCTGTTTATCAGCTCCATCTGGTACGCAGGCTGAGACCCTACCTACCCGCGGACTGTCTCACCAGAGTGGTGCATGGCAACTAGACTGGCGACTGGGGGCGGCCGCCGAGACCACATAACATCGGTCTTGAAAGACCTACATTGGCTCCCAGTACGTTTCCGAGCACAATTCAAAGTGCTGATGTTGACCTTTAAAGCCCTAAACGGCCTCGGCCCAGTATATCTGAAGGAGCGTCTCCACCCCCATCGTTCTGCCCGGACGCTGAGGTCCAGCGCCGAGGGCCTTCTGGCGGTTCCCTCGCTACGAGAAGCCAAGTTACAGGGAACCAGGCAGAGGGTCTTCTCGGTAGTGGCACCCGCCCTGTGGAACGCCCTCCCACCAGATGTCAAAGAGAAAAATAACTACCAAACTTTTAGAAGACATCTGAAGGCAGCCCTGGTTACGGAAGCTTTCAATGTTTAATAGGTTATTGTATTTTAGTGTTCTGTTGGAAGCCGCCCAGAGTGGCTGGGGAAACCCAGCCAGATGTGCGGGTTATAATAAATTATTATTATTATTACATCACTCTCAGCCTGTATGAGTGAGTCTGACTGAATCAAGGTAACGTCCAGATACAGGAAGTAAGGACTGGTTCTCTTCCTTAGATGGGCCACTTTTAGAACGTTGTCGGGCTTGCAGCCAATCCCTGATGCAAAGGGCAGAATTCTGCCATGTCTGGGTGGACTGCTTTGTGTTTGGATTTTTATCTCTCCAGCTGCTCAGAGAGCAGCACAATGGTTGTTTATGTCATGTGAGTGTCTGAGAGCGTGAGACAGGAAGTCTCAGCACAGTCTCAGTACTGAGAGAAAGTTACTTTTGCTTCTGTGTGAAGCGTGCTCTTCTGTACTGCTGCTCAGAGAGAGCAGACACGCTCATGGAGTCTCTGTGTGTAGACAATGAATAAAGTAGTTTATAGCTACTGATGGTCTCTTTCTTCTGCAATGAGATGCCAGAAGGCGAGTGTGCTCCTCTCAGGAGGGAGGGGTCGCTTATTAATGGTCTCTCTGGACTGAGGAGGGTTTACAGCCAGAGGGTGACCACCGGAGAGACGCCTCGCTGTCTTGGGAAGGTGGCGGCCTTCCTGGGCGTTTTTCCAACACTTTGTTGTGAGGCTGCGAGGCAAGGCTTACCTTTCCCCGTCTCTGTAGATAACAGCACAAAGCAAAAGCAGCCTTTTTACAGCAACAGAAAGGTTTATTAAGCACAGCACAAAATCCAGCATCCGTTCTCACCGTGCAAATGCTCCTAATTGAGTTCTTCCCACTTCACTCTAGCTACTTCCGTCCTCCCGTCTCCTAGCCACGTGATCCCTCCACCACTGAGCCTTCTTAGAGGCTACCCTATCCAATCGTCTGGTTCTAGGAATGATAGGCTGCACACTTCCTAGTGAGGGAGAGTCAGCCTGCTCTCTCTTCCCGTTCCTCTTCCCCTTGTTGTTCCCCTTCCAGTTTGGCCCAGCTATAAGTCTCCGAACTGTGTCTTTCCGCAAACCATTGCTTCAGGTTGATACTATCCTCCTGCTCCTCTGAAGCTTCAGGATCCTGGCCTTGAGCAGAGGGAGAGGGGGGCTCCCACCATTCCTCCTCAGAGCAATACTCCCCAGCTTGATCCCTGACATTTGTGGATGTAGGCCTCAGCCTGGTCCAGGGAGGTAATGAAGTCCCCCAGCCTGAGACCCTCTAGGTTGGTCTTCAGCATGTTTCTCCTGAATCTCTTTTGGGTCTTGAGAACCCGGAGGGTCCTCTGCTTTCCTGACTTGTTTGGAATTGTAAAAAGATAAAGTAGCAGCCAGATCCCTGCTGCGGTTCTGGTACAGGTTTATTGCCCTGATCTCCACTAAGTGCTGAACTGTCTGAAGCATCAGGAAAGGCATCGGATTTCCTTTTTCTTCTTTTTGGAGCATGTGGAGGAAATGGTCAAACTTTCTTCTGTAAAACCTTCCCAGATGATGCTGAGCATCCACTAATCTGTGGTCGAGGTTTCCTAGCAGCTGAGGAATTGCTGCAGCCTTCCCCCTGCACTGGGACTGGTCTAAATCAGGCCTGTTGTTGCTGGGGCTGCCTTTTGCTTCCCCTGTAGTTACTGCCCTGAGGCTGCTCAAGGACAGTAACTGGCTACGTGGGTTTCTGTTTTGGGAAACCATGCCACCCCCACAGGAGGGCTTGTGAGGGTGGCCTGGTCTCTCTGCTATTAACAAAACCCTTGTCGGGACCAATGGAATAGTAATTTTCCTTCTGAGCCTTTCTCTCTGTCCTGTGAGGAAGCACCTTCTTTTGTCCCTGGTTTCTATCAGGACATCTTCCAGCCCCTTCCCAAGCAGCTTTCCCCCTTGAAGGGATTGCTAGACATGCTGGCTTTGGCTTTGGCATTGGTAGGTCATTGCTTAGGTCAGAGCTGCCTGAGCACTGCCACATCCCCTGATCTGGCTCTTGCTGAGAATTGCAAGGCATCTGATTAGCCTCAGCCACATAGGCGGAAACCTTAGCCAGCTTGCTATTCTCTGGTGGATATGCATGGGCTCTGGTGGGGCCTCAAACATATGGGCCTGGACCAGATGTGGCTGCCCTGATCATAAAGGAGGCTGCTGCCTAATGGCGAATTCTGAAGTATCACGTTATCTGCTCAACAAACCTCTGCTCTCTTGTCCTCAGGATTCCTGGGGTAATCATGCCCATCTCTGGCAATCATAGTGGGGGGGTCACATCTCCCCTGGAGGCTCTTCTGCCAGTGGCGTAGCGTGGGTTGTCAGCACCCGGGGCAAGGCAAGTAATTTGCGCCCCCTAACTGGGAGAGAGTGAGCCAGGTAGGGGCAGAGAGCTGCGAGTGCGAGCGCCCCCCCCAGATGTTGCGCCCGGTGTGGACGGCCCCCCTGCACCCCCACGCTACGCCACTGTCTTCTGCTGAGCTCTTTCCCCCCTGCTCAGCACCCTGCACCCCCTGCCCCTGCCCCTGCCCCGCTGAGGGGCTGATGATGAATGAGGAGTCTGAGGGGAAAGGAGAGGGATCAGCCCTCTTCCTCCTCCTCCTGTGCATCTGGCTAGATGGTTTCCAGCCCTGCTGAAGCCATGGCTGCTTTCCTGAGGCCCTTCCCCCACTGCTGAACCTGGTGAAGGGGCCCTGATGGGCCTGTGGCAGGCTGAGGGAGGCTAAGGGGCTGCAGGGAGGCCCAGAGCATGTCCTGGACAGACCAGCCTTTCAAAAGCAAAAGGGGGCATCCTGCAAGGGGTGGGTAGGCATGAGCAGTCCCCTACCACCTTTTCCCGGCTTACCAGAACCTCTGGGAGTGCTGAAGGAGACTTTTCAGGTTCCCCATACCTGCATGGCTGAGGGACTTGCTGCTACTGGAGTCCTCCCCTTTTCTATGAACACCACTGGGCAGTGTGTCAGTACAATCTCAGTACAAACCCAATTTCTGTACATAGGTACAGTGTTGATCCTTCGGAACAACCTTGGACAATAAATCATCAGGAATTTCATTACCTGGCATGTTACGAGTCCTCTCTGAACACATTCTCTAGCATGTTGCAGCTTCAATTGCAAGTGCTTTGTGCTTTGCTTACAACCTTCAGAAGTCAGCAAAGCCAAACATGCTTTGTTGTCCTGATAAACCTGGATTGGACATTTGACAGGAATTCTCATGTCTTTGCACAATTGTAACAACCATTCACAATCCACAAGTGAACAATCCACAAGCTTACTGTTGTTTGATTCTTGCACGACCAATCAAAAAGACCCTGGTTGTACATGTAGCAAACTCCAGACATGCTTTTCCTGTCTGTAGTGTTACTTCCAAAACTCGCATCTGCAAATATCTCAAGACCACCAGACTTCTGATTGTTAAATCTCAGTCTGTAATGCATAGTGCCTTTCAAATAGTTTGCTATGCGTTTCAGAGCTTTCCAATACTTAACAGTAGGATTGTTGACTTGTTTGCTTAGCAAGTTCGTGCTAACTGCAATGCCAGGTCTTGAACATCTGGCAATGAAGTTTAGTTTGCCTAGCACACTTCTGTACAGGGTAGCGTCAGAAAATGTTCCTTCAGTGTCATCTACCTGATAACCTGTTGTCATCGGTGTGTCTACAGGGTTAGCATCCATCAGGTTTCGTTTGCTTAACACATCAGCAATTTTCTGTGACTGGTGTACAAGAATATTACCATCTTGGTAACTCTCTCTGTTTCCAGAGATAGGTAGTTGGTTACCTCACCAAGATCTTTCATGTCAAAGTGCTCTTTCAGTTGAGCTAGGGCACTGTTGTACATTTTGACATCCTTCCAAAAGAAAAAATATCATCAACATAAAACAAGCAATACAGCTTCTTTTGCCCTTCCTCTTTGACAAATACACATGGATCAGCATTACCTTGCTGAAAACCTAGAGAAAACAACACTTCAGTGAGTTTAGAGTGCCAGCATCGTGCACTTTGCTTGAGACCATATAGGGACTTCTTCAGAGAACAAACAAATCCCTGTTTTACCTGTACGCCATCAGGTGGAAGCATATAAAGTGATTCACCTAAGGTTCCGTACAAAAATGCTGCATTCACATCGTGATGAGAAACGTGTAGATTCTCTTCTGCAGCAATTTTGAGCATAAGCCTAATGCTCTCATATCTCACGGTGGGTGAGTAGGTCTCGTGATAGTCTTCTCCTGGTACCTGTGAAAAAACCATTCTGGCTTTGTGTCTATCTTGCCATTCTGATCTGTCTTTGCTTTGAATACCCATTTGCTGTCAAGCAGTTTCATCCCTGGAACTGTTGGAACTAGCTCCCATGTTTTGGTCCTCTCTAAGGAATCAAGTTCAGCCTTCATGGCGGTTAAGCATGGCTCAGCATCCTTCGAATCCAAAGCGTGGATCTCTTGGAACCTTGAAGGTTCAAATACCTTCTTGGAGCTATTAACAGCAGTTACAGCTTTTGCTGCTTTAGCAAATTCATCAGCAAATCTCTTTGGAGGTCTACTTTTCGTGGCTCTTTCAGACCTGCAAATTAGACGTAAGTCTTCAACACTCTCCTCTTCTTTCTTAGGAGAAAAGTGGCCTATAGTAAACAGTGGTTCCTCCAATTCTCGATCAGAGCCTTCAGAGAGTCGCATAGAGGCCTTAGCACTCTTGAAATCCTCTGAACCATCTGATTCCGTTTCAGATTCAGAATCAGAACCTTCATCAGTGGGTGTGGGGTTTTGCTGCTGTTTATCCTCAGACTCCTCACTGTCATCAGGATAACATTGGAAAATTCCCACATTCTCCCCCCACTTGGCATTGTACTCAACACTTCTAGTGAGTCTAATTGTCTCAGAGTCAGTCATCATTACTCTGTAAGAACCTTTCTGATATCCTAGAAAGATACCTTGCAAACCACGTTTGCCTAACTTGGAGCTTTGTGGTGTGTGAACCCACATGTCAGAACCAAAAATTCTCATGTGCATGATGTATGGTTTCTTGCTAAACATCTTTTCATGGGGGTACAACCAATCGGTGATAATAATCTGCGATTATAAGTGTAAACAAAACAGCTGACCGATTCTGCCCAATAACTCTCTGGAAGATTGGCATCATGCAGCAAGGTTTTCAAGCCTTGAAGCAGTGTTTGGCTTGCCCTTTCACAAAGTCCATTCATCCAAGGAGACCGTGGACTTGACAAATCATGTTGAATTTCTTTCTCAGTCAGAAAAGCTTCAAACTGCTGAGAAGTGAATTCTCCCCCTCGATCTGTAAACAAACATTTCATCTGTTTATCATGCAGATTGTTCAACCAAGCACAGAATTCCTTGAACCTAGGAAACACTTCTGATTTCTGCTGGAGATTGAACACGTAACTATACCTGGAAAATGAATCAATGAGGACCATGAAGTACCTGGCTCCACCCAAAGAGGGTGTTAGTGGACCAACGAGATCAGCGTGCACTACCTGGTATGGTTCTGTAGCTTGTCTACTAGACACCTTACCTTTTGCAGCCATTTTGTCCTTGTTTGCTGCGCATGCCGTACACTTCATGTGGTACCTGCAGGGTTTAATAGCCATACCTTCAACTAAGGCAGGCCTTTCGGAAACTGCCTTGAAGTTTAAATGACCAAACTTCCTGTGATAATCATGAATACATCCTGCATGCAAAACATTGTTAGTATCTGCAACACAAGAAGTTTCATCCTGCACAACATCAACAGAATCATCATAATGCAATACAAAGAAACGATCAATACAAAGTCATCTTTCTTGGTGATGGTGCACTTCCTCTTCTTGAAGGAAACGTCTATGTCCTGTTCAGTCAGTTCAACTCAGTAGGTTGTGTGCAGCATCTGGAACAAAAAACGTTGCGTATCGATGCAGCCAAGCTGTGAAGAACAACTGTTCCATAGCCTTGACTGGAGATCGTTTGGTCATCCGCTTGGTGAATCACACCTTCCTGCGGAGTAAAAGACACGAACAGGTGTTTGTCCCGACAAATGTGTCTGGTCGCTCCCGAGTCGACGATGAAGAAAGATCTAGACGTCTTCTGGACCTTTGGAGTGAAGCGTGAGACCATTGCCTTGTGTTGCATTGTCCTGGACATCGGACCTTTGCCTTTGCCTTTTCCACGCATTGAGCTTTCGCTGCGCTGCTCTGTTGCCTTGGCCTTGGTATGTTTGCACTCCCTCTTCACATGGCCTAGACGTCCACACGAGTAGCATTTCACTGCCTTCAAAGCTTTGGCACCATCTAGTGGTTCCACTGCATACTGGGATGATGTCTGTGAGGACTCCCCCTTAGTGATGCAGCTAGCACTGCGCCGATCCGCTTCATTCAACACCACAGCAGTAACATGCGCTACCGTTAGCTGAGCAGTAGGCAAAAGAGCAAGCTGGCTGGCAATCGCTTCCCAACTTGAACCCAAATAATGTAGAATCATGAAGGAATACACAGCCTCTGGAAAGGTGATTCCACGCTGTTGCAACTCATGCCCGAGATTCTGCATTTCCATGAGGTGAGCACGTACGTCTGCTCCTTCAACAAGTGCCATATCATGCAACTTAGCATAAAAGAACAAAGAAGCTCCTGCTTCTGTTCTCAAATGTGACTCTTGCAAACTGTCCCACATTTCTTTCTCTGAGGCCTTGTCATGCAAAAGACATAGCTCTTCAGGGGACACAATAAGCGTCAGAGTTCCCCTTGCTTTGGAATCCTTAGCCTTCCATTCATCAGTCATTGGAGCTGGGGGGAGGGGCGTCTGATATCACATTGAACAGACCCTCTTTTCATAGCAGAGCCTCTGCATACTGCACCCAGTTTTGATAATTCCCTTTTCCGAGCTTTGGAAAACCAAACACGTTCTCAAGAGCCTCTGTTACTCTTGGACTGGCCATCTCAGTGTCTTTTAAAGCAAGCTGCGTCTATTTAACAGTTGCATTCCAAAAGCACACTTCCTGAGGCCTTCTGCTGCAGCCGATCAGAGCTTTGGCTTGAAGTCCAAAGTCCACCCCTTAATGCCATCAATTAGGGACTGGCAGGCTTCCCGGGGCTCGAGCACATACCTCTCATCAATCTTCTTGACACGCAGAGAAGATAAGCTGCGTTCCGTTCTTCTGCCATTCGTCTGGGCCCATAACCAAAAATATCAGGATCTCTGCTCGGCCAAGCTGATAAAGCTCATTTTCTTCCTGAGCCTTCAGAATCGCCTCCCGACGGTTAATTGACGACCTGAACCTTTGATAAGGCCTCAGGCATGTCCTCCCAGCAGAGCATCAAAACAGCATGCGGAAGTGATGAGATTTATGGCTACATTTTAAAGAGTTTTATTTCTAAACTACGCAGAACAGAAAAGACATCCTCTCTCTATGAAAGCAGAGAGCAACTGAAACAAAGGAACAAAGGAAACAGGAAACCACTAACGTCACATTTCCGTGAGAATGTAACGTCACATCTCCCTTTCCCGTGAGACTGCCAACAGCCTGGACTGTGTCTGGAATGTAAACACAGTCCTGTGACTCCAAGCAGCTGCACAGTGAGAAACAGAAACTAACAATCACATGGCCCCTTGCACAGGTGCCCAGTGACTCCTCTGATGAGTCTGCAGAAAGATCCATCTCCAAAAGCAACTCTTCTCCTGAGCAAAGTCCTTTTTGCCTGTTTAAGCCCTTCCCAAGTCTCTTCCCCCCCTCCCCTGAACACCCAGAAAGCCTCCCAGGCTGTAAGTAGCAGAAGGGAGCAGAAGGAGGATCAAGGAGTAAACAAAGGATTAATCCCTTCCAAGATGGCCTTCCTGCCTCTTCTCTTTTGCCATACCTAGAGAAGCCAACAGGACATCCTACCAGTGGCTGGCAGGAAGTTGGAACTATAGATAAAGGGGTTATCCCTGCCCTAGGTATACATTCATTCATTCTCTCTCTCTCTCTCTCTCTCTCTCTCTCTCTCTCTCTCTCTCTGTTACTTCCTGCCAGTGGTGAGATGGGCAGTGACAACCCACAAAGGATCATATTTCCCTCCCTACAGGAGAAGGACATACTCTTTGATGTCCTCACATACTCAAGGCTATCAAAATTCCTATGTCAAATAGAATTAAGTTTAAGATATTAACTGATGCGAAAGAAAGAGGGGGCTTTGCCCTGCCAGATCTAAAGTTGTATTATGAGGCCGCAGCGTTCTGCTGGCTAAAAGACTGGCTACTTCTTGAAGACACTGACGTGTTGGATTTGGAAGGGTTTAACAATGCTTTTGGATGGCATGCATACTTATGGTATGACAAGGTTAAAGCAAATAAGGCCTTTAAGAACCATATTGTCAGAAAATCACTGTTTAATGTCTGGACAAAATATAAAGACTTGCTGGAAAATAAAACTCCAAGGTGGCTTTCACCTTTGGAAGCTAAGGCCCGAAAAAGACCCAATATGGAGGCTAAATGGCCTAAATACTGGGAAATATTAGAAAAAGATGGAGACAATTGGAAATTGCAGAGTTTGGAGAAAATGAAGGATAAAGTGCGAGACTGGTTACATTACGCTCAGATTAAAGAAGTTTTTAAAAATGACAAGAAACTAGGGTTCCAGGTGGAGAAATCGAAACTAGAAACAGAATTGTTAGAACCAAAGACTAAGGTACTTTCAAGGATGTATAACTTGCTGTTAAAATGGAATACACAAGATGAAATGGTCAAATCGGCTATGATAAGGTGGGCACAGGACATTGGGTATAATATTATGTTTGAGGACTGGGAAAGGTTGTGGAGTACTGGATTGAAATTTACTGCATGCAATGCTTTGAAAGAAAATGTAATGAAAATGATATATAGATGGTATATGACCCCAGTCAAACTTGCAAAAATTTACCACCTGTCTGATAATAAGTGTTGGAAATGTAAAGAGAGTGAAGGAACATTCTTCCACCTCTGGTGGACTTGCCCTAAAGTGAAGGCGTTCTGGGAAATGATTTATAATGAACTAAAAAAGGTATTTAAGTATACCTTCACTAAGAAACCAGAGGCCTTTCTTTTGGGTATTGTCGGCCAAGGGGTGGTAAAGAAGGATCGGACATTTTTTATGTATGCAACAACAGCAGCAAGGATACTTCTCGCAAAGTACTGGAAAACTCAAGATCTACCCACACTGGAAGAATGGCAGATGCAACTGATAGACTATATGGAACTAGCTGAGATGACTGGCAGAATTCGTGACCTGGGAGAAGAGAGGATGGAGGAGGATTGGAAGAAATTTAAGAACTATTTACAAAAACATTGCAACTTGAGTGAATGCTAAGCAGGATGCTAGATCATAAATAATTGAGCACCACTAACTTAGATGATTTAAGAAAATAAGTGAGATTGAGAAAATATAACTCTTTTTGAGAACTAGAAGACTATGAAATATAGAAGGGATATAAGAATGCAAATAAGATAACAAATTGCTGGTAAAAAGTTATAACGATGAAAGTGGGAGCGGGAGATGTGAGGAAGTCCAAAAAAAAATGTGAAACTATGATAAGATATTTGTTATATTGTCTGTTACATTTATTCTTATTGTAAACTCCAATAAATATTATATTAAAAAAAAAAAAATTCCTATGTCAAATAATACAAAATCTTGAGCTGTCTGAAGCGGCCCGTCATCAGGCTGTCATGGCACTGATGCAGAACTTTCACTCGGATTTCTCTGGTGGTTACGTAGAGCACCTCTCCATGGTAAAGCAGGCCATTTTTCTTAGAAAACAGTTCCACCTCTGTGCTGCCTTCCCTCAGCGCTGCCAGCTTGTCTTTGGTGAAGGTGGCAGCCACCATCTGTTGTTGGAAAACAGAGACCACCATGGCTGACTCTGCTGCTAGCTGTAGCTGTCCCAGGCTCAATGTTTCGCAGCTCTAGAGTAGGGCCAACCCCTCCCCCCCAACTTGGGCTTCCAGGATAGAACATCTGCTCCCTCATTCTGCTTGCTTGGTACATATACGACTCTGAAATCGAGCCTTGCGAAGAATTGATCCCAATGGATCAGCCTCTGATTGAGATGGTGTGCTGTCTGCCAGTACTCGAGGTTCCGATGGTCAGTGCGTACCTTCACCTGGTGCTGGGCACCTTCCAGGAAATGTCTCCAGCCTGTAAAGCAGGCATGGGCAAATTCGACTCTCCAGATGTTTTGGACTACAATTCCCACAATCCTTGACCACTGGTCCTGTTGGCTAGGGATAATGGGAGTTGTAGTCCCAAAACATCTGGAGGGTCGAGTTTGCCCATGCCTGCTTTAAAGGCTTCCTTGATGGCCAGCAGTTCCTTTTCCCAGATAGTATAATTCCACTCCAAGGGATTCAACTTCCTCAAGTGGAGGGTGCAAGCAACACAGCGCCAATGGCCCTGTTGGAGGCTTCAGTCTCCACCAGGAATGGCTGAAGGGGGTCTGCATGCGCAAGATACACATCCGAGGAGAACTGTCTTAGGTGCTCAAATGCCTATTGCGTCTCTGCAGCCCACCATAATGGCTGCTTGCCTCTCAAACAGTCCTAGAGGGGAGTGGTGAGTCTCAAATAGCCGGGCAATAACTTCTGGTAGTAGTTGGTGAACCCCGGGAATCTCTGCAAATCCTTTTTTGTCCTTGGGGTCTGCCAAGTGCTCATGCTCTGCATCTTGGCTGGGTTCATCTTTACCCCCTAGGGGTTGAGACAATACCCCAGGAAATCCATGGTGGTGGCATGAAACTGGCATTTCTCCAACTTGACATACAGCTGATGCTCCTGCAGCCTTTGCAGTACTGCCTAGACATGCTGCACATGTTGAGCTTGGTTCTCAAAGTACACCAGGATGTCATCTAAATAAACTACCACATACTGATCCACAAAGTCCCCCAGCACGTGGTTGATGAAGGCTTGGAATGTTGCTGTCCCTGTCAGCATTCTGAAGGGCATGACTAGGTGCTCAAAGCTGCCATAGCGGGTGCGGAACGTAGTCTTCCACTCATCCCCCCCTGTATGCGAATGAGGTTATAGGCCCCTCTCAGGTCCAATTTTGTGTAGCACTTTGTTAGAGTATATTGATTTATTGCTCAGATAAGCGTCCGGCACGCTTCCCCCATCGCAGGCCTCTGCATTCCAAAGACCACATTCCGATACTTCTGAGCATAGCAGAGTTCAACAGCGGCAAGAGGAAACTGCAAAAAAAAACTCCAGTGCCTTCTTCAGTGTGCTTAAACAAAGTCCACTCAGGATCTTAGCAGCTAGAAGCAGTTTTATTTACAGCAGACTATCCATTATCTATCACAGCGAACAGCATCGCGAAAACACGTCCTCTCTCCTCAAAAGCGAAAGTAGAGAGAAAGAACAAAGACTTGAGTCTCTCGGAACTGACGTAGAAGTTCCCCCCTCCTCTCCACAGTACGCAGAGCGTACACTCTGAGCTGTTTAACCCTGTAAGCTCAGGTTCTCCTCACACACTTTGCAGACCTCAACCTCTCCAATAACTCTCCAATGAGAGGCAATGAGTAGTGAGTCGGAGCAATGATTTTACAGTGGTACCTTGGGTTACAGACGCTTCAGGTTACGCATTTTCGGGTTGCGCACCGCGCCAAACCTGGAAGTACCGGAACGGGTTACTTCAGGGTTTTGGCGCTCGCACATGCACAGAAGCACCAAATTGTGACCTGCGGGTTGCGAATGCTGCGGGTTGTGATCGTGCCTCCCGCACAGATCATGTTCGCAACCCGAGGTTCCACTGTATTTAGTTTTCAAAAATCCATGCATAGACGAAGTTCTGTCAAGGTTTTTTTTTTTTCTTTACAAACAGGACAGGGGTGCCACCAGGCTCCTTAGAAGGACGGATGAAACCTCTTCCCAGATTCTTGTCCAGAAAATCCCTCAAGGTGGTCAGTTCTGTTTCTGACATTGGGTAGAGGGGGCTCCTGGGGAGCTGTGCCCCTGGCAGGAGGTCAATCTTGCAACCATAAGGGTCGATGATGTGGCAACCGGTCTGCTTCCTTCTCATGGAAGACATCCCTGAAGGAGCAGTATTTGGGGGGCAGCTGGCTCTACTCACCAGTGAGAGGCCCCACCAAAGCTGCTTCCACTGCAGCAATGGTCTCGGGTGAGATCTCCTAGGCAGTGGCACTGGCAATATGCCGAACCAAACACTAGGGAGCGCTGCCCCCACACAATTACAGGATTGTAAGTAATATTCATTCTCCCATTGCTGTTGGATCTCATGATCCACACTGTTTACATTCCATTCCTCTGGAAGTGTGAGAACGGAAACTCAGACACAGCATTTCTGTTCTCTGTGCTTTTGTATTTCTGTGCTTTTGCTGCAAGCATATAAGGAATACCTGTTGCCTACTCAAAATGTGTCCAAGAATCAATAGACGCAGCAGTAGAGAAAAAGAAGGCAAAGTTTATTGCTGAGCAATAAAGACCCAGTGGAATACTTTCCAGAGCCTGAGTGCCAAAGCCCCCTGGGCATTGGGTTTATATACCTGATTACAAACAGCATTTGGGCATTACATATTCATATATTGCGGCAAAATCAAACCAATGAGCAGGGCACAAGCTCTTCCTATGCCCATGTAAAGAATACTTCTGCTTTTCTCATATTGTGCATCCTTATGCCCTTTACCCTAATTTTCAGCAATAAGGAGGAAAAGAAACCTATTTGACCATTGAAACCTGAATAACCCCCACCATCTGCTATCGGCTAGAACATTGCATTGTGGCAGACTGCTTTTTCCTGTTCCCCATCTCTTTTTTTTATTTTATAAGATATTTATTAGGTTTTTTTGAAATATTACAGTAAAAATGAAAAAGAAAAGAGAAAAATACAAAATAAAAACAATTAAAAACGCAAATATTTCCAGTTACTTATTTTCCTTTAGCTTGTTTCCCGGACCTCCTCGTACCTCCCTTTTTTGTATTCCACTTCAATTTATTGGTTCAGCAAATCCTTACCATTAGATTTTAACCCATTTATAACCCTTTTTTTCATATTCTCTTAAAGCATTACAGCTAGAAACCACTTAGTTACTATCCAACATCATTCTAACATTCATTAATTTTACAATATTTCTGTAAGTAGTCTTTAAATTTCTTCCAATCTTCTTCCACCGACTCTTCTCTCTGGTCTCGGATTCTGCCAGTCATTTCTGCCAATTCCATATAGTCCATCACCTTCATCTGCCATTCTTCCACAGTGGGTAGATCTTGTGTCTTCCAATACTTTGCAATGAGTATTCTTGCTGCTGTTGTAGCATACATAAAAAAAGTTCTGTCCTTCTTTGGCACCAATTGGCCGACAATGCCCAGAAGAAAGGCCTCTGGTTTCTTCAAGAAGGTATATTTAAATACCTTTTTCAGTTCATTATATATCATTTCCCAGAAAGCCTTAATCCTTGGGCATGTCCACCAAAGGTGAAAGAATGTACCTTCAGTTTCTTTACATTTCCAGCATTTATTATCAGGCAAATGATAGATTTTTGCAAGCTTGACTGGGGTCATGTACCACCTATATATCATTTTCATAATATTCTCTCTTAGGGCATTGCATGCCGTAAACTTCATACCTGTGGTCCATAACTGTTCCCAGTCAGCAAACATAATATTATGTCCAACATCTTGTGCCCATTTAATCATAGCAGATTTCACCGTTTCATCCTGAGTATTCCATTTCAACAGCAAGTTATACATTCTTGACAAATTCTTAGTTTTGGGTTCTAACAGTTCTGTTTCTAGTTTTGATTTTTCCACCTGGAAGCCAATTTTCTTATCCAAATTATTCTTCGGATTATTTACACCGGACAAGAGTGTAAACAGAGACTGAACATGGAGCCTGGCACACTTCCGTTGCGAAACTCTGCAAGCTATCCGTGCCTCCTGCAAAAGTCCTCCTCAGGCCTCTTTCTCTTGCCGGTAGCAGAGCGAAACACAGCGGTGAGAAGCAAAGTGCAGCACGTGTGGAATAAATCAGAGCAGACACAAGGCAGTCCTTATCTCCTCTTGCTCTTTAATCATGAAGAATAACATCATAAATTCAGACCTGGCGAGAACTGACACATTCTCCCTTTCGCATGGCGTCCGAGAGTCAGACTGAAACACACGGAGTCAAACCCCTCCCTTAAGTGTTTCTAACCACGCCTCAGGAAAGAGACGTCACCAGAACTCTTTAACTCTGTGAGTTCTGAAACCATTAACACCCCCTCTCGTCACGAATCCTGAGGGAAACTGTGAACCCCTATTTACAGACCTCTTTGAGTTCAACTCACCTCCCATTGCCTTTTGCCTCCCACTGGCATCTATCCCAGGCAATTGTTGAATCCCTTCCACACTCCCAGAATCACACTGTGCGAAACCAACCCACGCACTGGTGACCTGAAACCTCTCCGGTGGAATCCCCTTTGTGGTCCGAGTTGACCGCCGGAGCACAACCTCGGGCGCTCCTCCTGACCCACTGGGGTCAGCAAGTGTGTCTCCAGCAAGCTCAGAAGACTCCCCCTCTGACTTGCTGCGTCTTCGGGCCTCCCGCACTTGGCTAACAGGAGATGAAGGCTCACTCTTGGGTTCCCTCTTAACCTGTGGAGAAACCCACCCCTGTGCTTGACCATCATCAGCAACCTGGTCTTCAGCAACAGGCTCCGCCTCTGCCTCTCCTTCCTCCCTTTCTTCCTCCCTTTCCTCCCCCTCAGAATCGGACAAGCAGTCTGAGAGAAAATCAGAACCATACCTAGGCTGTGACCAACCACCCTGCTCAAAGAACTCAGCATGCTTGCTGACCAGCAGCGTGGTCTGATCACCCCCTGGGTATGCAAACTTCCACCCATTTGTTGCAGGATCATACTCACAGAAAATCATGTCCTGGTACCTAGGACCACCCTCCTTCCGTTGCACTGTTGGTATTGGCACTGAAGCCTTGGAACCAAACGAACGGAAGAAATGCACCTGTGGCTTCCTCTTGTGCAACAGAAAATACGGTGTGTCACCTACATCGTGATTGTAGGACCTGTTAAAGACAAAGCTGGCAAACTTCCCAGCCTCACTCCAAAAGCTCTGAGGCAGCCCAGAGTCACACAGTAAAACCCTGACAGCTTCAGCCAGTGCTTCACTCCTGTGCTCTGCCACGCCTCTCTCTTGAGGAGACTTTGCACCCGTCACCTGGTGACGAATTCCCTTTGCCTTGAAGAACTCCTTCAGAGCAGACCCAGTGAACTGTGACCCACGGTCGCTCCTGAACTCTTGCACCTTGGTGGAGAACCTTAGTTCCACCTCCGCAACCCAATCCTGGATGAGTTGCGCCGCCTCTCTCTGCGACCTGAGAGAAAAAGACCATGAATCATGGCTGGGAACACTAGCACACTGCGCCTGTGCTTTCCCTGCATTCCCACCACCCTCCAGAGGTGTTTCCAGAACAAAGAGATTGTCCTTGCTCTCCACGTTGACAAGTTGCCTCCCCCCTCTGAAAATGGAACAGGTGTTATTTTCAAAACAAATTTTGTATCCCTGCTTCGCCAGAGCAGAAATCGATAACAGGCAACACTTCATCCCTGGTACAATGAAGCACTCCAGCTCCGCCTGCAAAACAGAAACATATACATGTGCAACTTTAGATACATTTCGTTTTGTCCCGTCAGCTAATGTAAAAGTCATTCCAGCCAAAACAGCCCTGCAATTCCGCAGCTCCCCAGCAGATGGCGTTATCAGGTGATGACTCGCTCCTGAGTCCAGCACCCACTTCACAGTTGTGTCCCTGCTGGCATTGCTCTGTAGCGTTGCCATGCCAACAAACGTCTGGCTGTACCTGTCCTTGACAGCGTCCGTAACCGCAACTTCCTGCGTTGCTCTGAAGACTGGACTTATCTTAGAGTTCCCAGACAACTCTGCAGCACGTATCTCCCTCTGCAGCAGATGGCTGGCCTTGAAGCCTTCAGTACTGTCCTGTTTCCCAGGCTTCGACTCACGACGCAAACAACTCTTGGCAGCCTTTGGAAAAAGAGGCTTCTCTGAGCTTTTACTGCTCACCGCCCCCCCACTGCTCACAGGGCTCCCAGGACGCCTTCCTGCACCCCCAGTGATGGGTAAAGGGCCCCCAGCAGCTTGCCTCTCTCCAAGCTCCTCACGCAGACATGTTGCATCACCCACGCAGCTTTTAGACTCTGCTAAACCAGCAGCAGCAGCAGCAGTGGCAATAGTCCCTTCGCCCCCCTCAGGGGTCCCACAGCCTTTCCCAGCTGTGCACCGGCTTTTCGTGCTTTCTTGCCTTTTCTGCCCTGATGCAGCCATCTCCCGGCCCTTGCCTGTGCCCCCAGCTTTACACGCTTCCTGGAGAGCTACCCAAGCGACCTCAGGCTTCCTTGCATCCAGAACAATAGGCCTCAAATCAGCACTGACGTTCTCAGCCAGAAAAGTAAGCACACGCTCCTCAGCTTCACGTTGGCTTGCACCAGCCCCAGCTGACGTAGACATCGGCGTGACTGTTTCCCAGAGCTTGGCTCCAACTAGGGACAACTCTGCTAAATAACTCCACTCTAACCACGAGTTAAGAGTTAGTTTCGCACACGGCAGCTTAAGCTCAAAGCCGTGTTCCTGGGACTGAGCCATCTCCTCCTCCCCGGGGGCTAAGCTTACTCACGTCTCCCGGCAGTAGCTTTCTCCGCCTCCCGGCTCCGGCAGATCGTTTCTCCCCAGCGAGCTCCTTCCAGCTTCAAAGACACAGCTCCAGAGCTCCAGCTGGACCAGCAACTTTCCTGCTGGCTTCCCCCACACGTGGGACGTTCCTGCAATGCTTCAAAGCTTTGGCGAGCATCCATAACCTCTTCGGATTATTTACACCGGACAAGAGTGTAAACAGAGACTGAACATGGAGCCTGGCACACTTCCGTTGCGAAACTCTGCAAGCTATCCGTGCCTCCTGCAAAAGTCCTCCTCAGGCCTCTTTCTCTTGCCGGTAGCAGAGCGAAACACAGCGGTGAGAAGCAAAGTGCAGCACGTGTGGAATAAATCAGAGCAGACACAAGGCAGTCCTTATCTCCTCTTGCTCTTTAATCATGAAGAATAACATCATAAATTCAGACCTGGCGAGAACTGACACATTCTCCCTTTCGCATGGCGTCCGAGAGTCAGACTGAAACACACGGAGTCAAACCCCTCCCTTAAGTGTTTCTAACCACGCCTCAGGAAAGAGACGTCACCAGAACTCTTTAACTCTGTGAGTTCTGAAACCATTAACAATTATATGCCTCCATTATCTGATAATAATGAAGCCAATCTCTCACTTTGTTTTTTAGTTTCTCGAAACTCTGCAATTTCAATTTGTCTCCTCCTTGTTCCAAAATTTCCCAATATTTTGGCCATTTGGCCTCCATATTGAGCCTTTTCAGAGCTTTCGCTTCCATCGGTGACAACCACCTTGGGGTTTTATTTTCCAATAAATCCTTGTATCTTATCCAAACATTAAACAGTGCTTTCCTGACAATATGATTTTTAAATGCTTTATGTGCTTTGACCTTATCATACCATAAATATGCATGCCATCCAAATACGTTGTTAAAACCTTCTAAATCCAAAATGTCTGTATTTTCAAGAAGTAGCCATTCTTTCAACCAGCAAAAAGCTGCTGATTCATAATAAAGTTTAAAGTCTGGCAGGGCAAATCCACCTCTTTCCTTTGCGTCAGTTAATATCTTAAATTTTATTCTGGGCTTCTTGCCCTGCCAGACAAATCTAGAAATATCTCTCTGCCACTTCTTGAAACAGTCCATCTTGTCCACGATTTGCAATGTCTGAAACAAAAACAACATTCTAGGCAATACATTCATTTTTATCGCAGCAATACGGCCCAGCAGTGAAAGCTTCAAATTTGACCAGATTTCTAAATCTTTTTTCACTTCCGTCCAACATTTTTCATAATTATCTTTAAATAAGTTCCCATTTTTGGCTGTCATATTAATCCCCAGATATTTCACTTTCTTAACCACAGTCAGACCTGTCTCATTCTGAAACCTCTCTCTTTCAATCGGTGTTAAATTTTTCTCTAAAACCTTAGTTTTTAACTTGTTCAGTTTAAATCCTGCCACTTGACCAAATTCTTGAATTAATTCTAAAACCCTTTTAGTGCTAGATTCTGGCTCCTGTAACGTCAATACTAAGTCATCTGCAAATGCTCTCAGTTTGTGCTGTTTGGCTCCGACCTGTATACCTTTAACCAACCGGTCCCTTCTAATCATATTCAGCAGAACCTCCAGGACCGATATAAAAAGCAGTGGGGAGATTGGGCACCCCTGTCGTGTCCCTTTTTCTATCTTAAATTCTTCTGTCACCACATTATTTACAATTAATTTAGCCTTTTGTTCACAGTATATTGCACCTATACCATTTTCAAAACCTTGGCCTACCCCCATCCCCTGTAGATTCTTCTTCAAAAAGCTCCAAGAGATATTGTCAAAAGCTTTCTCCGCATCCACAAATATCAGAACTGCTTTAGTGTTAATATTCACTTCTAGTTTTTCTAAAATGTCAATTATATTCCTCAAATTGTCAGACAAGTGTCTTCCCGGGAGAAAGCCCGCTTAGTCTTTATGGATCTCTTCCATCAATACTTTTTTCAATCTCTTGGCCAAGATGTCTGCAAAAATTTTGTAATCCACATTAAGTAACGATATAGGGCGGTAGTTCTTAAGCTGAGTCTTTTCAGTCTCTGTTTTAGGTATAAGTGTAATGTACGCCTCTTTCCACGACTCTGGTGCCCTTTTCCCTTCCATAATTTCATTGCAGACTTCCTTCAAAGGTTGCAATAGCCACTCTTTCAAAGATCTATAATATCTAGAAGTCAGCCCATCCGGTCCTGGAGATTTGCCCAATTGCATATTTTGAATGGCACCTTCCACTTCCTGTTCAGATATTTTATAGTTCAGCATTAATTTACTTTCTTGAGAGATTTTTTGTAATCCGTTTGTCTTCAAAAATCAGTCTATGTCCATTTCTTTCTGTGGCCCTTGCGTGTATAATTGTTTAAAGTACCTCTGGAAACAGTTTCTAATCTCAATTGGGTTATGTATATTCTTTCCTTCCACTTCTAAGTTTGTAATAGTATTTAATTTTTGTCTTTTTTTCATTTGCCAGGCCAACAATTTCCCACATTTATTAGCTGATTCAAATGTTTTTTGTCTCATTTGTTTAATTTTCCATTCTATTTCCTGATTCATCATTTTCATGTATTGTACTTGGTATAATTTTATTTCTCTCAGAATCTCCTGCGACTTTGGTTTTGCTCTCAATTTCTTCTCACTTTCTTTTATTTTCTCCAAAATTTTATCTTTCTTCTCATTCTGACTTCTCTTCTTTATTGCATTCTGTTGTATCAGAAACCCTCTCATGACCGCTTTACTTGCATCCCAGATTACTCTTTTTTCTACATTAGTGTTCATGTTTATTTCAAAATAGTCTCTCAACATTTTTTGGGCCTTTTTATATACTTCTTCATCTCTAAATAAGGTGTCATTCATCCTCCATCTGAAGGATCCGGTTGATATTTGTTTCATCTCCATCCTTACCGCATTATGGTCGGAGCAGGTTTTTGGGCAGATTTCTACTTTCTTTATCTTTGGTGCCATTCCTCTAGTTATCCATATTTGGTCAATTCTAGTCCATGTCATTTTGGCTTCAGAAAAGAAGGTTCCCTCTCTTCCCAAGGGGTTCTTTACTCTCCAGATATCCACTAAGTCTATATTGTCTGTCATCTCAAAAAATGTTTTCGGTAGTCTACCATCCTTGGTAACTACCTGTCTTTGTGCCTTATCCATGTTTGTAGATACTACTCCATTCATGTCCCCCATCAAAATCAATTTATATTCCAAATAGTCCAGTAAAGTCTCGTGCAACTTTTTAAAGAATTCAGATTCCCCCTCATTCGGTGCATAAATTCCTACTATCAGGAATTTCTCTCCTTGAACTTGAATTTCAATTGCCAAAAATCTTCCTTGGTCATCTTTAAAAATTAATTTTGGTAATAGTCTCTCCTTTGCATATATCACAACTCCTCTTTTTTTAACTTTGTCAGATGAGATAAAGTCTTGTCCCAATCTTTTATTAATCAGTAGTTTCCTGTGTAGCCTTGTTATATGTGTTTCTTGTAAACAAATCAAGTCCAATTGTTCCTTTTTTAGTAAATGAAAAACACTTTTTCTCTTTCGAGGGGAGTTCAAGCCATTACAATTCCAGCTTAACAGTTGCAGAGCCATGATGGGGTTACTTCACTTTACCTCCAACTGCACCAAGTGTCTGTTCTTGTTCTGTAGGTAGTGTCTCTTTCTCTGGGCCGTGCAATCCAAAAGATAAGTTTGCTATGTCTAGTATGCCTTTTGGCTCTTCTCCAGATTCCACTTCTTTCTGTAAGTCTTCTTCGTGATCTTTCAAGAACCTGTCCTTGTCGTTAAGTGATCTTATTTTTATCTTTCTTCCTTTGTATTTAAAGGATAGGCCTTGAGGAAATTCCCACCTGAAAAGAATTCTATTTCTTTTCAACAGGGCAACTAGGTCTCCGTAGTTCAACCTTAAGTCCAAAAGATGTTTTGGAATGTCCTTAAATATCACCACACTTGAGTCGTAGATTTCCAAAGTCTTTTGATAGTGCAAATTCAAAATTTTGTCTCTCTCTTCTTTTGTTCGAAGGGTAATCAGGCAGTCCCTCGCCTTATTCCTGCTTTGTCCTCTTCCAAGTCTAAATGCATTCACTATCTTGAATTCTTCCTTCCCCAAGTCCTGTTGCCAAAAGTCTGTAAATTCCTGTGTAAGAAAGTCAGCCAGGTTATCTTTCTCCCGTTCTGGTACAGCCCTGATTCTTAAATTTCTTTGTCTCTCTTTCAATTCAATCATAGACAATGTCAAATCGTGGTCCTCCAATTTCTTATATACTGGTGGTATCTTCTCTTGAATAGCAGTTGCAATATCTTTTGCTTCTTCAGCTATCTTTCGGGTCGAAGCAGATTCCTGTAATAATTTTTCGATAGACTCTGTATTGGTGTTCACCTTCTGTCCCAAATTATTAATACTTGTAGTGTTCAGATCAATTTTACCTGATGCTTCAGCTACTTGTTTATTAGTCTCAGCTACCTGCTTAGCTAAATTTTCCAAAGATTCATTAATTTTTCCAAGTGCATGTGCCAAAACGTCTTCGGACGACATAACTTTTGGTTTGACCTGTGGGAGTGCAGCCCCTGATGTTCCAGATGCTCCAGATGTTGAAGCCCTTCTTTGCTGCGCAGTATCTGTCCGATAGTGTCTGCCAGACCTAGTAGTTTTTTCCTGCGCCAGCTCTATCTTTCCTTTCCCATCTGCCATAACACTCTCATGAGAATTCAAGGTCGTTCCCACAGTTGAAAGTTTGTTTTAGAATGGAATTTTCCTCTAACCCAGTTGTTATTGTAACAATGTCCAGCCTCCACTAGGGGGACACAGTAACAGCCAAAGTTTGCAACTTTTAAGAACAAAGATGGTCTTTATAAGTCCCCCAATTCACTTAAAAACAACAGTTTCAATGCACTTGAACAGTTACTTTGAAGCCAGGAGAAGTCCAGAAACACTATATCTCTTCTGCAGGATTAGCTGTCAAAAATCCTCTGGTTACCGATAGGCTTTCCACTGAACGGCATTCCTTATCTAGGGGTAGTCCGTTCCCAGGTTTTAAGCAGCAGATTTAAGCTTCCTTTCCCCCTTTTCTTTGCAGGTAAATACAACTCAAACCTTCCCCCCTCCTCTCCTGCAATCCGGAGGGGAGACCACTTTCCAGATGTTAAGATTTAATCTTTTTTTCCGGACGTCTCTCTATGTTTCCGCTTTACAGTCTCTTTGCTTTGAACTATCTACAAGAAAGGAAGGCAGACTTCCTGGTTATACCTTCCCGCTTCGGTACCGAATTAGCTGTTTTTTCTCCTTTTAAATCCAATTTAATCCTACTCACGGGTAGTTGCTTTCGAAGTCCAATTATCCCAGGAAAAAGTCAGCGCTCGCCGATAACGGCTGTGCGGCTTCACTCCGCGGAAGAAGCAGTCGACTCTCAGCACCACCCCGCTCACCCCGTCCCGCTCCGGAGCCCTTAAAAAGGGTCCCTTCGCAACTTGGGGGGGCGCTAATGGTGCCCGCCGAGTCCCCACGTTCACAGGCTTCCCCCGCCTGTGATTTTTAAAGGGTCCCCGCTTTGCCGCAGCGGTAAAACCCGATCCCGCGGAGCTGGTCCCTCCGAGAATCAGAGGGAATCCGCCATTAGCGATGGCGCTGACCCGGAAGTCCCTTCCTGTTCCCCATCTCAGCCCCATCTCATGAGCATGAGCAGCAGTCTGGGGAAGGTTCCCTATAGAAAAAATGCCAATACATCAGATTTATTGTTTCCTTCAAGCACAATAGCAGGACAGAGAGAAATAGGGCAAAGGGAAACTCTGGATTCTTGAGATTCAAGCACTTTTAGCTCTGCTGAAGCCTTAGTGATTTAAACATCATTAGGATACATGGATATATAAAAATCATCATTAGGATATATGGTTATATATGGATATAGAAATCATAAAGGTAAAATTCTTCCAGGTGGTCTTGCCACATTTTGTTCTGTCTCCCGGACAGACAGGATGTTTGTGTGAGCTGCTCTTCACACTGTTGTTATTTTCTTTATTATGATTTGATTTGATGTACAGCAATAAAATTAGCAATGCTACATACTTCCACAACCTCACTTTTGTTTACTCTGCTGTTTGCATGCTCATATGAGCAGATATGAGTAGCTGAGATACAGGACTGTTGCTGAATGCTTCATGAGAGTCCTGTTACCGGAGGGAGAGGCCTCATAAGGATCATGGCATGTCAACCAAGACATCCCCAACACCAGGGGAAACGTGGCTAGCTTGGCTAGGTAAAATACAGCCTGCTCTTGGTGTCCCGGCAGCTCAAGGGGCAATGGCACAGTAGTGTTGGAGATAGAACCTGAAAGCAGTGGGACAGACAGATATTGTGACCAATAACAGGGACTCCAGCTCCTGTGTTCCCACCCCTTGCTGCCGGGCAAAGTCACAGTCCAGAAAATTGTTGGAAGCACCAGTCCAAAGGAGCACACAGCTGCACTTTGCGCCCATCAGGGAATTGTAGCACTGCTCTCAGAGTAAGGCCAGTGGGGGAGGAAGAGGTATCGAAGGATGAAGCCCTGTGTTCTGTCTTCTTCCCAGCCCTGTGAAGAAGAGCTTGACCTTTACCAGAGATAGAATTTGGCGTTTTCCTGCTGCTGATCCTCCTGGTCTGGCCTTCTCCTCTCCATGGCAACACAGAGTGTGCTGGAAGAGCTTTTGGCCGGACAACTGCAAGCAAAATGGCTCCCTCCTCCACAGTACAGACACAATATCTCACAATATTGTATTGGGTTTACTGCCTCTGACAGTACCAGCTGTGACTGGTTTGACAGCTATGACCATTCATGGACAGGGAAAGGCCACAGTAGTTCATGCATTGGCTACTTCAAGACTGGATTGCTGCAATGTGCTCTACGTGGGGCTTCCCTCGTGCTTGATCCAGACGCTGCAGTTAGTGCAAAATGCTGCAGCCCGATTAACAGGAGCAAGGCCTTGTCAGCATATAACACCCGTGCTCAGAGATCTGCACTGGTTGCCATTTTGCTATCGGGACAGGTTCAAGGTGTTACTATTAGTATATAAAGCCCTTAACAACTAAGGACCAGTTTATTTACGAGCTCACCTTACCTTACATGTGCTCAGTTGACTGTTTAGATTGGCAGAATTTGCACTACTACAGGTGTCACATAATACCCATTCTGCATTTGTAAGAATTCAATTGTTTTGTGTGGCAGCGCCTACACTTTGAAACTCCCTGCCTATTGAGATCAAGCAGGCACTTTCAATGCACTCTTTTTGGCGCCTGCTAAAAACATTCCTTTTTAAACAATCCTACCCAGATGCTTAGAAAGTTTAGGTAATTTTAATGTGTTTTAGTGTTTTAATTTTTGTATGTTTTAAAGTAGGGTTGTATTTTTTTGTTTTACTGTTATTATCTTTTGTGAACCACTTTGAGGTATTTTTTTACAACTGAGTGGTGTATATATTGTATGAAATAAATAAATTCCACACACTGATACTGGAATAATTTCACAGCGAAAGACACAGGAAGTTTAAATATAGGGCTAAATATAGTTGTAATTTCCAGTACATACAGAGAAAGTATAGAGTGGCCTATAAAAAGTGGAGGCAGTGGTAGTGGTAGCTCAGAAGAATTCTGGTAAGGAAAAGGCATGTCACCAGATGCTGAAAGATATGGTTCTGCAAATACAAAATTGTTCAGCATTGGTTCTGAATGCCAAGTGCTCCTTTCACCATTGACTTTCCTGCAGTACTTAATGAGTGCCATAGATAAACAGATAAAAAATCAATTGCTTGATTTGGTAACGTTTCAAGCACTTAAAAGATTTCAAGCAGACACCAGACTGCTTATGAAAAGCATGCCTTTGTGAGGCATCATTCATAATGATGGTCAAGCAAAAGTTGGTTGCCCCACCCACTTGATATTAAAAAGGTGGGGGTGGGAGGAGGAATAGGACTGCCTGAAAACTAGTTTCCATAATTTATATTATGAACATTTCCACTAGGGAGCTGCTATCTCATTTGTACTTACAGATACATTTAAGAAAATGGATCCTCCAACTCCTCTCTCCTGGACAATTGACAGGTCTTGGATCAGATGAGTCGCAATTCTCCTGTCTTCAATTAAAATACACCTTTGGGTTTATTATCACACAATTGCTCCCTGGGAAATTTATAACTCCTCTTTTCTGTTGTATACCCCTCATGTCCATCCCCTTGGGCTTTTATTCCCTTCTGCCCATGTGACTATTACCATCCCCATCTATCAATATGTGCCTCTTGATTTTCTGGAGGTGATCCTAGGGCTGCCAAATTGTGTGCCGTATGCAGCCATGTGTCTGGAAACTGGCCAAGGGCTTTTGGAAAACAAAGCATGACTCATCACTATAAAATTCTGGCTCCGCCTATATTTCAAGTCCAACCCAACTTCTTTAACTTTCTATATGCTGGCGGAATCCCACCACTCCAAATGGTTAGCTCACATTGAGAGCAAAATCAGAACCTGTGGCCTATCACTCAAGTCACTGCTGATGCTCCCACAATTGGAAGCATTCCAGACAATCAAGCATAGAATTCTAGAGATTGAATTCCAAACCACTAGCAGTGCAGCCAAAAAGCCCTGTTCCCCATTGGGGTTGGGAATTCCACCTTCGTTTGGCCAGGATACTCCATATTTAAATCACCTTTAGGATCCCCATCTACGCAGAGCTCTTTACCTTGCAAGATTCAATGTTTTGCCCTCTGCAGTTTTGCAAGGTAGGTCTTGTGCTCTTGTGACACAAAACAGGTTGAATCCCTCACACGTTCATGTGCATAAAATCCCAACAGTGGCCAGAGTAGAGGACACAAACACACAAAAAAAAGCAAAGGGAAAAAGAAGAAAGAGAAGATAAAAAGAGAAAAATTAAAAGGACTTATGATTCTCCGTCTGTCAGTTACATATAAAAAGATTATTCAAAGTATTCACTCCAGGATAACATCCAACTGTTCCTTCTTCTGCTAAGTGATATTTGGGAAACTACCGTATTTTTCGCTCTATAGGACGCACCAGACAATGACGCACCTAGGTGTTTTTTTTGGGGGGGGGGGTGGAAACAAGAAAAAAAAAAATCTGAATCCCAGAAGCCAGAACAGCAAGAGGGATCTGGCTTCTGGGATAGCCCCTTGCTGTTCTGGCTTCTGGGATAGCCACTGATGCCTCTCCCGGGCAGCGGGATGAAGGCTCCCCCTGCCTGGAAGAGGCTGCGCGCAGGTAAGCTGCCCTCTGTACCTTCCCCCATCTCCAGCAAGAACTGTGCGCTCTTTAAAGGGAGCGCGGTTCTTGGGGGCTTTTCTGGGAGGTGGGGGAAGGGACAGAGCCCCCCACTTCCCACAAGAGCTGCGTGAAGCCTCCCAGGGCAGCAGAAAGCTTTCGTCTCGCTGCCCTACGGAGGCTTCGCAGGGGCTATCCAAAAGCCAGAATAGCTAGAGGGAGCGCTGCACAGCGCTCCCTCTAGCTGTTCTAGCTTCGTGCGAAGCCTCCGCAGGGCATGGGGAGCCTTCATCCCTGTGTCCTGCGGAAGCTTCTGGGATACCCCGCAAAGCCTCCGCAGGGCAGCGGGATGTGCAGCAAAGCCCGAAGCTTGAACAGCGAGACAGAGCGCTGCGCAGCGAGACAGAGCGCTGTGCAGCGCTCCGTCTCGCTCTTCTGGCTTCTGGGGCAGCCCATGAAGCCTCCGCAGGGCAGTGGGATGAAGGCACCCCACTGCCCTGTGGAGGCTTTGCGCATTTAAGCCCGAAGCTAGAACAGCGAGACGGAGCGCTGCGCAGCGCTCTCTCTCCCTGTTCTGGCTTCTGGCTTAGCCGCGCAGCCTGCATTCGCTCCATAAGACGCACACACATTTTCCCTTACTTTTTAGGAGGGAAAAAGTGCGTCTTCTAGAGCGAAAAATACGGTAGTTGAAAAGTTTCTCTACTCCCAAAGACGGTAATAAAATGATATACTCAGATATTGATTGATTTTGTATTTGTAACAATCCTAGAAAGTAACAATAATTGTTACAGATATGTGATGTAACAATCACACATCCAGCAACGGAGGAGTGAAATGCTAACATCCTCCCCCTTTTCAGGTAACCGTTTCTGCATTTGCTAACGCAGCCATACACAATCAAGCATACAGTTGTCGTACACATAACAGACTCCTGCAGTGCTCCCCCCCCCAACCTGTGGTACCACTTGCAACTGGTCTGGCCTTGTGCCTGACCATCTTGCCCTTCATGGCCTTTAGCCATGCCTCAGCATCCTTTGAGGACACACTCTGTACCTCTTGGAAGCTTTTAGGTTCGGTTCAAAAATCTGTTCTGAGCTACTAACAACAGCTATATTTGCAATAGCTGTTTTGGCAAACTCCTGAGCAAACCTCTTAGGTTGTTTGGCCTATGTGGCCCTTTCACTTCTGTATATGATACGCAAGTCTTCCAGACTGGGCATCTCCTCTTTAGGAGAATAGTGACCTATTGTGAACTGTGGTTCCTCCAATTCTCGCTCAGACTGTTCAGATGGTCTGAGAGATGCTTGTGCACTTTTGGGACACGGGTGGCGCTGTGGTCTAAACCACTGAGCCTAGGGCTTGCCAATCAGAAGGTCGGCGGTTCGAATCCCTATGACGGGGTGAGCTCCCGTTGTTCAGTCCCAGCTCCTGCCAACCTAGCAGTTTGAAAGCACGTCAAAGTTCAAGTAGATAAATAGGTACCGCTCCGACGGGAAGGTAAACGGCGTTTCCATGCACTGCTCTGGTTTCGTCAGAAGCGGCTTAGTCATGCTGGCCACATGACCCGGAAAAACTGTCTGCGGACAAACGTTGGCTCCCTCGGCCAGTAAAGCGAGATGAGCGCTGCAACCCCTGAGTCGTTACCACGTTGCTGCATTTGCTAACACAATCAAACATACAGTTGTCATACCCATAACAGACTCCTGTAGTTCTTTTCCCGTATGTGGGACCACTTGCAACTGGTCTGGCCTTGTGCCTGGCCATCTTGCGCTTCTGCTCAGTCAGTTTTATAGACCCAACGACTATCAAGAAGCTTCATACCTGGGTTTATCGGGACTAGTTCCCAAGTCTTGTTCCTTTCTAAGGAATCAAGTTCAGCCTTCCTGGCCTTTAGCCATGGCTCAGCATCCTTTAAGGACACACTCTGTACCTCTTGGAAGCTTTTATGTTCAAAACTTGTTCTGAGTCGCTAGCAACAGCTATATTTGCAGTAGCTGTTTTAGCAAACTCCTGAGCATACCTGGTGGGTGGCTTACCCTTAGTAGCTCTTTCAGATCTGCGTATGAGACGCAAGTCTTCCAGACTAGGCTTTTCCTCTTTAGGAGAATAGTGACCTATTGTGAACAGTGGTTCCTCCAATTCTCAATCAGACTGTTCAGATGGTCTGAAAGATGCTTGTGCGCTTTTGTAGTCCACTGTATCAGTATAACTCACATCTGCGCTATCACTGTCACTGTCATCATCAGATTCAGTATCTGAACCGGCAGAAATGGGATAGCTTTGGAAAATGCCCACATTATCTCCCCATTTTGCATTGTACTCAACACTTCTGGTTAGTCTTACCACCTTGGTATCAGATATTAGTACTCTATACAACCCTTTTCATACCCTGGGAAAATACCATGCAGCCATGTTTGCTGAGCTTGTTGCTCTGTGGTGTCTGAAACCACATATCAGAACCAAAAATTCTAACCAACCACCTGTCTCCTTGATCCTTGCCCATCCTGGCTAATAAAAGCGAGCCGGGAAGGGCTGGGCGATGGGCTCTGCGGGGTGGTGAATGCTTCCCTCTGTGAGGGAGCCTTCCCAGACCCGCTGAAAGAGGCGGTCATTAAACCACTTCTTAAAAAAACATCTTTAGACCCGGTCAATATGGCCAACTATCGCCCAGTTTCAAATCTTCCATTCTTGGGCGAGGTGACTGAGCGGGTGGTTGCTGAACAACTCCAAGCACGCCTGGAGGATGCGGACCATTTGGATCCCTTCCAATCAGAATTCAGGCCTCACCATGGGACTGAAACTGCCTTGGTTGCACTGGTTGATGATCTCTGGCGGGCTAGGGACAAAGGTGAGAGCTGTTTCCTAGTTCTGGTGGATCTCTCAGCGGCCTTTGACACCATCGACCATAACATCCTTTTGGACCATCTAGAGGGGCTGGGAACTGGGGGCACTGTTATACGGTGGTTCCGCTCCTTTCTTCTGGGCCGTGTTCAGAAAGTGGTGGTGGGGATGAGTGTTCAGACCCCTGGGCTCTCACTTGTGGGGTGCCTCAGGGTTCCGTCCTCTCCCCCATGCTTTTTAATATCTATATGAAGACACTGGGAGAGATCATCAGGGGGTTTGGGCTGGGTGTTCATCAGTGTGCAGATGACACCCAGCTCTACCTCTCTTTTAAATCAGAACCAGTGAAGGCGGTGAAGGTCCTGTGTGAGTGCCTGGAGGCGGTTGGAGGATGGATGGCGGCTAACAGATTGAGGTTGAATCCTGACAAGACAGAAGTACTGTTTTTGGGGGACAGGGGGTGGGCGGGGGTGGGGGAATCCCTGGTCCTGAATGGGGTAACTGTGCCCCTGAAGGACCAGGTGTGCAGCCTGGGAGTCATTTTGGACTCACAGCTGTCCATGGAGGCGCAGGTTAATTCTGTGTCCAGGGCAGCTGTCTACCAGCTCCACCTGGTACGCAGGCTAAGACCCTACCTGCCCGCAGACTGTCTCACCAGAGTGGTGCATGCTCTAGTTATCTCCCACTTGGACTACTGCAATACGCTCTACGTGGGGCTACCTTTGAAGGTGACCCAGAAACTACAATTAATCCAGAACGTGGAAGCTAGACTGGTGACTGGGAGTGGCCGCCGGGACCACATAACACCGGTCCTGAGAGATCTGCATTGGCTCCCCAATATGTTTCAGAGCACAATTCAAAGTGTTGGTGCTGACCAAATTGCAGAGATGCAGCATTTTGCCTTCTGTGTGAGAGAAGAGAGAGTGATACAGTCCAGAGACAGCTTCTTCTATCTATAAGCGTTTATTTACAGCAGTAAATCACCATCAGAACTTTCAGACATTTCCTCTCCGTTCAGTCTAAAACTGAAACCAACTCACAGAACAAAGACTGTGACGATAGCATAGCGTCGCGTAGACGCTCCCCCCGATACAGAACACCAAGAAGGTTAACCCTATAACCACCATACTCCACAATAACTATTGTTGTTGTTGTTGTTGTTGTTGTTGTTGTTGTTATTATATCAGGTGCTTGAGAAAAGGCTTCTTCTGGTACAATTTCTCATAGGGTGTGCTGTTTACAGCTGAGGAGTATCTCCTGCTAGAAACATACAGAAAACAATTCAGTCCTTCAGCCCAAAATGAATTTGGCAAATTTGCATCATGCAACTATGATTTCATGCCCTGTAGCAAGATCTGGTTCACCCCTTCACACAAACCATTCTGCCATGGTGATCTTGGGGTAACAACATCATGCTGAATGCCTTAGTCAGGAAACTCTCAAAACCTGTTGAACAAAAGACTCCTCCCCGATCTTGGAAAAGAGAATCAATTTGCACATTATGAACACTTTTCAACCATGCACAAAATTCCTTAAACTTGGTTAGGGCTTGATCCTTTTGTTGCAGCATATACACCCAAGTAAATCTGGAAAAAGAATCAACCAAAACCAGAAAATACTTAGCATTGCTTCTAGAGGGAGATAGAGGACCAACTAAATCAGTGTGCACCTGCTGATAAGGTTTTATAGCTTTCCCCACAGACAATTTCCCTCTGGGAGCTATCTCAACCTTTGTTTCTGCACATGACTTGCACTTCATGTGATCCTTATTTTCAGACATAACACAACATGTTTCATTTTTCACCACATCACCACCACCACCATATGATAGTAAATACAATCCATTTACATTATAGCCGTACAATATGTTCTCATTGTTCTTGCTAATGATGCACTTCTCTTTACTGAAGGCAACAGTAAAGTCTTGCGAAGTAAGCTGGGAAATGCTGAGTAGATTATCAGCCAAACCAGGAACAAAAAGTACCTTTTGCACAGTTGTCCCGATGCTCTGAAGGTTAATAGTACCAACACCTTCACTCTGCAAGCGATGACCATCTGCCTGAAGTACAGTCCCTTGTTGCGCCTTAAAGGTGACAAACAGGTGTCGGTCACAGCATAGGTGTCTTGATGCCTCAAAATCTATTATGAACACATTCTGGGCTTTTGGGTTGGTGCTTTGCATGATCAAAGCCTTTGCCTGGGTAGAACTGGGCTGGGCTTGACCCTTGCCTTTGGCCCCTCTGTCCTTGAAGCTCTTGGTAGCTTCCTTGGCTTTTGGGCGCTTTCTACAATCCTTTTGCAGATGCCCCTTCTCACCGCAATTGTAGCACTGCTGTGCTTTCAAAGCTGTGGCACTTTCTGCACTCTGTGCCACCGACTGGGGTGCTTTAGAAGCAACAGCCTCCCCCTGATCATTAGCAATAGCCTTACTGCGGTCAGACTCATTGAGCAGGACAGAGCAAACACATGAAACAGATAAATCAGCAGTTGGCAGAACAGCCAACTGAGATGTGACAGCTGAGTAACTGTCGTCCAGGGAATTCAAGATCATAAAGCAAAATAAAGACTCTGGAAGTGCGACTTCCCTCTGCACCATCTGCTCCCTTAGGTACTTCATCTGTGTCAGATGCCTTTGGAGCTCTCCCCCAGGCTGTAATGCCATCTTGGACAGCCTCTGGAAATGAAGCAACGCTGATCCCGCAGCTACTCTCAGATGTGCCTCTCAAAGAGCAATTGACACATCTTGAGCTGACCTCTTCACCTGAAGATGGATCAGCTGCTGATCACGTACAGCCAGTGTGAGCGTAGCTCTAGCCTGTTGATCTGCCTTCCTCCACCTTTGGGAGGGCTGGGCTGGCAGACACCTGTGTGCCAAAGGTCAACCGTGTGCCAAACACCCTGTTACAGCAGCAAAGCCTCAACCTTGAGATTCCAGGTAGCATAATTATCCTTCGTTAAAAGAGGACATGAGGAAATTCCCAATCCTTGTAATAGATCCCTCTCTGGCTCTTTTACTTCAGCCGGGGAAATTCCACAGCAAACAGTCATAAATCTTGCAAGCGGCTTACCAAGCTCCACTCGCTGAACTGAGAGGTTACATACCTCATTAAATCACTGAGACAGGACTCAGGACACTCTGCAGCACACTCCAGACTCGGAACCGATACGCTGCTCCACTCTGGGCTTTGGTACTGATGCCGCAGCTCCACTCTGGCACCCATAACCATGTTGGTTTCTATTTCCCTCACTGTGCAGCAAAATGCTTGTCACAAGACAATTGTTTACATTCCACAGTCAGAGTTACTGTTGGATTCCCACGGGAATGGGAGACTGGATGTGACGTACACTGGTTTCCTGTTTTTCACTGTTCTCTTGGTGTTCTTTGTTTCCGAGATGAGGTTGCTTCTCTGCTCTCACAGAGGCAAGATGCATGTTTGTATGCTCTCAGCATAGAGTGGAAATAAAGTTAAGAATGTGGCACATACTGCTTATCCTTCTGCTGTGTGGACTACTCTGCTTGGGCTCAAGATAAGACAAGCCTGTATCAGCTTCAGATGGGCCGAAGCTGGTCAAAATCTCACAAACCATTGTCAGAACACGCCTGGGGGGCACACGCAGCCCCGGAATGAGACAGACCTCTCTGGGCATCTTCCTGATGAAGTGCAGCCCGGGACGTTTACAAATCAGTCCTGGTGTGCACCAGCGACACATATCTAAAGACATATCTAAAGACGTGCACACTCTATCAGCAGAGTATAGCAGAAACGATCGTGGAGCGTGAGTGTAGCATTGTAACTGATTTATTAAGCAATATATACAGGACAAAGCAACCATGGCATCCTCTCTCTTCTCTGAGAGAAAAAAAGAAACAGTACAAAAGTACAGTACAGCGGAAGAGATAAGACTGACTTCCGTTCTCAGACTTTCCAAGCCTAGAAAGTAAACACAGACATGTGATGTAACAATCACACATCCAGCAACAAAGGAGCGAAATGCTAACAAGAGTGTCAAAGAAGAACTAATCTCCAGGAAGAAATTTTATGCTGCCAAGGATTTGGGGAAACACAGCAATATTTTGCAACGTAATCCAAACCACAATCAACTCATGGAACATGCCTATTATGTTCAATGGGGCTTACTCACAAATAAGTGGGACCAGGATTGCAGCCTTGAAGTTAGAAGAGCAACAGTTGGGATGGAGGAGAGTGAGAGTCATAGACAGAGAAAATGCCACCCCATCCACCCTCAAGCTTGACTTGAGCAGCAGGAAATCATCAGAAGAGTTTTGTGCTTATAAAATGCTTCCTTTGCGACTTCTGGAGGTGGCGCCAGCGGTTAATGGCGGATTTCCTCGATCGGAGGAAATCTCACCACGAAAAATAGGGTCGGATCCCGCTTCGGCGCAGCGGGGGACCCCTGAAAATCACAGGCGGGGGAAGCCTGTGAACCTGGGACCCAGCGGGCACATTTGGCGCCCCCCCAACCCGGTAAAAAGCCCGGCAACGGGCTCGGAATCGGAGCGGGGGAAGGAGCGCTGTGCTGTGGGCTGTCTGCTTCTTTCGTGGAGTGAAGCCGCAAGCTGTAACCGGAGAGCGCTGCCTTTTTTCCTTGGAATTTCGACTTGAAAATCAACGATCCGTGAGTAGGATTTAACGTAATTGGAACTGTACAAATTGTGAATTTGGCCGAAAGCGGAGAGGCATAAAAAGGAAGTCTGCCTCTTCCTATTGTAGATACAACAAAGCATTGAACTTGAAAGCGGAAGCTTAGGAAAAGACGTCTTAACGGACTTTAACCCAATCATCTAACCTGGATTTCCCCCCCCCTTAAATCGAGGGAAAAGGGGGGAGAACTGTGGATGCTATTTCTTTATAAAGAAGTGGAAAATAAAGGGATTAAACCATCGCTCAATTCCTTGGGAACGGATTCCCAAAGGCAATTTAAAAACGGATGAGAGGTACTGTCTTGAAATATACTTTGACAGTTAGTCCTGCACAGGAAATACAATTTGGACATAATATGTGGATATACATCTCCTGGTCTTAAAGTAACTGTTTTAGATAGATTGTTATCTTCCTGATAAACTGGGGGGACTTAAAAAAGGAAGTAAAGTATCTAAGAACTTTTTTGACTGTTACAGTGTCCCCCTAGTGGAACTTGGAATTGTTACAATTAGTTATAACTGAAACTGTAGCTGGCTTGAGGAATTTCCACACAGCTCTGTTGGAAATTTCCACTGTTTGAATTTAACTGTGTGACCGACCTTGAGCTCTATCTAAAGGAATGGCAGATGGTAAAGAGAAAACAGAAGCGTTACAGGCTACAAGGTCAGGCAGAGTTTATCGAACAGAAGAAGGATTACAAAGGAGATTTTCGACCTCTGGCGCCTCTGGAATCCCAACAACAGCCCCATCGGCACAACCAAAAGTAAAAGGTATGGCAAGTGATGATTCCTTTGCTCAAGTTTTGGCTAAAGTTAATGAATCTTTAACTAGAATAAGTCAAC
Source organism: Podarcis pityusensis (assembly GCF_964106645.2). NCBI lineage: Eukaryota > Metazoa > Chordata > Lepidosauria > Squamata > Lacertidae > Podarcis > Podarcis pityusensis. Next base: position 24,391,787 of record NC_138045.1, read on the forward strand.
AAGTAGCAGAGGCATCTGACAAGATTGACCAAAACACAATAAGTATTAACCAGAATACAGCAAGTATGAATAATTTGGGCCAGAAAGTAAACACTAATACAGAGACCATTCAAAAATTACTAGAGGAATCGGCTTCAGTGCGCCAGATTGCCGAGGAGGCAAAAGAAATTGCTACAACTTCTGCCACAGAGGTTCAAGAGGTTCAAGAGACAATACCATCACTACACAAACAATTGGAAGAGCATAAATTGACCCTGTCTATGATTGAATTGAAAGAAAAACAAGTGAATCTACAGGTTAGATCAGTACCTGAAGTGGAAAAGGACAATCTAGCTGAATTTCTCATGCAGGAATTTTCTGACTTTTGGGATCCAGAATTGGTAAAAGACAGTTTTAAAATAGTAAATGCTTTTAGACTTGGGAAAAGAGGAGAGAAGAAGGTGAGAGACTGTTTGATTACTCTACGAACAAAAGAAGAGAGGGATAAGATTCTGGGTTTGCATTTCCAGAAGACACTGGAAATTCATCAGACAAGAGTTGAAATATTTAAAGACATTCCGAAACACCTTCTGGATCTTAGATCAAATTATAAAGATTTGGTTACTCTGCTGAGAAATAACAGTATTAACTTCAGGTGGGAATTTCCTCAAGGCCTATCTTTTAGCTACAAAGGAAAGAAGAGGAAAATAAGATCGGAAGACGACAAAGACAAATTTTGGAAAGATCACGGAGAAGACCTACAAAAAGGACTACCTCCGGAATTAAAAGACCGTTCGAAAAAAGGGATACCACCGACAGAAGAGGAACAGGCACTAGGTGCAGTAGGAGGAGTATTAAAACAATAACATCATGGCTCTGCAACTACTAACTTGGAACTGTCACGGTCTAAATTCCTCTCAGAAAAGGAAATCAGTATTTCATATATTAAAAAAGGAACAATTGGACTTAATTTGTTTACAAGAAACACATATAACAAGATTACACAGGAAATTGTTGATAAATAAAAGACTTGGTCAAGAGTTTATTTCATCGGATAAAGTCAAAAAAAGAGGGGTTGTGATTTATGCAAAGGACAGATTATCACCGAAATTTGTATTTAAAGATGACCAAGGAAGATTTGTGGCAATTGAAATTCAAACACAAGGAGAAAAATTTTTGATAGTGGGAATCTACGCACCAAATGACGGGAAATCTGAATTTTTTAAGAAGTTGCACGAGATCCTGATGGACCATATGGATTATAACATGATTTTGATGGGAGATATGAATGGAGTGGTATCCACATATATGGACAAGGCACAAAGACAGGTAGTCACCAAGGATGGTAGACTACCGAAAACTTTTTTTGACATGACAGACAACTTGGACTTAGTTGACATTTGGAGAATAAGAAATCCCATGGCTAAAGAGGGAACCTTTTTCTCTGAAGCCAAAATGACATGGACAAGAATTGACCAAATTTGGATTACTAGAGGAATGGCACCAAAGACAAGAAAGGTGGAAATCTGCCCGAAAACTTGCTCCGACCATAATGCTGTTAAGATGGAAATGAGACTAACACCAACTGGCTCCTTCAGATGGACGATGAATGACACCTTATTTAGAGATGATGAACTACTTAAGAAGGCCCAAAAAACTCTGAGAGATTACTTTGAGATAAATCTCAGTACTAACGTGGAGAAAAGAGTAATCTGGGACGCTAGTAAAGCGGTTATGAGAGGGTTCTTAATACAACAAAATGCAATAAAGAAAAGAACTCAAAATGAGAAGAAGGATAAGATAATGCATAAAATAAAGGAATGTGAGAAAATATTGAGAGTAAACCCCAAATCTCAAGAGATTCTGAGAGAGTTAAAGTTATACCAAGTACAATATTTGAAAATGATGAATCAGGAAATAGAATGGAAAATTAAACAAATGAGGCAAAAGACTTTTGAGTCGGCCAATAAATGTGGTAAACTGTTGGCATGGCAAATGAAAAAGAGACAAAAATTAAACACAATTACGAATTTAGAAGTGGAAGGAAGAAACATACAGAACCCGGTAGAGATCAGAAGCTGTTTCCAGAGGTATTTTAAACGATTATATACTCAAGGGCCACTGAAAGAAACAGAATTAGACCAGTTTTTGAAAACAAATGGATTACAAAAGATATCTCAAGAAAACAAATTAATTTTGAATCATAGAATAACTGAACAGGAAATAGAAGGTGCCATTCAAAACATGCAACTGGGTAAATCTCCAGGACCAGACGGCTTGACCTCTAGATACTACAGATCTTTAAAAGAATGGTTAATTCAACCATTGAAAGAGGTCTGCAATGAAATAATGGAGGGAAAAAGAGCACCAGAGTCGTGGAAAGAAGCACATATTACACTTGTACCAAAAACAGAGACTGAAAAGACACAGCTCAAGAACTACCGCCCTATATCGTTACTGAATGTGGATTACAAAATTTTTGCAGATATTTTGGCTAAGAGATTTAAAAAAGTGTTGATGGAAGAGATTCATAAAGACCAAGTGGGCTTTCTCCCAGGAAGACATTTGTCTGACAATTTGAGGAATATAATTGATATTTTGGAAAAATTAGAAGTGAATATAAATACTAAAGCAGTTTTGATATTTGTAGATGCGGAGAAAGCCTTTGACAATATTTCTTGGAATTTTATGAAGAAGAATCTACAGGGTATGGGGGTAGGCCAAGGTTTTGAGAATGGTATAGGTGCAATTTATTCAGAACAAAAGGCTAAATTAATTGTAAATAATGTTGTGACGGAAGAACTTAAAATTGAAAAAGGGACACGACAAGGTTGCCCAATTTCCCCACTTCTTTTTATTTCGGTCCTGGAGGTTCTGCTGAATATGATTAGAAGGGACCAGATGGTTAAAGGTATACAGGTCGGAACTAAACAGTACAAATTGAGAGCATTTGCAGACGACTTAGTATTGACGTTACAGGAGCCAGAATCTAGTACTAAAAGGGTTTTAGAACTGATTCAAGAATTTGGTCAAGTGGCAGGATTTAAATTGAACAAGTCAAAAACCAAGGTTTTAGAGAAAAATTTAACACCGTTTGAAAGAGAGAGGTTTCAGAATGAGACAGGTTTAACAGTGGTTAAGAAAATTAAATACCTTGGGATTAATATGACAGCAAAAAATGGGAATTTATTTAAAGATAATTATGAAAAATGTTGGTCTGAAGTGAAAAAAGATTTAGAAATCTGGTCAAATTTGAAGCTTTCACTGCTGGGCCGTATTGCTGCGATAAAAATGAATGTATTGCCTAGAATGTTGTTTTTGTTTCAAACTTTGCAGATTGTCGACAAAATGGATTGTTTCAAGAGGTGGCAGAAAGATATCTCTAAATTTGTCTGGCAGGGCAAGAAGCCCAGAATAAAATTTAAAATTCTAACGGATGCAAAGGAAAGAGGCGGATTTGCCCTGCCAGACCTCAAACTTTACTATGAATCAGCAGCTTTTTGCTGGTTGAAAGAATGGCTACTTCTTGAAAACACTGACATTTTGGACTTGGAAGGTTTTAACAATGTATTTGGATGGCATGCATATTTGTGGTATGATAAGGTCAAAGCACATAAAGCATTTAGAAACCACATTGTCAGGAAAGCGCTATTTAATGTTTGGATAAGATATAAGGATTTGCTAGAAAATAAAACCCCAAGGTGGCTGTCACCAATGGAAGCAAAAGCCTTGAGAAAAGTCAATATGGAGGTCAAATGGCCGAAATATTGGGAAATTTTGGAACAAGATGGAGATAGACTGAAATTGCAGAGTTTTGAAAATTTAAAAAACAAAGTGCGAGACTGGCTTCATTATTTTCAGATAATGGAGGCATTTAAATTGGACAAGAAAATTGGCTTCCAGGTGGAAAGATCAAAATTAGAAACAGAACTGTTAGAACCCAAAACTAAGAATTTGTCAAGAATGTATAACTTGCTGCTGAAATGGAATACTCAGGATGAAACGGTAAAATCGGCTATGATTAAATGGGCACAAGATGTTGGACATAACATTATGTTTGCTGACTGGGAACAGTTGTGGACCACAGGTATGAAATTTACGGCATGTAATGCCTTAAGAGAGAATATTATGAAAATGATATACAGGTGGTACATAACCCCAGTCAAGCTTGCAAAAATCTATCATTTGCCCGATAACAAATGTTGGAAATGTAAAGAAATTGAAGGTACATTTTTTCACCTTTGGTGGACGTGCCCAAGGATTAAGGCTTTCTGGGAAATGATATATAATGAATTAAAAAAGGTATTTAAATATACCTTCCCTAAGAAACCAGAGGCCTTTCTCCTGGGCATAGTCGGCCAAATGGTGTTAAAAAAGGATAGAACTTTCTTTACGTATGCAACAACAGCAGCAAGAATACTTATCGTAAAGTATTGGAAGACACAAGAACTTCCCACGCTGGAGGAATGGCAGATGAAACTGATGGACTATATGGAACTGGCGGAAATGACTGGTAGAATCCGTGACCAGGGAGAAGAGTTGGTGGAGGAAGAGTGGAAGAAATTCAAAGATTATCTTCAGAAACATTGCAAAATTAAAGAATGTTAGAGTGATGTTGGACTGAAAATAAGTGGCTTCCAGCTGTACAGGCTAAAGTTAATGATAGATTAAGATTAAAGATTAGGATTAAAGATGTTTAAGGAAATGGAAATTAGGTAATTAAGAGGTAAAATTTCAATGTTATATTACATTAAGATTAAAGATTAGGTTTAAAGAAGTTGAAGATATATATTATATTAAAATTTAAAGATTGGGATTAAAAAAGTGGAAAAGAAATTGCTGGACAAACAATTTGGATTGGAATACAAAAGAGGGAGGTATGAGGAAGTCCAGAAAATAAGTAAATTCAAAAACGGAAATGGAAAAGAGATATTGTTTTTAATTGCTATGTTCCTTTTTATTGTTGATTCTTGCTTTTCGTGTTTTTATTATTATTTTCTTCTTTTTTTTTTCCTCTGGGATTTGCATTGTGTATTTGTGTATCTTTTTTATGTTTTTCTTCTTTTTTGTTGTTTAACTTTTGATTGAAACCTTAATAAAAATTATTTTTTTAAAAAAAATAAAATATAAAATGCTTCCTTTGAGGAGCTGTTTCTTTGCCCTGGGCCTGGGGCATTCCATAACCGGGGGGGGAGCATGGAGGAAAAGGAAAAAACATTGGTGTAACATTGAAACAGAGTTCACAAGGGATGAAAAGTACTGGTTGGGAACTATCAGCCACTACAGTATAGTTGTATAATAATAATATAATAATAATAATAATTTATTATTTATACCCCGCCCATCTGGCTGGGCTTCCCCAGCCACTCTGGGCGGCTTCCCAAAAATATTAAAATACTATAATACATCAAACATTAAAAGCTTCCCTAAACAGGGCTGCCTTCAGATGTCTTATAAAAGACTCTCACCAGCAAGTCACACACACAAACAAAACATGTCCCACTTCCTCCGGAAAACTAAAACGGAAGATGGGGGTTACTCTTTTCAGGAAATGGAGCAGTGATCAAACAGTCTTAATACTTAACCCACAAATTGCCTTGTGGATTGGTTTTTATTATTATAGAGATTGTGAAATGCAACTGTCAGTCAAATAAAATGAACAATTTTTGTTTGTTTAAAACACATCATGCTCAACATTCTCTAATTGTGTTTCCGTATAGTTAGACATTTCAAGTATTATAAAGAAATCAGGGGGAGGGGGAAATAACCTAGATCAATAACTTTAGTACAGTTCAAAATGAAATGTCCTGCAGGTCAATCAAAAATGTCAAGAAAAAATAGCTTTACTTTCTTTATTATTATTTTTTTCCTCCTTTAAAAATACACTTATCTGTACAAGAAAGTACTACAAGTAAACACTGGAAATCATATTATCCCCTTTATTAAATCAAAACATTATTTATTGGCATACCTGGGGTTAATACTAGATGTCACTTTTATTTTATTTCTCTAGGTAATTTTTTTGACAACTATTAAGATAACAAAATACTTAAAAACAAATAAAAATGGGGAGGGAGAAGCAACACACACCAACCCTGGAATTAAAAAATAGTTACTACTATTTTATATGACTTAATGTTCCACAGTTTTTGTTAAAGGTACTAATAATAGCAGTTTCATTTTAATATTAAAAATAACAGTATTTATTTCTGAAATAGACAAAAGGTATTTTGTTTTTATTTTTTATTTTTTTAGACAAAGCTTGGAGGTCTTAGATACACAGATGCAACCAGAAAATGGAAAATGTGGAAAGCAAACCAGAATTGCTAAAAAAATTAAACACATCATTTTTTATATTATCCCTTTAGATTTCTAGTAATTATACAGCCGTCACTACAAAAATTTGCCCGCTGATAACCAGCTTGACAGTAAACAGTAACCATCCTGATAAGAATTCACACAATTAATTATAATAACATACTATAGTTCAGTTTTTCTTTTTCTTTTTTTAAAAAATGCAATATAATCAAAAAGAAAGCAAAGGTACAAGAAATTAGTAGTAAAATATTTAATAAATTTACATATTTAAGAATTTTTAAATACTGTTTTTTATAATTTCCCATTTTTTTTTTTTAAATTTGTTACATATCACCTAAGACTTCCAAGCCTTTTTCTGCTACAACAGAAAAGAAAGAAAGAAAAACCACTTGTTGAAATCTCACAGCTCTGGGGTAAGATTAGATGACAGTTATTCTTCTCTCCTCCCACCCCAAAATACAGATCCAAGAGTTTTGCTTGCTTGCTTTCTCTCTCTCTCTCTCTCTCTTTTTCCTTATAAATTTGGAAAATCAAAAAAGCCCCCCCCCCCAAAAAAAAAACAACCAAAAAATAAAAGATTACCCAGCAAAGTCCATAAAGTTTAGTACATTACTAATTGTTCCTGATTCTTAGAAAAAAGTTCAGTATAGATTGTCCTAACAACTAGTGTTTCACACACAAAAAACCCAAGAGTTCTTCATCAAAATGTTGCAAATCTAGAAACCCTCTGTTACAAAAAGGTTAATTTCCACAATGATTATGAGAAAGAAAGAGAGAAAGTGGTTGGGGAGGGAAATGAAGACGAGTCAAGGATGTAGTTCTACTGTTCCTGCAAAGAGTAGAAAAAGACAAAATGAAAAATCTGTGTTAAGAAGGAAAGAGAACTTTCAGGAAATAATTAAAACAAAATAACTTGTGGCTGGATCAAACCAAAGGGGCTAATTTGGATTAGAAGTAGCTAAACTGTGATGTTGAACTACAATTCCCATCAGCCTCGAGCGAGCATAGCCAGTGGTCAGGGATGATGGGAGCTGTAGTCTAGCAGCAACTAGAAGGCTACAGGGTCACCATTCCCTGATCTGAGAAGCAACATTACCTGCTGCATGCAAGAGATTAAAGAGGCATTCCCACAAGATAGAGGGGTGGCGGGGGTGGGGGAATGCCTCTTCTTAGATCAGGTTCCCGACCAATGGTCCAGGGATGGTGGGTGTTGTAGTCCAGCAGCATCTGGAAAGCCACAGGTTCTCTCCACTCTACCCCAGTTTACCATAGTGGCCTGACAGATGCCTCTAATTCCCCTACTCCAACTGTGTGCTCCCAGCAACTGGTGTTCAGAGGCAAAGCCCTCATGTTGAGAAGCATTGTTCCCTGAGCACCATTTGCATGAGTGGGCTAGCTAACAGTGGAGCAAGGCTGTGGCTTCTGTGCCTTACAATCACAGGCAGCTTTTGGATCTCGGAAGAGGTGTCTACTAATGGAAAAGGAGTTGGGGGACCCTCCATAAAAGAGTGAAAGGTGGCCCATCTAGCTCAATATAGTCTACCCTAACCAGCAGCAACTCTCCAGGGGTTACACAGGCAGGGAGTCTCTCTCTACTCTATCTAGAAATGCCGAGGATTGAACTTGGAATATTCTGCATGCAAGAAAGATGCTATAAACACTGAGTGGTGTCCTCCTCATTAAAAGGGGTAGCCTTTTACTAAATCAGATTATTGGTTCCATCTAGTTCAGTACTGTCTGCCCTGACTGGCAGCAGCTCTCCCGGCAGGAGACATTTGCAGCCCTACCTGGAGATGCCAACGGGGATCAAACATGGGGCCTTCTGCATGCAAAGCAGATGTTGTACCACTGAGCTATGGCCCCTCTCTCTAGGGGCCACAAAGAGGTGGAGAATGGGCAAAAATCATCCCCTACGCTTTTGTTAGCAGAGACCACCATTGGCTTCTCCACAGAAATGTAAGGAGCTGGTAATTATCAGTATTTCATGCTATCTCACACCACCTTAAAAGGCAAAGAGTAAGAGCAAAGCATTGACTCCAATTTTAATTCAGAAAATGTGAGCGCAAATGAACCTGAGCTCTCATAAATCTGAGAAATGCAGAATCTGCTGCTTGCCAGTATGCAGCTCATTACTTGGAAATGTACGTTACACTGTTACAGTTTTGACTTTGCTTTCACCAGATCCGGAAGAGGCTAAACTAAGTTTGGGAATCATAACCTAAGAACAATGGCCCATCTAGTCCAGCCTCCTGTTCTCACAGTGGCCACCTGGATGCCCATGGGAAACCAGAAAACAGGGTTTCAACACAAGAGCACTCGCCCCTCTGTGGTTTTCAGCAACTGGTATTTGAAAGCACTGCTGCCTCCAACTGTGGAGGCAGAGCATAGTCATCATGGCTAGTAGCCATTGATAACCCTCTCTTCCATGAACTTGTCCAATATTATTTTAAAACCATCCAGCTTAGTGGTCATCACTTCCTCCTGTGGGAGCTAGTCCCATAGTTAAACTATGCACTGCGTGAATAAGTCATTTTCTTTTATATGCCTTGAATCTGACAACATTCCAACATTCAGCTGCACTGTTTGTCCATGAGTCCTAATGTTATGAGAGAGGAGAAAAACTTAAGTTTTAAGTTTAAATTAAGTTAAACTAAGTTTGGAATACAGTCGCCCAGTGTGACTTCAGAATCCCTTCCAAGCAACCAAGGTAGAAAATGTTGCAAAAACTTTGACTTGGTTCTCTTTTTTTAGGAGGGTGGGAGTGGCCACAAGCAACATAATAAGATACAGTGGTACCTCGGGTTACATACGCTTCAGGTTACATATGCTTCAGGTTACAGACTCTGCTAACCCAGAAATAGTACCTTGGGTTAATAACTTTGCTTCAGGATGAGAACAGAAATCGTGCGGTGGCAGCGCGGCAGCCCCCATTAGCTAAAATGGTACCTCAGGTTAAGAACAGTTTTAGGTTAAGAACAGACCTCCAGAATGAATTAAGTTCTTAACCCGAGGTACCACTGTACACAGGGCTAGGTGCTTCTGTTTAATTGTTTTCAAGGCTGAACTGAACAAGGAACAGTTGTCAGTAAGGGGGATGCAGATACGGCAGAGAAGCGAGACCCACCTGGCTGTGAGTCTGAGCTTGTCCTAATGTCTGGCTATAATAAGCAGCCTGCTGTCTGTAATACTCTGCCCAGGCCATTGTGTAGTCGGGCTGGGAGCTGGCTTGAGACACAGCAGTGGCAGCATGACCTGGAGGGGAAAAAGAACAACGCACTCAGAGAAAGCCAATTGTCAGAGGTATCAAGTAAGAAAATTTCCAAATGCAGTCAACAAACCCAGATCCCCCCTGCCCCCTTTCCAAATACAGGACCCCAGGGCAGACCGTGCTTAATTGTGATTAGTTGCCCGCAACCCCTGGTTAAGATCCCAAACATTCACACTGAGAATGTCCACTGTCTGAAACCCTGGAGAGCATCTGACTCATTCTAAGGCAGCCTTCTACATTCCTTTTTAAATCATTCTCACAAGGAATAGAAATCTTTATTTTTAGGGAAAGGGCCATAGCTCAGTGGCAGAGTGCATGCTTTGCATGCAGAAGGTCCCAGGTTCATATTCCAATGACTCAGGCACCAAATACCTGTATAATAATAATAATAATAATAATTTTTATTTATATACCGCCCTCCCCAGCCGAAGCCGGGCTCAGGGCGGCTAACAACAATAAAATAGTGCAACATTCTAAAAACATTTCATTATAAAAATTAATTAAAATCCAATTGATGGCAACCATTAAGCTTAAGTTCTGTAAAGATTGCCAAAGGAGGGAGTCAGGCTGCGCCCTGACCAAAGGCCTGGTGGAACAGCTCTGTCTTGCAGGCCCTGCGGAAAGATGTCAAATCTCGCAGGGCCCTAGTCTCTTGTGACAGAGCGTTCCACCAGATTGGAGCCGCAGCCGAGAAAGCCCTGGCTCTAGTTGAGGCCAGCCTAACCTCTGTGGCCTGGGACCTTCAGGATGTTTTTATTTGAAGACCGTAAGTTCCTCTGTGGGACATACCAGGAGAGGCAGTCCCGTAGGTACGAGGGTCCTAAGCCGTATAGGGCTTTAAAGGTTAAAACCAGCACCTTAAACCTGATCCTGTACTCCACCGGGAGCCAGTGCAGCTGGTATAGCACCGGGTGAATGTGATCTCGCAGCGAAGACCCCGTAAGGAGTCTCGCCGCAGCATTCTGCACCCGCTGGAGTTTCTGGGTCAGTCTCAAGGGCAGCCCCACGTAGAGCGAGATACAATAATCCAGTCTGGAGGTGACCGTCGCGTGGATCACAGTGGCTAGGTAAGGACGAGAGAGCTAAGGAGCCAACTGCTTAGCTTGGCGGAGATGAAAAAATGCCGCCTTTGTTATAGCTGTAATCTGTGCCTCCATGAAGAGGGAAATATCGAAGATTACACCCAAACTCTTAACGGACGGTGCTGGCACTAATTGCACCCCCGCAAGAGATGGGAGTTGCCCCCTCAATCCCATATCGTCCCGTCCCAGCCAGAGGACCTCTGTCTTCAAAGGATTTAACTTCAACCGGCTCCCACGTAACCATCCAGCCACAGCTTCCAAACATCTGATCAGCGTGTCTGGGGCTGAGTCTGGATGGCCATCCATCAACAGATAGAGTTCGGTGTCATCGGCATACTGATGGCAGCCCAGAACAAAACTCCGGACAAGCTGGGTGAGGGGGCGCATAAAGATGTTAAAAAGCATTGGGGAGAATATCGCACCCTGAGGCACTCCACACACCAAGGAGTGGCGCGATGACAATTCCCCCCCAAGCGACACCCTGTCCCCGACCAGAGAGAAACGAGCACAGCCATTGAAGGACTGTGCCCTGGATCCCCACGTTGGCAAGGAGTTCGTGATCGAAGGCTGCTGACAGGTCTAGAAGAAGAAGAAAGATTGCCTCCTTTCCTACAGACCCTCTTGTCTCTTAAGATCAGCCGGGGGGGGGGCTCTTAGTTGATCCACCACCCTCAGAAGTTTGGGAGGTGGGAGAAGTGGGCTAGGAGAGGGAATTATCTGTGGCAGTCTCTAAGCTGTGGAACTCCTTCCCCACAGAGGTGAATATTAAAGATGTGCCTCTTTATTCTGGCTTTTGACAACTTAAGGTGTACGTATATTTTGGGGAGCCACATTATTCCTTTGATGGTAAGTTGTTTTAAAATGTTCTTAATATTGCTTTTATATTGCTGTAACCTGCCCTGGGACTAGTGCTATGCAATAAATCGCCATACCATTGTACTGAAATAACATTGTGATAAGTGTTTCAACAAGGCAATATACCAATGAACAAAAGGTGGAGACTTAACAGCTTCCCAGGGTGTAGCTCAGCTGTACAATACTCCAGCTTTGCTTGCTCTCTCCCTCCTCCCTGAAAATAAATGAAGATAAGCCCTCACACAAACCAGCAAACTCTTTCAGCTTCACCTGTATATTTCCACTTAGAGCTCAGTTAATTATGCAGAGCCTGCTAACAATCCAGGAGGAACGTCCCATAGCTAGACAAAAATCCAGCGGGGGGGGGGGGGGAGTAAACAAAGAATGTAAACAAAGAACTGGAAAGCTCTTCTTTCTTCCCTCACACTCACTCCCACAGGTGAAAAAAAAAGAGGGGGAAGAGTTTTTATTTTTATTTTCTGTAGTGTTTATGTTGTTGGTTTCTCCTAAATTGCTCTCCTTCATATTAAAAAGGAAGGGCTAGTTAGTTAGTTAGTTAGTTAAAGGAGACTTATCTTTTTGCTTGCTTGCCCTCCCTCCCTTTGATAAAAAGGGAGAGATTGGCGGAATGAGGGCTTTTGGGGGGCCCTGGGGGGGACGGAAGGGAGAAGATTTAGCAGGCTACTTTATGCTGAAATAGGAGGTTGGATAATGTGTGAGAATGATGGGAAGGGTGCAAGCAAATGTGTGTCTACTCACAAGCAAGCCCTACTGAATTCAATGGGGCTTACTCCCAGGAAAGTAGAAGTAAGTTTAGTTGAACTCAGTGCATAGATTGTACTTAGATCTCTGAGTGGGGAAGCAGATGCAGCTTGACTAGTAAATCACTTGAACTATTCTTAAATTAGTTGAAAATATATTAAATATAATACATGGAAGTTTATTTAATATTTTTATTAAATCTACTACTTCCTTACATTTTAAGGCCCTCCACTGCCACAGGGAGCCTCGTTAAAGCCCTCGGCTGCTGCAGGAAAGTGCAGCACACCCTCCGCCACCATGGGGAAGTATGGCAGGACCCTCTGACACCACAGGGATGCCCAGCGAGGCCCCCCACCACCATAGATAGATAGATAGATATAGATATAGATATAGATGTATATAGATATAGTGATATTTAGCTGGTGATATATTGTGATGTTGAAAACCTGATACCGCCCAGCCCTACCTGGGAACTTAAGGTAAAGGTGGGCAAAATAATAATAATAATAATAATAATAATAATAATAATAATATCACACCACCAATCCTTGAAGGAGCCCATGTTGCCACAGATGGTTCTCCCCCTTCAATCCCCACAACAACCCTGTGAGGGAGGCCCAGTTGAGAGGCAGTGACTGGCTCAAGGTCACCCAGTGAGAGACTTCCAGTCTGCTACTTCAGACCCGTAGGGGAAGCTCTAAGGCTACGCGCTCCCCTGAAAAAGCCCCACAGAAGAGTGGGGTTTTGAGGGGACCAGCTGAAACGGGGGTAACTCGCCACAGCTTCTCTTTCTTCTTGCCACTGCGTCAGCAGCGAGTGGGGGGGGGGCAGCAAGTGGCTTGAGTCCATTCACGGTGATATCGCAGTCCAGTAGCTGAAGCCACAAGTCGCCACCAAAAGCAGCAGACTTTCCAAACAAGGTAATTAATGCCAAAACGTTTTAGAATCTTATTTAATAAATTTGGACTTTTAAAGTAATTTGGTGAAGACGGAAACCAAACAGGAAGCCAACTTCCATTTTCTGACTGACAGGCTCTATAAGCAGGGATTTGTGAATGGGAGACGAGAGCCTTTCTACAGCCTTTTGAGCATCTTTTACACTATTAAGCTGCACTTTGGCAAGTAGTTAAAGATTCCTCTTCTCTTGGAATCAACTAAATTGGATGAACTATTGTCCTTTTGAATTTGGATTGAAGATTTTTGTGAATGGAAGGCTGGGTGAGCAAGTAATTAGCAGACAGGTTTGGAGATGGATTAAAACACAGACCTGGACAAACAATCTTGGAATTAAGCTAAAAGGACCCTGGAACATTGCATGAACAACCTAAGCTTGGCAGGAGAACACTCTGTTGATCTTGGGGAGAAACTGTTGGAATTCATAGTCTACGTGCAGCTTGGCAAATGAGCAATTAGTGTCTCTGCTACATGCTGGGGAGGAGGAGCACGGAAAGAATCTGCCTAGAGATAAGAGGACACAGTAACAGCTTGGTGATTGGTTGAGGTCTCTCATATAGGCAGCATGACCACAATAATCAAGTTACTAGTCGTCAGTCTTTGTTCCTGATCGTCGTCCTGACTGGACAATCTTGAGAGTTGCCTAAGAAATGCTGCAATACTCTCTGCTAAGCTGTGCAGCAGGTGAAAGCACTTCAAAGGTCAACAGGCTTCAAAGTTTTAACAGAAACACCAGAGAGGCAGAGTACCTGGAAGAGCAGGGGTTGGATTTGGAAGAAATTACCATACTGGTTCTTTCCATATTGATATTACACGAAGACCAGGGTACCACATTTGAAAATTTAAATATTGGAACTAGCCACCCATTGGATTATAATAACAACATCTGGATTACATCTGCCATTTCTATTTGCCATCTTCTGGATTATAAACCATATTGAGCTTATTTGGAATATACTTGGAACATTATTGGAATACAACCACAAATACAAAATTGGAACCTGAAGAAAAAACGCTTAGTTCACCTACAGTACACGGATCAAAGTTCGTAAGCAGCTAATTTCAAGTAACTATTAAGTGACAGCAATATCGTGTTTATTTTCTTCTTTATTTTTTTCTTCCTCTCCTCTCTCTTTTTCTTCCTTTTATTTTCTACTTGTTGCTTTTAAACAATTTTAAATTTGCATTTTTGTTAAATACTTTAAATTTTGTGTATATAAAAGTTGTAGACTTGGTTTGTGTACAGATTAGACATTGTACCAGGGGGTGCCAGGCTTTTGGGAGGTAAAGAGGCAACTTTGCTGGTAGGCTTGGAAGTGGAACTTTCCAACTCTGAGCCTTCCAGTGAGAAAGAGATAAGACCAGGCAGCCCTAACCTTGAAGTTGGGGGGACTGAAGTAATTGTTTTGATGACAGTCATGGCGGAGAAAAGTAAACAAGAATCGACTATAGGAACAAGACAGAAAGAAGCAGAGAAAAGAAGGGCCTCTGCTCAGGAAGAAACAGAAAAAAATGGCCAAAGCAGATTTTTCAGAACTCATGGCTTTACATTTTGCAGAATTCAAATGGGAAATGGACCAGTCAATGGAGAAATTAACTAGGGAAGTAAAAGCTGACAATGAAAATAGTACTAAAGTGCTCTCACAGAAATTTGATAAACTAGATGAAAAAGTGAATTCTTTAGAAGCAAAAATTGAGAAATTGGAAAAGTCAGCAGGGGAGGTGGAAGATATTAAGACAGAACAAGGGGCGATGGCAGGGGCTATAGGGGGGGTCTCACTAATAGACAGAATGAGCTAGAAGAACAAATTCTTCTACTACAATTAAAACAGAATGCTAACACGGTTCAAATAAGGGGATTACCAGAAAATGAAAAAGACCCATGTATCTAAAGATCATATACGGGAACTAAAAAACAAGAACTTGGGTCTGGAGTTTATAGCCGCAGCGGCAGAAAAGAAAAGAGGGGTGGTAATTTATGTAAAACCAGTGTTAAGTCCACAACTAATATTTCAAGATGAGGAAGGTAGAATAGTAGGAGTAGAAATACAAATAAATCAAGAAAAGATAATAGTGGTAGGAGTGTATGCTCCAAATAATAATAAATCCGAATTTTACAGAAAATTGGAAGAGAAGCTTTGGGAATTCGAGAATGGAAAGATAATTATGATGGGAGATATGAATGGAGTTATATCTATTGAAATGGATAGAACCGAGAGAGGGAAAAAATCAAACTCAGGTATGCTACCATTATCATTCTTCCAGTTGACTGATAATCTTAATTTATTCGATACCTGGAGATTGAAGCATCCCACTGAAAAGGATATTACTTATTTTTCTGAAAATAAAAAATCGGGAGGGAGAATAGACGCAATTTGGGCCTCTAAAAAATTGACATTGAGCTTGGTAAAAGCAGAGATTCTGAATAAATCTCTCTCAGACCATAATCCAGTTACTATACACATAAGATTTAAAAAACATACGAGAGGGAGGTGGAGGATGAATGATGAACTTTGGAGAGATGAGCAAAAGGTGAATAAAATGAGGGAATTGTTGAAGGAATTTTTCGAAATTAATGAGAAACATGGGACAGACAGGAAAATCATTTGGGATACCAGTAAAGCCTATATGAGAGGAATTGGAATACAACAAATGGCAAGAATAAGGAAGGATAAAGCAAAGGATACTACGGAAATAAATAAACACATAAGGGAGAAGGAAAAAGAACTGTTGAAAAATCCAAAACAAGAGAGTATAATCCTGAATATTAAAATTTTACAATCCCAATTAAATAATTTAATAAACACAGAGGTAGAAAATAAGATTAAATGGACAAAACAAAGGTGTTTTGAATCAGCAAATAAACCCGGTAGGATGTTGTCCTGGCTAACAATGGAGAAGCAAGTGGATAGGGTTATAAATAAGATTATTGTACAAGGAAAAGAAATTACAGACCCGGACCAAATAAAAATGATGTTTAGGAATTTTTATAAAAAATTATACGAGTTGGAAGACAAAGATGAGAATAAAATTAAAGAGTATGTAAGAGAAAACAAAATCCCTGAACTAGATGGCAAGGAATTTAGTAATTTAAACTCGTGCATAAGCTCAGAAGAAATAAGAGAGGTGATAAGGAAAATGGAAACTGGGAAATCACCAGGCCCAAACGGAATACCGATTACATATTACAAGAAACTAGAAGAAGTAATAATCCCTAGACTTAAAAAGATCATGAATGAGATAATGGAAGAAGGGAAAATTCCTGACTCTTGGCGCGAAGCATGGATAACCTTATTACCAAAACAAGGAATGGACCCAAATATTATAAAGAACTACAGGCCAATTTCACTACTGAATATTGATTACAAAATTTTCGCAGGTGTTTTAGCAAATAGATTGAAAAAATGCTTGAACTGAGTAATAGGCAGGGACCAGAATGGCTTCTTACTGGGGAGACAGATAAAAAATAATACAAGAATAGTGATTGATCTTCTAGAATATATTGATATGAAACCTAGCAAGAAGGTGGCAATGCTACTGGTAGATGCGGAGAAAGCCTTCGACAGTGTGGCCTGGAATTTTCTGGTCCACACTGTGGAAAGTTTGAAACTTGGGAACAAAATTTCTAATGGTATTAAAGCGATATATGAAAACCAGAAAGCTAAGCTAATAATTAACAATGAAATAACTGAAGAATTCCAAATTGAAAGAGGCACCAGACAAGGATGCCCTCTATCCCCACTTTTGTTTATTATGACGCTGGAAACACTCCTAATAGCGATAAGAAAGGACCCAAAAATCAAGGGGATTAGTCTAGGTAACAGACAATATAAAGTCAAAGCGTTTGCGGACGATGTAATCATTACCACAGAAAACCCAGAAGAAAGTATACCAGAAGCACTAAAGAAATTGTTTGAATATGGAGGAGTATCAGGCTTTAAGTTAAATAAAGAAAAATCTAAATTACTAACGAAAAATATGGGGGTAAAGGAACAGGAAGAACTGGAAAGAGTAACAGACCTTAAAATTACCACGAAAGTTAAGTATTTGGGGATCTGGATCACAAATAAAAATACCAATTTGTACAAGAATAACTATGTGAAGAAGTGGAAGGAAATAAAAGGACATCTAAATAAATGGAATAAATTGAACTTGTCCTTATGGGAAAGGATATCCTTGATAAAATGTAAGTTCTACCAAAAATGCTCTTCCTTTTCCAGACGATCCCAATAATTATCGGGACAAAATGTTTTAAAGGTTGGCAAAGGGATCTTTCTAATTTTATCTGGCAAGGTAAGAAACCAAGAGTAAGGTTCAAAGTTCTGATGGAGCCTAGAGAAAGGGGCGGGTTCGCAGTCCCAAACCTCAAGCTGTATTTTGAGGCTGCATGCATGACATGGCTGAAAGATTGGATGTTACTGACAGATACCAAAATCTTGGACCTGGAGGGCTGGGACAAAGTTTTCGGGTGGCATGGCTACCTGGGTCACGATAAAATAAAAGCACATAGAGGATTCACTAACCATTTGGTGAGAAAGGCCCTATTCGAAGTCTGGGAAAGAAATAAAACAATAGTAACAGCCAAAACTCCCTGGTGGCTATCACCTATAGAGTCATCAGCCTTGCATAGAAGCAATATGAAAGATAGCTGGCTAACATATAGGGAACTCGTAGAAGAGATAAAAGATTGCCCAACAGTAAAGAAATTTGAAGAATTAAAAGAGAGGGGAGTGAATTGGTTAGAATATTTCCAATTAAAAACAATATTTGAGAAGGATAGGAAGCTTAAGGGGTTTGATAAAAAAAATCTTGGTATGGGAAAAAGAAATTTTATATAACAACCAACAGACTCTCTCAATAATATATAAACTGTTACAAAATGGGAAAGTAGAAAAGGAGGGAAAAGGAGACACTATTAAAAAATGGGAACAAGATCTGGGCCACCCAACTGAATATAAT
This sequence comes from Podarcis pityusensis, assembly GCF_964106645.2. Classification (NCBI taxonomy): domain Eukaryota; kingdom Metazoa; phylum Chordata; class Lepidosauria; order Squamata; family Lacertidae; genus Podarcis; species Podarcis pityusensis. Next base: position 24,409,964 of record NC_138045.1, read on the forward strand.
GAATGGGAAAGACTATGGACAAAAAAATATAAATTTTACAGCATGTTACCTAATAAGAGAGAACTATATGAAAATGTATCACAGGTGGTACCTGGCACCAGAAAGGCTTGCAAAAATGAATAAAACATATAATAATAAGTGCTGGAGATGCAAGATACAAAAAGGAACCTTCTACCATATGTGGTGGACATGCCCCGAAACTGGGAAATTTTGGAGCATGATCCACAAAGAAATAAAGAAAATATTAAGAATATCCTATAGTAAAAGGCCAGAGGCATTCCTTTTAGGAATTTTAAATGACAATATTCCAAAAGACAAAATTATTTTTTTCTTATACGCAACGTCTGCAGCAAGAATCCTGGTGGCTAAGTACTGGAAAGGGAATCAATTACCCACTAGGGGAGAGTGGCTATGTAAGCTCTCAGAATACTTAGAATTAGCCAAATTGACAGACATAATAAGACAAAAACCAAAAAGTGAAGTAAAAAAAGAATGGGAGTGCCTAAATGAATACCTCAAAAGTCAAGGTTCGAGGGCAGAAATCTGGCTGAGTCTGGAATAACCTTGTGAAGTGAAAGGATATGAAAGGGGGGAAACCACCAAAGAGGAATTCAAACAAATAGCCAGCAGGTGTAGACACAAAGTCAGATAAGCTAAAGCACAGAATGAACTCAGGCTTGCTAGAGAGGTTAAAAGCAACAAAAAAGGCTTTTATGGGTATGTTCGTAGCAAAAGGAAGAACAAAGAAACAGTGGGGTCACTAAGAGGAGAAGATGGTGAAATGCAAACAGGGGACACAGAAAGGGCTGAACTCCTCAATGCCTTCTTTGCCTCAGTCTTCTCCGATAAAGAAAACAATGCCCGACCTGAAGAATTTGGAGCAAATGATTCAGCAGAGGAAACGCAGCCCAGAATAACTAAGGAGATAGTACAAGAATACTTGGCTAGTTTAGATGTATTCAAGTCTCCAGGGCCAGATGAACTGCATCCAAGAGTATTAAAAGAACTGGCAGATGTGATCTCAGAACCACTGGCAGTCATCTTTGAGAATTCCTGGAGAACAGGTGAAGTCCCGGCAGACTGGAGGAGGGCAAATGTTGTCCCTATTTTCAAAAAGGGGAAAAGAGAGGACCCAAATAATTACCGCCCAGTCAGTCTGACATCAATACCAGGGAAGATTCTGGAGCAGATCATTAAGCAAACAGTCTGTGAGCACCTAGAAAGGAATGCTGTGATCACCAATAGTCAGCATGGATTTCTGAAAAATAAGTCATGTCAGACTAACCTGATCTCATTTTAACCTGGTAGATGAAGGGAACGCAGTGGATGTAGCCTACCTTGATTTCAGCAAGGCATTTGACAAGGTGCCCCATGATATTCTTGTAAAGAAGCTGGTAAAATGCGGTCTTGACTATGCTACCACTCAGTGGATTTGTAACTGGCTGACTGACCGAACCCAAAGGGTGCTCATCAATGGTTCCTCTTCATCCTGGAGAAGAGTGACTAGTGGGGTGCCACAGGGTTCTGTCTTGGGCCCGGTCTTATTCAACATCTTTATCAACGACTTGGATGATGGACTCAAGGGCATCCTGATCAAATTTGCAGATGACACCAAACTGGGAGGGGTGGCTAACACCCCAGAGGACAGGATCACACTTCAAAACGACCTTGACAGATTAGAGAACTGGGCCAAAACAAACAAGATGAATTTTAACAGGGAGAAATGTAAAGTATTGCACTTGGGCAAAAAAAATGAGAGGCACAAATACAAGATGGGGGACACCTGGCTTGAGAGCAGTCCATGTGAAAAGGATCTAGGAGTCTTGGTTGACCACAAACTTGACATGAGCCAACAGTGTGACGCGGCACCTAAAAAAGCCAATGCAATTCTGGGCTGCATCAATAGGAGTATAGCATTTAGATCAAGGGAAGGAATAGTGCCACTGTATTCTGCTCTGGTCAGACCTCACCTGGAGTACTGTGTCCAGTTCTGGGCACCACAGTTCAAGAAGGACACTGACAAACCGGAACGTGTCCAGAGGAGGGCAACCAAAATGGCAAAGGCCTGGACACGATGCCTTATGAGGAACGGCTAAGGGAGCTGGGCATGTTTAGCCTGGAGAAGAGGAGGTTAAGGGGTGATATGATAGCCATGTTCAAATATATAAAAGGATGTCACATAGAGGAGGGAGAAAGGTTGTTTTCTGCTGCTCCAGAGAAGCGGACACGGAGCAATGGATCCAAACTACAAGAAAGAAGATTCCACCTAAACATTAGGAAGAACTTCCTGACAGTAAGAGCTGTTCGACAGTGGAATTTGCTGCCAAGGAGTGTGGTGGAGTCTCCTTTGGAGGTCTTTAAGCAGAGGCTTGATAACCATATGTCAGGAGTGCTCTGATGGTGTTTCCTCCTTGGCAGGGGGTTGGACTCGATGGCTCTTGTGGTCTCTTCCAACTCTATGATTCTATGTTCTATGAAAGAAGGATTTATATCTAGATGTTAGGATAGAGATGATAAAGAAAACAGGAAAACAGGAAGACACAATGAGAGATAAAGGAGGTGCTGTGGGATTGGTGGAAGTCAATGTCTTCTTGTTGTTGTTTTAGTGTTTATAATGTTAACTTGTAAGATATGGATTTGTTTTGGTTTTTTTGGGTTTTTTTTAGTTTTTGATTGTTGATTTTTGTGTGTTGTGTATGTTGTGTGGAAAATACTAATAAAATTAATTTTTAAAAAAAGGAAAAAAAAGAAAAAGAGCAAGGCCTTACCACGTATTTGAGTAAGATTCTAGCAGGTCGGATGGGGGAGGGGCAAGTGGGGATGCACAAATTAATTGAAAACATTTACCAAGTAAGGCAAGAGCACCCAGAGAAAAAAAGCAGCCTGCAGACGTCTTGGTAACTTTTGTCACAAAGAGTTAAGGATGCAGACCCTCTTCAAAAAAATTATGAAGAGGGTCTGCAGGTTGAGGGTAAAAAAGTGGACATTTTCCGGGAAATTCCCTTTAAATTAAGAGTTAGGAGACAGAGGTACAAGATCTTGAGAACAGCCCTTAGAAAAATTGACATAAGATACAAATGGGAATTTCCTGAACCTATAGAAAGAAAAGATACAGGCTGGTGATGGAGAGTCAGGTCCATTAGTTTCTGGAAAAACATGGCAGGGATCCTGAATTTAGAGACGGGACAAAAGAACTGAAAAGCCCCCTGGAACAGCAAAAGGAGGCACTGGAACACTTGGAGGGAGCAGTGGGTGGAAAAACAAATTATTTAAACAAACATGACAATGGCAAATCTTAAAGTACTAAGTTGGAATGTGAATGGATTGAATAACAAAGGAAAGAGAATCAGGATTGAACATGTAATTCTTCCTCTTGAGGTGCCACGGAAGATGGCTGACAATACCATCTCTCCAGCTCCCACGAGGCAATTTAGAGGCTGAGATGGGAGTAATCAGCCTCCCAAATTCTTCCTGGTGTAAGGGAAGATGCAGTCTCATCCGCGGATGCCCAATAAACCACCCCCAAGTTCGTAAAGGAGGAGGGGGTGGGGGCACTGGATGGAAAGCCCCCGAGGGAGTTCGGATCTCCTGGACGCTGTCCCCGCAAGCGCACCAAGTTCCATTTCTTAAGATGAAAAATTGGATATAAGTTTTGGACATGCTTCAAGTGAAGAGGGGGAAATTAATCTGCCAATTAAGCCAGCCACTGAGGTGCCAAGAGTGATGGAGAGGAAGAAAGAATAACATCTAAGCCGGTATGTTGGAACGGAATGGAAAAGGAGGGGGGGGTAAAGCTTTTTTTTTTTACCACGATTTATTACAATACTTGACAACCCCTCCCCGAAGAACCATTTACATTATTTATAGCAAGTGAGATGGGGGAAAAATAAACTGTGTGAAAATAACAATACTATGGACTTCCGGGGACAGCGCCAGCGGCTCATGGCGGAGTTCCTCTAAGCGGAGGAACTAGCTCCGCGAAAACTGGGTCTCCCGCTACGGCGAAAGCGGAGACCCGTCAGAAATCTCAGGTGGGAGAAGCCTGAGAACGTGGGGGTTCGGCAGGGCACCTGGAGCGCCCCCCTACTCGTGGGGAATCCTTTTTTAAGGGCTCTGGAGTGAGTGGGGTGAGTGCCGCGGTGCTGCGAACTGAATGCTACTTTCGCGGAGTGAAGCCGCACAGCCATGGCCAGGGAGCGCTGACCTTTTTCCTGTGGATATTTGGATTTAAAGCAACTACCTGTGAGTAAAGTGAAGGAATTGGACTTTTAACAAGTTGAGTTCGGCCACGAACGGGGGAGGCGTAAAACAGGAAGTCCGCCTTCCTTTTTCTGTAAACAGTGGGAAGCAAGGAGCCTGAAACTAAAGCCTGAAAGACTGCTTTTGACATTTAAATCTTCAGCATAAAACTAGTGAACCCCCCTTGGTCGCAGGGGAAAAAGGGGGGGGACTTCTGGACATCACTTCCTTGCAGGAAAAGAGGGTAAAAGTTAACGTTTCATCGCTCGGAACCTGGGAACGGCAGCCATTAAAATTGCTGCATTGTGGAGCTCCGCATTGACTGTGAATAGACCAACCAACTGTCAGTGAGTGAAACATTGTTTCAACTATCTTCTCTTGGCTTAAGAGTTACAACTTTGCTTTTGAACTAAAAAGCTTGATATTAAATATATTGGCATAATTTGTTAGAGTAACTTTAAAGAGGAAAATAAAAAGAAAAGGATACTTTGGACTAATATAAGATAAACATCAACTACTTCCCTCTAGAGGAGGACTTTGAAACTGTTACAAGGAGTGGAATTTTCCAGCCTTAAAGACAAAACCCTGGGAATTGTATCTGACCTTGAGTGCCTTGAGTGTTATGGCAGATGGGAAGGGAAAAATAGATTTATCACAGGAAAAGACAACTAGATCCGGCAGAATCTTTCGGAGAGCCTCTACATCTGGCCCCTCTGCTTCCTCTGCAGCTGTGTCAATGTATACTAAATCAAAAGGAGGAATGCCCTCGGAAGAAGATTGGGCTCTTGTTTTAAGCAAAATCAATAGTTCTTTGGAACAAATGAATAAAAAATTGGATCAAAATTCACAAAAATTGGACCAAAACACACAAAGTATAAAAAGTTTGGAACAAAAAGTCAGTTCTAATACAGAAGCTATTGAGACACTAGTTAAGGAATCTAACTCAACTAGACAGACTGCAGAGGAAGCTAAGGAAAAGATTGCTACGGTGGAAGCGAAAGTAGCACAATTGGAAACAGAGGTCCCGGATGTGTGGAAACAAGTACATGACCAAAAACAGATGCTTTCTATGTTTGAGCTCAAGGAGAAACAGATAAATTTGAGAATCCGGGGAGTATCTGAACTAGAAAAAGACTCCTTGATAGACTTTCTTACAGAGGAATTCGCAACCTTTTGGAAACGGGACCTACAAAAAGAGGAGTTTAAAACTGTGAGAGCCTTCAGACTGGGAAGAGGAGGGAAGAAGGAGAAGAACAGAATAAGAGACTGTTTGATTGCACTCAGATCGAAGGAAGAGAGGGATAAAATTTTGAGTTGGCATTACGAGGAGGCCTTGACAATACACAAATTTAGAGTGGAGATATTTAAAGATATTCCCAAATATCTTTTAGATTTGAGATTTAATTATAGAGATTTGGTTGATCTGCTGAGAAGGAACAGAATTAACTTTCGGTGGGAATTTCCTCAAGGCCTATCTTTCAGCTTTAAAGGAAGAAAAATAAAGATAAGATCATTGGAGGATAAAATAAAGTTATTGCACAACTACGAAGAAGACCTACAGAAGGGAATCGGAAAAGAGACAACATCACCGGAAAGAGGGTCACCAGACAGAGGATTGGAGCAAAGAGTACGGAAGAGAGCATCACCAAAAAAAGATACTTTGGATACTTTGGACATTTCATCATTGTCTTTTGGATTGGACCCCCCCGACAAGGAGTTAACGTTACTACCAACAGAAGAGGAACAAGAGCTGGGGGCAGTTGGGGGGGTACCAAAGTAACCACAGGATGACGCTGCAGGCCTTGAGTTGGAATGTCCATGGCCTCAACATCTCGGAGAAAAGGCGACGAGTGTTTCATTTATTGAAAAAAGAACAATTGGACTTAATTTGTTTACAAGAAACGCATGTGACAAGATTACACAGGAAATTATTAAGTAACAAGAAATTAGGTCAAGAATTTATTTCATCAGATAAAGTCAAAAAAAGAGGAGTGGTACTCTATGCAAAGGAGAACCTATCACCCAAATTTATCTTCAAAGATGAACAAGGAAGACTGGTAGCAATTGAAATTCAATTACAAGGAGATAGATATTTGGTGATAGGTATCTATGCACCAAATGAAGGGAAATCGGAATTCTTCAAAAAGTTACATGAAATCTTGATGGACTATATGGATTATAACATGATTTTGATGGGAGACATGAATGGTGTCGTATCTACGAATATGGACAAGGCGCAAAGACAAACAATTACCAAGGATGGAAGACTACCAAAAACATTTTTTGATATGACTGATAACTTGGACTTAATTGACGTTTGGAGAATGAAGAATCCTCTGGGAAGAGAGGGAACTTTCTTCTCGGAGGCTAAAATGACATGGACAAGAATTGACCAAATCTGGGTAACTAGAGGACTGGCTCCAAAGATCAGTAAGGCTGAAATTTGCCCAAAAACTAGCTCTGACCACAATGCGGTGAAGATGGAAATGAAATTAATGCCAACCGGTTCCTTCAGATGGAGGATGAATGACTCTTTGTTCAGGAATGATGAATTTACTAAAAAGGCCCAAAAAACTTTGAAAGATTATTTCGAGATAAATATGAATACTTCAGTGGAAAAAAGAGTAATCTGGGACGCAAGTAAAGCCGTAATGAGAGGTTTTTTGATACAACAGAATGCAATTAAGAAGAAAAGGCAAAATGAGAAAAAAGACAAAATTCTGGAAAAAATAAAGGAAGGAGAGAAGAAATTGAGGGTGAAACCAAAGTCCCAGGAGATCTTAAAAGAAATAAAGTTTTATCAAGTACAATATATGAAATTGATGAACCAGGAAATAGAATGGAAGATTAAACAGATGAGACAAAAGACATTTGAATCGGCAAATAAGTGTGGGGAACTGCTGGCTTGGCAATTGAAAAAAAGACAAAAATTAAATACTATTACGAATCTGGAAGTGGAAGGAAAGAATATACAGAATCCAGCTGAAATTAGAAGGTGCTTCCAGAGGTATTTTAAACAATTATATACACAAGAAAAGCAGAACGAAATGGACATTGATAAATTCTTGAAAATAAACGGACTACAAAAAATTTCCAACAAATTAATGCTGGACTACAAAATAACAGATCGGGAAGTAGAAGGGGCCATTCAGAATATGCAACTGGGTAAATCTCCAGGACCGGATGGACTGACTTCTAGATACTATAGAATTTTGAAAGAATGGTTAATACAACCATTAAAGGAAGTCTGCAATGAAATATTGGAAGGGAAAAGGGCACCTGAATCGTGGAAAGAAGCATATATTACACTTATACCAAAATCAGAGTCTGAAAAGACGCAACTCAAAAACTACCGTCCCATATCACTCCTTAATGTGGATTACAAAATTTTTGCAGATATTTTGGCTAAAAGACTAAAAAAGGTGTTAGCAGAAGAAATTCATAAAGACCAAGCGGGCTTTCTCCCGGGCAGGCATTTGTCTGATAATACGAGGAATATAATTAACATTTTAGAAAAGTTAGAAGTGAAGATTAATACTAAAGCAGTTTTGATTTTTGTGGACATGGAGAAAGCCTTTGACAATATTTCCTGGAGTTTTATGAAGAAGAATTTATTAGGTATGGGGGTTGGTAAAAGTTTTGGAAATGGTATAGGTGCAATTTATTCAGAACAAAGGGCTAAACTAATTGTGAATAACGTAGTGACGGAAGAATTTAGGATTGAGAAAGGAACACGACAAGGTTGACCAATTTCTCCATTGCTTTTTATTTCGGTCCTGGAGGTTATGATTAGAAGGGACCAATTGGTTAAAGGTATACAAGTGGGATCTAAACAGTATAAGTTGAAAGCATTTGCAGATGATTTAGTACTGACTTTACAGGAGCCAGAATCAAGCACGAAAAGAGTATTAGAATTGATTCAAGAATTTGGTCAGGTAGCAGGTTTTAAGTTGAATAAGATGAAAACTAAAGTCCTGGAGAAAAATCTGAATGTGATTGAGAGAGAGAAGTTTCAGAGAGAGACAGGCTTGACACTGGTCAAGAAAGTGAAATACTTAGGGGTTAACATGACTGCTAAAAATGTGAATTTATACAAGGATAACTATGAAAAATGTTGGACTGAAGTGAAAAAAGACTTAGAAATATGGTCAAATTTGAAGCTATCGCTGCTAGGCCGAATTGTTGTGATAAAAATGAATGTATTGCCTAGAATGTTATTTCTGTTCCAATCACTGCAAATTTTGGACAAAATGGACTGTTTCAAGAAGTGGCAGAGAGATATTTCCAGATTTGTCTGGCAGGGCAAGAAGCCCCGTATAAAATTTAAGATTTTAACTGATGCTAAAGAAAGAGGTGGATTTGCCCTGCCAGACTTAAAACTTTACTATGAATCAGCCGCTTTTTGCTGGCTGAGAGAATGGATGCTTCTTGAAAATACAGACGTTTTGGATTTGGAAGGTTTCAATAATGTATTTGGTTGGCATACATATTTGTGGTATGATAAGGTTAAAGCACATAAAGCGTTCAAAAACCATATTGTAAGAAAAGCATTGTTTAATGTCTGGATAAGATATAAGGATCTGTTAGAAAATAAAATCCCAAGATGGCTGTCACCTATGGAGGCAAAGGCTCAGAAAAAACTCAATGTGGAGGCCAAATGGCCGAAGTATTGGGAAATTTTGGAACAAGAGGGTGACAGATTAAAATTACAGAGCTTTGAAAAATTAAAAAACAGAGTGCGAGATTGGCTCCATTATTATCAAATAATGGAGGCATACAATCAGGACAAAAAATTAGGTTTTCAAGTGGAAAAATCAAAGCTGGAAACAGAATTGTTAGACCCTAAAGTTAAGAATTTGTCAAGAATGTACAACTTGCTACTGAAATGGAATACTCAGGATGAAATGGTGAAATCTGCTATGATTAAATGGGCACAGGATGTTGGACATAACATTATGATGGCTGACTGGGAACAGTTATGGACCACAGGTATGAAGTTTAGGGCATGTAATGCCTTAAGAGAGAATATTATGAAAATGATATACAGGTGGTACATAACACCAGTCAAGCTTGCAAAAATCTATCATTTGCCCGATAATAAATGTTGGAAATGCAACAAAACTGAAGGCATTTTCTTTCACCTTTGGTGGACATGCCCAAAGATTAAGGCATTCTGGGAGATGATCTATAATGAAATGAAAAAGGTATTTAAATATACCTTCTTAAAGAAACCAGAGGCCTTTCTCCTGGGCATGGTGGGCCAATTAGTGCCAAAGAAGGACAGAGTTTTTTTCATGTATGCTACAACAGCAGCAAGAATACTCATCGCAAAGCACTGGAAGACACAAGACCTACCTACCAGGGAAGAATGGCAGATGAAGCTGATGGATTATATGGAACTGGCGGAAATGACTGGCAGAATCCGAGACCAGGGAGAAGAGTCGGTGGAAGAAGATTGGAAAAAATTCAAAGCTTATTTACAGAAATATTCTAAAATTAATGAATGTTAGAAAGATGCTGGAAAGAAGCTATATGACTTTAGTAGAAATATTATAAAGAATTAAGCATGAATAGATTGACATTGGGTAAAGATGTAAATTTAAGTCTAAAATTTCGTTAAGTTAAATTATGGAACCAAATTTGTGAAAGAGGGAAAGGACTTGCTAGAATATTTAATTGAACTAGAATACAAAAAAGGAGGTGTGAGGAAGTCGAGGAAATAAGCTAATGAAAGATAAGGATATGAAAATATGGGGTTCTTTTGTATGTTTGTTTGTTTTCTTTTGGGGTTTTTTAAAAATGCTTTTGTTTTTTTTTCTTTTGTTTTTTTGTATTGTTGATGTTTTGTACTGCTGTATTTGATTTTGTTTTTGAGGTTTTGTTACTGTTTATTGTTTATATTTCTCTTTTGTCTTTCTTTTCTTTTTTGCAATGTTTAAACTTTAATAAATATTTTATATATATAAAAAAAGAAAATAACAATATTATATACCGTAGTTTTCGCTCCAAAACACACACTTTTTTGCTCCTAGAAAGTAAGGGAAAATGCCTGTGCGTGTTATGGAGCGAATGCACGGATCGGAGCCATGGCTGCTGTCAGTTGAGTGCTTTTCCTTCCCTCCCCACTTAAAACGTGGTTACAAAGCACGGATCCACATGGATCCTCAGGACTTTTGCATTGGGCTACCCCAAACTCACCGTCAGATCACATGTCTGGGGCCACAGCATGAACCATAAAAATCATACATTCACTGTTTCGTTTAGAATATTTTTTTCTTGTTTTCCTCCTCTAAAAACTACGTGCGTGTTATGGTCAGATGCGTGTTATAGAGCGAAAAATACGGTAACTAAAGCTTTTGTTTTTTGAAACGCTTGGAAGAAGATAGAAGACTCTCCAAATATGGATATTAGAAAGGAGCAGGATCTCGCTAGCCGCTGGAGAGACTTCAAAAAAACTTTGGAAAGACCAGGCTGCAGAGATAAATAGTCATAGGGGAAGGTGAGCTCTTAATTTGTTAATATATCTGTACTTCAAGTCCAGCTTGGCAAATCTCCCCTGGAAAGGCTGTTTGATGCAACTGGTCTGGGAAAATTAATGAGCAAATGCCTAGATTTGATTTCATCAGAACTGAGAGAAGATGGCGTCTGCCAGCGGCGAAATGAACTTTTGCATTGATTCGGCATAAACACCAGTGTGTGAGGAGATACTGCAAACAATAGGCTTACCAGCTGCAATAGTGGGAGAGTCAAGCATACTAATTTCACACAGAGGCATATCATTATTTACTTCAACTCGCCTGTGGAAACAACTCAGAGGCCATGAAAGAAGGAAGGGTAACAACAGGAAGATTTAAAGGAACTATTGGAAACTCAAGGCAGTAGAGATATAAGATGATCAGAGCCCCACCGAACTTGAAGCATGGGAAGTCCCAATAAAAATTTATAATTTGGCGGAATATTTGGACTATATGATATGTATTTGTATAATTTGGAATATTTAATGTGATTTGATTGGATTGTTAAAATGGAAAATTTAATAAAAATTATTTTTGTTTTTAAAAAAGGATTGAACATGTAATTCTTAAACAAAATGTAGATATAATTTGTCTTCAGGAAACACACATAGCAAACAAACACAAAAGAATTCTTATTAATAAAAAAAAGTAGGGATGGATTTTGTTTCAGCAGACAATGCTAAAAGACGTGGTGTAGTATTTTACATTAAACCTGCACTTGAACCCAAGCTAATCCAAAAAGATGATAAAGGGAGAATTCTAGTGGTATAAATTAAAGTTCAAGGAGAAAAGATAGTATTGGTGGGAATATATGCACCAAATGAAAATAAATCAAATTTCTCTCCAAAATTGGAAACAAACCGTTTGGAGTTTGCAGATGAGAAGGTAATACTAATGGGAGATTTGAATGGGGTACCATCATTAGAGATCGACAGATCAATTAGGAAAAAAGACACCAAAGAAGGTAGACTACCCAAAACCTTTTTTGATATGACAGAGACATTGAATTTAATAAATATCTGGAGGGTAAAACATGTGTTTGATAAAGAGTTCACCTTTTTTCCACATGTACATGGCAGTAGTGCCTGACTGGATCCAGTTTGGATTTCAAAAGAATTAGAATCAAAAGTAAAAAACCACTGAAATAGATCCCAGAACATTGTCGGATCATAGTCCTATAATAATGGAAATTTTGAAAGAAAGTCAATCCACCTTTAGATGGATGTCAGGGAACTGACATCGGAGCTAGAGGCGGAGGGAAGGCTCTCAAATGATGCTGGAGAAGGGCCCAGCAGGGAGAGAGGCAGCTCAGCAGATGGGGAAGCAATTCAGCGCAACACCAGGAATAAAGAGGGGCAGATGGGGGAATCGGCGAGAGGGCTCCCAGACTCTTCACCGGACACCAGCGGAGAGAGCACGGGTCCTCCGCTACCCACGCCCTCCCTGCGCAGAAGACTTCCGCGCAGAGAGAGTAGGAGGAGACTGGGTGTCAAACAACTTTTATGTTGGAAAAGGTTTAAGAAACGCCCACTGACGGATTCTGCTAGCGACTGAGGCAGCCACGAAAGGAAGGGCTGTCCAGACTGAAAGGTTTAACAAGGGAACAAAGCCAGGAGAGGCGGCAACTTACGCACGAGCAACCCATACTCATTACAATGGAGATTGAATGAAGATCTATTAGATGATAAAATCTTGTTAGAAAAGGCAAAAAAAAGGGTTCTGGGAGATTACTTTGAATTAAACCTTAAAATTGGAACCAGGCTGCAAACAGTATGGGACGCTAGCAAAGCAGTCATGAGGGGACTGTTTATACAACAAAACTCAATTAGGAAAAAGGCAAGAGAAAAGAAAAAGAAATAAATTTTAGATGAAATTTCAAAGAAAGAAAAAGAATTAATAAAAAAATCCAATAAAGACACAGTCAAACAGGCAATTAAACTATTACAAAGTCAATATTCAGTGTTGATTAATGACGAAATAAGTTGGAAAATTAAAATGATGAAACAAAAGTATTTTGAACATGCCAACAAACCAGGGAAATTACTGGCATTGCAAGTGAGGAAAAGTGAGCAAAAAACCTATATAAATAAGAGAAAACATAATGGTAAGGTCACTGATAAACCAAAGGAAATAAGGGAAGCCTTCATTAAGTACTTTACAGAACTTTATAAAAAAGGAATTGAAAAGAAGACACTGATGGAAGAATATATAAAAAGTAGCAATCTCCCAAAAATAAAAGATGAAAAACAGATATGATTAAATGCCGAAATAACGTCGCAGGAAATATTAGATGCAATAAATCAAGCAAAGACAGATAAATCCCCACCTAGAAAACAAAACCCCAAGGTGGCTGTCACCAATGGAAGCGAAAGCCTTGAGAAAGGCCAATATGGAGGTCAAATGGCCGAAATATTGGGAAATTTTGGAACAAGACGGAGATAGACTGAAATTGCAGAGCTTTGAAAAATTAAAAAACAAAGTGCGAGACTGGCTTCATTATTATCAGATAATGGAGGCATTTAAATTGGACAAGAAAATTGGCTTCCAGGTGGAAAGATCTAAATTAGAAACAGAACTGTTAGAACCCAAAACTAAGAATTTGTCAAGAATGTATAACTTGCTGCTGAAATGGAATACCCAGGATGAAACGGTAAAATCGGCTCTGATTAAATGGGCACAGGACATTGGACATAACATTATGTTTGCTGACTGGGAACAGTTGTGGACCACAGGTATGAAATTTACGGCATGTAATGCCTTAAGAGAGAATATTATGAAAATGATATACAGGTGGTACATAACCCCAGTCAAGCTTGCAAAAATTTATCACTTGCCCGATATTTTTTTTTTTTTTTAATAATATTTTTTTTTTATTGCTTTTTTTTCCAAGGTCAGGATACATCGTCAATTACACAACAAAAGCGATTTTACAAAGAAAAAGAAAAAGTTAAATAAAAGAAAATTCACGTTTCCAAATCTTTTTTCATAGTCAACTGGACTTCCCCACATCTTCCATCCCTGCATTCTTTACAATAAAAGAAAATTATACAGCAAATTAATACCTTGTTTCATGTGTTTTTGTATTTTCATCCAATTATATACTCTAAATTTAAACTTTTCACAGTCATAACTTAATTTCAATCGTTTTCAAATCTCAATACTGAAGCATGTTTTTCCCAAAACTTAGCAAATTCTCAACTTTCATATAACTTATAATGTTTTTGTAGATAGTCCTTAAATTTTTTCCAATCCTCTTCCACTGCCTCTTCTCCCAGGTCTCGGATTCTGCCAGTCATTTCAGCTAATTCCATGTAGTCCATCAGTTGCGTATGCCACTCTTCCAGCGTGGGTAGCTCCTGTGCCTTCCAATATTTGGCTATAAGAATTCTTGCTGCTGTAGTTGCATATAAAAAGAAAGTTCTGTCTTTCTTTGACACTCTCTGGCCTACAATGCCCAGGAGGAAGGCCTCTGGTTTCTTATGAAAGGTATACCTAAATACCTTTTTCAACTCGTTATAAATCATTTCCCAAAAGGCCTTCACCCTCGGGCATGTCCACCAGAGGTGAAAGAATGTTCCTTCAGCCTCCTTACATTTCCAACATTTATTGTCTGACAAATGGTATATCTTTGCGAGTTTGACTGGGGTCATGTACCACCTGTACATCATTTTCATAATGTTTTCTTTTAAGGCACTACATGCCGTAAATTTCATACCGGTGGTCCATAACCTTTCCCAGTCTTCAAACATAATGTTGTACCCAATATCTTGTGCCCATTTTATCATGGCTGATTTAACCATCTCATCTTGAGTATTCCATTTTAGCAACAAGTTATACATTCTTGAAAGCACTTTCGTCTTAGGTTCAAGTAGTTCCAACTCTAATTTTGATTTTTCCACCTGGAAACCAATTTTTTTGTCCTTTTTAAAGATCTCTAAAATTTGGGCATAATGAAACCAGTCTCGCACCTTTCCTTTCAATTTTTCAAAACTCTGCAACCTCCAAGTGTCACCCTCTCTTTCTATTATTTCACAGTATTTTGCCCAGCCACCCCCCATATTAAGTATTTTTGTGGCCTTAGCCTCCATCGGTGATAACCACCTCGGAGTCTTGTTTTCAAGTAAGTCCTTGTATTTAGTCCAGACGATAAACAAAGATTTCCTGACAATATGGTTTTTAAACAACTTATGAAACTTTACCTTGTCGTACCACAAATATGCATGCCACCCAAAAGCATTGTTAAACCCTTCCAGATCTAGGACATCAGTGTTTTCTAACAAAAACCAATCTTTCATCCAGCAGAAGGATGCAGCTTCATAATACAACCTTAAGTCCGGCAGGGCAAATCCCCCTCTTTCCTTTGCATCTGTTAGTATTTTAAATTTTATTCGGGGCTTTTTGCCCTGCCAGACAAACTTCATAATGTCCCTCTGCCACTTTCCAAAACACTCCACTCTGTCCACGATCTGCAGGGCCTGAAACAGAAACAACATTCTTGGCAATACATTCATCTTAACTGCAGCAATTCTTCCCAACAAGGAAAGTTTCAATCTTGACCAAATTTCTAAGTCCTTTTTGATTTCAGACCAGCATTTTTCATAATTGTCTTTAAATAGATTCAAATTTTTCCCGGTCAAGTTGACCCCCAGGTATTTCACTTTTTTAAGCACATTTAATTCTGTTTCCTTTTGGAACCCATCTATTTCTGAAGGTGTCAAGTTTTTTGCCAAGACCTTAGTTTTTTGTTTGTTTAACCTAAATCCCGCCACCCGACCAAACTCAGAAATTAGTTCTAAAGCTCTTTTTGTGCTGGGTTCTGGCTCCTGTAATGTCAAAACCAAATCATCTGCAAAAGCCTTCAGTTTGTATTGTTTTCCTCCGACCTGTATTCCTTCCACCCGCTGGTCCTTCCTAATCAAGTTAAGCAACACCTCCAGGACAGAAATAAATAGCAAGGGTGATAAGGGGCACCCCTGTCGTGTTCCTTTTTCAATTTTGAACTCCTCTGTCACCACATTGTTTACTATCAATTTAGCTTTTTGCTCTGAATAGATTGCTTCAATACCATTTTGGAACGCCCTTCCCACTCCCATCCCTTCCAAATTTTTCTTCATAAATTTCCAAGATATATTATCAAAGGCCTTCTCCGCGTCTATAAAAATCAAAGCTGCTTTTGTGTTCAAATTTGTCTGCAGTAACTCCAAAACATCAACAATATTCCTGGTGTTGTCAGACAGATGCCTGCCAGGGAGAAAGCCTGCTTGGTCTTTATGAATTACTTCGTTTAAAACTTTTTTCAGTCTATTTGCCAAGATATCAGCAAAAATTTTGTAATCCACGTTTAGGAGTGAGATGGGACGGTAGTTCTTAAGTTGAGTCTTTTCAGATTCCAATTTTGGTATCAAAGTGATGAATGCCTCTTTCCACGATTCTGGTGCCCCCTTCCCTTCCATAATTTGGTTACATACCTCCATTAGTGGTTGAGCCAAATATTCCTTCAATGTCTTATAATATTTGGAGGTAAGTCCATCTGGGCCTGGGGATTTGCCTAATTGCATGTTCTGAATGGCACTTTCAATTTCCTGTTGTGATATTTTGTAATTCAGGGCTGTTTGTTTATCTTGTGTTAGTTTTTGCAGGCCATGACTTTTTAAGAATTTATTTATCTCAGTCTCCACTTGGGGTCCTTGAGTAAACAATTTTTTAAAGTATCTCTGGAAGCACTTTCTAATTTCTTCTGGTTTCTGAATACATTCTCCTTCAACCTCTAGATTGGTAACAAAGTTCAATTTTTGTCTCTTTTTCAGCTGCCATGCCAGCAGCTTCCCACATTTATTTGCCGATTCGAATGATCTTTGTTTCATCTGTTTAATTTTCCATTCAACTTCTTGATTTATCAGTTTCGCATATTGTGCTTGATGGAATTTTATTTCTCTTAAAACCTCTTTTGATTTTGGATTAAGTCTCAACTTTTTCTCTCCGTCTCTTATCTTCTCCAAAATCTTGTCCTTTTTACCATTCCAGAGTTTTTTCTTAATAGTATTCTGTTGTATCAGGAACCCTCTCATAACAGCTTTACTCGCGTCCCAGATTGTTTTCTTTTCCACCGAAGTGTTCAAATTTATTTCAAAGTAATCTTTCATCGTTTTTTGGGCCTTCTTCACAATCTCCTGATCTCTAAACAAGGAGTCATTCATTCTCCATCTGAAGGATCCAGCTGGTGTAAGTCTCAAGTCTATTTTCAAAGCGTTATGGTCGGAGCAAGTTTTGGGGCAGATCTCTATTTTTTTAGTCTTAGGTGCCAGTCCTCTAGATATCCAGATTTGGTCGATTCTTGTCCAGGATAGGTGGGCCTCAGAAAAGAATGTTCCCTCTTTACCTAGAGGGTTCTTTATCCTCCAAATATCAATCAAGTCCATATTGTCTGTAAGTTCAAAAAAAGTCTTTGGTAGTCTGCCATCTTTAGTCAAGTTTTGATTTTGTGACTTATCCATGTGCGTGGAGACAACCCCATTCATATCTCCCATCATATAGTTCCATATAGTCCATAAGTTTCATCTGCCATTCCTCCAGCGTGGGAAGTTCTTGTGTCTTCCAATACTTTGCGATGAGTATTCTTGCTGCTGTTGTTGCATACATAAAGAAAGTTCTATCCTTTTTTAACACCATTTGGCCGACTATGCCCAGGAGAAAGGCCTCTGGTTTCTTAGGGAAGGTATACTTAAATACCTTTTTTAATTCATTATATATCATTTCCCAGAAAGCCTTAATCTTTGGGCACGTCCACGAAAGGTGAAAAAATGTACCTTCAATTTCCTTACATTTCCAACATTTGTTATCGGGCAAGTGAGGCGGCGCGAAACGGCAATGGCGGTCCTCTTCAGCTGCTGAAGAGGGGCTCCGCGGAAAAGGGTCGTGCGCTGCGGCACAGCGACGACCCATCCAGAAAAACCACGGGTAGAGTGAGCCCGTGGCCGTGGGATTCGGCGGGCACCAGGAGCGACCTCGGAAACGAAGAAGGGACCCCGTAAGGGGCCCCGGAACGTGGAGGGGGTAGCGGTGCTGTGAATCCATCGCTCTTTCCGCGGAAGTGAAGCCGCGCGGCTGCTGCTGATGAGCGCTGACCTTTCTTCTTTCAACATTTGATTTGAAACAACTTACTCGTGAGTAAGAAATCTGAGACTCTATTTGAACTTAAATTTGTGAATTTCGGCTGAAAGCGGGAGACGCTAAAAAGGAAGTCAGTCTTCCGGCTCTGTTTAAAGTATTAAGCAAAGTCTTACTAAAACGGAAGCGCTGAAAGGAGCCTAAAAGAAGTTGGAATATACCCTGCAAATTCGGACTTGATTGATTAAAAGCTAAAGAAAAGTTAAAATCATAAGTGGACAGAGACTGTGATTTTTCTCTCTACCTTTTGTGGATTACAAAGTTACGAACTCAGCTCTCGGGCTGTCTGGATACAAAGTAACATCAGACTGCGGTAACTGTGTATAGAGGTATAAAGTTACATTGGGCTACTTTGTAAGTTATAAGAAAGGAACTGTTGTGTGCACCTTTGTAAAGAACTTTTATTCTCTGCAGTTTAAAGTGAATCCAGAGGGTTCTCCCCCCTGTTTTGGATTTTACTTAACTTTTCATTTGGGAACTTAATGGTGGAAAATTTCTATCCTTCTCCCTAATTTCTGGGGAGCTCCCCCTGCTGGATTGTGGAACTATTTGTCTCTGAGAACTGCTGGTTGTCTTGGAATTTTTTGCGCCCGGATGTTTACTTTCTGGATTGCTTTTCCCATGGGATTTACAATTTGACCTTGAAACTTGGACAGCTGTGGAATGAGTGGTGCAGCAAAAACAAGGGCTGCCAAGAAAGCAAAACAAACTGAACTGTTGCAATCAACTCTGCCTGTGCAGCCACGTAGATCATCTGTTCCAATTGTGACAGGTCTGCAAGAAGGTCAATCTAAACAGCCAGCTTTTGGGGATATGGCTGCAGGAGGGCTAGACCCTGTTTCTAAAGAAATATTGGACCAGCTGGCGGCATTAAACAAGAAAGCGGATGAACAAGCGACCAAATTCGACCAGGTGACAGCTACAATTAATAGACTGACAGACCAAGTCGCCCAAAATACACAGGCAATAGGAAATTTTGAAAAGAGTATAACAGAAAATCGAAAATTAGCCGAGGAAGCAAGTACAAAAGCAGACCTAAATAAAAAAAGGATAGAGGAACTTAGAGGGGAAGTAAGACCACTGAGCAGACAGGTTACTGAACAGCAAGCGTACCTGTCCATGGCAGAACTGAAAAACAGGGAAAGCAATCTCAGGCTTAGAAATATCCCAGAATTAGAAAAAGAAGACCTGATTGGCTATTTGACAGCAGAAATATCCAAGTTCTGGGGCTTGGCAGAAGAGAAGGACTTCAAAATTGTCACCGCTTTTAGACTGGGAAGAGTGGCCAAGAAGGACAAACCAAGAGACTGCTTGATCATCTTGAGATCTAAGCAAGAAAAAGATAACATACTCGGCCTACACTTTAAAAATTCATTGGTGATACAGGGAAAGACAGCAGAAATCTTTAGAGATATACCAAAACAGTTGTTGGATTTAAGAACTACATATAAAGATCTGGCAAGCTTGCTGAGAAACAACTCAATCCCCTACAGGTGGGAATTTCCTCAAGGACTATCTTTTAGTGTGAAAGGGAAGAAGGTAAAAATTAGAACAGCAGAGGAGCAAGAAAAGTTCCTAAACGATTACGGGGAGGACCTTCGGAAAGGAACAGCAGGTACTTGGCCACCCCCCACGCCTGGTGCAAAACCAGATCCACCTCTGGACACAGACGACAAGGGAGACAACCCCATCGGTTGACAAATTGATCCAGGATGTCTTTGCAGCTTTTTAGTTGGAACATTAATGGCACAAATTCCCCCGAGAAAAGGAAAAGAATTTTTCATATATTGAGGAAAGAACAATTAGACGTCATTTGCCTTCAAGAAACTCATGTGACTAGGCTCCACAGAAGAGTACTAACCAACAAGAGACTAGGCCAAGAATTTACATCATTAGATAAAGTCAAAAAAAGAGGAGTAGTGATATACGCAAAGGAGAGCCTAGCACCAAAATTTGTGTTTAAAGATGAACAAGGAAGAATTTTGGCGATTGAAATACAATCACAAGGAGAAAAATTTCTGATAGTAGGAATTTATGCACCAAACGAGGGGAAATCGGAATTTTATAAGAAGCTGCATGAGATAATGCTGGACTATATTGACTATACTAACATCATATGGCGGAAATGACTGGTAGAATCCGTGACCAGGGAGAAGAGTCGGTGGAGGAAGATTGGAAGAAATTCAAAGACTATCTTCAGAAACATTGCAAAATTAAAGAATGTTAGAGTGATGTTGGACTGAAAATAAGCGGTTTCCAGCTGTACAGGTTAAAGTTAATGATAGACTAAGATTAAAGATTAGGATTAAAGATGTTTAAAGAAATGGAAATTTGACAATTAAGAGGGAAAATTTTAATGTTATATTATACTAAGACTAAAGATCAGGTTTAAAGAAGTTGAAGTTATATATTTCAATATTATATTAAAGTTAAAGATTGGGATTAAAAAAGTGGAAAAGAAATTGCTGGACAAACAATTTGGATTGGAATACAAAAGAGGGAGGTATGAGGAAGTCCAGAAAATAAGTAAACTAAAAAACGGAAATGGAAAAGAGATATTGTTTTTAATTGTTATGTTTTTTGTTTCTTATTGTTGAATCTTGTTTTTTTTGTGTGTGTTTTTGTTATCTTCTTTTTGAGATATGTATTGTGTATGTTTTTCTTTTCTTTCTTTGTTGTTCAAAACTTTAATAAAAATTATTTTAAAAAAACAAAAAAAACAAAGACAGATAAATCCCCAGGACCAGATGGAATTTCAGCAAAGTATTATAAAAAATTAAATGAACATCTTGTGATTCCTTTAAAAGATGAATGAGATTTTAAACACGGGGGAAGTCCCAGAAATATGGAAAGAGGCCTATATAACATTAAACCCAAAACAAGATTCAGATATAAGGTTAGTTAAAAATTATAGGCCTATCTCACTATTAAACAACGATTAAAAACTGTTTGCATATATCCCTGCTAACAGAAAGAAAAGCTCTTTGGAGGAACATATACATCAAGATCAAGCAGGATTTCTTCCAGGTAGACAAATGAAAGATAATATCAGAAACATCTTAAACATAAACATAACCTGGAAGTGCAAAATGAGAAAAAACAAGCAGCATTGATGTTTATAGATGCAGAAAAAGCATTTGATAATGTTTCTTGGGACTTCATGAAAAAAGTTCTTGAAGAAATGGAATTTGGAGTAAAATTTAATAGGGGAATACAAGCTATTTATTCAGAACAGAATGCAAAGTTGATTATTAACCAAATCAATGTAAAATACAAAAAGGAACTAGACAAGGATGTCCATTATCACCGCTTTTGTTCATTCTGGTCCTGGAGGTTCTGGCAAGGAATATTAGAATGGATAAAGAAGTAGCAGGAATAAGAATAAAGAAAAATGAACATAAATTGAAAGCTTTCGCGGACGATTTGGTTATTACTGTAGAAGACCCAAAGAATTCTCTCCCGAGAGTAAAAGAAAAAATTCAAAAGTTTGGACAAGTGGTAGGTTTTAAACTTAATAAAAACCAAACCAAACTGTTAGTTAAAAATTTTAAAGAATCAGAAAAGAAAGAACTATCAGAATCTATAGATATAGAAATCCACAAAAAGGTAAAATATTTAGGAATATGGTTGATGACAAAGAATCTTAATATTTATAAAGACAATTATGAAAAAAAAATTGGAATGAAATAAAAAGGAATTTGGGAATAGGATGAATCTCTGTTTTTTAGGACAAATTGTTGCAATAAAAATGAATGTATTGCCAAAAATGCTGTTCATTTTTCAGACAATACCAATAAAAATAAAAATAATAATAATGCTTGCTTCAAAAAATGGCAGCAAGATATTTCAAAATTTATCTGGAATGGGAAAAGGCCAAGAATAAAGTATAAAATACTTACAGATTTAAAAGAGAGAGCAGGCTTTTCTCTTCCAGATTTTAAAATTTACTATGAAGCAGCATGCCTTACTTGGATTCGGGATTGGATTAAATTGGAAAAAGAGGAGGCAATAGTTAGAAGGACACGATAACAGATTTGATTGGCATTCTGTCAGGTGGTGGTGTGGTTGCTCGAGAGCAAACAGACAAGACTCTGACCTGTCTTTTCCAAGCTTTATTCTTAGTGCAAACTATTTACAGTGAAGAGTGTCGCAAGTTCATGTCTGGCTCAGTCGCTAGCAGAATCTGGGAGTGGCTGGTCCTTGTACCTCCCCCAGCATAACAGTCGCATGACCCCCAGCCTTCTCCTCCCCTCTCTGCACCGAAACCTACTGTGCAGAGTGGGCGCTGGCAAAGGGGTACTTCCCTCCCCTCCGCTTTGCTCAGGCTCGGTGTTGAGGCTCTCCCTAGCATCTCCTGGTCCCTGCACCTCCTCCCCACTGGAGGAGGAACTGCTTCGCAAGATCTTCGGAGGTTCCCTATAACACAACTGCCCTTCCACCTCTCGCCTCTGAGCTGATGGCAGTTCCCTGACAGATTCATACCCGTGGTATGGAAAAGTAAAAGTACACAAAGGATTCCACAATTACATAATTAGAAAGTCCCTGATAAGGGTATGGGGAAAATACAAAGAATTACTGGAATCCAAAACTCCGTGGTGGTTGTCACCTATCGAAGCATTATCACTTAAAACGTTAACAATGAAAGGGATATGGCCAACATATAGAGATTTATTAGTAGAACAAGAAGGAAAGTGGAAATTGAAAGATTATGATGAGATAAAGGAACACCTTCAGAGTTGGTTGCATTATAGGCAATTAAATGAAATCTTCGACGAAGATAATAAGAGAGGATTCACTTACACAGTTTCCAAATTCCAAAAGGATATAATTGATGATAATTCTAAATTGTTAAAGAAGGCGTATAATATTCTGTTGGAATGGGAACCTAAAGATGAGGAAGTTAAAGCAGTAATGATCAAGTGGGCACAGGACATAGGTCATAACATACAATTTGAGGATTGAATAAGGCTTTGGAAAGTGAACTTGAAATTTACGGATTGTATATTGTTGAAAGAGAATTATATGAAAATGATGTACAGGTGGTACATTACACCATTAAAACTGGCCAAAATGTATAAAACAGAACAGAAGAACTGTTGGAGATTTAAAGAAGAAGGTACATTTTATCACATGTGGTGGGATTGTAAGATTATTCTAAAAAATTGGGAAATGATATATAATGAATTGAAAAAAATGTTCAAAATAACCTTTGTGAAAAAACCAGAAGCCTTTTTGTTAGGTATTCTAGGACAAGAAATGCCAAAGAAAAATTGGACATTATTCATGAACGCTACTACGGCAGCAAGAATTCTAATAGCACAAAATTGGAAGACTGGAGAAACACCATATACAGAACAATGGCAAGAAAAATTGATGAACTATGCAGAACTCGCAAAGTTAATGGACAAACTGCGTGAGAAGGACAATAGTGACTTTGGAAAAGAATGGGAACCCTTTACAACATACTTGCAGAAACAACAACAAAAACATGGACTTGTTGGCAGGATTTATTTCTTTATTTAAATTAATTTTTATTGAAGTTTTCATCTCTACAAAATAACAGAAAGAAAGGTTTACACATATGTACATGTTAGTAACACAAAGCATCCCCCCACCTCACCCCCCATTGGTTCAACATAACTCAAAATGTGAGTTAAAATCTGACTTCCTTCCATCGTTGCTTAACCTTAATTCTATAGCTTATCTTTACAGTTGTGTTGTTATATTGTATTTGACAAATATTCTGATTTTACTTGCATTTGTAACCTTTCCCCCTTACAAACTTTGTTCTTTACATATCAATATTTCTGTACCGGAGCAGTGTTTTTTCATATATTCATTCACGCAACTCCATTCTTTTATTAAATTTTGATTTGTTTGACCTTGATAGCTGCCATCATTTTGGCCAATTCAAGAAATTCAGTAAGTTTGATTTGCCAATCTATTATTGTGGGTATTTTGTCTCCCTTCCGGTTCTTTGCTATAAGAACTCTTGCGGCAGCGGATGCGTATAAGAATATCCTTTTCTTATTTATGGGGGATGTCATTTGTTATTAATCCCAGAAGATACGCTTCTGGTTTCTTGTTGAATTATTTTGTATCCATATTCTTCTTTTTTACCGATATCGTCTCTACTGGGGATACCCACCAGGACATCTTAGGCTCTAATAATCTGTGATACCTGTCCCAGACCTTATATAATGAGTTTCTAACTATATGATTTAAAGAATCCTTACGCAATGCCACTTTGTTGTAATTAAGTAGGCATGCCAGCCAAACCTCGTATTCCAGCCTTCTAGGTCTAGAATGTCTGCCTTTTTCAATGTTATCCAGTCTTTTAACCAGTTGAGGCATGCTGCCTCATAATAAATCTTCAGATCAGGAAGACCAAAGCCCCCTCTTTCTTTTTCTCAGTTAATAATTTATACTTGATACGAGGTTTTTTCCCTTGCCATAAGAATTTTACTATGTCTTTCCTCCATATGTTGAAACAGTCCATTTTGCTTATTATTGGTATCGTTTGGAAAAGAAACAATGATTTTGGTAATATACTCATTTTTATGGCTGATATTCTGCCCCACAGAGATAAATTTAATCTTGACCAAATTTCCATATTTTTTTCACCTCTCTCCAGGTTTTATTATAATTATCTTCGAATAAGCTTATGTTTTCCATCATCATTTGTATTCCTAGGTATTTTACTTTCTTTGCTATTTGTATCCCAGTCTTGTCCTCAAGTTCCTTTTCCTCACGATCACTCATGTTTTTTACCATTAATTTTTTTCTTCTTTATTCAGCTTGTAGCCCGAGACCTTGCCAAAGTCTCATTTTACCCAATAGTTTTGCAATACTTTCCTTTGGATTCTCTACCATTAATATCAAATCATCCACAAATGCCCGCAGTTTGTATGATCTGTTACCCAAATTTATTCCTTTCATATCCTGATCCAGTTTTATCTCTTGATTTAGCACTTCCAGTACTAATATGAAAAGTAATGGGGAAAGAGGGCATCCCTGCCTGGTCCCCTTTTCAATATCAAAATATTTGGTCATTTCCCCATTAATTATTAAATTTGCTGTTTGCCCCTTATATATCGCTTTTAACCCTTTTATAAATTGTTCTCCCATGCCCATTTTTTCTATAACTTTTTCTATGAATTTCCATGATACATTGTCGAACGCTTTTTCACCATCTATAAATATAAAGGCCACTTTTTTATTCGGTCTCAGCTCCAGATATTCTATTACATTTATTACTATTCTTATGTTATTGCTGATTTTCCTCTCTGGTAAAAACCCCGCTTGCTCTTCATTAATGTAGTCTTTTAAAACCAGTATGTCTGCGTAGATTTTATAATCAATATTAAGTAGTGAAATTGGTCGATAATTATTGATGTTCTCTTTGTTTTGTCCTTGTTTAGGTATCACTAAAATGTGCGCTTGTTGCCAAGTATCTGGTGTTTTTCCTTCTTCCATTATCTTGTTTATTAGTGTCTTCATCGGTAGTGCTAATGAATCTTCTCGAGCTGGCATGTGATGCTACAAGAACTTCCTCTGCTACAAGAAACTTTTTTCTTTTTTCTTTCTCCCCCCCCCCCGTTCCTTTGCCATCTGTTTTAGTTCTTTATAGTCCATTGTTTCATGATTATATTTAAGTTTTGCTTGTTTACTGTTAGATGCTTGATTGTTGTTCTCCTGCTATTTAGGTGGTTTTTCTTCCCTGAATGTATGTTATATGGTAGTTCTGTTTAGCTGTGGAATGTTTTGTGGTTTATTTTCCGATTTAATTAATCGGTTAGTCTAATATTATAATAGAAGGTTGACAAATAATGTAATAGTTTCATATAATCAGAGAGGTAGCTGATGATTAGCTGGCTTGTCCTACTCGACTATTAGAGTTTATCGAGTTGTTGCTATTATAAACAGAATAACTAGGCTGCGAAAGAGTAACACCAATGCCATCAATGGAGGATAGTATGAGGCTTGGGATTGCTACCGTGGAGGGGTGAGGGAGGTATGGCGGTGGGGGCAGATTTTATAGGTGAAGGGGATTGAGATATGGATATGCTCATACCCCTTCCAATCTGTGCCCCATCTCGAGGGACGACGGTAGGGTGAGCAAGGATTACTCACCTCCGTCACTGGTGTTGTGCAATGCCAGCTCTATAGGCAGCAAAACTGCCACCCTGTGAGATTTCTTTACCTCACAGGGGGTCGACCTGGGTGCGCGAAGAGGAAACAGTTACCTTACAAGAGATGGCACCCCCGGGTTTCTCTGTCCTCCACCAGTCACGGACTGTGGGCCGAGGGGGGAGGGGTGGCATTATTAAACCGAGAAGATTGTCCTTTCAGGGCTCTACCATCGCCATCGATCCCCGGCATTGAATGTGTTGGCCTAGTGTGGGGTTCTGAGGAGAGCTTGGCTGTCTGCCTGGTGTACCAGCCATCTAGCACACCAGCAGCCACCCTGTAAGGCCTACTGGAGGCAGTGGCCAGCTGGGCCTTGGAGTTCCCTAACCTATTGGTATTGGGGGACTTCAACATCCATGCTGATGCCACTCCCTCCTCACAGGCTCTGGACCTGGTGTCTTCCATGGCGACACTAGGGCTTTCCCAGTTTGTTTCGGGCCCCACACATCAAGCAGGTCACACGCTGGATTTGATCTTTGGTGCAGGCATAGATGTGATCATGTTTCCTTCGATGAAGGTGCCATAGTCTGATCACTACGCTCTGAAAGCCAGGATTGCCTTTCCACCCCCACCCTGCTTAGGTGGCGAGCCGATTTGGGCTCGCCCACAGAGGCTGATGGACTCTGATAGATTCCGTCAAGCCTTGCGGGACCTTGCTCCCCCTGGCGACTCATTGACTGAGCTTGTTGAGGGCTGGAATATCCAGCTCCTGGCAGCCATCGATGAGATCGCACCTAAGCGCCCTCTGCGACCCCGCAGAAACCGGGCTCCCTGGTTTACCGAGGAGCTCCGGAAAATGAAGCGGGACCTCAGACGGCTAGAGCGAGTATGGCAGGGTGCCCGTGACAGAGCTTCAATAACATCTTATAGGGTTTTTATGAAAACCTATGAGATGGCAGTGAAGGCCGCTAAGAAGTCTTACTTCTCGGCCTCCATTGCATCCGCTAGCTCTTGCCTGGTGCAATTATTTAGTATAATTAGGTCTTTAACATCCCTGGAGGGACAGCCAAATTTAAATAACAATTTGACACACAGCTGTGAGGCATTTGCGAGCTTTTTTGCGGAGAACGTCCTGTTGCTCCACCGTGACCTCCCTGCCAATTTGGATACAATAACGGAACTGGAGGCCCCTTGACTGTCCTCGGGTCCAGTGTTGTTGTTGTTTAGTCGTTTAGTCATGTCCGACTCTTTGTGACCCCATGGACCAGAGCACGCCAGGCACTTCTGTCTTGCACTGCCTCCCGCAGTTTAGTCAAACTCATGCTGGTAGCTTCGAGAACACTATCCAACCATCTCGTCCTCTGTCGTCCCCTTCTCCTTGTGCCCTCCATCTTTCCCAACATCAGAGTCTTTTCCAACGAGTCTTCTCTTCTCATGAGGTGGCCAAAGTATTGGAGCCTCAGCTTCAGGATCTGTCTTTCCAGTGAGCACTCAGGGCTGATTTCCTTAAGAATGGATAGGTTTGATCTTCTTGCAGTCCATGGGACTCTCAAGAGTCTCCTCCAGCACCATAATTCAAAAGCATCAATTCTTCGGCGATCAGCCTTTTTTTTGGTCCAGCTCTCACTTCCATACATCACTACTGGGAAAACCATACCTTGGGTCCAGTATTGGACCACTTTGACTGGATATCCCCAGCCAATGTGGACAGACTCCTCCGAGCTGGAAAGCCCACCACCTGTCCTCTTGACCCGTGCCCATCCTGGCTGATTAGAGTGTGTCCAGACAAGGTGCGCCCCCCCCGGGATATAATCCATTTGTCCCTTGGCACTGGGACATTCCCAGAGTAATTGAAGGAGGCAGTGGTGTGCCCGCTCTTAAAGAAAACATCATTAGATCCTTTAGATCTATCCAATTACCGCCCAGTTTTGAATCTTCTGTTCCTGGGTAAGGTGATTGAGAGAGTGGTTGCTGAACAGCTTGGTGGGTTTCTGGATGAAACATCGGCTCTGGATCCATTCCAATCCGGCTTCCGATGTGGTCATGGGACCAAGACGGCTCTGGTCGCCCTAACAGATGATCTCAGTAGGCAGCTGCATCGAGGCGGGTCGAGGCTGCTGATTCTTTTAGACCTGTCAGCAGCCTTCGACATGGTCGATCACGAACTCCTGGACCACCGCCTCGTCGATGTGGGGATCCAGGGCACAGTCCTTCAATGGCTGCGCTCATTTCTCTCTGGTCGGGGACAGAGGGTAGCGTTTGGGGGAAACTGTCCTCACACCACTCCTTGGTGTGTGGAGTGCCACAGGGTGCGATACTCTCCCCGATGCTTTTCAACATCTTTATAGGCCCCCTCGTCCAGCTTGTCCGGAGTTTTGGGCTGGGCTGGGCTGCCATCAGTATGCTGATGACACCCAACTCTATCTGTTGATGGGTGGCCATCCTGACTCGGCCCCAGACACACTGATCAGATGTTTGGAAGCTGTGGCTGGATGGTTACGTGGGAGCCGGTTGAAGATAAATCCTTCTAAGACAGTGGTCCTTTGGCTGGGTCTGGACGATATGGGATTTGGGGGGGCAACTCCCATCTCTTGTGGGGGCGCAATTAGTGCCAGCACCTGTCATTTAAGAGTTTGGGTGTAATCTTTGACACCTCCCTTTCCATGGAGGTGCAGATTGCAGCTATAACAAAGGCGGCATTTTTCATCTCCGCCAAGCTAAGCAGTTGGCTCCTTACCTCTCTCGCCCTGACCTAGCCACTGTGATCCACGAGACGGTCAGCTCCAGATTGGATTATTGTAACTCACTCTACGTGGGGCTGCCCTCATTGAGACTGACCCAGAAACTGTTGGTTTCTATTTCCCTCACTGAGCAGCAGCTGCATGTCACAAGACATTGTTTGCATTCCACAGTCAGAGTTACTGTTGGGTTCCCACAGGAATGGGAGACTGGATGTGCAACCACCCACACCCACTGATCAAGGTCCTGATCCTGAATCAGAGACTGAATCGGATGATTCAGAGGATTTCAAGAGTGTGAAAGCCTCTATGCGACCCTCTGAAGGCTCTGATCAAGAATTGGAGGAACCATTGTTTACTATTGGCCACTTTTCTCCTAAAAAGGAAGAGGAGAGTGTTGAAGACTTACGGCTAATTCGCAGGTCACAAAGAGCCACTAAAGGCAGATCTCCAAAGAGATTTGCTGATGAATTTGCTAAAACAGCAGTGGCAGCTGTTAAAAGCTCCAAGAAGGTATTTGAACCTTCAAGCTTCCAAGAAATCCAGGACTTGGATTGAAAGGATGCTGAGCCATGGTTAAATGCCATGAAGGCTGAGCTTGATTCCTTAGAGAGGAACAAAACATGGGAGCTAGTTCCAGTAGTTCTAGGAATGAAACTGCTTGGAAGCAAATGGGTCTTCAAAGCGAAGACAGATCAAAATGGCAAGATAGTCAGACACAAAGCCAGATTGGTAGCCAGAGGTTTTTCACAGGTACCAGGTGAAGACTATCACGAGACCTACTCACCCACCATGAGGTATGAGAGCATTAGCCTTATGCTCAAGCTTGCTGCAGAAGAGAATCTTCACGTTTCTCACCACGACGTGAATACAGCATTTTTGTATGGATCTCTAGGTGAATCACTTTATATGCTTCCACCTGATGGCGTACAGGTAAAACAGGGTTTTGTTTGTTCTCTGAAGAAGTCTCTTTATGGTCTCAAACAAAGTGCACGGTGTTGGCACACAAAACTCACTGAAGTATTGTTTTCTCTAGGTTTTGAGCAAGGGAAAGCTGATCCATGTGTATTTGTCAAAGAGGAGGGGCAAAAGAAGCTGTATTGCTTGTTTTATGTTGATGATATTTTGTTCTTTTGGAAGGATGTCACAATGTACAATAACGCCCTAGCTCAACTGAAAGAGCACTTTGACATGAAAGATCTGTTAGGATATTTCCGTTCCACCTTAAAAGGGAGCAGGCTTTGTGAGTCACAGAGTCTGCGCATTTCCTGTTCACAGGAAGTTTATGTTTTCTATTGCTTTCGTTTCTCTCTCTCTGTGTCGTAGACACTGATGCAGGCAGTCATGTTTTTCTTTGTTCTGATCAACGCTGAATAAAACTTGTAAATAATGCTCTCCTGAGTGCGACTTCTGCTGTGCATTATCTGCTGATAAAGAGTGTGCATCGGCTCTAGAATGTTCTGGAGCTCATTGTTAGGATATTTCCGTTCCACCTTAAAAGGGAGCAGGCTTTGTGAGTCAGAGTCTGCATATTTCCTGTTCACAGGATGTTTATGTTTTCTGTTGCTTTCGTTTTCTCTGTGTGTCGTAGACACTAAAGCAGGCAGTCATGTTTTTCTGTGTTCTGATCAACGCTGAATAAACTTGTAAATAATGCTCTCCTGAGTGCAACTTTTTGGCTGTGCATTATCTGCTGATAGTGTGCATGAGCTCTGGAATGTGGCAAGATATTTTCTAGAAACTCATGTCGCTGCGTGCCTACGGGAGGTCGATGGATCGTCCGGCAGACGGCTTGGGGGCCTTGATGGACTTTATCTCCCTGGCAGTATCCCAACACTCATGTCGCTAATTGCTGATACTGCGTGTCTACGGGAGATTGATGGATCGTCCGGCAGGCGGCTTGGGGGCCATGATGGACTTTATCTCCCTGGCAGTATCCCAACAAGATCTTGGTGAGGTAAACAACTACCTATCTCTAGAAATAGAGAGAGATCAAGATGGTAACATTCTAGTACACCAGTCACGGAAAATTGCTGATGTGTTTAGCAAACTAAACCTGATGGATGCTAACCCTGTAGACACACCGATGACAACAGGTTATCAGGTAGATGATACTGAAGGAGCATTTTCTGACACTACACTGTACAGAAGTGTCCTAGGCAAACTAAACTTCATTGCCAGATGTTCAAGACCAGACATTGCTGTTAGCTGTAATTTGCTAAGCAGACAAGTCAACAATCCTACTGTTAAGGATTGGAAAGCTCTGAAACGCATAGCTCGCTATTTGAAAGGCACTATGCATTACAGACTGAGATTTAACAATCAGAAGTCTGGTGGTCTTGAAATATTTGCAGATGCAAGTTTTGGTGGTGACACTACAGACAGGAAAAGCACGTCTGGAGTTTGCTACATGTACAATCAGGGTCTTTTTGATTGGTCATGCAAGAAGCAAACAACAGTTAGCTTAAGTACTTGTGAAGCTGAACTGAATGCACTGTCTTATTCACTTAAAGATTGTGAATGGTTGCTACAATTGTGCAAAGACATGAAAATTCCTGTCAAATGTCCAATCCAAGTTTACCAGGACAACAAAGCATGTTTGGCTTTGCTGAATTCTGAAGGTTGTAAGCAAAGCACGAAGCATTTGCAATTGAAACTGCAACATGCTAGGGAATGTGTTCAGAAGGGACTCGTAACGGTGTCCTATATGTCAGGTAATGAAATTCCTGCTGATGTATTGTCCAAGATTGTATCAAGGGATCAACACTGTACCTATGTGCAGAAGTTGGGTTTGTACTGATATTGTACGGACATGCTGCCCAGTGATGTTCACAGAAAGGGGGAGGGTGTTGGTTTCTATTTCCCTCACTGAGCAGCAGCTGCATGTCACAAGACATTGTTTGCATTCCACAGTCAGAGTTACTGTTGGGTTCCCACGGGAATGCGAGACTGGATGTGACGTACACTGGTTTCCTGTTTTTCAGTGCTTTCTCGGTTTCTTTGTGTCGAGAAGAGTTGCTTCTCTGCTCTCACAGAGGCAGGATGCATGCTTGTATGCTCTCAGCATAGCTTGTAAATAAACTTCAGCATGTAGCACATTACCTGCTTATCCTTTCGTTGCGAGACTACGCTCTGCCTGGGCTCAAGATAAAACAAGCCTGTATCAGCTCAACTCCCGGCATCCGGAGGTGCAGAATGCCACGGCAAGACTCCTTATGGGGTCCTCGCTGCCGGATCACATTCACCCAGTGCTATCCAAGCTGCGCTGGCTCCCGGTGGAGTACAGGATCAGGTTTAAGGTGCTGGTTTTAACCTTTAAAGCCCTATACGGCCTAGGACCCCCATACCTATGGGACCGCCTCTCCTGGTATGTCCCACGGAGGAACGTACGGTCTTCAAACAAAAACATCTTGGAGGTCCCGGGCCACAGGGAGGTTAGGCTGGCCTCAACCAGATCCAGGGCTTTTTCGGCTGTGGCTCCAATCTGGTGGAACGCTCTGTCACAAGAGACTGGGGCCCTGCGGGATTTGACATCTTTCTGCAGGGCCTGCAAGACAGAGCTGTTCCACCAGGCCTTTGGCAATCCTCACAGAACTCTAGCCCAATGGTTGCCATTAATTTTATTTGAACTGATTTTATAATGAATTGATTTTAGAATGCTATATTATTTTACTGTTGTTAGCCGCTCGGAGCCCGGCTTCGGCTGGGGAGGGCGGGATATAATTTTTTTAAAAAAATTATTATTATTATTCTAATTTTTTATAGTGAAGGGCCGTAATTCTGTCCGGACCAGGGGATTTTCCTTTCTTTGTTTTTCTTATGGCTTCATGTATTTCCATCATAGACACTGGGGCATTTAAAGATTCAGTTCTTCCTTTTGGTATCACTGGTAGTTGTTTCCCTTTCGGATATTCTTTTATCTCATCTTCAGTCTCGGTCTCCCTCTTGTATAGTTTTTTAAAGTATCTCACAAAACTGTTGTTTAACTCTTTAGGGTTGTCTAGGAGTTTCCCTTCATCCATTATTCTGTTGATTATCATCTCTTTCTGTTTTTTCTTCAGTTGCCATGCCAACATGTTTCCAGGTTTATCTGCAAACTCGAATGATCTTTGTTTCATCCACCGTATATTGTTTTCTACTTCAAAATTTACTATTTGTCAATCATTGTCAGGATTTAAATAAACATTTACAACTTTATTTACAGAGAACAAGAAATATAATCAGTAATAACAGAACATTATGTATAAACAGCAGAATGTAACATTTGGTGTAACAAACCAGAAATGGAAGTTGGGGGAAGTCAACAGGGAGGGGGAAAACTAGAAAATGGATGTTAAATGATGATATTGAATAATTGTTATATATATGTGGGAGTCATAAAGCCACGGCGAAGGCTTGTAATATTGCAGGGTGCCCCCTGACCTCGGCTGACCAGCACTCTGAGCTTTACAATGTATTGGAATGTATTAACCTTATATGGTTTGTGGGTGGGTTAAAGCCTTGACCGGATGAGGTAACGTGAGACACTGGCAAACAGCCATGCGGCTGGAGAGGGACAAAGGAATAAAGAAGTTTGCAGGAGGAGGAGAGGGAAGTTCGAGAGGAGCTGCTCCTACCATCATGAAAATATTGCTGGCTCTCTGTGTCATAATTTTATGCTAAACTTCGCCATTTGTACGGCTGGCTCCGACATATATATATATAAATTAAAAGGTCACCCAGTGAGCTTTATGGCTGAGAGGAGATTTGAACCCTGGCCTCTCCTAGATCCTAGCCCAACACATTTAACTGATGCAACACGCACATGCACACATACAGACTTTTACTCACTCTGTTTCTTGTAATAATCCTCCCATGCCTTGCTGTAGTCTGGTTGGTTGTTCTGTTGCTGGCTTTGTTGATCTGTGCAAGGCACCGTGGGACAGAAAAAGAGGGAAAAATAGAATGGATGGGATGATTATTATTTAGGGCTTTAAAGGTCAGCACCAACACTTTGAATTGTGCTCGGAAACGTACTGGGAGCCAATGTAGGTCTTTCAGGACCAGTGTTATGTGGTCTCGGCGGCCGCTCCCAGTCACCATTCTAGCTGCCGCATTCTGGATTAGTTGTAGTTTCTGAGTCATCTTCAAAAAAAGCCCCACATACAGTGCACTGCAGTAGTCCAAGCAGGAGATAACTACAGCATGTACCACTCTGGCAAGACAGTGCACAGGCAAGTAGGGTCTCAGCCAGTGTACCAGATGGAGCTGGTAGATAGCTGCCCTGGACACAGAATTGACTTGTGCCTCCATGGACTGCTGAGAGTTCAAAATGACTCGCAGGCTGTGCACCTGGTCCTTTAGGGGCACATTTACCCCATTCAGGACCAAGGAGTCCCCCACACCTACCTGCCCCGTGCCCCAGAAACATTCCTTCTGTCTTATCAGGATTCAGCCTCAATTCATTGACCACCATCCATTCGCCAACCACCTCCTGACACTTACACAGGACATTTACCACCTTCACTTGGCTACTTCTTCTAAGCATATAACTTTGGAGCACGATTCAGTTTCAATCTTAAAACATTGTTGTTATGGGGTTGGTGTTAGGATATTTCCGTTCCACCTTAAAAGGGAGCAGGCTTTGTGAGTCACAGAGTCTGCGTATTTCCTGTTCACAGGAAGTTTATGTTGTGTCTTTGCTTTCGTCTCTGTCTCTGTGCCAGAGACACTGAAGCAGGCAGTCATGTTTTCTTTGTTCTGATCAACGCTGAATAAACTTGTAAATAATGCTCTCCTGCGTGCATCTTTCGCTGTGCATTATCTGCTGATAGAGCGTGCATCGGCTCTGGAATGTGGCAAGCTATTTCTGGAGCTCGTGTCGCTGACTGCTGATACTGCGTGTCTACGGGAGATCGATGGACATCCGGAGGCGGCTTGGGGGCCATGATGGATTTTGTCTCCCCGGCAGTATCCCAACAACAGGTTTCGGGCCCAGATTCACGGCACTTACAGGAGAGTAAGACTGCGACAGATTGCTGAGGTATGTGTGGAAAAGTCAAGGCTTTTCGTTGCCGCGGCAAAGTCTCTTTGAACTCCGGCAGACTAATTGGTCTGGGAGTTGAGCCAAGCAGGCCTCAAGATTTATGAGCTGCCGAGATAAGAAGTCTCTGAAGTGAAAAAGACTCACGGCTCAAGTAAAGAGCTGGAATGGAGTTTTTCCAAGCTTCTGAAGCTGCTGAGTGCCCAAAGTTAAATCGGCACAATTATCAGACCTGGGCAAAATGGTGTGAAAGCCTACTACGACAGTTTGGAGTGTGGCATACTGTGTGTGAAGCCCCTCCAGTTCCTCTGACAGATAGATGGAGGGCCCAAGATTCAAAGGCCATAGACGTAATAGTCTTGTCCGTCTCTCTGGAGGAAATTGCCACGTTAGCTGGCAAGACGACTGCACGTAAGATGTGGAATGCTTTGAAGATAGCCCATCTGCCAGTCATCCCAGCCCAGAGTTTGACTGCATCGGAGGTCCTGGCTGTTTCCCAGAATGCAAGTGAATGCAGGGATGCCGAGGGCACCGGTTGCAAGCTGCAGGGGGAGCTGACTGTGATGTCATCCCAGGCAGCATTCCAGCCCCAAGGGGGAGCCAACGAGTCGGCAGCTGAGAGCTCTGTTTCTCGTGAGAACCAAGGTCATCGCCTTTGCAGAGGCCGGAAGGCCAGAGGTAAACAGAGACCGATGCCTGCAGATGGCCCGAAGCAGAAGGGGGGTGAAGAGCCCACGCCAGTGGAAAACAAGGCTTTGTTTACTGGCACAGCTTCACCAAAGGCTAAAGGCATGTTTGATGGCCAGGAGCAGGGGGGCAAGCAGCAAAAGCCCACGCCGGTGGAAAACAAGGTTTTGCTTGCTGCAAAAGCTGCTCCAAAGGCCAAGGCCAGATTTATTGTAGATTCTGGATGCACCCGCCATTTGGCAAAAGACCGGCATCTCTTTATCTCCTTCAAACCTCAAGATGGTGAGATCCACCTGGCTGACGGAAAGACGTTGCGAATCGCAGGAGAAGGGACTGTGAGACTGGCATGTCTGCACACAACCATCAAAGGTGTACTTTATGTTCCAGGTGCTGCAGACAATTTGCTCAGTGTCCCACAGCTGACTGGGCGTGGCTTTGAGATTTCCTTCAAGAGGAGCGTCTGTGTCATCAGGAAAGGCACAGAGGACATTTTGCATGCAAAGTTTATAGATGGATTGTTCTGTATAACTTATGATGACAATGGTGCTGTTGTGTCTAATGTTGATTCTTGTTGTGTTGCACAAACTAACAAAATTCTTCATGCAGGATGCATTCATGAAGCACACAGAAGATTTTGTCACATGTCTTGGCAGGCGCTGGCCAAAATGCCAGGATTGGTTCAGGGTTTGAACATCAAACCCTGTAAGTTTCACATGAAATGTGTATCTTGTGCAGAGAACAAGGTGAAGGTTGCTCCAAAAGGCAAGGAGTCTAGCAGGCAGACTTCCAAACCCTACCAGCTAGTCCACGCAGACCTGGTTGGTCCACTTGTGCCCTCTTTGGGTGGAGCAAGGTACTTCATGGTTCTGATTGATTCTTTTTCCAGGTACATTCATGTGTTTATGCTCGAGCAGAAATCGCAAGCGTTTCCGAAGTTCAAGGCATTCTGTGCTTGGTTGGAGAATGTTCACAGTAAACGTATCGGCTGTTTCTTTACTGATCGGGGCGGGGAGTTCACTTCTCAGCAGTTTGAAGCTTTCCTGACTGAGAAGGAAATCTAGCATGACTTGTCAACGCCTAGATCGCCATGGATGAATGGACTTGCGGAGCGAGCAAATCAAACGTTGCTTCAAGGCCTAAAAACCTTGTTGCATGATGCCAATCTCCCTGATAAGTATTGGGGGGAGGCTCTGTCGAATTTTGTTTACACTTTTAACCGCAGACTGTCATCACCTATTGGTTGTACCCCCTATGAGAAGATGTTTGGTAAGAAACCTTGCGTCAAGCACGTGAGAATCTTTGGTTCTGACATGTGGGTACACACCCCACAGAGCAACAAGAGGTTCAGGAGTTAACCTCTAAAGATGCTGAGCCTTGGCTTAATGCCATGAAGGCTGAAGTTGATTCCTTGAACAGGAACCAAACTTGGGAACTGGTACCGGTAGTCCCAGGAATGAGACTGGTTGGCAGCAAATGGGTCTTCAAGGCAAAGACAGACCAGAATGGCAAGGTTGTCAGACACAAATCCAGATTGGTTGCCAGAGGTTTTTCACAGGTACCAGGACAGGATTACCACGAGACCTACTCACCCACCGTCAAATATGAGAGCATTCGGCTGATGCTCAAGATAGCTGCAGAGGAGAAACTGCATGTTTCCCATCATTACATTAATACAGCTTTTTTGTACAGGACTTTGGGGGAGGAGCTGTTTATGCTTCCACCTGATGGAATGCAGGTACAGAAGGGAATGGTCTGTAAACTGCGGAAATCCTTATATGGTCTCAAGCAGAGTGCCAGGTGTTGGAACACAAAGCTCACTGAGACGTTGCTTTCTCTAGGTTTTCACCAGGGCAAAGCTGATCCATGTGTGTTTGTCAAGGAGGAGGGGCAAAACAAACTGTATTGTTTATGTTTTGTTGATGATCTTCTGATGTTTTGGAAGAATCAGGCTTTGTACCAAAGCACCCTAGCTCAGCTGAAGGAGCACTTTGACATGAAGGATCTTGGTGAGGTATCCAACTATCTTTCTCTGCAGGTGGAGAGGGACCAAGCAGGTAATTTTCTGGTACACCAAACACAGAAAATTGCTGATGTATTAACCAGGTTGAATTTGGTTGATGCAAACCCAGCAGACACACCGATGGTGACAGGTTACCAGGTAGATAGTACTGCTGAAGCGTTTTCTGACACAACGCTGTACAGATGCATTCTAGGCAAGTTGAATTTCATTGCTAGATGCTCAAGACCTGACATAGCTGTAAGCTGTAACCTGCTTAGCAGACATGCCAACAATCCTACTGTTCAGGATTGGAAAGCTCTGAAGCACATAGCCCGCTATTTGAAAGGGACTTTGCACTACAGGCTGAAGTTCACCAGTCAGAAGACTGGAGGTCTTGAAATCTTTGCAGATGCTAGTTTTGGAAGTGACACCACGGATGGTACAAGCACTTCTGGAGTATGCTACATGTACAACCACTGTCTGTTTGACTGGCTGTGCAAGAAGCAAACGACAGTAAGCCTAAGTTCCTGTGAAGCAGAACTCAATGCTCTGTCATTTTCACTCATGGATTGTGAATGGTTGATGCAACTGTTTAAGGACATCAAAGTTTCTGTGAAATGTCCTATACAAGTGTATCAAGACAATAGATCCTGTTTGGCTTTGCTGAACTCAGAGAGTTGCAAGCAAAGAACCAAGTACTTGCAGATTAAGCTACATCGTGCAAGAGAGTGTATTCAGAAAGGACTCATTCAGGTGTCCTACATGCCAGGAAATGAAATTCCTGCTGATCTGTTGTCTAAGGTTGTTAACAGAGAACAACTTAAGGTTTATGTACAGAGGTTGCAATTGGGTTGAACCACAGGTACCACAGGTTACATGGAAAGGGGGAGGATGTTAGGATATTTCCGTTCCACCTTAAAAGGGAGCAGGCTTTGAGTCACAGAGTCTGCGTATTTCCTGTTCACAGGAAGTTTATGTTTTCTATTGCTTTCCTTTCTCTCTCTCTGTGTCGTAGACACTGATGCAGGCAGTCATGTTTTTCTTTGTTCTGATCAACGCTGAATAAACTTGTAAATAATGCTCTCCTGCGTGCATCTTTCGCTGTGCATTATCTGCTGATAGAACTTGCATCGGCTCTGTAATGTGGCAGGAATCTGGAGCTCGTGTCGCTAATTGCTGATACTGCGTGTCTACGGGAGATCGATAGACATCCGGAGGTGGCTTGGGGGCCATGATGGACTTTGTCTCCCCGGCAGTATTCCAACAGTTGGGGGAAATGGAAAGCCCAAATTTGTAGGATGCTACAGAAATGGGGTTTTTTCCCTCTGTTATGTGTGCTCTTTGTATCAGGAAACACATGCAGCAACATGACATATGTTATGTGTGGATTGGATTGTACTCCAAAAGGAACAAGATAAACCACCATTCTTTGCTAAGGAAACCCACGTTTTCATGGACTGAGTCAATCATGGAAATTGAAAGGCAGCTTTGCATAGTCATAACATCATGGTTAATTTGTTTTATTCCGGTTTTCCTAGCCATGGAGAAGTGCCACTGGGAATCTTATCCCACTCCTAACTTTGGAGATGTCACCAGGTGCCTGTAGGTTTGACTGTGCATCTTTCAAAACAATAAGGGTTTACAACAAAACTTTATCTTTTGTGTTTACAATACTTATTTTTTTGTCACCCTCTTTGAGCCTTTGGGAAAAGTGGTGTCTAAGTACCCCAGGAATGCAAGAGGCTGCCTTATACTAAATTGGTCCTTCTAGCTCAGTATAAGAACATAAGCAACCAGCTTCCTGTTTCAGTCTGCAGCAATGGTGGTGCCTCTCTCACTCGTGGGAGAGATTCTGGCGTAGGAGAAGGGGGTAACCTGAGGCAGAGTTGCCTTCCATTTCCCCTTGAGGGGAAAGGATACTCATGGTCATATCCTGAGCTTGTTCCTGCCGCCGTGGAAGCAGGGGGGAGTGAGGTGCTGGGTGCAAAGTCCTCCATCACTAAAGCTGTCTCCAAGACCGCCATGCTAAGCAGCCGAGCACCTTTGCAATTGGGACCATTGGAATAAATCTAAAGGAGCACCCAGGACTGGATGTGAACTACAAGCTACAAACTATTTGGCTATCCCCACAAAAAATGAGGTATGAGACTTGAATGACAATTCCTGCATAGACTAGATTAAAGATGGGGGGGTTAGATCATCTTTTGTTATTATTTTTGTAAACATTTATGATAACAAAGTTTAAAACTTATTTTTATTAAGTAAGGGTTCAGAATCTGGCCCCTCCCCCTTGACCATGGAAATATAAGAGTACAAGTGAGGATTTTTAAACAAGATAGAGAGAGATTGGAAACTTGTGAGGGAGAGGTGGTTCAGGGTAATGTGACGCTGCTGGAACAATGGAGGAAGCGAAGGCTGCCGTAAGATGTTTTGCTAAGACAGAAATGCCTTTCCTTTCCTAGACTGATGAGACTTACGGAGGACAAAACTATTAATGAACTACCAATGAAGCAAATTAAAATTTGGACTTTTGGATCATTGGATATTCTATGATGAAGAAGAAAAGAAGAAGAAGAAGAGTTTGAATTTGATATCCCGCCTTTCACTCCCTTTAAGGAGTCTCAAAGCAGCTAACATTCTCCTTTCCCTTCCTCCCCCACAACAAACACTCTGTGAGGTGAGTGGGGCTGAGAGACTTCAGAGAAGTGTGACTGGCCCAAGGTCACCCAGCAGCTGCATGTGGAGGAGCGGAGACGCGAACCCGGTTCCCCAGATTACGAGACTACCGCTCTTAACCACTACACCACATTAAAAGCAAACTGGCCAGAAAGGAGCAGATTTGTCTGCATAGAGAAGAACTGGAAATTCCATTGAGGGGACACATCCACTTGAGCGGTTAGCATCAGGGGGAGAGGCTGCAATAAGGATTATGAAATATCTAGGAGAAGGTGGTTAGCCCCCTGACATTATGGGCTGTTTGCTTTGAAGTTGCTGGTGGGAAAATATATCAAGTGAGATGGTCAACCTTGGAGTTCCTATCTTAAAAAAAGAAGACTACAGATTACATGGGACATGGGACAAAGGAGCTGAGCAGCAAGAAGATTGTTATGTCTCGACACACACAGATGGAAGGAGAAGTTTATTTCATGTTAATTAATATTAATTAATGATTTAGCAGGGATTGACAATCTGATTAAGTAACCTCACTTGTTGAAGTTGGAAATGTTAACTTAATATACATGCAGGAATTGATTGATGGATAGTTGTTTGAAAACAAATTAAGTTGAAAAGCAAATATATTGTATGGTGATGTAAGGTATGTGTAATGTTTGAAGATAAACTAGAAATAAGTGGGAAATATGATGCAGCACTATTGAGAACCATTGACACATCCAGGAAAGCATGTGGGAAGTCAGTCAGTCAGATTTGGAAAAAAATGTTAAATTTGTCTTAATTTGTTTTACAGCCTCGTGCACCATGAATTTGTTTAATTTAAAGCCATCCAAGTGTTACTGGGGCATGGTGTGGCAAAGAACTCCAGATATTATTGTCAGGTTTGCATTTTTTTTGTACAGAAACTATTGGTTTAAGGTGTAGAGATCTTTACTATTCTATTTAATTCAATAAGGTTCTGGAAGCTTCTCTGTGTGATACAAGCTAGTGCAAGCTGAAAGTTTCTAGCTGTCAAGTAAGCTTCTATTCTGCCTGGAAACAAGCAGAAGGTTCCTGATGTTTGGGTTATTCCTTCAGAGAAGCTGAACAGCCAGTTCAAACTGGTTCTGTGCTGGGAACAGGGGAGAGAATTGACCCCCCTCATTCTAAACCGGAAATGGCAAAAGGAAAAAGTTCAATGCTAAAACTAACTAGTCAGGAAGCAAGGCAAGAGATTTTAAAACACAAGTGGTTTGATTTGCTTTTAGATATTAAAAGAGAATGTGAGCAGATAAAGGAAGATGTTAACAAAACAGCCTCTACTTTTTTAAAAAATACTAATGTACTTTCAGAGGCTGCAAGACAATTAAAAGAAGTGAATGCACAAACCACCAAGGTGGGACGGGTAGACAAACAAGGTCTGAAGAACATACGAGGGAAAGTGAGAATAGTCAAAGACAAAAATGGAATTTAATGTGATATGATATGGGAGGACCTGACTGATAAAGATGGTACCTTGTGTGAAATGATTAGGGAGGTTTTGACTGTGCTAGAGAAGAAACAAGAAGGGAGTGCAAATGGTTTAAGAGGCTACTTTATGTGGTGGCAATGTAAAATTATCAAAAAGGCCTGGGAAAAGACATATAAAGATTTGAAGAAATTGTGGGAAATGATTGTTGTTAAAAAAATTGAAGTTATGATCTTGAAATGTACAGGACTTGATGGATTGTTTGAGGGGAAAACTTTGTTCCGATATACGAGACTGGATGCCGGGCCAAGACCAGCCAGCCCCTATGGAAGGAAGACGACTCAGCCAAAGAAGATAAAGAAGATTGGCAAAATAAGTTACTGAACTATGCAGGACAAATTATTACAAAAAAGGGCAACTGTTTAATGCATATTTTTAAAGCTTTGTGTATAGATTTTTACATTAGTATAACTTTTAAAAGTCACTTGTAATAAGATGAAGAAGGTTTTGAAATGGGATTGTTAAGTATATAAGATTTTATGGATGTGCATGAACAAGTATATTATAATGGAACCAAGAGGGGGAGTGAAGTCAACCCAAAAATTATGGTTTAATTTGGTTATGATTTTTTTCTTTTTCTTTTTGTTATTTTTGGAAAATCAAAAAAATGTTATCAAACAAAAACACAAACTGGTTTTGTTATCTCTTTCATGCAAGGTCATGCTGACTATAATAGTAAGGTCAGAAGGAGTCTGGGTTTCACTTTCTGTCTCTCCTTCTGGTGTGGTGTTCTGTACGTAGTATGCTTAAGTGTTAAGGTTTTAGTCTTATTGTAAGTGTAAGTCTGCTGCAACTGG
Organism: Podarcis pityusensis; assembly: GCF_964106645.2. NCBI lineage: Eukaryota > Metazoa > Chordata > Lepidosauria > Squamata > Lacertidae > Podarcis > Podarcis pityusensis. The sequence continues at coordinate 24,452,438 of NC_138045.1, forward strand.
ATTTCTTATGGACTATGCCAATCCTGAGTTTATGGATTTGTAACTGTTATGCTCTGCTGGATGAAGCGGATTCCCTCTGAGTCATTTTTTTGGGAACCCTGCATTGTGTTTAAGTTTTTACTCTGCTAACATAAGTTGAGCTCTGCTCTGGATCAATATGGAGCAGAAACATGACAATTATATGCTTGGAAGAAGTACTTTATCCATGAGCAGTTAATTTTAAAATGACTAAATAAAAAAAATCCTTCCAGTAGCACCTTTAAGACCAACTAAGTTAGTTCTTGGTATGAGCTTTCGTGTGCAAGCACACTTCTTCAGATACCAGGGCCTGGTTCAGTTAACCATGGCCTAGCATGAATGTGCTAGAATTCCTAGTAGAAATGGTAGCTGCTTTGCTTCTCTCCTGTCACCTTGCTGCCACATTACCCGGACCTGAGCTATGGATTGGCTTAAGAGTAACATACCAGCCTGAGCTCATGGTTTGTTTCACTCCACACAACCAGCTACAACCAATTTTTGTTTATGGTGGACTTTTAGGGGGGAAATTTTTTTTTTAGGTGACTTCAATGGAGTCACTCACCCTTACTTAGTCAGAACAAAGAATAAAAAAGACAGCAAACAAAATAAGCTACCAAATACGTTCATCCAATTGATAGATTTAATGGGTTTGAATGACACTTGAAGGTTTATGTTAGGATTTCATGCTTCCCAATGCTGTTTTTTTATGATTGGTATAATTCCCAAGCCTGTCTGAGTAAAGCCTGAGAAAGGAAGTCTGTCTTATCACTCTTCCGTTGTAAGACTGTGAAACTGTACTTTCACTTTTGCCTGCCTGTTCTCTCTCAGAGCTGGATGAGAGAGAGCACCATGATTCCTTCTCTGTGTAATACAGTGTAAATAAATAGTACAGTGGTACCTCGGGTTACAGACGCTTCAGGTTACAGACGCTTCAGGTTACAGACTCCGCTAACCCAGAAATAGTACCTCGGGTTAAGAACTTTGCTTCAGGATGAGAACAGAAATCATGTGGCAGTGGCGTGGTGGCAGTGGGAGGCCCCATTAGCTAAAGTGGTGCTTCAGGTTAAGAACAGTTTCGGGTTAAGAACGGACCTCCAGAACGAATTAAGTTCTTAACCCGAGGTACCACTGTAGTTTAGAACTACAATGCCTCTTTCTTTTGCTGTGTCAGGAGAGAAGGCTAGTGTGCATAAATCAAGTTGGTTTATGTCGCTGAAGCACCCTGGAGAAGACGGGGATGCCTTTTCCAGAGCTATGCTCACCAGAGGACGCTCACAGATCCGGGGGGGGGGGGCTGCAGATAGCCCGGAGCATTATCCCAACAGTTTAATCACCCAACGGGAAAATAATTTACCCACTTTTCTGATCCCAACAATTCAGTGGGAAGACTCAACGAAATATGGATCACAAAGGACATGTTGAGTGAATTCCAAAAAGCTGAAATTCACCCCAGCACAATTTCAGACCATAACCTGGTGGAAATATAGTTAAAAGAGGTAGCGTATGAATGAAAATCTATTAAAAGATGAAAAGATCTTACAAAAAGCCCAACAAACACTAAAATAATATTTTGAATTGAATTCAAATCAAGGAACAGATATGAAAACTGTCTGGGAGTCAAGTAAAGCTTAGGTAAAGGTAAAGGGACCCCTGACCATTAGGTCCAGTTGTGACCGACTCTGGGGTTGTGGCGCTCATCTCGCTTTATTGGCCAAGGGAGCCTGCGTACAGCTTCCGAGTCATGTGGCCAGCATGGCGAACCAGAGCAGCACACGGAAACGCCGTTTACCTTCCCGCCTATTCATCTACTTGCACTTTGACGTGCTTTCGAACTGCTAGGTTGGCAGGAGCAGGGACCGAGCAACGGGAGCTCACCCCGTCGCGGGGATTCAAACCGCCGACCTTCTGATCGGCAAGTCCTAGGCTTTGTGGTTTAAGCCACCCGCTTAGGGGTTTCTTTATTCAACAAAATGCATATGAAAGAAAAATGAAAGAAAGGAAAAACATTGAAATATGGGAAGCACTAAAGCAAAAGGAAAGAGAATTATTCAAACATCCAGATAATGAAAACATTAAGCAAAACATCAAAATTCTTCAAATGTCATTCTCAATGTTGATAAATGAAGAGCTGGAATGGAAAATTAAATGGTTGAACCTCAAACAGTTTGAATTTGGGAATAAGCCTGGAAAACGTCTGGCCTGGCAATTAAAGAAAGAGAGAGGAAAGGATAATTAATAAAATCAAAATAGAAGATCAATGGATTGATGACCAAAATGAAATAAATAATAACTTTATCAAATATTATAAAGAACTATACCAAGAAGGGTCAGAAGGAATAGACAAAATTAAAAACTACCTAGAGGAAAACAAATTACCGTAGATCCCAGAGGATAAAATTACTTTATTGAACTCACCAATTACGCCTTTAGAGGTTCAACAAGCAATACAAAGATCCAAAACAGGGAAAACCCCTGGTCCAGATGGGCTCCCAGCAATATATTACAAACAAATGGAATAAATTCTATTTCTCCCCCTAAAAGATTTAATGAATGATATACTGATGAACAGATCCCTCCCAAACTCGTGGAAGGAAAGTTACATCACGCTTATTCCAAAGCAAGGAGCTGACCTAACAAACAAAGCCAACTACAGGCCAATTGTGCTTTTAAATAATGACTACAAAATTTTTGCAGATGTCCTAGCCTCTAGGCTCAAAATAACTCTACAAGAACTGATACACAGAAGCCAAACTGGATTTCTACAAGGGCGCAAAATGCAGGAAAATATTAGACATGTTATTAAAGTGTTGGAATATTTGGATCTCAAAATAGACAAACCTGCTGTGATTATGGTAGTAGATACTGAGAAAGCATTTGATAACATCTCGTGGAAATTTATGAAAGAACTACTGGTAAAAATGAAGTTTGGAGAAAATTTTTGTAGAGGAATAAGGGACATATATGCTGAACAGCAAGCTAAAATAATTATTAATGGCAATATTACGAAGGAATGCCAAATGAATAAAGGTACATGCCAAGACTGCCCCTTATATCCCTTAATATTTATGCTGGTTTTGGAAATTTTAAATAGAAGAATACTAGAAGAAAGCCAAATTAAAGGGAGATAGGTCTTATAAAATAAAGGCATTCGCTGATGACTTGCTTATAATGACGGAAAACCCAAAAGAGAGCTTATCAAAAATAATGGAAATAATACAAAAATTTGGCAAAGTAGCAGGATTCAAACGAAATAAAACAAAAACAAAAATACTGGTTAAGAACACATCAAATCAAGAAAAAGAACTGGAGGGGGCCACCAGGGGGCGCACTGGAAGATGGCCGACAATAACATCTCTCCAACCCACACGAGGTAATTAAGAGGCTGATATGGGAGTATGCAGCCTCCCTTGCCCCCCCAAGGGAATGGGGGGACTGCCTTGGCAGCTGTGCCCATAATTCACCCCCGGATTCGAAAGAAGGGGGTGTGGGCACTTGGCACGAAGCCCTCGGGTGAGGTCGGCTCTCCCTGACGCTGTCTCTAATTGCACACTGGTTAGCATTAGCTCGAAATATATAATTGGAAATATATAATTGGAAAGAAGCTAATGCACATACATCAAGTGAAGATCGGGAGTAAAGACTGCTGAATAATGGGATCTCTGTGAGCGGAGCGACGGGCTGGACAATAAATCAAGTGAAGAATCATCATTAAAAGATCGGTATGTTGGACTGAACCGGAAAGGGGGGGAGGAAAAAACTTTTCTTTTTTTGGTCTTATGTGAGTATTCAATAACCCTCCCCTCCAGAGAGAAGAATCGTTGCAAATTACTAATCACAAGCAGGAGAATAAGAAACTGTGTGGAAATGAATTATTGATTAAAGAGAGGACTGGTGGAAACATCGGGGATTGGAAAGAAAGCTTTATGACGCAGCTAAAAATGGAGCTTCGTTAAGACAGGCTTGCTCATAGGAGGACGAGGGGGAGGAGGACCAGGGTCATCGGAATGTGAATGTATGGTGATCGGAATGTGATCTTGACCTGGCAGAGCCCCCTGAGATATAGATTGGCAAGCCTGTGAAATCAACGGACAGACTGTGGGAATGTTTTTTACGGAGGTGTGGAAATGGCGTCTGTCCTTTATGTGATAGGACTCTTGGAAAGTGTAAAACCCACACAGGACATGTTTATTTTCAACCCGCTTGTGAAGATTATCAGATATCACAAAGAAAGGAATATATGATAACAACAAGAAGATGAGGAAAATAACAAAGAGACTATCTGGACAGAACTGGATAGAACTGTTTAATTAAAGCAGCAGCAAGAGTGATATTTGGATCCCTTTTGGAGCTTGAAGTATGGGTACCCCCAACAAAATTTTAAAAATTTGGCTGTATAATTTGGAACTAATGTGATTTGGAATTGATATGATTTGATTGGCCTGTTAATAAAAATTATATTTTTAAAAAAAGAAAAAGAACTGGAAAAAATGTTTGGTTTGAAAATCTGCCAAAAAGCAAAATACTTGGGCGTCTGGCTAACTTCAAAGAATATTACCATATTTTTCGCTTTATAAGATGCACTTTCCCCCTCCTAAAAAGTAAGGAAATTTGCAGGCTGCGCAGCTTTCGCGGAAGCCAGGAGCGCACCGATCCCTCTTGCTCTCCTGGCTTCAGGGATAGCCACCCAAAGCCTCCTGAGTGCAGCGGGAGCCTACCGCTGTGCTCAGGAGGCTTCGCATTGCTTTCGCTGAAGCTTTCCCTCTCTGCGCAGCGCCCCTTCAGCGAAGCGGGAGGAGAAACGGAAGGGGCTCCGCTTCTCCTGCTGCTTCACTGAAGGGGCGCTGCGCAGAAAGGGAGAGAATATATTTTTTTCTTGTTCTCCTCCTCAAAAACTAGGTGCGTCTTATGGTCAGGTGTGTCTTATAGAGCGAAAGATATGGTAACTTATTTCAGGATAATTATGTAAAAACCTGGGAGAAGATCAAAATAAATTTGGATATTTGGGCCAGACTTAAACTATCTTTTACAGGAATAATTTCAGTCATAAAAATGAGTTTTCTACCAAAACTACTTTTTTTATTCCAATCAATCCTAATACTGGGCAGGAGGGGCCACCTCAAGGAATGGCAGCATCTATTTCAAGGTTCATTTGGCAGGGGAAGAGGCCCAGAATCAAGCATCAGATCTTAATTGATATTAAAAACAGAGGGGGTCTCTCCCTGCCAGAACTAAGATTGTATTATGAGGTGGCCTGTCTAACGTGGCTAAAAGATTGGTGTACACTCCAAAATTCAGAATTGCTTGACTTAGAGGGACACAACAATAGGTACGGCTGGCATGCGTACCTAGTATACGAGAAAGTAAAAGTACAGTGGTACCTCGGGTTGCATACGCTTCAGGTTACATACACTTCAGGTTACAGACTCCGCTAACCCAAAAATAGTACCTCGGGTTAAGAACTTTGCTTCAGGATAAGAACAGAAATTGTGCTCCGGCGGCGCAGCGGCAGCGGGAGGCCCCATTAGCTAAAGTAGTGCTTCAGGTTAAGAACAGTTTCAGGTTAAGAACGGACCTCCGGAACGAATTAAGTACTTAACCCGAGGTACCACTGTACATCAAAACTTCCTGAGCCATATTGCTGGGAAATCCTTGTATAAGGTCTGGAAAAAATATAAAGACCTTCTGGAACCTAAGATGCCCAGGTGGATTATCACCAATGGAAACCCTAGGAGTTAAAAGAAAAAACACAGAAGGAAACTGGCCGATGTACCAAGTACTATTGAAGGAAGAAGAGAACCAGCTAAAGCTGAAGAAATTTGAAGAAGTAAGAGAATATGTTGTTGACTGGTTCCAATATTATCAATTATTTGAGAGATTCAAAGTTGACAAAGGGAAAAGCTTTGCTCAAGAAAGTTCAAGATTTGAGTTAGACTTAATTAGGACAAAAACCAAAGCTCTCTCGAAAACATACCAACTCCTCCTTGACTGGGAAGTCAAGGAGGAGGAGGTTAATAAAGTTATTATTTACTAAAACTAAAACCACCACTTGCAACCAAGTATCTTCATCTTTCTTTGTCTCTTTCCCACTTTTCTTTCTTTCTTTCTCTTCTTTCTTTCTTTCTTTCTTTCTTTCTTTCTTTCTTTCTTTCTTTCTTTCTTTTCCTTCTCTTTCCTTCTTTTTCTTTCTCTCCTTTTTATTTTACCCTAACTTCCATTCCTCCAATCCTCTGCTCTTCCCCCTTTCCTCCACTTCTTTTTCATCTTTAACCTCTATATTGTTTTGTTTGGCTCTGTTCCTGAACACACCCTTGCCAACCTTAAATTCTTAATTCTTTTCTATGAACCCATAACCCCACCCTCCACCCTCAACTGGACCCCAATACCCCCTTGGTGCATATGACTGCACAGACTGGTACACACAGGTGCACCCCCGAATAACCCCCTCAAACACACACCCTTCCTCTGGCCCCACCCCATCAATATCTCACACCCCTGCCTACCAACCCCTTTATGTGAACTGTCTGTCTATTGGCTTACTCATCTGTCTGCTTGTCTGCCCCCCCCCCGGCCCTGGCAACACCGCTGAGGAGACATGCAGGAACCCCAGAGAAGCCCTTAAAGCACAGCCCAGACGGAACACTAATGGCTGCCTAATCCAGACACTCTGTAAAAGCCACCAGTCAACAACGCCTGTTCAGCTCAAGAACACCCAGGAACCACCACCACAACTCCTAACCACAACACACCCTTCTCCAAGAGAACACCAAGCAGGTCTCAAACCAAAAACATCAGTGAGACTGTGATGACACCAACCAGGGAGATGGCAAACAGCACAGAGAACACAACCCCTCCCCCAAAGATGACAATGACCCAGCAACAAAATGAGAACTGAAGGAAGTGAAAATGAGACTAAAAGAACTACTGAAAGCATTAAGTGACCTAACCTCTAAAGTGGAAACTCTAGAAAACAAGAACCAAATACAAGAAAGAATACTACAGAAGTACCAAGAGGAAAACACACGTGTGAATAATAAATTGGCTGAACTGGAAAGTCACTTGGAAATAATAGAAACGGAAAATAAAGTCATGAAAATCAAACAGGCGGACCTCGAAGACCATAGTAGATGCTGCAACATCCGCTTCCACAACTTTCCTGAAAAAGTGTAGGAGAAAAGCCCAGCAGACCTAATTGTATGCTGGCTGAAAAATACAATCCCAAACTTGACACTTGAAGTAGACGACCTGGAGAGGGCTCACAGAGCCCTAAAACCTATGCCGAAACCCAGCGCCCCCCCCCCCAAGAGACATAATTGTGTGCTTCACATGCTACAAAAATAAAGAAGAGGCATGGAATAACCTCAGAAACTCAATCAACCTTCGATATGGAGACAAACCCATACTGGCTTTACAAGATTTATCTCAGGACACCCTAAAACAGAGAAAAAGCCTATGCCCATGCACCCAGCATCTCCAACAAGCATGGATCAAATACCAATGGGGCTTCCCCTTCTGTAACAACCAACACAACACAACACAACACATGGCTACCAACATACCCGAAGCCCTGCAACTACTGAAGAACCTTGAACTCAACCCTCCACCGGAATGGCAACTGACAGACACACCAAGTGACAGCAATGACCACGATGAAACAACAGCAAACAACTTGTGGTTGATCGCAAAGCCATGAGCAAGTGGGATTCAGCCCTTAGGGGAGAATCCAGCTTTTCGGGGGAAAGGGGGGCATTGCATGGGTGCTGCAAGCCCCCAAAAACCTCAGGAGGAAGATTCTGAGGGCAGGTTCCCAGCAAAGCCAAAGAGCGGTCTCTCCACTGCCAAATATGCTCCTTTTAGGAGTGGGAAGATCGGCGAGATCGAGACACCAGCGTGGGATGCCATTTTCTACTCCTGAGAAGCACAGCCTTAAGCTTACCTACTACAGCGATCGATTCCAAAAGAAGAAGAAAATTCGGATTAATTCGATGAGAAATAAAAAACTTTAATAATTAGAATAATTCGGAAGCAGCGGGGTGGAAAAAAGGAGGTCAGCCCTGTCTGGGATTTGAACTTAGATACATGACGTTCCTATGGAACAACAAACATATGATCTTACCTACAGCGGAAGTATAAACTTCAACACAAACACATTTGCTGAAAAGTAGAACTGTCTATATAGCTACAAACATGAAGCTACAAACATGAGTCTGACCAAACTGCGGGAGGTAGTGGAAGATAGGAGTGCCTGGCGTGCTCTGGTCCATGGGGTCACAAAGAGTCGGACACGACTAAACGACTAAACAACAACAACAACAGAACTGTCTATATATTGATTTAAAAGGGTTGAATACCTCTTACTGTGGATATTGTTTGTCTATCTTAGGATCTCTGAGACGGCAGGAGGAGAACCTCCTGGAAAACTTTTACTTTTGTTTTTGTGGAACTGCGTAGTTAAAGTTAAAAAGCTTCATATTTTTTATTTCTTTTAGTTCTTGTTATTGCCAGACAGCAGTATGTTCGGGGAAAGCTACTAAGCCCAAGCAGGAACTGATTTGGAATTATGGATTGTATATTTTTATATTTTTGAGGAGGAGTGGAGCAGAAAATAAGACCTTAAATTACCCCCCGCCTTCTTCTTTACGGATTGATATTGGATTGGTGGGTTGTTTTTTATTTGGATTTCTTTTTTAAATATAGATATTACCTGTTCTTCTTCTTTTTTACTTTTTGGATCGTGGGATTTCAAATGGAATTAGGCCAGCAAGTGGCTGAAGAATTGGTTTGATTTTTATTTGGTGATTTTTAAAAAAATTAAAACACTTGAAGGCAAATAGAAGATTTCTTTTTCCTTGATATTAACGGATTCGCTGTTCCTGTGTTTATTGTGTGGGGAAAGCTGTGTGGTGGATTAGCCAAGCAAGTGGCAGAAGAAATTTATTATCTTTGATTTTTAATAATTTGAGTCATTTTGGGGATTTTAATCCTTTTGTTCTGACACGGTGGATTAGCCAAACAAGAGGCGGAAAATATTGCTTTTTTCTCCTTTGTTTTCTTTCTGAATGCTTAACATTGGTGGGGGACACCTAGTGGTGAAGAGTGAAGTAACATTTATAATAGAATAGAAGCATAATGTCAGCACAGAAAAAGGCAGGAGAAGGACGGACACCATTAGAAAGGAGGAGATCGAAACAAGAAAGTAAAAATAAAGGAGGCATTTTGAAAATGTTTGCAGAAATAAAAAATGATATAAAAACAGATATAAAACAGAGTGAAAAAAATCTTGAGACAAGGCTTGAGCAAATGGATAAAAAAATTGATATGACTGTTTCTGAACTGAGAGGTCAGATGAAAGAGATAACTAAAAGAACACAAAGTTTAGAATGAATCAGACAAAGCAAGAAGTAAGAGATATGAAAAAGGAGGAAGAAAAAAAGGAGAAGTCTCAGAAATGAACAAAACACAGGAGGAGTTGTGGGACGTGATTGCTATGAATGAATTGAGACAACAAGAAATGAATTTGAGGTTTAGATCAGTTCCAGAATCACAAGGGGAAAATATTTTGGAAAAACTAACAACAGAAATCGCACAATGGTTAAATATGGAGGTAGAGGAAGTGGCAAAAACAATACAAAATGCATTTAGGATCAAAACAAAGACTACAAAGGCCAAAAAAAAAAAAAAAATTCCAGGAGATTGTTAGATTATATTCAAAGATAGAGAAATGAGAAATTTGCTTTTGCAGAAAAATAGAGAAGAGATTACGGTATGTATTGAGGGAACATTTACAATCATTTTTAAAGACGTTCCACTTCGTTTGTTGAAAAAATGTGACCAATATAAGACTTTGACACAAATATTGAGGGAAAAATGGAATTGAATTTAAATGGGAGTTCCCAGAAGGAGTCTCATTCTATTATAAAAAAAAGAAATTCAAATTCAAGAGTGTGGATGAGATATATAATTTTTTGAGGAGATATAAAGAGTTGGGAAGAGGAGAAGCAGCAGCAGCAGTGGCCCCGGAAGGAGAAGATATTGATAATTTGGAAGAAGAGGAGGAAGAAGAACAGGTTTAGAACTTTTATAGTTTTATTTATCAAAAGAAACCAAAATGGCATTAAAATTATGGACTTGGAATATGAATGGCATAAATAATAAAAATAAAAGGAACAAAACTGAGCATTTTTTGTTAAACAACAATTGGGACATTATTTGTTTACAAGAGACTCACGTAGCCAGAAAACATAGAAGAGTACTGGTTAATAAAAAATTGGGAAATGAATTTATCTCATCAGATAAAAGTAAGAAGAGTGGAGTGATGATGTATATAAAAAACAAACTAGAAGCTCGGCAAATCTTCAAAGATGAAGAGGGCAGGGTAATTGCAGTACAAGTCACTTGGCAAGGCGAAAAACTGATAATTGTGGGAATTTATGCACCAAATGGTAATAAGATGGAATTTTATAAAGATCTGGAAGAAAAAATATTGGAATTTATGGATCAAAAAATTATAATAATGGGAGATATGAATGGAGTGGTCTCATTGGATAGATCAAGGAGAAATGAAAAATCGAAGGAAGGGAAATTACCTAGGACCTTTTTCTCTATGATAGAGAACTGTAATTTGATAGATGTCTGGAGACTGAGACACCCATTAGATAAACAATTTACCCACTTTTCAGAACCAAATCAATCAGCTTCAAGAAGAGATTACGTGTGGACATCTAGTGAATTAACACCTAGAGTCACAAAAATTGAAATACAACCAAAGATACTTTCAGATCATAATGCAATTAAGTGTGAAATAAAAGAATTAAAGGAAAGGACTTTTCGATGGAGGTTAAATGAAAATCTATTAGAGGATCAGAAAACAAATGAGAAGGCACAGAAGATGCTAATGGAATATTTTGTAAATAATTGTAACAAAGAAACCAAAATGAACATGGTGTGGGACGCCAATAAAGCGGTTATGTGAGGTTTCTTTATTCAATAAAACAGCATCAGGAAAAAAATTAGAGAGAAAGGAAAAAAGGAAATTTTAAATCAGATAATGGAAAATGAGAAAAAGTTAATTAAACTAACTAAAAATGCTTAAAAAAAAACCAGAGGTCTCTACGACATTTGGAGTGAGCAAAACTTGGAAGACACCAGCCACACATTCCAATCCAGATGCCAGAATACAGTGTCCAGACTGGACAGCATCCTGCTCACACAGGGTCTGATCCCCTCAGTGGAATCAACAAACATAGGTAACATTAAAATCACAGATCACGCCCCAGTAGAAGTCACAGTTAATATAGGAGAGACACAAACCACCCCATCATGGTCCTTCAGTCCCATCCTAACCTCAAACAATCAAATTAGAGAGAGTCTCACCAAAACTCTCCAAAACTACTTCAAGGAAAATGATGTAGACAATATAATAACCCCCCTCCTATGGGACGCAATGAAAGCAGTCACCAGAGAAGACTCCCTAGAAATCAACAAAACAATGATCAGCATTCTATACTCTAAACAACGCTTCTATGACTATAGAGGGGAAAACTCCAGACTATTAGCAAATAGATGTAGAAAAAAATGGTTGGTTTCTGTTTGTGCCACTGTGCAGCTGCTTAGAGTCACAAGACTCTGTTTAAATTCCAGAGACATTCCAGGCTGTTGGAAGTCTCACGGGAGATGGGAGACGAATGTGACGTTACTGGTTTCCTGTTCCTTTGTTTGTTCAGTTGCTCTCTGCTCTCACAGAGAGAGGATGTATTTCTTTTCTGTCTGCGTAGCTTAGCAATCAAACTCTTAGCATGTAGCTCATATTTCTCGTCACTTCTGCCGCTTTGAAACGCTGCGGAATGGGAACGTGCTTGGAGCCTTATCAGAGGCTCAGGTCGTTAATTATCATCGGAGGGCGATTCCGGAGGAGCTTGGAGGAGCTCAGTCGAACGCAGGTTCCGACATTTTTGGTTTCCGGCCCAGAAGAACGGAATGCAGCTTATCTTCTCTGCGTGTCAAGAAGATTGATGAGAGGTATGTGCTCATTGCCCCGGGAAGCCTGCCAGTCCCTAATTAATTGGCAATTAGGGTGGACTTTGAACTTCTATAGCCAAAGCACTGACCGGTTGCAGCAGAAGCTCATGAGCATGCAAAAGCCTCAAGCAGTATGCTGTTTGAAACGCAGCTGCTTGTAAACAGACGCAGCATGCTTCAATGACACAGAAGGCCAATGCCAGAATAATGGAGGCCCTTCAAAATGCGATGGCAATTCCTAAGCTCTCAAAGGGGAATTATCAGGAGTGGGTGCAGTATGCAGAAGCTCTGCTAAGAAAAGAGGGCCTGTTTAATGTGATAACAGATGTCCCCCCAGCTCCAGTTACCGAAGCATGGGAGGCTAAGGATTCGAAAGCAAGGGAAATCTGACGCTTATCGTGTCTCCTGAAGAGTTATGTCTTTTGCGTGACAAGGCCTCAGCCAAAGAGATGTAGGACAGTCTCCAACACTCACATTTAAGAACAGACGTGGGAGCTTCTTTGTTCTTTTATGCCAAGTTGCATGATATGGCACTTGTTGAAGGAGCAGACGTACGTGCTCACCTCATGGAAATGCAGAATCTCAGGCACGAGTTGCAACAGCGTGGAATCACCTTTCCAGAGGCTGTGCATTCCTTCATGATTCTACATTCTTTGGGTTCAAGTTGGGAAGCGATTGCCAGCCAGCTTGGTGTTTTGCCTACTGCTCAGCTAACAGTAGCGCATGTCACTGCTGTGGTGTTAAATGAAGCGGATCGGTGTAGTACTAGCTGTATCACTAAGGGGGAGTCCTCACAGACGTCATCCCAGAATGCAGTGCAACCACTAGATGGTGCCAAAGCTTTGAAGGCAGTGAAATGCTACTTGTGTGGATGTCTAGGCCATGTGAATAGGGAGTGCAAACAACCCAATGCCAAAGCAACAGAGCAGTGCAGTGAAAGCTCAACGTGTGGAAAAGGCAAAGGCAAAGGCAAAGGTCAGAAGTCCATGACAACACAACACAAGGCTATGGTCTCATGCTTCACTCCAAAGGTCCAGAAGACGTCTAGATCTTTCTTCATCATCGACTCGGGAGCCACCCAGCACGTCTGCAAAGACAAACACCTGTTCGTGTCCTTTACTCCACAGGAAGGTGCGATTCACCAAGCGGATGATCACACGATCTCCAGTCAAGGCTACAGAACGGTTGTTCTTCACAGCTTGGATGCTTCGATACGCAACATTCTTTTTGTTCCAGATGCTGCACACAACCTGTTGAGCGTCTCACAGCTGACTGAACAGGACACAGACGTTTCCTTCAAGAAGAGGAAGTGCACCATCACCAAGAAAGATGACTTTCTATTGCATGCTGATTATGTTGATCATTTGTTTGTATTGCATTATGATGATTCTGTTGATGTTGTGCAAGATACTAGCAAGGTTTTGAATGCAGGATGTATTCATGATTATCACAGGAAACTTGGTCACTTAAACTTCGAGGCAGTTTCCAAAATGCCTGCCTTAATTGAAGGTATGATTATTAAACCCTGCAGGTACCACATAAAGTGTAAGGCATGCGCAGCAAACAAGGTTAAAATGGCTGCAAAAGGTAAGGTATCTAGTAGACAAGCTACAGAACCATATCAGGTAGTGCATGCTGAACTCGTTAGTCCTCTAGCACCCTCTTTGGGTGGAGCCAGGTACTTCATGGTCCTCATTGATTCATTTTCCAGGTATGAACACATTTTCCATGTGTTCAATCTCCAGCAGAAATCAGAAGCGTTTCCTAGGTTCAAGGAATTCTGTGCTTGGTTGCAAAATGTGCATGATAAACAGGTGAAATGTTTATTTACAGATCGAGGGGGAGAATTCACTTCTCAGCAGTTTGAAGCTTTTCTGACTGAGAAAGGAATTCAACATGATTTGTCAAGTCCACGGTCTCCTTGGATGAATGGACTTTGTGAAAGAGCAAGCCAAACTTTGCTTCAAGGCTTGAAAACCTTGCTGCATGATGCCAATCTTCCAGAGAGTTATTGGGTAGAAGCGCTCAGCTGTTTTGTTTATACTTACAATCGCAGATTATCATCACCGATTGGTTGTACCCACTATGAAAAGATGTTTGGCAAGAAACCATACATCAAGCACATGAGAATTTTTGGTTCTGACGTGGGTTCACACACCACAAAGCTCCAAGTTAGGCAAACGTGGTTTGCAAGGTATCTTTCTAGGATATCAGAAAAGTTCTTACAGAGTAATGATGACTGACACTAATACAATTAGACTCACTAGAAGTGTTGAGTACAATGCCAAGTGGGGGGAGAATGTGGGGATTTTCCAATGTTATCCTGATGACAGTGAAGAGTCTGAGGATAAACAGCAGCAAAACCCCACATCCACTGATGAAGGTTCTGATTCTGAAACTGAATCAGATGATTCAGAGGATTTCAAGAGTGCTAAGGCCTCTCTGCGACACTCTGAAGGCTCTGATCGAGAATTGGAGGAACCACTGTTCACTACAGGCCCCTTTTCTCCTAAGAAAGAAGAGGGGAGCGCTGAAGACTTACATTTAATTTGCAGGTCTGAAAGAGCCACAAAAGGTAGACCTCCAAAGAGATTTGCTGATGAATTTGCTAAAGCAGCCAAAGCTGTAACTGCTGTTAATAGCTCCAAGAAGGTATTTGAACCTTCAAGCTTCCAAGAGATCCAGGCTTTGGACTCGAAGGATGCTGAGCCATGGTTAACTGCCATGAAGGCTGAGTGTCAGGGATCTGTTGGCTGAGAAGGGGGGAGAGATCGGAATGTACAGGGAGCCGCCTCCTTTAATGAGCAGCTGCACTTCGTCAGAGAGAGAAGAGGAGGAGGGGCTGTCAGGAAACACGGAAACAGAGAGAAAGGAACAGCCTTCGACGCTTCAGTCTTTACGTAGGGAGAGGAGGAAAAGGGGGGGGGGCTCAGGAAGTTTCTATGCTGGAAAGGGAAGAGGCAGGAGCCACTTCCGGCAACTGATAGTGACTGAGGAAGACATGCTTTTAAGAGCTCTGGATTGTACATAGTTTTTGGACTTAATAAATCTTGTAAAGCTGGCTGGAGTCCCGAGTTGTTATCTCGGCTAGCACCCACATATCATCCTGACAGTTTGCCGGAAGTCCATTGCCAGGAGCTAGCAAGGAGGGAGAGACAACCAGCGATGGAGGAGGGGACGAGGAAAGAATTTGCTGCTTTGAAACAACGACACCTAGAACTGGAACAACATGCGCAGGAATTGCGAATTAGGCTGGAGGAACGCAGGTCGCAAGATCAGGAATTGAGGGGTGCCCCGCTGGGAAGGAAAATGCCTTCATTGGTCGGTAGGTTCGATGGGGACCCCCAGGAATATTTGAGCTTTAAGACTGAAATGAAATATGCCCTGGATCTCCAGAGGAGTGGATTTGCCAACGATCAGCAGAGGGTGGCTTTCGTAATCAGTCATTTGGCAGGGTCAGTGAGGGAATGGGTGCGGCTCCTAATTGCCACCGATAATGATGCACTCCGGGATCTGGGGAAGTTTTATGAGGCGATGGATGCCGATGTTGGGATATGAGTACTACGCAGCTGCGAACAAGCAGTTCGATGTTTACATCACATGATGGGTCTAACCGTGGGACAGGATGTTCCAGGCAATTCTCAGGGATTTGTTCTCTGTGTAATATGAGACCTTCCTGTTGCTTGTGTCGAGGAAGTCTAACGTAGTTGCTCGGAGGAGACTGAGTGAGCAGACATGCTTTTTGTACAGTGTACAGTCAGAAATAAAGTAGAGATGAAAAAGACTTTCTGACTGATTTCTTTCTCCTGCTGCTATACAAGGGGGAAGGGGGCGTGCACCTTTCATCAGGGAGGTGTCGCCTATCAAGATCTCCCTGGTCTGCCGGGATGCCAGCCAGGGTGGGTCACTGGCAAACAGGCCCCGACAAGCCTGGGAAGATGAGCCAGCCTTCTCGAGGGGGCCAGTTTCCAACAAGTGGATAGATGAGCCAGCCTTCCCGAGGGGGCCAGTTTCCAACAGCCATGTTTACAAATGAGAGCCAAATTGATATGACTCAGCAGCAATTACTGGCCTTGAGGCAAGGGAGTCTGACTGTTCGCAGTTACTGGTCTCAAATTGCAATGCTTGTCCACAAGCTGGGCTGGGACTTGAGCTCTGAACCAGTGCAGGCTCTTTTTAAGGCAGGGCTAAATTCAGACGTGAAGGATGAGCTTTCAAGGGGCCCCCGGCCCAAGGACATGGACGTGTTAACTAAGGCTGCCTTAGCTGTGGGGGTGGGGCAGGAGACCCGTTTGCTGGAGAGGAGGGAGAACAGAGGGGAGCGTTTCCATGGCAACCGCATTCCTGAGATACCAGCAGGGGTTTCTCAAGGTCAGAGTCAGCCAGAGCCCATGGAAATCAACTCAGCCCGCATGCGGGAGCATTCAAAAGTTCAGCAACAGGAGAAAAAGGAGGGAAAGTACTGGAAAGCTGCCAAGAAGTGTTTTCTGTGCCAAAGACCAGGCCACTTTGCCAGAGTGTGTCCGGAACGTCGTAACTGGCAGGGGATGGTGGGGGCCAAGCCACAGGGGGGAGAGGAAGTGCCGCAGGTGCAGGGAAACGGGAAGGCCTGGTTGGTGGGAAACCGGGGCGACAGCCAGGCAGGAGCAGCAGCGAAGAGCCCCGACCAGGCCACCCCAAAGTAGGCATAGTGGTCAGGGTGCTGCAGGAGCTCCCCAATGGCCACACAATGGAGGTCCACGCCCTAGTTGATTCGGGGGCCAGTGCAAACTTTTTCAGCAGGGACTTTGCTGCACAGCACCAGCTGCACCTACTGCCGCTCGATTTTCCTTTGTAAGTTACCACGATTGATGGTAGGGAACTATTGGGGGGAGGTCACACATCAGACTCCTCCCATGAGAATGCAGATCTCCATGCACTCCAAGACCATCACCTTTCACATGGCCACCTTGGCAGGGCCACCCATTATTTTGGGAATGAGTTGGTTGGCCTTGCATGACCCAGTGGTGTCATGGCACCAGTGGTCCCTGTCTTTCGGGTCGACCCACTGCCTAGAGCACTGCCTGGGAGGAGGGGAACCCTGGGAAAGAAAGGCCCA
Organism: Podarcis pityusensis; assembly: GCF_964106645.2. Taxonomy (NCBI): domain Eukaryota; kingdom Metazoa; phylum Chordata; class Lepidosauria; order Squamata; family Lacertidae; genus Podarcis; species Podarcis pityusensis. The sequence goes on from NC_138045.1 coordinate 24,469,569, forward strand.
GGTGGCGACAATGTGTCTGGGGGAGAAGGCAAGATCCCTCCACAATACAGGGACTTGGGGGAGGTGTTCAGTGAGAGAGAGGCCGACGCGTTACCGCCTCACCGGCCCTACGACTGCCAGATCAACTTGGTCCCGGGGGCCAAGTTACCGGCTGGTAAGCTGTACTCAATGTCCGACCAAGAGATACAGGATTTGAAGGAGTTTATTGACAAGAACCTGAAAAGGGGGTTCATCAGGGAGTCCAAGGCGGTGGGTAGCTGTCCTGTGTTCTTTGTGGACAAGAGAGGGACGAAAGAACGGAGGCTGGTGGTGGACTTTAGAATTTTGAATTCCTTGACGGAACCCCTGGCCTTTCCCATGCCGAGAATCGACGACGTTTCGGAGAGAGTGCGGAAGGGGAAAATTTTTACGAAACTGGACCTCAGGGGGGCATACAATCTCATCAGGGTGCGCAAGGGAGACGAATGGAAAACCACCGTGTTTACCCCCCTTGGGGCATTTGAATATCTCGTTATGCCCTTCGGTTTACAAAGTGGAAGCCCGTGCTTCCAGGCATTCATGCACCACGCTACTGTACCGTAACTGCGTTTGTTTTTTTGGATGACATTTTGATATACTCCGAAAACGAAAAGCAGCATGTGGAGGACGTGTGTCAGGTTCTGGGGAAGCTAAAGGAGCATCGCTTGTGGGTGAAGCTGGAAAAATGCCAGTTCCACACGAGGGAGGTCGAGTTCCTGGGTTACCGGCTGTCGAATAAGGGTCTGGCAATGGATCCGGAGAAGGTGAAGGCCATGGTAGAATGGAAGAGCCCCAAGACAAGGAAGGATGTTCAGCGGTTCCTGGACTTCAGCAACTTCTACAGGAAGTTTATCAAGAACTTTCCGCGTTTGACGGCGCCCATAACGGATTGCCTCAGTGGGAAGAAGAAGTTTCTGTGGACTGAAGAGGCACAAAAGGGATTTGAGAAACTGAAGAAAGTTTTTGCATCGGAGGAGCAGTTATTGCACGTCAACCCTGACAAGCCGCTGCGAGTGGAGACAGATGCATCAGACCGGGCCATCGGAGCGGTCCTGATGCAGCAAGATGGGAGGGGAGATTGGAGAAAACACGTGGGTGCCGGAGAGTTGTATCACTGAGGAGTTTCTGGTGGAGGTTCCACGCCTTATTTCCCGACAAGCCAAAACCCCCGGGTAGGTTCTTTAGGGAGATTTTTGGGCCGACGGAGGATGAGGAGGACTTCGAAGGGTTCACACCATCTGAGGGTGACGAGTGGGCACCGGGGGGGGGGGGGTCGACAGGAACTGCACTGCAGAAGACCACCCCGAGGATCACCTCGAAACAACGGGGTTGGGGGAGGGCTGGAAGGATGGTTTTGTGGACACAGAAGACGGTGACGACATCTTTCTAGGATTTTCTCCCTCGCCTCGCGATATCAGTGAGGAAGAGGTAGCCGTCTGTCCTGAGGATGGGAAGGGGGGTTTTGAGGAGGGGGTGGATGTCAGGGATCTGTTGGCTGAGAAGGGGGGAGAGATCGGAATGTACAGGGAGCCGCCTCCTTTAATGAGCAGCTGCACTTCGTCAGAGAGAGAAGAGGAGGAGGGGCTGTCAGGAAACACGGAAACAGAGAGAAAGGAACAGCCTCCAACGCTTCGGTCTTTACGTAGAGAGAGAAGGAAAGGGGGGGGGGCTCAGGAAGTTTCTATGCTGGAAAGGGAAGAGGCAGGAGCCACATCCGGCAACTGATAGTGACTGAGGAATACATGCTTTTAAGAGCTCCGGATGGTACATAGTTTTTGGACTTAATAAATCTTGTAAAGCTGTCTGGAGTCCCGGGTTGTTATCTCGGCTAGCACCCACATATCATCCTGACACTGAGCTTGATACCTTAGAGAGGAACAAAACATGGGAGCTAGTTCCAACAGTTCCAGGGATGAAACTGCTTGACAGCAAATGGGTATTCAAAGCAAAGACAGATCAGAATGGCAAGGTAGTCAGACACAAAGCCAGATTGGTAGCCAGAGGTTTTTCACAGGTACCAGGAGAAGACTATCACGAGACCTACTCACCCACCACAAGATATGAGAGCATTAGGCTTATGCTCAAACTTGCTGCAGAAGAGAATCTGCACGTTTCTCATCACAATGTGAATACAGCATTTTTGTACGGAACCTTAGGCGAATCACTTTATATGCTTCCACCTGATGGCGTACAGGTAAAACAGGGATTTGTTTGCTCTCTGAAGAAGTCCCTATATGGTCTCAAACAAAGTGCACGATGCTGGCACTCTAAACTCACTGAAGTGTTGTTTTCTCTAGGTTTTCAGCAAGGTAAAGCTGATCCATGTGTATTTGTCAAAGAGGAAGGGCAAAAGAAGCTGTATTGCTTATTTTATGTTGATGATATTTTTTTCTTTTGGAAGGATGTCAAAAAGTACAATACCGCCCTAGCTCAACTGAAGGAGCACTTTGACATGTAAGATCTTGGTGAGGTAACCAACTACCTATCTCTGGAAAGAGAGAGAGACCAAGATGGTAATATTCTAGTACACCAATCACAGAAAATTGCTGATGTGTTAACCAAACTAAACCTGGTGGATGCTAACCCTGTAGACACACCAATTACAACAGGTTATCAGGTAGATGATACTGAAGAAGCATTTTCTGACACTACACTGTACAGAAGTGTACCTGGCAAACTAAACTTCATTGCCAGATGTTCAAGACCTGACATTGCAGTTAGCTGTAATTTGCTAAGCAGGCAAGTCAACAATCCTACAGTTAAGGATTGGAAAGCTCTGAAACGCATAGCACGCTATTTGAAAGGCACTATGCACTACAGACTGAGATTTAACAATCAGAAGTCTGGTGGTCTTGAGATATTTACTGATGCGAGTTTTGGAAGTGACACTACAGACAGGAAAAGCACGTCTGGAGTTTGCTACATGTACAACCAGGGTCTATTTGATTGGTCGTGCAAGAAGCAAACAACAGTAAGCTTGAGTTCTTGTGAAGCCGAACTGAACGTTTGGCTTTGCTGACTTCTGAAGGGTGTAAGCAAAGCACAAAGCACTTGCAAGTGAAGCTGCAACATGCTAGAGAATGTGTTCAGAAAGGATTCGTAACGGTGTCCTACATGCCAGGTAATGAAATTCCTGCTGATTTATTATCAAAGGTTGTCCCGAAGGATCAACACTGTACCTATGTACAGAAATTGGGTTTGTACTGAGATTGTACTGACACACTGCCCAGTGGTGTTCACAGAAAGGGGGAGGATGTTAGTTTCTGTTTGTGCCACTGTGCAGTGCTTTGGAGTCACAAGACTCTGTTTACATTCCACACATTCCATACTGTTGGAAGTCTCATGGGAGACAGGAGACGGATGTGACAAACTGGTTTCATGTTCCTTTGTTGTTCAGTTGCTCTCTGCTTTCACAGAGAGAGGATGTATTTTTCTGTCTGCGTAGCTAGATAATAAAACTCCTAGGAATGTAGCCCAAACCTCTCGTCTCTTCCCTGTGCTGGAAACTCTGCTGAATGGGGGATGTGCCTGGAGCCTTATCAGAGGCTCAGGTCGTCAATCACATCGGAGGCAATTCCGAAGGACTCGGCCGGAGGAAGATGAACTTTATCAGCTCGGTCGAACGGAGATCCCGACAATATAGGGCACTCCTTATCACATGGTTTGTAAAACCTCTGTGCACTTTCACTTTACCATACCAGAGGTAGGAGTGCCACCCATATCTGTTATTGTATCCCTCCAAATCTAACAGGTCTGAGTTTTCCAGGGTTATCCAATCCTTTATCCAACATAAGCAGGCTGCTTCGTAATAAAGTTTCAAATCAGGTACCGAGAAACCCCCCCCTTTCCTTTCTGTCCCTCAGTATTTTAAATTTAATCCTCGGTTTTCTCCCTTGCCATATGAAGTGCGAAAGAACCTTCTGCCATTCTCTAAATTGTCCTAAGCCTCTGATTATCGGAATCGTTTGAAATAAAAATAGCATCCTTGGTTCATTTTGATCGCTGACATTCAACTTTAATCTATCCCCTATTTCCAAGTCTCTTTTAATCTCTTTCTACACTGGTTGGTAATTGCCATTAAACAAATTTATATTCTTTGCTGTCATCTAATTTCCCAAGTATTTTACTTTCTTAACCACCTTAATTTCATTTTCTTGTTCCAGCCTTTCTATCTCATTATTTTCCATATTCTTGACCGCCATTTTCGTCTTTGTCTTGTTCAGTTTAAATCCTGCCAGTTGTCCAAATTTGTCCATTTCTTCCAATGCTTTTTTGACACTTTTCTGGGGTTCTTCTAAGGTTTATACTAAGTCATCAGCATAGGCCTTAAGTTTAAATTCTTTAACACCTATTTTAACTCCTTTTACCTCTGATGTTTCTCTCAAACTATTTGCTAATACCTCTAATACCATTATAAACAATAGCGGAGACAGTGGGCACCCCTGTCTGGTACCCTTTGTCGAATGATTTTGTCAAAGCGTTATTCACTATTAGTTTCGCTCTCTGTTCCGAATAAATTGCCTCAATTCCTCTCAGGAAAGAGCCACAAAACCCCCATCATCCCCATACTTTTCTTCATAAATAACCAAGATATATTACACTGGGCAACAAGTTTTTACTTTTTGAATGTTGTCTAGATTTCTACAATTGATTTAGGTTACAGTGGTGCCTCACAAGATGAAATTAATTCGTTCCGCGAGTTTTGTCGTCTTGCGATTTTTTCGTCTTGCGAAGCACGGTGTCGGGAAAGTTTTGGAAAAGCTTCAAAAATCACCAAAGTCTTTAAAAATCTCAAAAAAGGCTACCACACCGCGTTCTATGAGTTGCTCCTCGAAGTCAAGTCGCAACTGTATTAACGGTGTTAAGAAAAAGGAAACAAACTTGCAAGACGTTTCCGTCTTGCGAAGCAAGCCCATAGGGAAAATCGTCTTGCGAATCAGCTCAAAAAACAAAAAACCCTTTCGTCTAGCGAGTTTTTTGTCTTGCGAGGCATTCGTCTTGCGAGGTACCACTGTATTTTTGCACGGCTGAATCAGGAAATGGCATCCGTTTCTCTCCATCAGGTCAGGTTTTTGTGCTATGTTGATTTGAAAAAAATCAGATCTTGTGACAAAATCGATTACATTTTTGTGGCATTATCAGCTGATTTTTGTCAACACGTATCATCCTAAATATGTTTTTAAGAGAAAAAAATGTTTTTCCAACAACCTATATTGATTACCTGATAGAAACATCGATTTCTGTAAACTGAATGGTGGGCACTGATAAAGGTAAGTACACGTAAATTGCATGTTGCTTCACCATTTTTCAAACTTCAGGGCTTGAACTTCCATTTCTTGGAACTCCTGGAATGCTCAGCGGCAGGGAGGTCTCTCTTCAGAGTCCAACAGTAGTCAGCCATCATGACTGCGTCCCAGCGACCCTGAGACCTGGTCTCCATCTCTTTCATGTCCTGATGGAATCTCTCCCCCTGCTCGTCACTCATTGAACCCAGGTTCTCAGGAAACCGGTCCATATGTGAAAATAGGTAGTGCATCTTGACGCTCATGTTGCAGCCCAGGTTTCTGAAAGCAGTCAGCATGTTGTTGACAAGTTCTGCGTAGTTTCTGGCCTTATTGTTGCCAAGGAAGTTCTTCACTACCAGAACAAATGCCTTCCACGCTTCCAGTTCCACTTTGTTCATTGAGTTTCCGAACTCTGGATCTCTGATGAGCTGACGGATCTGAGGACCGTCAAAGATGCCAGCTTTCAACTTCTCCATGGTCAATACTGGAAAAGCCTGGCACAAGTAAGTGAAGCAGTCACCATCCTTGTCCAGAGCCTTGGTGAACTGCTTGATTAAGCTGAGCTTGATGTGCAGCGGTGGGAAGAGTATTCTGTCTCTGTCCACCAGAGGGTCGTTGATGACGTTCCTTTTTCTGCAAGGCACCAATTCCTCCCACACAGGCCAGTCCTTCTTCGTGTAATGCTGAGCACGGTCCCTACTATCCCACATGCACAGAAAACATGGGTACTTGGTGAAGCCAGACTGTTGTCCCAACAAAAAGTTCACCATCTTCAGGTCAACACAAATAAACCACTTATGCTGATCATAACCAATTTTCTCCAGCACATACTTCACCGCTTCATAGTTCTCCTTCAGTGTACTCGAGTGAGCCAGGGGTATAGAGGCAAACTGGTTGCCGTTGTGTAGCAGAACACATTTCAGTGATCGCTTGCTGCTGTCAATGAACAGTCTCCAATCTTTGGGTTCGTACTGTGGCACTCCAAGCTTGAGCAGAAGCTGCGCAATATCTGCACAGTACACCAAGTCCTTCTCTTCCGAGAAAAAACGGAGGTACTCTTGATGCCTGTTGCGGAAGAAGCTGATGCGAGCACTGTCAGAGAGGAGGTTTTTTTCCTTCAATCTGGATGCCAACAGTTCGGCAGAGTCCTTTGACAAGCTGAGGCCGCAAACTAGATCATTCAACTCCTTTTGGGAAAATGGATGTGGAGCATCATCTTCAAGAACCACTTCTTCTTCTTCATGTCCTTCAATACTGGAGGCATCTTCGTCACTAATGTCAGGAAGTTCTCCGAAGATAGGCACTGGAATTTCATCACAATGAGCTACAGGACGACGTGCTGATTGAAGATCAGGATACTTGAGGCTGCTCCAGTTCAGTCTGTTGATCCCAGTCACATCAACAGCGCAGAAGTAGCAGTCAGTGACATGGTTTGTTGGCTCCCTCCAAACCATGGGAATTCCAAACAAAAATAGTTACAAATTAGTCATAAGTTGGCGCATGCGCAGGTGGAGTTTCCTATACACTTCGTGGGGCGGCTGCCCCATTAACTTAGTTTTGATCCCCCAACTTTATGCTTTGCCGCACCTATTTATAGAAGATTTCGAGGTTTTATGACTTCAAACTGATCCCTTTTCAACATAATCACCCAGAACTATGGGACCTGAATACTTCTTGTCATTAAAATAATCATTTCCAATCAAAACAATTATTCAACATGGCATTTTACCCCCACCAACTTCTTCTAAAATGCTCCACACAAGCGTACATCTGAACAAAAACGTAAAAAAAGACATGTGGCCATAGCTCAAAAACTTGACCTGATTGAGCAAAACCAATGTGATTTTTGGATTCAGTGCATCAGATTCGTCCTAAATCAACTGAAAAAATGCAGACAACAAATTTGTTGTTGACCAGTGTTATCGAATGCTTTTTCAGCATCAGTAAACATTAACACAGCTGGTTTGTCATTTCTTACCTCTAAGTGTTCCAATATATTAATAATATGTCTTACATTATCTTTTAATTGCCTGCCTGGTAAGAAGCCTCCTTGGTCTTTATGAATTAGTTCATTTAGTATTATTTTTAATCTGTTTGCCATAATGTCCGCAAATAATTTGTAATCATTGTTTAACAATGATAGTGGTCTGAAATTCTTGACATTCAAATGGTCTGTGTCTTGTTTGGGGAGCAACCTTATATATGCCTCCTTCCAGGAATTTTGTATTTTTCCTCCTTGTAGGATAGAGTTCATTACTTCACAGAGAACCGGTAACAGCTGTTCACTAAGGGTTCTGTAATACTTTGAGGTAAGCCCATCCGGTCCTGGGGCTTTACCTTGTTTCATCTTCTTTATTGTCCTTTGGAGTTCCTGTTTTGTTATTGGGGCGTTTAGCTGTTCTTTCTTCTGGAGGAATCTGTTTTCCTTTATGTGTTTCCAACTATCTCTCTATTTTTTTTATGTCTTCCTTGTCTTTCCTGTAAAGTTCCTTATAAAATCCTTGATAGGCTCTTATTTCTTTCGGGTCTTCCGTCAATTGTTCTCCTATCTTGATTTTATTAATTGTATTTTGACTTTGACGTTTTCTTAGTTGCCATGCCAGTAGTTTCCCAGTTTCCTTAGCTGATTCAAAATACTTCTGTCTCATTAATTTTAATTTCCATTCCACTTCTTGGTTCACCAACATGGAAAACTGAGTTTGTAACATTTTAATAGTCTGTTTAATTTGTTCATCTTTTGGTTTTATTACTAATTTTTTCTCATTTTCCATGAGTTGAGTCAGGATTTCCTCTTTTCTTTTCTTTTCTTTTCTTTTCTTTTCTTTTCTTTTCTTTTCTTTCTTGAAGCTGTTTTGCTGTATCAGGAAACCCCTCATAACTGCTTTACTCACGTCCCACACTATATCCAAACCAGCCTCTTTGTGTAAATTCCAATCAAAATACTCCTTTATTGCCTCTTTTGCTTTCTCTACTATTTTTGGGTTCTCAAACAATGTATCATTCATCCTCCATCTGAAAGAAGATTGCTCTTTACCTCTCAATTCCAAATATATTGAATTGTGATCAGATTGGGTTTGTGGAATAATCTCATTTTTACTTACTCTTGGGGCCAATTCTTTAGATACCCATACATAGGCTATTCTGCTTGAGCTTTGATGGGGTTCCGAGAAAAAAGTGAACTGTTTTGTAATTGGGTGTTTCAACCTCCAAATGTCTATTAAGCCAAAATTTTCAACCAAATCAAAGAATGTCTTATGAAGTTTACCCTCTTTTATACCCTTTTTCTTTGACATTCTACCTATTTCCAGCATTACCACTCCACTGCAATCCCCCATCAAAATTATCTTCTGATCCATAAAGTCCATCAATCTTTCCTCTAATCTCTTAAAGAATTCCGCTTTTTTCCATTAGGTGTGTATATTCCCACTACAATTAACCTCTCGCCCTGCAGCGTTATTTGTACCACAATCACTCTCCCCTCCTCATCTTTAGAAATCAGTTTAGGATCTAATCTCTCCTTTATATATAAAACCACCCCTCTTTTTTTATTAACATCTGAAGTTATGAGCTTTCTACCCAGTCTTTTATTAATCAAAATGTGTCTATGTTTTTTAGCAACATGGGTTTCTTGTAAACAGATTACATCAAGATTCCTTTTTTTCAAAACATTTTCAACTTTATTTCGTTTAGATTTCTTGTTAAGCCCATTAATATTCCCGGTTATCAATTTCAACGTCATTTCCTTAATCTACTTTTGAGACAAAGAGATGAATTAAATTTGGGTGGTTTTGTTAGTGTTGTTTTCCTCCTCTTCCTCTTCTACCTCTTCTTCTTCTCCCTCTCCCTCTCCTTTGTTTCTGTCTTTCCTCTTCTTTTTGTTCTCTTCTTCGACATACAGGTCTGCTCCGGTGGATCTGGGACCAACAAGGCTTCCTTCCATCTTGCCTAATTCTTTCTCATATCTTCTAGAGAATTTCTTTACCTCTTGGAGATCTGTTAGTCTAAATCTTTTGTCTTTGTAATAAAAAGATTCCTTCAGGAAACTCCCACCTATGTTGGATTCCATTTTTCTTCAGTAGAGTCACCAGTTGTTTGTATCCGTCTCTTTTTCGTAAAAATCTGGTAGGAATCTCTTTAAAAATGATGATTGGTCTTCCATCAATTAATAATTTGTTATTATAACTCATTCTCAGAATTGCATTACTCATCTCTAATGAATTAAAAAATTAATCTCCAGGCAGTTATTGGGCTTTGGCTTTTACCGATCTCACTTTAATTCTATACACATTCTCAATTGTATATTCAATTTCTTCCTCCTTCATATCCATCCATCTTGCCAATTCTTTAATCATTTTTGCTTTTATATCTTCATTTGTTTCTTCTACTACCCCTCTAAATTATAAATTTCTTTGCTTCTGCCTCATTCCATCAGAGCCATGTTGTCCCAGATCTGTTCTTGTATTTTACTAACCTCTGTCATTTCCTCTTTAATTCTATCTGTCTCTTTCCTATTTTCCTTAACTTCCTTCTGAGTTCGTTTTGCTAGCTCTGCCGTTGTTTTTGATCTAACCGTTAAATCTTTACTTTTTTTTGACAACTCCCCCCCACCCCCTCTATTTTCTTATCCAGAGTTTCTTGTACTTCTGCCAGTTTTTTCTCCATATGTTGTTCATTTTGTTTAAACTCTTCCTTTATTTTTAACCATAAAATGTCCAAGTCCTTAGTTTCTTCCTGTTTCGACTGTCTTCTATCCCCTGGCGTTCCTCCATTCCACCCCCCCCCCCTTTTCCCCCTGGCATTTTTAAGCATATAACTCAATATTATACTTTCACCACTAGAGGGAGCATGTACTCCAAAGAGCCGAAAAGCGAGTTAATGACAAATTGTAATTTGGGCAATGACCCTTAGGGGTCCTCAGATGTTTTCCCTTCTCTTCACTATAGCTTTCAATTTCTTTGTCTTAGCCACACACTTTAAAGATCACCCATTTAAATGCACATCAAGTACTGTCTCAAAAGAAAAGGAAAGGAAAAAAGAAGTAATACAAGTCAGAAATATATAGACCTTGTCCCAACTACTGTCTCAATTTAAAGGTCCTTTTCTGGTCTTCCGCCACTTGTTGGCTCAATCCAATTTATAGATCCAGGTGGAGTTGTAATCCAATCAGGGAGCCAGGGAGGTGATTTTTCTAGCCACTCGCAGGCTTAATCCTCAAAGGATATTTGGGTATAAAGCGTTTTTCCAAATTAAATTCCTCCCTTATCATTCCAGTGGGGGTATGAGAATGATCACAGTTTCAATTCAAACCTCTTCTATGTCCATTTAATCAGAGATGAGAGGCTTAGGGATCTCTGCAACACACTTTGAAACTTTTACTGCTCTGTCCCACTTTCACTTGTCAGTCCCTTCCAATGTTGCCAGCATTCCCCTCTGTTTTATATAAAGTTTTATACAAAGTATCTGAGTCTCTGGGCTGGAGCTCAGCACATTACTGTTTCTCCCACCGAGCCACAAAGTCTTCGCAAGAAAAGAAGAGAAACAAAGTCCCTTTTTAACTCTTTTCCCTCTTTCAATGTTATAAAATGGTGTTTGCCTCAGTGCAGTGCCTCTGAGGAGTTTCAGTTTTACACTTACTCAGCAGGAACTTTCACTTCCGCCTTTGTTCTTATGTCTTTGTTCTCTGCACCATCTTTACACTGCAGCCAGGACGAACTCCCTTTTTGCATCCCTTGGCTGGTCAAATTCTTTGAATTCCTCCCGATTGTCAGTGTTTAAAAATATCCCATTTTTCGGAATTCAATTTTATCGTGGAAACTTGGCACTTTCATCAGAAGCCTGAGACTGCACAGCGTGAGGTCCGAGGTGCTTCCCCTTCGCGCCCGCAGCTCTATCCTGTCCTCGGATTATTATTTAAACCCAAGAAGCAGGAGAGCACGTCTGGGCGCCACTGGGTGCTCCGTCCCTCAAGGTATTCCTCTTGAGGTTCCAAGGTCTGCAGGGTACTTGCGGACCTCTAAAAAGCCCCCGCGCTGCTCAGAATTCCCCGAGAGGCTATTCCGCACTTCTTCATGATGTCCCTGCCAAACCGGAAGCCGGCACTGCTCATACTTTTGAAAACCAATATTTTAAAAAAATAAAAATACATTAAAAAAAAACCACCAGTGTGATGCAGCAGCAAAAAAGGTTACACTATTTTAGGTTGCATCAACAGAAGTATAGTGTCCAGATCAAGGGAAGTAATAGTACCACTCTATTCTGCCTTGCTCAGACCCCACCTAGAATATTGTGTCCAATTCTGGGCTCCACAAGCTGGAACGTGTGAAGAGGAGGGCAACCAAGATGATCAAGGGTCTGGAAACTTAAGCCTTACAAGGAGCGCATGAAGGAGTTGGGTATGTTTAGCCTGGAAAAGTGGAGACTGAAAAAAAATAGCCATCTTCAAATATCTGCTCTGGAGGGTAGGACTCGAACCAATGGCTTCAAGTGACAAGAAAGGAGATTTCAACTAAACATTCGGGAAAAATTTTTGACAGTAAGAGCTATTCAACAGTGGAACAGGCTCCCATGAGAGGTGGTGGACTCTCCTTCCTTGGAGGTTTATAAAGAGAGTTTGGATGGCCATTTGTCATGAATGCTTTCGCCGAGATTCCTGCATTGCAGGGCGTTGGAATAGATGACCCTTGGGTACATTCCAGCTCTAAGATTCTATTATTCTTGCTAGTAGTTCTCACATGCTCATGTTTAACCAGTGCTTAAGCAGTAGCAAACTGAGGTGCTGCATGATATACAACTCCAGATATTGCATGTTTGAAGAAATGTTTCCTTTAAGAGTCCAGTGGTGGGGAACCTGTGGCCCTCCATATGTAGCTGAACTATGACTCCCATCAGCATGGCCAATGGTCAATGGGAGATGTAGCCCAGAAACATATAGAGGGCAAGAGGTCCCCCCACTCTTTAACTCAATCAACTTAAACTGGGTGATTTTTGGAAGCTCTACGATTACAAGACACTTACTTGGAACCTGCTGCCCAGGCTGTTGCCACGTCTGATAAGTGCCACCCCAACCCTGCGTCATGAAGGTCTGAGGACCGCTGTGGAGGACAAGATCATTAGTGATTGAAGGGAAAAGGAGCTGGTCCATCCACAATGATGTGTCCATATTAAAATTTGTCAAAAAGGGTTGAAACAGACCATAGTATGCACAAGATTAGCTCTGGACTCGTTTCACTACCAACTCATCAATATTAAAAAAGAACACTGATTCCAGTGGAGTTTTTTTAAAAAAAAAAATCAGGTGTAGGGAATCTTTCGCTACTTCCCCCCACATGTTGCTGGACTACACCTCCCATGAGCCCCAGCAAGCATGGCCAATGTTCAGGGATGATGAGAGTTGTAGTTCAGCAACATGAGGGCCACAGGTTTCCCATACTTGATTTTAATTAATGGCAAGAACATTCCCTGCCCAACCAATAATCCAAGAGTCTTCCTGGAAGGTACCAATGAGCTTTATGATGGGAAGGAAAGTCCCAACTATATTTATTGGCCATCCAAGGCTGCATGTGGCCACAGCCCCTGCCTGTCCCTCCCCCCTCCCAATCCAGGCACCTCAAAATTACAGAATTTATTTAAGTTTCTCAGGGAAAAGCATAGACGACTTGTTCTTCTGTAAAAGCATCATGAACCCAGGATGCTGCTTAATGCTACCATCACAACTACAGCTATATTTGGTGGGCCGGGGAGTGGGGAGGATCTAACGGTGATGGGAATGCAAGCAAGATGGCTACGTACTTTTGGTGAGGTGCAGCAGGTGCTTGATTGAAGGGGCTCTGGCTGAAACCCCCAGGGCCACCCAGACCAGTACACTGGAGAAGGAACAAACAGGTAATTAATTGACCTTTCTGTCACTCAGGCTACAAGGTAATTGAGAGTGCATCTAAGAGTTAAGGAGCTGTGGAAGGCTTCTCAATATGAATAATTTTATTTCATTTAACAGATTTATAAACAGATTCATGGCCAGAGGCTATTCAAAGCAGAGTACAAGATAAAATAGGATAAACACAACAAAACCTGCTTTCTAAAAAAAGCAATAAAATCATTCCTACAAACCTCTAAAAGCAATCAATTCTTGTATTACAAATCCTGAAGAAACAATAAAACTGTAGTTGCAAATAATTAATATTCCATAAGTGATCAGGTCACCCAAAGGGGAAAGTCTTCTTAAATAAAAAATGCCTTCAAATAGGCATCTGAACACTGTGACATTAGGTGCCTGTCTAATTTTGCTGGTAAATGACCCCAAAATTCTTATGCAAGGTACATAGTGAGTGTTGAATGGGGCTCTGGGCCACAAAACAATTTTCCTGTCTGTACAGTGGCAAAAATGTTGTTGGCATCCATCTGTCTCGAGAAGTCAAACCGCTGCGTTAGCAGCATCAAATCGACCTCTTCTGGGGTGCAAGCCTGGGCAGTGTGTATGGAGGTCCTGGGCCACCCAGACAACAAAATCCACCTCTCTGCCTTGAGATGTGGTCCAAATGAAAGCAGAGCAATATATTTGGCACCAGCTTGGCTGCAGGAGTTGCCCGAAGTAGGCATACAAGGCGCCATCCAACCATTTTAGGGACTCCAGTCTGGATTTTTGTAGGTTTACTCCTTAGCATTTTCTTCTCTCAAAGGTGTAATGATGACACAAGAAAATTATGTAAATGTTTTGCTATCATTGGTCTTTAATGTATAGTATGATTGTGTGTTGTGCAAGGGTTACATTCTGGGAATGGCGTATCTGTCCCTGCGTGACCATCTTTACCTTCTAAGCAAGGCAGAGAGTTTAAAAGCTCTTTCTGTGCCAAGCTTGTGTGCAATTAATTTGCAGGATTTCAACCAGTTAGTTTTCAACCACACAAGGTTGAAATCACACAAGTTAATTGTGTGTAAGATGTGATCATACTGTACTGTAATCTGCAAAACATTATTTTATTTTTAAAAAAGGAAGAAGCAAACAGAAGGGAAGAGAAGGAGCAGCAACTCACACCAACTTTCTCATCTATGAGGTGTCTCGCAAGCTCAATCTGCTGGGGGACACCCCGAATGGTGAACATCCGTATGCTGGGGTCTGTGCTGGGAGGTGGGTTTCTCTGGAGCTCTACATGGGCCCCAGACTGTTGGTTTATGTTCTTGATATTCTCTCCACCTGCAAGGAAGCAAGAGGGGAGGAAGAAAAGGGAGGTAGAACCTGCTCAGTCTTCCACTTTATATTTTCAGCAGTTATCAAAGATGCGTGGAAGTAGGAAGATCCAATCACATGGATTAGATCAGTCCTTGCCACCCTGGCATGCCCTTCAGATGTTTTGCACTGCAATTCTCACCATGCTCTGGTCAGCATAAAAAATGCAAGCAATAAGCCAATCAAAATATCTAAAAACAATTCCAATACAGATGCACACTGGGATGAGGGAGCTCTTCCATAGGTGTTGGAAATACAACAGAGATTGTGCCCATCTAACATTCAAAGGGGGAGGGAATTTCAAAGGCTAGTGTCAGGAGTCCAGGTTCCAGCTTGATAATACAGTAACGTACGTAATTAAAAAGGAGGATTTATTGCAAAAACAGATAGCTCCGGATGGCTCTAACGAAGCCGCTGACATTATCACTCAAGATGACCCTTCTGAAGACTTCTTCCGGTTCCTACAGAAGATATTGAACTTTTGCACCTTTAATCTCTTGCTTTCCTTCCCGTCTAGCAGCCCTCCCATTCACCAACTCTTCAGACTTATTGGATCAGCTCCAGCCTCTTCCTTTTCTGATAGACTATCTCTGTGTCTGTTCATGCCTGTTTGAGCTTCCTGAGAGCTTTGGCTGTGTTCCAGCCTGCTCTCAGTCGTTCCCTTGGCAACCGGCATTCCAATGTCCAGGGGAGTCGGCACTGGCCGCTGTTCCACCTGCATCAAATCTAAACCTCTCTGTTCTGCAGCCGGCTGAAAAGTTCCACTAGGAGCTGGCTCATTCCTGACAGGTAGGGACCACAACACTAAATGCCTGATTCCTATATTCAGGGCCACCTTTTTTTAATTTGAAAAAAATAATAAATTCATTAGTAAGAACTCCCTTGTTTTTCTGTGCCTCTTGCTGCCACTGGGGGGGGGGGGTTAGAATTCCCCAAAGCCTGACACCTTCCTGGTGTCTCTATTTTCCAGGGAGAGTTCCGGAATTACAGAAGCCATACTGATTTCTGATTTGATCCCAGAATGTCCTGCTTGGCCTTTTTCCTTCCCACCATGTCTTGGATAACAATTAAAAGTGGTGTTTGTGTGTATAGGTGCAAAAATGGAGTCCTGTTTATACTGAAAATACAATACCTGCACCAAAGGAAGGAAATGGTGAAGCTGCCATATGAAGCCCTTGCTATTGTTTTGAAGGAGAATGCCACCAATCCACTTTAAATTCTTTAATTGCAATACTTCAGCAGCTAGCCATTTTTTAGGAAACACATTGACTGTTGATTCATTTATTATAAATGAAGCCTTACACTGCAAGCCTTTTCTTCTTCGGCAATCACTCGTAGCCTAATACTACTACTACTACTACTACTACTACTACTAATACCCTGCCCATCTGGCTGGATTTTCCCAGCCACTCTGGGTGGCTTACAGCAGGCAGGTCCAGCTACAAGTAGCCTGAGATCTACCATCCAATATCAAAAACTGGCAGTGATCTACCACACTCTCCCATTGTCATTCTTCAACTTAAACATATTATATTTGGCTGAGCTTATGAGAAAAATAATAACAAATGATAGTCGCTTCCATAAAACCTGAAAAGTTCATCCTAAATTAATATATTTTTAAAAATACATACTTTGTATACTTGTAATAACATAAGAAAATAACATTGAGGACAGGGTCCTATATAATCAGAACATGATGCACAGATTGTTGTTCACAAAAAGCTCATGCCATAATAAATGTGTTAAACCTTTAAAGTGCCCCAGGACTCTTGCTGTTTTTCAAATGAGTCAGGGGCACATGTCAACCACAGCGGTTTCCCCCATAGTTCGAAGCAGAAATTGGGTAAACTCAACTGCAGAGTTGACAGCCTTCAAACACCACCTTAAGAACTGGACGAAACCTGTAGAAGCCCTTTCCCCTGGATCCAACCCACCCCTTCCTTTCGAGTAAACCTAAACCAGCCCTTTCTCTCTTGGAGGAGCCAGCGCACACACCTTCCCGCGTGGGTGGGATGGCAGCAGCTAGGAAGGGTCCCCCCCTCCCTTGAATGTGAGAGAGCTCATCCGTTTACAGCAGGGAGGGAGGAGGAAATGCAGTCCTCTCCTCGAGGGCTGGATCCTGGAATGTCCAGCACCATCTCCCTCCCTCCCTCCCTCTCTCTCTCTCCCCAAAGCAGCCCTTTCTCTCAAGGAGTGCACTGGGAGCCAATGTAGATCTTTTAGGACCAGTGCTATATGGTCCCGGTGGCTACTCCCAGTCACCACTCTAGCTGCTGCATTCTAGATTAATTGTAGTTTCCAAGTCACCTTCAAAGGTAGCCCCACATGGAGCGAATTGCAGTAGTCCTAGCGGGAGATAACCAGAGCATGCACCACTCTGGTGAGACAGATTGTGGGCAGGTAGGGTCTCAGCCGGCATACCAGGTGAAGCTGGTAGACAGCTGCCCTGGACACAGAATTGACCTGCACCTCCATGGACAGCTGTGAGTCCAAAATGACTCCCAGACTGCGTACCTGGTCCTTCATGACCAGGCAGTCCCCACACCCGCCTGCCCCCTGTCCCCCAAAAACACTACTTCTGTCTTGTCAGGATTCAACCTCAATCTGTTAGCCGCCATCCATCCTCCAACCACCTCCAGGCACTTACACAGGACCTTGACTGCCCTCACTGTTTCTGACTTGAAGGAGAGGTAGAACTGGGTATCATCCACATACTGGTGGACACCCAGCCCAAACCCCGATGATCTCTCCCAGCAGCTTCATGTAGATGTTAAAAAGCATGGGGAAGAGGACGGAACCCTGAGGCACCCCACAAGTGAAAGTCTAGGGGGATGAACACTCATCCCCCAACACCACTTTCTGGACACGGCCCAGGATAAAGGAGCAGAACCACTGCATAGCAGTGCCCCCAGCTGCTCTAGACGGTCCAGAAGGATGTCATGGTTGATGGTATCAACGGCTGCTGAGAGATCCATGAGAGATCCACTATGGCACTTCTTTCGTTTCACTTTTACTTAACGTCAGATCACCCACGTCCATAGAGGTGAACACCAGGTCTAAGGAATGTCCGCAACTATGAGTTGGGCCAAACTTATTCAGGGACAGCCACATGGAGGCCATGCTTCCCACAAAATCCTGAGCAGCCCCTTGTAAGGTCGTGTCAGCATGGATTTGTATTTTTGCTTGCATTTCTGAGGGGACGTTCAGGCGTAATAGTTCTGATTTTGTTTTATTGATAAATAGTCCAGCTATTTCCCCAAATGATTCAATTTCCCTGGTGGCCTCTGACAAGGATGTCTCTGAGTCCAAAATCATTAGGGCAATATCATCCACAAAGAGGTTCAATAATATTCTACGTCCATTTCTTAATATTCCTTTTATTTTCTGATTAGTTCTGATAACACTAGCCAGTGCTTCCATTGACACTGCAGATAATAAGAGCATCCTTGTTTGGTGCCTCTTTGCATGCTCAAGTGTTCTGAGTCTTGTCCATTTACCTGTATTCCTGCTCTGCTACTGCTCTGCAGATTTTTAAAAATTAGTATAAGGTCATTTCCAAAGTTCACTTTAGATAGCAGCTGGAATATTTTCAATGAAATTTGTCAAAAGCCTTGTGGGCATCTAGAGAGGCTATTGCACAGGGTATTCCTAAGGCTTTTTCATTTTACGCTGCATTCAGTATTTTCTGTATAGGATCTGCTATGTGTCTATTACAAACCTCGCTTGAGCAATGTGGATTACGTTTGGTAGTATTTTGCCACTCTATCTTCTAATATGCTTGTTAATTCTTTTGCATCTTGTCCAATTAAGGAGATAGGCCTGCATGCTTCTAGATTTTCTGGATCGTTACCTGGTTTCAGTATCACAACAATTATAGAATCTTTCCATGATTTAGGCACTGTCTTGCCAGGCAATACACTGTAAAACAATCTTTGCATATGGGGCAATATCTCAGTTGTTTTTTGTTTGTTTGTTTTTAATTTTCCAGGTAAACCACCCATGTCTGATGCTTTATGTGGTTCAAGTTTCTTGATTGCTTTAGTTATATCTTCCAGCATTACTGGTGCTGCTAAGGACTGCTTTTGTTCATCTGTAATTTTCTCTAACATACTAGTTTCTATGTATTGTTGGATTGAACCCAAGTTCAAGTTTTCCTTTGTATATAGTTTATTATAAAATGTTTTGAATTGATTTCTGAACAATTTAGAATGAAATATTTGTGAGCCATTGTTTTTAGAGACCTGATTCTATTTTTGAGATTTCACTGTTTTAACTAATATGCTAATAATTTAGAATTTTTAGCACCAAATTCATTAAATTTTTGATTTAGCTATTGCACAGAGACAGATATTTTCGCAATTGCTAGTGTCTGTAATTCAGCTCTTTTCTGTATTTAATTTGCTATGTGATTTTTTTTGTTCCCAATTTGTTTATGCAGTTCAAGTTTAATGATCTCTGTCATTAAAGTGTCTCTCATTTTGGTTCTTTCCTTTTTAATACAGATGCTTGTACTTACAAATTCACCTGTAAGAACAGCCTTTAGTGTATCCCATAGTAAGGCCTCTTCATATTGTGCGGGATCATTATGGATATAAAATTATTCTATTCTTGCCTTAATTTTATCAAATACATCCCTTTTGTGTAAAAGGGCAGATTCTAATCTCCAAGTAAGCCTTTCTCTAACTTCTGGTAAGAGTTGCAATGTGGTTTCTAGCATACAGTGGTGCCTCGCAAGACAAAATTAATCCGTTCCGCGAGTCTCTTCGTCTTGCGTTTTTTTTGTCTTGCGAAGCACGGCTATTAGCGGCTTAGCGGCTATTAGCGGCTTAGCGGCTATTAACGGCTTAGCGGCTTTAAGAAAAAGGAAACAAACTCGCAAGAACTCGCAAGACGTTTCGTCTTGCGAAGCAAGCCCATAGGGAAATTCGTCTTGCGGAACGACTCAAAAAACGGAAAACTCTTTCAAAGTCTTGCGCGTTTTTCGTCTTGCGAGGCATTCGTCTTGCGAGGCACCACTGTAGTATGATCTGATATTATTATTGGTCCCATTGTAGCTTTTTAAATATTTGCTATTAATCATCACTTCTGCTTTTGAGATGGAGGTGTGAGCAGACACACTGAGAAGCTCCGCAGCAAGAATGCAAGGAGAAGCATAAATTAAAGGTGATTAAAACCTATTTAATGATTTATGGACTGGAGGAAGGCTGTGGAGGGAACTTCAGAACAACTATAACTGAGCTTATCGGCACTTTACCAGCTGGGGAATATTGAATTTCAAAAAGACGCTGTGGGCTTGCGTAGGGCTAGAAGACCAAGTCAAATAATAACACGGTCTCAAAACAAATGAAGTGAGATGCATCAGTTCTAACTCCCCTAAAGCCATAGAAAGAAAGAAAAGCTTTGATAACAGAGCATTGGAACTGGAGCAGGGAAACCAAATAAAAGAAGACATGGGGGCGCTTAAGACAGAAATTTCAGCGATTAAACAAGACACTTCACAAATGAGAATTGATTTACAAGTCTTAACATCGCGCATGGATACAATTAAACAGTGTGTTAATGTCTTGGAGAAAGTTTCATTTGCAGCTCAGAACCAGACCAACAAACGCTTACTCCAACTGCAATCTGAACTTAGAAGGAACAACCTTAAACTTATAGGTTTTAAAAACCATCCACCTGAAGGAATTCAGGCAATTGAATATACTGTGAACTGTTGAACAGAACTGTTGGAGCTACAACAACTGGATTTAAGGATGGAGATAAATGGTGTTAAAAGTTTCCCACTGAAAACCAAGAAAGCAAGAGGGGAAACATATATAACAATAATTCAATTTGCACGCACAAGGGTGCGAGATGATATTCTTAAAAATTTCTGGGGGAAATCAAATGCTAAAGCCCTTGAATGGAGGAAAAACAAAATCTATATTTTCCCAGATTATGGTCCAATGGTGGCAGAAGAAAGATGACTATTTGCCCCTGCTCGTAAGCTAGCAAGGGAATTAAAAATACAGCATTTCACAATATTCCCGGCTACTTTCTGCCTAAAGATAAATGATGAACTGCGCCGCTTTCAAAATCATGATAATGCAATATCCTATTTACAAGCAATAAATGTGGATAAAGAGCCAAGGTGAAGGGTAAGGGGGCTATTTTTTTCCTTCCTCCCTCTCCTACTTGACTTGGAAAAGGGCGGGGCAGCCACCCTCCATTTTGAAGCTCTCTTTCAACTTGACTTTCCTGATTGAAGAACCACTGACTCATGTTGATTCACCCTCTGAACAAAGCTTCCTTAGTATAGAGCTATGAAACCCCAGATAAATTAGCAATTTAATAATGGCAGTGGTACAATAAATATTACTATAAAAGCTGAACATCCGTGGAGATATTGATTTGCCATTTAATAAGTATCAAACTAAGTAATATATGTTGTTTTCTTATCTATATAAAGGGCTCCTTATGTGCCAAGTTAAAAGCGCCTATTATATATATATATGTGAACCTAGGAGCTCAAAGGGATGAACGTTTGCGTCTCCTACAGAGCGGAAGTCGTGCATTTGGTTCCCCCCCTTTTTTCGTTATTTATTTCTGTTTTATTGTTGAGTGTATTAAGTAGTTTTCTTTTTCTTTTCTTACCGTTAGTGCTAATATTATATTATTAATTGTTGGCTATTGGTATATATTTGAGCCTACCCTTTCAGAATCCTTTTTACTGTTGATAGAACTACTTTACACCTTTCTCCTTTTTTTCTCTACTTCCTTTTTTGAATATTTTCAAATAATAATTTTTTGATTGGGAATACTTAAAGTTAATTTCAGTGTGTATATAGATATAATGGGTAAAGTCTGCCTTATTTATATTTAGATATGTAAGAATGTTAATTATTCATATATTTTGTAATCCATATGTTAAATATAAGCATGGTTGATATATGACTCAGGTTGGAGCGATAATAATTTTTAGTATATTTGGTTTATATTAGGCCTTCCAAACAATTTTGCTAAAGATAAAATAGAGGACAAGAAAGCTTACAGATTAAAGTCATAATGAGAATTATAAGTATGAATGTCAAGGGGTTAAAGGAAAAGAAAAAACAAATCCTAACACTCAAATATCTACAGTCATTAAAGGCTGATATAGGTTTATTACAGGAAACACATTTGACAGAACAAGGGGCTCATGAAATGTCAGTGGGTAAAAGAAGTTCTTTCAACAAACTTAGACGAAAATGCTAGGGGAGTCACAATTTATTTTAGGAAAGGCTGGCCTTATGAAATACAAGATATAATAAGAGAGGAAAGATGGTCGATGCTTAATAATTGTAATTAGAACAGAAGGGACAGAAATAGCAATAGTAAATGTCTATGCCCCAAACACTGATGACCATAAGTTTATTCACAACTGCTTTAAGAGATTCAGCTCCCTATCTTATCAGCACTTTCTTCAGTTTAAGCTTGAATTTTGCTGTAAGAAGCTGATGATCTGAACCACAGACAGCTCCAGGTCTTGTTTTTGTTGACTTTATAGAGCTTCTCCGTCTTTGGCTGCAGAGAATATAATCAATCTGATTTTGATGCTGCCCATCTGGTGACATCCATGTGCAGAGTCATCTCTTGTGTTGTTGGAAAAGCGTGTTTGTGATGACCAGCTTGTTATCTTGGCAGAACTCTATTAGCCTTTGCCCTGCTTTGTTTGTCATTGCCTCCAGGGTTAGCATGCCCCCCTGGGGAAGGAGAATGCGGATAGGGAGCAGGAAATGGGGTGTGCAGTGATTGGGCCCCGGCTGAGACCCTCCTAGCGCAGCCGGGGCTTGGCGTTTCCCGACGCGAGCCTCTTCGCCGGACACTCTACTGCGAAATGGCCCCCCTCTCCACAATACAAGCACAGTCCCAGGGCCCGCCTCCGACTATTCTCTTGGCTAGAGAGGGAGCGGCGGGCCGCACCTACTTGCATGAGCTCCTCTTCCAACACCACTGCAGCACTGGACCCCAGGGACTCCCTCGATCTGCGCTTGGAATCTCTCTCAGACAAGCGCGTGTCAGTGTTAACACACAACGTGATAAAGTCCGTCAGGGCTGCTGGGAGGGGGGGTCACCCGAGCCAGTTCATCCTTAATGCAGGGATGAAGTCCCTGATGGAAGTGGAACCGGCAGGCAGCTTCATTCCATAGGGTGTCCGCAGCCCACCGACAGAACTCTGAGGCGTACTCGGTTCTGCAGGGCCATTTCAGCCGTCTGGGCGCGATTCGGCTCCCCAAACATGCCCTCCAGGGCGGCAATGAAGTCGTCCAAATTCCCCAGCAGAGGGTCGTCGGCCTCAAGGTACGGAGTGACCTAAGAAAGTGCCGGGCCCGGGGGGCCACCAGGTGGCGCATTGGAAGATGGCCGACAATAACATCTCTCTGACCCATACGAGGTAATTAAGAGGCTGCTATGGGAAGTATGCAGTCTTCCTACCCCCCCCCAGGAGGTGGGGGGGGCTGACTTGCCAGCGGTGTCCACAATGCACCCCCGGATCCGTGAGATGGGGGTGCCGGTCACTTGGCACGAGCCCTCGATGAGGTCAGCTCTTCCTGACGCCGATTCCAATCAGCGCGTGCTGGTTAGCTTCAGCTCGGAATTATAATTGGAAACATATGATTGGAATGAAGCTGAAGCCCATACATCAAGCAACGCTCGAGAGATAAGACTGCTGATTAATGGATCTCTGTGACCGGGAGTGATGGACGGATAAGTAAATCTTCTGATGAACTACCATTATGAGACTGCATGTTTGGAATGAAGGGGGGGTGGAGGAAAAAAACTCCCCCCCCTTTGTACTATGTGATATTAATAACCCTTCACCCCAGAAAGAAATAAGATCGTTGCGTTTTACTAGCCACAAGCAGGAATTCAAGAACTGTGTGGGATGGATTATAGCTAAAGAGAGGATTGGTAAACAATGAGAACGGAGGAAAATTTTATGACGCAGTTAAAAAATGGCGTCTCGCCAAGACAGGCTTGCCGGAGAAAGAAGGACAGGGGGAGGAGAATCAGGACCATTGGAATGAGAAGGATTGTTGGAATGTAATCTTGACCTGACAGAGCCTCCTGATATACTTGGCAAGTCTGAGAAAATTAAAGGACAGACCGAAGATTAATTTTTTTATGGAAGCGTGGAACAGCGGCTGTCCCTGAGCGATATGATCTTTGGAGAGTACAAAACCCACACAGAGGATACCTGTTTCCAATCTGCTTGTGAAAATTATCAGAGATCGCAAAGAAAGGAATATACGATAACAACAAGAAGATGAAGAAAGTAATAAAGAACTATCTGGATTGAACTGGATAGAACTGTTTAATTAAAGCAGTAATTTAAGTGATGTTTGGACTCGTTCAGAGCTTGATGTATGGGTACCCCCAACAAAATTTAAAATTTGGCTGTATAATTTGGAACTAATGTGATTTGGATAATGTGATGTGATTGGCCTGTTAATAAAAATTATTTGAAAAAAAGAAGAAAGTGCCGGGCCCGCGAGCCGGCTGACCATAAAGCACACCTGGCTCCGTGGGGTGGGAAAGTCTGCTGCACAGGTGGCGAAAATCAGCCAACACTGCCTTACAAAGCCTCAAAGAGCCCCATGCTCCCCCCTGAACCTCTCCGGCGATGGGACAGGGGGAACATGTTGGGCCGGGGCCGCAACAGGGGCCACTTGAAGTGCTTGAACCTCCCCCTGGAGTGTAGCTACCTGCGTGTGGAGGTTCTGCAGCACCGTGACATGATCAACAGGCTGGGCTCCGTCCATCTTGCACCCTGGCCAGGACATAGGTTGGTCACAGCAAACTATCATGGTCCGGTTCACGGGTGATTGAAGTCCCGGCAGGGGACGTCAGGACCGAGGGCAAGATGGTGGGGTAGGAGCAGGAACGGGGGTCCAGAAGCCAGGAGTCAGAAAGCCAAGAGTCCGAGTGTCAGAAAGCCGGGAGTCAAGAAGCCAAAGGTCCGAGGGTCAGGAAGCAAGAAGCCAAACGCAGCAAGGAATGAAGCGTGCTGCTGTGGCAGAGAGCCGAAGGGAAATGCTGACCTTATATGCCTTCCCAGCTCTTGCCACCAGGTGCTATGAGTTACCAATCGGCCTCACCTGTGAGGCCGCGCCTTGCCTCTTCAGAACAAACTTAGGAAGGCCCCAGTCCTACAAAGTCCTATTGGTCACAGGGCCTGGCTCCTGCACGCACACCTAACAAAAACAATCAAGACAGTTGCCAATCTTTCCATAAGGGGATGTCCCGGCAAATTCACCCCAATGTCAGACTGTGCAATGCTTAGATAAATTTCAAGAAACAAAAGAGTTACATCTCAGGCTCTACAGGCCTCAATTAGCATGTTAAATGTCAAAGTTCATGACAGTACAATTAGAACAAGACAGAACCAGTATGGTTTGTTTGGAAGGGTTGCTAGGAGAGAGCCTCTTCTTTCTAAAAAGAACATGGCAGCACGGTTTTGGTTTGCAAAGTTGCATCTGAACAAGCCACAGGACTTCTGGAACAATGTCCTTTGGACAGACGGGACCAAAGTGGAGGTGTTTGGCCATAATGCACATTGCTATGTTCAGCAAAAACCAAACACAGCATATCAGCACAAACACTTCATACCAACTGTCAAGCACGCTGGTGAAGGGGCGATGAATTGGGCTTGGTTTGCAGCCACAGAACCTGGGAACCTTGTAGTCATTGAGTCAACCATGAACTCCTCTGTATACCAAAGTAATCTAGAGTGAAATGTGAGACCATCTGTCCGATAGCAGATCTGTTGTCAAAAGTTTTGACAGGGAACAACTTCGGTTGCAGTTAGGCTGAAATACTGCAGCAGTGGGTTACATGAAATGGGGGAGGATGTTCAGAATTCCATTCCTCCCATGCTGCAGATGTGTGTGTGGGATTGTTCCATGTCACATGTCTGTTTACATTCCAGCACTGATTATTGGAGTCTTGTGGGCAGAAAGGGAGATACCCTGTTTCCTCTCTGTATAGCTTTTGCAGCTCTCTGTCCGAAGAAGACAGAGAGAGGAACCATGTTTTCTTTGTTCTGTTACGTTTGATTTAATTTGTAATAATTTGGCTTAGATGTTACTCCTCAAGGCTGAGCTTGTGTTTTGAACTCTGCTCATTGTGTGCTCATGTCCCTGGATATGGGCCACATCAGCGTGACGGGAGACTGGAGTGAAGAATCCCGGGCGATGCTGCGTTGGGGGGAGGCACCAGGCCTCGGCATTATCACCCAACACCTCAGGG
Organism: Podarcis pityusensis; assembly: GCF_964106645.2. Classification (NCBI taxonomy): domain Eukaryota; kingdom Metazoa; phylum Chordata; class Lepidosauria; order Squamata; family Lacertidae; genus Podarcis; species Podarcis pityusensis. Next base: position 24,495,363 of record NC_138045.1, read on the forward strand.
TCTTTTCCAACTCTACAACTCTATTCTTTTATTATTCTTTCTCTAATCACCAAAGACCTATTTGAGGAATTAATTGAGAGGAATTGTGTGGTGGGGTGCACAAGTGTACTGTGAAGGGAGCGGTTAATTGCACATGCACCTGTTTACCCAGTTGTGCACTTATAAAATGAGGCTTCAGATTGAGTCCCCTCATGGGTTACTCTCTTCCAGTCTTATTACTGCCTCAATCACTACCAGTTACCAATTTGGGAATGTAGGAGGAAGCTGCCTTACACCAAGTCAGACCATTATTCCATCTAGCTCAGTGTTGCTAACTGGCAACAGCTCTCCAGGGTTTCAGATGGCAGTGTTTCCCATCTCTCCCTGGAGATGCCAAGGATGGCACCTGGGACCTTTTTCATGTAAAGCAGTTGTTCAACCACTGAACTATGGTCTTTCCCCTAAAAGTAAAGTAAAGAGATGAATTAAAAGGTAATATAGAAAGCTTCTTCATATCGAGTCAGACCATTAGTCCATCTAGCTCAGTACTGTCAACCCTGACAGACAGTGGTTCTCTGTGGTTTAAGGCAGTGATATCACACAACCCTACCTGGAGAGACCAGGGATTAAACATGGGACCTCCTGCATGCAAAGTGTGTGTTGTACCACTATGGGGCACTGTGATGTGCCCTTCCCCTAAAAATGAACTAAGATTCCAGTCCTTGTGGTTCTGAATTAAAGGCTGGCTTAACTATGGACATAGGGAACTGTGTTATACTTGGTCCATCTAGCTCAGTATGGTCCACACTGACTGGCAGCGACTCTCCATGGTTTCAGGCAGGGAACATTCCTGACCCTACCTGGAGATTCCAGGAACTGAACCTGGGACCTTTTGCATACAAGGCTCTACTGCTGAGCTACAGCTCTTCCTCAATTTCTTACCATGCCAAGTTCAAGGTTCTTGTGTTAATCCACAAAGCCCTAAACAACTTGAACCCAGGAGACTAAACAAACTCAGAAGAGATAATAACTTGTTGAAAGAATAAAAACTTAAACCTGATAAAAGTTATAATGCATTGGAGTACCAGGTGCAAGGCCTAAGTAATCTTTGTATGCACAGTAGTTATAAAAAACTTTGCATGCGGATAAATGCCCAATATAAAAAGCATTATACTCAAATGTTAACATGAGCAATAAAATCTCCTCATGGAATGTGTATGGCCTGGGAAATCAGATTAAAAGGAGAAGGGTTTGGAATGAATTGAAACAAAAACCTTCAGATTGTATTTTCCTACAAGAAACCCAATGAAAAAACAATTAGAATCAAAGCCATTAATGAATCAATCTAAGGTGACATTGCACTCTGCTGCTGAAAATTCAATATTTGGATCTCTCCACATATTACATTTAAAAGAAGACATTTTAAAAGACCCAGGAGGACCTGAAAGGCATCTTAAATTGTCAAAAATTAACTTTGGGCTCAATTTATAGTTCAAATGTGGGGCAATAAGAATTCCTATATTTTCATACATGCAGAAGGAAAGGAATTTAATTTTAGAAATAATACTTATTGATTTATTGTGGATTGATAATTTGTTGAGTAACCTCACTTGTAGATACTGGAAATGTTAAAATATTGTATGTGCAAGAATTGGCAAGTGGATAGCTGATGGTTAAGGATAATAAGTTTTTTAAAAAATTGTAATAGGAGTGTGGAGGTAACGCTCCACTTTGCGAAAGCAAACCTCACACCAAACATGCAACAGTATGTCAAAGAGCGTTGTGCCTGCTTTCCCTGACCTTTTGCTTTCTTGGCTAGAAAACAGGGTTTTTCCCGACCTTTTGTCCTTTCACAATTTGTTTGTTAGACATAACACTTGGCTGGAGCATGACCGGGAACGCAGACGTAATCAAGATGGGGAACATCTGAGGGAAACACCTGCTGACACGTGTATTTGCAAACGCTGTAAATGTGCTTAGATGGGAAAACGTTAAGTTCAGGGTGGTTTCACTACTGTTTCCAATTGTTGACTTCTGCTAATAAAAGGAGCCTCTACAGAGCTAGCCGGCAGCTTGTTTGTAGCATGCATGTCAGCTTGCTCCTGCACAGCTCACGTGCATTCAACCTCCTGTCGTCTCCGTTATTCCTACAAGAAGGTTAATTGCAAGGAATGGAATGTGAGTTAGAAATAACTGGGAAAATAATGCAGCAACAAGAGGAAATTATGGACACATTGACGATGGTGTGCGGGAAACCAATCTTTGGAAAAATTGCATTAAATTTGCTTTAATTTGTGGTTGAGTTGGTAAAATTTAGAAAATAATTAAAAACGATTTGGCAGCTAGTCTGCATCCTCCAGGCTTGTTTGGGCTTTTGGTGCAATATGAAAACACACCATAGCCAATGATGCATCATGATGCCTTCAACTCTCTGGGAAAGTCTAGCATCCACCACCCTGAGCAGCTCCCAACACTCACAAGAATGGCCCTTGAGGACAATGCAAGTATGAGGTGGCTGACATGATGTTGTGCCGCCTGGTGCCTGAAGAGTTTCACTTTTTCCCCCATGAATGAGGGTCATCCACTCTGCACATGGCACCTGTCTACAGAGACCCATTCAACAGGAGAGCTCCCATTCTTCCACTGACCACAGTGGGTGTGGGGGAGAGGGCAGGAGCACCTGAGCAGGGGCGTCCCCCACAGCTGGATGCAGAGTTATGTGGAGAAAGAGCTGTAAATCACAGATTCCCTTTCCCTGGAAATTCAGACAGTTCCCCATGTATAGGTGTCACCTGGAAGCCCTGGACCTGCAGGTAATAAATTTATTAATAACTGTACAATGGTTGCAGTGTTGGACTTAAGAGCTGGTAAAGCACCCAGTGTCAAGCTTCGGAGAAATGGCTTCCTCCCTCCCTTTGGCCATGCATCAGCAGAACAAAGAATTAGAGTCCCTTACCAGTTTAAGATTGTTTAATGATCAGAGCAAAAGAACAACACAGCCATTCTTGGAGGAAAGGTGCTCCCAATTAAGCTTCCCTCCTACTTACCCCCACTTTATCTTCATCACTTCCCCTTCTTGCCACCTGATCTTGCAACCACTGAGCCTTCTGCATAGCAGCTCTCCTTACCCTGGGAGATATAGGCTGGACACTTTCCAGCAAAGGGGAGTGAGTTATCTCTCTCTCTTCCTGTTCTGCTTTTCCTAGCTGTTCCCCACTCAGCTTTGCCCAGCTGTTGTTTTCCAAACTATGTCCCTCTGCAAACTAATTCTCTAAATCTATACTACTCCATTGTTCCAGGGCAGCTTCAGGATCCTGGTCAGGAGCAGGAAGAGGTGGAGGTTCCCACCATTCCTCTTCAGAGCTGTAATCCTCAGTCTGGTCTCACACCCCCCCCCCTCCTCTAAAGCTCTCCTCCTCCTCCCTCCACTCAGCCAGTTTGGGTTTATGGGGGTGACCTGCATGCACCCTTTGCAATTAGAGTGCATGAACCTGCTCTGCATGCTCCCATGATCGCTCTGCTGACCCATACCTTTTCCACCCAATCAAGTACTACAACTTCTTCCGTCGCCACTGAGAGTCTAAAATCTGCTCTACCTCATATTCCTCCTCTCCTTCCACTATGACAGGAGGTGGAGGAGCTGCCGTAGGAGTCTGATACGGATGTGCAGGCACCACCGTTGATAACAAAGATCTGTGGAACATGGGGTGAATCTTCATGAATGCAGGCAACTTGAGTCTAAAAGTCACAGGATTAATCTAGTCTATCACTTCAAACGGACCCACTCTCTGATGCTCTAATTTCTTGCATCTGCCTGTTTGCGGCAAATCGCATGTTGACAACCACACTTGATTCCCCACCTTGATCTCACGGCCAGGCTGGTGGTAAGCATCAGCTGCCTGCTTATAGGCCTCTTTGGTACAGTTCAGATGCTCCTTTAGTAACTCATGGATGGCTGCCAACTCCTCTATGAATTCTTCTGCGGCTAGCACTGACAAGGTGTCAGTTGGTGATGGGAGTGAGGATGGCATCTGTAGCTAATGAAGGGGGTCTGCTGAGTTGAAATGTGCAGGGCGTTATTGTAGGCGCACCGGATCCGCTAAGGGGAGCTTGGCTACCCAATCATCTTGCTAGTAGTTTACGTAACACCTCAGGTATTGCTGCAATGTAGCGTTAGTCCTCTCTGACTCTCCATTCATCTTGGGATGCCTGACAGAAGAAAGGCAGATTTCCACCTTGAGTAACTGCATGAGCTTTTACCAAAACTGCAAAGTGAATTGGGTTCTATGATCTGGAATTACTCTAAGGGGGAAGCCCATGCAACTTGAAGATGGGATCTACGAAAAGTTGTGCTGTTGGTAGTCCTTTACAAGGCCCGAAGTGCGCCATCTTGGTGAACAAATCGACTACTACCCGGATCACTGTTTGCTGCTGTGACCTAGGGCGATCTGTTATGAAATCCATAGCGATGGTTTCCCAAGAACCCTGCAGGGTAGGCAGCGGTTGTAGGAAGCCCACTGAAGCAGCCTTGGGTCCCTTGGCCCATTGACATGTCTCACAGGCTTTCACATACTCCTTCACCTCCTCTCTTACTCTTGGCCACCAAAACTGCTGTGTCACCTGGTATAACATCTTGTACTGTCCAAAGTGACCCGCTGTGGGGTTCTCCTGGCATTGACACTAGTCCTTGGCTCTAAGGTCTCCCATGGGAATGTAGAGAGCTTCTCCTTTGTACAAGAGTCCCTCTTTCTCCGAGAAGCCCTTTGCCCCGCCAGTCTCTCCTTGTTGTTGTTTAGTCGTTTAGTCGTGTCCGACTCTTCGTGACCCCATGGACCAGAGCACGCCAGGCACTTCTGTCTTCCACTGTCTCCTGCAGTTTGGTCAGACTCATGTTTGTAGCTTCGAGAACACTGTCCAACCATCTCGTCCTCTGTCGTCCCCTTCTCCTTGTGCCCTCCATCTTTCCCAACATCAGGGTCTTTTCCAGGGAGTCTTCTCTTCTCATGAGGTGGCCAAAGTATTGGAGCCTCAGCTTCACGATCTGTCCTTCCAGTGAACACTCAGGGCTGATTTCCTTAAGAATGGATGCGTTTGATCTTCTTGCAGTCCATGGGATTCTCAAGAGTCTCCTCCAGCACCATAATTCAAAAGCATCAATTCTTCGGCGATCAGCCTTCTTGATGGTCCAGCTCTCACTTCCATACATCACTACTGGGAAAACCATGGCTTTAACTATGCGGACCTTTGTTGGCAAGGTGATGTCTCTGCTTTTTAAGATGCTGTCTAGGTTTGCCATCGCCTTTCTCCCAAGGAGCAGGCGTCTTTTAATTTCGTGGCTACTGTCACCATCTGCAGTGATCATGGAGCCCAAGAAAGTAAAATCTCTCACTGCCTCCATTTCCTCCCCTTCTATTTGCCAGGAGGTGATGGGCCCAGTGGCCATGATCTTCGTTTTTTTGATGTTGAGCTTCAGACCATATTTTGCGCTCTCCTCTTTCACCCTCATTAAAAGGTTCTTTAATTCCTCCTCACTTTCTGCCATCAAGGTTGTGTCATCTGCATATCTGAGGTTGTTGATATTTATTCCGGCAATCTTAATTCTGGCTTGGGATTCATCCAGCCCAGCCTTTCGCACGATGAATTCTGCATATAAGTTAAATAAGCAGGGAGACAATATACAGCCTTGCCGTACTCCTTTCCCAATTTTGAACCAATCAGTTGTTCCATATCCAGTACTAACTGTAGCTTCTTGTCCCACATAGAGATTTCTCAGGAGACAGATGAGGTAATCAGGCACTCCCATTTCTTTAAGAACTTGCCATAGTTTGCTGTGGTCGACACAGTCAAAGGCTTTTGCATAGTCAATGAAGCAGAAGTAGATCTCTTTCTGGAACTCTCTAGCTTTCTCCATAATCCAGCGTATGTTTGCAATTTGGTCTCTGGTTCCTCTGCCTCTTCTAAATCCAGCTTGCACTTCTGGGAGTTCTCGGTCCATATACTGCTTAAGCCTTCCTTGTAGAATTTTAAGCATAACCTTGCTAGCGTGTGAAATGAGTGCAATTGTGCGGTAGTTGGAGCATTCTTAGTCTCTCCTTACAACGCAGTTAATTTGCCTCCAGCGAAATTATCATCTCTTGTCCGCTGTAGAAATTCTGTGCTATCCCCTACCGATCCTACAGCCAACTGCAGGTGTGTTGGCTTCAAGATATGCCTATATACTGAGACTGGTTCAAGCTCCTGGTACTCTGGCTTCCTCAAAAGGGCATCTGCCCCCTGATTCTGACTCCCAGCCACATACTGGACTCTGAAATCAAACCTGGCAAAGACCTGCGCCCAGCGAGTTTCGCACCTGGCACAAGGTCTATTTTATGGGGTGGCAACTTGTCTGCTTCTTTTTCACAAAAGACATCTCGGAAGGACTGGTATTCTTGGGGCAGTTGGCTCTCCTTACCCATTAAGGACCCAGCACTCCTGCACCCAATACTGCTGCAACTTCCAAGGGTCTGTAGCCCAAAAAATGTTGGGAAAAAGCACCAAGGCAAAAGCCAGCTCCAGATTGCTGGAATGCAAAACAGGATGTTGTGGTTTGAAGATGTACTGTTGGGGAAAAGGTGGAGCCTATTCTCTGTACTGAGCACCGGATGTTAGCTCAGTGTGTCATCTGACCTGTGCTGGAAGTACAGGGGAGGAGTTGTGACTCTTCTGATGGAGTCTGAAGGGAACAGTCACATTTCTATGTACTGTTGAGTGACAGGAATAAAACATGTAGAAAGGACTCCTGTCTGTCTCATTTCTCCTCCCTGGGAGAATGCAGGGAGGGAGAGAGAAGCAGAGAAGCAGAGGGTGTGTTCTTCTCACGACTAATGAGAAGAATCGCCGGGTTTGTTTACCTAGCCTGCCGGGATCGCAGACGGACGGTAGACACAGTATCTTGCTCAATTGCCTCGGGGGAGGCCAGGTACCTCTGCCTGTGAGCTGAAGATACTAACATATGGCAGCCTTCGGATGGTTTCGATTCATCGGACATCTGCATGAGAGGCTGGTGGATTGTCCTCCTCTGCTCCAAGGGAGAAGGCAAGCGTCTGAAAGAAGCCAGAGGCTCAACAGACAGCTGGTGGAAAGAAGAGGTGTTTTCCAGAGCAACAAAGTTCAAGGTATGCTGCATTTCGGGCTATAAGTGTGAACGCAGTTCGATTAATTCACTGGTTCACGGGGAGCTGCGTTTTGGAAAAATACAGCTCCGGGAGAAGAGGCCTGCAGCTTGAAGGCTGAAGCCTGCATTCCACAAATTCTTGTGGTTGATTAACTGTCCTATTGAAATGCATTGTTGCTAAGTAACGGAAAGTTGGAAAGTTACTGGCAAAGGGGCTGGACTGTGAGTGTGAGCCTGGGAAAGCGAAACAAAATCAGAGAATGTTTTGGCTACAAGTTCACGTGCCCTTGGAAGGGACTTTTCATAGCAGCCAGAGTTTAGCTGCCAGGTGCAAAAGACCGTAAACAACTTGCAGTTTGCTGCGTGAGAAAGAAAAAAACAACTGTTGGATTTTACAGCTTGTTTGAAAGTGAGAGAGGCTTGGATTCAAAATGGATGCCAAGAAGGGGGAGACTTGCCTAACTCATCTCCCCTGACCAGAGACAGTTATTCATCAGGGTCTGGATGGATAACTACCCCAGAAGGGGTGAGCCAAGATGATGCTGGCCAAGTTCCTAAGAGCTCAACGAAAGCTGAGGAGAGCTTTGACCCCAGAGGGGAGAGTGCAGGAACTGTGGCTGTTGGAACTGTTGGTGTTCCTGAACAAGGTGCAATGGGTGTTGCTGACAGGGGGAGGGAAGAACAGAGTTCAAATCTCCCTACTGCTGATGCTACTGGAGAGCATGGAGTAGCATTGAGTGCTGTCCGATGCTACAATTGTGGACAGACTGGGCATCTACAGCGAAACTGTAAGAAGCCGCGCCAGTCAAGAAGAGCAAAGAGCAGCTCTACGAAGCCTGAGGCGTCAGGCAAAAGCCGTACCAAGTGCCAGGTGAAACCTGCAAAGGCTATGATGGCGAAAGGAACCACGCCAGATGTTGGGAACTCGTTCATAATTGACACGGGCACGACGGTTCATATGTGCCCGCACAGACAACTGTTTTCGACGTTGAAGAAGCAAAGCTTCGCTGTGAAACAGGCCAACGGTCAAGAGTTGGAAGCAACAGGAATTGGGACTGTGTATCTTGAGAGTCTGAACTTGACTATAAGTGACGTTTACCTGGTTCCAGAACTGAGATTTAATCTGCTGAGCGTGTCGCAGATTGCAAAGAAAGGACTGAAACTGTCCTATGATGCTAAAAGCTGCAAGATCTACAAAGATGGAGAACTGTTTCTTACTGCCAAAGAGAAAGATGGACTGTATTTGTTGACTTTTGATCAAAGTGATTACATGAAATGTAATTCTTCTGCTTCTAACGAAATCTCTCTTGCAGGTGTGACCAGTGTGAGCACCAGGAAGGTGACGAAGAAGGTCGACAGAGCATTTCAGCGGGTGTATGCTGATGTGATTGGTCCTCTAGAACCATCTAGGGGCAATGCAAAATATTACCTTTTGTGTGTGGATTGTTTCACTAATTATTCTTGGGTTTATATGATGGAGAAACCGCAAGAAACTTTAGAAAAGTTTCAGGAGTTTTGTGACAAGGTTAAAAGTATGCATGATGCTAACATTGATTGTCTTTTCACAGATGACAAACAAGTTTTTCTGTTACAGAAGTTTCAGAAGTTCCTGGATGGAAAAGGGATAGACCACAAAGTTGCTGTTTCGCCAGAAGCGTGGAACAGGGGGGTCTGTGTAAGGGTGAACAAAGAATTGCAAAAGGGGATGAATGCGCAATTGCTGAGTTCACATTTGCCGCATGGATATTGGGCCGAATCGCTAGCGTCCTATCTTCATGTGTGGTTGAGAAAGGTCTCAACAGAGTTGGGATGTTCTCCTTTTGAGAAGCTGTTCAATAGAAAACCTTCTATTGCCTACTTTAAGGTTTTCGGGTCTCATGTGAGAACAGAAGCTCCAGGTGGAGTAAAGAATGCCAGAGGCATTTTTGTGGGTTATGAAAAGGGTCTCTACAGAGTAATTTTGTCTGAATCTGGTCAGGTGATTCTCACAAAGTTTCTAGAGAGTGCTCCAGAGCAAGAGCGGGTTGTAGAACACACATTTCCCACAGGAAACGATTCAGATGATGATGATGATTTTTCTGATGTCACAGATTACAGTGGTACTGACGATGACAGTGATAGCTCAGAGAGTTCAGTTGTAACGGTCATTGAGAGAAAATCTCACACAATGGATAGACCTTCACAGGTGAAGGAAGAACCACTGATTGCTACTGGTTCTCAACAGAGTCCAAAGGTTGAACCAGTGAGCACAGAGGATCAGAACCTCATACGCAGGTCTGAGAGAGTTACAAAGGGTGTACCACCAAAGAGGTACTCAAAAGAGTTTGCTAACTTAGCTGTTGCGTGTGTTGCTATTGTTAACAACTCAAAGCAGGTTGAAGCAGTGTCTAAGTCAGAGACAAAGACACAACAGAGGGTAGCTAGCCAAGGTAATGCAGAAGCACTCATTCCTTGGAAGCCAGACAACCAGAGAGGTACACTGGTGAAACCAGTGGTGGGGAGTTCCAAGGGTGGAACTGAAACAACAGGGGACTGTTATATGTATAACAACTGTTTGTTCTCTTCTCTGGATCATGTTTTGCCAATTGATGCTTTTGGGGGAGGATGTTGGGAAAAAGCACCAAGGCAAAAGCCAGCTCCAGATTGCTGGAATGCAAAACAGGATGTTGTGGTTTGAAGATGTACTGTTGGGGAAAAGGTGGAGCCTATTCTCTGTACTGAGCACCGGATGTTAGCTCAGTGTGTCATCTGACCTGTGCTGGAAGTACAGGGGAGGAGTTGTGACTCTTCTGATGGAGTCTGAAGGGAACAGTCACATTTCTATGTACTGTTGAGTGACAGGAATAAAACATGTAGAAAGGACTCCTGTCTGTCTCATTTCTCCTCCCTGGGAGAATGCAGGGAGGGAGAGAGAAGCAGAGAAGCAGAGGGTGTGTTCTTCTCACGACTAATGAGAAGAATCGCCGGGTTTGTTTACCTAGCCTGCCGGGATCGCAGACGGACGGTAGACACAGTATCTCGCTCAATTGCCTCGGGGGAGGCCAGGTACCTCTGCCTGTGAGCTGAAGATACTAACATATTGAGGTGACAATACGCTGAAGCAAACATTATGGATCTCTGTCCCCAGGCGATAACAGGATCATGTCTGGACAACTAGGTCATCCCCAAGACTAGAAGGTATGTGGCCAGCTTTGCCACGTGGAAAATAGCTTGCTCACAGTGGCCAGGTAGCTCCAAGTTGAAAGGCACGGTTGCACAAGAGACCACCCCTGACACCAGGGGTCTCCCATCTATGGTTTGTACTTTCAATGGGGTGGATAATTTATGCATGGATATGCCATGTTCCTTAGCAAATTCCACATCCACAAAATCCGCTGAGGAACCTGAGTCTATGAGAGCTCGCAACTGCATTCTGCGCCCATTTGGGAACTGTAGCACAGCAAGCACTGTGAGACTGGGAACCGCCCATGGAGATGGAGGCTCTGCAGCTGACCTTCCTCCCAGTTCTGGGCCTCTTACTGGAACTGGGGTCGGCCGTTTCCTGCCTGCTGTCCCACAGGGTGGCCCTCCCTCCACACTAGCTCCAGAAAGAGATCTCACTGGGGTTTTGGCTGGCAATTCCTGGCCGTGTGGTTAGTTTTCCCACAATAACAGGAGAGCCGCTCCCTTCTCCTCCTCTCTTTCTCCTCTGTGGCCACATGTGGCACCCACAAGCAGTGCCAAGCTGCATCGGCTCTTCTTCTGGCTCGCTCCTTGGCAACCCTTCCCCCCCCCGGCTCTCTGACATGAAGGATAGGCATGCCCCCCAATTTCACTGGCATCCAGAAAAGGGGCTTCCATTCCTCTTTCCTCTCTTGCAGCCTTTGATCCATTCTCAACGTCATGTGCATAAGCTCCTCCAGGGAAGAGGGAGGGGCCATCCTAGCCAGCTCATCTAGCAGAGTCCCATTTAGCCCCGCCCGATAAACCGCCATTAGAGCCTCCTGACTCCAATTTAATTCTTGTGCGATTAAATTGAATTCCGTGGTGTAAAGCATTACAGAGGAGTCCCCTTGACACAATATCAGAATTTTCCTGTTGGCAGCGGATTGACATTCAGGGTCTTGGAACATCAAATCCAGCTGCATCATAAAACTGTTCAAATCCGACAAACATTGGTGCTGATTAACCATTAGGGGTATTACCCAGCGTCTTGCTGCTCCTTCTAAGAGGTTAATCAGAAATAAAACATGCTCAGAATCATCTTTGAATTCTGTCCCCCCCCCCGCACTCTGAAGAGCAACGTCATATTCGCTTTGAACCCTGGATAATCCATCACTTTGTCACTGAACTTAGCTGGGGTGATGGGGGGGGGTCCTCACAGCTCGCCTCACCAATTATTGCATGCTTGCCAGGTGCTGCTGATTTACTGTGTTTGTCAGACTTTCTACATGACCTCTGAGTACCAAATTCTGTTGTATTAGCCACTGTATCTATGCTTCTTCAGTCTCACCGCTGGCCTGTGGCCCAGCCAGTGCTGCAGCACCCAATGGCAAAGGAAGGTGTGGGTGTGGGCTGCCCTGGGTGTCATCACTAAGGGAGGGGGACAAAAATAACTCCTGCACTTCTCCGCCTTCCTTGCCTGCTCGCTTTGGCACAGTAAGTCTCTGCGGAGGAAAGCCACTTCCCTCTGCAGGAACCGGGAGAGTCTCAGTGCAGCCAGAAGGGCAGAGAGTGAGGCTCCCCCTGGAGGCCAGGAGCGGAGGTGGGAAACTTTCTGCCAGGTTTCAGCTGCCTGGAAGGTTTCTAAGGCTTGAATGAGTTGAAATGGGCTGAGGCTGTTTGGGACAGGTTTCCTCAAGGGCTGCTTTTCTGGTATTGTTGGGGGTGGTGTGGGAGTGAGTTAATACTTTTTGCTGGGTCTGGGTTGCTCTGGGTTTTATGACTGCATGGTGCAAAGTGATGCTACTTAGTTATTTACTGTGTATTTATTTAATATATTTATATCCATCCTTTCTCCAAGTTGGAATTCAACTTCAAACTTTTAAAATCATCATTATGTAAAATGTAATTTAATAAAAACAAACTAGTTAAAAACAATAAGTAAAACACATTAAAACACATTTTGAACCAGCAATTAAAATCCAGTTTGCCCTGACAGCAACCCAGTGATTACAGTTGCAATCGAAATTATTCAACCTGCATTGCAAATCATGTTTATTACAGACTTTCAGCTGTTTGCAATGAGCAAATCAAACAAAAGCAATTGAAATAATAATAATAATAATAGTAATAGTAATAATAGTAGTAGTAATAATAATAATAATAATAATAATAATAATAATAATTTATTTATACCCCACCCATCTGGCTGGGCTTCCCCAGCCACTCTGGGCGGCTTCCAACAAAATATTAAAATACTGTAATACATCAAACATTAAAAGCTTCCCTAAACAGGGCTGCCTTCAGATGTCTTCTAAAAGTCTGGTAGTTGTTGTTCTCTTGGACATCTGGTGGGAGGGCGTTCCACAGGGTGGGTGCCACTACCGAGAAGGCCCTCTGCCTGGTTCCCTGTAACTTGGCTTCTCGATGGGGGTGGAGATGCTCCTTCAGGTATATTGGACTGAGGCTGTTTAGGGCTTTAAAGGTCAGCACCAACACTTTGAATTGTGCCCAGAAATGTACTGGGAGCCAACGTAGGTCTTTCAGGACCGGTGTTACGTGGTCTCAGCGGCCGCTCCCAGTCACCAGTCTAGCTGTCACATTCTGGATTAGTTGTAGTTTCCGGGTCACCTTCAATGGTAGCCCCACATAGAGCGCACTGCAGTAGTCCAAGCGACAGATAACAAGAGCATAAGATGCTTCAAGTGTTCTCCCCAAATTCAGCTGAAATTGCAACTTATACTGGCTTCTCTAGTCTCACTATTATTCAACCCCCTGAATAGAATCCCTCACAACAGCACAAATACAACAGGTGTTGTCTCAAGCACACTTGATGCAACTAATCAAGGGTTCCGTCAGTTGCACCAGGTGTGCTTGAGCTGGAACACATGAAATACCTAAGCTGGCTATGGGGTTGCTGAGTGTCAAAACTGAATGCATGTTAGAAATATGGCTAAGTCAAGAGAATGGTCCAAGAAGGTAAAAGAAGAGATTATCGTCCTTCACAAACAAGAAGCAAGATACAAAAAGATAGCAAAAGGCACTGAATGTTCCTAAAGACATCATTGGAAGCATAGTTCACAGGTTCAAAGTTAAAGGAACAGTGGTTACAGTACCTGGAAGAGGAAGAAAAATGAAGCCTTCTGTGGCAACAACCATATTTCTGAGAAGGCAGGCTGGGAAAACCCCTTGAGTGACTGCAAAACAGCTGCAGCAATACTTGGTGGCAGCAGGCACTGGGGTTTCAGCGAGCAAAGTAAGGCATGTACTAAACACACAAGGTTTCCATGCCACCAGAACTCCAAGACGTACACCACTACTGACCAAAAAGCACAATGAAAGTCGATTCCAATATGCTCAAGATCATATAAATAAGCTACAGAAGTTTTGGGATTCTGTTCTGTGGAGTGATGAAACAAAATTGGAACTTTTCAGCCCCATGAATCAGCGCTGTGTCTGGAGGAAGAAGAATGAAGCATACACTGAAAAGAACACTCCGCCTACAGTGAAGCATGGTGGTGGCTCGGTGATGCTCTGGGGCTGCTTTGCATCCGTTGTGTTGAGCTATATCAATTGCTTTTGTTTGATTTGCTCATTGCAAACAGCTGAAAGTCTAACTTTTGATAATGAACCTGATTTGCAATGGGGTTTGAATAATTTTGATTGCAACTGCAGAATCCTCTGCTGCATAGTTTCCCAAGGCTTGTCTGAATGGGAAGGGCTTAGTCTGCTGATGGAATAATAAAAAAAGGGAGCTAGTCTACCCGCTCTTGGGAAGGATTTCCACAATATGGGGAAACCCACCAAAAAGGCAATCTCTTGTGTCACCATCGACTGTGCCTCTAGTATTGATGGAAGACCGAAACTTGATACCAGCACATAGGAAAAACTCCCAAAATCAGGCAACGCAGAACCACCTTCCCATAGTTAAAGTGTTAACATTCCCATGCATATAAATATTTATTGCAGGGGGTTGGATTAGAATACTCTTGGGGGTCCCTTCCAACTTTACAATTCTATGATTCACACTGCTTACCTTTGCCTATGACCAAGCCACATTTGTCAGCTGGCACTGTGTAGGTGATTTCCTGTATGCCCCCAGGGGTGCCAATGCTCCAGTCTCCACGTCCGTGCCCCCTTCCCCGAGCCACAACAAGGCTTCCAAAACCATCACGCTCCTTGAAGTGGGAAGAAAATGACACACTCATTAACATCCTGGGATTTAGAATCACAGAATAATAGAATTGTACAGTTGGAAGAGACCCTGAGGGTCATCTAGTCCAATCCCTTGCAATACAAGAATCTCAACTAGACCATCTATGAGAGACTGGCAAGAAAACCTTAACAATACTATCTCAGATTTTTTTAAGCGCGTGTGAAACAGTAGCAGCTTGTACACAAATGTAAGTTTGGTTTGACTTGATGGGCAAGGAGAACTCCAAAGGGTTGGTCTGTTAAGGAAATTTGCTTTACAAAGGCAGCTTTCGATACCATCGACCATGGTATCCTTCTGGAGCGACTCTCCAAACTAGGGGTGGCACTGCTTTCCAGTGGCTCCAGTCCTACTTGGATGGTTGTTCCCAGGGTGTGTTACTTAGGGAATGCTTTTGAGCCCCATGGAACCTTCCATGTGGGGTTCCACAGGGCTCAATCCTATCCCTCATGTTGTTTAACATCTACACAAAACTGCTGGGTGGGGTTATCTGGAGGTTCAGAGTTCATTGTCAGCAGTATGCTGACGGCACTCAGCTCTATTTCTCTATTGCAGGTGAGGCAATGCTGGACCAGTGTCTTGCCTCAGTAATGGACGGGATGAGAGCCAACAGACTGAAGCTCAATCCAGATAAGACTGAGGCATTGTTAGTGGGTGGTTCCCTAGACTGCATAGGTGGGAGGTCACCTGCTCTTGATGGGGTTACACTTCCCCTGAAGGAGCAGGTTCGTAGCTTGGGGGTACTCCTGGATCCTTTGCTGTCGCTCGAGGCTCAGGTGGCCTCAGTGGCCTGGAGTGCCTTCCATCAGCTGGTGGCCCAGCTACAACACTATCTGGACAGGGATAGCCTAACTAGTGTTGTCTGTGCTCTGGTAACCTCAAGGTTAGATTACTGCAATGCGTTATACGTAGGGCTGCCTCTCAAGACGTTTCGGAAACTTCAGCTGGTGCAGAATTCAGCGGCCAGGTTGCTCACTGGAGCAAGGCGGTTTGAGCATATTACACCGATCCTGGTCCGACTGCACTGGCTACCAATTAGTTTCCGGGCCCAATTCAAAGCTGGTTTTGACATATAAAGCCTTAAACGGCTCAGGACCGCAAAAACATAACGACTAGAGATGGGAAGGCCTGGGAAAAAATGGAAAAATGGGGGGGGGGACCTGGTTTTTTTCCCTTTTTCCCAAAGCCATTTTTTTCTGGAAAAATTGAAAAATTCAAAAAAACAACAACAGGCAGTCTGATTTACAAGCTGCCAGATAAAGAGGACTGCAATTGACTGTTTTCCTGGCTGAAGCAAAGAGCAGGAAAATGGATCCTTTACAGGATGCACTGGGAAGCACCCAGTGTCCCAAGCTTCATAGGGAGAATTATCAGACCTGGGCTGGCTATTGTGAAGCCTTGTTGAGGAGGGCTGCAGTGTGGCACACGGTTCAAGATGCTGCCCCTGCACCGTTGACAGCAGAATGGTCTGCTGCTGATTCTAAGGCCATGGGCTTAATTCTCCTGCCTCTCTCTCAGGAGGAACTGATAACGCTGGCTGGCAAGACGACTGCACATCTCATCTGAGAGAAGAGGCTGGATCTGTGCTGCTCTCCTTCAGAAAATTGCACAGGATGAAGCTCAAGCCTGGAGGGGATTTAAGGGCACATGTCCTGGAGTTAAAATCTCTCAGACAAGAGCTTGTCCATAGAGGCTTTACCATTCCAGAGGCCTTGTTTTTTGTTCTTATTCTGGACTCCTTGGACGAAAGTTACAGTGCCATTGCTAGCCAGTTGGCAGCGTTGCCAGCACAGGATTTAACTGCATCAAAGGTGTTGTTAAGTCATCCCAGACAGTGATGCAGGCACCAGAGGGCGCTAGAGTGTTGGCAGCTGTGAGATGCTTTTCCTGTGGGAACCAAGATCACCTACGCAGGCACTGTAAACAGCATCCAAAAGCGAAAGGTAAACAAAGCAGCAATTCTACAGGCAGCAGGAAGAAGGGGGGCAAGAAGACCACAGTGCAGAATAAAGCCTTGATTGCACACACTGCTACCCCAAAGGCCAAGGGTCACTTTGTTGTCGACTCGGGAGCGACTCGCCACGTATGCCGAAATCGGCATTTATTTGTTTCCTTCATGCCACAGGAGGGTTCGATTCACCAAGCGGATGGTAAATTGTTACAGGTTGCTGGCGAAGGGACAGTCAAGCTCCAGAGCCTGAGTACTACAATCAGCAAAGTGCTGTTTGTTCCTGGTTCCACTGATAACTTGCTCAGCTGACAGAGCAAGACTTTGACATTTCCTTCAAGAAGGGAGTTTGCTTCATAAGGAAGAACAACAAAGACATTTTACAGGCAGATTATGTAAATGGTTTTTTCTTGATAACTTATGTCGGTGTCAGTGTGCAAAGTGATGAATCTTGTTGTGTTATGAATACTAACAAAATTCTCCATTTAAATTGCATATATTCCCACCACAGGTGGTTCGGTCATTTGGGATGGCAAGCACTGATCAAGATGCCAGAGATGGTTCAAGGCCTGACCAATAAACCCTGCAGGTTTTCATGAAGTGTAAGTCATGTGCAGAGCAAAGGTACGGGTTGCACCAAAGGGCAAGGTTTCTGGCAGGCAGGCATCTAAACCCTACCAGATTGTCCACACAGACCTTGTTTGTCCGCTTGAACCCTTTCTAGGTGGGGCAAAGTACTTCATGGTATTGATTGATGCTTTTTTCCAGGTACATTCATGTGTTCATGCTCAAGCAGAAATCAGAAGCATTTCCTAGGTTCAAGGAATTCTATGCTTGGTTGCAAAATGTCCATGGGAAGCAACTGCAGTTTTTACTGATGATGGAGGGGAATTCACTACTCAGCAGTTTGAGGCTTTTCTGACTGAGAAGGGGATTCAGCATGACCTCGCAAGTCCAAGATCTCCTTGGCAGAATGGACTTTGTGAAAGGGAAAATCAAACTTTGCTACAAGGCCTTAAAACCTTGTTGCATGATGCCAATCTTCCTGAAGAGTATTGGGCTGAATCTCTGAATTGTTTTGTTTATTCTTATAATCGCAGGTATTCTGCACCAATAGGCTGTACTCCCTATGAAAAGATGTTTGGTAAGAAGCCATACGTCAAGCACATGAGAATTTTTGGTTCTGACATGTGGGTCCATACTCCACAGAGCAGCAAGCTCGGGAAGTGTGGTGTGCATGGCATATTTGTGGGGTACATAATGGGTGCATACAGAGTGCTAATGACTTACACAAAGACGGTACGGTTTACCAGGAGTGTTCAGTACAATGTAGGGATTTTCCAGAGTCACCCAGTTGCTGAGGAAGCAGAGGAAGATGAGGATGATGATCAGGGTTCAGATTCCAGTTCAGTGGGAGGTGCTAGTGCTGCTGACAGTGGCAGTGACACAGCAGACTACAAGAGCGCAAAGGCCTCACTCAGACCATCTGATGGGTCTGACACTGAATTGGAAGAACCACTGTTCACCACTGGCCGCCATTCTCCTAAGAAAGAGGAGATGAGTGCTGAAGACTTGCGTCTAGTATGCAGATCTGAAAGGGACACAAAGGGCAAATCTCCAAAGAGGTATGCTGATGAGTTTGCTAAAACAGCAACAGCTGTTGTTAGTAGCTCAGAGAAGGTATGGGAACCTTCAAGCTTCCAAGAGGTCCAGGAGTTAACCTCAAAGGATGCAGAGCCATAGCTAAAAGCCATGAAGGCTGAACTTGATTCCTTAGAAAGGAATGAGACCTGGGAACTGGTTCCAATAGTAGAAGGGTTGAAGCTGGTTGACAGCAAATGGGTCTTTAAGGCCAAGACTGATCAGAATGGCAAGGTAGTAAGACACAAAGCCAGATTGGTCGCAAGAGGTTTTTCACAGGTACCAGGACAGGACTACCACAAGACCTACTCACCCACTGTCAATTATGAGAGCATTAGGCTTATGCTCAAGATTGCATCACAACGTGAACACAGCTTTTTTGTATGGGGTTCTGGGGGAGGAGATTTATATGCTTCCACTAGATGGAGTGCAGGTACAGAAGGGAATGGTCTGTAAGCTACAGAAATCCCTATATGGTCTCAAACAGAGTGCCAAAACTAACAGAGACATTGCTTTCTCTAGGTTTTCACCAGGGCAAAGCAGACCCATGCGGGTTTGTCAAAGAGGTGGGGCAAAACAAACTATATTGTGTATGCTTTGTTGGTGATCTTCTTTTCTTTTGGAAGCATCAGGCTTTGTACCAAAGCACCCTAGTTCAGCTGTGAGAGCACTTTGACATGAAGGATCTTGGTGAGGTATCAAACTATCTTTCTCTGGAAGTAGAGAAAAACCAGGCAGGTGATTTTATGGTACACCAATCTCAGAAAATTGCTGATGTGTTAAGCAGGCTTAATTTGGTTGGTGCAAATCCTGTGGACACACCAATGGTAACAGATTTCCAGGTAGATGATACTGGTGAAGCATTTTCTGACACTACATTGTACAGATGCATTCTAGGCAAGCTGAATTTCATTGCCAGATGTTCAAGACCTGATATAGCTGTGAGCACTAATCTTCTTAGCAGACACGCTAACAATCCTACTGTTCAGGATTGGAAAGCTCTCAAGTGCATAGCTCGTTACCTGAAAGGTACTATGCACTACAGACTGAGATTCACTAGCCAAAAGTCTGGAGGTCTTGAGATTTTTGCAGATGCAATTTTTGGAAGTGACACCACAGATGGCACAAGCACTTCTGGGGTGTGCTACATGTACAACCAGTGTCAGTTTGACTGGCTGTGAAAGAAGCAGACAACAGTGAGCCTAAGTTCTTGTGAAGCTGAACTCAATGCACTGTCATTCACTCATAGATTGTGAATGGTTGTTGCAACTGTTTCAGGACATCAGGGTTAATGTGAAATGTCCTATACAGGTTTATCAAGACAACAGGTCCTGTTTGGGTTTGCTAGCTTCAGAGAGTTGCAGGCAAAGAACCAAGTACTTGCAAATAAAGTTACATTGTGCAAGGGAGTGTGTTCGGAAAGGACTCATTCAGGTGTCCTACATGCCAGGAAATGAAATTCCTGCTGATCTGTTGTCTAAAGTTGTTAACAGAGAACAACTTAAGGTATATGTACAGCGGTTGCAGTTGGGTTGAAATACTGCGCCATAGGTTACATGGAAAGGCGGAGGATGTTGGAAAATTCCATTCCACCTTAAGGAGCAGACATGGGATTGTTACGTGTCACATGTCTGTTTACGTTCCAGCACAGCTGGCTGGGAACTTCCGTAGTGTGTATAGCTTTTGCTTTTCTCTGTCTCTCTGAGAAGAAAGGAAGAAGACATGTTTTCTTTGTCATGATTTACGCTTAATAAAGCTTTAGCTGTTAGTATGTTTCCACAAGCCTCTCACCTGTTCTGTTTGCACAGTATGCTCTGCTAATATTATATTTTAATATAATATAAAATGCTCAGGCTTTTGAAGTCTGAGTCGCTGATTTACGTCGCACCAGAGATTGGGGGATTGTCATGGCTGGAAGGGCATGATCCAGCTGGGGGCTAGCCAGCTGGCATCTCGACCCCCGAAGGATGCCGTATGTGGCCCCAATCCCTGTACCCATGATGCTTGAGGTGCAAGAGGCAATTAAGCAAGCTAAGATAGGTAAATCGCCAGGGCCGAATGGATTTTCAGCAAAGTATTATAAAAAGTTGCAGGATTTTCTGGTACAACCATTAAAAAAAGTAATGAATGGGATTTTAAAATCAGGTAAAGTACCAGACACCTGGAAGGAGGCCTATATTACTCTGATCCCAAAACAAGATATGGACTTTTAGTTAAAAATTATAGACCAATTTCTTTATTAAATAACAACTATAAATTATTTGTCAATATTTTGGCCAATTGAATGAAGGGTGTCTTAACAGCCATAATTCATCATGATCAGGCTGGCTTTCTACCAGGATGTCAGATGAAGGATAATATAAGGAACATAATTGATATTATAGAATATCTGGGTCTTCCAGTCTGCTGTGGAGCAGAATGGCGGCGCATTCCGTGTCGTCTGCTTAAAGAAACGACTGGTTCAAGCTGTTTTGGGCTAGAGGAGATTGTGCCAGGGCTAGGCAACCCCCTAAAAAACTCCCACGGAAGAGTGGGGTCTCGAGGGGACCAGCAGAGCATGGAAAAACTCGCCGCAACCTCTTGGCAAACCCATCACTGTTTTTGGCGGCAAGTGGGGGGCAGGAAGCAGCTTGAGTCCACTCACGGCTCCAGCGCACCCAACAGCTGCTACCGAAAGCAGCAGATTTTCCAAGCTTAAAATCCTTTGGTTTTTCTTTTTTCTTTCTTTTGTAATTGGACTTCAATTTGGCGAAGATGGAATCTAAACAGGAAGTCAACTTCCGTTTTCTGACTGACAGGCTCTGCAAGCAGGGATTTGTGAATGGGAGAGGAGAGTTGTTGTTTTTTTAAACAGCCCTCAGAGTACTCTTAACATTTTAAGTTGCACTTTTACAAGTGTTTAAAGACTTCCCTTTCTTTCTTTCTCTCTCTCTCTCTTTTTTAACTTGGACTGAGGCATCCTGTTAATGGATGGATGAGTGAGCAGGCAACCAGCAGGCAAGCTCTGTGTTGGATTAAAAACACAAAGACCTGGCAACTTAAACTGCTACAAGTTTAAAGAACCCTGGAACTTCACTTTTGCAACCGAAGTTTGGCAGGAGAACACTCTGTCGAACTTGGGGGGGGGGTAACCTCAGGGAGGCAGAGTGCCTGGAATAGCGGGAGTTTAATTCGGAAGGCAGCATTTCCTTAGTGACATCTGACATCTGATGAAGACCAGGGCACAGCATTTGGAATACTGAATATCTGACCTTGCCACTCACTCGGGATTATAAGAATATATGGATTACAACTGCCATTCTTTTATGGTCGTTTCTGGATTATAAAATATATCAAAGATGTTTGGATTATAATTGGATTATAAGTGGAAAACAATTTTACATAGAAATCTGGAACCCAAGGTGTGGGAGTCCTAAAGCCACGGTAAAGGCTTGTAATATTGCAGGGTGCCCCCTGACCTCGGCTGACCAGCACTCTGAGCTTTACAATGTATTGGAATGTATTGACTTAAATGCAGTTGTGTTTCCTCTGGGCAGTGATGGACCCTATATGGTGTTGGGGGCAATAAAAGCCTTGACCGGATGAGGTAACGTGAGACATTGGCAAACAGCCATGCGGCTGGAGAGAGACAAAGGATAATAAAGAAGCTGCAGGAGGAGGAGAGGGAAGTTCGAAAGGAGCTGCTCCTACCATCATGAAAATATTGCTGGCTCTCTGTGTCTTTATTTTATGCTAAACTTCGCCATTTGTAACGGCTGGCTCCGACACCAAGGAAAAACTTTCTGTGCTTACCCACATTGAGAACTTCCCATTAATCAACTTGAAGTAACTATATCTTCCTAAGTGACTGTAACATATTGTTTCACTCTTTTTACTTTTTAATGTTTGCAGTTACTTTTTATTTTCTTCAATCTCTATTTACAAAAGTCACAGATTTATTTGTATATTGTTTGGTATGGTATTAGGTTGCTGTGTGGTATAGAGAAGTGTGTAACTGGTGGGCTCAGAAGTGGAATTTTCCTACCCTGAGCTTACCAATGGGAAAGAGATAAGAGCTAACAGCTATGACCTTGAAGTCAGGGGGACTGAAGTAACTGTTTTGATAATAGCCATGGCGGAAAAGAGTAAGCAGGAACCACTAGTCGTAACAAGATAGAAAACAGCAGAAGCAAAAATAAGGGCCTCTGCTCAAGAGGAACATGAAAAATGACTAAGGTAGATTTCTCAGAACTCATGGCACTACATTTTGCAGAATTTAAAAGGGGAATGGACCAATCAATGGAAAGATTAACCAGGGAAGTAAAAGCGGACATAGAAAATAGTACTGAGGTACTCTCTCAGACATTTGATAAATTAGATGAAAAAGTGAATTTCTTAGAATCCAAAATTCAGAAATTGGAAAAGTCCGCTGGGGAGGTGGAGGATCTTAAGGCAGAACAAGGTGCTGTGGCAGGGGCTATAGGAGGTCTCTCTAATAGACAAAATGAGCTGGAAGAACAGATTCTTCTTCAATTACGACAGAATGCTAATACGGTTCGAATAAGGGGATTGCTGGATTCTGAAAAAGAGCAAGGCTTGGCCACATACTTAAGCAAAATTCTGACTGACTGGATAGGGGAAGGGCAAGCTGGGATGGATGAATTAATTGAAAATGCTTACATAGCTAGGACAAGAGCATCCAGAGAAAGAAAACAGCCTGCAGACGTCTTGGTGACATTTGTCACAAAAAGAGTGAAGGATGCAATCCTTCAAAAAAATTATGAAGACGGTCTGCAGGTTGAAGGTAAAAGAGTGGACATATTTAGGGAAATTCCTTTTAAATTAAGAATTAGGAGACAGAAGCATAGGACCCTGACAACAACCCTTAGAAAAGTGGACATAAAATACAAATGGGAATTCCCAGAAGGAGTTTCCTTTACTTACAGAAAGAAGAGATATAGATTGGTAACTGAGAGTCAGGCCCATGAGTTTCTGGAAGTACATGGAAGAGACTTTGAACTTAGAGAAGGGGCAAAATAGAAAAGCCCCTTAGAACAGCAAAAGGAGGCACTGGAACAACTGGGGGCAGTAGGGGGAGAAACAGATTTTTAAAAACAAAATTGACAATGGCAAATCTTAAACTCCTAAATTGGAATGTGAAAGGGCTGAGTAACAAGGTAAAAAGAAATAGGATTGAACATGTAATTCTCAAACAGAACTTAGATATAATTTGCCTTCAGGAAACACATGTAGCAAAAAACCCCAAAGAATTCTGATCAATAAAAAAGTAGGGATGGATTTCATTTCAGCAGGCAATACAAACAGACGTGGCATAGCATTTTATATTAAACCTGCACTTGAACCCAAACGATGATAAGAATTGGTATATAAAGAATTTGGAATTATTTTTCAGATTAATAGATTTAACCAATAATTCAGGGGGAATAGTGGATGGGAGTGAGGAGGCTGACTTGTAGTTCTGCATTTTTATGTGTTAATTGACATTTTGATGTGTTGTGTAAAAAACTTGGTGGGGAAGAGGAAATTGGTTGTGTAAATTTGTAACTTCATATGTTAATCGTAATCTGGGGCAAAATACCTCATCTAGAAGAAAAATAGATAACCAATCAATCAAATTTAAATTCAAAACCCTACAAGAGCCAAAGAAAAAATAAGAAGACCCCATGTCATCAAACAAAAAATATAATATTGGTCCTATTTACAATCAGCAAGGCAGAAGGAATTCTGGACTCGAACAAGAAATGGCTCTGAGAGATCTTATATTAAGTTTGAAGAATGATAAAGGGGAAATGAAGAAAGAATTTAATGACCTTAAGTTGGAAATGAATAGCAAAGTGAAAGGATTAGATGACAAATTAGACAAGATGCGGGGGAGAGATGAGAACACTAAATCAATTATGGAACTAAAAGGACAAGTAAAGGAATTTGCAGAGGAAAAGAAAGAGCTAACAAAAACTGTTCAGGGACTTAAAACAAAAACACAACATTTAGAAGAATTTTCTAAGAAATCATCCAAAGATCTAAGAGAAAGTAAAAAAGAATGGGATAAGCTTTAAAAGGAAAATGATGACTTTAAAGTCACTCAGGAAGCAACATGGGATGCACTATCCATCCTTCAAATGCAAACTAAAGAAAGAACTCTGAGGATACGTGGTGTCCCAGAGAATTTGGAAGAGAATGTGCAAAACACTATTATAAAATAATTAGCCAACTGGTTAGAAATAAAAGAAAATGAAATTGCAGAAAGTACAGAAAGTATATTTAGAGTAAATTCTAGGAAAGCAAAGATGAATAAATGGCCAGGGGACTGTCTAATTATGTTTACATCAAATATACTAAGGAACAGGATACTACTGCAAAGAAGGAAAAAAAACTGTTCAAAATTGGAGGAGAGGAAATTATAATTTTGAAAGAGATCCCCCTTGTTTGCTGGAAAAGAGAGAGAAATACCAATTCCTGACAAGAGCCCTAAAAATGAAATCAATATCTTTTAAATGGGAGTTTCTGGAAGGAATCTCCTTCAACTTTAAAGGGAAAAGAAGAAGATTGGAAACAGTGGAAGATGCAGAAAATTTTTATAGAACATATAAAAATGAATTAGGGGGCGATATACACCTTACAGAAAAAGAGTCCAGCCCAAAGAATCCAAAAAACACAAATTCAGATCACGGTTCAGAGAGTGAGTAAATACCTCACAGAAACAACATATTGAATTGCCAAAAATAAAAATTGTAAATAAACTTCGTGTTATAACACATTTTAACGAATAAAGATGAACTTAAATTTTTTGTCTTGGAATGTTAATGGATTTAAATGATAAAAAAAGAAAATAGCACATATTCTGACTAAACAAATGAATTATGTTACTTGTTTGCAGGAAACGTCACAAACGAACATAGAAGAGTATTAATCAACCCCAAATTAGGAAAAGAATTCATTGCTGCAGATAAAGTAAAAAAAAGAGTAGTGATTTATGTCAGACCTGTGTTAGAGCCAGAGTTTTTATTTTCTGACCCCAAAAGGAGAATAGTGATTGTAAAGATTAAAAGTCAAGGAGAAAACACCATAATAGTAGGGATATATGCGCCGAATGGAAAAAAAACAGTATTTTATAAGAAACTAGAAAAAAAGCTGTTGGAATATGTAAAAGATAAAATAATACTGCTTGAAGATCTTAATGGAGCAACAGATCCACAGATAGATAGATCGGAAGGAAGTAAAGGACATGGAAAATTACCTTCTACATTTGCAAAGATGATAGAAATTCTAGATCTAAAGGACTCATGGAGATACAAACATAGATTTGAGAGAGAATACACGTACTTCTCTGAACCAAACAAAACAGCTAGTAGGATAGATGCCATCTGGGTTTCGTTAGATTTGATTAGAAAGATTGAAGAATCACAGATTTTACCAAAAATAATCTCAGATCACAACCCAGTTCTGTTAAAACTACAACCAGACTGGAAATCAGGAATACATAGATGGAAATTGAATGAATCATTACTGAAAAAGGAAAAAATATTAGAGGGAGCTAAAAATGCATTGGAAGAATACTGTGAATTGAACAAAAGCATAAAGCAGTGATCAGGGGATACTTTATACAACAAGGTGCAAGAATAAAAAAGGAAAGCGAAAAGGAAAAAATAGAATTAATGGAAAAAATAAGGAAAAAAGAAAAAGAGCAAATCAAACAACCAAATAATGATACAATCAAAAAAGAGATTAAGTTATTACGGACAGAATATATGTCCAAAATAGAACAGGAAATAGAGTGGAATGTGAAAATGTGGAAACAAAATAATTTTGAGTTTGCCAACAAACCTGGAAGATATCTGGCGTGGCAATTGAAAAAGAGGCAAAATCAAAGACAAATAAACAGAATAAAAATAGAAGAGGAAATTATAGATGATCCAAAAGTAATAATACAATTTTTTAAAAAATATTATGAAAATTTATCGTATTTTTTGCTCTATAGGAATGAAGGGGAAAAATGAAGGGGAAATGTGTGTGCGTCCTATGGAGCGAATGCAGGCTTTCGCTGAAGCCTGGAGAGCAAGAGGGGTCGGTGCGCACCGACCCCTCTCGCTCTCCAGGCTTCAGGAAGCTATCCGCAAGCCTTCGGAGTGCCTGCCATGCTCCGAAGGCTTGCGGATAGCAGCCTGCATCCCGAAGCCAGGGGCGTGCTGCGCAGCGCGCCCCGGGCTTAGGGCAGATATCTGCAAGCCTTGGGAGCCGGGTGGGAGTTCCCACTGGGCTCCCAAGGCTTGCGGATAGCAGCCTCCAAACCCGACCTGGTTTGGAGACTGGCGGTGGGGAAAGCAGCGCTTCTCCTCACCGCTAGCCCCACAAGCTCGGGGGACAGCGGGGAGGCGGAGTGCCGCCTTCCCGCTGTTCCCCGACCTGGTCTTTGGGGCTGGCAGTGGGGGAAAGCAGCTCCCCCCCCCCGCCAGCCCCAAAGAGCAGGTCGAAAGCAACCCAAAGCCTCCAGAGCCCAGCGGGAACTCCTGCTGGGCTCTGGAGGCTTCGGGTGAATGCACCTTGAAAGCACAGAACGCACCTTGTTTTAGAGGGGGAGAAGAAGGAAAAAAAAATTTTTTTCCTGTTCTCCCCCTCCTATGGTCTGGTGCGTCCTATGGTCCGGTGCGTCCAATAGAGTGAAAAATACGGTATATAAAAAAGACAAAGATGCAAAAGAAGTAGACAACTACCAACACCAACAGAAAATCCCAGAGATAAATAAATAAAAAATACAAATGCTAGACTCTTCGATAACATTAGAAATTAGGAACGCAATCAAGAAAATTAAATTAGGGAAAACACCTGGCTCGGATGGTCTCCCAGCAGAATTCTATAAAAAAATGGAGGAAATCCTAACAGCCCTACTGGTTGAAGTAATGAACAACATTCTTAATAAAGGAAAGATTCCAGACTCATGGAAGGAAGCCTACGTAACATTAATACCTAAACAGGGAGGAGATCCGGAGTCAATATCTAACTATAGGTCAAATAAAAATATAAAGATAACTATATTAAAAATTTCAATCACAACTGTATTTGACTTTATCATGGTAAAAGTAAAGCACTCTGTGGGAGAAGAGTAAGTTTGGAAAGGTGCCAACAACAGACTGCTATGCTGTGGGAATATGGCTAAGAGTAAACAAGAGATGGTTGAATCTGACTGAATCAGCGGATGATGATCTGCATAACAATGCTGACTCAGATACAATTTGGCTTAATTTGCGGATTTTAAAGCTGAACTATCAAAATGCATGGAGTGGGAGTCGTTGTATGGAAAAGTTAAAGGACTTCAGGAGAGGATTTAAGAGGTAGATTGAGGTGTTTATTCCCAGAAATTCAGAAGCTTTTCTTACAAGGACAATAGAGGATGAATGTTTTGAAGAAGGGGATCAAATACTGTCATATTTAACAACAGCAGCCATAATCTCACAAACGTAGAATGAAGAAAGGATGGTAAAGGATCAATCATGACTGAGCCTTTTTAAAATCAGTGACTTGCGTGAACATGACAAACAATACAGTATAATTAAGTGATTAAAATATTGAAAATAAAATATTGAAAATAAATTAAAGAAGATTGGCGCCTTCTTTGGACTATCTGGAAAATACTAAAGTTAACGGAAGCATGAGCAAGATCCAAAATAGCAGTGGATGGATAATGAATTGAAATAAGGGGAAATTAACTGAATAATTAATTGTATTGAAGGAAAAATGTAATAGATAAAAGTATGCTATATAATGCAGCAAGAAAGGGCGAGAATGGAAACAGCAGGGAGGAAAGATTGGAACTCAACTTATAAAAGTTCTTTTTAATTTGTATGGAATTTGAAGTTACCATATTTTTTGCTTTATAAGACTCACCTTTTCCCTCCTAAAAAGTAAGGGGAAATGTGTGTGCATCTTACGGAGCGAATGCAGGCTGCGCAGCTATCCCAGAAGCCATAACAGCAAGAGGGATCGCTGCTTTCGCTGCGCAGCGATCCCTCTTGCTGTTCTGGCTTCTGGGATTCAGAATATTTTTTTTCTTGTTTTCCTCCTCCAAAAACTAGCTGTGTCTTATGGTCTGGTGCGTCTTATAGAGCAAAAAATACAGTAAATTGTTAAAAATATTTGAAACTTAATAAAAAATAATTGGCAAAAACAGGAGAGCTTCCATTCTTCCACAGGTGGGTGTGGGGGAGAGGGCAGGAGCACCTGAGCAGAGGCGTCCCCCACAGCTGGATGCAAAATTGCTAAGCAATTAATCAAATGGAACTAAAAGGCAGCTTTGACAAGAGAGGGGGCTGGCTGTACTATCTGTCAAGACTGTCATGTTTATCATGGAAATCCAGTGGGTGCTTGAGGCGGTTGTCTGTCTCCAAAGCAGTGGCATGCAGAGGAGCGAGAATGATTTGACCACTCTGAAACGGCTGCCCCCAAACCTCACACCACTGTTATCTTTTTAGACAAAGAGAACTGGCCTGACCCTTGGAATAAGAATTTTATAATCAGGACATTAAAAAGATTGAAACTAATGAGCTGAAGACTGGAAAAATGAGAAAAGAAATTGGAAGATTTGTCCACCCCTATTCCCAACACAGCTATGTAGAAGACAGAGAACAGCTAGCACAGTCTTTATATATTTACCATCTATGTGCCACAATCTTAAAGGGTTATGTGCAGAGAGGTCTGTAAGACTTAATTCTCTTCCCCTGGAAACTCAGGCAGTTCCCCATGTTTTTATACAGTCTGGATGGAGGTTGCCCCACCCACCTGCACTGTGAGAATGAGCTCATTGATGAATTGGGCTGCGTGCTGACACCGATCTGGAAGGCCAACGACCTGCGCGACCCTTTCAGGACTAATCCCATCATCTGTGGAACAAGAGGAGACAGACCCTAAATTAAATACAAACACAGAGGGGGAAAGGCAGAAGGTATAAACCTCTCATATGAAAAGGGAAAAAAATAACAAAGCACATGATCACTTAGCGTCATCAGTATATGCAAATATATAGATCATTTAAGAGTATATAGAACCCTTATTCTCAACAATGATGGAACTCATAGATAGAAAATACTTTAATTTTGTATAAATCTTTAATATTTGTAAAGGGAATCTTTGTATGTGTTAATAGTTTACTAATTAAGTATCTTTGCACTTTTGGAGGGAGCGTCTCCACCCCCATCATTCAGCCCAGACACTCCAAGGGCCTTCTGGTGGTTCCCTCCCTGCGGGATGTGAGGTTACAGTGAATCAGGCAGAGGACCTTCTCGTTGGTGGTGCTCAATCTGTGGAACGCCCTCCCATCAGATGTCAAGGAAATAAACAACTATCTGACTTGTAGAAGGTATCTGAAGGCAGCCCTAATTAGGGAAGTTTTTAATGTTTTATTTTTTTATCATTTTATTATGATGATGATGATGATGATGATGATGATGATGATGTTGGGAGCCGCCCAGAGTGTCTGGGGAAACCCAGCCAGATGGGTGGGGTATAAATTAGTTAGTTAGTTAGTCCTTCCAGGCTGTGAGGCTTTATTGTTTACATTTTTTAATCTTTGTTTTCTTTTTATGTTTATGTTTGCAATTTTTTTTTTGTTAACAAAGAAACAAAATAAATCAAAATAATATTAAAACAGCAGCAACAAGCCTCTAGGACTACAGCTGAGGAAGCAGTATCTTAATGGTGGCAACAAGAAACTCTAAAGGGCAAATTCTTCCAATGAAAAGGGCTGCCCAACCATTTCTGGACAGCCACAGGACGAATTCAAGGCTATGCAAACTGGCACTGGAGAAAAAATTAAACCAGTACCTTGAAATATACCTCTTTGTCTGCCCGTGCCCCAGGCATATTCTAAGCTAGAATCTCCTCTCTCAGGAAAAGCACACCCAATTGTTCAGAAAGCAAAATATTCATTTCTGTATTCCAATGTTCTGACAACAAGTGCAAAGTCTCTGGAATGCCCCACTAAGCACTAGCCACTTATTTTGTAATTGTATTAATGTTTTTATTGTACTATGTAATTTAATACTTTTATTTTAAAATGCAACACACATTCTTTAATTAAAGCCCCTGCTTCTTTGGATTGATTTACGGTGTCCTACAGGTGGTGGGTACTCCAATCCCGCCGCCTCCCCACGTCAATTTCAGGTGCTTGTGAAGTAGG
The DNA here is from genome assembly GCF_964106645.2 of Podarcis pityusensis. Lineage (NCBI taxonomy): Eukaryota > Metazoa > Chordata > Lepidosauria > Squamata > Lacertidae > Podarcis > Podarcis pityusensis. Next base: position 24,525,607 of record NC_138045.1, read on the forward strand.
GGAAGAAAGCCCCATTGCAGAAACAGAAGTCCTTTATTTGTTTTGTTTCTTACATTTATATACCACCTTCCATCTTCCAAGGAGCTCAAGGTGGTGTACCAGCAACAGTGTTTGAACATTCTGCTAGGAGGAAGAGGAGGAAGGAGACAGTTCCAAGTAGTCACTCAGTTTCCATAAACCTAACTATACATATCCTTAAAAGTGTCATTCAAGAATGCGACACCTAACAGTAAAATTCAATTACCATAAATATGTGTTGAAAAGCATTTTATACCCTGTAAAGTGCAACAGAAATAATAAACAGAAAAAAATGTGTCTCCAATTTAATAGTTTGATCACTATTATACTGCAAATACTGCTGGACAATGTCAGGTTTTCAACATTGTAATGTATCGCCAGGCCAACATCACAATCCGGTGGTACATTGAGATATTCAAAACCCTGCTTCCTACCACAGCACTGCAAGGAATTAGGGTGAAATTGCTGAGGCGGTTTCACCCCAGCACCTGGCAGCGCCAAAGAGGAAGCAGCTTTGCACACCCAGCTGATCAACCCCATCCTTCTCCAGCTTGCACGTGAGCAGAAGGATTGGGGCTCCCTCAGCTGGGGGGTGGATGGGAGCACTTTAACGGAGCCACCCCTGCCGCTGCTGGCTCGTATGAGCTGGTGGCAGGTTGGGGGCTCCGTAAAACTGCTTGGCTGAGGCAAAGACAGTCATTCACTCCTCAGCTGAGCAGTTTAAAGAAGTGGAGAAACAAGCTGTATCAGCGCCTCACCGATGCAGCTTGTTTCTCCCTCTGGACTCTCTCCCGAGTCCCTCTGCCTCCAGAGCCTGGCTGCAGCTTGTTTCTCCCTTGGCGCGTTGGGCACAGGTGGCAGAGGGACTCAGGAGTAGCACAGTTTCACTCGCAATATACTGCCAAGTGAAGCAGGCAACGCGGTCTGCCCTTCATACTGGTCCTGGGTGATGTATCGTGTGGCGGTAGGGTACGAGGTCTCCAGAGAAAAGGCACCATGAAAAAACTGGGCCCAGGGGATGTTAGGATATAGTTCCATTCCACCTTAAAAGGGTACTGGCATGATGTTAGTGTATCACATGCCTGTTTACTTCCAGCTCTCGCTGGGAACTTCTGTTACATGTTGCTTTTGCTATGTGGCTGTTTTGCTGGACACGAAGGCAAGCAGTCATGTTTTCCTTTGTTCCTGAACACGCTGAATATATGCTGTACATATGCTTGCACAGCTCTCTCTGTCTGCCTCTTCCGTTGTGGCTGACAGAGTGTGCAAGGGTCTTGGAACGTATCTGAGGCTCGTGTCGTTGACTGACTGATGCTGTTCCACAGGAGACCGGTGATCATCTGGAGCCAGCTGGGGGCCTGCTTGATGCCCCCGTCTCCCCAGCAGTATCCCAACAACAGGATTTTGGGCCCAGATTCACAGCACTTACAGGAGAGTAAGGCTGCTGATGCCTGCGAGATCCTGGCAGCGACAGAGGTATATGGAGAAAAGTGAGGCTTTTCTGTGCTGCGGCAGAGAGTCTTTGAAGTCCGAGCCAAGTAATTAGGCCGGAGAGAAGAAGGCCTCTTAATTTACAACCTGCCAGAGATAAGGAGCCTCATGGCTGAAGTAAAGAGCTGGAATGGAGCTTTTACAAGCCTCAGATGGGGTTCCGTGCCCAAAGCTTAATGGCCACAATTATCAGACCTGGGCAAGGTACTGTGAGGGCCAGATGAGAAGGCTTGGTGTGTGGCACACTGTTTCTGAGGACCCCCCCCCCCAGCGCCTCTGACGGGTGCGTGGGTGGCACAAGATTCAAGAGCCATGGGAATAATTTTGCTCTCAGTAGCTCCTGGAGAGTTCATTACCCTGGTTGGCAAGACCAGCTTGCGTGAGATGTGGGAAGGGCTTCAGGCCTGTCATCTCTGTCAAGAGACTGGGTCTGTGTTGCTTTACTTCAGAAAGCTGCACAAGAAGCGTTTGGGGCCAGAGAAAGACCTTAGAGCCCATGTTTTGCATTTGCAGCATCTCAGACAGGAATTGACTCTTAGAGGTTTTAATATGCCTGAGTCTCTGTTTGCAATCCTTATCCTGGACTCCCTGGATGAGAGCTATCATGCTATGGCAAGCCAGCTGGCAACTCTTCCTGCGCAGGACCTCACTGCTACAAGTTTTTGGCAACCTTGCAAAACGAATATGATAGGAGGAATGCAGCTGAACCAGCTTATGTGCTTCAGGGAGAGAAGTGTGGGATAGCATTCCAGCCTCCAGGGGGAGCCAAGGCGTTGGCAGCTATGAAGTGCTGGAACTGTGGAAACCAAGGTCAAATTCAGAGATACTGCCCAAAGGCTGGAGGGAAATAAAAGAAAAAGCCTCCAGATGGCCAGAAGCAGAAGGGGGGTGGGAATCCCAAGCCGGTGAAAAACAAGGCTTTGTTTGCTGGCACTGCTTCTCCAAAGGCAGATTTATTGTCAATTCTGGAGCGACGAGGCACGTCTGTGGAAATCGACACCTGTTTATTTCCTTTACGCCGCAGGATGGGGAAATTCAACAGGCTGATGGTAAGACTTTGATAATTGCAGGAGTCGGGACAGTGAAACTGGCAAGTCTGCATACCACCATCAGCAAAGTACTTTTTGTTCCAGATTCTGCAGACAATTTGCTCAGCGTCCCACAGCTGACTGAGCAAGACTTTGAGATCTCCTTCAAGAAGGGCATTTGCATCATCAAGAAGGGCAAAGAGGACATTTTGCATGCTACGTTTGTAGATGGCTTGTTCTTGATAACTTATGATGACAAAGCTGTTGATGTGTCTAATGTTGAATCTTGTGTTGCACAACTAACAAAGTTCTTCATTCAGGTTGTATTCACAAACAGCACAGAAAATTTGGTCACATGTCATGGCAGGCACTGACCAAGATGCCTGGGATGGTTCAGGGTTTAACCACAAAGCCCTGTAAGTTTCACAAATGTGTCTCTTGTGCAGAAAACAAAGTGAAGGTTGCTCCCAAAGGCAAAGTGTCTAGCCGACAGGCTTCCAAATCCTATCAGCTAGTCCACGCAGACCTGGTTGGTCCACTTGCGCCCTCTTTGGGTGCAGCAAGGTACTTCATGGTTTTAATTGATTCTTTTTCTAGGTACATTCATGTGTTTATGCTCAAGCAGAAGTCAGAAGTGTTTCTTAGGTTCAAGGCGTTCTGTGTTTGGTTGGAAAATGCTCACAATAAATGCATTGGTTGTTTATTTTCTGATCGAGGCAGCGAATTCACTTCTCAGAAGTTTGAAGCTTTCCTGACTGAGAAGGGAATCCAGCATGACCTCTCAGGTCCCAGATCTCCGTGGGAGAATGGACTTTGCGAGCGGGCAAGCCAAACTTTGCTGCAAGGCCTAAAAACCTTGTTGCATGATGCCAATCTCCCTGAGAAATATTGGGCGGAGTCTTTGAATACTTTTGTTTATTCCTATAAGAGGAGACTGTCATCACCTATTGGTTGTACTCCCTATGAAAAGATGTTTGGTAAGAAACCTTACGTCAAGCACATGAGAATCTTTGGTTCTGACATGTGGGTACACACCCCACAGAGCAGCAAGCTTGGGAAGCGTGGGGCACATGGTTTGTTCATGGGGTACGAAAAAGGTGCATACAGGTTATTCATGACTGACTCAAAGTCTGTTAGGTTCACAAAGAGTGTTGAGTACAATCCTAAGGGGGGGGGAATGTGGGAATTTTCCATAGTCACTCACAAGAGGATGAAGATGATGAGGAAGCAGAGGAAGCTGAGGATGATGATCAGAGTTTGGATTCCAGCTCAGTGGGTGGCGCTGCTGCTGATGTCAGCGACAGTGATGACACAGCAGACTACAAGAGCGCAAAGGCCTCACTCAGACCATCTGATGCGTCTGACACTGAACTGGAAGAACCATTGTTCACCATTGGCCACTTTTCTCCTAAAATAGAGGAAATGAGTGCAGAAGACTTGCGTCTAGTACGCAGATCTGAAAGGGCCACGAAAGGCAAACCTCCAAAGAGATTTGCTGATGAGTTTGCTAAAACAGCAACTGCTGTTCTTAGTAGCTCAGAGAAGGTGTGGGAACCATCAAGCTTCCAATAGATCCAGTCTTTAGACTCGAAGGATGCTGAACCATGGCTCAATGCCATGAAGGCTGAAGTTGATTCCTTGAACAGGAACCAAACCTGGGAGATGGTGCCAATAGTCCAAGGAATGAGGCTAGTTGGCAGCAAATGGGTCTTTAAGGCCAAGACAGACCAGACTGGCAAGGTTGTCAGGCACAAAGCCAGATTGGTTGCCAGAGGTTTTTCACAGGTACCAGGACAGGATTACCACGAGACCTACTCTCCCACAGTCAAGTATGAGAGCATTAGGCTAATGCTCAAGATTGCTGCAGAGGAGAAGCTACACGTTTCTCATCATGATGTGAACACAGTTTTTTTGTACGCGATTTTTGGGGGAGGAACTATATATGCTTCCACCTGATGGAGTGGAGGTACAGAAGGGAATGGTCTGTAAACTACAGAAATCCCTATCTGATCTCAAGCAGAGTGCCAGGTGTTGGAACATAAAATTCACTGAGACATGGCTTTCTCTAGGTTTTTACCACAGCAAAGCTGATCCTTGTGTGTTTGTCAAAGAGGGGCAAAACAAACTGTATTGTTTATGTTTTGTTGATATTTTGCTTTTGTTTTGGAAGAATCAGGCTTTGTACCAAAGCACCCTAGCTCAACTGAGGGAGCACTTTGACATGAAGGATCTTGGTGAGGTATCCAACTATCTTTCTTTGCATGTAGAGAAAGACCAAGCAGGTAATTTTCTGGTACGCAAAACACAGAAAATTGCTGATGTATTAACCAGGTTGAATTTGGTTGATGCAAACCCAGCAGACACACCGATGGTGACAGGTTACCAGGTAGATTGTGCTGCTGAAGCATTTTCTGACACCACACTGTACAGATGCATTCTAGGCAAGCTGAATTTCATTGCTGGATGTTCAAGACCTGACATAGCTGTAAGCACTAACCTGCTTAGCAGACATGCCAACAATCATACTGTTCAGGATTGGAAAGCTCTGAAGCGCATAGCCCGCTATTTGAAGGGGACTTTGCACTACAGACTGAGGTTCACAGGTCAGAAGACTGGATGTTTTACTATGTTTTTATATATGCTGGAAGCCACCCAGAGGGGCTGGGGCAACCCAATCACATGGGTGGGGTACAAATAAATTACTACTACTAAGATTTGTAAGCTGCATTGCACTATTATCCTGAACCTTTGTATTTTCTTAAAACCATTTATTATTATTATTATTATTATTATTATTATTATTATTATTATTTTAAAGAAAGAATCTTGCTTTCTTTTTAGCGAGTGGGGGAAAGCCATAGGTCCCAGGTTCAATTCTCAGCATTTCCAGGTCGGGCTGGGAATGCCCTCTGCCTGAAACCCTGGGGAGCTGTTGCCAGTCAATGTATAGACACTAATTGAGCTAAATATACAAAAGGTTTGATATAAGACAGCTTTCTTAGGATGGAGAGAAAACGTGGTTGCCAGCTGAGAGTTGTACACTCAAAATCAGACAGACTGTTGTTTTTGATAACAGCCTACAAACCTGGTTTAAACTGAATCCTAACACCAGCATCATTCTGGATCTTCTTTATCATTTCCCCATTTCTTCCTATGACGATTCCCACGGCAAACCTTGGCACAGAGACCTACCAGGAAGAGAGAAAAGCAGTAAGAGGGACAAGGAAAAGTTTCTTACAGTCCTTTTTTTATTTCAAATTCTACAGAGAGAGGCTATAGAACCCAGCCTCTTGGATAATGGAATTGTCCCAAGTGAATCTCCACCCCCTTCTCTCCCACTTCCTCATTTGTCATCATCATCTCCTCTACAGATGCCACTTTGAGCTCTTTGCTCTCCTACTTTTAAGACTCACCAGGTTCCAGGAGATGGTGGGTCTGAAATGCTTTCTAGTGACAACTTGTCATTCAGCTGCTGCTCCGGCTCTGCCTGCTCCTCCTCTCCCATTATTTCCCACCTTTTCCCCTCATCTGCCTCTCAGCTGTGACCTCCTGCAAACCACTGTTGTAAATCTATACTGCCTCCTCTTCCTCCTCCAGGAGTGTCAGGCTGGGAAGGTGGTCTCCACCATTCCTCTTCCCAGTCCCTGACATCACCCCCCTCTCCAGAGCTCTCCTCCTCCCAACCCAGTGGTTTCAATTGGTTGGGGTGGCATGTATGGAACACCCTTTGCAAGTCTGATGCATGGGCATGTTCTGCATACTCCCATGAACTTTCTCCAGGTCCATACCCCCTTCCACACAATCAGGGATTGCCACTTCTTTCTTCACATCCTGGAGTCTAGAATTTGCTCTACTTCACATTCTTCCTCTCCCTCTACCATGGTGGGAGGTGGAGGTGCTTGTCTAGGTGCCTGGTCGGGGTGTGCAGGCACGACAGGCAACAAGACTGATCTGTGGAAGACGGGGTGAATCTTCATGGATACAGGCAATCGAAGCCTGAAAGTCACAGGGTTGATCTGGTCCACAACTTCAAACGGGTCCACCCTCTGTGGGTCCAGTTTCCTGCATCTGCCCTTCTGTGGCAAATCATGTGTCAACAGCCACACCTGATCTCCCACCTTAATCTCAGTGCGAGGCTGCCAGTGCACACCAGTCGTTCTCTTATAGGCCTCTTTGGCACAGTCCAATTGCTCTTTCAGCAAACTCTGTATTGCTGAAAGTTCTTCTACAAAGTCTTTTGCTGCAGGCACTGACAGGGTGTCAGTTGGGGTTGGGAAGGCACAAGGATGGTATCCATAACTGGCAAAGAAGGGAGTCTGATGCACAGAAGCATGGAGAGCATTGTTGTATGCGAACTCCGCCAAGGGAAGCTTGGAAACCCAACCATCTTGTAGATAGTTCACATAGCAAAATAGGTACTGCTGCATCGTGGCATTGTTTCTTTCTGAATTCCCATTCCACCTTGAGAAGCTGCATGAGCTTCTTCCAGAACTGCAAGGTAAACTGTGTTCCCCTATCAGACACTGTAGTGAAGTTAGGAAATTTCAGTAGACCAAACTTTGGTCAAGTAAGAAGCAAAGTATCATGGGAAGACCAAAGGCCATTAGGATTTATGGGGAATGTGTTTTGTTACTTTAAAATTGCAGACTACCAGTCTCCAAATGTGTGAGGTTGCTTATCTCAGGAAGGAACTTCTCCAGGTTGATTAGTGGTCTTCTGACACCTGGTACCTAACTCATTCACACCCAAACAGTGTTGTTATCAACCCTAATTACTCTGGGAATGTGTATCTGCTGAGTATCTGAGGAAGGGAGGAACTCTTTGATCCAAAGTCCTGGGAACTAACGAGCTCAGCTGTCACAAGTTAAAATTATTAGCCAACTAGCTGACCATTGGTGAATTTAAACATAATCAAGAATTTTGATTGGGTCTGAGTTCTGTTTCCACATGAGGTTTTGAAATAAATATCCTAAGGACGGACTGAGAAAGCGCGCTCTGCAATCCGCCCTTCTGTCAGCTTGCCACCTTGCTGACAGTCGTCTTGCTGCATTGACATGTGAGTCTTTGTAGTGGAGATTCTTCCTGCCTTGGAGATGTGGAGCCATCTAAGGACTTTGAAACCATTCTAACTTTGCCTTTGTTCTTTTATTGTGAGTATACTAGCTAGCCATATTCTACAATGTTTTTGTTTTACCTGTTTGAAATGTATAAGAGATGTGCCTGCTTTAAGTATGTTTAATCTTGTTTTTTAAAATAAATTTTAAAAAGAACTTTTCCTGTCTTGTGTGCCATTCTGAGGGAAAGCCTAAGTCCAGTGCCTGACCAATCCGTCACGTACTACATTTGTTGAATTTCTGCCTGCATTTTGTGGAAGCAACTTGCAGGGTGGGGCAGCCGGTAAATAGGAAGCATAACCTTCTCCCTTGGGTTACGACTTCTGGTGCCCTGGTACAGGGGAGTGGTGGCAGCAACTACCCTTTTTTGATGTGTTCTGTCCTGTAAAAAGTATATGCTGCCGGCCGCCGTTCCTTTAAACCTGATCCAGCTGGATGGTGGGACAGGAGAGGGAGGGGGCGAGTGGCCGGAGCATTACTACAGACACTATCAGTTGAGGGAGTCTGTGCAACCTGAATACATGATCTACAAAGAGCTGAGCTGTTTCTTGGGCTGTCAGAAGTTCCTTACAGGGCACGAAGTGCACCATCTTGAACAGATCTACCACTACCCAGATCACTGTCTGCTGCTATGATTTAGGCGGATCAGTGAGGAAGTCCATAGCTATGGTTTCCCAGGGCCCTTGCAGGGAGGGCAGCAGTTGTAACAAGCCTGTTGGTGCCTCTCTTGGTGTCTCTGTTCACTGACATGTCTCACAGGCTCTCACATGCTCCTTGACCTCCTCCCTCATCCTTGGCCATCAGAACTGCTGCACCACATGGTATAACGTCTTGTACTGCCCAAAGTGTCCCACTGTAGGGTTGTCATGACACTGACGTAGGACCTTGGCTTGGCGGTATCCTGCTGGGATGCAGAGAACCTCTCCCTCTATACAATAGGCCATCCTTCTCTAAGAAACCATCTGCTTCGTTGCTGCCTTCCTGCAGCACCGTTAACTTGCCTCTGGTGAAGGCATCCTCTCGTTAGCTACTGGAAGTTTGTGACTTCCACAATTGACCCAGCTGCTAGCTGTAGCTGTGCTGACTCCAAGGTATGTCTATACACTGGGGCCAGCTCAAAGTCTTGATATTCCGGCTTCCTGAAGAGAGCATCTGCTTTTTGATTCCAGTTACCTGACACATACTGGACTCTGAATTCAAGCCGAGCAAAGAACTGTGCCCAGTGGATCTACCATTGATTCAGGCAATGCGTCATCTGCCAATACTCCACATTAAGATAGTCTGTGCACACCTCCACCTGGTGCTGTGCCCTTCCAGGAAGTGCCTCCACACTTTGAAGGCTTCTTTGACAGCTAAAGGCTCGTTTCCCCAGATGGTGTAATTCTGTTCTGAAGGGTTCCATTTTCTAGAATGGAAGATGCACAGGCATAGGGTCCAGTTTTGGTCTTCCTGCAGCAGCACAGCACCTACCACTCTGTCAGAGGCATCCGTTTCTACAACAAATGGCCTATGGAGGTGCACGGGTCCAGGAATAGCTGCCGTAGTCCTGTGCTGCCAGTCACAGCAGAGCTCAGTGGAGGGAGAAGCCAGCCAACCACCCAAGTCTCAGTGAGTACTTGCCTGGAGGCAGAGTCCATATACAAGGTCTAATCCAGTTCTAAGGTCAGGAGTATATAAGTTCAAGTCGTCTGATAATCTGGGGGTCAAGAAAGCCAAGGGTCCAATGTCACAAGAAGCAGCAAGATCTGGCCATGAACGACGAATGTTGTTGCCAGCAACTGACAGAGGCTGGAAAACCTTCTTAAGAAAGCTGGAGCCAGCTGGTTCTCATCAGGAGCAACAAGGCTGATCAGCAGCAGGTGGAGTCACTTCACTTTCTGCTCCTTCAGGCTGCTGCTCACCAGGTGAAGCTGACTCCTGGCCCATGACACTATCCCCCGCCCCAATAATTGGTATCATTTGGAAAAAAACATCATTTTGGGTAACACATTCATTTTTATTACTGACATCCTGTCGCTGAGTGATAATCTTGACTTATTCCAAATTTCCAAATCTCTTTGATTTCTTTCCAAATTTTAATGTAATTGTCCTTAAATAGATTACTATTTTTATTCGTTAGCCAGATTCCAAAGTATTTAGTTTTGTTTTCTATTGCCAATCCTGATATCCTCTTAAGTTCTTTTTCCTGCATAATCATATTTTTTGCTAACATATTGTTCTTATTTTTGTTTAGTTAAAATCCTGCCGCTTTACCAAATTCAAGAACTCTTTCTATTATTTATGGAACACTTTCTTCTGGATTTTCGGTGGTTAAAATCAAATCATCTCCAAAGGCCTTTATCTTATGTGCCTTCTTCCCTACTGTTATACCTTTTATATTTGGATCTTTCCTTATTGCAATCATTAAGTGTTCATTAAGGGGTGAAAGAGTGCAGCCTTGCCTGGTCCCCTTATCAATGTTGAATTCTTCAGTTGTCTCATTGTTGAGGATCAGTTTGGCTCTCTGCTTTCAATATATTGCGCCTCAATACCCCTGCTGAAGTTTTCACCGAGTCATGTTCTTTCTATATATTTTTCAAAAAATTCCACGATACGTTATCAAAGGCCTTCTCCGCATCTATCAGCATCAGTATGGCCTTTTTATCGGATCTTTTTTCCAAATATTCTAGTATATCTATTATATTTCTCATGTTATTGTGCATGTTTCTACCTGGTAAGAAACCCGACTGGTCTTTATGTATAATTTCATTCAAAATCTTTTTAATCTGTTGGCAAGAATATCAGAAAATATTTTATAATCGTTTTTCAATAATGATACAGGCCTGTAATTTTTGATTAATGTCGGATCCACTCCTTGCTTAGGTATCAATGTGATAAATGCTTCTTCCCACGATTTTGGTATTCTTTCTTCTTTTAAGATTCTGTTCAATACTGTTTTCATTGGTTCTGCTAGTATGTGTTCTAATTTCTTATAATACGCCAACGGCAAGCCATCCGTACCTGATGCTTTCCCTGTCTTTGCTTTGGAAATTGCTTGTTGCACCTCCATCATAGTTATTGGAAGGTTTAGTTGTTCGACTTTTCCAATGTCTATCCTCAGAAGTTTATTCTGTGCGAAGCATCTTTCCATCCCTTCTTCATCTTCTGCTTTATATACTGTAATTTTCTATAATAATTTGCATTTCACTAATTACTTTAGGGTCTTCTATTTTCCCATCTTCTTTCAGTTTCTCTATTAATCTCTCCTTTTGTTTTTTCTTTAATTGCCATGCAAGTAACCTGCCTGGCTTGTTGGCGAACTAAAAAAAAAAAGTGTCTTAATTTTTAATTTTTTTGTTTAATTTCGTAGTTCTAAATCATGGAAAGCTGTGTTTGTAAAAACTTTTTTTTTTTTAAGGTAGCTCCTTTTTTGGATTCTTGGCTAGTTCTTTCTTGTTTTCCCTTATCTCCTTAAACAGTTTTTCCAATCCCACCCCCCTCTTTTATTTGAATTATATTTTGTTGGATAAAGTAGCCTCATATTACTGCCTTACTTGCGTCCCATACAATATTAATATCTGTTCCTTTATTCAAGTTATTATCAAAGTATTCTTTTAAAGTTACCTTCTCCTTTTCTAATATTTTCTCATCATTAAGAATGGATTCTTTAATTCTCCATCTTCTTGATATTTTCCTTCCTCCCATCATTTCCAACGTAACTGGATTATAGCCGGATATTGTTTTTGAGTGGATTTTGGCTTTCTTACATTTTGATAATTCTTTGGATACCTATATTGCGTCTATTCTCCCCGCCAAGTTTTTTTTTGCTTCTGAGTGGTGTATGAATTGCTTTTCATTTGGGCGTTTAATCTTCCATATGTCCTGCAGATCAAGATTTTCTACTAGTTGCAAAAAATAATGGTAGTCATCCTTCTTTATTCTCCCGTCTCATGTGTTGTTCTATCCATCTCCAAAGAAGTGACTCCATTTAGGTCCCCCATTAGTATGTTTTCATCACTATATTCTAATAATTTATCCTCCAATTTTTTATAGAATTCGGCTTTTTTGTCATTTGGCGCATATATTCCCACTATAATTATTTTTTGTTTTTGTTTTTTAACCCTTATTGCCATCATTCTTCCTTCTTCATCTTTAAATACATACTCCGAGTTTAGCTTTGGATTTGCATAAATGATTAACCCTCTTTTTTAAAAAACATCTGAGGAAACAAATTCATCACCCAGCTTTTTATTAATTAGCACCTTTCTGTATTTTCTAGTTACATGTGCCTGTTGCAGACATATTATATCCCATTTACTTTTTAAGAGATGTTCAACCTTGTTTCTTTTTATCTTGCTATTTGACCCATTAACATTCCAGAAAAAAATTAAGGTCCATAAGTTGTCAGTTATCAATTCCTTTATTTTGATCAATTGTTGTGTGTTATTGTGTAGTGTTCGATTTAAAAACCCCTTCTTACACCTCCTTTTCAGCTAACATCTTGACTTTTCCTCTCCTTCAGTATCACCAATTAAATTAAGTGTGCAAGGCAGACAAGAAAAGAGGCTTTACAAATGAAATCTCATTACTAGACAAAGAGTTATTACAAAATAAGACAAAAGTAATTTCTAAAGTATATGAAACATTGTTGGACTGGGAGGTTAAGGACGAACAAGTAAAAGAGGTAATGATTAGATGGGCTATGGATATAGGTAAAACTACTGAATTATCATGGGAAAAATTATGGAAAGTAAGTTGGAAATTTACGGCTTGCGAAGTGATAAAGGAAAATCTGATAAAGATGTTTTTATAGATGGTATTTGACACCAACCAAAATATGCAAAATGTATAAAACAAAATCAAATCTGTGTTGGAGCTGTAATCAAGTAGAGGGGACACTCATACATATGTGGGGGACATGTGATAAAATCAAAGGCTTCGGGGATATGGTGTATGAGGAGCTAAAGAAAATGTTCCAACAAAACTTTATTAAGAAAACAGAACCTTTTTTATTGGGGATACTCAATACAGATATAGCCGGGGGGGGGATCCTTTATGTCACAGGGACCACGAGAACATTAATTGCCAAAAATTGGGGGGGGGGGAATAACACTGACAAAAAAAGAATGGCAAGATAAATAATTTGATAACATAAAATTGGCCAGATTGACAAAAGCTATTAGGGATCAGCACAAAGATTTCAAAAAGACTGGGAAAAATATAGAGAATACCTTAAAAAGCAGTGCCCTCAAATTAATACTTGGACTTGTTTCGATTAACTTCTGCAAAATAAATTAAAGCATGTAAATCAAAAAAAGAAAGAAAAAGAGGTAATAATGAATTAAGAAGGAAACAGTTTACCAAAAACAAAAAGGGAACCGTGTTGAGGATGAAGGAAGTCAATTGGAAGAAAAGAAGAAATGAAATATAGTATCTATATTGCTGTCCAATTGTTTGTATACATTTCTGTAAGTAACTATGTTTTATTTGTATCTCTTTGTTTTTGGTTCATTTTATTTTTGTTTATGTATTTTTATGGTGGGTGTGGGTGTGTCGCAAAATAAACTAAAAAAAATTCAATAGTATTGTTTCAAGCTTTCTATGCTGGGCTCGAATTCACCTACGACTTTAGTGCACGGTCCTCTCCACAATTCTCCATTATAAATCCAATAAAAGGTAGTAAAGAATGGGTTTCAGTTGCTTTTAATCCAACTTTCCCATCGGCAGACATACTGTATATCTAATAGAGTCACATAAAATTAATAACATTCTCACTTGCAAGTTGTTTCCATGGTGATAATTACCCAGAAGACAGGAATGGACTTCGTTTTTACTCCTCCGCCTAGCGCCGAATTCAGCCTAATTAGATCCATTAATTAATCTTCTTTCTGTTTCTGTCGTCTTAAATGTAGTTTTCGGAAGATCTCTGCTGCAAGTAGGAGTTTGAAGCTTCACTCCCATGGAGTTGCGATACTGCCATATCTGCAGGCTTAATCACCGGTTCTTCCCCACTCCCCGTTCCTATCGGAACAGGGGTTTGAGGTTCGCAGGAGAGCTGTTTTGTGGACTGCTGGACCTCTCGACACCCTGAGGACTCTCTCAAGGATTTTAGGGGGTGCGCCTCACCTTGGCGCTTTCCCCTGTACCTCTGCGGGGCTCGAGTCTGTCAGACGAACGGACTCACACTCCTTTTCGCCATTCGCAGAAACTGGAAGCCTGGTGTGTAAAGATGATTCATTGCTGTCATCCTTTGTCTATTCACATTCCTCTGCTTTATTCAAGGTCTTACTGGGCTATAAATAACTCCCCAACAGAAGGCTGCTCCACCATTAAAACTCCAGGAATTATTTTCTTCAGCCCGCAGTTACGAGAACAGGGTCACATAAATAAACTCCTGCTAGATATAATTAGCAGTCCTTCGTTTTACCAAATTAGTCTCTTTTCCACTCCAGTCCAAAGATATTTTCAATATTGTCTATTTCAACCTCGGTTGAAAGGGGAAGGTATATAAAACCATTGTGAAACTCTTGGTAGAGTATAAATCAGTGTTTTCCCTTTCTTCCTTCAGTATCAGGCAAACATAGTGACTACACACAATTTTTTCATTTTGCAAGGGGGGGTCAAGAGCGAAAAATATCATTTAGGAATCATTATAACAAACATTGCCTTGCCTCTCCCTCCCATTCCGGCAGCTGCAAGGATTTTCGTGCTTGTAAAAAGTCATTCAAATACCTTCATAGCTCAAGTCCAGTCCTTTCGGCAGCTGATTAATTGCAGCCCATTATCATATGCTGTTTCAGGAGCGCACCTTAATTAAAGCCAATATTCCAAATTCTTGAGGAACCGATCATGGATCATGCCAGAAATGGAGGTTCATCCATGACAGGGACACACTTCCCAGGTTGTACCCGTTCTGCCTTTCAAGTTGGCTTAAGCAACACAGAGGGATACTGTGCACTCACCAGAACCCCCTGAGGAGCATTGCCAGGAATTTTACCTCATAAATCCTGGCTTTCCCCTGCCCAGAGGGCAGCAGAGCTCTACCATCATGGCCATGACATCAGGCCGGAAACCTCAAGCAGATGAAAACATTAGCAGGCTGGTCCTCCTGGTGGGTGATCTAAACGCAAGGCTAGGGCCAGATGACTCCAGTTTAGCAACCAAATACAGGTGAAAAATTGGGTTTCCTGAGACATCTAGACCAGAAGCCCGCCAGACCCCAGGGCTATCTAAGGACCAATATTCAAACTACGCCGGCGCCTGCCTTTTCAAATTTTCCAGGCAGCTGAGTTTACACATTCTAAATGGCCACACAAGAGGCGATATCCCTGTGAAATATACATTCCTGTCAGGGTCAAAACCTAGTACAATTGACTACATATTGGTCGATAGCGAATTATTAGCAAAAACTGAGCGATTAAAAGTGCTTCCATATGTAGAAGGGGATCACTTCCCATTACCCCTGAAGGTATCCCTCAAAAACAAGACAATATTTCTTAAAACAATATACCCTGTAGAGATTATCGCTTTAGAGCACCCTGGATGTCGAGCTAAATGGACCCCCGCACTTGACATCCAACTAAAGGAGATTTTAGCTTCTGAAAAACCATATACACCTACCAAGGGCTCCTGGAGCAACCTCTATCCAGAAGATCCCCTTGTTGAATATGAGTGCTTGCTTCAACGCCTAAAACCCCACCTCTTTAACAGAAAACAGAAAACAAACCTTGATTTGATCAGACCTGCTTCCAGGCCAAGAAAATGTTACAAGCTGCCTATAAAGCTGCCCGGACAGCTGATAACGTTATTAGACAACAACCCTATATCTCTGTCTGCACTGTAAAAAAGAATACAAAGCCCTAATAACCCGCCAAAAATATGCCTGCAGCAGAAAATGCTCGTCGAATCTAATTAGCGTGGCAAAGGGAAAAAATCAGTCACTATTTTGGAAATTGGTTACCTCTGGCTACCCCAAGGCTGTTTCCCCTCTATCCACACAAATCCCACCTGACTACTGGGTCTCCTATTTTTAAGCTATGTATGAGGATGTTGAATATCCCAGTCAGGAACATGAAATAGAGCAGCTGGCTAAATGGCCGGCAGTCTCGGAAATAGAAGTGAAACTGCATATAAACCAACTGGAAATGGCTAAAGCTCCTGGACCTGATGGCATCCTTCCAGAAATGCTAAAATCACAGGCGGACTGGTGGGCCCCTTCCCTTGTGAGGAGAATCAGAGCTTACAGGGTTAATAGCTGTTAAAGTTTGTGAGTCGTAAATCCTTTGACCCACTGAGTCTGCTGCAACGGCACTGCAATAAATTTGATTTATTGCCACTCTAACAAACTTCAATGGCGCCCACGCGCTGCCACTCTTCTCAGTTGCCGGATAATAGCAGAGTTCACACGCAGCATAAAATGGCTTGTCTGTGTCAACGTGGTGTCTTCAATAAATCAGCTCGACACCAGTGCTTCTAATCTATCACTCTTTATTTAGAAGCATAACAAACAGAAAAGAAAAACCTACAGAATCTAGCTGCATGTTCGCAGCTTTCTGCCGCTAACAAAAACAAAACTACCTTCCTCACATTCCCAGAAAGACTGCTATCCAGAGAGCGTTCAGCCCCCACAGAGCACAGAAGCAGCCTTTGACTCAGTTCCCAGAACCAGACTCTGGGACAAGCTTTGGCCCACTACCATCGATAGAAGGCTACTATATTTAATTCAGGTAGTACATTCAAATACGGCCCTTAGAGTCAGGTGCAGCCGGCTAGGGCATTTAACAGATCCCATCAAAACATTTAAGGGTGTTAGGCAAGGATGCCTTTTGGCCCCTTTATTATTTAATTTTTATTTAAATAACTTAGTAACCACTCTCCATAACCTTGACTTCCACCCTCCGAAGTTAGCAAACCGGCATATCACGGCTCTGCTTTATTCAGACGATGCGGTAATACTATCCAGAACCCCCTTAGGGCTTAGGAGAGCACTAAGAAAATTAGCTGCCTATTGTGAGATGGAATGCCTCAAAATAAATTATCAGAAGACCAAAATTATTGCTTTTGGGAAAAAACCAAAGCTCAGAAACTGGAAACGTCAAGGCCAAAATTTAGAACAAATCTCGAACTATAAATATTTAGGAATGGTGGTCCAGGCATCAGGATCCAACAAAATTCATATTAACTCAAATGAGTGTGCCGGAGAAAGATCTTCAAATGCTATCCTTAAATTTTTTAGAACTCAAGGGGGTTTTTATGTCCCCACGGCACTAAAATTATATAAAGCCAAAACATTGGCACAGCTCCTTTACGGATCCTTTCTGGGCCCACCTCCCTCCTCGTTCATTCCCCTTGAAAGAGTGCAATCCAAACTCCTCAGAGCCAGTCTGGCTGGCAGACAGCAGTCTTAAACACTCTTCAGAAACTGGGCCCTGCTCCCCAAACCCTCATAACTATGGGCCTGGGCCAAGCTAGATCCGTGGTTAGGCAAAGAATCATGGACACAGAGAGACAACAGGGCTGTATAAGGGTCCCCAATTATAAAATCATAGAAAACGGGAGATATGTAGCCACTCCAGCAACATATCTATTTTTCCTTGCATCCAGAAATGCAAGAAGGGCTTTCACTCTTCCTAGAAGCTCGGCCTTGCCCTCATCAGTTCTGGAAGGCTCCTATAGAAGTGTCTCGTACTCACAGAGACTTTGCGCCTGCCCATTAGGGGAAATAAGGAAGCCCCAAACATATATATTTTTAGATGTCCTTTTTATGCTGAGATTCGTAGAGATACCATTGATCCTTTGCTGAAGAGGCTTGCCAATCTTTCAGACAAGTCTAAACTTAATTCTCTCCACTTAGGTAGGCAAAGATCACAAGATGACCTGGCTGGTAGTCAGATTCTGCGCCCAGATTTGTAGGCACAGATCATCCTCTAGAATGAAATAGCTTACTAGGAAAAAGCTGAAGTCGCCCTTTAGGGCACCTCAGGGTCAATTTTTATGGTAGCCCAAATCTCACTTGTACAGGTGTATGTACGTATATATCTCAATTTTAACTCATGAGCTATTGCTGCAATCTGCTCTAATTGTATATTTTATCTTTATGAACGCTGTTTTTATTGTGTTGTGTGAGCTGGTCTTTGACCATAATAAATTATCTATTAGCAGGCTTTCACTCAGCCCTGCACGGTAAATAGCTATCAAGGAATCATGATCCCACGCTAGCTCCTTCGACAGCAAACTGAACTATGTACTGTACTCCATTACTGAGTTAGACCCCTGCTTCAGCTTAATTAGCTTTCATGTATTTGCAGGTTTCTGCTGCGGGTCCTGGGACATGGAATAGAGATGAGCCATAAAACTGTTCAACCTCAACAAAAAGGGTATTGATTAATTAGTAAGGTAATCACCCAGCATCTGGCGGCTCCTTCCAGAAGACTAATAACTAAAAACACACGCTCCTGGTCTGACAAAAAGTCATCTTGCCTCACCTTCAAAAACATTTCCATGTTCGCTTTCAACCCAAGCAACTCAGAGGTCTGTCCATTGAACTATGTGTGTGTCTCATTGACCGTCTCTGGGTTTCTCCCACCATCCTGGCCATTTCTGCATGTTGAGAGTTGACGGCCATTGTTAATTGTTCTACGTGTCCTCTCAGCGTTAAATTTTGTTGTAAAAGGCATTGAAATTGCTACTTTCAGTTATCAGTCTTGGCAGGCTGCACCCTGGCAGCTCCTGCCCTGTTTGTCATGATTTATGACTTAACTGGCAATTAAAGAGGAATTGGTACAATCTGTCAGGGTACTGTCAGCGGCTCCAGGCTGGTTGCCCAGGAAAGCATCATTTTAAATAAATGAGTAATTACTTCAGCCTCCTAAAGCTGTGCAAATATGCACAATATGCATGTATGCATGTATAAATCAATAAATAAAATAATATAAAACCATCTCTCAACTTCACTTTTTTCCCTAGGGAGAAGATTCCTGTATTGCAGGGAATTGGACTAGATGTCCCTTTGGGTCTATAACATATAAGATAAATCCACACCTCTATGCTGCCTCCGCCCATTCTGGAAGTGAATTCGTTGCGTATGCCCCTGAAGTCTGCCTGGTCTTTCTCTCGAATGATCTCCAGTACCATCTCTCTTGCTTGCTGTTCAAATGCAGAAGGAGGAAAACAGGTTGATGACTAGTTTTGTTAGATCCCCACAAAAAAAAATTATCCTTGCCTCTTCAGGGAGCATAATACTACTTGCCCCTCCTGCGGTCTCCAGCAACAGGTATTAGAAGCATACTGCCTCTGACAGCAGAAGTAGAACATAGCTGCTGGAGTTAGGCAGGCCCAAGGTTCTCCAACAAGCTTCATGGCTGGGGTGGGGAGTGTTTTGAACCTGGGGCTCCCCTCACCTAAGAATATATGAAGAGCTGTGCTGGATTAGGCCAATGGCCCATCTAGTCCAGCAACCTGTTCTCACAGTAGCCAACCAGATGCATGTGGATGCCTGCAAGGAGAACCCAAGCATAAGAGCACTCTCCTCTCCTGCTGTTGCCAGCAACTGGTAACTCCTTGCCCAACACTTTTATCCAGCACACCACACTGGGTCTCTTTCGACTGTATTGCAATTTCATGAAGAGCCAACCACCTGTCTCCTTGATCCTTGCCCATCCTGGCTAATAAAGGCAAGCCAGGAAGGGCTGGGTGATGGGCTCTGCGGGGTGCTGAATGCTTCCCTCTGTGAGGGAGACTTCCCAGACCCGCTGAAAGAGGCGGTCATTAAACCGCTTCTTAAAAAAACATCTTTAGACCTGGCCAATATGGCCAACTATCGCCCAGTCTCAAATCTTCCGTTCTTGGGCAAGGTGATTGAGCGGGTGGTTGCTGAACAACTCCAAGCACGCCTGGAGGATGCGGACCATTTGGATCCCTTCCAGTCGGGATTCAGGCCTCATCATGGGACTGAAACTGCCTTGGTCGTGTTGGTTGATGGTCTCCGGCGGGCTAGGGACAAAGGTGAAAGCTGCTTCCTAGTTCTGCTGGATCTCTCAGCGGCCTTTGATACCATCGACCATAACATCCTTCTGGACCGTCTAGAGGGGCTGGGAGCTGGGGGCACTCTGATACAATGGTTCTGCTCCTTCTTCCTGGGCCGTTTCTAGAATGCGGTTGTGCGGGGGTGAGTGTTCAGACCCCTGGGCTCTCACTTGTGGGGTGCCTCAGGGTTCCGTCCTCTCCCCCATGCTTTTTAATATCTATATGAAGTTGCTGGGAGAGATCATGAGAGGGTTTGGGCTGGGTGTTCATCAGTATGCGGATGATACCCAGCTCTACCTCTCTTTTAAATTAGAACCGGTGAGGGCAGTGAAGGTCCTGTGTGAGTGTCTGGAGGCAGTTGGAGGATGGATGGCGGCTAACAGATTGAGGTTGAATCCTGACAAGACAGAAGTACTGTTCTTGGGGGACAGGGAGCGGGTGGGTGTGGGGGACTCCTTGGTCCTGAATGGGGCAACTGTGCCCTTGAAGGAGCAGGTGTGCAGCCTGGGAGTCATTTTGGATTCACAGCTGTCCATGGAGGCACAGGTGAATTCTGTGTCCAGGGCAGCTGTCTACCAGCTCCATCTGGCACACAGGCTGAGACCTTACCTGCCCGCAGACTGTCTCACCAGAGTGGTGCATGCTCTGCTTATCTCCCGCTTGGACTACTGCAACACGCTCTACTACTGCAACACGCTGAGTGTTGAGCAATAAAATTTAATTGCTGCCAATTAACTTGCCCGCTTCTAATTTACAGCTTCAGATAACGGCTGGCAGGGCTTTTCTGGCAGCCTGACAACACCCCTCCTCACCAGCAGCGCAAGGATTTGCACTGGTTTCTTTTCCTTTCCTTTCCTTGACCAAACTCTATTTGAGTGGGTTACCAATGTAAAGATGGTGTGTGGCAGATGCAAATGGGAAAAAGGACTGCTTGGCCCATATGCTTGAGGTCCTCCACCCTGCCACCATCATTGTGTACATGTGAGAGAGAGACAGACCGACAGCAGTCCAACTGTGCCATTATTGCAAATCCTCCTAATGTTCTATCAGCATAATGGCAAATCCTCTTCGATACATACCTGTACTTTAAAAACGTCTCCAGTAATCCGGAGAGGTTTATCTACTCCAGTTGGCAAAGGACCGTCTTGGATCATAATCATTTTCACGCCTGTTCGTTCCTGCAAAAGTGCCAATGGCAGTGCAATGGGGAGAGAAAAGAGAAAATGCCACAAAAAATAAATGGAAATGCCAAAACAGACAGAAAGGCTATGAAAATGGTGGGGAGTGGGGGTGGAAAAAAGCAGGGATAAGCAATGGGAACTCCCCTGGAGCTTTGGACTTTCATGTAGTTACCGTAAGTGACATGGCTTGGCCAGCTTTTCCTGATAACTCCATAAGCAGAAGGCAAGTGACAGTAAAACGAAAAGGGGGGTGGGGTGGGGAGAGAGGAAGAAGCAGGCAAGGATTTTTTGCTCTACCACCCTCTCCCACTTTCACTTTGCATTTAAATACTTGTGCTCATGGTGCATTCATATAATTGTGTATCAATCACGTATTATTTTTGACTAAAAGCCGTTACAAAACCTGCAAATCCAATAAAACCTATTAAGAAAGATCCAGAAATAAACAACCATTTACAATAAATCAAATTAATCAATCCCCTGCACAATCTACCGGATTGCCTTTTATGGGACTAGCACAAATACTTTTAGTGGCTTTTGCAAATAAGGCTGTTTTATATGTAACAAGTGGGTCACAGTCAGATAACAGCCAACATATTTTCACTTCAGGGGTCTGTCCCTGTAGCAGTGCCAACATCTGTTCCAAAAATCTCTTTCTGGGATTTTGATAGAGCTGACAATGGGGTATGTAATGGGGAAGGTCTTCTACTTCACCTACCCCACAAATACAGAATCTTAAATGTCTTGGAGCTTTCCTATATCTTCCATCTAAGACTGATGTGGGCATTGTTTGAAAGCGGAGAGCTGTAAAAGCAGTTATCAGGGAGGCAAAGTTAAGTGTCTGCAAATATTGGGCTCTGGTGCGGTTAGATTTCAGCAAATGGTACCAATGGGAGAATTTTGAGATATAGATTAAAGAGAAATCTTGCTCATTAGCCTGCTTATAGATCCAATTCCTGAGCAGTCTTTTAACTCATGGGAATACAAAAATGTCTTGTCAGGTTTTTTGAGACTAGCAAATCTTGTGCTAGCTTGGCCCAACCACCCTTCTGCCATTGGTCTTCCAGGCAGTGTCTAGGCAAACGGTCCTCTGACATATCCGGGACCTTTTTATACTACGAAAGAGCAGCCATCTCCGCCCTAGCTTTTACAGACACCACGCCTGTCTCTGTCCTGAGGAAAGCAGCCAGGGTACCTGGAGGTACTGCCAGCACACATTCTGGCACACTTCAAGGTCTTTCAGGTTGCTGTGATTTATCCCCCAAATTTCAATACCATACTGCATTTGAGCTACTAGTTTCCCTAAATAGACTTTTAGGGCTGGAATTACCAGCCTGCCACCTTTAGAATAAAAAAAAGTCAGTATAGCATAGGCTGACTTCTGTACTGTTGCTATTATGTTTTGTAGCTGAGGTTTTCATGAATTTTTCTCATCAAAGGAGGGAACCTGATCTACTTTGTTGCCACCTAGATTTCAATTAAACTTAGGGGTGCGTTTGCCAAAGATAGTCACCTTTGATTTTGTGTAATTTATTCTGAGTTTCTCTGATGGGCAAAACTTGTTTAGTTTTTTCAGGCTTCTCCTCATCCCTATTCTATTCAAAGATAGTAATACAATATTATCTACATATATCAGAATTGCTGTTTTATGATTCCCAATTGAAGGAGGAAATTGATCAGGGTGGTTTAACTTTGTTACAATATTATTAATATAGAGGTTAAATAAGAGTGGTGCTAGCAAACAACCTTTTCTGACTCCTTTATTAGTACTGATTTCCTTCGTCAACCTTCCATCTGTACTGATCCTTAGCCTTATGGTTGTATTAGTATGTAACTCTGGTATTAGGAGTACAGTCAAACCTTGGTTCTTGAATGGCTCCATTTTTAAACATTTCGGTTCCTGAAAGCCAAAAATCCAGAAGTAAATGCTCCAGTTTTCTAACATTTCTTGGAACTCGAATGTCCAACGTGGCTTCCACCTGAGCGCAAGAAGCTCTTGAAACCGATCAGTTGTCAAAAGTTTCCAAGTCAAATGGTCTGCCGGAATGGATTACATTCAACAACTGAGGTTTGACTGTAACAAACTTTTGTAGATGTTAGTCCTTGCAAGTTTACCCCACAGAAGATTCCTATTAATTGTATCAAATGCTGATACGTCAATAAACGTAGCAAAAACCCGTTTGGAAGGAAAACTAGTGTATTTATAGATTAGATGATGCAATACAAAAAATTGATTGTACTGTGGCCCTTCCTAAACCCAGCTTGTTCCTGATGCAATATATTGTTTTCTTCCACCCAACTTGTCAGTTTGTGAAGAAGGTAGTGGCTATATATCTTAGAGCTGATATCCAATAAGCTAATAGGCCGATAGTTCTGGGGGCTATGTTTATCACCTTTCTTGTTGATTGGAATGATTACACTCTGCTTCCAGCCCTCAGGGAAAGTGCTAGTACAGTTTATATACAAAAATCATTTTGCTAGGAGAAGAGACCACCAATCAGAGTTGTTCTTCAAAACCTCTGATGGGATCATGTCCTCTCCAGGAGCTTTATCATTCACTAAAGCACCTATAAGATCGCTTACTACTTGTTCTGAGACTGGGGGCCATTCTGGTAACAACATTAACCAGTCCTGAGTAGTAGTTGGTCCATTAGGACAGCTGTCACAATCACTTTCAAAGATACTGCTGAAGTAAATACACCAGGTATTAGCAGAGATGCGAGCATCTAACATAGGATTAAAACCTGTGTCTGAGATCAAATTTCAGAAATGTCTATCATTTCTATCCAAGGGGGCCATTCCCAACTCTTTCCACTGAATAATCATGAATGACCTCCTCCCCCCTTAGTAGTCCCTTATAATTTGAATGATAAAAAGCCAAAGTTTCCAAATTACCGTATTTTTCGCTATATAGGACACACTTTTTCCCCTCCAAAAATGAAGGGGAAATGTGTGTGCGTCCTATGGAGCGAATGCAGGCTTTCGGCTTTCAGGCAGCTATCCGCAAGCCTTCGGAGCCCGGCGGGAGTTCCCGAAGGCTTGCGGGAAGCAGCCTGCAGCCTGGGGAGCGCAGCGCCAACTCCCGCTGCGCTCCCCGGGCTTCAGGCGGCTATCCGCAAACCTTTTATTTTTATTTTTTAATTACCATATTATTTGGCCATTCTTTTTCTGCATATGTTTATCTTTTTCAACGTTTTCAATACTCTCAACATTTGGATTTAAAAATTCATAAGGACATAATTTGATTTTTTGTGGTTTGCTGACTTGGTGGATTAGCCTAATTGGTGGCAAGAAGATAAGTTTTTATTTTTCTTCAACAATAAGAATTTAAGATTTTGCCTGAAATACTGTCGAAAATTGGAAACTGTTAGCCATTCAAGAGGCAAGAAGATTTGTTTTGGGGTCCTTTGGGTTGTAAATTGAATATATAATTTAAAATTGGGAATATTGTTGGGAATTGGAAGTCAGTAGCCACGAAAGTGGTAAGAAGATTGCTCCCACTGACTCTGGTGGTGTTGGGCCCCTTCTCTCTCTTTGTATTTGGGTACTCTTTCTATTGTTTGATATTGTATTGTTTGATTTTTGGGAAGGAATCGGAAGGGCCTTGAAGGGAATGTAATCAAAATGACTCATGTACAGAAGAAAGTGAGTGAGAGAGGAACACCGATGGAAAGGAGAGGCTCTAAACAGGAACCAGATTTTAAAGGAGAGATATTGAAAATGTTTGCAGAAATTAAAAATGATATAAAGCAAAGTGAAAAGAATATAGAGACTAACTTAGAACAAGTGGATAAAAGGATTGGACAGATGGATAAAAAAGTTGATGTAGCAGTAAATGAATTGAAAGGGCAATTAAAGGACGTAACTAAGAGAACACAAACTTTAGAAGAGGGGGTGAAAAGGACAAAGTTGGAATTGAAAGAAGTGAAAAAAGAGGAGAAAAAAATTAAAACAGGGATGTCGGAAATTAATAAATCACAGGTGGTGGTGTGGGATGTGATTGCCATGAATGAACTCAGGCAACGAGAAGTTAACCTAAGGTTAAGATCTGTGCCGGAGACGCAAGGTGAAAATATTAAAGAGAAACTGATAGAAGGGATAGCACAATGGTTGGAGCTGCAGACAGAAGAGGTGGCAAAAACAGTGCAAAACGCATTCCGAATGAAGGTAAGAACAACTAAGGCAAGGAAATTTCCAAGTGATTGTTTGATTACATTTAAGGATAGAGCAATGAGAAATATGATATTACAAAATAATAGAGAGAAGAGATTGAATATTGAAGGGAATTACATAATTATCTTTAAAGACATCCCAATCAGGTTGTTGAAATGGAGAGACCCATATAAACCAATGGTGCAAATTCTCAAGAGAAACAAGATAGAATTTAGATGGGAATTTCCGGAAGGAATCTCCTTTTTCTATAAAAGCAAGAAACACAGCTATACGAGCCCAGAGGAAACAAACAAATTTCTGAGAAGATACAAGGAGTTACGAACAGATGAAGAAGAAGTAAGGGGTGCAGAAGCAGGAGCAGGAGGTTCGGAATTGGAGGAGAAATAGATGATCCGAAAGGGATTAGAAAGGGATTCTTGGACTTTTACAGACATCTATACAAAAGTAGAGAAAAGAATAATATGAGGAAAATAGAAAGATTTTTAAAAGAAAAGAGGTGCAGAAGATCCCGACAGAAAAAAAAGACAGACTGAACGCCCCAATAGAAATTGAAGAGATAAAAGAGGCAATAAAAGAATTGAAAAAAGGGAAAGCTCCAGGACCAGATGGATTTACGGCAAGTTACTATAAAGAAATGAAACACATCCTACTTGTACCAATGAAAGAAGTTATGAATAACATTATGAAAGAAAGAGAAATCCCGGAAACCTGGAAAGAAGCCTTTATCACATTTATTCCAAAACAAGATTCCGATTTAACAAAAGTTAAAAATTATAGGCCTATTTCATTGTTGAATACAGACTATAAAATCTTTGCAAGTATATTGGCAATGAGGATGAAAAAGGTATTACAAGAAATTATACACAAAGATCAAGCGGGTTTTCTTCCGGGCAGGCAGATGAAAGACAATATAAGAAATATAATTGATATTTTAGAATATTTCATAGAATCATAGAATCATAGAGTTGGAAGAGACCACAAGGGCTGTGATGGGACGATGAGCTGCTTGTGTGTAAAATCCAAGTCCCTCAGAGTTTGGTCAAGTTTGCAAACCTCTGTCTGTAACGGAGCCCCTTAAACATGGCTCCGTCAGTCGCTGGCAGATTCCGACAGTGGTTGCTTTCGGAATCGCTTCCAACATAAAAGCTCCTTAACGGAAACACGTCTTCTGGACTCTCTGCGTGACAGTTTCCGGCGAGGAGTGGGTGTCCCTACAGGAGGTCCTGAAACCTCCCCACTGTTTTCGCTGGAAGTGTCTCTGAGCCATCCCTCCAGCTCACTTTCCCTCAGCTCACCTCCTCTCCCCCTACTGGTTCCCTCTTCAGCTGCTGAGTCTCTCCCAACCTGTGTGAGCCCTTTCACCTCCCTTCCTTCCGATGGCAGTTCCCTGACATCCACCTCCCCTCCAGGGCCCCCTTCACCCCCTCCCGCCCCCTCCTCTACGGGCGGTGAGGAGGCAAAACCCCGGAATGGACTTCCTTCATCTTCCGATGTCTCGAACACTTCTCTCCACCTGTTGCGGTTCCTGGTCTCAAAGTACTCCTCCTCCTCAGAGTCCATCTCCCCTTCCCCTTCCGAGTCCGGGAATCCTTCCAACTCCTCCTCCTCATCGGTGGTCCCAAAGTATTCCCTCCGGAACCTCTCCACAGGCTGAGGTTTCCTTGGGAACCTTTGATGGAACGTTTCTATCAATACCTCGTCATTGATATCTTCTGCCATTACCCAAGTGTTTTCTGACTCCGGTTCTCCTTCCCACGCTACCAAATACTCCACCTGATCCCCCTTCCACCTGGCGTCGAGGATTTCTGCCACATGGCTGCTGCATTCCCTTTCTTCTATGACCGGTCCCCGAGTGGCCATCCCTTCTCGTCCCCCCTCATACGGTGACAGTAACGACCTGTGAAATACTGGGTGCAGTTTCATGTGGTTGGGTAACCGGAGCCTGAAAGCCACTGGGTTGACCTGTTGAATGACCTCAAAGGGACCCAATCTCCTGGGTCTTAATTTCTTACAACCTCCTTTGAACGGCAACCCTTGGGTTGACAGCCACACCCTATCTCCCACCCTTATGGTTTCACCTTCCCTTCGGTTCTTGTCTGCCTGCCTCTTGTATTCTTCCTTCGCCCTTTCTAAGTTGAGTTGGAGCTGACGATGGATTGCTTCCATTTCTTCTACAAAATGCTCGGCTGCCGGGACGCTCCATCTCTCCCCTTCTCCCCCTGGGAAAGCCCTGGGATGACACCCATAATTAGCCAAGAAGGGGCTCATCCCTGTGGACACATTCTCGGCATTGTTGTAGGCAAATTCCGCCAGCGCCAACTTTTCTACCCAGTCATTCTCTCTGTCATTGACATAACACCTCAGGTATTGCTGGAGGACACCGTTTGCTCTTTCCGCCTGCCCGTTGGTTTCAGGGTGCCGGGCAGTCGAAAAGTTGACCTCCACCTGCAGTAAGCTCATGAGCTTCCTCCAGAACCTGGAAGTAAATTGTTTTCCTCGGTCTGAGACCACCCTCAATGGCACTCCGTGCAACCTAAAAATGTGTTCTACAAATAACTTCGCTGTCTCTTCCGCCGTGACTGCATGCGAGCAGGCTACAAAGTGGCACATCTTTGTTAGTAGGTCTACCACCACCATGATGGCTGTTTTCCCCTTGGACTTCGGCAGATCAGTCATAAAATCTATCGACACTGCCTCCCAAGGTCGTTCTGAGGTTGGTAAGGGTTCTAATAGCCCCGCCGGCGCCCGCCTCTCCCCTTTGGCTCGCTGGCATTGCTCGCACCCTCTTACATACTCCCGTACATCTTCCCTCACCTTAGGCCAACAAAATTCCCTGGTGACCAACCACATGGTTTTGTGTTGTCCAAAATGCCCCGCCGTGGGGCTGTCGTGCAACTGCTTGAGTACCCTCCCCCTTAAGTCTCCTTCAGGGATATACAGTGCCCCTTTGTAATACAAAGCTCCATTTCTTTCCTCGAAACCCCCTGGTTCCTCTCCCTCACCCCTAAGACCTCTGAGCTTATTCTGGGCGTATTCATCATTCTCTGTTTCCTCTACCAGTTCTCTTTGCCCCACCAATGCCGCCCCACACACCCAGCGGTCCTCTGGGATGACATGTCTCTCTTCGGGTGCCCCCTCCCCTTCCAAATATTCAGGTTTGCGTGAGAGAGCGTCCGCCCTAACATTTTCTGGACCTGGCACATAACAAATTTCAAAGTGGAATTTGGAGAACTCCTGGGCCCATCTCACTTGCCGTTGGTTGAGCACTTGTGCCGTTCTCCAATACTCTAAGTTCTTGTGGTCCGTGCACACTTGCACCTTATGTTGTGCCCCAATTAATAAATGCCTCCATCTCCTGAACGCTTCATGAATGGCTAGTAGTTCTCGGTCATACACCGTGTAGTTCCTCTCAGATTTGTTCAGCTTTCGCGAAAAAAAGGCACACGGTCTCCACTCCGACTCCTCCTTGCCAGGCTGCAGAAGCACCGCCCCCACAGCCCGGTCTGATGCGTCCGTTTCCACTCGCATCGGTTTTTGTAAATCCACATGCAGGAGCTGTTCTTCCGAAGCGAACGCCCTTTTCAGCTCCTCAAAAGCTCGCTCCGCCTCCGCCGTCCAAACGAATTTCCTCTTACTGCTGAGACAGTCCGTAATGGGCGCCGTCAAGTGGGCAAAATTTCTGATGAACTTCCGATAGAAGTTTCCAAATCCAAGGAATCTTTGCACATCCTTCCTTGTTTTCGGTGTTTTCCATTCCAGTACCGCTTGGACCTTGCCAGGATCCATGGCCAATCCCTTGTCCGACAAGCGGTACCCCAGGAATTCCACCTCCTTGGCATGAAACTGACACTTCTCTAGCTTCACCCACAGCTGATTGGCTTGCAGTCTGCCCAACACTTCCCTGACGTCTTTTACATGCTGCTCCTCATTCTCTGAATATACTAACACGTCATCTAAGAAGGCCACACAATTCTTGTAAAGCAAAGGCCCCAGGACGTGGTTCATAAACGATTGAAAGCACGCGGAGCCTGCTTGTAAGCCGAAGGGCATAACTAAATATTCAAATGCCCCCAAAGGGGTGAACATGGTGGTTTTCCATTCATCCCCCTTCCTTATTCGTATCAGGTTGTACGCCCCCCTCAGGTCCAGTTTAGTAAAAATCTTTCCCTTCCTGACCCTTGTCAAAATGTCATCAATTCTGGGCATCGGGAAAGTCACTGGTTCTGACACTGCATTTAAGGCCCTGAAGTCCACTACAAGTCTAGGTTTGTCCGTGTTTTTTTTATCCACAAAAAACACTGGGCTGCCCCCCACCGCCCTGGACTCTCTGATGAACCCTCTCTTCAGGTTCTTGTCAATGAACTCCCTTAGCTCCTGCATCTCTCTGTCTGACATGGCGTACAGCTTGCCTACAGGGAGCTGTGCCCCAGGGAGTAAATTGATTTGACAGTCAAAGGGTCTATGTGGGGGTAGTTTGTTTGCCTCCCTCTCGCTGAAGACGTTGCTCAGGTCGGCGTATTGTTGGGGAACCTTCCCCTTCTCCGTTACTTCCGTCCCTGCTAGAGTGGCTCTGGCCCCTCCTTGAGCCTCCCGCTCTTTGCAGTGTTCTAGACAATGTGCTGACCCAAAGGAGACCACTCTCTGATGCCAGCCCACTAGCGGATCATGTAACGCTAGCCAGCTCATCCCCAAAATAATGGGAGCTCCTCCCAAGGTAGCCACATTAAACGCTATTAGCTCAGTGTGTCTTGCTACCCTCATTATCATTGGGACGGTCTGCTGGCTGACTTCTCCTCCCAGCAGCTCCCTTCCATCGATCGTGGTCACCTGCAAAGGGTTACTTAAAGGGATAGTCTGTATCTGGTGCTCAGCAGCAAACTCCTTACTCATGAAATTGCAGGAGCTGCCTGAGTCCAATAGCGCCTTTATCTTTAGTGGGTGTCCGTTAGGCAGCTCTAGTAACACCTCTATCACTAGGGCGGGTTTAGGAGGTTCCGGCGTGGGCACTTTCACTGCTCTTTGGCCTGGCTGCTGTGCCCTGACGGTGGCAGCCAGGCGTTGGCTTTTACTTGCTCCGGTACCTTTTCCTCCCTCTCCCCAACAGCTCCCGCCATTCCTTGCCATTCCTTTCTTTGGGGCAGACTCTGGCAAAATGACCTGGCTGTTGGCAGAGATAACATTTCTTGGCGCCCTTCCCCTCCTTCTTCCGCTCTTCACTGGGCTTTGAAACTGCGCGCGCGCGCGCGCTGTTCCAATTTCCATCGGCTCTCCCGGCGGGAACGGTGGCTCTGGAATCTCTGGAATGCGAAGCTCCCTCCAACGTTCCCCCTTCCCTTCCCGCCTCTCCAAGGCTCTCGCCTCTTGGCGCGCTCCTATGGTCAGCGCTGATTTGGTCAGCTGGTCCATAGACTCCGCCCTGGGCGCCCGGGAAAGTTCGTCTTTCACAGCCGAAGAAAGCCCTTTTTCAAAGAGCATTTGAATGGGTTCCGCCGATAGATCCCACCCCAATTTATGGATCAACATGGTAAACTCAGTCCAGTACTCACGAACAGATCGGCTCCCCTGTTTGCACGCCATTAACTGTCTGCGTACCACTCCCTGCTCAATATCGCTGGAAAACATCAGATCCATGGCACGAAAAAACTTCCTCGTGTCCTTCAGGATGTCATTATTCGTTGCCATCAGGGGCCTCACCCAGTCTTTCGCCTCCTTTTCGAGATGCCCAATCACAAAAGCCACCCGCGATTCCTCGTCGGGAAAGTCATCAAACTGCAGATTAAGGGCATATTGCATCTCTGTCCTAAAGGCATGATAGTCCTTGGGCTCCCCCCCCAAACTTCTGTACCAATCCTGGCAACTTTCTGGCGAGCGGGGTGGTTTTCCCCTTCTCTGCATCTTGAGCCCTCCTCTCCTCGAGCCTCGCCGTCTGCAGCGCTAGCTGGACCTCCAACGCCCGGTACCTTTCTTCCAGGCTTGGACCCGCTCCAGCTCCTGCTTCTCCGGTTCCGGCTGGGTTGCTCATGATGCCTTCTCCTGCACAAGCTGCTCACGGAGACTGTCGGAATGCTGTGAGGGGACGATGAGCTGCTTGTGTGTAAAATCCAAGTCCCTCAGAGTTTGGTCAAGTTTGCAAACCTCTGTCTGTAACGGAGCCCCTTAAACATGGCTCCGTCAGTCGCTGGCAGATTCCGACAGTGGTTGCTTTCGGAATCGCTTCCAACATAAAAGCTCCTTAACGGAAACACGTCTTCTGGACTCTCTGCGTGACAGTTTCCGGCGAGGAGTGGGTGTCCCTACAGGAGGTCCTGAAACCTCCCCACTGTTTTCGCTGGAAGTGTCTCTGAGCCATCCCTCCAGCTCACTTTCCCTCAGCTCACCTCCTCTCCCCCTACTGGTTCCCTCTTCAGCTGCTGAGTCTCTCCCAACCTGTGTGAGCCCTTTCACCTCCCTTCCTTCCGATGGCAGTTCCCTGACAAGGGCCATCGAGTCCAACCCCCTGCCAAGCAGGAAACACCATCAGAGCACTCCTGACATATGGTTGTCAAGCCTCTGCTTAAAGACCTCCAAAGAAGGAGACTCCACCACACTCCTTGGCAGCAAATTCCACTGTCAAACAGCTCTTACTGTCAGGAAGTTCTTCCTAATGTTTAGGTGGAATCTTCTTTCTTGTAGTTTGGATCCATTGCTCCGTGTCCGCTTCTCTGGAGCAGCAGAAAACAACCTTTCTCCCTCCTCTATGTGACATCCTTTTATATATTTGAACATGGCTATCATATCACCCCTTAACCTCCTCTTCTCCAGGCTAAACATGCCCAGCTCTCTTAGCCGTTCCTCATAAGGCATCGTTTCCAGGCCTTTGACCATTTTGGTTGCCCTCCTCTGGACACGTTCCAGTTTGTCAGTGTCCTTCTTGAACTGTGGTGCCCAGAACTGGACACAGTACTCCAGGTGAGGTCTGACCAGAGCAGAATACAGTGGCACTATTACTTCCCTTGATCTAGATGCTATACTCCTATTGATGCAGCCCAGAATTGCATTGGCTTTTTTAGCTGCCGCGTCACACTGTTGGCTCATGTCAAGTTTGTGGTCAACCAAGACTCCTAGATCCTTTTCACATGTACTGCTCTCAAGCCAGGTGTCACCCATCTTGTATTTGTGCCTCTCATTTTTTTTGCCCAAGTGCAATACTTTACATTTCTCCCTGTTAAAATTCATCTTGTTTGTTTTGGCCCAGTTCTCTAATCTGTCAAGGTCGTTTTGAAGTGTGATCCTGTCCTCTGGGGTGTTAGCCACCCCTCCCAATTTGACTGCCAGGAATGAGAAACAAGCTATGTTAATATTTGTGGACGCAGAAAAGGCCTTCGATAATATATCATGGCAATTTATGTTAAAAAATTTGGAACTGATGGATGTGGGAAAAGAATTTTTTAACGGAATAAAGGCTATATATACAGAACAGAGAGCAAAGTTGATAGTAAATAATATTACTACAGAAGATATAAGAAGAACCAAGGGCACAAGGCAGGGATGTCCTCTTTCCCCATTGTTATTCATCTTGGTACTGGAGGTCTTTCTGAAATCAATAAGGAAAAATGGAGAAATAAAAGGGGTGACAGTAGGTCAAAATGAATATAAGGTTAAAGTTTTTGCCGATGATCTGATACTAAGAGTGGAAGAACCACTGAAAAGTGTAAAAAAATATATTAGAAGAGATAGAGCAGTTCGGTCAAGTGGCAGGGTTTATACTGAATAAGAAAAAGACTAAAATAATCACAAAAAATATGAATCAAAAGCTGATAGAAACAATGCAACAACAAATAGAGATAGAAGTGGTAAAGAAAATCAAATATTTGGGAATATGGTTAACCCCCAAGAGTATTGATCTGTTTCAGAATAATTATATACCAGTGTGGAAAAGGAATAAAAAGAGATCTGGAGGTGTGGGGAAGGATGAAGTTATCATTTTGGGGGAGAATTTCAACGATAAAGATGAGTGTGCTGCCAAAGATGTTATTTTTGTTTCAGACAATTCCTATAATCAAGGGGGCATCAATATTTAAAGAATGGCAAAGAGTAATCTCAAGGTATATCTGGCAGGGTAAGAAGCCAAGAATTCAATTTAAGTTATTAACGGATGCGAAAGAAAGAGGGGGCTTCGCTCTGCCAGATCTGAAACTATATTATGAAGCATCATGCCTCTGTTGGGTAAAAGAGTGGATAAAATTAGAAAATGGAGAGTTGTTAGATTTGGAAGGTTTCGACAACAGATTTGGTTGGCACGCATATTTATGGTGTGAAAAGAAGAAAATACATAAAGGTTTTAAAAACCACATTTTCCGTAGATCTCTTATAGAAATATGGGATAGGTATAAAAACCTATTAGAACCAAAACTTCCTCACTGGCTATCTCCATTAGAGGCGATGAGTGTTAAAAAGATCAATATGAGGGGGAGATGGATAACATATGGAGAGTTGATAATTAAAGGAGGAGGGAAATGGAAAATAAAACCATATGAAGAGGTAAAAGAGTATGTATATGATTGGTTGCATTATTATCAGGTTAATGAAATGTTTAAAAAGGATATTAAAGAGTGTAGGTATGTGGAAAAAGATTCAAAATTCCAAACAGAAATACTAAGTAATGATTATAAAATTTTATCAAAAATGTATAAAATGCTGCTGGAATGGTATACAAAAGACAAAGAAGTTAAATCGGTGATGGTACATTGGGCCAGAGATTTTGGATATAATATACAATTTGATGACTGGACAAAATTATGGAATGAAAGATTAAGATTTACGGCATGTACTGCGTTAAAGGAAAATGTTATGAAAATGGTATATAGATGGTATATCACACCAGTAAAACTTGCAAAAATGTACAAAACGTGTAATAAGTGTTGGAAGTGTAAAGAAAAAGAAGGGACATTTTACTGTATGTGGTGGGAATGTAAAAAGGTGAAAGGCTTCTGGGAAATGATTTATAATGAATTGAAAAAGATGTTGAAATAGACATTTGTTAAGAAACCGGAGGCCTTTCTTTTAGGAATTGTAGGAAATGAAATATGTAAAAAAGACTGTAAACTTTCCCAATACGCAGTAACAGCGGCGAGAATACTCATGGCCCAAAAATGGAAACAGGAAGAATTACCGACGGTCAAAGAATGGAGATTGAAATTGACGGACTTTGCAGAACTGGATAAACTAACGGGGAAGATTCGATATTTGCGAGACCAGAAGTTCACCGAGGACTGGGGAAAATTTACAGATTATCTGAAAAGTATATGTGATGAACAAACAACGCTTGTAGGTTTTCAAGATGTTCTGTGAAAATATGAGGAATATTGTAAAAAAGGGAATAAGATTGGGGAGGTTATATTTTAAAGGCAATATTAAAATTAGAAAATGTGTGAATAAATAAACAAAACGGAAGATTGGCAGAGAAGCTGGGGGAAGTAAAAAAAAAAAGGTTATGTGATAAAATTTTGATATTGGTTATATAAACTTGTATTTGAAAATGAATAAAAATATTATATAAAAAAAATGAAGGGGGAATGTGTGTGCGTCCTATGGAGCGAATGCAGGCTTCAGGCAGCTATCCGCAAGCCTTCGAAGCCCGGCGGGAGTTCCTGCCAGACTCCGAAGGCTTGCAGATAGCAGCTTGCAGCCTCTTTGGGGCTTGGGGGGGAAATATTTTTTTTTTCTTTATCCCCCCCCTAAAAACTAGGTGCACCCTATGGTCCGGTGCACCCTATGGAGCAAAAAATACGGTAGCTGTTGTCTGTCCTCCTAGTTAGTTGAGCCAAATTCCTTTTTACTTGCCTGCACTCATTAGTGTACCCACCCAGGTTTGCCAAAAGCCTTACTAGATGAGTGACCTGGTTTAGATAAAAGTGGTCTTAAATCTACAAAAAATAGACATGATGCCTTCAACGGGATCTAAATGTCCATTAACCGTGTTCTGGTGAACATGCTAGCAATGGGAGCTGTTCAAATGGGCCTGAACTGAATGTTCAACTGAGGTAGACCACTTTAAATGTTTGCCCATAGATACTGTTCCCTCTGCCAAATAATTTGATGGAATGGGCAACTGAGGGACTGAAAGGGAAATGGACAGGAAGATAGGTAGGTGATCAGTTTCTGGTCAATCTAAAATATAACTGAGCCCTAACGGCAATACCTTTGAAAGACAGAAAATGTAGTCAATAACGCTTCTTGTTCTGCTATTGAGGAAAGTAAAGTAACCATTTTATTTGTCCCATGGACTACCATGCAAGCATGTCAGCTGCAAGCAGGACATTAGTTCAACTAGCTTTTTACCTTCTTTGTTGATCATTTTATCCATGGAGTAGTGCTCAGGTAAAAAAGCTTCATTGCCATCCAGGCAATGATTGTTTTCCTTGTCATTTGGGCTCAAGCCTACCCATGCATTAAAGTCACCACACACAATTAGGACTGCCTTAGGATACATTGTCTTGCAATATATTAGGGCCACTTCTAATTCATCCCAGAAGAGTCTTCAGCTCCCGAATTTATCAGGTGGACAGAATACACTCAAACAAGTATTCATAGAATTAGAAGGGACCCCCAACAGTCATCCAGTTCAACACCCTATAATGCAGGAATTAGATAAAATTGGTGGGTGGGGCAGGGACAACTTTGCCAACACAAACACATCCTGCAATCAAGTGCACACCTCTATTGGCTATGATAATCACTTTGGTGAGGCAGGCACCTATGGGCTCCAGGGAAGGTTGCTGGGGGGGGGGAGCTTTGCCACCCACAAGCATATCCAATTCAAAGTGCTGTCACTAACCTATAAAGCTTTATTTATAAAAAAATATTTATAGACACTGCTGTCATTATATATGCAGTTTAGAGAAATAAAACATAATGTTATGGAATAAAAACTATATTAGAAAATTAAAAAGACATCAAGTAACCAATGCAGAAGGATGCATTCTTAATTGACTGCATAAGGCTTGGCAAAATAGAAAGGTTTGCAGCAGGCAGTTAAAAGTTGGTACAGAAGGTGCCAATCTCTGTTGGGTTGGGAAAGCATTCCATAAGACTGAGCCAATTACACTCAAGGCTCGATTTCTCATCAAATGAGCCTCATAAACTTGGGGAATGACCAATGATGCTCATACAGATGATCTCGGTGATCAAGCTAGGATAGAAGGGTTCAGGCGACCACTCAAGTTCCATAAACCTAAGTTGTTCAGTGCTTTTTAAATTAATACATTATCTGGCTCAGGACTTTAATACTTCAAGGATCACCTCTCCCCATATGAACTGACCCAGAATCGTCATCTGAGGCTTTTCTTCATGTGCCCCCTTCACAGGAGGTCTAGAGAGTGGTAGTATGAGAATGGTGCCTTTTCAGTGGTGGCTCCCTGCTTGTAGAAATGATCTCCCCAAGGAGATTTGCCTAGCACCATCATTATATACCTTTAGGTGCCAGGCAGAAACATTTCTTCTTCTGTCAGGACTTGACTTCTAAATTATCTGTGGACTAGGTAGAATGTTTTAATCCTGCCCTTTTAAAAATAGGATTGTCTTAGATTTTTGTTTTATGCTGTCTTTAAAGGGTTTGCTTACTTATGTGGCTTTGAGTTACTTTTGTAAAGAAAAAAATATTGTGTTTAATAAAAGATCCAAGATGTAACTGAACGACTGCAAGGAATCATAAAACCCACTGACAAATACCCCTTCCTCTTGGTTCATGTGGGAACCAATGACACTGCAAGCAATAGCCTCCAGAAGATCAAAAGAGACTACGAGGCTCTGGGCAGGAAATTGAAGCAATTAAATGCACAAATTGTCATCTCATCTGTCCTCCCAGTTGAACGACGTGGCCCAGGGAGAGAGGGAAAAATAGTGGAAGTGAACAGCTGGCTTCGCAAATGGTGTAAACAGGAACGGTTTGGATTCTTAGATCACGGACTGCAGTTTCTTGAAGATGGACTTCTGGCAAGCGATGGGCTGCACCTCACAACGGTTGGGAGAAATGTTTTTGCCAAAAATCTCAGAAACCTCATCAGGAGGGCTTTAAACTGACTAATGTGGGGGAGGGAGACAGTGCTCCTGAAGGTAGGAGTCTATCAATTGATGAAGATGATCATCCAAATGTCATAGACCAAATGGAGCAAACAGCACGCAGACCTAGTGGTGGGAGGAAAAAATCCTTAAATAAGAGACACGGGGGAATGATTAATGGACTTCGATGTCTGTACACTAATGCGCAAAGCATGGGAAATAAACAAGATGAGCTTGAGCTCTTGGTACAGCAAACTAAATATGACATAATAGGCATCACTGAAACCTGGTGGGATAAGTCCCACAATTGGAATGTAATAATGGAGGGATACAATCTATTTCAGAGAAACAGACCAGACAAGAAAGGAGGAGGAGTGGCGTTATATGTCAGGGATGTGTATACCTGTGAAGAGATCCAAGATTTAGAACCTCAAAGCCAAAGTGAGAGCATTTGGGTCAAAATTAAGGGAGAGAAGAATAACAGTGACCTCATTGTGGGAGTTTACTATAGATCCCCAAGCCAAACGGAGGACATAGATGATGCCTTCCTGGAACAGATGGCCAAGCATGCAAAAGGAAGGGAGATCGTAGTAATGGGGGACTTCAATTACCCGGATATTTGTTGGATGTCAAACTCAGCCAAGAGCATAAGGTCAAACAGATTCCTCACTGGCCTTGCAGACAACTTCATTGTCCAGAAAGTGGGAGAAGCAACAAGAGCAACAGCCATTTTAGATCTGGTCCTAACCAATGTTGATGACCTGGTTAGTGGGGTAGAAGTGGAAGGATCATTAGGCGCGAGTGATCATGCTCTTCTGAAGTTTACTATACAGCGGAAAGGAGCAGCCAAGCATACTAGGACTCAATTTCTTGACTTTAAGAAAGCCGACTTCATAAAACTTAGGGAAGTGCTGGGTGAGATCCCATGGACAGTAATACTAAAAGGAAAGGGAGTTCATGATGGCTGGGAGTTTGTTAAGAGGGAGATAGTAAAAGCACAACGTCAGGCAATACCAATGAGACAGAAACATGGAAGGTGCCTAAAGAAGCCAGGGTGGCTATCTAAAGAACTTTTAACTGAGTTAAGATTAAAAAAGGATGTGTACAAAAAATGGAAAAGGGGGGAAACCACCAAAGAGGAATTCAAACAAATAGCCAGCAAGTGTAGACACAAAGTCAGAAAAGCTAAAGCACAGAATGAACTCAGGCTTGCTAGAGAGGTTAAAAGCAACAAAAACGGTTTTTATGGGTATGTTCGTAGCAAAAGGAAGAACAAAGAAACAGTGGGGTCACTCAGAGGAGAAGATGGTGAAATGCAAACAGGGGACACAGAAAGGGCTGAACTCCTCAATGCCTTCTTTGCCTCAGTCTTCTCCGATAAAGAAAACAATGCCCGACCTGAAGAATTTGGAGCAAATGATTCAGCAAAGGAAACACAGCCCAGAATAACTAAGGAGATAGTACAAGAATACTTGGCTAGTTTAGATGTATTCAAGTCTCCAGGGCCAAATGAACTGCATCCAAGAGTATTAAAAGAACTGGCAGATGTGATCTCAGAACCACTGGCAGTCATCTTTGAGAATTCCTGGAGAACAGGCGAAGTCCCGGCAGACTGGAGGAGGGCAAATGTTGTCCCTATTTTCAAAAAGGGGAAAAGAGAGGACCCAAATAATTACCACCCAGTCAGTCTGACATCAATACCAGGGAAGATTCTGGAGCAGATCATTAAGCAAACAGTCTGTGAGCACCTAGAAAGGAATGCTGTGATCACCAATAGTCAGCATGGATTTCTGAAAAATAAGTCATGTCAGACTAACCTGATCTCGTTTTTTGACAAAATTACAAGCCTGGTAGATGAAGGGAACGCAGTGGATGTAGCCTACCTTGATTTCAGCAAGGCATTTGACAAGGTGCCCCATGATATTCTTGTAAAAAAGCTGGTAAAATGCGGTCTTGACTATGCTACCACTCAGTGGATTTGTAACTGGCTGACTGACCGAACCCAAAGGGTGCTCATCAATGGTTCCTCTTCATCCTGGAGAAGAGTGACTAGTGGGGTGCCACAGGGTTCTGTCTTGGGCCTGGTCTTATTCAACATCTTTATCAACAACTTGGATGATGGACTCAAGGGCATCCTGATCAAATTTGCAGATGACACCAAATTGGGAGGGGTGGCTAACACCCCAGAGGACAGGATCACACTTCAAAACGACCTTGACAGATTAGAGAACTGGGCCAAAACAAACAAGATGAATTTTAACAGGGAGAAATGTAAAGTATTGCACTTGGGCAAAAAAAATGAGAGGCACAAATACAAGATGGGGGACACCTGGCTTGAGAGCAGTACATGTGAAAAGGATCTAGGAGTCTTGGTTGACCACAAACGTGACATGAGCCAACAGTGTGACGCGGCAGCTAAAAAAGCCAATGCAATTCTGGGCTGCATCAATAGGAGTATAGCATCTAGATCAAGGGAAGTAATAGTGCCACTGTATTCTGCTCTGGTCAGACCTCACCTGGAGTACTGTGTCCAGTTCTGGGCACCACAGTTCAAGAAGGACACTGACAAACTGGAACGTGTCCAGAGGAGGGCAACCAAAATGGTCAAAGGCCTGGAAACGATGCCTTATGAGGAACGGCTAAGGGAGCTGGGCATGTTTAGCCTGGAGAAGAGGAGGTTAAGGGGTGATATGATAGCCATGTTCAAATATATAAAAGGATGTCACATAGAGGAGGGAGAAAGGTTGTTTTCTGCTGCTCCAGAGAAGCGGACACGGAGCAATGGATCCAAACTACAAGAAAGAAGATTCCACCTAAACATTAGGAAGAACTTCCTGACAGTAAGAGCTGTTTGACAGTGGAATTTGCTGCCAAGGAGTGTGGTGGAGTCTCCTTCTTTGGAGGTCTTTAAGCAGAGGCTTGACAACCATATGTCAGGAGTGCTCTGATGGTGTTTCCTGCTTGGCAGGGGGTTGGACTCGATGGCCCTTGTGGTCTCTTCCAACTCTATGATTCTATGATTCTATGAAAATATATATTGATGACCCCTCTGAAGAAAGAGACCCAAAGGCAGTTCTGGAGCAATTCCATGGAAATGCAGACCAGCCACTGGCAACAGACTCTCACTTCATGAAGGAAGGGCTCTAAAGCTTTACAAGAAAGGCAGTGTTTGCTTGCACCCAATCCCAGACTCGGGGCACTTCATGGTCTGGTGCAGCATGGAAACTTTTGCCTTCTGTTCTAAGAGTTCAAGTTTTCTGAGGCTTTGTTGGCCAAAACAAGCAAAGCAATCCAAAAGCTCCCCAAATGAGATATGTACATTCCTCATAAACAAGGAGAGCAGGGGAGGAGGACTCTAGAAAATGATAAGTGCCAAAGGGGGTCCATCTAGTCCAGCATACTGTCTCACAGTGGCCAACCAGGTGCCCCAGCAGGAAGCCTGAAAGAAGAAACCAAGTGCAACAGCAACTCTCTTGCCCTGTGGTTTCCAGCAACTGGTATTCAGAAGCCTGCTGCCTCCAACCATGGAGGCAGAATATAAGAAGAGCCTTGCTGGATCAGGCCAAGGGCCCATCTAGTCCCGCCTCCTGTACTCACAGTGGTCAAGTAGATGTTCAATATGGGAAGCCCATAAGCACAACATGACTGCAACAGCAACATTCTCCCCACTTGCAATTGCCAGGACCACTGTAACTAGTAAACACTGACTCCTCCTCCATGCACCTGTCTGAAGCCACATCACACCCACCTGTAGCTGCTTGATTGTTTCTCCACCTTTGCCAATGACGAGGCCCACTTTGGACGCTGGGATAAGGATCTCTTGGATCGTGCTGTTGCCATCCATGTCACTGTGGAAGCCAGGACCATTCCGACAGCGGTCCACGATCTGCCCCAATAGCCGCTTTGCTTGTCTTTGGAAGAGGTGGAAAGGGAGAGAACAAAAGGGGGGGGGGATAATAATAACCACCTCAAGGCAAACAGCTATTACACTGTACACACTCCCATCTTGCTGGGTATAACCGTTTTGGGGGGGGGGGCAGGGTGGAATACCATGAGAATGCAGGAAGTTTGAGGGGTGGGGTAAGCATGAAAAGAGAAATGATAGAAAGTAGAAGAGAGGAAATAACAGGCATCCATGATGGCAATTCTCTGTTTTAGATCAGACACCCGCCTATCAGACATACCCCATTTTGACTTAGGAGTTGGGAAGAGGGGGAAAGGAGGTCACAAAGTCCAACTAACTTCTCAAAACACTTCATTTTCACTGCAGTGGCTTCTCCTACCTGACACAAACCATTAACTTGCCTGCTTGTAGCTCAAGTGGTAGAATCTACCTTGCATGCAGAAAGTGCCAGGTTCAATCCTGGCATCTCCAGGAATGTCTGAGAGACATGTCCTACCTGAAAGGTTAAAGAGCCATTGCCATTCAGTGTAGAGTAGACAATACTGAGCTAGATAAAGGAATGGTCTGACTCAGTATGACGCAGTTTCCTGTGTTCAACCCCTAGTGCTTACACTCCTTGCGGGACAGGTTAGCCACCTGTGAACTATTAACTACAGTTGCAATCAAAATTATTGAACCCCATTGCAAATCAGGTTTATTATCAAAATTTACAGACTTTCAGCTGTTTGCAATGAGTAAATCAAACAATCAAACAAAAACAATTGAAATAGCTCAACACAACAGATGCTTCAAGTGGTTCCCCCAAATTCAGCTGAAATTGCAACTTTTGATAATAAACTTGATTTGCAATGGGGGTTCAATAATTCCGATTGCAAACTGTACTTTGTATTAATGCGACCTTAAGTAATAAAGGTATGGCTTCCAATATATACAAAATTCTACTTAGTAAAGTTTCAGGCTCTTCCCAGGGGCTATGATCAGTGTGGGAGAGTGATCTTGCCTTCGGATAGAGGAACAAGTATAGGAAGCAATATGGTCTAACCCTCACTTAAAACTATCTCTGTAAGAATACAGGAAGCCACATGGAAGACACTATTAAGATGGCATTGGACTCTACTCTGTCTATCCAGAGTTGGCAAAAGGCTCTTCCAATTTATGTTGGCGGGGCTGTGGACACACTGGAACATTGCTCCACATGTGGTGGAACTGTTGCATAGTTCAATTCTGGATCCAAACTTTTGATACCATTTCCATCATCACCTGACAGATACTTCCCC
Organism: Podarcis pityusensis; assembly: GCF_964106645.2. Taxonomy (NCBI): domain Eukaryota; kingdom Metazoa; phylum Chordata; class Lepidosauria; order Squamata; family Lacertidae; genus Podarcis; species Podarcis pityusensis. Next base: position 24,567,835 of record NC_138045.1, read on the forward strand.
CAGACCCAGCTCTGGCACTCCTTTCCTGTCATGATTTTGCTCCATATTGCACTCCATGTATAATTAGAGTAAAAACAAACACATTGAAGGGTTCCCAAAAAGTAGGCCAGAGGCAATCAGCTTCATTCAGCAAAGTTTACTGAAGGTAAATGAGCATAACAGTTCAAATCTATAAACTCAGGATTGGCATAGTCTCTTAGCAAAAATCCAGTTGCATTAAAAAAAGCTTAAACTTACAATAAGACTAAAACTTAGCACTTAAGCATACTATGTACAGAACACCACACCATAAGGAAAAAGAGACAGAATGACCTTGACAAAAAGAGATAACACAACCAGTCTGAACCAGTTCAGCTTCTCTGAAGGAATAACCCAAACATCAGGAACCTTCTGCTTGTTTCTAGGCATAATAGAAAGCTCACATGTCAGCTAGAACCTTCCGGCTTGTATCACACAGAGAAGCCTCCAAAACCATCTTGAAACAACTAAAATAGGAAAGATCTTAAAACTTTAAACCAATACTTTCTATGCCAAAAAATGCAAACCTGACATATCCTTGGAGTGTGGGACCAACCCATTTATCATGCATAAATCTCTTGTGCTTATGCTTCTTGCCGCAGCCAGATTGACACTGGCTGCCCATTGGAAGTCCAAATCATCTTCGTCCCAGGAACAAAAGTATGGGACACTGAATTGTCAGAACACCTGACAAATAAATGGAGAGACCTTAATGGTTCATCAAAAATGGATCTTTTTTACTTGATATGGTATAATTTTTTCTCCTATGCTAACTCAATTTAACAGCCCAATAAACCCACTGCTCTACACAGACAAGTATGTGGAGAGGTTTTATTGAGAACTGAATTGACCCGCTTTTTCTTCTCATATGCAACAATTGGATGCAGCACTCTATTTTCAGTAGTTTCTTGGTTTTTTTACCCCTCCTCTGTATCTGTGTTTAATTTTTCTACTTTCACATTTATTTTTACTTGCCATATCCACCATTTTTATTGTATTCTGTATGCGTTTATGCCTATACACTTTAAATTATTTTAAAAAGAAAGGGAGAGAAAGATGTCATGGCTAAAGTCTTTGAGGGCAGAAACTGGAAAGTGCAAAAAAATTCTAGAAGATTCTGGAAGACTCTAGAAGGTTCCTTTCTGATGAAAATATTATTCTGACTATTCTCAAGGTCATGCTGAGCCAGGAGAGATAAATCCCTGCACTCAGTGAGCTGCTCTCTTTCTCTTTCTTTTACTTTCATTTGTATCTGTATGTCTGAAGCTATTTTCTGAAGTTTTTGTAACAAGCCTTTGCCTTTTAGTAAATGTTTTTCTTTTGGACTTTTGAATCTGCGTGCTTTTGTTTATTTATTACAAGACACTGTCCGTCAAAAGAGATATGTGGGGGTCTTCTCTCATTAATACTGCAGCTTGAAGACGGTAAGCAACACCAGAATGTTCCGGAACTCTTTATTCTCTTGATCAAGTTGCTGCGTAAGTGAGTGAAAACCCTGGGTCTCCCCCTCAAGCCCCCTAGGTGTTTCTCCCATTGTTTACCTTGCCAATGCTCCAGTGCAAATGAAAGAGGACCTTGGGGAGGGTGAGGAGGGGGTTAGTGGCAAGCAAAGTAAATAAATGAGAACATAAGAAGAGCCTGCTGGATCAAACCAAAAGCGGCCCATCTCATACAGCATCCCATTCTCACCTTGGCAACTCAGATGCCCCAGTGGGAAACCTGCAAGCAGGACCCAAGCACAAGAGCACTCCCCACTCCTGTGGTTTCTAGCAACTGGTATTCAGAAGCATTTCTGCCTCAGACCATTGAGACAGAGAGGACAACCATCAATAGACTTCTCTGTGGATTTTTCAAATCCTCTTTTAAAGCCATCCAAGTTGGTGGCCATTACTGTGTCCTGCAGAAATGAGTTCCATAGCTTAACTATGCACTGCATGGAAGGACTTCCTTTTATTTGTCCCGAATCTTCCAACATTTACCTTTGTAAGGCATCTACAAGTTCCAGTGTTATGAGAGAGGGAGAAAAACTCTCTATGCATTTTCTCCATGTCATGCACAATTTTGAAAACCAGCTTCTAGAAATAAAAACTGAGGCTCTCTCATTAGCTAAGCACTTATAATAGCAGTATGGCTGTCCTTCAGCTCAGCTATATATCAGCTAACTCCGCTGCTGGGGCCATGAAATCATTCAAGACACTGACTGGCTGCAACTACACTTAAGAGCTGTAATCAAAAACACCGCCACAAAAAGGTTGGCGGAATTTTCCAACTGGTTTGACTTTGAGTGCAAACAGGCAAAGACACCTGAAGAGAGCTTACTGTAAATATAGAACCTCCAAGTCTCTTCTTCAATTTACTGCATATGTCTCTCTTAGATAGAAGTATAAACAACTACAGTGGTGCCTCGCAATACGAAATTAATCCGTTCTGCGAGTCTCTTCGTCTTGCGGTTTTCTCGTCTTGCGAAGCACGGCTATTAGCGGCTTAGCGGCTATTAACGGCTTAGCGGCTATTAACGGCTTAGCGGCTTAAAGAAAAAGGAAACAAACTCGCAAGAACTCGCAAGACATTTCGTCTTGCGAAGCAAGCCCATAGGGAAATTCGTCTTGCGGAACGACTCAAAAAACGGAAAACTCTTTCGTCTAGCGAGTTTTTCGTCTTGCGAGGCATTCGTCTTGCGGGGCACCACTGTAATAAAATGGAAAAGACAGAAAGCCAAAAGAAAAGCCTGGCACAGCTTAATAAAGGCCTCGCATGACAAGGACAGATCCTGCTTCTGGCATACCATATCAGGCCTCCTGGAGCATGAGCGCAATGGGCCAATTTGAACTATCAAACCCCAAGAATGGATGCAGTACTATCACTCACTTTTTCAAGACCAGGATGCTCAGCCTAATCACCAAACAGTATCTCCAGAAAAATTACCAGCTTGGCCCCCAGTATCTATAACTGAGGTAAAAAAACTAATTACGCAGCTAAAAACAATAAAGCCCCAGGCATTGATCATTTGCCTCCGGAACTTTTGAAGTTCAATATTGACTGGTGGGCACCTGTTTGCAGCAATATTATCTCATATTGATTCATCTGGTCTACTCCCCGACATCTGGGCCATTGCGGTAATCATCCCAATATTCAAAAAGGGCCCTACATCAGATCCGACTAGCTATAGATCTATCAGAAGTGCCTGGCGTGCTCTGGTCCATGGGGTCACGAAGAGTCGGACACGACTAAATGACTAAACAACAACAATATGCAAAGCATCTCCATAACAAACTAACCTACTGGATTGATGCTGAGGCTATCCTTGCTGAAGAGCAAGCAGGATTCAGGCAAGGCAGATCTACTATAGACCATTGCTTTGTCCTAGCCCATCTCATAGATAAGTACGCCAAGCAATCACACGGTGTGCTGTATGCAGATTTCATTGGTTTGAAAGCTGCTTTTGACTCAATTTCAAGAGCAAGACTATGGGCTAAGTTGAACACCTCAAGCACAGACAAAATATTATTATACCTGATCAACTGCCTTTATAAAGACACTGTGCTGAAAGTACGCTGCTCTACAACAGTCAACTTACAGGATCTGTACCAGCTACAAAGGGAGTTAAGCAAGGATGCATTCTAGCCCCAGCACTGTTCAACCTATACATAAACAACATGGTTCAGTGTCTAACATCTCCAGAGTTCCATGCCCCTAAGCTGGCCTCAAAACCAATCTCTATACTATTACATGCTGATGATACGGTCCTCTTATCCCAAACAAAAGTAGGCCTAAAAAACTGATAAGAGAATTTTCAGTGTATTGCCAGAGAGAACACCTGGCCATGAATTATCAGAAAACCAAAGTTATGGTTTTCTCAAGAAGCTATAGGCCCCACAGTTGGCGTATGGAAAATCAGCCAATCGAACAGGTCAAAGCTTTCAAACATTTGGGCCTTATCTTCCAGTCCATGGGGTCATGGGGAGCACACCAAAAATGTGCAAAAGAAAAAGCATCCCAAAGTGCCAAAACTCTGACACGGTTTTTCCATACAAAGGGTGGCAAACACATACTCTCAGTCCTAGAAGTCTTCCAGGCTAAACCCCTAGCACAACTATTATACGGGGGTCAGATTTGGACTGGTAACCACCTTGGTACTTTGGAAGCTGTTCAATCAAAGTTCTTAAGGCAGATTTTTTCTCCATCACTGCGAATGGAGGCAAGTTTCCCCTCAGTAGAAGTACGGACTTGGCAAAGAACTTTTAACTTCTGGCTCCACCTAAACTCAAATCCCCCCGGTTTATTATCCTTAGTACTTCAAGACTACCACAAAAGTGTATGGCTTAAAACCATCTACCAAAAACTCCACTCTTGCTGCCTATCCCCACAACACCTACTCACTATGGGCCTAACCAAAGCAAACATTCTAATTTGTCAACTTCTAAAAGATATCGAGCATCAGAACACCCTGGCCACTATAAGGAAATTCTGCCCATGGTATTGTCAATTTCCATCTACCCATTTTGATTCTCTGGCTCCATACCTGTACAAACTAGCTATCCCAAAATACAGACGTGCTTTCACACTCGCAAGACTGAATGTTTTGCCATCTGCTGGACTTGAGGACCGATTCCAAAAGATCCCGCATGAGAAACGCCTTTGCCCCTGTGGAGACGGTAGCACCGAAACAGTGGCACACATCCTCCTGTCTTGCACTCTCTACAAAGACCTGAGGAACGAGATCATCACCCCAATCGTACTGACCATCGCAGGATGCACTACTGCCACAGTGTCCTTTCTCCTGTCAGACCAAACAGAGCAGGTAACAGCAAAGGTTGCTAGGTTCTTAGCAGGGGCAATTAGAATAAGGGCCACTATCTGACCATTGATTCAAGACCCTAAACTGTGCTTTTATACTAAATTTCCTTTCTTCTGTGTATATTGTAATGTTTTATTGTTGCTATGACCATCGGCTAACACGAATAAAGTTTCTATCTATCTGTGACTGCTGCTGCTGCCGCCACTGTGAGTGTTGGGGAAGGCCGCTCCCGCCTTAGGCTAATTCCACCAGGTCTAGGGGGTGGGGCCCAGACTCACCACCGCCACAGCTTTAAGAGGCCTCATTCAGGCCCTGGGACACTGCTGCTGCTGCTGCCACCACTGTGAGTGTTGGGGAAGGCCGCTCCCTCCTGCAGGCCAACTCCATCAAGCCTAGGGGGCGGGGCCCACACTCACCACCACCACAGCTTAAGGACACTGGTGCTGCTGCAGCAAATGTTAATTTTTTAAAAATATATTTTAAAGTGTTTTAAAGGTGTTTTTACTTTTTACTTTGTTGTACCATCGTGAACGGTGGTTTTTATTCATGTATTTTTATTTTGTTCTGGTTTGGGGTTGGATGTTGAGTGGGGTGGGGATTGGTTTTGTTTTGGTATAATTGTTTCTGGTTTGTTTTGTTTTTCTATTTTGTAAATGGAGGCTAGTATGAGGCTTGGGATTGCTACCGTGGAGGGGCGAGGGAGGTATGGCGGTGGGGGCAGATGTCACAGGCGAAGGGGATCGAGATACGGATATGCTCGTACCCCTTCCAATCTGCGCCCCATCCCGAAGGATGAGGGTAGGGTGAGCAAGGATTACTCACCTCCGTCACTGGTGTTGTGCAATGCCAGATCTATAGGCAACAAAACCGCCACCCTGCGAGATTTCTTTACCTCGCAGGGGGTTGACCTGGCTTGTGTGACGGAGACCTGGGTGCGCGAAGGGGAAACTGTTACCTTACGAGAGATGGCGCCCCCGGGTTTCTCCGTCCTCCACCAGTCGCGGACTGTGGGCCGGGGGGAAGGGGTGGCATTATTAATCCGGGAAGATTGTTCTTTCAGGGCTCTACCATCGCCATCGATCCCCGGCATTGAATGTGTTGGCCTAGTGTGGGGCTCCGAGGTGAGCTTGGCTGTCTGGCTGGTGTACCGGCCACCTAGTGCACCAGCAGCCACCCTGTCAGGCCTGCTAGAGGCGGTGGCCGGCTGGGCCTTGGAGTTCCCTAACCTATTGGTATTGGGGGACTTCAACATCCATGCTGATGCCACTCCCTCCTCACAGGCTCTGGACCTGGTGTCTTCCATGGCGACACTAGGGCTCTCCCAGTTTGTTTCGGGCCCCACACATCAAGCAGGCCACACGCTGGATTTGATCTTTGGCGTCGGTATAGATGTGATCATGTCTCCTTCGATGAAGGTGCCATGGTCTGATCACTACGCTCTGAAAGCCAGGATTGACTTTCCATCCCCACCCTGCTTAGGTGGCGAGCCGATTTGGGCTCGCCCGCAGAGGCTGAGGGACTCTGATAGATTCCGTCAAGCCTTGTGGGACCTTGCTCCCCCTGGCGACTCATTGACTGAGCTTGTTGAGGGCTGGAATATCCAGCTCCTGGCAGCCATCGATGAGATCGCACCTAAGCGCCCTCTGCGACTCCGCAGAAACCGGGCTCCCTGGTTTACCGAGGAGCTTCGGAAAATGAAGAGGGACCTCAGACGGCGAGAGCGAGTATGGTGGGGTGCCCGTGACGGAGCTTCAAGAACATCTTACAGGGTTTTTATGAAAACCTAGGAGATGGCAGTGAAGGCCGCTAAGAAGTCTTACTTCTCGGCCTCCATTGCATCCGCTAGCTCTCGCCCGGCGCAATTATTTAGTATAATTAGGTCTTTAACGTCCCTCGAGGGACAGCCAAATTTAAATAACAATTTGACACACAGCTGTGAGGCATTTGCGAGCTTTTTTGCAGAGAAGGTCCTGTTGCTCTGCCATGACCTCCCTGCCAATTTGGATACAATAAAGGAACTGGAGGCCCCTTGACTGTCCTCGGATCCAGTATTGGACCACTTTGACCAGATATCCCCAGCCGATGTGGACTCCTCCGAGCTGGAAAGCCCACCACCTGTCCTCTCGACCCGTGCCTGTCTTGGCTGACTGGAGCGTGTCCAGACGAGGTGCGAGCCCCCCTGGGGGATATCATCAATTTGTCCCTTGGCACCGGGATATTCCCAGGGGAAGTGAAGGAGGCAGTGGTGCGCCCGCTCTTAAAGAAAACATCATTAGATCCCTTAGATCTATCCAATTACCACCCGGTTTTGAATCTTCCATTCCTGGGTAAGGTGATTGAGAGAGCGGTTGCTGAACAGCTTGGCGGGTTTCTGGATGAAACATCGGCTCTGGATCCATTCCAGTCCGGCTTCCGCGCTGGTCATGGGACTGAGACGGCTCTGGTCGCCCTAACAGATGATCTCCGCAGACAGCTGGATCGAGGCGGGTCGGGGCTGCTGATTCTTCTAGACCTGTCAGCAGCCTTCGACATCGTCGATCACAAACTCCTGGACCACCGCCTTGCCGATGTGGGGATCCAGGGCACAGTCCTTCAATGGCTGCGCTCGTTTCTCTCTGGTCGGGGACAGAGGGTGGCGCTTGAGGGGGAATTGTCATCGCGCCACTCCTTGGTGTGTGGAGTGCCTCAGGGTGCGATACTCTCCCCGATGCTTTTTAACATGGGACGGGACGATATGGGATTGAGGGGGCAACTCCCATCTCTTGCGGGGGTGCAATTAGTGCCAGCACCGTCCGTTAAGAGTTTGGGTGTAATCTTCGATACCTCCCTCTCTATGGAGGCGCAGATTACAGCTATAACAAAGGCAGCATTTTTTCATCTCCGCCAAGCTAAGCAGTTGGCTCCTTATCTCTCTCGCCCTGACCTAGCCACTGTGATCCACACGACGGTCACCTCCAGACTGGATTATTGTAACTCGCTCTACGTGGGGCTGCCCTTGAGACTGACCCAGAAACTCCAGCGGGTGCAGAATGCCACGGCGAGACTCCTTACGGGGTCTTCGCTGCGAGATCACATTCACCCGGTACTATACCAGCTGCACTGTCTCCCGGTGGAGTACAGGATCAGGTTTAAGGTGCTGGTTTTAACCTTTAAAGCCCTATACGGCTTAGGACCCTCGTACCTACGGGACCGCCTCTCCTGGTATGTCCCACAGAGGAACTTTGACATCTTTCCGCAGGGCCTGCAAGACAGAGCTGTTCCACCAGGCCTTTGGTCAGGGCGCAGCCTGACTCCCTCCTTTGGCAATCTGCACAGAATCTTTGCTTAATGGTTGCCATCGATTTGATTTTAATTATTTTTTATAATGAAATGTTTTTAGAATGTTGCATTATTTTATTGTTGTTAGCCGCCCTGAGCCCGGCTTCGGCTGGGGAGGGCGGGATATAAATAAAATTTATTATTATTATTATTATTATCTCCTCCAAGTGACTTGGCTCACCACCTGCCATGAATAACAAGAGCTGTATGTCAGAAGGCCAGTCAAATGCTTATTTGGGGTCTTATCTACAACTGCAGGGTAACTTTTCAGCTCTTAAAAAGTGCCCATGTTCTTTTTTTTATGAATTTTATTAGTATTTTCCACACAACAACACCACGAAAAATATCAAAAAATAATAATACACAACACACAAAAATCAACATTCGAAAACTAAAAAACAAAAAACAAAAAAACAAAAAAAACCCAAATCCATATCTTACAAGTTAATATTATAAACACTAAAACAACAACCAGACATTGACTTCTACCAATCCCACAGCACCTCCTTTATCTCTCATTGGGTCTTCCTGTTTTCTTTATCATCTCTATCCTAACATCTAGATATAAATCCTTCTTTCATATCCTTTCACTTCACAAGGTTATTCCAGACTCAGACAGATTTCTGCCCTCGAACCTTGACTTTTGAGGTATTCATTTAGGCACTCCCATTCTTTTTTTACTTCACTTTTTGGTTTTTGTCTTATTATGTCTGTCAATTTGGCTAATTCTAAGTATTCTGAGAGCTTACATAGCCACTCTCCCCTAGTGGGTAACTGATTCCCTTTCCAGTACTTAGCCACAAGGATTCTTGCTGCAGACGTTGCGTATAAGAAAAAATTAATTTTGTCTTTTGGAATATCGTCATTTAAAATTCCTAAAAGGAATGCCTCTGGCCTTTTACTATATGATATTCTTAATATTTTCTTTATTTCTTTGTGGATCATGCTCCAAAATTTCCCAATTTCGGGGCATGTCCACCACATATGGTAGAAGGTTCCTTTTTGTATCTTGCATCTCCAGCACTTATTATTATATGTTTTATTCATTTTTGCAAGCCTTTCTGGTGCCAGGTACCACCTGTGATACATTTTCATATAGTTCTCTCTTATTAGGTAACATGCTGTAAAATTTATATTTTTTTGTCCATAGTCTTTCCCATTCATTATATTCAGTTGGGTGGCCCAGATCTTGTTCCCATTTTTTAATAGCGTCTCCTTTTTCCTCCTTTTCTACTTTCCCATTTTGTAACAGTTTATATATTATTGAGAGAGTCTGTTGGTTGTTATATAAAATTTCTTTTTCCCATACCAAGATTTTTTTTATCAAACCCCTTAAGCTTCCTATCCTTCTCAAATATTGTTTTTAATTGGAAATATTCTAACCAATTCACTCCCCTCTCTTTTAATTCTTCAAATTTCTTTACTGTTGGGCAATCTTTTATCTCTTCTACGAGTTCCCTATATGTTAGCCAGCTATCTTTCATATTGCTTCTATGCAAGGCTGATGACTCTATAGGTGATAGCCACCAGGGAGTTTTGGCTGTTACTATTGTTTTATTTCTTTCCCAGACTTCGAATAGGGCCTTTCTCACCAAATGGTTAGTGACTCCTCTATGTGCTTTTATTTTATCGTGACCCAGGTAGCCATGCCACCCGAAAACTTTGTCCCAGCCCTCCAGGTCCAAGATTTTGGTATCTGTCAGTAACATCCAATCTTTCAGCCATGTCATGCATGCAGCCTCAAAATACAGCTTGAGGTTTGGGACTGCGAACCCGCCCCTTTCTCTAGGCTCCATCAGAACTTTGAACCTTACTCTTGGTTTCTTACCTTGCCAGATAAAATTAGAAAGATCCCTTTGCCAACCTTTAAAACATTTTGTCCCGATAATTATTGGGATCGTCTGGAAAAGGAAGAGCATTTTTGGTAGAACTTACATTTTATCAAGGATATCCTTTCCCATAAGGACAAGTTCAATTTATTCCATTTATTTAGATGTCCTTTTATTTCCTTCCACTTCTTCACATAGTTATTCTTGTACAAATTGGTATTTTTATTTGTGATCCAGATCCCCAAATACTTAACTTTCGTGGTAATTTTAAGGTCTGTTACTCTTTCCAGTTCTTCCTGTTCCTTTACCCCCATATTTTTCATTAGTAATTTAGATTTTTCTTTATTTAACTTGAAGCCTGATACTCCTCCATATTCAAACAATTTCTTTAGTGCTTCTGGTATACTTTCTTCTGGGTTTTCTGTGGTAATGATTACATCGTCCGCAAACGCTTTGACTTTATATTGTCTGTTACCTAGACTAATCCCCTTGATTTTTTGGTCCTTTCTTATCGCTATTAGGAGTGTTTCCAGCGTCATAATAAACAAAAGTGGGGATAGAGGGCATCCTTGTCTGGTGCCTCTTTCAATTTGGAATTCTTCAGTTATTTCATTGTTAATTATTAGCTTAGCTTTCTGGTTTTCATATATCGCTTTAATACCATTAGAAATTTTGTTCCCAAGTTTCAAACTTTCCACAGTGTGGACCAGAAAATTCCAGGCCACACTGTCGAAGGCTTTCTCCGCATCTACCAGTAGCATTGCCACCTTCTTGCTAGGTTTCATATCAATATATTCTAGAAGATCAATCACTATTCTTGTATTATTTTTTATCTGTCTCCCCAGTAAGAAGCCATTCTGGTCCCTGCCTATTACTCAGTTCAAGCATTTTTTCAATCTATTTGCTAAAATACCTGCGAAAATTTTGTAATCAATATTCAGTAGTGAAATTGGCCTGTAGTTCTTTATAATATTTGGGTCCATTCCTTGTTTTGGTAATAAGGTTATCCATGCTTCGCGCCAAGAGTCAGGAATTTTCCCTTCTTCCATTATCTCATTCAAGATCTTTTTAAGTCTAGGGATTACTACTTCTTCTAGTTTCTTGTAATATGTAATCGGTATTCCGTCTGGGCCTGGTGATTTCCCAGTTTCCATTTTCCTTATCACCTCTCTTATTTCTTCTGAGCTTATGCACGAGTTTAAATTACTAAATTCCTTGCCATCTAGTTCAGGGATTTTGTTTTCTCTTACATACTCTTTAATTTTATTCTCATCTTTATCTTCCAACTCGTATAATTTTTTATAAAAATTCCTAAACATCATTTTTATTTGGTCCGGGTCTGTAATTTCTTTTCCTTGTACAATAATCTTATTTATAACCCTATCCACTTGCTTCTCCATTGTTAGCCAGGACAACATCCTACCGGGTTTATTTGCCGATTCAAAACACCTTTGTTTTGTCCATTTAATCTTATTTTCTACCTCTGTGTTTATTAAATTATTTAATTGGGATTGTAAAATTTTAATATTCAGGATTATACTCTCTTGTTTTGGATTTTTCAACAGTTCTTTTTCCTTCTCCCTTATGTGTTTATTTATTTCCGTAGTATCCTTTGCTTTATCCTTCCTTATTCTTGCCATTTGTTGTATTCCAATTCCTCTCATATAGGCTTTACTGGTATCCCAAATGATTTTCCTGTCTGTCCCATGTTTCTCATTAATTTCAAAAAATTCCTTCAACAATTCCCTCATTTTATTCACCTTTTGCTCATCTCTCCAAAGTTCATCATTCATCCTCCACCTCCCTCTCGTATGTTTTTTAAATCTTATGTGTATAGTAACTGGATTATGGTCTGAGAGAGATTTATTCAGAATCTCTGCTTTTACCAAGCTCAATGTCAATTTTTTAGAGGCCCAAATTGCGTCTATTCTCCCTCCTGATTTTTTATCTTCGGAAAAATAAGTAATATCCTTTTCAGTGGGATGCTTCAATCTCCAGGTATCGAATAAATTAAGATTATCAGTCAACTGGAAGAACGATAATGGTGCCCATGTTCAAACAAACCCACTTGAGGGTTGTTGTTTTTTTTTTTTAAAGAGGACTATGAAGATTTGTCTACATTGGGAAAGGGAGCTAAATGTGTATATATGAAGGAAGCCTTCAACAGGTCAAACTGCTGAGCTGTTAACCAAGAGACGGCAGGTGGGGGTGGATCTAGTGCATGATGAGTCTACGGCTGGCCGTCTGATCATCTGTGGCAGCTATAAAAATGATAGCAAGCAAACAAACAGAAGAAAAAAGTGTAATGGAAAAAGGAAAGAGGAAAGAGGACAGAAGGGAAGGGGTAGAAGCAACCAGTATTATATAAATGTATGTGTGGATTTTTTTAAAAAAAACAACTCACTCAATGCTCTCTGGAGTTCCGGTGAGCACGCAGGGTCTCTCCACCAACCCACCACAGTCTACAAAAGACAAAGCAATAAATAAATAAAAGATCAACACATACTGAGCGTCCCATAATTCTCAACCACCTAGCAGCTTCCAGCTGGTTGGTTACTGGTGATGGAGCGTCTCCACCCCCATCGTTCAGCCTAGACACTGAGATCCAGCGCCTAGGGCCTTCTGGCGGCTCCCTCATTGCGAGAAATAAGGTTACAGGGAAACAGACAGAGGGCCTTCTCGGTAGTGGCACCCACCCTGTGAAACACCCTCCCTTCAGATGTGAAGGAAATAAGTAGCTATCCTATCTTTAAAAGACATCTGAAGGCAGCTCTGTTCAGGGAAGTTTTTAATATTTAATGCTGTATTGTTTTTAATACTTGATTGGGAGCCGCCCAGAGTGGCTGGGGAAACTCAGCCAGATGGGCGGGGTATAAATAATAAATAATAATAAATTTTTTATTATTATTATTATTATTATTATTATTATTATTATTATTATACTGTAATGCACTCTATGTGTGGCTGCCCTTGGGCCTTGGTTCAGAAGCTACAGAATGGGGCAGCCAGACTGCTGATAGGGAAATCTGGCTGGCAGTATGTGATACCCTTGTACGAAACCAGGTTTAAAGTCCTTGCATTAATTTGCGAAGCCCTGAAAAACTTAGGCCCTGAGTACCTCAGGAACCACCTGGAGTGCTGCAGCTGCAGGAGTGTTGTTGGTCATTCCCCAGATTGGTGAGGCAGAAAACAACAGAAAACCGAGCTTTTAGTATCATTGGCTCAGTTTCGTGGAATGCTTTGCCAATAGAGATTCATGAGCCAGGAGTCAGCTTCTGAAGGAGCAGAAGGCAAAGTGACTCCACCTGCTGCTGATCAGCCGTCTTGCTCCTAATGAGAACCACCTGGCTCCAACTTTCTTAAGCAGGGTTTCCAGCCTCAGTCAGTTGCTGCAAACAACATTCGTCGTTCCTGATCAGATCTTGCTGCTTCTTGTGACCTTGGACCCTTGCCTTTCTTGACTCCTGGAACCTTCTGACTATGTGAACTGAGATGCTCCTGATCTTAGGACTGGACTAGACTGGACCTTGTATATGAACTCTGCCTCTAGACAAGTACCTCACTGAGACTTGGCTGGCTGGTTGGTTGGCTGACTTCTCCCTCCACTGAGCTCTGCCGTGGCTTGGCAGCATGAGACTGCGACATAAATGCCTGCTGAAAACTTTTCTGTCAGGTTTATGCAAGCAATTAAGAAATACCTCTTTCCGCAAGTTACCCTATTTCTGATTTTAACACTTTTATATGGCTTTTATTGTCTAGTTTTATGTTCAATTGGTGTAAACCTTGGATATTTTTAATGAATAACAATATATAATTTTTTTTAAGCATGCACATGGACATACACCATGCCTGGATCTAGAACCAAGACTACCTGTAAAACAGAGAATGGCTTTTGGAGGCAGAGAATTTTGAATTCTATCTCCTGCATAAATTAGCCATAGCGAACTAATTCCACACATATTTCCTTAAGCTTGCAAGTTTCAGTCTTGATATTGTTTTGGAGAAAGGAGTGATGCCAGCCTCATCCTGAAGCTATTCTGAGCAGCAACTCCCCCCCCCCCCAAAAAAAAATTGTCTGGCACTGAACAAGTTGGGACCAAAGTTGCTGGAGCCACTGTTAGCCCTACTCAAGAGCAGACATCTTGAAAATGACTTGACCTAAAACAGTCATGTTCTATTTTCTATGGGTCTATTCTGAGTAGGGATAACATTGGATACAACACTGTATCCCCAAAATTGTTCAGGGCTTGATCTATCAGCATAAGTCTTTTAAAGTGGGTTCTATGCTGCCCCCTTTCTTGGGCAGAAAAAGGGTTCTGATTTTGGGACAGGAACGTGGGGCATGTTTTTTGTAAGGACTTATCCCTCTTGTTAAAGGAGAGGGACAAATAAGGGTATAGAGATGGGCCCAAGCAAGAAGCCTTGTGGAGGAACACTTTGGGACTCTAAGAGGATGTTTTACAGAACATTTCTCTCAGCTTTTAAGTTGGTCTGATGGTTTTATATTAGTATACCACTCAAAGACTAGCAACTGTGTTATTTTGATGATGCCTTGGTTCTTCTAGAAAGTGGAGAGTGAGGCAGAAATAGTCTTACCTGGTGCAATCTGAATTTTGCAGCCTGACTCTGCCTGAATCCGGGAAATCTGCTCACCGCCCCGGCCTATAACTAAAACAAAAATTTCAATTGATCAGAATTTAACTGTTGCTCACAGACTAGAAGTTTTGTTTTTTTATCAAGAGTAAGACCCAAGCAAATACCTGGACTGAAGTTTTGCACACATCTGTGTCGGGAGCAACTGAAAACTTAAGTGTCTTGAAGAACAGGAGGTGGAGATGCCAGCACTCCCAAATCTTTAGTTTAAGTTCTTCACTGTCCCCCACCTGCTTTGGTTATTAAGCGTAACTGAGTTGACACACCTTCAGTCCTAAAAGTTGAGGAAGAGGGGTCAACAAAGAGCTGACCACTTCCATCCAGCACTGCTAATTCCCATATTCTGCTGGAAGGTTATCCTGCTTGTCGGCTTCCTATTGCAGCACCTGGTTGACTACTGTGAGAACAGGATGCTGGACTAGGTGATGATGATGATTATTATTTATACCCCGCCCATCTGGCTGGGTTTCTCCAGTCACTCTAGGATGCTCCCAACCTGAATATTAAAAACACAATACGGCATTAATCATTAAAAACTTTCCTAAACAGGGCTGCCTTCAGATGTCTTTTAAAAGTAAGATGGTTGCGTATTTCCTTGACATCTGATGGGAGGGTGTTCCACAGGGTGGGCGCCACTACTGAGAAGGCCCTCTGCCTGGTTCCCTGTAACCTCACTTCTTGCAGTGAGGGAACAGGCAGAAGGCCCACGGCGCTGGATCTCAGTGTCCGCGCTGAATGATGGGGGTGGAGAGGCTCCTTCAGGTATACAGGACCAAGGCCGTTTAGGGCTTTAAAGGTCAGCACCAACACTTTGAATTGTGCTTGGAAACGTACTGGGAGCCAATGCAGGTCTCTCAGGACCAGTGTTATATGGTCCCAGTGGCTCTTCCCAGTCACCAGCCTAGCTGCCGCATTCTGGATTAACTGCTGTTTCCCAGTCATCTTCAAAGGTAGCCCCACATAGAGCACATTGCAGTAGTCCAAGCAGGAGATAACTAGAGCATGCACCACTCTGGAGACACAGTCCACGAGCAGGTAGGGTCTCAGCCTGAGTATTAGATGGAGTTGGTAGACAGTTGCCCTGGACACAGAATTGACCTGCGCCTCCATGTACAGCTGTGAGTCCAAAGTGACTCCCAGGCTGTGGTCCTTCAGGGGCACAGTTATCCTGTTCAGGACCTGGGAGTCCTCCACACCAGCCTGCCCCCTGTCCCCCAAGAACAGTACTTCTGTCTTGTCGGGATTCAACCTCAATCTGTTAGCTGCTATCCATCCTCCAACCGCCTCCAGGCACTCACACAGGGCCTTCACTGCCCTCACTGGTTCTGATTTGAAAGAGGTAGAGCTGGGTATCATCCGCATACTGATGAACACCCAGCCCAAACCCCCTGATGATCTCTCCCAATGGCTTCATGTTAAAAAGCATAGGAGAGAGGACGGAACCCTGAGGTACCCCACAAGTGAGAGCCCAGGGGTCTGAACACTCATCCCCCAACACCACTTTTTGGCCCAGGAGAAAGGAGCAGAACCACTGTATAAGTGCCCCCAACTCCCAGCCCCCCCCCCCCCAACGGTCCAGAATGATGTTATGGTCAATGGTATCAAAGGCCACTGAGATCCAGCAGAACTAGGAAACAACTCTCACCTTTGTCCCTAGCCCGCCGGAGATCATCAACCAGCGCGACCAAGGCGGTTTCAGTCCCATGGTGAGGCCTGAATCCCGATTGGAAGGGATCCAAATGGTCCGCATCCTCCAGGCGTGCTTGGAGTTGTTCAGCAACCACCCACTCAATCATCCAGCAAGCTCTTATGTTCTACTGCCACTGTCAGAGGCAGTGGCTACCAGTTACTGGGACTTGCAAGTAGGGATAGTGCTATTGCACACATGTTCTGCTTGCAGGCTTCTCATAATGTGTGTCTAGTTGGCCACTGTGAGAACTAGCTAAGCCTCCCCTTCGGTTCTACTTCCATGGTTGGAACCAGGATGCCTCTGAATATCAGCTGCTGGGAATCACAAGCAGGGAGAGTATACTAAGCCTGATGGCTTCCCAGAGGCATCGGATTGGTCAGTGAGAGAACAGAATGCTGGACTAGATGAGCTCCCTTTAGTCAGATCCAGCAGGGCTTCAGTTATGAAGCTGGGACCCTGAGCAGGCAAAGCACATGCTCCATTATCAAGCTGCGCATTCTCCCTGTGAAATGGCTCTTCAGTGGTATATCCTCTTCCCACGCACATATGCCCCACACAATTTCCCCTTCGCTTATCCCCCACAGCACATTACTAGCAAAGTTTGTCATCAAGATCTTTAACTACAGGCTGCTGTAGCAGTCAGGAAGTAACTAAATCATCCTCAATTTATTTTAAAGTTCATATGACAAGCATTTCCCCTGAAACTGCCATGTTCTCAGAAGGATTAACAGAAATCTGCAATGCTATGCCGAGCACTACCTATCATAATACAAGTTAGTCTTCCAATGGAAGGAGTGTTCATAGAGGCCCCCTATGCAGCCAAGAGAAAAATTGCCTCAAACTAGAATACTTACTGAATCCAACCATTTTGTCAGGCACTTTGAATTCTTCGGTTATTACCCTGAAGAGAAAAGAAAAGGGGAAGACTTAAAATGACAGGGAGAAATTAATGCCTTTTCCAATAGCATCAACAGTCTCAAAGCATTTCAGAAATTATGTTTTAGTTCCCAGAAAGTGAAGTAGGAACTGTCATGACTAAAGTTTTTGAGAGCAGAAACAGGAAAGTGCTGGAATATTCTAGCAGGTTCACTTCTGAAGCAAATATTGTTTTGACTACATAAAGGTCACGCTGAGCCAGGATAAAATCCTATGCTCAGCGAGCTGCTCTCTCCCTCTTTCTTTCACTTGTACAGTGCTTGTAATGAAGTTTGTTGCCTCAGTAAAGTTTTTGCCTTTACTGTGAATCTTTTGACTCTGCGTCATTCTTTGATTCTTCTTTATTGCAAGACACCACTGTCCGTCAGTAACTAGTTAAAACATTCTGGAAAACTGGGCAATGAAGAATGGAGTTTTCAGCTGGTGGCCTCCATCAGCTTCCTAAGAGGATATATGGAGGAGTGACCCCAAACCCAGCTAGCCTGTGTCCTGAGCACTGTGCAGAAGGCCCTGTCTGCTCTTGCCCCATCCCTAAACGTGAAGCACATTACAGACACGGGATAGGGCTTTTCACTTTGGTGGGGCACCAACTCTAAAAATGTCCTGGTACCAATGCTGCTGAGTTTACAGTACCAGCTGAAAAGACACTTTGTTGTCCAGTTTCTTGCAGGGATTTGATTTGTATCTGTGAATGCCAGATAGTAAAGGATACATAATGTTATATGAAATTCCAAGGTCAAAATATTTTAATACGTTCTCAGGGCTAATCACCACCCTTAGTGTTGGGGTCATGTGTATGCACTGCAGAAGCTGTCATACAGTTAAGCTCACTGCAGAAAAAGGCCATTTAGCAGAGTTGTCTTTACTAGGCCACCACCAACACACACTACACACACACACACAAACACACACACACACACACACTTTTTTTTTTTAAAACAGATGTACAAGTAGTCTTCTCTCACTAAGTCCAGAGGGGGTTCTTTGCTTCAAAGTTCTTGCTGTGTTAAAGTCCACAGACAAGTCCCTAGTTTACAGTAGTTGCTTGCAAAGATTGGGTTCTAAAGTCTGGCAATTTTCCAACTTCTTCCTCAGATGATCTCATCAAAAAGTCTTTACTCAAATCCACAGGTCCAATAGATATGCTGTAACCTGAGCCCTTTATACACAGAGTTACTTCCCAAATCTGCCCAGTAACACAGATAAGAGTCATAAGATGTATGCAGGTGCATTGTGGGGAATGAGTAATCCCTGCTGATTTAAGGATAATTAAAATATTCATTAACATAGTGGCATTGACAAAATGAAACATATGCTGACTAGCAGGGCTAAACCTGTTATGTTCAATCCAGTTAAGTTTGATAAAAGCTTCCCAACTCAGAATAGCCTATGAGTCTAGCCTTGTGACCTGAAACATGTGTGTATGTATGTGTTTTATGTTATTAACTTTGCTTGTTAAAATCTGTTTGCTTATTTGTTTTTAGGCTATAACCTGTATTAGGTTGACCAATAAATTTTGATTCAGCTTGGCTGGCTGCCAATTGAGTAAGTGGTTTACAAAAAAGAATAAAACAATAAAATATCAGCAAAAACTGCAAAAAAGTTATTTAAAACATTCAAAGAATAATTTAAATTGGCAATATGTTAAAAACCAGATTAAAATGCATGTCGACATTCTACATGTCTGGATATGCTTGCCTAAACAAAAATGTTTTCAGCAGGTGCTTAAAAGAATATAGCAAAGGTGCCTCCCTGATGTCAATAGGCAGGGAGTTCTAAATTGTAGGTGTTGCCACATTAAAAGATTGATTTCTTACAGATGCGAAACAAGGAACATGTGGCACCTGTAATATTGGCAGTTCCTGAATTCTAACGGTTTGAATTCTCATTGCAGCTTCAGGGAGACCTTGCAATCAGGAGCAATGATTGCTGGAGTAGACTGACGAGAGTGAGCTTGTGTCTTTTAGAGCCTGATCATTCTGCGGAAACACAGGATTTGAGGGGGAAGAGTTACAGTTGAGAGGAAGCCAGGTTGAGGGAGGAGCTAGAAGCCAGCAGCAGTCAAACTTAGCTCAGTGCACACAGGTGTTTGCAAGAGCGTTTAGCAGGGGACTTTAAAGGGGAGGCCCAGAACTCTGTCCCTTGGTGTGCATAGGACCAAGAGACATGGAGGGTGAGGGAGCTGCTGCAGTGACCTGCAACATCTGTGCTATGTTTATCTTACTGCCAGGGAACAAGCAACAGTACACTTGTAGCAAGTGCAAGCTGGTTGTCTTGCTGGAAGAGAAGCTCCAGCAACTTGAGGCCCGTCTAGCCACACCTCAAGCAACAGGACAACATGCAGAGTTGCTTGATAGAGCTGAATCGACTGTGATGGAGCAGCAAGACAGATGGGGTGCCCCTAGGGAGGTGAAAGATTGCCCATTGCAATAGATGAACCCCTGGAGGAATCTGATGCACAGAAGTAGAACATTCATGAGCCATGCTTTGTCATTGGAGTTGCAAAATCGCTTCCATGCTCTGACCATTGACACCAATTCTGTGCCAGAGAAGCTACAACAGCAGTTGCCGTGAGCAAGTCGCACACAGTAGCAAAAATGTCTGCAGTTGAATACTTGATAGTCTATCTTTCAATAAACACTACATACAAATACATAATTATGTTGCTTTGTTCTTCCCACCACCTTGCTGCTCTGTTCTGTTCACTGCTGACTGCAAGCTCCTGCAATCACATCCTTGCAAAACGGCTGTATCCTAAAAGCCTGAAAGTCTCCTGTTGGAGTGCAAAGGCAACTGCCTGCTCCAAACTGAGTAAATTGTACTTACTGTAAACCAGCTCGTGACCTTGAGCCTTGGACATAAAAGCAGATGCATTGGTCCTGAGCCAAGTACTCCAGTTAACTGTTGCTGAATGTGCAAATTACTGACACCAAGGTGGCTGTGAAAGGTACAGTGCACAGAATGATTCCTACCACCCCCAGAGAAGAAAGAGACAGGAGAAGATAGATAGACTTGGAGGAGTCTTTCTCCATTCTTGATCCAACCCCTTTGGATCCAGAGTTCCTGACTGAGGGTGAGTATGCAGATAACCCATTTACTACCTTCCATGGAGACGATACTGGAGAAAAGAAACTGCAGTCGAAACATGACAAGGCGAGAGGAAGGAATAGGAAGTATTCAAACCATAAGGTTCCTGCCTTTGTAACTTCTCAAGAATATCAAAATAAGCTCCAATAGACAAGTGGAGAAGACTCAAGAACAGCAGGTGGAAGAACAGCAGGAGGAAGAGATGTGTGGTGGTGATAGGTGACTCCCTACTGAGGGGAACCAAGGCAGTAGTGTGCCAAAGATTCACGATGTGACAGAGAAGTTGCCAAGTCTTATAAAGCCCACTGACCACTATCCCTTCCTTCTGATTCATGTGGGTACTAATATTACTGCCACACACAGCTTGCAATGCATAACAAGGGACTGTGAGACCCTGAGCAGGGAGCTGAAGAGACTTGGGGCACAGGTAGTCTTTTCATCACTCCTTCTTGTTGAAGGTTGTGGACCAAGGAGAGGAAAATACGTGAGGTAAACCACTGGCTGTGCAGGTGGTGTCATCAGGAAGGATTTGGCTTCTTGGATCATGGTCTCGGCTTCCTTGAAAAAGGACTTCTGGTGAGAGATGGGCTGCAACTCACAGCGGCTGGCAATAATGTGTTTGATAAGAGTATCAAGAACCTGATCAAGAGAGCTTTAAAGTAGATGTTAAGGGGGAGGGAGACAACATTACAAACGACAGAAGAGCACCTGGCACTCAGGATAATAGCTTCACTGATGCACAGGAAACTGAGGTGGTGCTCCAGAAACCTGCTAAAGGGCAAGAAACTACAGGAAAGAAGCAGCTGGAGGGAACGAATCCTGGTTTCTGTTGTCTCTACACAGAGTATGGGAAACAAGCAAGACGAACTGGAGCTTTTAGTTCAGGATGGCAAATACGACCTGGCTGGCATTACTCAAACCTGGTGGGATGAGACTCATGACTGGAATATAGGAAATGAGGGGTATAACCTGTTCAAAAGGAATACAGTGGTACCTCAGGTTACATACGCTTCAGGTTACAGACTCCGCTAACCCTGAAATAGTGCTTCAGGTTAAGAACTTTGCTTCAGGATGAGAACAGAAATCATGCTCCGGCGGCAGCAAGAGGCCTCATTAGCTAAA
The DNA here is from genome assembly GCF_964106645.2 of Podarcis pityusensis. Lineage (NCBI taxonomy): Eukaryota > Metazoa > Chordata > Lepidosauria > Squamata > Lacertidae > Podarcis > Podarcis pityusensis. Next base: position 24,589,286 of record NC_138045.1, read on the forward strand.
GTGGTGCTTCAGGTTAAGAACAGTTTCAGGTTAAGTACGGACCTCCGGAACAAATTAAGTACTTAACCTGAAGTACCACTGTAGACTAAACAGGAAGGGAGATGTAGCAGCATTATATGTAAAGGATGCAAACACTTGTGAAGAAATCCATGACCTGGAGCATGGAGAGCAGATTGAGAGTATATGCATAGAAATTGTAGGAGAGAGAAACAACAGTGACCTTACTATGGGGATCTGCTATAGACCACCAACCCAGACTGAAGACTTGGATGATGCATTCCTAGAGCAGATTACCAAACATTCAAAAAGAAGAGATATAGTAATGGGGGGGAGGGGCTTCAACTTCCCCAATATCTGTTGGAACTCAAACTCTGCCAAGAATATAAGGTCTGACAAATTCCTCCATTGCCTCACTGGCAATTTCATTTTGCAGAAGGTGCAAGAACCAACAAGGGGATCATCTATTTTGGACCTGATCCTCGCCTATAGGGAAGAACTGGTTGACGAAGTGGAAGTACTTGCAAACTTGGGAGAAAGTGATAGTGCTCTCCTGGGTTTCAGGATACAGAGGCAAGGGAGAGCTGAGCGTAGTCAGACATGCACTCTGGACTTTAAGAAGGCCAATTTCAAAAACCTTAAGGCGGTACTGGGTGAGATCCCATGGTCAGGAATACTCCAAGAGAAGGGAGTCCAAGAAGGATGGGAGCTTCTAAAAGGAAAAACTAAAAAATTAAGCCTGACAGACCTCTTGGACTGGGCAATTGCTGAAATTGAACAAGAGGTGCCTGATGGGCTAGAAACAAGGACAGGGGAGCAGGTGGAGGAGGGGGGCAATGGGCATGATGCCGACTCACAGTCTCCCCACAGTCCTAAACAGCAGCCAACTAGCTGTTTTGAAGACCCCCCCCCAAAAGCAGCCAAAAGGCCCAAGGCCGAAAAATTCCAAGTACAATGGGACCACAGGAATGAGTTCAGAGATTAAAGTAACCCAATCGTCCCACGCCGTTGCCCAGACAACTCCTCAAAAGCTACCTTCACAGTATGGAGCTGGGAAATTGCTAAGTTTGTTAGGAGAACAAAGCTTACTTACCAGAAGGTCATTGGTACTGATTCTTCGAAAGTTGGAGAGCATTGAGAACCTTGCGGTTGGTGGTCAGGGGGCGGAGAGCCCAGTGCAGTCCCCTGGGCCCCAGGAGAGGAATGCTGAGTGGGTACCGCCAGGCAGGCTGGAGATCCCTAATCCTTCCAGGGAGAGCCCCCAAGCTGCACAGTCCATATATAATCCCAGGAAGGAGCCCAAGGGTCCCCCCCCATACTAAGAGGTGTTTGCAGCTGGATCAGATAGTTCTGATTATCCAAAACAACTGGGAGAACAAAGGGCGTTGGATCTCCAGACTGAGAGTCTGCCTCTCCTTATCTGAACTTCTGAGATTGGATATAGGCTCTCTGGACTTAAAAACGCTGGAAAAACTGCCGAGCCACCCAAGAGTAACAAAGCTACTTCTCAAATTTCAAAGTCATGCCATCCCCCTGCTTTTCCCCAAAATGGGTGGCTTCCTGAGTCATTTCCACATTACAGTTAATTTTTTTTTAATTTTTATTTTTAAATGATATTTATTAAAGTTTCAAAAAATACAAGAAATACAGAGTACAGAAAAAAAGAGAATAAAGTTTTTAAAATATAACAAAAAAGTAAAAAAGAAAAAGAAACATACCAAATAAAACAGTTAAAAAGACATTAATTTTCCATAACCTATCTTCCCTACACTTATTTCCCCGGACCTCCTCATACCTCCCTTTTTTGTATTCCAGTTCAATTTGTTAGTTCAGCAAATCCTTACCATTAAGCTTTTACCCAATTGCAAACCTTTTTTCCATATCTCTTAAAGCATTACAGCTAAAAACCTCTTAGTTTCTATCCAACATCCTTCTAAGATTCCTTAATTTTACAATATTTCTGTAAATAATCTTTAAATTTCTTCCAGTCTTCCTTCACCGACTCTTCTCTCTGGTCTCGGATTCTGCCAGTCATTTCCGCCAGTTCCATATAGTCGATCACCTTCATCTGCCATTCTTCCAGAGTGGGTAGATCTTGTGTCTTCCAATACTTTGCAATGAGTATTCTTGCTGCTGTTGTGGCATACATAAAAAAGGTTCTATCCTTCTTTGGCACCAATTGGCCGACAAGGCCCAGAAGAAAGGCCTCTGGTTTCTTCAGAAAGGTATATTTAAATACCTTTTTTATTTCATTATAAATCATCTCCCAGAAAGCCTTAATCTTTGGGCACGTCCACCAAAGGTGAAAGAATGTACCTGCAGTTTCTTTACATTTCCAACATTTGTTATCGGACAAATGATAGATTTTTGCAAGCTTGACTGGGGTCATGTACCACCTGTATATCATTTTCATAATATTCTCTCTTAAGACATTACATGCCGTAAACTTCATACCTGTGGTCCATAACTGTTCCCAGTCAGCAAACATAATATTATGTCCAACATCTTGTGCCCATTTAATCATAGCAGATTTCACCGTTTCATCCTGAGTATTCCATTTCAACAGCAAGTTATACATTCTTGACAAATTCTTAGTTTTGGGTTCTAACAGTTCTGTTTCTAGTTTTGATTTTTCCACCTGGAAGCCAATTTTCTTATCCAAATTATATGCCTCCATTATCTGATAATAATGAAGCCAATCTCTCACTTTATTTTTTAGTTTCTCGAAACTCTGCAATTTCAATTTGTCTCCTTCTTGTTCCAAAATTTCCCAATATTTCGGCCATTTGGCCTCCATATTGAGCCTTTTCAGAGCTTTCGCTTCCATTGGTGACAACCACCTTGGAGTTTTATTTTCCAATAAATCCTTGTATCTTGTCCAAACATTAAACAGTGCTTTCCTGACAATATGATTTTTAAATGCTTTATGTGCTTTGACCTTATCATACCATAAGTATGCATGCCATCCAAATACGTTGTTAAAACCTTCTAAATCCAAAATGTCTGTATTTTCAAGAAGTAGCCATTCTTTCAACCAGCAAAAAGCTGCTGATTCATCATAAAGTTTAAAGTCTGGCAGGGCAAATCCACCTCTTTCCTTTGCATCAGTTAATATCTTAAATTTTATTCTGGGCTTCTTGCCCTGCCAGACAAATCTAGAAATATCTCTCTGCCACTTCTTGAAACAGTCCATCTTGTCCACAATTTGCAATGTCTGAAACAAAAACAACATTCTAGGCAATACATTCATCTTTATCGCAGCAATACGGCCCAGCAGTGAAAGCTTCAAATTCGACCAGATTTCTAAATCTTTTTTCACTTCGGTCCAACATTTTTCATAATTATCTTTAAATAAGTTCCCATTTTTGGCTGTCATATTAATCCCCAAGTAGTTCACTTTCTTTACCACAGTCAATCCTGTCTCATTCTGAAACCTCTCTCTTTCAATCGGTGTTAAGTTTTTCTCTAAAACCTTAGTTTTTAGCTTGTTCAATTTAAATCCTGCCACTTGACCAAATTCTTGAATTAATTCTAAAACCCTTTTAGTACTAGATTCTGGCTCCTGTAACGTCAATACTAAGTCATCTGCAAATGCTCTCAGTTTGTACTGTTTAGCTCCGACCTGTATACCTTTAACCAACCGGTCCTTTCTAATCATGTTTAGCAGGACCTCCAGGACCGATATAAAAAGCAGTGGGGAGATTGGGCACCCCTGTCGTGTCCCTTTTTCTATCTTGAATTCTTCCGTGACCACATTATTTACAATTAATTTGGCCTTTTGTTCAGAATATATTGCACCTATACCATTTTCAAAACCTTGGCCTACCCCCATCCCATGTAAATTCTTCTTCATAAAACTCCAAGAGATATTTTCAAAGGCTTTCTCCGCGTCCACAAATATCAAAACTGCTTTAGTATTTATATTCACTTCTAATTTTTCCAAGATATCAATTATATTCCTCAGATTATCAGACAAATGTCTTCCCGGGAGAAAGCCCGCTTGATCTTTATGGATCTCTTCCATCAATACTTTTTTCAGTCTCTTGGCCAAAATATCTGCAAAAAATTTGTAATCCACATTAAGTAACGATATAGGGCGGTAGTTCTTAAGCTGAGTCTTTTCAGTCTCTGTTTTAGGTATAAGTGTAATATACGCCTCTTTCCACGACTCTGGCGCCCTTTCCCCTTCCAATATTTCATTGCAGACTTCCTTCAAAGGTTGCAATAACCACTCTTTCAGAGATCTGTAGTATCTGGAAGTCAGCCCATCCGGTCCTGGAGATTTGCCCAGTTGCATATTTTGTATGGCACCTTCTACTTCCTGTTCAGATATTTTATACTTCAACATTAATTTACTTTCTTGAGAGATTTTTTGTAGGCCATTTGTCTTCAAAAATTGGTCTATGTCCATTTCCTTCTGTGGCCCTTGTGTGTATAATTGTTTAAAGTACCTCTGGAAGCAATTTCTGATCTCAGTTGGGTTATGTATACTCTTTCCTTCCACTTCTAGGCTTGTAACGGTATTTAATTTTTGTCTTTTTTTCATTTGCCAGGCCAACAATTTCCCACATTTGTTAGCTGATTAAAATGTTTTTTGTCTCATTTGTTTGATTTTCCATTCTATTTCCTGATTCATCATGTCCATATATTGTACTTGATATAATTTTATTTCTCTCAAAATCTCCTGGGACTTTGGTTTTGCTCTCAATTTCTTCTCACCCTCTTTTATTTTCTCCAAGATTTTGTCTTTCTTTTCATTTTGACTTCTCTTCTTTATTGCATTCTGTTGTATCAAAAACCCTCTCATAACAGCTTTGCTTGCATCCCAGATTACTCTTTTTTCTACATTGGTGTTCATGTTTATTTCAAAATAGTCTCTCAAAGTTTTTTGGGCCTTTTTATGAACTTCTTCATCTCTAAATAAGGTGTCATTCATCCTCCATCTAAAGGATCCGGTTGTTATTTGTTTCATCTCCATCCTTACAGCGTTGTGGTCGGAGCAGGTTTTTGGGCAGATTTCTACTTTCTTTATCTTTGGTGCCATTCCTCTAGTTATCCATATTTGGTCAATTCTAGTCCATGTCATCTTGGCTTCAGAAAAGAAGGTTCCCTCTCTTCCCAGGGGGTTCTTTACCCTCCAAATGTCCACTAAGTCCATACTGTCTGTCATCTCAAAGAATGTTTTCGGTAATCTACCATCCTTGGTAACTACCTGTCTTTGTGCCTTGTCCATGTTTGTAGATACTACTCCATTCATGTCCCCCATCAAAATCAAATTGTAATCCAAATAATCCAGTAAAGTCTCATGCAACTTTTTATAGAATTCAGATTTCCCCTCATTCGGTGCATAAATTCCCACAATCAAAAATTTCTCTCCTTGTACTTGAATTTCAATTGCCAAAAATCTTCCTTGGTCATCTTTAAAGATAAGTTTCGGTAAAAGTCTCTCCTTTACATAAATCACAACTCCTCTTTTTTTAACTTTGTCAGATGAAACAAACTCCTGTCCCAATCTTTTATTAATCAATAGCTTCCTATGTGTCCTTGTTATATGTGTTTCTTGTAGACAAATCAAGTCCAATTGTTCTTTTTTTAATAGATGGAACACACTTTTTCTCTTTCGAGGAGAGTTCAAACCGTTACAATTCCAGCTTAATAGTTGCAGAGCCATGATGGGGGCTACTTCACTTTACCTCCAACTGCTCCGAGTGTCAGTTCTTGTTCTGTGGGTAGTATCACTTTTTCTGGACCGTGCAGTCCAAAAGATAGATTTGATATGTCTAATATACCTTTTGGTTCTTCTTCAGATTCCACTTCTTTCAGTAGATCTTCCTCGTGGTCTTTCAAGAACCTGTCTTTTTCCTCAACTGATTTTATTTTTATCTTTCTTCCTTTGTATTTAAAGGACAGGCCTTGAGGAAATTCCCACCTGAAAAGAATTCTATTTCTTTTCAACAAGGTCACTAGATCTCCGTATTTAGACCTTAAGTCCAACAGATGCTTTGGGATGTCCTTAAAGATCACCAAACTTGAATCGTCAATTTCCAAAGTTTTTTGATAGTGCAGATTCAGAATTTTATCTCTCTCTTCTTTTGTTCGAAAAGTAATCAAACAGTCTCTCACCTTGTCCTTGCCTTGTCTTCTTCCGAGTCTGAATGCATTCACTATCTTGAATTCTTCCTTCCCCGAGTCCAGTTGCCAAAAATCTATAAATTCCTTTGTAAGAAAGTCAGCCAAGTTATCTTTCTCCCGTTCTGGAACAGCCCTGATTCTTAAATTTCTTTGTCTATCTTTCAGTTCAATCATAGAAAATGTCACATCATGGTCCTCCAATTTCTTATATACTGGTGGAATTTTCTCTTGAGTAACAGTTGCAATATCTTTTGCTTCCTCTGCTATCTTTCAAGTCGAGGCAGATTCCTGTAGTAGTTTTTCGATGGTCTCTGTGTTGGCATTCACCTTCTGCCCCAAGGTATTAATACTTGCAGTGTTTAAATCAATTTTGCTTGATGCTTCCGCAACTTGTCTATTTGTCTCAGCTACTTGTCTGTTTGTCTCAGCTACCTGTTTACTTAAACTTTCCAAAGATTCATTAATTTTTGCCAGTGCCTGTGCCAAAACGTCTTCCGACGACATAACTTTTAGTTTAGCCTGTGGGAGTGCGGCCCCTGATGTTCCAGATGCTCCAGATGTTGAACCCCTTCGCGGCTGCCCAGTGTCTATCCGATAATGTCTGCCAGACCTAGTAGTTTTTTCCTGCGGCTCTGTCTTCTGCGGCTCTATCTTCCCTTTGCCATCTGCCATAACAGTCTCATAGAAATTCAAGGTCGCTCCCACAGTCAAACAATTGTTTTAGAATAGAATGGAATTTTCCTCTGAGCCAGTTGTTGTTGTAACAATGTCCAACTTCCTCTAGGGGGACACAGTAACAGCCAGAACTTGCAACTTTTAAGAACAAAGCTAGTCTTTATGAGTCCCCCAATTTACTTTAAAAACCACAGTCTCAGTGCACTTAAACAGTTACTTTCAAGCCAAAAGAAGTCCAGAAACACTGTATCCCTTTTGCAGAATTAGCTGTCAGAAATAGACTTTCCACTATGCAACCCTTATCTCAAGGCAGTCCGTTCCAAATCTTAAATAGTAAATTTTTTCTTCCTTTCCCCTTCTTTTTTGCAGGGAAATTCAGCTCAGTCTTTTTTCCCCCCTCCTCTCCTGCAATCCGGAGGGGGAACCACTTTCAAGATGTTAGGATTTAGCTCTTTTTCAAGTAACTTTCTGTGTTTCCGCTTTAGGGTCTCTTTGCTTTGATCTATTTACAATACAAGGAAGGCAGACTTCCTGGTTGTACCTTCCACGCTCAGTACCAAATTAAACGTTTTTCTTTTAGATCCAATTTAATCCTACTCACGGGTAGTTGTTTTCAAAGTCCGATTATCCCAGGAAAAAGGCAGCGCTCTCCGGTAACAGCTTCGCGGCTTCACTCCACGGAAGAAGCAATTTGCTCACAGCACCACGCCACCCCCGCTCCGCTCCGGAGCCCGTTGCCGAGCTCCTTTAACAGTTGGGGGGCGCAAACGGTGCCCGCTGAGTCCCACGGTCACAGGCTTCACCCGCCTGTGATTTTTTGGGGGGTCCCCACTGCGCCGTAGCGGTAGGACCCAGATTCCGTAGAGCCGGTTCCCTCCGAGTTAGAGAGAAGCAGCCATTACCGATGGCGCCACCCCGGAAGTCCCCCCACATTACAGTTAAAAGGGTGTTTGCAGACTTGGACGCTGTACCTCTACTTCCAGCTATACAGAGGCCAACAAGTCAGTTATCTCCCAAGCTACCCCCCGACTCAAGCTCTGCCCCACCTTCAAGATGAAGCCAACGTGGAAATTTTCCAGTTCCTCTGACTGACACTAACACAGCTGCAGTTATTACAGGAGGACCTCAAAGAGTGACTTTAAAGACATCTCTGCTCCTTAGGAATGTTGAGCAAAGAGTAACGATAAATACAACCCCAATTAACTCCATACTAGAGGAAATTGAAGAAATAACAAACAGTATTCAAGATTCGATGTGTGACCTCAACAAGCCTAAGACAAACCCCCATGAACCTGCTAACGTGGGCAGCAGGAATACAAACAATGATAGGTCTGGAAAAGAGGAGATATTGGCCTTTCTACAGGAGGAATCCCCCGTAAGAGACTCACCCAACCAAGAAAGGCGTTTGCCGACCAAGGGACTGGATCCAACTATACGCCGAATCAACATGTATGGCACTATAGATAATCCATCCTCACCTCTATCCATAGAACAGACTTTGCCCACAGTTATGAAGGAGGAGCAAGCAAGATAAGAAACTACACAAATGTCTGGGGGACTGTTTGAACTCTTTTTTTTTTTTGGCACATTTTTTTTTATCTGCTTAGTAACATAACATTACTATATATATTCTAGAAAACAAAGACTACAAAACAACATTCATTCATACTACAATGCATAACTACGTAACATTAATATATCTGGTTTCTGAAAAAGGGCTTACATAACAAAATCCATTCAAAATACCATCTGGTTTACCTTTTTTTTTTCTTCCCCTCCCTCTCCACTTCAACCCTCCCCCCCCCCCCGGTCAGGCCTTCCTTCTTCATATCTTTATCCATGTACACAGTCTGTTCATTCGAGCTTGTATGTTAGGGTTGGCTTCCCATCTATCCTCTGCCACTATCTGTGCAAATATTTCTGATTGTACGTATTCAAAAACATAATCGTTCAATTTTTCCATATTCCATTTGGCCTTTTCTTTCCATCCCAGAGCAATAACTGCCATTCCAGCTAGAATCATAATCTTGTACAACTCTTGCTTATTACTTTCTACTTTATTTCCCAGTATTCCCGAAAATAACAAACCCCTATTAACTTCTATGTTTATTTGAAATAATCCAGAAATTACCTTTATAATCTTTTGCCAATATTCCTTAACCAGATTACATTCCCACCACATGTGTGAATATAGTCATTTTTTCTGACCACAATGCCAGCATTTGGGACTAAACCCTTTCACTATATACGCCATTTGTGCCGGAGTTCTATACCATTTTAATAAAAATTTTCTACTTAATTCTTTATATTTTTCTATTTTAATATTGTTTATATTCTTCATCAGTTCTTGGGCAGTGTTTGGATGGATCATACCTTCCTGCTCCCATTTAATCTGGATTATCCTTATCATTCTTTCTTTGTCGCTTATCATCAGTTTATATAACATCCCTGCTATCCCTTTCTCAGTCATTTGTCTTTTGTTCAGCACCATTTCTATTTTCATTTCTGTCCTCATCGTTTCCTCTGCTCTTTCCGTTTTTATTAAATCATAAAGTCCTTGCACTTTCAGCCAATATTGTTTTCCTATTTTTTCTAAAAAAACCTTTTTTTGTAATTAAATTCCTTTCTTCATCAAACATATCTTTTAATTTATAAAATCCCTGATCTTCTAATTTATTCCACCAACCAGGTTCCCTTTGACCCTCCTGCATATATTTTAACGGCATCCACCTTGAGTATGTTGGCATCCATTTCGTATTCCAGTTCTTTCAGATTCCTAACACCGTTTTCCTTGGTCCTATTGTCTTCTTAAAAGCCGTGTTCATATCTCTATTAAATATCCGTTATCTTCCTATTCCTTCATTTATTTCATTCTCCAGCCTTATACATTTAATCCCTTCCTTATATCCAATATCTATTAGATTTTTCAATTTGAACGTTTCATAGTAAAATTCTAAGTTCGGTATTCCCCATCCCATCTCTTCTTCGAGGTGAATAGTTTACTATGTCTGGGGTTCTAACTCTTTTCCTTCCAAAAATCCAATTTTTAAATACCTTATTCCATGTTTTAAACCATATTTTCCTAATGGGTAGTGTAATTACTTGAAATAAATATAATAATTTTGGTACCAAAATTATTATAAACTGCTCTAACCCTACCTAGAATACATAAATTCTTATTTTTCCATGATTTTATATCCTTCTTGATTTGCCTCCACGCTTCTTTGTAATTTACATCTGGGATCCTAGCAATATTTTTAATAATATTTACCCCCAAGTATTTAATTTTTTCCAATTGATATCCATCTTTGTCATTTTTGCAAATTCCTTCTTCTCCTCTTTATTTACATCCCAAAATAAAATTTCAGACTTCTCCAAATTTACTCCCAATCCCGACTCCTCTTTAAAGTCCTTCAGGATTATCATAAATTCTCTTACACCCTCTAAGGGGTTTGTAAATAATAATAGGATACCATCTGCATACATGTTTAACTTGAATTCTTCCTTTCCTTTCTTATATCCTTTTATCCTTTACTGAGTTTCGTATTCTGTCTGCCAAGTACTCCATACCCAATACAAATAGTAGTGGTGGGGGGCCGCCAGGGGCGCATTGAAAGATGGCCGACAATACCATCTCTCCGTCTCACACAGGGTAATTAAGAGGCTGATATGGGAGTATGCAACCTCCCTTGTTACCTCAGGGAACGGGGAAACATTGCCTCGCCTGCTGTTGCCATAAATCACCCCCGAGTTCGAAAGAAGGGGGTGAAGGCACTAGGCGCACAGCACCCGTGGGAGACGGCTCTCCCTGACGCTGTCTCTGATCGCGCAAACTGGTTGCAGGAGCTCAAAATAAACAATTAGAGAGAAGCAATTGCACATATTTCAAGTGAAGAACGGGAGTTAAGACTGCTAATTGAAGTGACCTCTGTGAAGTAGAGTGACGGGTTGGATTCAACAGGACAATAAATCAAGAAGAAGATACATCAAAGGGTCGGTATGTCGGAACGGGACTGGAAGGGGGGGACTTTTCTTTTTTTCTCTCTATGTGATTACCTAACAACCCCTCCCCAAGAAAGAACCGTTGCACAATTGACTATAAGCGGGATGATTAAAAAACTGTGTGGAAATGAATTATTAACCAAAGGTTTGGCTTATGGAGACTTGGAAAAGAATAAGGGCTTTTGGAATGACGCAGCTATAAAAAGAGAGTCACCATGTTGGCAGGTTTTGTCGAAAGATTGATGATCGAGGAGGAGGAAGCTATGGCTGTTATCATACTGGACTCCTGGCAGAACCTCCTCGGAAGATCGAGAAAGGGAGTGACAGGCCTGCAAAGATTAACGAACGGACGGTAAAATTGTTTTCTCTATGGAAGTGATGAAAGGCGGCAGCCGTCTGAATATGACTCTTGGATGAATGGAAAAACCCACACAGGACTACAAAAACATTTGTCTTCAACTCGCTTGCAGAGACTATCAGAGGCCACAAAGAAAAAGGAAAAATATATGAAAATAACAAGAAGAGATGTGGAAAACAACAAGAAAGGATTGGACAGAATCGTGAACATCATTTGGACAGAATTGTGGATATTAAAGCAGCAGCAACAAGATGATTGGATCCCTTTCGGAACTTGAAATATGGGTACCCCCAACAAAAATTTAAAATTTGGCTCTGTAATTTGGAATTAATGTGATTTGATTTGATTTGATTGGTCTGTTAATAAAAATTATTTTTTAAAAAAACAAAAACAAATAGTAGTGGTGAGAGTGAACATCCTTGTTTAACTCCTCTTTGTATATTGAATTGATCTGAAACCCCCTCATTCACTCTGACCACAGCCTTCCCTTCTCTATACAATTCCTGGATTGCTTCCACAAAGTTCTCTCCTAATCCTACGTCCCGCATAATATTCCATAAGAACTTATGTCTAATCGTGTTGAAGGCCTTATACACATCCAATTTTAAGACCACCAATTTTCCTTTTACCCTGCTTGTTAATACGTTTAACACATTTCTTATAGGATGGCCTATGTATCTTCCCTTAACAAATCCATGTTGATCTTCCTTAATTATTTTAGGTAGTACCTTTTCCAGTCGCCTTGCCAGGAACTTTGTAAATATCTTATAGTCTTGATTTAATAGGCTAATTGGTCTGTATGACCCCACCTCTGTAGGGTCCTTTTGTGGTTTTTCAATCACTACTATTTCCGCTAGTTTCCAAGTGTCTGGGGCTTTCCCCCCTTCTAAGATATTATTAAATACTTTTTTTCAGTTTTGAGCCCAGGATATCAATTGTTTATTTATAAAAGCACCCTTTATCGGATTGCCCATTAGTATCCGTAAATCATAGATCTCTGCAAACCCTTCTATCATGTCCTGGAATGTAGCCGGACTTTCATGTAAATTAGCTGACCCAGATTTTATAAATTTTCTTGATTCTCATAATATAATCCTTTTGCAGGAAACTTGGTCTCTTAAACCTTTAGATATTCCTAATTTTATTACTTATAATTTACCCACCACTAAAATGTCAAGAAAAGGACACCCCAAATCCAGTTTGATCTGTGGTATTAAACAGTCTTCTAACCTTAAAATTAATTGCATTAGAAATATTGGGCAGTATGCACAATTGTTATCATTTTCCAATGTTCACAAGGAAATTCCTCTTTTAAATACATATTTCCCTCCCATAGAGTCAGAAGCCAGACCAGATTATTGTTGGAATATAGTGTTTGAAGAGCTGTATGTAATACGCAGTAAATTTCCAAATATCCCCCTGATTGTAATGGGGGACACTAATGCGAGAATTGGATCACATCTTAAGGCAGCCCTGTTCAGGGAAGTTTTTAATATGTAACGCTGTACAGTTTGGAAACTCAACCAGATGGGCGGGGTATAAATAATAATAATAAATAATAATAATAATAATAATAATAATAATCAGATAACACAGCTCTCTATAAACACTATGTCTCAACTCTAGCTGAAGATGCTCCACTTCCTTTGAGAATAGGGAGAATTTCAAAGGACATTACTGTTAATAAAGCGGGAGGAAAACTCTTACAATTGGTTTTAGAATTTAATCTTTCATTTTTGAACGGTTCAAATGGCCTGATACTCCAGGAGATTTTACCTTCTGCTCCAAAAGGGGCAGGAGTGTAATTGACTATTCCTTAGTCTCCTTAGAAATGTTAGATGAAGTTGCCTCTTTTACAGTTGTACTCCACTCTGAGAGTGACCACTTTCCAATTGTTTTAGAGATGTATAGAAACTCCAGAATTAATGACCCTTGTCCTCTTATTAGTACCGATAAGACTAGTTATGCCAAAATAATTTATATAAGTGATAAAAATAGGGAGGGTCTATTAGCAGTATTTGAAAATAACCCAGTTATTCTCGAACCTTTGGCTAACCAAAATTCGATACTTTTGGCAGACATTGAGTATTATTACAATACTATTCAGGAATTATTTTCTTCTTTTTTAAAATCTGTAGTTCAGCAACAAACCTTTAAATAAGTATAACTGGTTTGATAAAGAATGTATTAACCATAAGAAAGAACTTAGAACTTGTCTAAAAGAAGCCTCTATTACTAACTCCCAAGATCTCTGGAAGACCTATTTTGAAATGAAAAACGCTTTTAAGAACATGCTCCTGGGGGGAAAAAATCAATGTTTTCACAAGCCAAGTGGTCCAAAATTGTTACTGCATTAGAAACTAAAGATACCAAAACTTTTTTGTCACTCCTTTCAATAAAAGATACCACTGATTTGCCTAATATAAGTGATGAAGCTTGGATTACGCATTTTACTGCTGTTTTCTACGATTCCCAAGTTTTTAAGAAGGAAAATTTTAACTCTTCTTCAGCAATAACCACACAATTTCAAATTACTGTTGAGGAGATGAAAAGGATAATTATTGGACTTCCGGGTTGGCGCCATCGCCGAATGGCGGACACCCTCCGAGCTCCGGAGGGAGTCTGCTCGGCAGGGGCTGGGTCCTACCGTGCCGGCGACGCGGGGACCCTTAAAAACCACGTGCACGGAGTCCGTGGACATGGGTGACTCGGCTTGCACCATTAGCGCCCTCCCGACTCGTGAAGGAGCCTTTTTAAAGGCTTCGGATCAGGTGCCGGGGAGTGGCGTGGTGCTTTGAGTCTTCTGCTTCCCCTGCCGAGCGCAGCCGCATGCCATTCGACGGAGAGCGCTGACTTCTTCCATCGAAAATTTGGACTATTAACAACAACCCGTGAGTAATTGGGAAACCGGGTTCTAAATTTCGGATTTGGTACGAGCGGGGGCGATTTTAAAAGGAAGTCAATCCCCCCCCTACTGTAAGCATTCCAAAACAAGGACTGAGCAACCAAGGTCCAAAGGGAAGTATATTTCTGATAAAAATCATTAATTCCACGATGGGAAATTATAAGAACTGTGCTGGAGGAGAAGAGTGGAGGGGGAGAAGGAAAATGCAACCCCCCCCCGGGAACCGGGGCGATCCGCGGAGCCTGGTGAAGAGAGACGGAGATTTTGACAGCTGTCAAAGTAGCTGTCAAAGCTGGAGAATATAAAGAGGACTTTGTTACGAGGACTTTGCTGGTTAATTTTGTTACATTTTGCTATAATATGGATACAAAATGTTGGAAAATAAGGAACAACAATTTGACTTTTGGATCAGAGGATACAAAGTTATTATAATCCCCCTAGAGGGGTATTGGGACATTACAAGAACGGTCGTAAGTGGAAAAATACTCTGGGATTTGCACAGGACTTGTTATCTTCTGGGAAAGCTGCAAAACTGAAATAGTATTTTGTCTACAGAGGTATTTACATTAAAGGAGACAATAGAATTTTCTATTGAAGAAAGGAAGGGACTGGACGTAAGTTTTTGTTCCTGAATAACAAACCTCTGTAGAGATACCAGATTTCTGAATAAGAAAGTTTTAGCAGCTGAACAGGACAAGAAACCTGAGAAAGTGAGGAATAAGAAGAACAAAGGACTGATTACGACACGGAAAGAACAATGGGAGGAGTGGTAAAGATCAAGGAAATTAAAGGCCTTTGTTTGATTGGACACTTGAAGTTAAATATCATTAAAATTAATAAATTAAAAGAAAACCGGCAAGATGGAATTGGGGAGAAATTTGGCCATGAATTGAGACTTCCAGGCTGATAATGTATAGACTGATGGACATGGGGAATTCAAACCGGGGAAGGGGGGGGGGAGATTTGGAATCCAAAGGCTGTGTAACAATCTTTTGAATCTTTTTTTTTATATATATATATATCTCTTATTTTCTATTTCTTTATATAACTTACGTATGTCATTTTATTTTGATTGGACGTGTTTAAAAAAAGGGAATTCGTGGAAGGAACTGGGGTGGATCTTGGGGAAAATCTTTTTTCTTTTCTTGTTAATGATGTGGGACGGTGTAAGATCTGTACAATTTAATTTGGATAGTGGGTTAAACAAATTAAGCTTCAAATTGGGAGTGAGAGCTTGTAGAACTAAATTAAGGAAAGGGGAATACAGTCGGGGGGGAGGGGGGGAGTCCAAGAAAGTAGGCAATGAAAGTAAGGTTTTAAATATCTTTTTTTTCCTTTTCTCTTTTCTTTGTATTTTTATATCTTTGGAAACTTTAATAAATATGATTTTAAAAAAAAAAAGAAAAGGATAATTATTTTGTTTAAGCAAGGAAAATCTCCAGGTATGGACGGCATCTCAATACACCTGCTGAGATTAAATGTGGAATGGTGGGCCACTAATCTTGTCCCGCTCTTTAAGTCTATCTATCACTCAGGCTTGGTACCTAAATTGTGGAATAACTCAATAGTGGTGCCGATTTTTTTAAAAGGTGATGGGAATTGCCAAGAGAATTACAGGCCTATTAGTGTGTTACCATGCATAAGCAAAATCTATGCCAAATTCCTGCTTATTAAACTGGAAGACTGGATGCTTGCAAAAGGTCTACCTGGTAAGGAACAAGCTGGTTTCAAGGCAGGTTCTTCAACTCTTGACCAGTGTCTAGTGTTAAGTCATCTTGTGGACAAATATGTCTTGAGAAACAAACGAAGACTTTTTGTGGCATTTGTAGATTTAAAAAGTGCCTTTGATTTGGTCAATCGTAATAAACTGTGGACCAAATTGGAACACCTCGGTATTGACCCATACCTACTTACATTGATTAAAAGTTTACACTCTAGTAACCAAATATATGTTAAAGTTTCAAAAGATGGTAGACTTGCAGGTCCAATTCTGAATAACCGAGGAGTTAGGCAAGGCTGTATCTTGGCCCCTACCCTATTTAATCTCTTTTTATCTGACCTCCCATTATTTCTTCAAAATGCAACCACTCATATTCCTTATTTAAACAATATCCCAGTTTTTTTATTACTTTATGCAGATGATGCAGTAATTATCTCACTTTCCTCTTTGGGTTTAAAAAAATATTTAAGAGTTTCTCAAATTTTTGCTCTCTTAATAACCTCAAAATTAACTATGATAAGACAAAAATTATGCAATTTACAAAGAGAGGAAACCCAAAAAATTGGATAATCAATGCACATCTAATACAAGAAGTTAAGCATTTCAATTATCTGGGAATTGTATTTAAAAATAACATGAATTGGAACACAAATATCTGCGCTGCAATAGCTAAGGCTAAAGTGACAGCTCACCATATTAAATCGTATTTTTTTTTCTCCTGTAGGAAATAGATATATTCCAGCTGTATTGCAAGTGATTGATATGAAACTTTGTGCCCAACTTTTATATGGCACCCCAGTGTGGATTTCAGGTGATCTCAAGAGGGTTGGATAAATTTCATGCATCCCTTCTGAGGTCATTATTAGGACTTGCAAAGTCTGTAAAATATGAATCAATATGTTGTGAGTTGGGAATACTTCCTTTATCAGTAAGAGTATGGCTGAGAACCTTGAAATATTGGATCTTCCTGCATCATAGAGCCCTAACTCCTAATTCTCTCCTTTACGACCTCTTAAGTGATAATGTAATTTACAATTTATCATTTATTTTAATAAATAATAAAAATAAAAATAAAAATAAAAATAAAAATAAAATTTATTTATATCCTGCCCTCCCCAGCCGAAGCCGGGCTCAGAGCGGCTAACAGCAGTAAAATAATACAGCATTCCAAAATCAATTCATTATAAAATCAGTTCAAATCAAATTGATGGCAACCATTGGGCTAGAGTTCTGTGAAGAATTACCAAAGGAGGGGGTCAGGCTGTGCCTTGGCCAAAGGCCTGGTGGAACAGCTCTGTCTTGCAGGCCCTGCGGAAAGATGTCAAGTCCCGCAGGGCCCTAGTCTCTTGTGACAGAGCGTTCCACCAGATTGGAGCCAAAGCTGAAAAAGCCCTGGCTCTGGTTGAGGCCAGCCTAACCTCTCTGTGGCCCGAGACCTTCAAGATGTTTTTGTTTGAAGACCGTAAGGTCCTCTGTGGGACATACCAGGAGAGGCAGTCCCATAGGTACGAGGGTCCTAGGCCGTATAGGGCTTTAAATGTTAAAACCAGCATCTTAAACCTGATCCTGTACTCCACCGGGAGCCAGTGCAGCTGGTATAGCACTGGGTGAATGTGATCCCACAGCGAGGACCCCATAAGGAGTCTCGCCACGGCATTCTGCACCCGCTGGAGTTTCTGGGTCAGACGCAAGGGCAGCCCCACGTAGAGCGAGTTACAATAATCCAGTCTGGAGGTGACCGTCGCATGGATCTCAGTGGCTAGGTCAGGGCGAGAGAGCTAAGGAGCCAACTGCTTAGCTTGGCGGAGATGAAAAAATGCCGCCTTTGTTATAGCTGCAATCTGCGCCTCCATGGAAAGGGAGGTGTCAAAGATTACACCCAAACTCTTAACGGACGGTGCTGGCACTAATTGCACCACCGCAGGAGATGGGAGTTGCCCCCTCAATCCCATATCGTCCCGTCCCAGCCAGAGGACCTCTGTCTTCGAAGGATTTAACTTCAACCGGCTCCCACATAACCATCCAGCCACAGCTTCCAAACATCTGATAAGTGTGTCTGGGGCCGAGTCAGGATGGCCATCCATCAACAGATAGAGTTCGGTGTCATCGGCATACTGATGGCAGCCCAGAACAAAACTCCGGACAAGCTGGGCGAGGGGGCGCATAAAGATGTTGAAAAGCATCGGGGAGAGTATCACACCCTGCGGCACTCCACACACCAAGGAGTGGTGCGACAGTTCCCCCCCAAGTGCCATCCTCTGTCCCCGACCAGAGAGAAACGAGTGCAGCCATTGAAGTACTGTGCCTTGGATCCCCACGTCGACGAGGCGGTGGTCCAGGAGTTTGTGATCGACCATGTCGAAGGCTGCTGACAGGTCTAAAAGAATCAGCAGCCCCGACCTGCCTCGATCCAGCTGCCTACGGAGATCATCTGTTAGGGCCGTCTCGGTCCCATGACCAGAGCGAAAGCCAGATTGGAATGGATCCAGAGCCGATGTTTCATCCAGAAACCCACCAAGTTGTTCAGCAACCGCTCTCTCAATCACCTTACCCAGGAACGGAAGATTCGAAAGCAGGCAGTAATTGGATAGATCTAAAGGATCTAATGATGTTTTCTTTAAGAGCGGGCACACCACTGCCTCCTTGACTTCCCCTGGGAATGTCTTGGTGGCAAGGGGACAAATTGATGATATCCCCTAGGGGGACCCGCACCTCGTCTGGACATGCTCTAATCAGCCAGGACGGGCATGGGTCAAGTGGACAGGTGGTGGGCTTTCCAGCTCGGAGGAGTCTGTCCACATCGGCTGGGGATATCTGGTCAAAGTGGTCCAATACTGGACCCGAGGACAGTTGAGGGGCCTCCAGTTCCGTTATTGTATCCAAATTGGCAGGGAGGTCACAGTGGAGCAACAGGACGTTCTCCGCAAAAAAGCTCGCAAATGCCTCACAGCTGTGTGTCAAATTGTTAGTTAAATTTGGCTGTCCCTCCAGGGACGTTAAAGACCTAATTATACTAAATAATTGCACCAGGCAAGAGCTAGCGGATGCAATGGAGGCTGAGAAGTAAGACTTCTTAGCGGCCTTCACTGCCATCTCCTAGGTTTTCATAAAAACCCTGTAAGATGTTCTTGAAGCTCCATCACGGGCACCCCGCCATACTCGCTCTAGCCGTCTGAGGTCCCGCTTCATTTTCCGGAGCTCCTCGGTAAACCAGGGAGCCCGGTTTCTGCGGGGTCGCAGAGGGCGCTTAGGTGCGATCTCATTGATGGCTGCCAGGAGCTGGATATTCCAGCCCTCAACAAGCTCAGTCAATGAGTCGCCAGGGGGAGCAAGGTCCCGCAAGGTTTGACGGAATCTATCAGAGTCCATCAGCCTCTGCAGGCGAGCCCAAATCGGCTCGCCACCTAAGCAGGGTGGGGATGGAAAGTCAATCCTGGCTTTCAGAGCGTAGTGATCAGACCATGGCACCTTCATCGAAGGAGACATGATCACATCTATACCGACGCCAAAGATCAAATCCAGCGTGTGGCCTGCTTGATGTGTGGGGCCCGAAACAAACTGGGAGAGCCCTAGTGTCGCCATGGAAGGCACCAGGTCCAGAGCCTGTGAGGAGGGAGTGGCATCAGCATGGATGTTGAAGTCCCCCAATACCAATAAGTTAGGGAACTCCAAGGCCCAGCCGGCCACTGCCTCCACTGCCTTCTTCCGTGGAGCGAAGCCGCGTAGCTGTTACCGGAGAGTGCTGCCTTTTTCCTGGGACAATTTGGCTGCAAAACAATGATCCATGAGTAGGCTAATTTCGGAATTAAAGGAACTTTACAAATAATTTGGCGCCGAAGCGGAGAGGCATAAACAGGAAGTCTGCCTTCCGTTCTTGTAAATGGAGTAAAGCAATGAACTTGTAAGCGGAAACCTTAAAAGACGTCGGGAAAGGATTATAATTCGAACATCAAACAAGCGATTTCCCCCCCTTGATTGCAGGGGAGGAGGGGGGAAAGGTTTGAACTGTATTTCCCTGCAAAAAGACAGGAAAAGAAGCTAAAATCCACCGCTCAAAACCCTGGAACGGGTTGCCAGTGAACAGTAAGAAAGCCGTATTGTGAAATGCGCTGTTGCTGAAAGTACTCTTTGACAGTTAACTCTGCATCTGAGATACCTTTCATCTAGAGCGCCGGTGGCGGAAAACTCATTCTGAATCAGACCGGACACGGGTTAGAGCTCAACGTCGAGCCTACCAAGTGGCAATGGCGACGGCGAAAAGGGCCTTCTTCGCCGCCTCCATTGCATCTGCAGAAAACAGCAGCAGGAGACTTTTTCAGGTGGTTCGCAATCTATCGGAACCACCTG
The DNA here is from genome assembly GCF_964106645.2 of Podarcis pityusensis. Taxonomy (NCBI): domain Eukaryota; kingdom Metazoa; phylum Chordata; class Lepidosauria; order Squamata; family Lacertidae; genus Podarcis; species Podarcis pityusensis. The sequence goes on from NC_138045.1 coordinate 24,609,422, forward strand.
TACCACCAGGGCCTGGTAGGGACCCCAAGATCTCCTGCAATGCTTTTGCAAAGTTTTTTGCAGATAAAATCGCTCAGATTCAGAAGGAGGTAGACTCCACCGTGGGAGCAGGGCCAGGGCGGGAGAGTGCTAGAGTTCTGTGTGGTCCTGTTACATGGGATCAATTCCAATCTGTTACCTCCGAGGATGTGGACAGGCTGCTTGGACAAGTGAAACCGACCACCTGTCTCCTTGATCCTTGCCCACCCTGGCTAATAAAAGCAAGCCGGGAAGGGCTGGGCGATGGGCTTTGTGGGGTGGTGAATGCTTCCCTCTGTGAGGGAGCCTTCCCAGACCCGCTGAAAGAGGCAGTCATTAAACCGCTTCTTAAAAAAACATCTTTAGACCCGGCCAATTTGGCCAACTATCGCCCAGTCTCAAATCTGCCATTCTTGGGCAAGTTGATTGAGCGGGTGGTTGCTGAACAACTCCAAGCACGCCTGGAGGAAACGGACCATTTGGATCCCTTCCAATCGGGATTCAGGCCTCACCATGGGACTGAAACTGCCTTGGTCGCGCTGGTTGATGATCTCCGGCGGGCTAGGGACAAAGGTGAGAGCTGTTTCCTAGTTCTGCTGGATCTCTCAGCGGCCTTTGACACCATCGACCATAACATCCTTCTGGACCGTCTAGAGGGGCTGGGAGCTGGGGGCACTGTCATACAGTGGTTCCGCTCCTTCCTCCTGGGCCGTGTCCAGAAAGTGGGGGGGGGGGATGAGTGTTGAGACCCCTGGGCTCTCACTTGTGGGGTGCCTCAGGGTTCTGTCCTCTCCCCCATGCTTTTTAATATCTATATGAAGCCGCTGGGAGAGATCATCAGGCGGTTTGGACTGGGTGTTCATCAGTATGCAGATGACACCCAGCTCTACCTCTCCTTTAAATCAGAACCAGTGAAGGCGGTGAAGGTCCTGTGTGAGTGCCTGGAGGCGGTTGGAGGATGGATGGCGGCTAACAGATTGAGGTTGAATCCTGACAAGACAGAAGTACTGTTTTTGGGGGACAGGGAGCGGGTTGGTGTGGGGGATTCCCTGGTCTTGAATGGGGTAACTGTGCCCCTGAAGGACCAGCTGCACAGCCTGGGAATCATTTTGGACTCACAGCTGTCCATGGAGGCGCAGGTTAACTCTGTGTCCAGGGCAGCTGTCTACCAGCTCCACCTGGTACGCAGGCTAAGACCCTACCTGCCCGTGAACTGTCTCGCCAGAGTGGTGCATGCTCTAGTTATCTCACGCTTGGACTACTGCAACGCGCTCTACGTGGGGCTACCTTTGAAGGTGACCCGGAAACTGCAATTAATCCAGAATGCGGCAGCTAGACTGGTGACTGGGAGTGGCCGCCGGGACCACATAACACCGGTTCTGAGAGATCTGCATTGGCTCCCAGTACGTTTCCGAGCACGATTCAAAGTGTTGGTGCTGACCTTTAAAGCCCTAAACGGCCTCGGTCCTGTATACCTGAAGGAGCGTCTCCACCCCCATCATTCAGCCCGGACACTGAGATCCAGCACCGAGGGCCTTCTGGCGGTTCCCTCATTGCGAGAAGTGAGGCTACAGGGAACCAGACAGAGGGCCTTCTCGGTGGAACGGCCTCCCATCAGATGTCAAAGAGATAAATAATTACCTGACATTCAGAAGACATCTTAAGGCAGCCCTGTTCAGGGAAGTTTTTAATATGTAACGCTGTACTGTTTTTAACACTGATTGGGAGCCGCCCAGAGTGGCTGGGGGAACTCAGCCAGATGGGCAGGGTATAAATAATAAATTATTATTATTATTATTATTATTATTATTATTATTATTATTTATTATTAATTTCACCACTGGTGGACGTGCCCAAGGATTAAGGCTTTCTGGGAGATGATATATAATGAATTGAAAAAGGTATTTAAATATACCTTCTTGAAGAAACCAGAGGCCTTTCTCCTGGGCATAGTCGGCCAACTGGTGTTAAAGAAGGATAGAACTTTCTTTATGTATGCCACAACAGCAGCAAGAATACTTATTGCAAAGTATTGGAAGACACAAGACCTACCCACTCTGGAAGAATGGCAGATGAAGGTGATGGACTACAGGGAATTGGCGGAAATGACTGGCAGAATCCGAGACCAGGGAGAAGAGTCGGTGGAAGAAGATTGGAAGAAATTTAAAGACTATTTACAGAAATATTGCAAAATTAATGAATGTTAGAATGATGCTGGAATGAAGCTAGGTGGTTTAAGCAGTAATGCCATAAAGGTGTATGTAAAAAAGGATTGATAAGAGATGAAAATTTAAAGTTATAGTATATTGAGTTAAAGGACCATGAGAAAACAAAGAGGGAAAGAAATTGCTGACTTAACTAATTGAACTGAAATACAAAAAAGGGAGGTATGAGGAGGTCAGGGAAACAAGGATATGAATGTAAGCTATGGAAAGATTGATCTATTTTTCTTTTTTTTTCTTTTTAAGTGTCTTTTATTCTTTTATTTTGTATTTTGTATTCTGTATTTTTCCAGTATTTTTATTTTTTGTTTTTGTGTAATTCTTTTTTTCTGAAATTTTAATAAATATCATTTTAAAAAAAGAGAGAGAAAATCGAACTTGATAGAGCTTAATCTAACTGACTTTGAAAATTCTGACCCCAAATATACTTGGGAAATTATCAGGAAGAATTTTACAGAAAAAAGTGTTGTTTCCACTCTTGAGGTTGCAAAGCACAGCACTTGCTCTCCTCTCTATTTAAATCTCCCTTTGTGTAGAGATTTTCAAAAGGGATACATGACAAATCTGAAGAATCATGAATTGTGCAGGCTGTTTATGTTAGCCAGATTTAATATGTTTCCCTCGATGATAGTAAGAGGAAGATATTTAGCTCTCCCAGAATCAGAGCGCCTCTGCAAATGTAGTAAACAGGAACCTGATACTTTGGAGCATATTTTCTTTTCCTGTGATTTTGGCATTTATGCCAGAAGACAATTACTAGAGGACTTGCAACTCAACAGGCTCAATTCTATGCTACCAACGGTTCAGGACCTGCTCTCTGACAGGAATGATCAAATTACTTTAATAGTGGCTGGATTTTTGAGTGCTGTCCATGTAGAAAGACTGGGCCATTATAAAGAGATTTAGTGGTTCTTAATTGATCGGTATGTGGTAGTGTTGTATCGTATTATTTATGCAAATTGATTTTCTCTGGAGTTAAAGATCTGACTGGGACAAACCTTGTTATGTTGAGCTCATATTTGGCACATTTTGCATATGGTGTCTGTTTGATAATGTGTGGTTTGCTATGCCTAATAAAGGATACTGGTATTTAAAAGGACAAATATTGAAGGCCCAAATGCAGACAATACCAATAAGAAAGAAAAGTGGGGAGGCATCTAATTAAATGATAAGGAGCTTAGGGATGAGCTGAGAGTTGAAAAGGGCATGTATAAGAAATGGAAGGATAAATCACAAAGGAGGAGTATACATGAGCAGCCAACAGTTGCAGGAGGAAAATCAGGCTGGCTCAGAATGAGCTCAGGCTTGCAAGAGAGGTTAAAAATAATAAAGGTTTCTTTGGCTATGTCCGAAGTAAGAGGAAGAACAAGCAAGTGATAGGTCCTCTGTGTGGGGAAGATGGAGAAATGCTATTGGGTGACAGAGAAAAGGTGGAACTGCTCGACACCTACTTTGCCTGTCTTCAGCCAAGAGGAAAGCGGTGCCCAGCCTGTGGATAACAGAATAAATGATGTAAGGAGGGAGCTGCAACCCAAGATAGGAAAAGAGGTAGTAATGGAACACCTAGCTACTTTAAATTAATTCTCCAGGGCTGCATCCAAGGATACTAAAGGGGCTTGTGGATGTAATTTCAGAGCCTTTGTCTATGATCTTTGAGAAGTCTTGGAGAACAGGCGAGGTCCCTACAGACTGGAGAAGGGCTAATGTTGTCTCCATCTTCAAAAAGGAAGACCCAGGTAACTACCAACCAGTGAGCTTGACATCCTAGAACAGATAACAATGGGCAACAATTTTTTACTTTTTGTATGTTGTCTAGATTTCTACAATTGATTTAGGGTATTTTTGCACTGCTGAATCCGGAAATGGCATCCGTTTCTCTCCATCAGGTCAGGTTTTTGTGCTATGTTGATTTGAAAAAAATCAGATCTTGTGACAAAATCGATTACATTTTTGTGGCATTATCAGCTGATTTTTGTCAACACGTATCATCCTAAATATGTTTTTAAGAGAAAAAAATGTTTTTCCAACAACATATATTGATTACCTGATAGAAACATCGATTTCTGTAAACTGAATAGTGGGCACTGATAAAGGTAAGTACACGTAAATTGCATGTTGCTTCACCATTTTTCAAACTTCAGGGATTGAACTTCCATTTCTTGGAACTCCTGGAATGCTCAGCGGCAGGGAGGTCTCTCTTCAGAGTCCAACAGTAGTCAGCCATCATGACTGCGTCCCAGCGACCCTGAGACCTGGTCTCCATCTCTTTCATGTCCTGATGGAATCTCTCCCCCTGCTCGTCACTTATTGAACCCAGGTTCTCAGGAAACCGGTCCATATGTGAAAATAGGTAGTGCATCTTGACGCTCATGTTGCAGCCCAGGTTTCTGAAAGCAGTCAGCATGTTGTTGACAAGTTCTGCGTAGTTTCTGGCCTTATTGTTGCCAAGAAAGTTCTTCACTACCAGAAGAAGAAGAAGAAGAAGAAGAGTTTGGATTTGATATCCCGCCTTTCACTCCCTTTAAGGAATCTCAAAGCGGCTAACATTCTCCTTTCCCTTCCTCCCCCACGACAAACACTCTGTGAGGTGAGCGGGGCTGAGAGACTTCAAGGAAGTGTGACTGGCCCAAGGTCACCCAGCAGCTGCATGTGGAGGAGCATGTGGAGGAGCGGAGACGCGAACCCGGTTCCCCAGATTACAAGACTACCGCTCTCAACCACTACACCACACTGGCGTGCCTTCCACGCTTCCAGTTCCACTTCGTTCATTGAGTTTCCGAACTCTGGATCTCTGATGAGCTGACGGATCTGAGGACTGTCAAAGATGCCAGCTTTCAACTTCTCCATGGTCAATCCTGGAAAAGCCTGGCACAAGTAAGTGAAGCAGTCACCATCCTTGTCCAGAGCCTTGGTGAACTGCTTGATTAAGCCGAGCTTGATGTGCAGCGGTGGGAAGAGTATTCTGTCTCTGTCCACCAGAGGGTCGTTGATGACGTTCCTTTTTCTGCAAGGCACCAATTCCTCCCACACAGGCCAGTCCTTCTTCGTGTAATGCTGAGCACGGTCCCTACTATCCCACATGCATAGAAAACATGGGTACTTGGTGAAGCCAGACTGTTGTCCCAACAAAAAGTTCACCATCTTCAGGTCAACACAAATAAACCACTTATGCTGATCATAACCAATTTTCTCCAGCACATACTTCACCGCTTCATAGTTCTCCTTCAGTGTACTCGAGTGAGCCAGGGGTATAGAGGCAAACTGGTTGCCGTTGTGTAGCAGAACACATTTCAGTGATCGCTTGCTGCTGTCAATGAACAGTCTCCAATCTTTGGGTTCATACTGTGGCACTCCAAGCTTGAGCAGAAGCTGCGCAATATCTGCACAGTACACCAAGTCCTTCTCTTCCGAGAAAAAACGGAGGTACTCTTGATGCCTGTTGCGGAAGAAGCTGATGTGAGCACTGTCAGAGAGGAGGTTTTTTCCTTCAATCTGGATGTCAACAGTTCGGCAGAGTCCTTTGACAAGCTGAGGTCGCGAACTAGATCATTCAACTCCTTTTGGGAAAATGGATGTGGAGCATCATCTTCAAGAACCACTTCTTCCTCTTCATGTCCTTCAACACTGGAGGCATCTTCGTCACTAATGTCAGGAAGTTCTCCGAAGATAGGCACTGGAATTTCATCACAATGAGCTACAGGACGACGTGCTGATTGAAGATGAGGATACTTTAGGCTGCTCCGGTTCTTTCTGTTGATCCCAGTCACATCAACAGCGCAGAAGTAGCAGTCAGTGACATGGTTTGTCGGCTCCCTCCAAACCATGGGAATTCCAAAGTTCAGACTCCTCTTGCCATTGGTCCACCCACCTAGAGTCTCGGTGCACGCCTTGCACACCATGTGTGGCGCCCAAGCTTTATCCTGGTCACCAAGTTTACTACCAAAATAACTTTATGCTTTGCCGCACCAATTTATGGAAGATTTTGAGGTTTTATGACTTCAAACTGATCCCTTTTCGACATAATCACCCAGAACTATCGGACCTGAATACTTCTTGTCATTAAAATAATCATTTCCAATCAAAACAATTATTCAAAATGGCATTTTACCCCCACCAACTTCTTCTAAAATGCTCCACACAAGCGTACATGTGAACAAAAACGTAAAAAACCCGACATGTGGCCATAGCTCAAAAACGTGACCTGATTGAGCAAAACCAATGTGATTTTTGGATTCAGCGCATCAGATTCGTCCTAAATCATCTGAAAAAACGCTGTGATTACTGAGACCCAGCATGGGTTTCTCAAAAGTAAGTCATGCCAGACCAATCTGATTTCTTTTTTTGATGGAATTGCAAACTTGGTGGATCAGGGAAATGCTGTGGACATTGTGTATCTTGATTTCAGTAAGACATTTGACGAAGTCCCCCATGATATTCTCGTGAGGAAGCTGGTAAAATGTGGGTTGTACGAGGTTACTGTTAGGTGGAATTGTTAGGTGGTTGACTGACCGAACCCAAAGAGTACTCATTAATGGTTCCTCGTCATCCTGAAAAGTGATAACTGTGGTGCCACAGGGTTCTGTCCTAGGCCCATTGTTGTTCAATTTCTTTATAAAGGACTTGGACGAGGGAATTGAGGGGATGCTCATCAAATTTGCAGATGACACCAAACTGGGAGGGGTAGCTAATGCCGCAGAAGGCAGAATCAGAATTCAAAATGACCTCAACAGATTGGAGAACTGGGCCCAGGCCAGCAAAATGAATTTCAATAGGGACAAATGTAAGATTCTGCATTTAGACAGGAAGAACCAGGTGAACAAATATAGGATGGGAGACACCTGGGAGAAAAGGATCTAGGGGTCTTGGTGGACCACAAGCTTAACATGAGTCAACAGTGTGATGCAGCAGCAAAGAAAGCGAATGCTGGTCTAGGCTGCATCAACAGAAGTATAGTGTCCAGATCAAGGGAAGTAATAGTACCACTCTATTCTGCTTTGGTCAGACCACACCTGGAATACTGTGTCCAATTCTGGGCACCACATTTTAAGAAGCTTGTTGACAAGCTGGAATATGTGCAGAGGAGGGCAACTAGGATGATCAAGGGTCTAGAAACTAAGCCTTACAAGGAGCGCTTGAAGGAGCTGGGTATGTTTAGCCTGGAAAAGAGGCTGAGAGTAGATACGATAGCCATATTCAAATATCTTAAGAGCTGTCACATGGAAAAGGGAGCATGCTTGTTTTCTCCTGCTCTGGAGGAGGGTAGGACTCGAACCAATGACTTCAAGTTACAAGAAAGGAGATTCCGACTAAACATCTGAAAAATTTTGACAGTAAGAGATGTTCAGCAATGGAACAGACTCCCATGAGAGGTGGTGGACTCTCCTTTCTTGGAGGTTTTAAAGCAGAGGCTGTATGGCCATCTGTCATGGATGCTTTAGCTGAGATTCCTGCATTGCGGGGGGTTGGACTAGATGATCCTTGGGTCGCTTCCAGCTCTAAGATTCTATGATTCTCAGTTCAATTTTACCAGATCTTGTATTTTCACTGTCACTATGCTTTATGTTCTTAACCCACCCAGGGATCACGAACAGATGAAAGGTGGGATAGAAATGGAATAAATAGTTATTTCAATACATTAAAAAGAATATTTTAAAAGTGAAACAAGCTTAAAGCACCCTTGGAGGCAGCCCTACCCGCACTGCAGGCAGAGAAACTTGGTAGGGATTAGGAGCTTGTGCAGCCTTCATTAATACCACACTGTGATGTGCAGTGAAGGTTGGGCAAGAAAGGTCATTCAGAGGCTGGTAGGAACACAGGAAGCTGCTTGGGCTGAGTGATATCTGGTTTTCAACATTGTGTTACATCAGCAGCTCAACACTGCGATATACTGATATATCACGATGTCTGAAATAAGGATGGAGCTGTGTTGGGGCATTGGTTGGCTTCACAGTTTTCCCCACATCATGTTTTTTGCATAGAACACACACCCATACACCACGGTTTGCAATATATTGCCAGGTCAAAAAGTATGGAATTGTTATCACAATATGGACTTCAAACCTGTTTGGGGTGAGATATCACCCAGACCTAGAAGCTGCCTGATACTTACTGAATCCATCTAGTTAAGTATTGTCTGCAGTGACTGACAGCAGCTCTCTGGGGTTTTAGACAGAAGGCTTTTCCAAGCCACACTGTGAGATGCCAGCAAAGATTGAAACTGGGACCTTCTGCATACAAAGCTGACCTACAACTGAGCCACAGACCTTCCCCAAAGGATCCATGGTGCAGTGCTAAAGCATTCACCTTCCATGCAGAAAATCCCAAGTTCAATCCCTGGTGTCTCCAGGTCGGGCTGGGAGAGAGTCCCTGCCTGAAACCCTGGAGAGCTGCTGCCAGTCAGAGTACGCAATACTGAGCTAGATGGACCAATGTTCTGATTCAATATAAGGCAGCTTCCTAACACTCCTTTGTACTAATTTTCATGAATCATAGAATTGTAGAGTTGGAAGGTATTAGGGGTTAATTTCATTCCTTCTCAGAACACAGGTGTTCAAGGCAGGATAGTGAGATCACCGGACATACAGACGCATAGGAAATGAGTGTCGGGTCTATAAAAGCAGCTTTGCTTTTGCTGTGCATTGACTCTCCAGGATGGACTCATGACTGTCTGCTGGGATTCAAGTGTATGGACCACAGCCAGGGCTCTGACTGCTGCTAATGGACTCCTGTATATAACTATAACAGTTTAACATCTTAATTTGCCTGACGGTAGGTCTGTCTGAAGATCAGTTGTCCTGTCATTTATCACTACTCCAACCTGGGTCTCCGCATGCCGGAAGCTGTGTGCCGGGCCTGATCAATCGAGTAGCTGTTGTTTTTATGGAAATTGGCACACCATAACAATTCCAGCAGAAGGAACCTCAAGGGTCATGTAGTCCAACCCCCTGCAATGCAAGAATCACAACTAAAGCATCCATGACAGATAGCCATCAAAGCTCTGCTTTTAAAAATCTCCAATGAAGAGGAGACCACCTTCTGAGGGCACCAGTTCCACTGCTGAACTGCTCCTACTGTCAGAAAGTTCTTCCTTTAAAAAAAATTAAAAAAAATTAATATTTTTATTAAATGCAAATTAGGAAACATACATATTCACAACAAAAGAAAATACAAAAGAAAAAGAAAATACATCTAACCAAGGAAAATAAATTAAGAGACTATTTTGTCTCTTTTCATATTTACAGTTATTTATACCTCTATAAAATGCTATTCACAATAAAGCAGTGAAAGATAAAATATTAGAAAAAAGAAAAAAAGAACAAAGAATAAAGAAGTAAGAGAAAAAGATCATAAGTGAAATTTTTTTAAAGTAGATAAGTACTCACAATACATAGCCATTTCCCATCTATATTTATATTCAATTGTATAATTTCATCTTGTCCTTATCTACCTTTTAAAAAAAAGAGAGACTTCCACCGTTTACCTCACGCATTTTTAATAATCCGTTCGTCAGAACCTCTGTTCTTCATATTTTCCCTTTGGATTTCCTTAATTCTCACTTTGTATTTTTTATATTACGCACAAGATTATTCTAAACACAACCAGATTTTTGTAGTTGAGCCCTGGTTTTGTAAATAATCATTTAAGAACTCCCATTGCTTCATAACCATAGTTTTGGATTTTCTCCTTATTACAGCTGTCAATTTTGCTAATTCCAGGTACTCGCAAACTTTCCCCAACCATTCTCTTTTTGTTGGGATGCTGTCTTCTTTCCAGTAGCCAGCAATCAAAATTCTTGCCGCTGTTGTCGCGTATAGAAATAAATTAGTTTTATCTTTTGGGATATCTTTATCTAGAATTCCTAATAGATATGCCTCTGCCTTTTTTGTGTGTGATGTCTTTATCAATTTTTTTATTTCATCATGGATCATGTCCCAAAAGGTTTTAATCTTTGAGCAAGTCCACCACATGTCCACCACATGTGGTATAACGTACCTTTTGTTCCGTTACATTTCCAACATTTGTCGTTGTTCCTTTTATTTATTTTTTACAATCTGTCAGGGGTTAGGTACCATCTGTGGTGAATTTTCCTGAAATTCTCCCTTAATAAATCACACGCAGTAAAATTTTTGTTTTCCTCCCAAAAAGTTTTCCATCTTTCCAGATCTATCTCATATCCCAAATCGTGCTCCCATTTTAACATGTTTTCCCCTTTCGTCTCTTGTTCTAAGGTGGTTTTCATTAATAATCTATACATTTTTGCAAGTATTTTTTGATCGCTTTGCAATATTTCCTTTTCTAATTTTGAGGTTTTATCTTCACCCCCCCTTTTTATGTCTTTTTCATATGTTGCTTTTAATTGATAATATTGTAACCAATTTATTCCAGATGTTTGTAATTGTTCGTAAGTTTTTAATTTAATATTTCCGCCTGCATCCTCTAATATTTCCCTATATGTTGGCCAAGTCTCTTTTACATTACTCTTTAATGTTGTGGTTGCTTCCACTGGCGAAACCCATTGGGGAGTTTTCTCAATAATTTTTCCTTTTGTTCTTTCCCAGACATCCAATAGAGCCTTTCTTACTATGTGATTTGTAAATTTTTTATGTTGTTCTTTTTTGTCATAGAATAAATAGCCGTGCCAGCCGTATATTTTGTCCCAGCCCTCTAATGTTAAGACTTCATTATCTTTTAATAATATCCATTTTTTTATCCAACACGCTGCCTCAAAATACTTTCTTAAATCTGGCACTGCGAATCCTCCACTTTCCTTTGGGCCCGTCATTACTTCTAATTTCATCCTTGCCTTTCCTCCCTGCCATATAAAATTTGCAAGATCTCTTTGCCAGCTTGTAAAATATTTAGTTCCTATTACAATTGGAATCATTTGGAATAAAAATAGAATGTTGGGGAGTATCATCATTTTAATCATAGATATTCTTCCTCCTAATGATAGTTTTAGTTTCCCCCATTTATCCATACTTCCTTTAATTTCTTTCCATTTTTTGATATAATTATCCTTAAATAAATTTGTATTTTTATTTGTAATCCATATCTCTAAGTAGTTCACTTTATTTTCTATTTTTAGTCCTGTTGTTTCCTCCAATTCCTTTTTCCCTTTCTCGCCTATATTTTTAGTTATCAATTTCGATTTATCTTTGTTCCATTTGAATCCTGCTACTTCGCCAAATTCTTTCATTCCTTTGAATGCTTTTTTAATGCTTTCTTTTGGTGTTTTGGTTGTAATGATCACATCGTCTGCAAATGCTCTTACTTTGTACCACTGTGTACCAAGACATATGCCCTTTATTTCTTCGTCCTTCTCAGAGCTATTAATAGGGTTTCTAATATTGTTATAAATAGGAGTGGGGATAAAGGACATCCCTGTCGTGTCCCTCTCTCGATGTCGAATTCTTCTGTAATTTCGTTGTTTAGGATTAATTTGGCTCTGTTTTTTTGTAGATTGCTTGAATTCCATTCATAAATCTTTTACCTAAATTTAAACTTTCACAGTTTTTGATCATAAATTTCCAAGAGACACTGTCAAATGCCTTTTCAGCGTCTACCAAAAGCATTGAAATTTCTTTACTTGGGTTCATTTCGGCATATTCTATTAAGTCTATAATTATTCTAGTGTTGTCCTTTATTTCTCTGGCTGGCAAAAATCCTGCCTGATCTTTTTTAATTACCCTTTTTAGCAGTTTTCATTCTATTTGCAAGAACTCCAGTAAATATTTTATAGTCTATATTCAATAATAGTCTATATTCCTCCTCCTGTCTTTATATGTAAATGACAGTCCCTCTGGGAATTCCCATTTAAACCTTATTTTGTTTTTCTTTAGCGCTGATGTCATGAATCTATAATTGTCCCTCCTCCTCAACAAGCGTGTTGGGATCTCTCTCATAAATTCTACATAGCTCCCTTCTATGCAGAGTGGGTCTCTCCTGCCTTTCAATAGTAGTTTATCTCTAAGCAGTCTTGAATTTAAAAACATCAGTCTCCAGGTCCTTTCCTTGTTTTGGTCTTGTCCACCTTTATTCTAAATATTTTTTCAATGTCCAATATCATCTCTTGTTCTTGAACCCCCAGCCATTCTGCTATTGCCTTTGTCAATTTTGTCAATATGTCTTCATCTTGATTTTCCTTGACACCGCGCACGCGAAGAATCATTTCTTTTTGTTTCATCTGTAAGATGGCCAAGGAATCCCAAGTGTCTTCCTGTATCTTCTTCAGTTCATCTATTTCTTCTTTATTTTTTTCTTGGTGTCTTTTCATTTCTCTTTGTTCTTGCAAGCTTTTTTTCAGACTTTTGTCCTGCTTCTGTACTTTTATTTTGCTCTCCTGGACTGTTTGATCTAAATTTTGGTGTTTTACTGTCAGTTGGTTCACTTGGGTTGAGAGGTCCATTATCACTTTGGAATTCTTTTCTATTTTCGCCCCCATACTTTCCATCTTCCCGTCAAGCATTCTTATATTTCCGTCCAGAGCTGTTATTTTTTTCTCCTAGATTTTTCTCCATTCTTTCCATTGCTGCTAATATTTCTTTCATGTCCATGTTATTTTCACTTTCTGCTTGTGCTGGTCCTGGGGGGAGGTTACTGTGAGGTGTGGTCAGAGTCCGGTCCTGGGCTGAGGGTCTGGAGACCGTCCACCAAGGGCGAAGCGGGGTCCAAAGCAAGAAGCCGGGCGTGGTCGGGAACTTTGGAAGAACAGGTCTGGGTGCTGGCAGAAACAGGTTTCCAATGACGTTGCTCCTGCAACCTGGGACTGGGCTGACAGGCCTTTATTTCCTCTGAGGCCACGGGCGGTCCCGGCCCACAGATGACCCGCCTCTCCTGGCCTTAAGGTGAGCATTCCTCCTGAGAGAACCCAGTTCCCTCCGCCTCTCTGCCCTGAGCCTCTGCAGCTCAGGAGAGGCTGGAGGGTTATTGGACCCAGGGGCAGCTTCACCTTCATCTGACATGGCTGGGAGAGGCACACCTGCAGGCAATGGGCCCTCAATCACCTCCGGAGCCAGAGTGGATACATCTGGTGTCTGCTCCTGAGGATCCGGCACAGGTGCAGGCCCTTCAGATTCAAGCCCCTGCCCCGGCTCAGTCGGCCCTAGAGGCGGGGACTCCTGTGCAGGCTGGGACTCCTCAGGTTCAGATTCTGAATCAGATTCCCAGGCCATCACACCATCCACCCTCCCAGCCCCCCCCCCTCAACCGAGGGTCCGGACCCGGCTTGCTGGGGTACGCCGCATGGAAATCACGGAGGCAGGCAGGCGCGTGGACGTTGGCTGCTGGTTCCCAGGAACGGTCCTCAGGTCCATACCCCTTCCAGTCTGAGATACTGCAGCTTCCCCCTGCGGACTCAGAAGGGACCTGTGGAATACCGGGTGAACCTTCAGGGCTGCGGGCAACCGGAGACGGAATGCCACAGGCGAGACCTGGTCCACGATGGGAAACGGGCTGGTAAAGCGGGCGTCCAGCTTCCGTGAAGGCCGAGAGGGGTGGAGGTGAGGAGTGGAGAGCCATACCAGGTCACCGACGTGGAGTTCCGGCCCCACCTGGCGGTGGCGGTCGGCCTGGGCCTTGTACGCCTCCTTGGCCTGGCGCAGTTGCTCCATCAATAGTTGTTGCTGAGACTGGAGCTCCTGAAGGCACTCTGTCACCGCAGGGACTGCGGATGCCGGCAGCACATCCGGGAACAACCGCAGATGGTAACCGTAACTGGCCTGGAATGGGGTCTGCTGGGTGGACGCGTTCACCGCGTTGTTGTAGGCGAACTCCGTCAATGCTAGGTGGTCGACCCAGTCATCCTCCTAGTAGCTGCAGTAACACCGGAGGTACTGCTCCAGCACCGCGTTTGCCCGTTCCGTCTGGCCATCGGTCTGTGGGTGGTAGGCTGATGATAGGCAGACCTCTGTCCCGAGGGTCTGGGGCAATGCTCGCCAGAAACGGGATGTGAACTGAACGCCCCGATCGGACACCACACGCTCAGGTAGGCCATGCAGGCGGAAGACATGCTGAAGGTCTTCCTTCAGCAAGAAGCCGGGCGTGGTCGGGAACTTTGGAAGAACAGGTTTGGGTGCTGGCAGAAACAGGTTTCCAACGACGTTGCTCCCGCAACCTGGGACTGGGCTAACTGGCCTTTATTTCCTCTGAGGCCAGGGGCAGTCACTGTTTCCTCCTTCAGTTTCCTTCCTTCCCTGTGTTTCTTTCTCTGAGGTCTTTAGAATCTCCTCTTTATCTCCTCTTCCTATCTTTGTTCTCAGTAATCTCCGTCAATGGTGGAGGGCCCCCGTGACTCAGCAATCGCCCTCCATACCTCTCTATCTCCTCTCTCACACAGGTATGTCAGTTTTCTCAAGTTATTTTTCCTCAGCGGGTCTGTTTTTTAGTCATTTATTTTCGCTACAGTTTTTAGTCCATTATAAAGTCCTCCAGTAGTTTACTCTTCTAGTTTCTTCTAATTTCTAGTTTCAGTTCGTTTATTTTTACTCAGTCTGGTGTATCTAGGCACGCTTTTCTTAAAACACCTTGCGCAATTATTAACAGAGGGTTTTCACGTGAGGAGTACGGCCCCTTCTCTGTTGTCTGTTTAGTTCTGTAGTTCCTTTCACAAACTGTTTCTTCCTGCCTCCCCCTCCCTCCACTGAACAGGCAGAGGTTTTTCAATTGTTTTCTTTCAATTTTATTTTACGGGGAGGCATTTGCTTTTAACAGTCTCCTTTTTATAGGAGAGTTCAGCGCTGCTGTGCCGGGGAATTGGGGCGTTTGTACCAGAGAGTGGTTTTGCCTCTTTGCGCAAAGGTCTTCCCCACGTTTTTCTATATCAATTTTCGTTGTTCTATAATATTGGGAAACCTCTTCTTTTGAGCTGCCTTAGGCTTCCGCCCTCACGTTCCCCCCCCCCACGAGGTCGAGGTGACTTGCGCCTAGTCCCTCGTTTCTCTCTCTCTGGCACCAGGTCCGCCTTGAGATTGCAGGAGCGCTGATCTCCACCCGTCTCTCTGGCGTGCTGCTCTGGAGGTCCTCCAGAAAGTTCTTCCTATAGTTTAGTTTCAGCTTTTGTGAGATTTTGGGTGTGTTTTTTCACCTTTACTGATGCAGTACTTGGGTTTTTCTGAGTGTTTTAGAAGTTGAATTAAAACACAGTGATGAAAGACAGGGGGGGACGTGCAGCATGGCACCCTACCCAGTCATAAGCTGTTGCTTCCTTCTCAGTGCCCTCCAGTTGGAGGACAGTTAGGAAGGATGCAACAGTTGTGCGCCCTGGCCCCTGCAAGCCCAGCACTGCTTTTGTGAGCGTGCTGTGAACTGTTGAATCCTTCTCACAATGCCCTCCAACTGGGGGAGTGGCTGAGAAGGATGCAACAGACATGTGCCCTGACCCCTGCGAGCAGTGCCATAGCATGCCTGTTGCATCCTTGTCAGCTGTAGGAATGTCACAGCAACTCACAGCGCCCTCACAGCCAGCACCACTTGCAAACGCAGTGCTGGGCTTGCAGGAGCCAGGGCACACACCTGCTTGCGGTGCCCCGCGAGCCCAGCCTCGTTTATATGAGTCTTGCAAAGTGTTGCTGCGCTTGCAGGGTGCCATGCGTGTTCCCCACTTTGCAGCAGTGGGCAGGGGTTGCTCCGGTGGTGAGCCCAACCCATGGCCTTGCCCCCACGGTGTGCCCTGCACACATATGCCTCAGACGCAGGTGGGGAACGGTCCACCGCTGACTGAGAGTAGAGGAAATCTAATAAATGGGTATCAAGTGGCTCCCCAAACCCCCCTCCCAATTCTTTCATCATAACACTAGACAGGCCTCTGTGTGGAGGGAATTCCCCAATTACTAATAACATATATAAATGAATGCTTGAGAGCTGCAGATTTTCCCTCAAACACAGAGTGAATTGAACATTGTTCTCTTCTCACTGTTATCTTTTTACCATGTGAACCTGAACAGTAAGGATGTCTGTACTGGATGCTCCAAGCTTAGACTGTGGCTTCAGCAAGCCATTTTTGTGTTTCTATACAAATAATTTAGAAACTTTTTGAAACTAAGTTGTACTGTCTGTCTTTTCTTGCTGCTGTGTTTAAAAGCACATGAATCTGACCTTTGAGGAGAGTATAAGTAAACTATTTTCAAATTACCAAACGTGGGGCCTCTTTCTAGCCTAAGGGAAGTGGGTAGCTTAGGAAGTGACTTAGAAGGAGATATTTTAACAGTATACAGCCTTTATTTCAACGTGATTTTAAATCTCTGCAGGGGCTCTCTCACCAATGAGTACTTGCCCCAAACCTGGATCTAGACATCCAGGAATTCTTTTATTTTACCTTGTTCTATTTTCCCCTTTAACCAAAATGCCAAAAACCAACAGCAGAGCCTCAAGCTTAATCTTTGAAAGCATCTCCAGGGAGGACAGGTGATGTCTCTTGGCCTCAAACCTGCAAAAGCTGCTGCCAGTTACAGAAGGCAATACTGAGCTAGATAGACTAAGCTGTCATTAATTTGCACATTCAGCAACAGTTAATTGGAGTATTTGCTTCAGGGCCAATGCACCTGTTCTTATGTCTAGGACATTGGAGGTGAGTTACTATAAAAGAAATTTGCACTCAGATTTTGTGTGGTTTTCAGGCATTTGGGATTCAGGCGTTTTGCAAGGAGGTGATTGCAGGAGCTTGCAATCAGCAGTGAGAGAACAGCAAGGTGGTGGGAAGAACAAAGCTAAAGGATTCTGTATTTGTACATAGTCTGTCTATTTTTCAATAAACACTATCAAGTATTCAGACGCTTCTGTTACTGTGCTCAGCTGGCACAAGGATTTTGTCATTCCAAGTTTTTCGTGGGAGTTTCCCAAATTCCATTTGGCTACCCTAAGCAGCTCTGTGGATCTTAGCTCAAGACACAATGTTTAATTAAATGCAGACCTTCCTTTATGTGCTACCCATGCCATACATGCCCCTCATTCCTTTCCCAAGACATGCAATATCTAGAAATGCAAGCAAATAAGTTCAGCATGGAAGGGGTTTGCGGGGTGCACATGTGGGAAGATGAGAAATTGAGTCTATGCAGTTCTGCCATATTCTCAACCTCTGACTCTGTCAGTATAGATGGCAGATGAATAAATGATTAGAAGTGATCAATAAAAGATAAAACATAGCCCACTGCTTACCTTTGATGTTCCAGGGCCCCTAACTGGTTACCTACTGTGTCAGAGAAGAGAGAGAGAGAAAAAAAAATCAAAGCATCAGCACAGATAAAATAACTTCATCTTTATAGCAGGAAAAGAAATACGTTCTTACCATTTTCATCGGGAGGGAGGGGGAATAAAGGAGAAACAGCACTAAAGAACAGCAGCTTGGGTTCAATAGCTGAAATGAATGGGTTACATGGGAGGAAAAGCAGGTGATTTATTGATCAACAGAAGCTGAGAAGTGAAGTGTCTAGCTGAATGCAGGATAGGAAAATGATCTGTTTTGCCATCATGCTGTGAACGGCAAGGCGGGGGGGGGTTCTGTCTCGGGATCCCAAAATCCTTAGTAAAGTACAGCCTGTCCCACTGCCAACCTCCCCAAATTAAACCTGATGTAAAATAAAGGAGATGAAGCAGATTGGTACAACATTTAAAAGGGGGGAGGAAAGAAGTCACAATACACAAAATATCTGGAGGGGATATTTAGTCTAATCAAAAGCACTAAGAGAGGAGAGAGAAATTGAAGAGGGGGGCAGGAGGCTTGCAACATAGTTCCCTGAGTCTGTCTTAACTGTGCTCCATGGAGCCAATTTCCCCAAAGACCTGTTAAAGGAATAGGGCTGTTAAAGAACCTTGCACCCTCATCAAGTTTTATGGCCTCTTACATTTCTACTCAGTATGACCAGGGGATGAGCTATTTACAACGTTGTCAAGGGGGGGCATCTTCTACACAGACCATTGCCATTTTTCTATTTATCTTTTAAGTATTTCCCTATAATAAAGGAGAGAGTCCCATCTAGTGACATTTGTATATAATTACAAACATTGAATATATATATATATAATACACACATTTTATTTCTTTTCTCACCTTCCTCCCTTTTGCTTTAATTTTTTATTTCTTCTCTATACAGAAATTGAAAATTGAAACTTAATTGTTGAAAATTGTTTAGTTATTCTGAGTTAATATCTTAAAGAATAAAAAATAAAAAAAATGTTCCAGTTATTTGTTCCTTTGTATTCTGAATATTTGAAAGGAAGTAGGCAAGGGAAGGGAGAGAAGGGCAGGGGAGGGGAGGGGAGGGGAGGAAGGAAGAGGGTTTCCATATACATAGATATAGATATATATGTGTGTGCTTTTTTTGCTTTTTTGTGTCCGTTTCCATTGTTGTGGACAAAACTATGGCTAATACAGGCAAAAAACACCTCCAGGCCCAACTACAACATCAAGTCAGAGAAAAGAATCAATTGCAGAAGGAGACACAAAGTCTGATTTAACAACAATTTTATTAGAAATGAAGAACGAGATGAAGAAAGGAATACAGAGACTGGAACAAAAAGTGGATTTCAATACCGTGGCAGTCACAAACTTAACAACAGAAATTAAAGAATTGTCACATAAAACTTCAGAATTGGAGAAAACAGTACAGGACTTAAAGCTTAAAACCTCCAGCTTGGAGGAAACTTCTAAGAAAAAGCAAGTGGAGGTAAGAGAAACAAAGAGGGAGCAAGAAAGGATGAAGGAGGATACTGAAGCGATGAAATTTCTTTATGAACAGGCTCTAGATGAGATTGCAGTTCTGGAAGTACATCAAAAAGATCTGATTCTTCATCTGAGAGGCATGGCAGATGACACAACGGTGGAATTACCATATTTTTCGCTCCATAAGACACACCTTTTTCCTCTTAAAAAGTAAGGGGAAATGTCGGTGCGTCTTATAGAGCGAATGTGTGTCCCTGGAGCCAAACTGCCGGAGCGGCACGCTCCTGAGCTGCTCTTTGGGGGTGGTGGGGGGAGCCGCGCTGCTCTGCCGGCAACTGGGGCTGGAGGGGGAAGCCCCGGGAAGCTCTGGGAGCAGTGAACAGGCTGCACGCAGATGCCCCGCGCTCCTGGGCTGCTCTTTGGGGGTGGGGAGCCACACTGCTCTGCCAGCAGCCTCCGCTTTCCCCTTGTCCTTAAGGTTTGTGAGCAGCGGGCAGGCTGTTCGCTGAGAGAGGGGAGGAAGAGGATGGAGAGAAGGGGGACCAAGAAGCTCTGCTTGCTTTACAATGAGCAGGAGGGAGGCCAGACGCTTCTGCCCCTCCCCCAGCTGACTGTAATTCAAGCAAAGGGAGAGCCGCTTGCACGCGTGTAAGCAGCTCTTACTCTGCTTGCTTTACAATGAGCCGGAAGGATGGAGACAGCCCCTTCCGCCCCTCCCCCAGCTTACTGTGCTGGTAAGTCCCGGCATCGCCTCCTCTTTTTGTTCCGGTTCCAGCGAGGCAAGGCAGCTGCCCTCCACAGGCACCCACAAATGTGAGCTCTCCCTCTCTCTCTCTTCCTTCCTTCCCTCCCTCCCTCCCTCCCTCCCTCTTCCAACTTAAATAAAATATGCGGGGGGGGCAGTTAAGCCCCCACCTCACATACCACAATTCAGCCTTTCTCAACCTGTGGGTACCCAGATGTTGTTGAACTACAACTCCCATTGACCCTAGGTAGCAAGGCCAGAGCTCAGGGAAGATGGGAGTTGAGGGATGATAGGAGTTTTAGTCCAACAACATCTGGGGACCCACGGGTTGAGAACTGCTGCGATTTCAAGACAAAGTGGGGGGGCGAAGGCGCCTAGGACAATTCAAGAAAGCAAAATGATGCATTTGCTATAATATCAATAAACATTTAGGGTGATACCGTAATTTTATTTTTTTTCACAGACTGTATGTTGGCTATGTTTTCTATGATGCCATTAGTTAAAGGTATGGTCAGCACTCAGTGGTGAACATTGGAGATACTGTACATTACTGACAGTTCCTTCATCACTGTATTTTCTTGCAGAAAACCTCTCCCATTCTGATAAGGATGATAAAGCAGAAAAGACTAGCATATAAGATTCCTTTTAAACTAGATTATTAGTACTTGACCAGTTTAGAGCACATATTAGCGAAACTACAAAAAAGTGCTTTAAAGAAGTGAAGACTCATCTAGCTGTAATTCCTGGAGGTCTTACCAGCCAGTTGCAACCTCTCGACGTTTCCATCAACAAGCCATTTAAGGTCTTTATACGAGAAGAGTGGAAAAAATGGATGGCTGTTGATAATCATGATCTGACATCTACTGGACGAATGAAGAGGCCCACTATCACTCAAGTTTGTGAATGGGTGAAAACATCATGGCACTCGGTGAAGGAGGAAATCGTTGTCCGGTCATTCAAAAAATGTGGCATTAGCAATGCTTTGGGTGGAAACGAAGATGGTATTTTACATGAAGATAGCGAAGAAAGTGATGTCAGTGATTGTGTGCAACTGAGCTTCATAAATTCTGACTCTAGCAGTGATGAGTTCTTGGGGTTCACAGAAGACTAGAAGAGTACTCAAACCTTAAAGTCTCTCTTCATTTGTTAATGACACTGATGATGGTTCTTAATGCCACTGTTGACTGCTGTTCACTTTACATGGCTGTAATATGATTCTGATATACCGGTTGTTTATTAAATACGGTAGTTTAGTACAACATTTGATTCCGAATTTTTTTTTTCTTGTTTTCCTCTAAAAACTTGGTGTGTCTTATGGTCGGGCGCGCCTTATAGAGCGAAAAATACGGTAGGTGAGAAAATAATAATAGAACTTGCTAATCTGATTGAAATGGAGGAAGAAATGGTTAGTGCAGCAGTGGACAAAAAAAATCGTGTAAAATCAAAATATGCTAAAGCACAAAAACTGCTGGGCGGCTGTCTTTAATTCTCTTTGAGTTAAAAATCTCCAGAGTAATACAGATGCACTATCAGAAAGATCTCCAGATTGACGACCAAAGAGTAATAATCCTGAAAGAAATACCGATGAGACTGTTAAAGAAAAGAGCAAATTATAAATATCTGACAGATGCTCTGCGATACAACAAAATCACATTTCGTTGGGAATACCCTGAGGGAGTAATCCTTTACATTTAAAGAGAGAAAACAGAGGTGTAGGGATCCTACAGAAGCAGATAAATTTTGAAGAAAATATGGAAAAGAATTAGCAGGAGAAAGGGCATTTGGTTTGGAGACAGGACATGAAGAAGAACCACCAACAGAGGTGGAGAAGAGAGATAAATAAATAAAGGACAAGATGGAGTTGAAAATCTTAACTTGGAACGTAAATGGACTCAATAATAAAACAAAAAGGAATACGATGAGGTAAAAATTTGGATGTGATCTGCTGTCAGGAAACACATATTGTGAAGAAACACAAAAGAATCCTGATCAATAAAAGATTGGGAAAGGACTTTGCGGCCGCTGATGTAGCAAAGAAGGCACAGTAATGCATATAAAACCCGAATTAGATCCAAAGCAATTATTTAAAGATGAGCAAGGAAGAATATTGATAATGCAGACGTCACAAGGAGAAAAAAATAATGTTAATAGGTGTATATGCACCAAATGAGAAAAAAACTGAATTTATAAGAGACCTGAAGAAAACCTATTTGAATATATGAATGAAAAGATCATCTTGATGGGAGATATGAATGGTGTAGCTTCCCTGGAATGGGACAGGACTATAAGAAGAAGTGATACAAAAAGAAGGGAAGTTGCCCAAGGCTTTTTTTCAGATGACAGAAAAATTAAGTCTAATTGATATATGAAGGAAAAAACACCCACTGGACAGACAATTCACATTTTATTCGACCACAAATAATTCTGTGAGTAGAATAGTTATGGCCCTCTAGAGATTTGTACATTAAGGTAAAGAAGGTAGAAATTCTACCCAGGACATTATCAGATCACAACTCTATTATGGTGGAATAAAGAACAGGGCAAAATTTCCCAATGAGATGGAGATTAAATGAGAATTTATTAAATGACCAACAAATATTAGAAAAGGGGTAGAATATTAAAATATTATTTTGAAATTAATTTGAATCAGGAGACAAATTTGAAAGTGGTATGGAATGTGAGCAAAGCAGTGAAGCAAGGCTTTTTTATTCAGCAAAGTACATACCAAAAAAAAAAGAAAACGAGTGTTGAAAAAGCAAGAAATTCTACAAGAAATAAAAAGGAAAGAAAAGGAATTGATAAATTCCCCTGAAAAATAGATAGTAAAAATGGATATTAAAATATTGCAAACACAGTTTTCAATTATAATAAACTGAGAAATAGAGTGGAAAAATAAATATTTAAAACAGAAACAATTTGAGCAGGTTAAAAAACCAGGGAAATTATTAGCATGGCAAATAAAAAAAAGGCAAGAGAAATCTCCTTTCTGATAAGAGCAACTTTTGCATCTCATTTGGAAACCAAGGACCCAGAGTCTGGAGGAAGAATGGGGAGGCACACAATGCCAGATGCTTGAAGTCCAGTGTGAAGTTTCCATAGTCTGTGTTGATTTGGGGAGCCATGTCATCAGCTGGTGCTGGTCCACTGCGCTTCATTAAGTCCAGGGTCAACGCAGCCGTTTACCAGGAGATTTTGGAGCTGTGCTGGTCCCGGGGGGGTTACCGTGAAGCGTGGTCAAAGTCCGGTCCTGGGCTGAGGGTCTGGAGACTGTCCACCAAGGGGGAAACGGGGTCCAAAGCAAGAAGCTGGGCGTGGTTGGGAACTCTGGAAAAACAGGTCTGGGTGCTGGCAGAAACAGGTTTCCAACGTCGTTGCTCCCGCAACCTGGGACTGGGCTGACTGGCCTTTATCTCTTCTGAGGCCAGGGGTGGTCCCGGCCCACAGATGACCCGCCTCTCCTGGCCTTAAGGCGAGCACTCCTCCTGAGAGAAACCAGTTCCCTCCGCCTCCCTGCCCTGAGCCTCTGCAGCTCAGGAGAGGCTGGAGGGTTACTGGACCCAGGAGCAGCTTCACCTTCATCTGACAGGGCTGGGAGAGGCGCACCTGCAGGCAATGGGTCCTCAATCACCTCCGGAGCCAGAGTGGATTCATCTGGTGTCTGCTCCTGAGGACCCGGCACAGGTGCAGGCCCTTCAGATTCAAGCCCCTGCCCCGGCTCAGCCGGCCCTGGAGGCGGGGACTCCTGTGCAGGCAGGGACTCCTCAGATTCAGCTTCTGAATCAGATTCCCAGGTCATCACAGGAGCACTTCATGCTTCCTTCCACAGACGAGCTTTATGGGGATTGCTGACTTCATTTTCCAGCAGGACTTTGGCACTTGCCCACACTGCCAAAAGTACCAAAACCTGGTCCAATGCCCATGGGATTACTGTGCTTAATTGGTTTGCATTTGAGAGAGAGAGGCTGAAGGATGAGGAGATTTCACCCCTCCCATATCCAAGAATCTGCTGATGAGTCTGGTGATTTTCCAGAGAGGAGGGGCGGTGTTCTGCTCTCTACTTATTCCGCTCCAGCCTAACATCAGTCAGTCAGTCAGTGTGTCGGAGAGAGAGAGACTGAGTGTTAGAGATCGTGTGTATAGATAAGCTTGCTGCTAAGAGCAGCTGCAGGCACTCAGTGCAGTTCAGCATTCATTTTGCTTAGACCTCATATAGCTCTGTATATAGTTGTGTATTATAGTTGTAGATAGAATAAAGAAGATATTCTACAGAGCTGCTCTCCGAGTCGTTTATGCTCTGCTATACTCTGCTATACTCTGCTGTGTGACGACTGTCTTCTTGTGGAAGTGAATCCGGTGCTCACAACTCTAAGCTGTGAGTCCACAGCACTTTGACCTGTTCCTGTGCAGAAGGTGGTCTCTGGAAGTGCTACCCAGCTCGCCTAGCCCAGTCGGGGTTGAAGTGGATGAGTCCAGTTAGTGGCACTGGCTCAAGGACGATGCTGACACTGCCCACACTGCCAAAAGTACCAAAACCTGGTTCAATGCCCATGGGATTACTGTGCTTAATTGGCCATCAAACTCTCCTGACTTGAACCCCACAGAGAATCTATGGGGCGTTGCCAAGAGAAAGATGAGAGACATGAGACCGAGCAATGCAGAAGAGCTGAAGGCTGCTATTGAAGCATCCTGGTGTTCCATAACACCTCAGCAGTGCCACAGGCTGATAGCATCCATGCCATGCCGCATTGAGGCAGTAATTGATGCAAAAGGAGCCCAAACCAAGTACATATGCATGCTTCTACTTCTCAGAGGTCCATTATTGCTCTATTTGCAATCCTTGTTTTGCTGATTTCATTTCATATTCTAATTTTCTGAGATTGTTAATTTGGGGTTTTCATCAGCTGTACACCATGATCATCACAATTATAACAAATAAACGCTTGACATATCTCGCTTTGCATGTCATGAGTCTATCTCATATATTAGTTTCACCTTTTAAGTTGAATTACTGAAATAAATGAACTTTTCCATGGTATTCTAATTTTCCGAGTTTCACCTGTATATTATAAGAAGTTGCAGGTTTGTCTAATACAACTATTAAATGACATTATGCATGTGAGTTTATATATAGGCGAGCTGCCAGAATCTTGGAAGAATGCTCATATAACTTTGATTTCGAAACAAGACAGGGATCCTGAGCAGCTAAAAAAATTATTGACCTATTTCTTTGTTGAACAATGATTATAAACTTTTTGCAAGCATATTAGCAAATAGGTTGAAACTGGTATTAAAAGAGGTAATCCACCATGACCAGGCCAGATTTTTGCCAAGAAGACAAATGAAAGATAATATT
Source organism: Podarcis pityusensis (assembly GCF_964106645.2). Taxonomy (NCBI): domain Eukaryota; kingdom Metazoa; phylum Chordata; class Lepidosauria; order Squamata; family Lacertidae; genus Podarcis; species Podarcis pityusensis. Next base: position 24,634,414 of record NC_138045.1, read on the forward strand.
AGAAATGTAATTAATATTAGAATACTTACAAGTGAGAAACGAAAAACAAACGGCTTTCGTGTTTTTAGATGCCAAGAAAGCATTTGATAAAGTCTCCTGGGATTTTATGTTTACAGTTTTAGAATATATGAGTTGTGGAGAAACTTTTATAAAAAGAGTCAAGGCAATATATGTTGTTGTTGTTGTTGTTGTTATTTGGTCGTTTAGTCGTGTTCGACTCTTTGTGACCCCATGGACCAGAGCACGCCAGGCACTTCTGTCTTTCATTGCCTCCCGCAGTTTGGTCAAACTCATGCTGGTAGCTTTGAGAACACTATCCAACCATCTCGTCCTCTGTTGTCCTCTTCTGCTTGTGCCCTCCATCTTTCCCAACATCAGGGGCTTTTCCAGGGAGTCTTCTCTTCTCATGAGGTGGCCAAAGTATTGGAGCCTCAGCTTCACGATCTGTCCTTCCAGTGAGCACTCAGGGCTGATTTCCCTAAGAATGGATAGGTTTGATCTTCTTGCCGTCCATGGGACTCTCAAGAGTCTCCTCCAGCACCAGAATTCAAAAGCATCAATTCTTCGGTGATCAGACTTCTTTATGGTCCAGCTCTCACTTCCATACATCACTACTGGGAAAACCATAGCTTTAAATATACGGACCTTTGTTGGCAAGGTGATGTCTCTGCTTTTTAAGATGCTGTCTAGGTTTGTCATTGCTTTTCTCCCAAGAAGCAGGCGTCTTTTAATTTTATGGCTGCTGTCACCATCTGCAGAGATTATGGAGCCCAAGACAGTAAAATCTCTAACTGCCTCCATTTCTTCCCCTTCTATTTGCCAGGAGGTGATGGGAGCAGTGGCCATGATCTTCGTTGTTTTTTTTATGTTGAGCTTCAGACCATATTTTGCGCTCTCCTCTTTCACCCTCAATAAAAGGTTCTTTAATTCCGGCTAGGGATTCATCCAGCCCAGCCTTTCGCATGATGAATTCTGCATATAAGCTAAATAAGCAGGGAGACAATATACAGCCTTGTCATACTCCTTTCCCAATTTTGAACCAATCAGTTGTTCCATATCCAGTTCTAACTGCAGCTTCTTGTCCCACATAGAGATTTCTCAGGAGACAGATGAGGTGATCAGGCACTCCAGTTTCTTTAAGAACTTGCCATAGTTTGCTGTGGTCGACACAGTCAAAGGCTTTTGCATAGTCAATGAAGCAGAAGTAGATGTCTTTCTGGAACTCTCTAGCTTTCTCCATAATCCAGCACGTTTGCAATTTGATCTCTGGTTCCTCTGCCTCTTCTAAATCCAGCTTGCACTCCTGGGAGTTCTCGGTCCACATACTGCTTGAGTCTGCCTTGTAGAATTTTAAGCATAACCTTGCTAGCGTGTGAAATGAGTGCAATTGTGCGGTAGTTGGAGCATTCTTTGGCACTGCCCTTCTTTGGGATTGGGATGTAGACTGATCTTCTCCAATCCTCTGGCCACTGCTGAGTTTTCCAAACTTGCTGGCATATTGAGTGTAGCACCTTAACAGCATCATCTTTTAAAATTTTAAATAGTTCAGCTGGAATACCATCACTTCCACTGGCCTTGTTATTTGCAGTGCTTTCTATGGCCCATTTGACTTCACTCTTCAGGATGTCTGGCTCAAGGTCAGCAACCACACTACCTGGGGTGTACGCACCATCCATATCTTTCTGGTATAATTCCTCTGTGTATTCTTGCCGCCTCTTCTTGATGTCTCCTGCTTCTGTTAGGTCCTTACCACTTTTGTCCTTTATTATGGTAATCTTTGTACGAAATGTTCCTTTCATATCTCCAATTTTCTTGAACAGATCCAGTCAGCTAAGCTGATAGTAAATAATGTCTTGACTGAGAATTGTAAAACAACTAACGGAACAAGACAAGGCTACCCATTGTCACCTTGGTTGTTCATAATAGTTTTAGAAGTATTGGCGCAAAGAGTAAGATGTAATCAAGATATTAAAGGAATAAGAGTGGGACAGAGACAATATAAATTAAAAGCATTTGCAGACGACGTGGTGATATCGGTAGAGGAACCAATAGAGTCAATTCTGAAAGTATTACAAGGGATTAAAAAAAAAGTGAGGTAGCAAGTTTTAAGATTAAGATAAAACCAAACTCTTGGTTAAGAATATGAATGATGAGAGTAAAAATAAATTACAAGATGTGTCTGGATTAAAGATTGAAAGGAAGGTTAAGTATTTAGGTGTATGGGTAACAGCAAACAATATAAATTTGTATAAAGATAATTATTTAAAAACCTGGGAAGAGATTTTAAAAATTAGCAAATTCGGAACAGAATGAATCTTTCACTATTAGATAGAGTGTCAACTATAAAAAATGAATGTATTACCTAGAATGTTATTTCTGTTTCAATTGATTCCAGTGATTGGCAAGACAGATTGTTTCAATGTATGGCAAAAAGATATTTCTAAATATATTTGGCATGGGGAAAACCCGAGAATAAAATATAAAATATTGATAGATGCAAAAGAAAGAGGATTTCCCCTGCCGTATATGAGACTATACTATGAAGCATCCTGTCTTTGTTGGATGGAGGAATGGACAACATTAGAGAATCCACATATTCTAGACTCTGAAGGTCATGCTGTAAAGGTGGTGTTTCCCCTTCGAAGTAACACTCCTGCACACGCAACGTGATATTTACAGTCTTTATTACATATATACAAGAAACAGCTACAGTTCAGAATGACACGTTCGAACCCATTGAGTCAGATTCAGGGAGTGGCTTCCTACGATTCCCGCGCCAACAAAGTAGGCATGGGAATCGAGCGAGACTTAGATCTTTACGTTTCATTTCACTCCTTGTCTGTGCTGATTTGAAAGTCCCCTCCCTTCCTGAGTCTGAGCTTCCTTCCCGAGCCTCTGGGTGGTTGCAGGGATCTTCAGCATCCCTGAGGCCCTGTTCTGCATCTTCTTTCCATTGCTCCTCCAAATCCTCCCTGACACATGATAATATTTTTGATTGGCACGTTTATTTATGGTATGAAAAGCTGAAAGTACATAAAGGATTTACAAATCATATAATTAGGAAAAAAATGTATATCGTATGGGATAAATACAAAAATCTATTAGAGGTTAAAACACCACTTTGGCTCTCGCCGTTGGAAGCTATAGCGGTAAAGAAAAATAGTATGATAGAAGGGTGGACAACTTATAGAAATTTATTAAAACAAGAGGGAGGAGAGTATAAATTAAAAGAATTTAAGGAATTATCAGGAAAATTAACAACATGGATACAATATCATCATTTGAATGAAGTATTCAAGAAAGATAGGATACGAGGGTTTGGGGAACAAATACCACAACTGGAGAGAGAACTATTGAAATGTAATGTAAAAGTGCCGTCTAAAATGTATAAAATATTATTGGAATGGGAGACAAAGGATGAGCAAGTAAAATCCTTAATGATACATTGGGCAATAGATATTGTTTATAATATAGATATGGAAGCATGGGAACGATTGTGGAATATGGATGTAAAATTTACAGCATGTTATGGTCTAAGACATCTGAAGGCAGCTTAGAAGATATCTAAAGGCAGCTCTGTTTAGGGAAGTTTTTAATGTTTAATGTTTTATCGTGTTTTTAATATTCTGTTGGGAGCTGCCCAGAGTGGCTGGGGAAACCCAGCCAGAAGGGCAGAGTATAAATTTGTTGTTGTTGCTGAAAGTTATATGAAAATGTTATATCAATGGTATCTAACACCAAATAAATTGGCAAAAATGTATAAATCTAAATCAAATAAGTGTTGGAAATGTAAAGAGAATGAAGGTTCTTTTTATCATATGTGGTGGTTAAAGCTTACTGGGAAACGATAGATAATGAATTGAAAAGGATGTTTAAAATAACGTTTGTAAAATAAACCAGAAGCTTTCCTTTTGGGAATTATAGGGACAGAACTACCCAAACTGTACAGAAACTTATTTATGTAGGCTACGACAGCGGCAAGAATGTTACTTGTCCCCAAATGGAAAGAAGTATAAGCCCCAGCAAAGAAAGAATAGATACAAAAACTTATGGAATATGCAGAAATGGCAAAACTTACCAGAAAAATAACAAACTTTTTATAAAAGAATGGAAATGGTTTATTGAATAACGTAAAGGTAAAGGGACCCCTGACCATTAGGTCCAGTCGTGGCCGACTCTAGGGTTGCGGCGCTCATCTCGCTTTATTGGGAGTCGGCATATATTTACAGATAAATTGTAAACAGATAAGAACATTGGCAGGATTATTGTAATAACCTGCAGTTTCATAAGACTACCTATATATTTAAAGTAGATGAATAAATGAACAAATTAGGTTAATTTGGATATGAAGATATTAAAAATAAATTTAAGGAACTGCAGAAAGAGGGGGAAGGAAGTCAAGTTTTGAAATGTTAAAATGACTGTAAAATTATTGAAATGTATAAACCTGAAAATCATAAATTAAATTAAATTAAATAAAAACACAATATTGCAGGATATTAGAAACTATTAAAATTACAATATGTGGGTCCTAAAAATAAAATATATATCTCAAGTATATGCATCTTATTCCTGCACTGCAGGGAGTTGGAGTAGATGACCCTCAGGGTCCCTTCCAATTCTATATTTCTATGATTCTATGTGTCAAAAGTCAGGGTAAAGAGGTGCACCTTCAAGCATTTCCGAAAAGCTGTGAAGGTGCCAGACACGCCTCTGGGGGGAGGGAGTTCCACAGCTTAAGGCCTGCCAAAGAGAAGGCCCTCTCTGTGGCTGCCACCCTCGCAAACTTCTGAGGGTGAAGAAACTACAAAGAGAACTCCCTGTGACAATCTTAGCATCTGAGAAGGTCTATAGGGAAGGAGGATGTGTTTCAGATATTTGGGGGCCAAGTCGTTTACTGCTTTAAACACTAACACAAACACACTGAATTGGACACAGAAAGAAACTAGCAACTAATACACCTGTTTTAAAGAGGGGTTATAGAAGTTCTAACTGAAAGTCCAGTCAATAATCTGGCCACGGCATTTTTGGACCAACTGAAGCTTCCAAGTCATCTTCAAGGGCAGCCCCATGTAGAGCTCGTTGCCATTATTATTATTATTATTATTATTATTATTATTATTATTTTATTATATTCTACCCCAGCCACTCTGGGTGGCTTCCAGACATATAAAAACATCATAAAACGTAAAATATTAAAAACTTCCCAATACAGGGAATGTCTTCTAAAATTTGTGTAGTTCTTGATCTCCTTGACATCTGAAGGTAGGGTGTTCCACAGGGAGGGCGCACTACCGAGTAGGCCCTCTGCCTGGTTCCCTTTAACTTCACTTCTCGTAGTAAATGAACCAGCAGAAGACCTTTGGAGGACCTCAGTCTCCTGGCTGAGTGATGGGGGTGGAGACGCTCTTCTACTCTAGAGATAGGAAAGGTGCAGAGGAAGCCCGCCTATTTTTAAAAAATGATTTAGGTGCAGAGTGTCAGGATTTACGGTCTCCCTTGCACACCAAGAGACAGCAGGCTGACAATTTTATGGTTTTTCAGATTTATTAGTATTTACACAGAAGCCCGGTCGGAGCACACAGTTCAATCATCATCACTTGAGATTCCAGTTGAGCCGACTAAAGAGCGGGCTCTGCGTAAGCAGGAAATACACCAATGACTCCTCTTCTTGTGGGCTTGACGCCAAGCCTGCAGTCTGCCCCATCTACGAGAGCGATGGGATTCCAGCACAGACTGTCCAGCTTCTCCCTCTTCCCCTGAGAGCATATCGGAAAGCTGTGTCTGTTCTTCCTGCCTTACGTCTCCCTGTGAATTAACGACAGGCATTGAGCGATAGGCCAAGCTTTTCGTAATCTTCTGCGAAGATATTTAGGATGGTTTGGAGGGCATCCTCTGAGCGTGCACACACTACATTGTCATCAGTATACTGAAGCTCTATGACAGAAGTTACGGTAACTTTACTCTTTGCTTTCAACCTACTCAGATTGAAGAGCTTTCCATCTGCTCAATATATGATTTCTACTCTGGTGGGGAGTTTCCCTTCAACATAATGTAGGATCATGGAAATGAAACTAATGAATAGAGTTGGGATAATAACACAACCCTGTTTAACACCTGATCAGTCCACAGTCCACAGAGTGTTGCAATTTACAGTGTCAAAAGCCTTAGTCAGATCAATAAATGCCATATACAGGGGTTGGTTTTGCTCTCTGCATTTTTCTTGAAGATGTCGAGCGGTGAAAATCATGTCCAATGTCCCCCTAGAAGGCCAAAAACCATTTTGGGATTCAGGAACGGTCACCTCGGATATTGTTAAAAGACGGTTTGCTAAGATCCTTCAAAAAATTTGCCAGCTGCAAATAGAGAGATGCCTCGATAGTTTCCGCAATCAGTTCTGTCACCTTTTTAAAAGAGATTGATAATTTTGGCATCCCTAAAGTCTGTAGGGATCTCTTCTCTCCCCCAGATTTTTTCGATGAGCTTCTGAAGTTGTTGTGTAAGTTCAATTCCACCCACTTTGAAGACTTCAGCAGGTATACCATCAGGTCTGCTGGCTTTGTTGTTTTTCATTTGGTTAATAGCTGTACAGTGGTACCTCGGGTTACATATGCTTCAGGTTACAGACTCCGCTAACCCAGAAATAATACCTCGGGTTAAGAACTTTGCTTCAGGATGAGAACAGAAATTGCACGGCGGTGGCACGGCAGCAGCAGGAGGCCCCATTAGCTAAAGTGGTGCTTCAGGTTAAGAACGGACCTCCGGAACGAATTAAGTACGTAACCAGAGGTACCACTGTACACAACTCTCCCAAATTTGGAGATACTGAAAGCTCATCTTTAACTTGGTTTTGCAGAATTTGTGAAAGGACCTCAGCAGCTACTGGGGAGTTGCGGTTGAGGAGATGTTGGTAATGTTCTTCCCAGCTCAGTGCAATAGTTTCTTTCTTTCTTTTCAGAAGTGTGGTGCCGTCTGTTGAGCGTAGGGGGCATATGCCATGATTTATTGGCCCATAGATGGTCTTTGTGGCTTCAAAGAAACTCTGTGCATCATGAGTGTTGGCTAAGTGCTGGATCTCTTGAGCTTTTTTTTATCCACTAGGTGTTTTTTAGTTCTCTGGTCTTCTTTGAACCTTAGCCTTAGAGCTGGCATAGGTTTTTTTTTTCTTTTTTTAATAATAATTTTATTGAGTTTTCCATATTTAATCACATTTTATTACATAACTCTATAACCTAAAACATTGCTCAAACAGAGCATCAACCTCCTTCCCTCCCTCTAACTTCCAAATGTCTTTTAGTAAATTCTTAGCATTTCTATACCCACTTTTTTACCTTCGATCTTCTCTCAACGTTTCACCTCGTTATATGTAAATCAGCTCCTTATTTTCGCATTACAAAACATTTCAACTCAAACCTACAAACGTTTTCAAATGTTTACAATTTTCTTTCATAGAAAATATAAATTTGCTCCAGTCCTTTTGAAACAGTTCACCGCACCGATTCCGGATCTTCCCCATCAGCTTTGCCAGCTCTACGTATTCCACCATTTTTATCTGCCATTTTTCCAATGTAGGAAGATCCTGCTGCTTCCATTTCTGGGCCAGAAGTATCCTTGCAGCCGTTGTGGCGTACATAAACAAATTTACATTTTTTTAAAAAAATTCCTCTCCAATTAAACCTAACAGAAATGCCTCTGGTTTTTTTGTTGAAATTATATTTAAAAACCTTTTTCAACTCATTAGATATTGTATCCCAACAGTCTTGGAAGCACATTCATTTTAATAGCTGAGATTCTACCCATCAATGATAATTTCATTCTGGTCCAAATCTCTAGATCTCTCTTCAGTTCGTTCCACACCTTTTCATAATTGTCCTTAAAGAGGTTTATGTTCTTCGACATGAGCCATACACCCAAGTATTTTACTTTTCTTGCTATCATCATTCCTGTTTTTTGTTGTAGTTCGCCTACTTCTTTACTATCCATATTTTTAGTTAGTAATTTTGTCTTGGTTTTATTGAGTTTAAAACCTGCTAGTTGCCCATATTCTTCTATCTTGTCCAGTGCTTCCACTGCACTGGACATTGGTTGTTCTAATGTCAATACCACATCATCAGCAAAAGCCTTAAACTTGTACTCTTTTGAGCCAATCCCAATACCTTTTATTTCTTTTGCTGCTTCTATTTTCTTCAACAGGACCTCCAATATTATTATAAATAATAATGGTGATAGTGGACACCCCTGTCTGGTCCCTTTTGTTATCTCTATTTTTTCCATAAAATTATTATTATCAATTTAGCATGTTCTGAATATATGGCCCTAATGCCATTTAAAAACTTCATTCCCATATCCATAATTTCTAAATTTCTTTTCATAAAATACCAAGACACATTGTCAAATACCTTTTCGGCATCCAAAAACATTAACACCGCTTGTTTATCCCTCCTGGAATCCAGGTATTCAATTATGTCGACTATATTTCTAACATTGTCTTTCAACTGTCTACCAGGTAGAAATCCAGTTTGGTTCTTTCCAATCTCCTCTCCCAGTACTTCTTTAAGCCTATTGGCTAAAATACTAGCAAATAATTTGTAGTCATTACTCAGGAGCGAGATTGGTCTATAATTTTTAACTTGCGTTAAGTCTGTGCCTTGTTTAGGAATTAATGTGATATGGGCCTCTCTCAAAGTCTCCAGAATTTTATTTCCCAGTAAGATGTTGTTCATTACTTCCATTAAAGGGACTGACAGTTGCTCCAAACATTTCTTATAATATTTGGCTGTCAAGCCATCTGGTCCTGGTGCCTTTCCAATTATTGTTTGTTTTATTACTGCTTTTACTTCCTCCACTGTTATATTGGTATTGAGCTGGCTCTTTTTATCGTTGGGGATTTTCTGCAACCTGTTCATTTCCAGGAATTCTTCTATTTTTTCCTCATCTTCTTTTTTTTTTTTATATAATTGTTTATAGAATCTTTGAAAGTTCTTCCTTATTTCACCCGGATTGTCTACTGTTTTTTCCTTCCACCATAAGTTTTGTTATCGTATTCTGCTTTGGTCTCTTCCTTAACTGCCAGGCTAACAATTTGCCTGGTTTATTTGCAAACTCAAAGCTTCTTTGATTTAAGAATTTAATTTTCCATTCAATCTCTTGGTTTATCCATATTGAAAATTGTGTCTGTAGCATTTTTATATTATATTTAGGCTTGACTATCTTTAGGGTTGAGTGCTAATTTCTTTTCATTACATGTTATTTGTTTTAATATCTCTTCCTTTTTTCTCTCTCTTAGTCTTTTTTGAATTGAGTTCTGCTGTATCCAAAATCCTCTTATTACTGCCTTAGAGGCATCCCATACTATATTTATGTCCACGCCTTTATTTAAATTAAGCTCCAAATAGTCCTTCAATGCCTTTTGCGCCTTTTCCAATATTACTTGATTGTCCAATAATCCATCATTCATTCTCCACCTAAATAAAATCTCTTCTTTTCCTTTCAGTTCCATTGTTAACGCATTGTGATCTGAAATAGTTTTAGGAAGAATTTCTGTTTTTGTTACTCTCGTTGCCAACTCTAGAAATCCAGATATAATCAATCCACCCAGCACTCTGGTTTGGTTCTGAGAAGTAACAATTGTTTCTCTAGTGGATGTTTTAATCTCCAGATGTGTATCAAATCATTATTTTTCACCAGTGTAAAAAACATTTTGGGCAGTTTCCCTTGATTTGTTACTTTTTTCCCTTTCCGTTCCATCCATCTCTAAGGAAACTACCCCATTGAAGTCTCCCATTAATATTATTCTTTGGTCCATAAATTCAAACAATTTCTCCTCTAATTCTTTATAGAAATCCATTTTTTATCATTTGGTGTGTAAATTCCCACTATAATCAATTTTTCGCCTTGTGCTACCATTTCAACTCCTATTATCCTTCCTTTTTAATCTTTGAAAATCTGACGCAATTCATATTTTTCCTTTATATACAAAGCCACCCCTCTTTACTTACTATCATCTGCAGAGATATACTCTTACCCCAATCTTTTATTTTTAAGAATTCTTTCGTGCTTTTTCGCAACATGTGTGTCTTGTACAGTGGTACCTCGGGTTAAGAACTTAATTTGTTCTGGAGGTCTGTTCTTAACCTGAAACTGTTCTTAACTTGAAGCACCACTTTAGCTAATGGGGCCTCCCGCTGCTGCCACACCGCCGCCACGCGATTTCTGTTCTCATCCTGAAGCAAAGTTCTTAACCTGAGGTACTATTTCTGGGTTAGCGGAGTCTGTAACCTGAAGCATATGTAACCTGAGGTACCACTATATACAAATTATGTCTGAATTCTGTTTTAATAATATATGTTCAGTTTTATTCTGCTTACCTTTATTATTTAAACCATTCACATTCCATGATATTATTTTCAAACCCATAATTGTCAGCAATTAAATACAGTCTTTATTCCTTAAATCTCTTTCTCTTCTTCTTCTTCCAGTGGTGTGTCATCTTCCTTCTTCCCCAGCTCTTTACCATATCTTCTCATAAATTTCACTATCTCCTGAGTAGATTTAATCTTAAATTTCTTGTCCTTATAAAAAAAAGAAACCCCTTCCGGGAATTCCCACTTGTACCAAATTTCATTCTTTCTCAGGATCAGGGTAATATCTTTATATTCTTCTCTACGTTTCAGAAATCTTTTGGGTGTTTCCTTGTAAATTATAATAATTTTTTCATTAATACACAGCTTCCTTTCCAGGTTTGTTCTTAGAATCAAATCTTTCATTTCTCTTGAATTTAAAAAGACAAGGCAGTCACCTGGAAGGTTTTTTTTACCTCTTTCTGTCTTATATTTAATCCTGAAAGCCTTATCAATTGTCTTTCCAACTTCTTCTTCATCCAATCCAAGCCAATTTGCTATTTCCATAATTAATCTTTCCTTTATATTCTCTCCTTCCTGTTCTATTACACCTCTGAAGCGGAGATTCAACTCCTTCTGCTTGATCTCCATAAATGCCAAAGCATCCACAGTTTCTTCATGCATTTTTGTTAATTCCGCAACTTCTGATTTTATTTTCTCTTCCTCTCTTTTGTTTTCTCTGACCTCTTTTTGTGTCTTCTTCACTGTCTCCTCCAGGGCTCTTAACCTCTTCTAATTGGCCTTTTAACTCTGCCACTGATCGGTCAATTATTTCCTCCATTTTATCAAATTTACGATCTAAAAAATTTTCAGTATCTTTTATATCCTTCCTAATTTCTGCTAAAATCTCTGCAATGTCCATTTTAGGTTCCTCCTGTTTTGAATTTCTCCCATCCGTTGGTGTAGCTGTTGGTCCTTTCTTCCCCACCATCTTCTCTTTCTAATCTAATTTTCTCCCTTTTTCAAATTCCCTGTAATTCTTTATTTGACCTCCACGTGGCACTTATTCAAATCTAATTTCAAATTGCAATATTATAGTTGGCCACTTGGTGTCCCCCAGAGTAACTTCAAAAATTTCATTGCAATTAACTCCTTTAACCACTTGGTGTCATGTATCAAAGATGAACTGAAACCCGGAAAACAAAATAAGAGGAAGAACAAAAGCAAATGGCACAGGTTCCTTCTCGGGAAACAAAAGCTTTCTTCGGCTGCCAATACAGCCTAATCCAATTCTGGAAACCCCAGCCACCGAATCTTCATACGTCTCAATTCCAAAAATATTAAACAACTCCCCTCTTCAGCCTCTTCAATGACCTAATCCTCAGTAACAATTATAACCCCCCCCCAATAAATAAATAAATGAAGATGACACAGTGAAATCTCAGTTTAGAGTCAAAAGAAAACACAAGGAAAATTAAAGGTTCAAAGCTGCAAAACTCCACGGGCAAGTCGCTGGTTCAAACTCCTTATAGAACTATAGAGACTAGTTGCTGGCTCGTTAATCTCTTTTTCCTTTTCCAGTTACAAAGTTGCTTTCGGCAGAGCCAGCAGGGTTCCCCCCCCCCCCCCAGTGTTCCTGAGCTGCTTCTCAATTCGTAACTTTAAAAGTTGCAACACTGAAGCAAACATCAAGTCTTTAAGTATCTTTAAGTGACTATTTTCTCCCTTCCCTGAAGGGCTAGGGAAAATTAGCAGTTTGTATCCACTTATATCTGTTTGTAGCTGATCTTTTTGTGTCGGGAAATCAGCTGCCTTTTGCCATTGGAGCCAGAGGTTTCGCTCAGCAGAAGTAGCGAGTAGACCCCCTTTGCACCCGCGCCTCCATCCGCTCGGGCTTCCGAACCTTTTTACGGGGTCATTTGTATGGGGAGATATGCCAGGGGTGCCGCTGGGTCCCCAGTACCCAAAACTCCCTTTTGGGTTTTTTCCCAGAGCTCACAGCGCCTTTGTGAAGCTCCAATCTCCTGCTGAGCTCTGATTTTCCCCTAGAGGCTAAATCTGTGCCCAAAATGGCCCCCACAGCCAACCGGAAGTCGGCACAGGTTTTTTTTCTTAGTGGCACAGTTTCTATCTCTTTGCCAGATCTGAAAGGCCTTCCTTTTCTTGTCAATAATGCCTTCAAATCTCACTGTAGTCTCATCAAACCAGTCCTGGTGTTTCTTGGTTTGGTATCCAATAGTTTGTTCACAGGCTGCTATAATGGATGTTTTTAGCTTGATCCAGTGTTCCTTGATGTTATCAGGGCATTCCGAATGCAGATGGTCCTTAAGAGTCGTTTGGAAGCAATCCCGCTTAATGGGATCTTGAAGGGCTTGAGTGTTCATTTTGCGCCTTGGTTTCCTTCCTTGAAGCCCGCGTTGAGGTATAATCTTGATAGCCATCATGGAGTGTATTAGTCGGTGATCTGTCCAGCAGTCGTCGGCACTTGTCATAGTTCTGGTAAGGAGCACATCACGGCGATCTTAAGAGGTGCCAATGGTTCGACCGAGGGTACCTCCATGAAGTTTTAAATTTATTTTTCTGTCAAAAGAGTGTGTTGGTAATAACAAGGTTGTGTGGCTGTGGGGAAGCCTTGTGAATGTTCTGCCACCGCAGGGAGATGGCAAGGCCCTCTGCTGCTGCGGGGAGCCAAAGTGCACTCTCCACCGCCACGGGGTGGTATGGTGGGACCTCTGCCGCCGTGGAGAGGCCCAGGAAGGCCCCCCACCGCTGTAGATATATATCGTGATATTTAGCTGGTGGTATATTGTGATTTTGAAAATCAGATATTGCCCAGCCCTATTTGCCAACTTGTTTCTGGATGCAGCCCCTCAAGTGGCTGCAGTGGATACCACTCCAGGCAGCCCCCTCATCTCCAGGAGGGGCTTTCTGGGAAACACAGGATGCAAAAGAATCTCAGTGCACCCAGCTCTTCACAACCCAGCCAGTGGGATTCTCCACTTGAAAAAAAAAGTGTAAAACTCTAGACAATCTTTAAAAAAACACATTTAGTTCTAGGTGGGCTTCCTAATACTAGTTGCTGTTGCACACAGATTCTGCTTGTGGGCTTCCCAGAGGCATCTACTTTGTCACTGTGAGAACAGGAGGCTGCACTAGATGGGCCAGGGCTCCTATGTTCTCTCCCCTTGGCTTAACATGAGCCAGTTCAATGGGTTCAGCAGCCATGGTCCCACAAAGCAGCCACTGCCACACTGAGTTAGGGGCACTTCAGCCAATGGAAACCAATAGGCCAATAAGACACACCTAACTCTGCAGCCATTAAGTTTGGCCCAACAGGCCCCTGCAGACCTCTCCCCTCCCCTCTCCTCGTTTCCCAGACACAGATAGGCTTCAACTGACCCTCACTTTCCTCTAATAAAGGGACCATTTAATCTGGCCTTATCAGTGTCACAAAAACCTACTTGTTTTCTGACAGACATTCAAAATTATTATTATTATTTTATTTATACCCCGCCCATCTGGCTGGGTTTCCCCAGCCACTCTGAGCAGATTACAGCATATATAAAACATAGTAAAATATCAAACATTAAAAACTTCCCAATACAGGGCTACCTTCAGTTGTCTTCTAAAAGCTATGTAGTTCTTTACCTCCTTGACATCTGAAGGGATGGTGTTCCAAAGGGAGGGTGCCACTACCGAGAAGGCCTTTTGCCTGGTTCCCTGTAACTTTGCTTCTCACAGTGATGGAACCAGCAGAAGACTCTCAGAGGAGGACCTCAGTGTCCGGGCTGAATGATGGGTGTGGAGACGCTCCTTCAGGTATACTGGGCTGAGGCCATTTAGGGCTTTAAAGGTCAGCACCAACACTTTGAATTGTGCTTGGAAACATACTGGGAGCCAATGTAGGTCTTTCAGGACCAGTGTTATATGGTCTCGGCAGGCACTCCCAGTCACCAGTCTAGCTGCCGCATTCTAGATTAACTGCAGTTTCCAGGTCACCTTCAAAGGTAGCCCCACATAGAGAGCATTGCAATAGTCCAAGCGAGAGATAACCAGAGCATGCACCACTCTGGCGAGACAGTCTGCGGGCAGATAGGGTCTCAGCCAGCATACCAGAAGGAGCTGGTAGACAGCTGCCCTGGACACAGAATTGACCTGTGCCTCCATGGACAGCTGTGAGCCCAAAATGACTCCCAGGCTGCACACCTGGTCCTTCAGGGGCACAGTTACCCCATTCAGGACCAGGTATTCCCCTCCACCTGCCCACCCCCTGCCCCCCAAAAACAGTGGGGCACAAAGTTTTTATCAGTGCTATTCAACCACCATGGTTTTGATTTTTGAATCATAGAATTGTAGAGTTAAACTGAGGAAAAGTACAAGGGAGTGCCCCGACACAGTCACTAGATAAGAGATTAGTTTCATAACCACATTTGGCATTCCAATACTACACTATTTCTTTGCAGTCAGTGGTCTGGTAAGATGGCAGACATCATGCTGCCCACCTGACAAATAAGGAACAAAAGGGGTGGGGAAACAGAAGAAAACTGAGGGGACTTACTTCTCTCATCCAGTGGCCGTTTTACTCCATAACCGTACACTGAAGGGTCCACAAGTGGTGCGGAATTATTTAAGTGAGGAATCTCTCCAATTTTAGCAGCCATTTGCTGTAGAGAGAAAAAAATAAAATTAAAAATAAAATAATTTTGGAACAGTATTAGCAAAACTAGTACTGCTTATGTAACTGGATAGCAAGAAACAGCTTTTCTAGCACTAATCCCCCCCCCCAAAAAAGTTGTCAACATTTTATCAAACTAGAGCATGACCAAGAGACACGCTATGCAGCACAACCAAGAGACAGAATCCAGGAGGCACAGTACAGATTTAGCACCCACCTCTGTGGGCTTGCTTCCCACCACATCATTATGCAGATGCCACTCATTCCTGTGAGGAAAACCCATGGGAGTGGACAGTCCAGCTCTTGCCAACTAGGCCAACACAACAAGTTGACTTCCGGTGTGACCACCATGGCGTTTAGCAGCTTTCCCATGGCACCGAACCCCAGTTGTGCAATTAATCAGGTAGTTTGGGGGTAATTATCCCTGCCAACACCCCCAGGGCTGGGGGGGACGGGACTTGCTGTCACCCAGGGGTTGTCCAATAACTGCCGCTCGCTACAATGGAATGAGGGGGCAGGGACACTGGGTGCTTAGCATTGCACGAATTGGAAACTCTCCAATGCCATCGCCATGAGCGGGAGTATTCCTGTTTTTCATCAAATATTTGAATTCTGACTTGAAAACAGGCATGTTCTGGAAAGGAGACAAAAAACGACCTGTTAAACAAATCAGTCACTGAGTGCCAAGGTTTTGATCTGGAAAGGACTTTCGTCGTCTTGCTATGGTATATGTGAGGTGAGCGTCCGTTTCTCTTTTATACTTGCTATTTCATGATCTGGCAAACCTCACTAAGAAAGATTTAATTAATTAAACAGAATGCAAGAGGAATTTTACAAAAACTTTGAGAATTTGGTGCTTTATGGCACAGTCCTTTGTGGAGGGCTCTATTTAGAACTGACAAGGTATCAGCTTGTTAGAAGATATGAAGGGACTTTGTCCAAAGACATGATTAGATATGCTTTTGGCTTGGGATGGTAAAATGGCGTAAATGATGGCACATTAGAAAAAAGGGGCCCCTCTATGGGGGCTGAAGACAACCAATGGATTACAACCAGGGAATATTTCACACAGGAAACTACATCTGCTTGCATGGACTCTCGTCGTATATGGATTAATATAAAAGTGAAGGTGAATCTTTGATCTTTGTAAGCTTTCCCCAAGGCCCAAGTGGAGCAAAGCTTGGATTGTAGAGGAACCAAACAATTACTAACTGTGAAATATACCTTATGGTACTGCCTCATACGGAAGACCCCTATTCAGATTGGGAAAACTTCAGTTCGTTACAAGACTTGAAGGATTGCTGTGTTTTATGCTGTGGAATGAAAAAGGGGCCTCTGAGGGGGACTGTGCCAAAAATAATTGACGGACAACAACAGGTAGAACAAAATTCCTCTTTCACATAGATTTGCTAAATACGATTGAAAGTCTCACACCAGTGGCTGTTAAGATAAAGGATTATGATCAGAGCTATGATATTGGGAATAAACAAGAGAGAAAAAGCAGGAACAAGAAATAAAACATTTTCTCCTGACCAGCCAGAACATGGGAAGTCTTTTTAAAATATAAAATTTGGAATGTATAATTGGCTTTATTTGGATTATGATGTGGCAAGATTTGATATTCTGAGTGTTATTAATGAAAAATTAATAAAAATTATTTACAAAAGGACAACACAACAAGTTGCACCCTTCGGGGTCCTTGCACCATACACACCCTCCCACTGCTCACACCCATTTTGTTGGCCAATTTATTTAGAGGGGGCCCATTACTGGATTCTGTTAACAGTTGAGCATTAGACTGAGAGAACTTCCCAGGCCCATGTCCCAGAGATGCCTCAGGAGCACACAGGACCACGGTCCAGCACACAGCTCAGTCTTGGACAGCTGAAGGTCTCCTCCACATGGCAGGTGTACGAGTCACAGCAGCTGTGGGGGCTGCAGGGTTCCACCCAGAGGATGTGTCGCAGCAGGGAAGGTCCAAAGGAGGGGCTATGGGAGTAGTATGGCCCTGAGCCCTGTATCAGATATGTTTCTATCAAGGCTGATTCCGGACTGGTGCACAGAAGGGCAAGTGACCACATTCCTGTTTGTTTAATAACCCTGTCACAGTTTTTTGTCCATGTAGGGAAACACCCCACCACACACACCATATGAACTTTATGTAAAATCCTAGCTTTCCACCATTCTGGAAGTCTCTGCTGACCAAAACAGGCATGACACTAGGGCTGGGTGATATCTGCTTTCCAATATCATAATACACCACCAGCTAAATATTGCAATATGGTGGTATATTACGATGTCGGAAAGGAGGCGGGGAGGAAGAAGGCAGTTGCCAGCCACGGAGACAATTAGTGTTCCATGAGCAGCTTCTGCCTCTTCCACAGCCACCGCCTCCTCCAGTGCCTGCCCATATCAAGGCAATGGAGGCAGGCCCACAAACACTCCATTTGCGCAAACGCCTCAGCAGCCACCACCCAGGAAAAAGAGGTAGCCCACCCCGAAGGGGAGAGATTGATCAGCTGAGAAGCTGGGATTTAACAAAGCCCGTTTCTCAGCTGATCAAATCCCCAGCCTCCAACTCGCACAAGTCAGAGTAGGGGCTTCGTTAAATTGCTGGGGTGCAGCAGCTACACGCCCCTCAGCAGAGCAGTTTAAAGAAACTGCCTGCCTGTGCGGTTCCTCTGTGGTATGAGGGCCAGAGCATGCTGGCAGCTTCACCCGGTGAAGCAGCCACCGCTCCTCAGTCCCTCTGCCACTTGGTTGATTAACGCCAGGTGAAGCTGCCAGCGCGCTCTGGCCCTCATACCAGTCGGGCGATGTATCAATACATCACCCAGGCCTACATGACACATCACATAACTGCTCCATCCCAATATCAAGCTAATAGATGACAAACCCTGACCATCTCCTAATACCAGAACACATGGGGGTGGGGGATTAAGATGTTTCTCAAAAAAAAAGTAACAGGAGCTAAACACATTTTTACAAATGCAGTGTTAAAATCAGTTAGAAACTCAGATATGTAAGCTATTCACCAAATGACCCCTTAAACCTAGGTTACAGGCACAATGGAATGTCTAGTCATCATTTTGCAGGGCAGCTTGCAGGGCAGAGGTGAAGGAGGAGCAAAAAGGGTTTTCGTGTGTGTGTGTGTGTGTGTGTGTGTTTCTTTGTGGCTGATTAGCTGCTCTCCCTGTGCAAAGGTCAGAGGGGGCAGGGTTTCTGTTGAGGCAGGTGATTAGCTGTGGGAGGAGCTTATCAGAGCTTGTAGGGCAGTTTGATCCATCTTTTAGATTTAGGGGAGCTAGTCTCAAACGTTTGTTGGGGGAGACCTAGGTTTTTTTGTGGGGGGAGTTATTTGTCCTGTCTTCACACTTTTTGTCCAGAAAGTGGGAGAAGCAACAAGAGGAACAGCCATTTTAGATCTGGTCCTAACCAATGTTGATGACCTGGTTAGTGGGGTAGAAGTGGAAGGATCATTAGGCGCGAGTGATCATGCTCTTCTGAAGTTTACTATACAGCGGAAAGGAGCAGCCAAGCATACTAGGACTCAATTTCTTGACTTTAAGAAAGCCGACTTCATAAAACTTAGGGAAGTGCTGGGTGAGATCCCATGGACAGTAATACTAAAAGGAAAGGGAGTTCATGATGGCTGGGAGTTTGTTAAGAGGGAGATAGTAAAAGCACAACGTCAGGCAATACCAATGAGACGGAAACATGGAAGGTGCCTAAAGAAGCCAGGGTGGCTATCTAAAGAACTTTTAACTGAGTTAAGATTAAAAAAGGATGTGTACAAAAAATGGAAAAGGGGGGAAACCACCAAAGAGGAATTCAAACAAATAGCCAGCACGTGTAGAGACAAAGTCAGAAAAGCTAAAGCACAGAATGAACTCAGGCTTGCTAGAGAGGTTAAAAGCAACAAAAAATGGTTTTTATGGGTATGTTCGTAGCAAAAGGAAGAACAAAGAAACAGTGGGGTCACTCAGAGGAGAAGATGGTGAAATGCAAACAGGGGACACAGAAAGGGCTGAACTCCTCAATGCCTTCTTTGCCTCAGTCTTCTCCGATAAAGAAACAATGCCCGACCTGAAGATTTTGGAGCAAATGATTCAGCAAAGGAAACACAGCCCAGAATAACTAAGGAGATAGTACAAGAATACTTGGCTAGTTTAGATGTATTCAAGTCTCCAGGGCCAGATGAACTGCATCCAAGAGTATTAAAAGAACTGGCAGATGTGATCTCAGAACCACTGGCAGTCATCTTTGAGAATTCCTGGAGAACAGGCGAAGTCCCGGCAGACTGGAGGAGGGCAAATGTTGTCCCTATTTTCAAAAAGGGGAAAAGAGAGGACCCAAATAATTACCGCCCAGTCAGTCTGACATCAATACCAGGGAAGATTCTGGAGCAGATCATTAAGCAAACAGTCTGTGAGCACCTAGAAAGGAATGCTGTGATCACCAATAGTCAGCATGGATTTCTGAAAAATAAGTCATGTCAGACTAACCTGATCTCGTTTTTTGACAGAATTACAAGCCTGGTAGATGAAGGGAACGCAGTGGATGTAGCCTACCTTGATTTCAGCAAAGCATTTGACAAGGTGCCCCATGATATTCTTGTAAAGAAGCTGGAAAAATGCGGTCTTGACTATGCTACCACTCAGTGGATTTGTAACTGGCTGACTGACCGAACCCAAAGGGTGCTCATCAATGGTTCCTCTTCATCCTGGAGAAGAGTGACTAGTGGGGTGCCACAGGGTTCTGTCTTGGGCCCGGTCTTATTCAACATCTTTATCAACGACTTGGATGATGGACTCAAGGGCATCCTGATCTAATTTGCAGATGACACCAAACTGGGAGGGGTGGCTAACACCCCAGAGGACAGGATCACACTTCAAAACGACCTTGACAGATTAGAGAACTGGGCCAAAACAAACAAGATGAATTTTAACAGGGAGAAATGTAAAGTATTGCACTTAGGCAAAAAAAATGAGAGGCACAAATACAAGATGGGGGACACCTGGCTTGAGAGCAGTACATGTGAAAAGGATCTAGGAGTCTTGGTTGACCACAAACTTGACATGAGCCAACAGTGTGACGCGGCAGCTAAAAAAGCCAATGCAATTCTGGGCCGCATCAATAGGAGTATAGCATCTAGAGCAAGGGAAGTAATAGTGCCACTGTATTCTGCTCTGGTCAGACCTCACCTGGAGTACTGTTTCCAGTTCTGGGCACCACAGTTCAAGAAGGACACTGACAAACTGGAACGTGTCCAGAGGAGGGCAACCAAAATGGTCAAAGGCCTGGAAACGATGCCTTATGAGGAACGGCTAAGGGAGCTGGGCATGTTTAGCCTGGAGAAGAGGAGGTTAAGGGGTGATATGATAGCCATGTTCAAATATATAAAAGGATGTCACATAGAGGAGGGAGAAAGGTTGTTTTCTGCTGCTCCAGAGAAGCGGACACGGAGCAATGGATCCAAACTACAAGAAAGAAGATTCCACCTAAACATTAGGAAGAACTTCCTGACAGTAAGAGCTGTTCGACAGTGGAATTTGCTGCCAAGGAGTGTGGTGGAGTCTTCTTCTTTGGAGGTCTTTAAGCAGAGGCTTGACAACCATATGTCAGGAGTGCTCTGATGGTGTTTCCTCCTTGGCAAGGGGTTGGACTCGATGGCCCTTGTGGTCTCTTCCAACTCTATGATTCTATGATTCTATGATTTTGTATATTTTCAACATTAATATATTTAATATACTGTATTTACGTGATTCTATTGCACCTTTGAATCTAATGCACACCTCAGTTTTCTGAACCTTGAAACCAAAAAAGTATTTGCTGGCAAATATAAATGAGTCATCAAATCTACTGTGCACCCTAATTTTTGCAACGTAATTTGGCCAAAAAAGGTGTGCATTATTTTAAAGCTTGTTTCAGTTCATTGTATATTATTTCCCAGAATTCCTTTATTACTTTACAATTCCACCACATATGGTAAAAGGTGCCTTCCTTTTCTTTACATTTCCAACAAGTATTATGTCGTTTGGATTGTCTACTACTTTTCCTTCTACTTTCAGTTTATTTATTAAATTTGTGCTCTGTTTTTTCTTTAGCTGCCATGCCAAAAATTTCCCCAGCATATTAGCAAATTCAAAAATTTTCTATCTTAACAACTTTATTTCCCATTCAATTTCTTGATTCACCAACATTGAGAATGGTGTTTGTAACATTTTAATATTTTGTTTTTATGGATTCTGGGTTTTTTAAACAGTACTTTTTCATTTTTAATCAATTCATCCAGCAGCTCCTGCCCCCCCTTCTCTAATCTTTTTCTGAAGGGCATTCTGTTGTATATAAAAAAAACCCCTCACCTTACTGCCTTACTTGTATCTCATACCACATTCAAATCCGTTCCCTGATTTAGATTTAATTCAAAGAAATCGCTTAAAGTTTTTTGAGCTTTCTGCGAGGTGCTTGTATTATCCCAAATTCCTTCATTTAACTTCCACCTTTGTGGAGTCTTCCCTTTCCCCCTCAATTCCAGAAAGACTGGATTGTGGTCCGAAAGTGTCCTAAGCTGTATGTCTGCTTTCTTCGTCCTCAATGACAAATAACTGGATATCCATGTCGAGTCAATTCATCCAGCAGACTGATTTGGTTCTGAGAAAAAAAGTGAATTCTTTGTCCAGTGGGTGTTTAAATCTCCAAATGTCAATCAAGTTAAAGATTTCCACCATTTAAAAAAAAGTTACAGGTAGTCTCCCTTACTTAGTTTCAGTTTTCCTTATTGTCCTGTCCATTTCTAGGGAGACTATCCCATTAATATCTCCAAGTAATATTATCTTCTTGTCCATGAATTCAAACATTTTTGCTTCTTTTTTAAGAATAATTTTATTAACCGACCAATCACATCAAATCAAACCAAATTACATAAATTCCAAATTACACCGCCGAATTTTAAATTTTTGTTGGGGGTACCCATATTTCAAGTTCCGAAGGGATCCAATCAACTTCTTGCTTCTTACTGCTGTTTTAATGCCCACAAATCTAACCGTATGATGTTCACAGTACTATCCAGTCCTTTCTTATTATTTTTCCACATCTCTTGTTGATATTTTCATATATTTTTCCTTTCTCTTTGTGACGTCTGATAGTCTCCGCAAGCTGGTTAGAACAGTTTGTAATCCTGCGTGGATTTTTTTTTATCCAGTAGCCATATCCAGACGTTTTCCATATAACATCACTTCCATACATCAAAACAGTCTTAGCGTCATTAATCTTCACCAATCTGCCTCCTTTCTCAAAACCTCTGAGGAGATTCACTAGGAATGCAGTCTGAAACCAAGTCCGTTCTTCCTCCCGGCTATAAATCCTTTGGCAAGATGGCAACTCCGAATTAATTGCTGCGCCATTCCCAAAAGCTCTTATTGCTTCTCGGTCTCCATAAAGCATACTTTTGGTTAAAGTTTATCTCCACACAGACCTTAATCATCCTGCTTGGGTCAGTTCAACCGACAGTTCTAATGAGGAGGGGTTCTTGTAAATCACATAGAAGGAAAGTAAAAAAGGTCCGTCCCCCCATTCAGCCCCGTTGTCAACATACCCCGCCTTTGGTGTATCTTCCTCGTGAAATATTCCTGTTTCTCCAGCCCGTCGTCTTCTTTCGCAGAGGTCACTTAAATTAGCAGACTTCACTCCGCTTCTTCACTTGAAATATGTGCATTTGCTTCTTTTGTAATTAATTATTCCAAATTGTTGCAACTAGTGCGCGATCAGAGACAGCGTCCAGGAGAACCGATGTCCACACGGGGGCATTCTGCCTAGGGCCCTCACCCCCTTCTTTCGAATTAGGGGGTGATTTATGGGCACAGCAGGCAAGGGCAGTGTTCCCCATTTCCTTGGGGCAACAAGGGAGGCTGCCTACTCCCATAACAGCCTCTTAATTACCCCGTGTGGGTCGGAGAGATGGTATTGTCGGCCATCTTCCAATGCGCCCCCTAGTGGCCCCCCCAAACATTTTTGCTTCTAATGTTTTATAAAATTCCAACTTTCTCTCATTTGGTACATAAATTCCAACTACTACTAATTTCTCACCTTGTGACATTATCTGGATTGCTATCATTCTCATTGTGGAATAATTTCAGATCATACTTGGCTTTTGCATAAATTACTACGCTTTTTTGTTTTATATGATGCAATAAAGTCCATTCCCAATCTTTTGTTTATCAAGACTCTTCTATGTTAAAACATGTTCTATCTCCTTTCTTTTTACTTTGTTGTTTAGTCCATTTACATTCCATGTTATAATTTTCAAATCTATCCTGAAATTCTTTTCAAATGTCATTAATATTCTGCTAAGTCTATTTACGAGTCTTGTTCTTTTACCTTTTCTTGCTTTTCTTCTTTATTCTCTACCACCACCTCGCTCTCTTCTCCTGCTATCATAGGCATTTCCCCTCCTAGTTGCTTTTTGTACTTTCTCCAGAATTTTTCTGCCTCGCCTATATCTCTACATCTGTGCTTCTTCCCTTTGTTTGTGAAAGAAATACCTTCCGGAAATTCCCATATATAGTGGTACCTCGGGTTACAGACGCTTCCGGTTACAGACTCCGCTAACCCAGAAATAGTACATCGGGTTAAGAACTTTGCTTCAGGATGAGAACAGAAATTGTGTGGTGGTGGCACGGCGGCAGTGGGAGGCCCCATTAGCTAAAGTGGTACCTCAGGTTAAGAACAGTTTCAGGTTAAGAATGGACCTCCAGAACGAATTAAGTTCTTAACCCGAGGTACCACTGTATATGGACCAAGAACTTAGATACTTCTTTAAGTAGTCACGTCAGTATTTCCTTCAATATAATATTTTTGTTGTCAATTTGAAGCCTTTTTTAATCCCTCACAGTGGGTATTCCAATCATAAGTAAAAAAATGAAATAAAAATACGAAATAAATCCTGTAACTTTTGGCTTCCTTATGAAGTTTCATGAAGGCGGGGGGGGGGGAGAGAGAATGGAGGAGCACAAATTGGAAGAAGAAAAGTACCAGAAACAAAAGAAAGATTATCCTCTTCGACTGCTTCCAAAGTCTAATCCTAGAATCTTTCCAAGCAGCTCCCTTCACTTTCCAAGATTGATCGTCCCCCCCCCCTTAATCAGTTCCCAATACAATAAACAAAAAATCAGACGAGATGGAGGATAACAGGAGCCCAGGCTGCAGTCTTGATAACACAGCACGCAAGTCGTAATTAGCTTGAAGATTTATTGCAATACAATTAGCCTCCGACATCTAACGAAGCGTCCATGCCTTAGGAGTCAGTTGACCCTTCTGATGAGTGCTTCCTGGTTCTGCAGAATATCCAACTTCTCTCTTTATACACATCACTTGCTGTGCCTAATTAGCCTGGAAAACCACACCCAGAACTCATAGAAAACATCCTTATCTTCACCTTTTTCCTGTTTCGTGATGAATGATACCTGACTTCTCTCCCTCCCACTCCCTGCTAACTCCTTATCTAGATTCTGTTCTGGTGCAGATGAGGGGAAGGGAGACTGCTCCTAGCTGTCTGACTGTTTCCTAACTCATACTGTGTTTCTCTACTTGGGCAGATGCGTTCATGACAGAGGATATAGCACACTCGCCAAAAATAAAATGTCAAGTCCAAGCACGCAGGTTTCATCTTGCTCTTAAAATTGTTTTTGTTTTGTTTTTTGAATAGGTTAAATTCGTTTTTTAGTGTCCTCTTTTCAGAGTGCAAAAATGAATAAAAGTCAGCAGAGTCTGTAACTAGCTAGCTGACCACAGCATATAAGAAATGAATTAAAAAGAGACATTCCACTCGAAGTCAGTATCAGGAAGATCTCAGTCCCCAACTCAAAGTGAGGGGGGGGGCTCATAAAACCACTGTATTTAAAGTCCTCTTGATTACTAAGTCAAATCCAAAATGCAATCTGTCAGGGAAGTGCAAACGGCAAAAGAGCCAAGGGGGGAGGGGGGGGAGACCAGCACTTATAGAGAGCCGAAAGAGCTAATTAGTGGCCTCTCATCTGACAGCGAAGAAGAGGCAGGGAGGGGGGATGCTCAGCCCGGAACTAGCTATCCTTTGAACAGAGGAAATAAGAGGCGGGGTTTCCGCTGATTAGCCTGCTGGGGAAGGAGGAGTAAGAAAAAGCCATTCGAGGCATCTAATCAGACAGAGACGGACATGCTTTGAAGCTCTGGAAACCTTTTTGAACTTTGTAAATAAATCTAAAAGACAGAAACTGGCAGCAAGCCTGGAGTTTTATCTATGCTGGCTTTGGCAGCACTCACCTCTCACACAATCCTTCTCCCACACGATTTCTTTAGCATGTAAAAATTCAAATCTTTTTTCCTTAATTTTTACTCTTGCAGAATATTCCCATGCAGTCAATCAAACCACGTCAAGGTGGATCTCCTTTTTTCACCCCGTTGTATTGCCAATTTTAATCCATAAGTTTATGCTGATCGGCTATTTAAATTTTGCTATAACAATTTGGAAAGTTTTACCGCTTGATGTGTAGAGATTGAGGCTTCTTGTCGCTGGGTTACGATTATGCCTTTCGTCTGTGTTCAATCCACCTCCTGCCACTCCTTTCTTTTTAATATTAAATTTTATTAATTTTCAAATTTTAACAAATTGATCTAAATTATTTAAAGTTAATACATTTTTTCCAAAATAATTAGGTTTCCCACTCCTGTTGCAAACAATATGTCCATTGAATTCCTGATGTTAACGCTTCATTCTTCTTCTTTGATCCCCTTCTCAACCTTCTACTAGTTTTAATCCATTTTCATAGCCAGTTGATTTTGTTACCTTGCAAACAGTGTCAATATTTTCCACTGCCACTATTGCAGAGGGTCACGTGATCGGATGATTTCATTTCTTATCACTGTGTGAGCGGAAGTCAAGCCGACAAACTTCCACTCTTTGCTCTCTGTTCAGCTAGAAAGCTAGAGAGGATGTGTGAGAAGGAGCTCACACAAAATGCCATGTTTCTTTTGCTGCAAATAATAAAATACTTGATGCCACAATTCCTACATAATTTTGCTTTTGATGACTCTGCTAATATGCTTCATATCATGCACATGTCTCTTGGATGTGTGATGATGTTTTCTACGAGACTCTGGCAAGAGGCACCTCCCATCATCGGTTATGGGCCCAGAATTGAGATTTATGGCGAGAAGAAAGGAATGTGGCTCAAGTCCAGCTGCTAATGAGGCATCTGTCTGTTTGGCTGCTAAGCTCTCTCGGGTGGTTCGCTGATTACGCGAAGAGGGGTGAATTGCAGGTCATCAGTCTCTGCTGCCATGTGCTACATTTGCTAGCTAAAAGTGAGAGCTAGAAATGGCTCGAGTGCAGAGCGGAAACAACGCTTTTACATTCCCTCGCCTGGATTCCACAAATTATGCAATGTGGAGCTTTCGTATGGAAAGTTTACTAATGCATGAGAAAATTTGGCATGTCATTATGGAGGACACACCACAGCCCGTCACAGATGCTTGCCGTGAAGCAGACCAAAAGGACAGAGGCACGATCGCACTGGCGGTTTCTGATGCTCAATTAATTAATCTGCAAGGTAAGCAGAGTGCAAGACAGATGTGGGATGCTCTCAGAGACATTCATTTGAGAATTGTTGCCGGGTCCTCTGTAGTGTATTTTAAGAAGCTTTGCTGGATGCAGCTTCAGCCAGGTGGTGATATAGAGGCCCATGTGATGCAGCTTAAATTTCTCCAGGAGGAACTTAATAAAAGTGGAGTGAAACTCTTAAGATATTTTCTGTTTCATGATTATCAATAGTTTGGAAGCGAGCTTTGATTCAATTGCTGCCCAGCTTTCTGTCCTCCCGGCAACACAACTGACCATTGATCATGTGGAAGGCATTTTGCTTAATGAAATGGATTGGCGATTAGCCAGGGGGAGTGTGATGGCCTAGGAATCCGATTCAGAGGCTGAACCGGAGGAACCCCAGCCTGCACAAGAGTCCCCGCCTCCAGGGCCGGCTGAGCTGGGGCGGGGCCTTGGATCTGAAGCGCCTGCACCTGATCCTCAGGAGCAGGCACCAGGTGATTCCACTCTAGCTCCGGAGGTGATTAAGGACACAGTGCCTACAGGTGCGCCTCTCCCGGCCCTGCCAGAGGAAGGTGAGTCTCCCCCTGGGTCCAGTAACTCCCCAGCCTCTCCTGAACTGCAAAGGCTTAGGGCAGAGAGGCAGAGGGAACTGGTTTCTCCCAGGAGGAGTGCTCGCCTTAAGGCCAGGAGAGGCGGGTCTCCTGGGGGCCGGGACCGCCCCTGGCCTCAGAGAAGATAAAGGCCAGTCAGCCCGGTCCCAGGTTGTGGGAGCAATGCTGTTGAGTATCTGCTCTTGCCTGGACCCAGACCTGACCTTCCAGTGTTCCTGTCCCCGCCCGGCTTCCTGCTTCGGACCTCGTCTCGCTCCTTGTGAACTGTTTCCAGACCGGTGGCCCAGGACCAGACTTTGACTACGCCAACGGTAACCTTCCCCCCGGGACCAGCACAGTTTGCTCCCACCTCACCTGCACTCCCCCTTCGTTGGGGTGTGTTCGGGAAGAGCCAGAAGCCATGGCCGACCAAGCAGCTGCGCTGGTGGCATTGGCCCAGGAGAACCAGGCCTTGACTCACACTGTGCAGCAGCTCAGCAATGCGGTTACGGCACTTCAGCAGCGGTTGGACGCCCTACCGGCTCCTGGGGCCGACGCCCCGGCTCCTGGCAAGTACCCAGTGGCTTTGCCAGAGAAATTTGATGGGGCCCCGGCCAGCTTTCCCATGTTCCTCACCCAGGCCAAGTTGTATATTCAGGGGCGAGCCCGGAACTTCCCTGACGACCGCACCAAGGTGCACTTTTTGATTAGTTTGTTAAAAGACCAGGCGGCCAAGTGTGCTCAGGCAAGACTCCCCCTTGCTGACAGACTATATGGGGTTTTGCAATCATTTGGAGGCCGCATTCGGCAACCCCCAGAAGGGGAGTCAAGCCAACTGGGCAATTAGGCGGTTGAAACAGGGCAAGTCCACTGTGGCCGCATACACCACGGAATTTTGGCTGCTGGCACAGGACTTGACCTGGAATGACTCTGCTCTTCGGGACCAGTATCTCGAGGGGCTTTCGGATGAGATACTGGACCAGCTGGCCACGATGGAACGCCCCACCACGCTAGACGCCCTCATTCAACTACAGATAGACGATCGGCTGGAGGACCGTCGTCAGGCCCGGGGCCGCCGGCACTTCCAGTTCTCGGCGCCAGTTTCTACCAGCAGCTCCACGGCCACAGCCGAGTCATCGGAGGAGCCTATGCAGCTCGGGGCAGTGCGGCCATGCCTTTCCCCCGCGGAGAAGATGCGGCGTTAGGAGGGGAACCTATGTCTCTACTGTGGCGGAAGCGAACACTATGCCCGGTCCTGTCCTGAGAAACGCCAGCCACGGGGAAACCGCCAACCCCAGTAGCTGATGGCCCTGGCTACCTGGGGTCCCAAACAGCGCAGAATGGGCCCGCACCAATGGAATTGCAACACCTGATGGTCCCGGTGCGTCTATACTCTCCAGGTGGGCCCTGGATTCTTACCCAAGCTCTGGTAGATTCGGGGGCAACCCGCTCCTATATGGACGCTGCCTTTGCTGCCCATCATCAGATGCCACTTCAGAACAGGCCAGAACAGGTACAGGTGGAGGCAATTGACGGACGGCTCCTGCGTTCAGGTGCCGTTACTCAGGAGACCCAGCCCTTGGTCCTGTGTCTCCAGCAGCACCGGGAGATGCGAACTTTGGACGTTGCCTCCATGCCCCGGTTCCCCCTGGCGCTCGGGATGGACTGTCTGGAGGCTCACAATGTTCAGATTAACTGGGTCAAATGGACTGTGCACTTCCCAGACCCATGTTCCCATGCTCAGTCCGAGATGCTAGCAGCCGCGCCCACTGAGGAGGCTGCATCAACGCTCCCCGCTGAGTACCGGGACTACCACAACGTGTTGGAGGAACGGGGTGCAGACCAGCTGCCGCCGCATTGGTCTTTGGACTGCGGCATAGACCTCCAGCCCGGAGCGCCCCTGCCGGTGAGTCACTTATACTTTCTTACAGAGCCAGAGCGCGAAACTTTGCAGGACTTCCTGCGCAAGAACCTGGAGCGTGGTTTCATTCGGCCTTCTACCTTGCCCACCGCTGTGCCAGTGCTCTTTGTTAAGAAGAAGTGTGGGGAGCTTCGCCCTTGCCATGATTACCAGGCCCTGAACAAAATTACCATACCAGACCGGTACCCCTTGCCCCTTATTTCGGAGTTGCTGGAGCGGGTGCAAGGGGCGCAGGTGTTCACCAAGTTAGACCTCCAGGGGGGCCTACAATTTAATTTGGATCCGAGCCGGGGATGAGTGGAAGATAGCATTCGGGACCCGGTATGGGCAGTTCGAATACCTGGTTATGCCCTTCGGATTGTGCAACGCGCCCGCTGTGTTCCAACGGTATATCAACCACGTGTTCCAGGACTTGCTAGACAAGTACGTGATGGTGTACTTGGATGACATTCTGGTTTTCTCCCGTGACCTGGCTCACCACGAGGGTCATGTCCGGACCGTGCTGCAGCGTTTGCGGGAGCACCGCCTGTATGCAAAGCTCAGCAAGTGCGAGTTCCATCAGCGGTCAGTGGACTTCCTTGGTCACCGACTCTCTCCAGATGGGGTGCAAATGGATCCTGGGAAGGTGGCAGCGGTTCGGGAATGGGCGGCACCTCGGAACCGCAAGGACCTACAGCAATTCCTGGGGTTCGCCAACTATTACCGGACCTTCATTGCAGATTATGCTCATCGCACCACCCCGTTGACCCGGCTACTGCGCCCCAAGATGCCATTTTCCTGGGACAAGGAGGCAGAGGAGGCGTTTCAGGGGTTGAAAGCCTGTTTCCAGAGAGCGCCGATCTTGCATCATCCTGATCCCTCTCGACCTTTTGTGGTAGAGACTGACGCCTCCAGCACGGCCCTTGGTGCCATCTTGTCCCAGCAGCACGGACCTGAGGTGCCACTCTTACCCTGCGCCTTCTATTCCCACCAGCTCCTTCCGGCGGAGCGCAACTATACCGTGTGGGAGCGGGAACTACTGGCCATCAAGGAGGCCTTTGAAGTCTGGCGCCAACATCTTGAGGGGGCACGACACCCGGTGGAGGTGAGAACCGACCACCAGAACCTGGAGTACCTCCAGACCACCCGCAAGCTGAACCAAATGCAGATCCGGTGGGCGTTGTTCTTTTCCCGGTTCCAGTTCCGGATCCGCTATATCCCTAGCTCCCAAAACCAGAAGGCGGATGCCCTGTCCTGGAAAACTGAAGACATCGCAGACATGGTACAGCAAGCAGTACCAACCACGATCCTACCACCGGCTGCGTTCTTGGCCACTCAGGAGGCTGAGCCACTGCAGCTCGGGTGCGGGAACAGCAGCGGGTCGACGCCTGGGCCCAGGAACGACTCTGGGAACTGGCCGAAGGGTCATGCCCTCAGTATCCGGGGCTGGTCTTGCACCAGGGCCTTCTGCTGCACCACAGTCGCCTGTACATCCCGCCAGGGCCACTGCAGGCTGAGATACTCCGGATGATCCATGATGCCCCAGCAGCGGGACACTTTGGGCGGTATCGGACCACCCATTTGGTGAGCCGCGAGTTTTGGTGACCCCGCCTGAAGGCTGACGTGGCTCGCTACGTCGCTGGTTGCGACATCTGCCGGCGGGCCAAGGGCCCTACCGGGCGACCCCCCGGCCTACTTCAGCCACTGCCAGTCCCACCGCGTCCTTGGCACACGGTTTCACTGGACTTTGTAGTGGACGAAAAGGGATCAGTTTGAAGTCATAAAACCTCGAAATCTTCCATAAATTGGTGCGGCAAAGCATAAAGTTATTTTGGTATTAAACTTGGTGACCAGGATAAAGCTTGGGCGCCACACATGGTGTGCAAGGCGTGCACCGAGACTCTAGGTGGGTGGACCAATGGCAAGAGGAGTCTGAACTTTGGAATTCCCATGGTTTGGAGGGAGCCGACAAACCATGTCACTGACTGCTACTTCTGCGCTGTTGATGTGACTGGGATCAACAGAAAGAACTGGAGCAGCCTCAAGTATCCTGATCTTCAATCAGCACGTCGTCCTGTAGCTCATTGTGATGAAATTCCAGTGCCTATCTTCGGAGAACTTCCTGACATTAGTGACGAAGATGCCTCCAGTGTTGAAGGACATGAAGAGGAAGAAGTGGTTCTTGAAGATGATGCTCCACATCCATTTTCCCAAAAGGAGTTGAATGATCTAGTTCGCGACCTCAGCTTGTCAAAGGACTCTGCCGAACTGTTGACGTCCAGATTGGAGGAAAAAAACCTCCTCTCTGACAGTGCTCGCATCAGCTTCTTCCGCAACAGGCATCAAGAGTACCTCCGTTTTTTCTCGGAAGAGAAGGACTTGGTGTACTGTGCAGATATTGCGCAGCTTCTGCTCAAGCTTGGAGTGCCACAGTACGAACCCAAAGATTGGAGACTGTTCATTGACAGCAGCAAGCGATCACTGAAATGTGTTCTGCTACACAACGGCAACCAGTTTGCCTCTATACCCCTGGCTCACTCGAGTACACTGAAGGAGAACTATGAAGCGGTGAAGTATGTGCTGGAGAAAATTGGTTATGATCAGCATAAGTGGTTTATTTGTGTTGACCTGAAGATGGTGAACTTTTTGTTGGGACAACAGTCTGGCTTCACCAGGTACCCATGTTTTCTGTGCATGTGGGATAGTAGGGACCGTGCTCAGCATTACACGAAGAAGGACTGGCCTGTGCGGGAGGAATTGGTGCCTTGCAGAAAAAGGAACGTCATCAACGACCCTCTGGTGGACAGAGACAGAATACTCTTCCCACCGCTGCACATCAAGCTCGGCTTAATCAAGCAGTTCACCAAGGCTCTGGACAAGGATGGTGACTGCTTCACTTACTTGTGCCAGGCTTTTCCAGGATTGACCATGGAGAAGTTGAAAGCTGGCATCTTTGACGGTCCTCAGATCCGTCAGCTCATCAGAGATCCAGAGTTCGGAAACTCAATGAACAAAGTGGAACTGGAAGCGTGGAAGGCATTTGTTCTGGTAGTGAAGAACTTTCTTGGCAACAATAAGGCCAGAAACTACGCAGAACTTGTCAACAACATGCTGACTGCTTTCAGAAACCTGGGCTGCAACATGAGCGTCAAGATGCACTACCTATTTTCACATATGGACCGGTTTCCTGAGAACCTGGGTTCAATGAGTGACGAGCAGGGGGAGAGATTCCATCAGGACATGAAAGAGATGGAGACCAGGTCTCAGGGTCGCTAGGACGCAGTCATGATGGCTGACTACTGTTGGACTCTGAAGAGAGACCTCCCTGCCACTGAGCATTCCAGGAGTTCCAAGAAATGGAAGTTCAAGCCCTGAAGTTTGAAAAATGGTGAAGCAACATGCAATTTACGTGTACTTACCTTTATCAATGCCCACCATTCAGTTTACAGTAAACCTGACCTGATGGAGAGAGACGGATGCCATTTCCTGATTCAGCAGTGCAAAAATACCCTAAATCAGTTGTAGAAATCTAGACAACATTCAAAAACTGAAAAATTGTTGCCCAGTGTAATCTATGTTGGAAATGTAAAGAAAAAGAGGGTACCTTTTATCATATGTGGTGGACCTGCCCCAAGGTGAAAAACATCTGGGAGATTTATAATGAATTGAAAAAAATGTTGAAATATACATTTACTAAGAAACCAGAGGCCTTTCTTCTTGGAATAATAGGTCTGGAATTGCCCAGAAAGATGTTAGATTGTTTTTGTATGCCACAATTGCAACCAGAATTTTGTTAGCTAAGAATTGGAAAACACAAGAAGTCCCAACAGTAGAGGAATGGCAGATGAAGATGATGGACTTTTCGGAGCTAGCCGACCTGACTGGAAGAGTCCGCGACCAGAAGGAGGAGGAGTACCAAAAGGAATGGATGAAATTTAAAGACTATTTAGTTAAATATGTTAAGATAACTTAACTGGAAAACCCTGCAAATACCAGATAGGCTTAGGATTTAAATATGTGATGTTAGAGAATAATATGTTTAAAGTTAAAATGAAAAGAAAGAAAGATGTTAAGTGATTAAGTTAACTTTTATGAGAAATTTGGTTCTGGAAAACTGTTACATTGATATACACTGAAACTCAGCCAGGGGGATGCGAGGAAGTCACTTAACAATGTTACTAAGATTGGAGTAACTACAGCTAAGATTTATATTTGTTTGTTTGTTTGTTTGTTTGTATAAAATTCTGGAAAATCAATACAAAAAAAATGGAAAAATAAATAAATATTATAAGACATTAAGTGGTCAATTAACATCGGTGCTGTGTGAGGTTATGAATAATATTTTAAAAGAAGGGAAAATTCCTAACACCTGGAAAGAGGCATACATTACCTTAATCCCAAAGAAGGATACAGATGGTTTGGATGTTAAAAATTACAGGCCTATTTCCTTATTGAATAATGACTATAAATTATTTGCGGATGTGTTGGCGGAAAAACTAAAAAGACTTTTAAATGAAAAAATTCATAAGGACCAAGCTGGCTTTCTTTCTTTTTTAAATGATATTTATTGAGAATTTTAAAGTTACAAAGAAAAAAGAAGGAAAAAACAAGAGAAAGAGAAAAAGAAAGAAAAGGGTAGATAAAAATAACAATTAAACAATACAAATCAATAAAAACCAAAGTCAAAAAGAGAAAACAAAACACACAATACATCAGAATCAAAAAGCAAAAATAAACAAAAAATTTAAAATCAAATCCAATATTCCCAAATCCTTAACTTTCCTTAACTTATTTCATCGACCTCCTCACACCTCCCTTTTTTGTATTCTAGTTGTTAATTATCTCAGCAAATCCTTTCCATCTTTCACAATATTCTGTCATTAAATTACCTTAATCTATTTTGACCTTATCTTACCATAAAAAACCCTAAAGCTTAAAACTTAAATCTTATTTATACCAAATTCTTTTAACCATAACATATTCTTACATAATTCTTTTTAACATTTCTGCTAAAGCCAAATAATTTCATTCCAACATTTTTCTAATACTCATTAATTTTACGATTATTTTCTAAATAAATTTTTAAAACTTTCTTCCAATCTTCATCCATCGTCTCTTTTTCCTGGTCTCGGGTTTTGTCAGTCCTTTCTATCCCATCCATCTAGTCCATCAACCTCGTGACCTTCTATCCGAGGCTCTTAAGTCTTTTCCATGTCCCTTCCGCAGGTCTTCTTCATGTTTATACCTGTACTTTACTTTGTCTTCTGCTGATCTTATTCTTAATTCCCTCCTTTCACTCGGGGAGACTCCAACTTGACAATATCTTTGTCCCTTCTCGACAAGTCAGCCCATTTTCCATAGTCAACACTGAAATCCATGTAATATTTAAAGGCATGTTTCAAAGTCCCTCCAAAGTTAAGGGCCCCCACAACTCCGAACTCCCCCCGGCCCAAAGCCAGACTCGAAAGGTCAAAACATCCCTGCATAGGGGGATCCATCCAGCCCCCCATCTCCAAGCCAAACAGAACTCCATCTCTCCAAATCTGACTTTTTCCAGGTTTATTCGTCAAATCCAACAACTCATGTTCCTGCTGGGCCGCAGCTCTCTCCATTTCTGCTACTTGAGGTTCAGCAACAACCTCCTCCTTTATCTGATCTGTCAAAGCACATTCCTGGATTAATTCCTGAGTGGGTTCTATATAGGTACCCACTGCCTGTCCAAAATTTTCGACCGCAACAGTCATCAAATCCATCTTCTCATGTAACTGTTCCAATAAAGCACTTGTCTTGCAAAGAGCAAGCACCAAAGCCTCCTCTAAGCACATTCTTGTTCAAGGTCGAAGTCTGGTCCCACGATCTTTAATCTCTACAGCTCCAAAGCTCCCCAGTTCGACTCTAATAACAGTTTCACAAGCTCCCTCTAGGGGGAACAATTTCTATTTGTATCCATCTTTTTTTTTTTTAAAAAAAAAAGCAGATCTAGCAACAAAGTTTTCCTTTTTCGGATATTTTGTTCCTTTTAAATGCGAAAGGGAACAATGGAATCAATGTTTCACTTCTTTTGACTATCTGTCAAAAACGTTTGTCCACAGTCAATGAACTTCCCCAAAACGTCTGTCCTGACACCCCGCTCCCAGGTTCAAGATGGTGGAAATTTATCTTTCTTTACTCTCTCTTCTGCAGGTTTAGACAGTCTAAAAAAGGTTCCCCCCTCTTCTCCTGCTTCCAAGGGGGGTTCAGTAATTTTAAATGGTGAAAATTTAATCCTTTACAAACGACTTTCCAGACTCTAGCTTGCCGTGTCTTTGCTTCAATCTATTTACAAAAGCAGAAGGCAGACTTCCTGTTTAGACCTTCCCGCTTCGGTGCCAAATTAAGAAATTTCATAGTCCAATTTTCCGTTCTACTCACGGGCAGTTGTTTAAAATCCAATTGTCCACAGGAAAAAGTCAGCGCTCTCCGGCAACAGCAATGCGGCTTCACTCCGTGAAAAGAGCAGTCGATTCGAAGCACTGTGCCATTCACCCCACGTCACTCCGGATCCCCGAAACCGGGTTTCCCCACGAGTAGGGGAGGCGCAAAAGGTGCCAGCCAAATCCCACGTCCACAGGCTTCTCCTGCCTGTGGTTTTTAGTGGGTCTCCGCCTCGCCGCGGCGGTCCAGACCCTAATTCTCACGGAGCGGATTCCTCCCGATCAGAGGAAATCCGCCATTGCCAGAGGCGCTAACCCGGAAGTTAGGACCAAGCTGGCTTTCTACCAGGGCGACAATTGAAGGATAATGTTAGGAATATAGTAGACATCATTGAGTATTTGGAAATTAAAAATGATAAACAAGCGGCTATGGTATTCATCGACTCCGAGAAAGCATTCGATAATGTTTCATGGAGGTTTATGAAAGAAAATTTAAAAATAATGGGAAAAGGCGAAGGGTTTTTGAAAGGTATTGAAGCTATATATTCAGAACAAAAAGCCCAACTTATTATAAACAATAATTGTCGGACACTTTTGAAATTTCCAAGGGGACCAGACAGGGGTGTCCCCTGTCACCTTTGCTGTTTATTATGGTTTTGGAAGTTTTAAATAAGAATTTGAGAGAAACGTCAGAAATTAGAGGTATTAAGGTGGGAGTAAAGGAGTTTAAAATAAAAGCGATTAAGATGAACATTTTACCTAGAATGCTATTCTTGTTTCAAACAATTCCAGTGATTAAGGGGACAGGACAATTTAGAGAGCGGCAAAAAATATTGTTGAGATTTGTCTGGAAGGGAAAGAAGCCGAGGATTAAAATGAAAATTTTGACAGATAAAAAAGAAAGAGGCGGATTTGATCTGCCAGACATGAATCCCTATTATGAAGCATCCTGTCTTGTATGGTAAAGAGAATGGATAACACTGGAAAACACAGGTCTTTTGTATCTAGAAGGGCATGACAACAGGTATGGGTGGCACTCGTACCTGTGGTATGATAAGGTAAAGGTCCATAAAGGTTTTTTTAAATCATGTGATAAGAAGGTCCATTTATGAGGTGTGGGAAAGAAATAAAAATTTATTGGAAAGGAAAACCCCATGGTGGATATCACCAATAGAAGTGTTGACCATCAAGAAAATGAATATTGACGGAAAGAGGGCCACCTATGAGGAAATCACTAGAAGAACGGAACAAGGGATAAAACTTAAGCCATATGATCAAATAGAAGGTATGCTTACAGGTTGGTTGCAATATCATCAGGTTAATGATATTTTGAATGAGGACAAAAGGAAAGTTAGGTTTGAAAATAAAAAATCAAGATTCCAAATAGACTTAATAGAAGGCAGATGTAAATTATTATTTAAAGTGTACGATTTGTTATTAGAGTGGTTTACAAAAGATGAAGAAGTGAAAGAAGCAATGATAAAATGGGCTATAGATTTTGGGCATAATATTGAAATGGATGCATGGTATCAGTTGTGGAATGTAAATATGAAATTCACGGCTTGTACAGCTTTAAAAGAAAACCTAATGAAAATGATCTATAGGTGGCATTTAACGCCGGTAAAGGATAAAGGATAAAAAATGTTGGAAATGCAAAGAGGCCGACGGGGACTTTTATCACATGTGGTGGACTTGTGACAAAGTTAAGAACTTTTGGGAACTAATTTATAATGAAATTAAGAAAATATTTAAATACACCTTTCCCAAAAAACCAGAAGCCTTCTTGTTGGTTTTGATGGGGAAGAAAATTAAGAAAGTGGACCAAAGACTCAGCAGCGGCAGGAAATAGGCTTGCCCAAAATTGGAAACTGCAAGAAATTCCTACTATTGCGGAGTGGCAGACGAAAATGATGAGCTACGCGGAGTTAGCCAAACTGACGGGAAGAATTCGGGATCAGGACGAACAGAGGTTTCAAGAAAGTTGGAGTAAATTTATGGTGTATATAAACGATAATTGTAAAAATTTAAAAACACTGGCAGGACTGGAATAGCTCTTACAATGTATGACAGATATAAGGGTTAAAAAAAAAATAGAATACGCGACACAAGAAAATAAGGGATACTCACTGAAGAGATGGAGGGAAGTCACAAGCTCGGCAGAGCTAAAAGTATTTAAGTGATTTATTGTAATGTATTGTAAAAGTATGTATAAGGAAAACAATAAAAACATTTATAAAAGAGAGACTTG
This sequence comes from Podarcis pityusensis, assembly GCF_964106645.2. Classification (NCBI taxonomy): domain Eukaryota; kingdom Metazoa; phylum Chordata; class Lepidosauria; order Squamata; family Lacertidae; genus Podarcis; species Podarcis pityusensis. The sequence goes on from NC_138045.1 coordinate 24,672,158, forward strand.
GGGTTCTTTGCAAATATTTGCAGTAAGTGAACAAGGCTCACCTTCCAACATTTAGCACTGTGGGCAGTGAACTTTCCCAAATCCCTTTATTTCACACTCCCTATATTCCAGAAGAGGGACTAGGGCTTGCCGATCAGAAGGTCGGCGGTTTGAAACCCCGCGATGGGGTGAGCTCCCGTTGCTCGGTCCCTGCTCCTGCCAACCTAGCAGTTCCAAAGCACATCAAAGTGCAAGTAGATTAATAGGTACCGCTCCAGTGGGAAGGTAAACGGCGTTTCCGTGCGCTGCTCTGGTTTGCCAGAAGCGGCTAAGTCATGCTGGCCACATGACCCGGAAGCTGTACGCCGGCTCCCTCGGCCAATAAAGCGAGATGAGCGCCTCAACCCCAGAGTCGGTCATGACTAGACCTAATGGTCAGAGGTCCCTTTACCTTTACATTCCAGAAGACCAAGAGCTCAAACAGTTCCCAGATCACTTCTCCCTCCCCAGAGGATAAAGCATTTAAAACACAGGGAGCTCAAAGAAAGAGGGGGAAGGATAATTTACCAGAACTTCAATCCTTGCCCACCTCCACTTTTTGCCTTCCTGGCTTTCACTTTCCTTTCCAAAAGACCAAAAATAGGAATCTTTTGAGAAAGATTTCTAAGCTGCTTTGTGCCCCACAAGCAATAACCAATATAAAACCAGACAGCAGAAACATCTTCAGACATCTAACAGATGTATGGTGACGTAACCTTTTAAAGGCTAGAACAGAGATGGAGAGTCTCTTGCTTCCCAATTTTTTTTATATATATACAATTTATTAATTTTACAATAAGAAAAAAGCATTCATCACATTCAAAAATTTAAACCATAAATCTAGATTGACTTCCCTCCACTCCCCCTCCTGGTTCCATTATTTTATACTTATTTATGCACATCCTTAAACTCTTATATTCTTAACATCCAATTTTGCAACCTTATTCATCTTATTACAAGTGATAGTTTGAAGTTCACCTAATGTAGAAACCTATACACAAAGCTCACAAAATATGCATTAAACCTTTCCACTCCTTTTTTTTTTTTTAAATGTCCTTTCTTTAAAACAGTTGTTTTAAAATCTAAAAGCAAATCATACAATTCAAATCTTATACAGTGGTACCTCGAGTTAAGAACTTAGTTTGTTCTGGAGGTCCATTCTTAACCTGAAACTGTTCTTAACCTGAAGCACCACTTTAGCTAATGGGGCCTCCCGCTGCCGCTAAACTGCTGCTGTGTGATTTCTGTTCTCATCCTGAAGCAAAGTTCTTAACCCGAGGTACTATTTCTGGGTTAGCGGAGTCTGTAACCTGTAGCATCTGTAACCTGAGGCGTCTGTAACCCGAGGTACCACTGTATTCTCTTGCACTACGGCCTGGCTGGTTTGTTTTAACATTGAGATTTTTTCTTCTGCCATTTCTAATCTAGGGTAAGGCGGGGTCAGTTCCCCCATTCCCCAGCTTCCTCTATAGAATTAGATTTCAAAACGAAGAGTCCTTTCCCACCACAAAGAATGTTATTTTTAGCTTTATCAGTACTTTGTCAAGAACATTTCGCTAGGCTCAGTAGAGGAAGCCAGTACTTCCAACCTAATCCCACCCCCTCTCCCCCATTACTGACAAATACAAATTTTAGCAATTATATATTCAAATCTTTACATCCATTCATATCAAAATAATTTTAATATCCTGTACAATAAATCTATATTATTGAGTTTTATTTTGAATCTGGTTTAGTCCAATATTAGCAATGAGTATTCTAGTCCTCTTTTTACAATCTTGATTTTAACCAGCTAGTGCCTTGTAATAAACCTTTGACACTTTAATTAACACAGAAGCTCTTTCCCAGAGGTAAAGTAATTTCCAGAGTCAGTCCTGTCTTTCTTCCAGAAAAGAAAATTATAGTATTCTTCCATTAAATAACATTGTAATCCTTCTCAGATTTATCCTCCATTTTGGGTCAAGTTCAATCTTGTCAAAAAGTAAGTTCAAGTTCAAATTAAGTTTGAGTCAAGGCCATTGCTTTAAAAAGTCTTGAGATTGGTATAGACAAAAGCTATGTGAAATATTTTAATCCTGGTTATTCATTAATTAACTTATTTCCCAAAGTGAATTTCATCCACACTTCACTTGTAAGTATTTTGTGCTTTTAGCACCAAGAACGGGAGCAGACTTCCTTTTATCACTCCCATTTCTCTTGCCAGATTAGCCAAATTTCAATTAATTGTCTCCTCACCTTCCAATTGGCACAATATGCTGGAAAGGTAACCGCTTGTGGCTGGATCAGAGGCTTTGCTTTTGCGGAGCTGCGTTGGTGCCTAGCTCACCGGCGCTCTCGGCTCCCCCCGTGCCTTTCAGGATGGAGGCAGGGACCGGCAATGTCGTGGCGCCGTCTGTGAGCCGAAGGTGCCCGAGACACTCCTTTTGGGGTTTTCTGGGGAAGGTGCTCTTCCCCAAGGCTCCGCAAAGCTGAATCTGATGGAGCCGTCCGATTCATGGTCCACCCGCCATGTCACGGGAACCCGGAAGTCCTTGCTTCCCAGATGTCAAGTACTAAAACTACCATCCTCCTTCCCTTATTGGTCATGTTGGCGGAGACTAATGTGAGTTGGAGCCCAACTATGTCTGGAGGGCTACAGATGCCCCAGCCTTAGAGTCTATTTCCTTGGGTGTGTGAAGTATTATAAACAATTAACACTGGGACTGTGCAGGTAGAAGAAAGCTCTACCAATCTCAAACAAATATTCGATGAAACAGACACAGAGGATGGTGATACAGAGCAGAGTCTTTGTGGTTTCATCAAGGCTTTAGAAATCCACACTATGGGAGAGAAGTGTCTCATGCTCTTTCAGAAGTCTGGAGTGGCAAAAGTCAAAGAAGTGTTAAATACAGTATTGGCCACATCATGTGGGGTGAGGGGCTTAATAATTTGGCATGGAGTCATCAAAATGGCAGTACATGGGGTAAAGGGAGGTTTAAACCTTCCTTGCCCTGCCACAGTTGCAAAAAAAATCTGCCTCCCCCCCCCACCACCAAAAAAGCTGCAATTTGCCTGGGAAGATAATATGCCTATTGAGAATGTGGTCAAATCCACATCATTAATTTAGAGCACATTCAGTCATATGGCTTCCCCCAAATAATTCTGAGAACTGTAGCTTGTTAAAGTTAATAGATATGTGAAGGGTAAACAGTTACACGGGTGGTGCTGTGGGTTAAACCACAGAGCCTAGGGCTTGCCAATCAGAAGGTCGGTGGTTCGAATCCCTGCAACGGGGTGAGCTCCCATTTCTCGGTCCCAGCTCCTGCCAACCTAGTAGTTCGAAAGCACACAGTGCAAGTAGATAAATAGCAGGAAGGTAAATGGCATTTCCGTGCGCTGCTCTGGTTCACCAGAAGCAGCTTAGTCATGCTGGCCACATGACCCAGAAGCTGTACGCCGGCTCCCTTGGCCATTAAAGCGAGATGAGTGCCGCAACCCCGGAGTCGTCTGCGACTGGACCTAATGGTCAGGGGTCCCTTTACCTTTACACAGTTACCAGGATTCTTGGAGGGAGGTGTGTTTCAAATGTATGGTATGTACGCAGCCTGATTAAAAGAATTCCAGTTCACAAAACCTTACACCAAAAAAAATCTCTTTTAACATGACAATAGGACTCCGGTACTTCCAGAACATGCACTCCGAAAAGTGGGTCTTCCCAACAGGATGCCTGATGTAAGCTAATGACTTCCTAAAAATCACTGCAACCCCCCCCTCCCCACCCACATGCCTTGGGATGCTGTGCATAAGAGAAACTTGGTGGACAAGCAGCAGTGAGAACAGTTGCAGCTGCCATGTGCAACCAAATCTCTGTTATAGATGCCAGGTCAATCCCTTCATCTATGATCAAATCATGGATGGCAGTGGTTTTATAAATCATTGACCTGGCATTGCACAGACACTTAAAGGCGATGTGGGGCACCCTTGTTGATACCTGCATCCTTTTGACCATGACTAGATCTGGAGGCAGGTATATTCTTCAGACAATGATTAACCCAGCCTCCTTGGTAATGACATAGACTGGCCCTCAAGCAACTTTTTTGGAGGTTTGCTTGGGCCTGCTACTGGTGCCAAATTAAACAAGTTTTCTCCAGTACGCTGTTCGAACGGTGATTCTGGATCACAACTAGGATTGCCCTCAGAATCACTTGATGATCTTGCTCTCATTTTGAAAACATCTGTATCCATATTCTGCTAACAAAAAATATATTTTGTTACTTTACTATACTACACTGAAATGTTTAAGTGTTTCTTTGATTGATAACAGGGTGCATATGTGCCTGGTGCCTGGCTAATTTCGAACACTGTTTGAACCTTAGAAGGTATTTTGCTTTGCTGCTCAACCTGCTAAGATTTATGAGTGTTTCAGGACCGCCTCTCCTGGTATGCCCCACGGAGGACCTTACGGTCTGCAAATAATAACGTCTTGGAGATCCTAGGCCTCAGGGAGATTAGGCCGGCCTCGACCTTTTTTCCTTCTTGTGGGGAGCCACCACTGCTACAGCCATCTATTATTTTTGTTTGCATTTTTATTTTTAATTCCCTTTCCTTATTTTTTAAAATATTTCTCAATAGGCTTTTCCCTCCCCCCAATTTTTTCTGATCGTTAATAATTAAAATGACGGTGCCCAGAAGAGAGCCCTAAGCCAACATAGGCCACTGTGAAATAAACTGGATGTCCAGCACGCTTCCGCTACGCCTCTGGACTTCTCCCAGCTGCCAGCAGAGCATCGCGAATAGCGGTGTGTGCTCTGTGTGGGTGCAGAAATAACAGATTTAGGAAGAAGCTGTGTACAGACTAGAAGCTTTATTTACAGCAGAGCAAAATAACTCATTCCAGGAGTGAGCCAGCATGGCTGCCTCCCCCTCAGAGCAAAAACCCAGAAGTAACTTGGCTCACACACAAAGAACATTCCAGTATAGCCCCCAGAGGACAGGACTACAGACAGAGCTATTAACCCTGTAAGCTCTGATTCTCCTCACAGCCACTTCCTGGGATTGCCGCTTCACCCCTGACTGTTCTTTTTTAATTTTAATTTTATTATTCTCTTTAATTTTTTAATTTTCTCATTTAAAAAAAATTAAATAGGGAAAAAAGAGTAAAACAAAAATCTGAGTCCCCTTTTTGTTTGTCAGTGGTTTTTTGGGGGGGGTCCTTCCTCCCCCTGCTCCCCCATTACGATCACCATCCTCTTTTAAAACAAAACTTTCTACTCCATACTATTGTTATTGCAACTGTTACTTTCCCCTTCCTCTCCCTTTTTTTCTTTCCTTTTTCTCTCCTTCCCCCCCTTTTCTCTTTAAAGAGAATACACACACACACGTTTTATTTTATTCTTTCCCTCTCAAAGGGGTTTTCTACATATATTTTATTTTATACTTTTATCACTTGGTACATATACCAGGGATGTCCAACAAGTAGATCGTGATCTACTGGTAGATCCCTGGCTGATCTTGGTAGATCGTGGTATCTTTATCGTGTACAAAAAGTTGCGGGGGGGGGGGGAGAGAGCTCAACAACTCTTGGCAATCCACCCACCCACCCCATGCACACTCCTCCTCTCTCCAATGACAATGGGTAGATCACTGCCAGATTTTTTTATACTGGGAGTAGATCACAGTCTCTTCATAGTTGGACATGCCTGATATATACTACCTTCCAGGTACTACCACTTCCAACATCTTCAGTTGTTTCTTTTCCTTTTTCCTTTCTGGTTTTGTTTGTTTTTTGCTCTTTGTTTTTTGCTTTCTCTTTCCTTCCCTCTTAACTCTTAAATCTCCTACCCCCTCCCTCCCCCCTTTTCTCTTCTTCCCCCTCAACAAATAATAATAAAAATCACAGACCTACACACATATATCTCCCCACCCACTTTCAATAGTAACCCACCAACCCTCTTTGTGGCCACTCACTTCATACTATAACTTGGACTATCACTGCAATTATTTATCATTACAGTGGTACCTCGCAAAACGAATGCCTCGCAAGACAAAAAACTCGCTAGACCAAAGGGTTTTTTGTTTTTTGAGCTGCTTCGCAAGACGATTTTCCCTATGGGCTTGCTTCGCAAGACGGAAACGTCTTGCAAGTTTGTTTCCTTTTTCTTAACACCGTTAATACAGTTGCGACTTGACTTCGAGGAGCAACTCATAGAACGCTGTGTGGTAGCCTTTTTTGAGGTTTTTAAAGACTTTGGTGGTTTTTGAAGCTTTTCCAAAACTTTCCCGACACCGTGCTTCGCAAGACGAAAAAAATCGCAAGACGACAAAACTCGCGGAGCGAATTAATTTCGTCTTGCGAGGCACCACTGTACTATTACTATTTTTTCCCCTCATCTATTTCATAGAATCATAGAGTTGGAAGAGACCACATTTCTCTCTCCTCTATTTCTTCTTTATATTTTACTCCATTTTCCCTTCCTTCCCTTCTTTTTCTTCCTTTTCCTCTCTCCCTTGTCTTTGTTGTGTTTTGTGTTGTTCTGCTCCTGAACACAACCTTGCCAGTCTTAAATTCTTAACTCTCTACTACAAATCGCTAACCTCTTTTCCCACCCTTAACTGGATCCCACTCCCCCCCCCCCATTGTGTGCATGAGCATGTAGGTATGTGCCCACAGGGATATCTACAAATTACCCTCCCCACCCTCCCTCTCCCTCTGGCCCCACCCTATTGGTCTCTTGAATCTCTGCCTATTAACCCTTTTATGTCAACTGTTTGTCTGTTGGTCTATTTGTCTGTCTGCTTGTCTGCCCCCTGCTTCACCAACACCGCTGAGGCAACTACAGAAACCCCAGAGAAGCCCTTAAAACACAGCCCAGATGTGACAAAAATGGCCGCCTAATTGACTATGTTAGAGAAGAAACAAGAAGGGAGGGCAAAAGGTTTAAGAGGCTACCTTATGTGGTGGCAATGTAAAATTATCAAAAAGGCCTGGGGAAAGACATATAAAAATTTTAAGAAAATGTGGGGAATGATTGTTTAAAAAATCGAAGTTATGATCTTGAGATGTACAGGACTTTATGGATTGTTTGAGGGGAAAACTTTGTTCCGATATACGAGACTGGATGCCGGGCCAAGACCAGCCAGCCCCTATGGAAGGAAGACGACTCAGCCAAAGAAGATAAAGAAAAACACTGGTAAAATAAATTACTGAACTATGCAGAACAAATTATTATAAAAAGGGCAAGTGTTAAATGCATATTTTTAAGCTTTGTGTATATATTATTACATTAGTATAACTTTTAAAAGTCACTTGTACTAAGATGAAGGAGGTTTTAAAATTGGACTGTTAAGTATATAAGATATTATGGACGTGCATGAACAAGTATATTATAATGGAACCAAGAGGCGGAGTGGAAGGAAGTCAACCAAAAAATTATGGTTTAATTTGGTTATGATTTTTTTCTTTTCTGTTTTTTCCATTTTGATATTTTTGGAAAAACAATAAAATTTTATTAAAAAGAGAGAGAGAGAGAGAGAGAGAGAGAGAGAGAGAGAATGTAAAGTGTCAGTGTGTGAATTGTACATGACTCAGCACTGAGTCTCAGAGCCAGATGGCTGGAAGAAGGAAAGGATAATGTTATTTTATTTGAATTTGACAAAATGTAAATCTTTGTCAACAATAAAGAAGCTCAATAGAAAAGAAACTGCTGTAAGTTTATGAGAAGAAAACTCAAGAATATATTCTGCGCACACATCAACACACTGTGGTAGCAGGGCTGGGGCGGGAGAGTGCCAGTGCTCTTTCTAGTAAAGTTGTATGGGATCAGTTTTAACCTGTTATCTCAGAGGATGTGGACAGGCTGCTTGGACGAGTAAAAACAACCACCTGTCTTCTTGACCCTTGTCCATCCTGGCTCATAAAAGCACGGGCATGCACACACACACACAGAACTTTATTGTAGTCCATAGACCCCAAATACACAGTACAACAATAGTAAATATCAACAGTTATTAAGGTGTAAAATCAGCCTTGCTAGCCAACAGAGGAGCATTAGCCTGTACATACTGATTTCTGATTTTTACTGCCTCCAAGAGGAATTTTGCCACAGCCAATATAATAGAATCAAACTTATCCTCAAGGAGAAGCTTAACATAAAAGGATTCAGCAATTCCAGGTTGTTCTGTTGGTATTGGATCGATTAGATGCTGTCTAACCTGTTTATACAGACTACAATACAATAAAATGTGTTCTATACATTCAACTTCCTGGGAACATGGGCACAGCCTATTTTGGCATGGGACACCAGTCAATCTTCACTTCAGCACTTCAGAAGGGAAAAATCTGGCTTTAGAAAACAGAAGGTGATAGTTAGAGACGGTCAAATTTTTAAGGTAGGGAGATAATAAAAAACCCTGCAGGGCCACAGGTCCCGTGAGCAAGATTGTAAATCACTAAAGACAGTATTCCCATAACCTCTGTTTCAGTTTTGACAGCAGTATCATACCCCAGGTGTGTAAGAAAAGATGGTGAAAGACCTATCAAGGAGGCCTTACGCACCATGGTTTTTGACCAGGAGCTGATGTATCAAATGAAGGAGTAGACCGTCCCCAAGGCCATACACACGGATTCTTAGCCAATATTTCATAGCACTCCACCAGGCCTTAATTGAAAATGGACCTTCTGTTTCCAACAGAAGTATCAAATTTGGTACACAATTTAATACCTGAAGTAAGGAAAGGACCTCAGAAACTTTAACTGAAATGTATCAAGCTTGAGAAAAGAGCCCTTGTACAAAATGTTGGCAGCATATAAGAGTTGTGATGCAGATTTCGCATTAAATACTTTTAAGGTATACTGACCTCCCTGTGTATGAAAGAAACAGAGAATTGCCAGTTTGCTTACCTCTGCTACTTGGGGTGTAATCAACCAATGGGTGTTCCAAGACTTTGTGTGGTGAAAGATAAATCCTAAATACCGAAAGCTTTTGGTCTGTTCAAGGCATGACCGTTGAGGAACCATCTGTTTGAGGAGAATTTATTTCCATAATTTTATATTTTGCATAATTGATTGTGAGGTCATTTTCAGAGAAATAATCCAAAAACTTCCTCAGCTGATGTTTTAACCCAGATTTGGAGCGTGAAAGGATAGCAACTTCATCCGCATACAATAGAAGTGGGGTGCTTCTTATCCCCAGTTTGGGGCAGTGCCCATCTCGGCCCATTAGGACTTACTCTAAATCATTTTTTAAAAGATTAAACAATAGGGGGGCAAGAATAAAACCCTGTCTGACCCCTCTTGATATCGTGATTTTGTCAGAGTGTTGCCCCAGTGGGCCGTATCTTACCTGCATGTTACTATCACTATATAAGGCTTTTGTAAGGTATAAGAATCTTTTGTCCTCCATCACTCAATACAACTTTGACTACAAAGGAAGATTTTAGGTCCATAAAGGCCACATAGATTGCCTTGGAGTGGTCTGGTCAGATGTTAAGTAGTTTGCATGGAAAGCAGCTTGGGTTTCGGAGATTATGTTATTATTATTTGATTTGATCAGCTCCTCTGGAATCATCATTGCCACTCTTTAGGCTCCTGATTAATTCTTCTACTATGACCTTGTTCCATAATGGGACATTTAATACGTCAATAGCAGGACCATCACTTCTGGAGAGGGAGTTTGAAGTTTCAGCAAAAATTGTTTTTAAATGATTCTCCCATATATGAGTCGGGATGGTGCACCTGGGGGCAGGAGTGCTATTTTTTAACATATTGAAAACCAAGTGCCAGAACAATTTGGGGTCATTCCACACCAAATCACCTGGTGCCATGTATTCTCATGACTCAGATTTTCTTCAATTTTGGGGGGAAGAAAACTTTTTTAAAAAAATTCTCCTGCACCCAATTTTGGACCAAAATATCTTTAAAAATTAATTTGTGGTTATCTCATAGGTATGTATTGTTTTTTTTTTTTTTTGAAGAAAATCTGAGTCGTGAGAGCACGGTCGAGTATGAAAAGCAGGTGATTTGGTGTGGAATGACCCTTTAGCATCATTATTTAAGAAATCGTTCAATAGTAAGGACCAGGAATTATGTTCAAGCTGCCTTTTCTTCATTGCTAACAGTGCTTATACTATCTTTTCAATACAAGATAGGTTGGAGGTAAGTAACTTAGGCCAGCTTTACTATACTCTCTGTAAGAGTCCAAGATCTTTTTTCTTTCTATGACAAGCATTGATGAACCAGTTACACCCTGTGGAATTAATGATTTTGTCACCCGAATTTACGCTAGTTGAGACCACATCCTGTAAAAGTTCAATAAGATTATCATATGCCTCAATAGAAGCTTCTACAGATTGACCTTTTTATTTTTTGATCATATTGCTGATTCCAAATTTAGCCTGGCATTAACTGCAGTAGACTGCTTTAGGTAAAGGTAAAGGGACCCCTGACCATTAGGTCCAGTCGTGAATGACTCTGGGGTTGCAGTGCTCATCTTGCTTTACTGGCCGAGGTCATGTGGCCAGCATGACTAAGCCGCTTTCTGTCGAACCAGAGCAGTGCACGGAAACGCTGTTTACCTTCCCGCCAGAACGGTACCTATTTATCTACTTGTGCTGCGTGCTTTTGAACTGCTAGGTTGGCAGGAGCAGGGACCAAGCAACAGGAGCTCACCCCATCGCGGGGATTCAAACTGCCGACTTTCTGATCGGCAAGTCTCCATCTAGTTCATGGTTTGGCATCCGGACTGCGGGGTGCAAGTTTATGTCCTGGGGTACAATAGAAAGAACCAAGGGCAAATGGTCACTTTCTGTCCTATTATCAATATTAAACAGATTAATTGACATAAGAGCCTTTCTAGTTACCAGGCAATAGTCGACTGTACTTGCTCACTTGCTGGATCATCACCTTGTTGTGGTGAGTGGGCTTGCACATTCCTATGACCCTTGTGTGTGAAGCCGTCGAGAGTCTTGTACTCCCAGCAGGGTCACCCAAGGCACTAAGGTCAAAGGGGAGGAGCTAGACAAAGAATGACCCAAGAAATCCTCAACGGCATAACAGGCGGATGCTAACAAGCGGTATGTTACAATGGCTGTGAAGGCGGATGAAGGCTGCAGCAGATAGGAATCTACTGGTCGTCGTGATACTCATGCCACTGAAACAGAACCAGGGACTTTGGATATAATATACAATTGGAGGATTGGAAAAAGATATGGAAGGAAAATATAAAATTTACAGCATGTACTGCGTTAAAAGAAAACGTTATGAAAATGATATATAGATGGTATATTACACCGGCTAAACTAGCGAAAATGTATAAAACATGTAATAAGTGTTGGAAATGTAAAGAAAAAGAAGGGACATTTTACCATATGTGGTGGGAATGTAAGAAAGTGAAGGGTTTCTGGGAAATGATATATAATGAGCTGAAGAAGATGTAGAAATATACATTTGTAAAGAAACCAGAAGCCTTTCTTTTAGGAATAACAGGAACTGAGATAAACAGAAGGGACTGTAAACTTTTCCAATATGCTGTAAAAGCGGCGAGAATATTAATGGCCCAAAAATGGAAACAGGAGGAACTACCGACCCTTGAAGAATGGAGAATGAAACTTATGGAGTATGCAGAATTGGACAAACTAACTGGGAAGATTAGATATCAACGAGATCACAAGTTCATCGAGGACTGGGGAAAATTTACAGAATATCTGAAAAATATATGTGATGATCAAATAACGCTAGCGGGGTTTAAAGAAGCTCTGTGAAAGTTTGAGGAGTATTGTAAAAAAGAGAACAAGATAGGAAGGGTATATTAAAAGGCAATATTAAATTTAGGGAATGCGTAATAAAAAAATTTAATATGGAAGATTGGCAGAGAAGCTGACGGAAGTCCAAAAGTTGAAATTTGTGAAAATGTTTGATTTGGTTATATGTGTTTAATGGAAAATCAATAAAAAATTATTACAAAAAAAAAAGGAACAGAGCCTTACTGCGAAGACTGTGCGTTGATCGGCGTGCACTGATATACACACATAAAACAAATTCGTGCACAGGCGTCTTCCAAAAACCCATCCCCATCCCAAACCCTCAAAGTCCCATGGCGATAGGCAAATGGTAACAGGGGCAGGACCATGAAACCTGGAATCCCCTAGTCATGAACAGGCACATGGGCGGTGGATACAGATTCAGTCACTCTAACTCAAGGAATGAGGCAGTTGAGCAGTTCGGCAGCTAAATCCATGACTGAACAGCCCTATTTAGGATCCACTCTGCTCACCCTGAAAAAGGGGGAGGGGCTAGAAAGGCTGCCCTAAACATAGTCTGCCTCCCTTTTTCCCTGACTGGATTACCATGCCCAGTGGGGTCACCACACAGTGGTCGTAAAAGACAATGGAACATACAGACTTTGTTGGATAACACAGATAATGAGCGTCCTGAACACAGAATTGTCATCATTGCAAGAGAATTGTGACATTTTAACATCGATACTGCAGCAGGAGAGGGACAAATGAAGGAAGAAAAAGGGGGCTACACATTGTTCTGGAAAGCTCTACCTGAACAAGAACCTCCAGTACATGGAGCAGGCTTTGCTATCAAAAATGATATTGTGACGCTCTTGTCAGAAGTCCCTACTGGCATTAATGAGCAACTATCAACCCTTCGAATAAACTCGCCAAAAACCAACAGGCCACTATTCTAAGTGCTTATGCACCAACACTGGATGCCGATGAAGACATGAAAGAAAAATTTTACTCTCAGCTGGATACCATCCTATCAGAGATACCTAAGGAGCATAAAATTATCCTCCTGGGTGACTTTAATGCAAGAGTTGGACAAGATTTTGAACTGTGGCCTGGGACTATTGGGAAAGAAGGAATTGGCAACAGCAACCAGAACAAAATCTTACTTTTGTCGATATGTTGTTATTACCAACACACTCAATAGAAAAATAAATTTAAAATATCTTGGGAGGCACCTTCGGTCAAACCACTGGCACCTCTTAGACTATGTAATTGTCCGAGCTGAAGATCGCTCCTTACTAGAGCTATGACGAGTGCTGATGATTGCTGGGCAGATCACCAATTAATATGCTCCATGATGGCTATCAAGATGGCTTCAAGGAAGGAAACCAAGCCGCAAAATGAACACTCAAGCGCTTCAAGAGCCCATTAAGCAGGATTGCCTCCAAACAACTCTTAAGGACTATCTGCTTTCGGAATTCCCAAATGACACTGAGGAACACTGGACGAAGCTAAAAACTGTTGAATGGTCACTTTAAAATGTGAAGGTTCATTATTGCTTCACAAGTTGTGTATGTCTTTAAGGGCCAGGGCCAGCGCAAATAACGAGACCCAGTCTTACAGCTGTGAAACATAGCAGGTGCTGCTAGGTTGTGTTAATTAAGCTGTGTCAGCATTTGGGCATAGTATATAAGGAGCAGCACCTAGCTCTCTCCTTACCCTGGGGGATGGGTTGGTGGTTGGGTCATGTTTGTTGTTGATGTATTTAGTGTATAAGGAGTTTTTGTTTTTGTTATTAAAACCTTGTTTAAGTTATTTTTTAGTCCCTTTTTAATGCATGGTCTCCCCAGCAAGCTCTCTGCAGTGCTGTTGTTGTTTAGTCGTTTAGTCGTGTCCGACTCTCCGTGACCCCATGGACCAGAGCATGCCAGGCACTCCTGTCTTCCACTGCCTCCCGCAGTTTGGTCAGACTCATGTTTGTAGCTTCGAGAACACTGTCCAACCATCTCGTCCTCTGTCGTCGCCTTCTCCTTGTGCCCTCCATCTTTCCCAACATCAGGGTCTTTTCCAGGGAGTCTTCTCTTCTCATGAGGTGGCCAAAGTATTGGAGCCTCAGCTTCACAATCTGTCCTTCCAGTGAGCACTCAGGGCTGATTTCCTTAAGAATGGATACGTTTGATCTTCTTGCAGTCCATGGGACTTTCAAGAGTCTCCTCCAGCACCAGAATTCAAAAGCATCAATTCTTCGGCGATCAGCCTTCTTTATGGTCCAGCTCTCACTTCCATACATCACTACTGGGAAAACCATGGCTTTAGCTATACAGACCTTTGTTGGCAAGGTGATGTCTCTGCTTTTTAAGACGCTGTCTAGGTTTGCCATCGCCTTTCTCCCAAGAAGCAGGCGTCTTTTAATTTCGTGACTGCTGTCACCATCTGCAGTGATCATGGAGCCCAAGAAAGTAAAATCTCTCACTGCCTCCATTTCTTCCCCTTCTATTTGCCAGGAGGTGATGGGCCCAGTGGCCATGATCTTCGTTTTTTTGATGTTGAGCTTCAGACCATATTTTGCGCTCTCCTCTTTCACCCTCATTAAAAGGTTCTTTAATTCCTCCTCCCTTTCTGCCATCAAGGTTGTGTCATCTGCATATCTGAGGTTGTTGATATTTCTTCCAGCGATCTTAATTCCGGCTTGGGATTCATCCAGCCCAGCCTTTCGCATGATGAATTCTGCATATAAGTTAAATAAGCAGGGAGACAATATACAGCCTTGCCGTACTCCTTTCCCAATTTTGAACTCTGCAGCACTACTAAACTGCAAATAGCCAACAAAAACATCCATTATTGCAGCCTGTGAACGAACTATTGGATACCAAACCAAGAAACACCAGGACTGGTTTGATGAGAATACAGTGAGATTTGAAGGCATTATTGACAAGAAAAGGAAGGTCTTTCAGATCTGGCAAAGAGATAGAAACTGCGCCACTAAGAAAAAAACCTATGCCAACGCTAAGGCTGAGGTTCAAAGAAGAACCAGAGAACTCAAGAACACGTGGTGGATAAAATAAAGCTCAAGAGATCCCGCACTTAGCCGACACTCATGATGCACAGTTTCTTTAAAGCCACAAAGACCATCTATGGGCATATGCCCCCTACGCTCAACAGACGGTACCACACTTCTAAAAGATAAAGAAGCTATTGCACTATGCTGGAAAGAACATTACCAGCATCTCCTTAACCACAACTCACCCGCAGCTGCTGAGGTCCTTTCACAAATTTTGCAAAAACCAATTAGAGATGAGCTTGCAGTATCTCCAAATTTGGGTGAGTTGTGTACAGCTATTAACCAAATGAAAAACAACAAAGCCAGCGGACCTGATGGGATACCTGCCAAGGTCTTCAAAGTGGGTGGAACTGAACTTGCACAACAACTTCACAAGCTCATTGGAAAAATCTGGGTGAGAGGAGATCCCAGCAGACTTTAGGGATGCCAAAATTATCAACCTCTTTTAAAAAGGTGATAAGACATGATTGCAGAACCTATCAAGGCATCCTTTTTTATATGCGGTTGGCAAAATTCTTGCAAGGATCATAGCAAACAATCTCTTAACAATATCCGAGGTGACCCTTCCTGAATCCCAAAATGGTTTTCGGCCTTCTAGGGGGACAGTGGACATGATTTTCACCGCTTGACAGCTTCAAATGCAGAGAGCAAAACCAACCCCTGTATATGGCATTTATTGACCTGACTAAGGCCTTCGACCAGGGTGGATAAAAATCAATGATATTTTTTAAAAATTATATTTATCAGATTTATTTTTTGAAATTGGATTTTTTTTATTTAAATTGGATTTTTAAAAAAATGTTTTTGGAGGAAAAATCTTTCTAAAGATAGTTTTCTATTTAAGTTACGTTATAGTTCAAAAGCTATTCATCAGGAAATAAGGATTTGTTTTTAATTATGTAGCATGAGGTTTTATATGCAATGTTTAATTTTTTTGGTAAATGAATTCCATTAATCCATTCACAATGTCATGATCTTCCAGAAGTTTCTGTAAGATTATTTGGGACAGTTTTTCTAATGAGAAGATATAAACACAGATGCTTGCTTTTGCAGTTCTCAAAAGTGTGAATTTGTGTCTACAGAGATAACATGCCTTTTCATCTCTCAAGAAAATAAATTAATGCTGAACTATAAAATAACTGAACAGGAGGTAGAAGGTGCCATTCAGAATATGCAACTAGGTAAATCTCCAGGACCGGATGGACTGACTTCTAGATACTACAGACCCTTGAAAGAATGGCTAGTACAACCTTTAAAGGAAGTCTGTAACGAAATAATGGGTGGGAAAAGGGCACCAGAGTCGTGGAAAGAAGCGTATATTACACTTGTACCGAAAATAGAGACTGAAAAGACCCAGCTTAAGAACTACCGCCCCATATCACTGCTCAATGTGGATTACAAAATCTTTGCAGACATTTTGGCTAAAAGACTAAAAAGAGTCCTAATGGAAGAGATACATAAAGATCAAGCAGGCTTTCTCCCGGGTAGACATTTGTCTGACAATGTGAGAAACATAATCAATATTTTAGAAAAACTACAAGTGAATATAAATACCAAGGCAGTTTTGATATTTGTGGACGCGGAGAAAGCCTTTGACAATATTTCTTGGAGTTTCATGAAGAAGAACCTACAGGGGATGGGGGTAGGCCAAGGCTTTGAAAATGGTATAAGTGCAATTTATTCAGAACAAAAGGCTAAATTAATTGTAAATAATGTGGTGACGGAGGAATTTAAGATAGAAAAAGGGACACGACAAGGTTGCCCAATCTCCCCATTGCTTTTTATATCGGTCCTGGAGGTCCTGCTGAATATGATCAGAAGGGACCAATTGGTTAAAGGTATACAAGTCGGAGCTAAACAGTACAAATTGAGAGCATTTGCAGATGACTTAGTATTGACATTACAGGAGCCAGAATCTAGTACTAAAAGGGTTTTGGAACTGATTCAAGAATTTGGTCAGGTTGCAGGATTTAAACTGAATAAGTTAAAAACCAAGGTTTTAGAGAAAAACTTAACTGCGATTGAGAGAGAGAGAGGTTTCAGAATGAGACAGGTTTAACAGTGGTTAAGAAAGTGAAATACCTGGGGATTAACATGACAGCAAAAAATGGGAATCTATTTAAAGACAATTATGAAAAATGCTGGGCTGAAGTGAAAAAAGACTTAGAAATTTGGTCAAATTTGAAGCTTTCACTGCTAGGCCGTATTGCTGCGATAAAAATGAATGTATTGCCTAGAATGTTATTTTTGTTTCAAACATTGCAAATTTTGGACAAAATGGATTGCTTCAAGAAGTGGCAGAGAGATATCTCTAGATTTGTCTGGCAGGGCAAGAAGCCTAGAATAAAATTTAAAATACTAACGGATGCAAAGGAAAGAGGTGGATTTGCCCTGCCAGACCTTAAAGTTTATTATGAATTAGCAGCTTTTTGCTGGCTGAAAGAATGGCTGCTTCTTGAAAACACAGACATTTTGGATTTGGAAGGTTTTAATAATGTATTTGGATGGCATGCATATTTGTGGTATGATAAGGTCAAAGCACATAAAGCATTTAAAAATCATATTGTCAGGAAAGCATTGTTTAATGTCTGGATAAGATATAAAGACCTACTGGAAAATAAAACCCCAAGGTGGCTGTCACCGATGGAAGCGAAAGCTCAGAAAAAGCTCAATATGGAGGCCAAATGGCCGAAATATTGGGAAATTCTGGAACAAGAGGGAGATAGACTGAAACTGCAGAGTTTTGAGAAACTAAAAAACAAAGTGCGAGATTGGCTTCATTATTATCAGATAATGGAGGCATACAATTTGGACAAGAAAATTGGCTTCCAGGTGGAAAAATCAAAATTAGAAACAGAACTGTTAGAACCCAAAACTAAGATTTTGTCAAAGATGTATAACTTGCTGTTGAAATGGAATACTCAGGATGAAACGGTGAAATCAACTATGATTAAGTGGGCACAAGATGTTGGACATAACATAATGATGGCTGACTGGGAACAGTTATGGACCACAGGTATGAAGTTTACGGCATGTAATGCCTTAAGAGAGAATATTATGAAAATGATATACAGGTGGTACATGACACCAGTCAAGCTTGCAAAAATCTATCACTTGCCCGATAATAAATGTTGGAAATGTAAAGAGACTGAAGGTACATTTTTTCACCTTTGGTGGACTTGCCCAAGGATTAAGGCTTTCTGGGAGATGATCTATAATGAAATGAAAAAGGTATATAAATATACCTTCTTGAAGAAACCAGAGGCCTTTCTCCTGGGATTGGTCGGCCAATTGGTGCCAAAGAAGGACAGAATTTTCTTTATGTATGCCACAACAGCAGCAAGAATACTTATTGCAAAGTATTGGAAGACACAAGATTTACCCACTCTGGAAGAATGGCAGATGAAGGTGATGGACTATATGGAACTGGCGGAAATGACTGGCAGAATCCGAGACCAGGGAGAAGAGTCGGTGGAAGAAGATTGGAAGAAATTTAAAGACTATTTACAGAAATATTGCAAAATTAATGAATGTTAGAATGATGTCAGAATGAAATTAAGTGGTCTTAGCAGCAATGTTATAAAGGTGTATGTAAAAATGGATTGTTAACAGATGAGAATCCAAAGTTATAATATATTAAGTTAAAGGATTAAGACAAAAACAAAGAGGGAAAGGAATTGCTGAATTAACTAATAGAACTGGAATACAAAAAAGGGAGGTGTGAGGAAGTCAGGGAAGTAAGGAAATGAAATGTAAGTTATGGAAAGATCGATGTGTTGTTTTTTTAAGTGTTTCTTATCTTTTTCCTGTATTTTGTATTTTTTTCTTTTTTATTTCTTTTTCTTTTTCTTTTCTTTTTATCTATGTAATTTTTTCTTTGAAACTTTAATAAATATCATTTAAAAAAACAACATGCCTTTTCTTCACAGGAAAAATGTTATAAAATAAACACACAGAGTTGAGGAAAAAAACCTTAATCCCATCGTTCCTTTGCAAATTTATATACACAGAATCAACCCCTTACCAAATGCTAAGTTCCAAGAGGTTCAATGAATAGATTGTTTGGAGTAGAATAGATCTGCACAAGTAGCTAAGAATGAAGCAGTAAAAAATGAAAATGCAACCTTGTGAGCAGAATAATCCACAAGTTTGGAATATTTGCATAATAATTGTGCAAGTCAGTTGCGTGTCTGTGCAACTCAGACTTGAGGCGAATGCTGAAGGCACTTCAGGGCTGGCAACCTCTTCCCAATCCCACTGGGTTCAAACAACTGCGCTAACTTAACTGTACAGAATAGGCACCTGAATGTAGAAGCAAATCCAAAAAGGGGGGGGGGGGCGAGTGGAAACAGTAACTGGGATCTGTAAGTCCCTGGCGAGACCTTGAAGTGCTTGCCAGTCAACTAATAAAAGAGTTCACTGGTTCCAGGCCCTACTTCCCAGGGCTCGCCTGACATTGTCCAAACTATAAAGTCTCTACCTGGAACTTCAGTCCTGCATCAGGAATCCCTGAAGTTCTCTTTTTTAAAAAAAATGATCTTTATTAAAGTTTCATATGAAAAGAAACACATTAATAAAAAAAAGAATTTAAAAATAAAAAGAAAAATACATAATACATAATACAAAATACAAAAAGAAAAAAGAAAAAACAGTTAAAAACAATTCCATCTTTTCATCACTACTTTTACATTTACTTATTTCCCGGACCTCCTCATACCTCCCTCTTTTGTATTCCAATTCAATTTGTTTGTCCAGCAATTCCTTTCCCTTCTTTTTAATCCCAATCCTTAGTCTTAATATAATAGAACATTAAATTTTTACCTATTAAAAACCAATTTTCCATTCTTTTAACCTCTTTAATCCTAATCCTTAATCTTAATCTATATATAACTTTAAAGCCTGTACAGCTAGAAGCCACTTAATTTCAATCCAACATCACTCTAGCATTCTTTAATTTTGCAATATTTCTGTAAGTAGTCTTTGAATTTCTTCCAATCTTCTTCCACCGACTCTTCTCCCTGGTCACGGATTCTGCCAGTCATCTCCGCCAATTCCATATAGTCCATCAATTTCATCTGCCATTCCTCCAGTGTGGGTAGCTCTTGTGTCTTCCAATACTTTGCGATGAGTATTCTTGCTGCTGTTGTTGCATACATAAAGAAAGTTCTATCCTTTTTTAACACCGATTGGCCGACTATGCCCAGGAGAAAGGCTCTTCAACCCTCAAAGGGTTTCTTCAAGAAGGTATATTTAAATACCTTTTTTAATTCATTATATATCATCTCCCAGAAAGCCTTAATCTTTGGGCACGTCCACCAAAGGTGAAAAAATGTACCTTCAATTTCTTTACATTTCCAACATTTATTATCAGGCAAATGGTAGATTTTTGCAAGCTTAACTGGGGTTATGTACCACCTGTATATCATTTTCATAATATTCTCTCTTAGGGCATTACATGCCGTAAACTTCATACCTGTGGTCCATAACTGTTCCCAGTCAGCGAACATAATGTTGTGTCCAACGTCTTGTGCCCATTTAATCATAGCAGATTTCACAGTTTCATCCTGAGTGTTCCATTTCAGCAGCAAGTTATACATTTTTGACAAATTCTTAGTTTTGGGTTCTAACAGTTCTGTTTCTAATTTTGATTTTTCCACCTGGAAGCCAATTTTCTTGTCCAAATTGTATGCCTCCATTATCTGATAATAATGAAGCCAGTCTCGCACTTTGTTTTTTAATTTTTCAAAACTCTGCAATTTCAGTCTATCTCCATCTTGTTCCAAATATTTCCCAATATTTCGGCCATTTGACCTCCATATTGACCTTTTTCAAGGCTTTCGCTTCCATTGGTGACAACCACCTTGGAGTTTTGTTTTCCAATAAATCCTTGTATCTTATCCAAACATTAAACAGTGCTTTCCTGACAATGTGATTTTTAAATGCTTTATGTGCTTTGACCTTATCATACCACAAATATGCATGCCATCCAAATACATTATTAAAACCTTCTAAATCCAAAATGTCAGTGTTTTCAAGAAGCAGCCATTCTTTCAACCAGCAAAAAGCTGCTGATTCATAATAAAGTTTGAGGTCTGGCAGGGCAAATCCACCTCTTTCCTTTGCATCTGTTAGTATTTTAAATTTTATTCTAGGCTTCTTGCCCTGCCAGACAAATCTAGAAATATCTCTCTGCCACCTCTTGAAACAGTCCATTTTGTCCACAATTTGCAATGTTTGAAACAAAAACAACATTCTAGGCAATACCTTCATTTTTACCGCAGCAATACGGCCCAGCAGTGAAAGCTTCAAATTTGACCAAATTTCTAAATCTTTTTTCACTTCAGCCCAACATTTTTCATAGTTAACTTTAAATAAATTCCCATTTTTTGCTGTCATGTTAATCCCCAGGTATTTAACTTTCTTAACCACTGTTAAACCTGTCACATTCTGAAACCTCTCTCTCTCCATTGGTGTTAGATTTTTCTCTAAAACCTTAGTTTTTAACTTGTTCAATTTAAATCCTGCAACCTGACCAAATTCTTGAATCAGTTCTAAAACCCTTTTGGTACTAGATTCTGGCTCCCTGAAGTTCTCTGCTCCAGTTCTTGGTTCCCCTTTTCCAGCTTTCCACCAGCCTGCTTCTCCTCGGCCTGTTCTTTCTGCAAGCCTGTTCCAGCCTAGGCCTACCAACTGTATTTCTCCTCCTCCCCCCTCCCCTCTAGAAAAGGAAGACCAGCCTCTCCCAAGCCAGGGCTGCTGGGAGATATAGCCCCTATAAACAGTTAATTATGAAATTATTGTGAGGTTTATTAAGTTAACTGTCTATGTATTTCTAATAGTATAACCCAGGCATAGGCAAACTCAGCCCTCCAGATGTTTTGAGACTACAGTTCCCATCATCCCTGACCACTGGTCCTGTTAGCTAGGGATGAGTTGTAGTCCCAAAACATCTGGAGGGCCGAGTTTGCCTATGCCTAGTATAACCAAATCAGTAATTTTTGATATAACTGTAAAAAGTACTCTGAAATTTTATTATTCCAAAAATGAAACTTTCATCTGATTGTGAATATTAAGATTATACCAGCACGAATGAGTCTTTCTGTAAAAAAAAAAAAAAAAGATTTAAATCAAGTCTTACTGGCTAGTGATTTAAATTGTGATTTAAATCGATTTTATTTAAATCAAATCCACCCTGCCTTCGACACTGTAAATCACAATGCCCCGCTGACTGTCCTGAAAATTGGCTGCCCAGATAAATTTGTGAACATCATTCAGCTCCTCCACGATAATATGACGGGAACAATCGTGGATAACAACGGCTCTCAAAGTGAACCATTCACAGTGGAATCAGGTGTTAAACAGGGTTGTGTTATTGCCCCAACTCTATTTATTACCTTCATCACCATGATCCTACACACTGTCGAAGGGAAACTCCCCACCAGGGTAGAAATCATTTATCAAACAGATGGAAAGCTCTTTAATCTGAGTAGACTGAAAGCAAAGAGTAAGGTTACCGTAACATCCGGAGCTTCAGTATGCTGATGACAACATAGCGTGTGCACAATCAGAGGATGACCTTCAAACCATCCTAAATATCTTTGCAGAAGCTTACAAAAAGCTTGGTCTATCGCTCGACATCCAAACCACCAAAGTGCTCCACCAACAAGCAAAAAACAACCCCTCTGCAGCACCACAAATACAACTCAATGGTGTAACGTTGGAAAAATTTGATCACTTCTCCTACCTGGGCAGTTATCTTTCCACAAGGGCTGACACTGATGCCAAAATCCAGCATCGCCTGAGCTCTGTGACTGCAGCTTTCTCCTGATTGAAGTGCAGAGTGTTTGAGGACGTTCGCAGGGAAACCAAAATGCTTGTTTACAAAGCTATTGTACTACCAACCTTACTGTATGCTTGTGAAACATGGACCACTTACAAATGCCATCTCCAACTTCTCGAAAGATTCCATCAACGGTATCTCTGAAAAATCTTACACATCACTTGGGGATACAGGCAAACTAATATCAGTGTACTGGATGAAGCAAAGATCACCAGTGTTGAAGCAATGATTCTTCAACATCAACTTCGTTGGACTGGTCATGTTGTGCAGATGCCTGATGATCATCTTCCAAAGCAACTACTCTATTTCAAACTTAAAAATGCAAAGTGTAATGCTGGTGGTCAACGAAAGAGGTTTAAAGACTGTCTCAAGGGAAATCTAAAAAAATGTCGTATAAACACCAACAACTGGGAAACACTGGCCTGTGAGTGTCCAATTCGAGAACAGCCTTTACCAAAGGTGTCAGGGGCTTTGAAGACGCTCAAACTCAGGACGAAAGGGAGAAACGTGCTAAGAGGAAGGCATGCTTGGCAAACCCTCACCTTGATCAACTCCTGCCCAGAACCCTATGTCCCCACTGTAGAAGGACATGTTGATCCAGAATTGGCCTCCAGAGTCACTTATGGACTCACTGTTAAAACCATGTTTATGTAAGGCAATCTTACTCAGCTATGAGTAATTGCCAAAGAAGACGACAATGACTTGCTCCCCAGTGATTCCAGATTCAGGTAGGTAGCCGTGTTGGTCTGACGCAGTCAAAATAAAAATTAAATAAAAAATTGTCCAGTAGCACCTTATAGACCAACTAAGTTTGTTCTGGTATAAGCTTTTGTGCGCATACACACTTCTTCAGATACACTGAAGCAGAGGTCACCAGACCCTTATATATACTGGGAGGGTGGGGTGGGGTATTTCTTAGAAGGGTAGTGGGAGATGGGTGATTGGCTTAATGGGTATGGTAAACCGGTTGGTGACTGTTAACAACGGTTAACGACTTCAATTACCGTATTTTTTGCACCATAACACTCACTTTTTTCCTCCTAGAAAGTAAGGGGAAATGTCTGTGCGTGTTATGGAGGGAATGCCTACGGGTGGCATGCCTACGGATTTTCCTCCTCTAAAAACTACGTGCGTGTTATGGTCAGGTGCGTGTTATAGAGCGAAAAATACGGTAGTCCTACAGGAAAAAGCAAGGGGTAGTATGCAGACGACCAAAAATAGCTTTAGCATGTGTAATGAGACAAGAATCCAGTATCTCTATTCAGAGCAGGCCTCTCCATAGTTTTCAATTTACAGAACTGTGCCAGACAAGGGATCCCAGGGCTGGCTTGTAAACTTTGTTTACGCTGCTCAGTCTCTCCGCCTAACAGCTGCTGTGTAGGGTAGCGCAGTAGCAGCAGCAGCTTTCCAACACATCCTCCAACCTATCCCAGAGCTTTAATTCTAGTTGAGGATATTTTGGGATACAGTATTTTTAGTATGGATTGAAGAGAGTGGCAGAGAGGGTGTTTGGAGGCTTTTTAGAAGGTGCACCCTACTTTACGCGATTTCACTTATGCACGTGGGGACCCAGAGCGTAACCCCTGCATAAGTGAGGAGATGCCTGTACTGTTTACAGCTCCAGCTGCTCTATCTCTAGGAGGATATTGTACAGCTGGAGATGGTGTTGTAAAGGGCTACCAGTGTTAGAAACTGGGATAGAGAAGCTATTCGCTACATGACCCCTGGAACCTAGGTTACAGGCACAAAAACAGAATGGCTAATCGCCATCCCCCCCCCCCCCCCAGTTCAGCAACACTTTCTTTTTATTTTTCAAAATGCATGAATTAATACAATTCACATCACTGACGCATTGTTAATATCACATTTTAATAGCAATTCTTAATTGGTCAAAAGCATAAAACATTTGAATAATTAATATTTACAGATGCCGGCATATATGTGTTACTACGAGCAGTTTCACACCAGTTTTGGACACTTAAAGTAATTTGCAATGTTAAGAGAGGTGCTATAAATAAAAGTACCGTATTTTTCGCCCCATAGGCCGCACCTAATTTTTTTTTGGGGGGGGGAATAAAGAAAAAAAATTATTCCCCCCCCAGGCACGGGGGAAGCCCGAGCTTCCCCCGACCCCAGCCCCCAGAACAGCCTGCTATCCGCAAGCCTAGGGAGCCGCGCCGGTCTCCCCAGGCTTGCGGAGAGGTGCGCGAAGCCCGGGCGCGCTCTTCAGCGCGCACCAGGCTTCGGAATGCAGGCAGCTCTGCGCCACCCTCTGGAGCCCCGCGCGGCTTCGCGCCCGGCTCCAGAGGGTGGCGCAGAGCTGCAGGAAGCCCTGGAGCGCAGGCAGCTCTGCGCCACCCTCCGGGGCTTCGCGTCGGGATCCGGAGGGTGGCGCAGAGCTGCAGGAAGCCCAGGAAAGCCTGCATTCGCCCCATAGGATGCACACACATTTCCCCTTCATTTTTGGAGGGGATAAAGTGTGTCCTATAGGGCAAAAAATACGGTACTTTCGACATTCATAAGCATTCACTTTGGGCATGCTAACTGCATATGTACAATCTCCCAGAAAGCTGCTCATTAATGATCCATGGGAGACTGGAAGCAACACTTCCTCTGTTTCCCAGCAAGATAGAAACCAGTCAGTGAAAGTTGCTACTCAAGCTGGTGATTGCAACGTGTGCTTAATGACGTAACTTCCAGCTGCGGGAGAGGTCTCAATCACCTAACTATACATATATATCCTTAAAACTGCCTTTTAAGAATGCAACACCTAACAGTTAAATTCAATTACCTTAAGAATGTGTCTAAAGGCATTTCATACCCTGTAAAGTGCTACATAAATAACAACACAAAAAACATACCTCCAAGTTAGTAGCATGATAGCAAAGGAACTCACCTTCCCTGTGAACTACTTTTTTCTTTCTTTCTCAGATCTTTATGGGCTCTGCTGCATTCCTTAATGTAACAACAATATGCTTTCTGCATAAGTACACTTACATCAATAGGCAAAGATTATTAGGACCAAAGAGCAAGGGGAAGGGGTGGGGGAATATCTATCTAAATTAGTCAGACTGAACAGTCGCTGAAATGAGTGTGCTTCCCTACACACACCCCAAGACAGATGGGGGAGACAGAGAGGGAGCACATTTGAAAGGGCAATGGCCAGGTGCCTGTCCTCCTCACAAATCACAGCTGCCCCTTCATCAGACAGAACAGAGACAAGGGAGAGCAGCCTCCAGCCAGCCCATCGCAGCTCCCAGAATTTCCGCCCTCCCTTCCCCACAGGTGGGCGCGGTTTGCGGCACTGAGCGGGGGTTCACCTGGGCGGGTGCCTCCCACCTGCTTGGGCCAGCCCGTTTGTCCAAGCCTCTTTTGGTTTTCTTCCTTCCAGGATACACACACGCGTGCGGTAGTATATACACACAGAGAAAAAAGCTACAGACTGCAGCTGAGCTCCGCAGAGGTGAAAGGGGAGAGGGAAAAACCTCACGCCAATATAGCTGCTAGAGAACCGAAGCTGAGCCACAGAGACATGCTCACACACCCCTTTTTCTTCAGCAGCCCACAATGTTCTGCCACCTCTCTTGCCCTCTTTTTTTGCCCGGCCCTCTCCTATCACAAGACGCCCCCCTTGAGTGCCACAGAACCAACCCAGAAGCAGCCCATTTCGCACTCCCCTTCATGCAACAGTAAGAGACAGAAAAGCATGTGAGGCACTTTTCCCTGCCCCTCAGCACCAGCTCAGTGACTCATGTTGCTGCAGCGGAAGCAGTACTTCCCTTGGGCAGCAACAGATTACTCAGGAGTCAGGCAAGGAGGAATTCTCGAGTCTCAGCAACCACATATGGCACCGGCTAATTTCAACCCCTGAGGGAAACCAAAATTACTGCTGGCTTAAAGCAACTCTTCTGTGAGTACATAAAGGTTACAATGCTTGAAATTCTTTGGTTTATAAAAGTACTGTATTTTTTGCTCCATAAGGCGCACCCGACAAAAAGGCGCACCTGACAAAAAGACGCACCTAGTTTTTAGAGGAGGAAAACTTCTACTGTATGTGACCTCCAGTTTCAGGAGGACACTGTACCTGTTGCTAGGAATCAACATCAATGATGCTATTGCCTTCATGTCTTTCTTAATAATAATAATTTATTATTTATACCCTGCCCCTAGAGATATATTGGAAAGATATTTAAGGTGAGGGGGTATAGCTACATAGCACAGCATCTGCCTGGCGTGCAGAAGGTCCCAGGTTCAATCCACAGTAGTATCTCCAAGTAGGGTTGGGAGAGACGCCCTGTCAGAAAACCTAGAGAACCACTGCCAGTCAGTGTAGACAATACTGAGCTAGACAATAAGGACCCCAGTGCTCTGACTCAATATACAGCATATATGCCTACGTTCCTAGTTTTAAAACAATGGTCTTATTGCTATGTAGTTTGGCCACACACCTGAACAGGGCCAAAAGACTTCCCCGCACCTGAGGCACAGCATTCATAGCAATAACCTTTTTCCATGCTGGTCCCTTCTCCCAGCAGGAGGTGTGGTGGACAGCTTTCCCCACCTTCCATATGCCTTTTCCTCCAGGTCTGGTCAAGCCCAGCCCTCTGAGCTAGATGGGCTAATGGTCTGCCACGTTATAAGGCTATGTCTCTATTGAAATCTGCTTTTAATTTAGAATCATGACAACTAGAATCTAAGTTCATTTTTAGCATATGATTCAAAGATCCCAGATTCAATCCTTGGCATCTCCAGGTAGGGCTGGGAATTATCCCCTGCCTGTCAGTGCAGACAACACTGAACTAGAGAGACCCCTCAATGGCCTGACTTATAAGTTAACGTTCTATGATCTTATATTATGGGGAAGGGGTACAGCTCAGTTGCACACAAAAGGTTCCAGGTTCAATCCCCAGTGGCATTTAAGGATAGGACTGGGGAATGCTCCCTTCCTGGAACTATGGAGAGCCACTGCCTACCTGTGCAGACAACTAAGCTAGACAGAAACCAATACTCTGAACTCAGCAAGCTGTGTCAAATATCAAGTCATGTTACTAAGTGGTATAGTTTGGGCCGCACACCTGTCAGGTGCCAAAACTGCTTCCCCGCAACTGAGGCGCGTCCCTTCCCACGCTGACCTCCCTTCTCCCAGGAGGAGGCGTGAGGGGCGACCGTTCCTCACCTCTTCACATAACGCCTCCTCCAGGTTCAGCCCCTCTCCTGTAAAGACCGAGGCGCGGGTCGCTTTGATGAGGTGGGGGACCCACCCCGAGCCTCTTACCTGGCGGACGCGATGCAACGCGTCTACGAAGCATTCGCTCTTACCCGCCCCCGCGGGTGTCGCATTCGGCCCCGGAGTCAGCTCCGCCATGACACGCGCACGCTGCCACTGCCTCGGCCACGGTGCAGGCCTCTTCCGCCTCGACCTCCCACCGTCCGGCTTGCTCCTGCCTCAGCCTCTCTGTCCAGCGCCCAGGGACTCAAGTTAGCTTGGCTGGCTGGCTGGCTTTCTTTCTTTCTTTGCTTCTCTCTCTCTCTCTCTCTCTCTCTCTCTCTTTCTCGACCCGTACCGGAAAAGGAAATCCCATTCGTTTCCGCCAGAAATAGGAAGTAGAACGAGGGAGGGGCGGGTTGAGAGAGAAAGCAGCACTAGGCCTGGGAAGGGAAGGCGTCGGAAGTCCTCCTAGCGGGATCTTCCTTCCGGAGCCAGGGTCACGTGGCCGGGGCGAGCTCCGCGTGGCTCGCCAAGAATGTCCAGAGTGAAAGGAGCCTGGAAGGAAGGGGTGGAGGGATCGTATTCCTCCTTTAAATTTCATTACTGTATGTAGTAGTGGCATGCTCGCAAGCACACCTGTCGGGTTTGTTTTTACTCTGATTTTAAATCTGTTGACGTCGTCACGTTTTTGTTTGTTTGATTTGGACCAGCTTCAGAATAAAACTTTTTATAGCGTTTCAGGACCTTAGCTATTGGGGGGGGGGGCTAGCCTGTTTTTTTGCCCCGGGTGAAGCCTCCAGAGGGGCGCCATTGAGGGTCCAATCCTGCCTGGACTCCCTCCGACGGCAGCCGCTCCTTGCCTCTTCGGAGTCTAAAAGCGTTATTCGGCAGGGAGCTTCCTACCTAGCCAGCTCTAATCTCGGTATAGTCTTTCGTGCATGGAGAGGGATGCTTAATTGCAGTGGGAAGCAGGAAAACTTGGAAGGCCAAAAGTGAACAATCCTCCCACCCGTTTCCCCGTTTATTGGCTCCGGAGGGGCCGCGACAAGGTTGCAAAAGCGTGATCCGATCGCCAAACTAAGCAGCTTCCCCCCTCCCACTTCCGGGAGAAGAATCCACCCCCGACCGACCCCCCCCCCCCTTCTGTGTGTGTCACACACAGAGAGAGAGAGAGAGACTGCATGCTTTCTTGGAATAAGTGGAAAAGGGTAAAAGGCGGATCCAGCTGATTTTAAACGGATCCTCATAAATTAATATGATTTATTTCATTCAAATTAAATAAAACCACCATGATACTGTAGACCACGTCTTACTCTGTTTGTTGTTGTTGTAGTTTTTTAAAAAACAACAACAGGTGCTTGGATTTGCTTGTTGTTTAGTCGTTTAGTCGTGTCCGACTCTTCATGACCCCATGGACTAGAGCTCGCCAGGCACTCCGGTCTTCCACTGCCTCCCACAGTTTGGTCAGACTCATGTTTGTAGCTTCGAGAACACTGTCCAACCATCTCATCCTCTGTCGTCCCCTTCTCCTTGTGCCCTCAATCTTTCCCAACATCAGGGTCTTTTCCAGGGAGTCTTCTCTTCTCATGAGGTGGCCAAAGTATTGGAGCCTCAGCTTCACGATCTGTCCTTCCAGTGAGCACTCAGGGCTAATTTCCTTAAGAATGGATGCATTTGATCTTCTTGCAGTCCATGGGACTCTCAAGAGTCTCCTCCAGCACCATAATTCAAAAGCAGCAATTCTTCGGCGATCAGGCTTCTTTATGGTCCAGCTCTCACTTCCATACATCCCTACTGGGAAAACCATAGCTTTAACTATACGGACCTTTGTTGGCAAGGTGATGTCTCTGCTTTTTAAGATGCTGTCTAGGTTTGTCATTGCTTTTCTCCCAAGAAGCAGGCGTCTTTTAATTTCGTGACTGCTGTCACCATCTGCAGTGATCATGGAGCCCAAGAAAGTAAAATCTCTCACTGCCTCCATTTCTTCCCCTTCTATTTGCCAGGAGGTGATGGGCCCAGTGGCCATGATCTTCGTTTTTTTAATGTTGAGCTTCAGACCATATTTTGCTCTCTCCTCTTTCACCCTCATTAAAAGGTTCTTTAATTCCTCCCCACTTTCTGCCATCAAGGTTGTGTCATCTGCATATCTGAGGTTGTTGATATTTATTCCGGCAATCTTAATTCTGGCTTGGGATTCATCCAGCCCAGCCTTTCGCACGATGAATTCTGCATATAAGTTAAATAAGCAGGGAGACAATATACAGCCTTGCCGTACTCCTTTCCCAATTTTGAACCAATCAGTTGTTCCATATCCAGTTCTAACTGTAGCTTCTTGTCCCACATAGAGATTTCTCAGGAGACAGATGAGGTGATCAGGCACTCCCATTTCTTTAAGAACTTGCCATAGTTTGCTGTGGTCGACACAGTCAAAGGCTTTTGCATAGTCAATGAAGCAGAAGTAGATGTCTTTCTGGAACTCTCTAGCTTTCTCCATAATCCAGCGCATATTTGCAATTTGATCTCTGGTTCCTCTGCCTCTTCTAAATCCAGCTTGCACTTCTGGGAGTTCTCGGTCCACATACTGCTTGAGCCTGCCTTGTAGAATTTTAAGCATAACCTTGCTAGCGTGTGAAATGAGTGCAATTGTGCGGTAGTTGGAGCATTCTTTGGCACTGCCTTCTTTGGGATTGGGATGTATACTGATCTGCTCCAATCCTCTGGCCACTGCTGAGTTTTCCAAACTTGCTGGCATATTCAAAAAAATCATGCATCCACTGTTTCCTGGGGCCACAGTGGTGCAAAAACATGGTTAAAAAACACGGATCCTCATGGATCCTCATAATTTTTGCACTAGATCAACCCGAAGTCACCATCAGATCAAACATCGTGGCCATGGGCACAGCCTGCACCACAAAAAACTCAGATCCACGGCTTCCTGGCAACTCCATGGCCCAAAAACATGGTTTCGAAGCACGGATCCTCATGGATCCTCACACTTTTTGCATTGGGCCAAGCCAAAGTCACTGTCAAATCACACATCATAGCCAGCGTCACAGCCTGCACCACAAAAATCTAGGATTCACGGCTTCCTGGAAACTCCATGGCCCAAAAACGTCGTTCCGAAGCACGGATCCTCATGAATCCTCAGAGTTTTTGCATTGGGGAACCCCAAATTCGCCCTTTATTCAAATATCTTGTACATAACCACAGTTCCTACCACAAACATCATGGATCTACTGCTACATGGCCCTGGCCAGATGCTACCCTGGATATATTGGCCAATTTTTAGGTGGGTGTGCTGGGATGGAGGAAACGGAGTCGGCTGAATCTCTATCCATTAAAGATGGGGGTCCAATGGCTGGGCTGGAATGATTTCAGGTGGTTTGCCAGCTCCCAGCTCTTGATGGGGCGCAAAAGTCGCCTGTAACCGCCATCAGGAGTCCCGGTGTGATCCTGGACGCTTCTGTCTATGGAGGCACTGGTCACAAATGTAGCCAAAATGGCATTTTTTAATCTATGCCAGGTTAGGCGATTGGTACCGTACCTGTCACTTTCCAACCTAGCCATGGTGATCTATGCAGCAGTCAGCTGCAGACTAGACTACTTTAACTTGCTCTACACCTGATCTGGTGAGGGCAGGGTATAAATGCGATAAATAGGTAGGTAGGTAGGTAGACAGATAGATAGATAGATAGATAGATACGCAGGGCTACCCTTGAGACTGCTCCAGAAACTCCAAATGGTCTAAAATGCAGATGCATGAGTTCTTACTGGGACTTTGTGGAGAGCCCACATTCAGTTGGTTGTTCATCAGATGGATTGGCTCCAGGTGGAGTATCGAATCAGGTTCAAGGTTTTGGTGCTAACCTTTAAAGTCCTAAACAGTCTGTGACCTTTCTTATCTGTGGGAATTATCTTCCAATACACCCCCCAAAGAGCGTGACACTCATCTAACAGCAACCTACTGGTGGTCCCTGGCCCAAAACATATCCAGCTGTCCTCAACCAGAGCCAAAGCCTTTTTGGTGGAACACTTGGTCTAATGAGACCAGGGCTCAGTGCAATCTATCTCAGTTCTTTCACTCGCTGGATCATCACCTTGTTGTGGTGAGTGGGCTTGCACATTCCTATGCACCTTGTGAGCGAAGCCTTTGGGAATCTTGTACTCCCAGCAGGGTCACCCAAGGCGGTAGCATCAAAGGGAATGAAATATACTTGGAGTCCTGTAGTGATTTCATGCTCTTTATTGATGCTTGTAAAACAGTGATTGAATTGCCCCCCAAACCTCTGGCTTCTATATACATTATTTACACAATGAGTCCCGTCTGATTGTCTGATTCTGCTTCCCTCCTGGAGCCTGATTGGTCTTTTCCTGCAAGACAATCAGTTCTTGCATTCTAGGATCCTACTTGCCTATTGTTCTAGGATCAAAGCTTAGTACATAACAGGTAAGGAGCTAGACAAAGAATGCTCCAAGAAGTCCTCAACGGCAGAATAGGCGGATGATAACAAGCGGTATGTTACAACGGCTGTGAAAGCGGTTGAAGGCTGCAGCAGATAGGATCTACCAGTTCGTCGTGACTACTCATGCCATCGGAACAGGGCCTTACTGCGAAGACTGTGCGTTGGTCAGTGTGCACTGATCTACACACATAAAACAAATTCATGCACAGGCGTCTTCCAAAAACCCAACCCATGGCAATCGGCAAATGGTTACAGGGGCAGGATCATGAAATCTGGAAGCCCCTAGTCATGAACCGGCACATGGGCGGTGGATACAGATTCAGTCGTTCTGACTCAAGGAACAAGGCAGTTGAGCAGCTTGGCAGCTGTATCCATGACTGAGCAGCCCTTTTTAAGATCCAATCTGCTCACCCCAAAAAGGGGGAGGGGCTAGAAAAGGTGCCCTAAACATAGTCTGCCTCCCTTTTCCCCTGACTGGATTACCGTGCCCAGTGGGGTCACCACCCAGGGGTTGTAAAAGACAATTGAATTTTGGAACATGGAATATATGGACTTTGTCAGATAACACAGACAGCGAACGTCCTAAACGCAGAACTGCCATCATTGCAAGAGAGCTGCGACGTTTTAACATCGATATTGGAGCGCTTCAAGACTCTCGAAGAGCAGGCGAGGGACAACTGAAGGAAGAAAAAGGAGGCTACACATTCTTCTGGAAAGGTCTATCTGAACAAGAACATCAAATACATGGGGTAGGCTTCGCTATCAAAAATTATCTTGTGAAGCTCCTGTCAGAAGTCCCTACCGGCATTAATGAGCGACTCTCAACCCTTCGAATAAAGCTCACAAAAAAACCAACAGGCTACTATTATAAGCGCTTATGCACCAACAATGGATGCTGATGAAGACATTAAAGAAAATTTTTACTCTCAGCTGGATACCATCCTATCAGAGATGCCTAAGGAAGATAAAATTATCCTTCTGGGTGATTTTAATGCAAGAGTTGGGTGAGATTTTGACCTGTGACCTGGGACTATTGGGAAAGAAGGAGTTGGCAACAGCAACCAGAACGGAATCTTACTTTTGACGATATGTGCAGCGCACAACCTTGTTATTACCAACACACTCTTTTGACAGAAAAATAAATTTAAAACTTCATGGAGGCATCCTTGGTCAAACCACTGACATCTCCTAAACTATGTTATTGTCCGTGCTAAAGATCGACGTGATGTGCTCCTTACCAGAGCTATGACGAGCGCCGACGACTGCTGGACAGATCACCAACTAATACGCTCCACGATGGCTATCAAGATTATACCTAAACTCAGGCTTCAAGGAAGGAAACCAAGGCGCAAAATGAACACTCAAGCCCTTCAAGATCCCATTAAGCTGGATTGCTTCCAAACGACTCTTAAAGATCATCTGCTTTCAGAATTCCCTGATAACACCAAGGAACACTGGACCAAGCTAAAAACATCCATTATTGCAGCCTGTGAGCAAACTATTGGATACCAAGCCAAGAAACACCAGGACTGGTTTGATGAGAATGACAGTGAGATTGAACGCATGATTGACAAGAAAAGGAAGGCATTTCAGATCTGGCAAAGAGATAGAAACTGTGCCACTAAGAAAAAAACCTATGCCAATTCTAATAATAATAATAATAATTTATTATTTATACCCTGCCCATCTGGCTGGGCTTCCCCAGCCACTCTGGGCAGCTTCCAAAAAAATATTAAAATACTGTAATACATCAAACATTAAAAGCTTCCCTAAACAGGGCTGCCTTCAGATGTCTTTTAAAGAGAAGATAGCTGCTTCTTTCCTTCACATCTGAAGGGAGGTCATTCCACAGGGCGGGCGCCACTACCGAGAAGGCCCTCTGTCTGGTTCCTTGTAACCTCACTTCTTGCAATGAGGGAACTGCCAGAAGGCCCTTGGCGCTGGACCTCAGTGTCTGGGTAGAACGATGGGGGTGGAGACACTCCTTCAGATATACTGGACCAAGGTCATTTAGGGCTTTAAAGGTCAGCACCAACACTTTGAATTGTGCTCGGAAACGTACTGGGAGCCAATGTAGGTCTTTCAAGACCAGTGTTATATGGTCTCGGCGGCCGCTCCCAGTCACCAGTCTAGCTGCCGCATTCTGGATTAATTGTAGTTTCCAGGTCACCTTCAAAGGTAGCCCCACGTAGAGCACATTGCAGTAGTCCAAGCGGGAGATAACTAGAGCATGCACCACTCTGGCGAGACAGTCCGCAGGCAGATAGGGTCTCAGCCTATGTATCAGATGGAGCTGGTAAACAGCTGCCCTGGACACAGATTTGACCTGTGCCTCCATGGACAGCTGTGAGTCCAAAATGACTCCCAGGCTGCGCACCTGGTCCTTCAGGGGCACAGTTACCCCATTTAGGACCAGGGAATCCTCCACACCTGCCCGCCTCCTGTCCCCCAAAAACAATACTTCTGTCTTGTCAGGATTCAACCTCAATCTGTTAGCCGCCATCCATCCTCCAACCGCATCCAGACACTCACACAGGGCCTTCACTGGTTCTGATTTAAAAGAGAGGTAGAGCTGGGTATCATCCGCATACCGATGAACACCCACCCCAAACCTCCTGATGATCTCTCCCAGCGGCTGCATGTAAATGTTGAAAAGCATGGGGGAGAGGACAGAACCCTGAAGCACCCCACAAGTGAGAGCCCAGGGGTCTGAACACTCATCCCCCACCACCACTTTCTGAACACGACCCAGGAGGAAGGAGCGGAACCACTGTATAACAGTGCCCCCAGCTCCCAGCCTCTCAAGATGGTCCAGAAGGATGTTATGGTCGATGGTATCAAACGCTGCTGAGAGATCCAGCAGAACTAGGAAACAGCTCTCACCTTTGTCCCTAGCCCGCCGGAGATCATCAACCAGTGCGACCAAGGCAGTTTCAGTCCCATGATGAGGCCTGAATCCCGACTGGAAGGGATCCAAATGGTCCGCTTCTTCCAGGCGTGCCTGGAGTTGTTCAGCAACCACTCGCTCAATCACCTTGCCCAAGAATGGAAGATTTGAGACTGGGCGATAGTTGGCCATCGTGGCCGCATCTAAAGATGGTTTTTTAAGAAGCAGTTTAATAACCACCTCTTTCAGCGGGTCTGGGAAGGCTCCCTCCCAGAGGGAAGCATTCACCACCCCATGAAGCCCATCGCCCAGTCCTTCCCGGCTAGCTTTTATAAGCCAGGATGGGCAAGGATCCAGGAGAAAGGTGGTTGGTTTCACTCGTCCAAGCAGCCTGTCCACATCCTCGGAGGTAACAGATTGGAATTGATCCCACGCAACGTGACTAGACAGGACTCTAGCACTCTCCCGCCCCGGCCCTGCTCCCACGGTGGAGTCTACTTCTTCCCGAATCTGAGCGATTTTATCTGCAAAAAGCTTTGCAAAATCATTGCAGGAGATCATGTGGCCCGTACTGGGCCCCGATGTAGCAGGTGGTTCTGCTAAATTGTGAACCACCTGAAAAAGTCTCCTGCTGCTGTTTTCTGCAGATGCAATAGAAGCGGTGAAGAAAGTCTTCTTCGCCGTCGCTATCGCCACTTGGTAGGCTTGACGTTGAGCTCTAACCTGTGTCCGGTCAGATTTGGAATGAGTTATCGGCCACCGGTGCTCTAGCCGTCTCAACGATTGTTTCATTGCCCTCAGATCCATGGAAAACCACGGGGCTGTTCGGGCTCCATGCAATCGGAGAGGGCGCTTCGGAGCCAAAGAGTCAATAGCCCTGGTTAACTCCACATTCCAGCGGGCCACCAGGGAATCAGCTGAAAGGCCATCAACATGGGATAAAGCATCCCCTACCTCTCTCTGGAAACCATTTGGATCCATTAAGTGGCGGGGGCGGACCATCCGAATCGGTCCCACCTCCCTGCAGAGGGGAGGGGTCGCGGAGAAGTCCAGTTGCACCAGGAAGTGATCTGACCATGGCACTTCTTTCGTTTCGCTTTTACTTAGTGTCAGATCACCAACATCCATAGAGGTAAACACCAGGTCCAAGGCATGTCCGCGGCTATGGGTTGGGTCAGACTTATTCAGGGACAGCCCCATGGAGGCCATGCTTTCCACGAAGTCCCAAGCGGCCCCTTGTAAGGTCGTGTTGGCATGGATGTTAAAATCCCCTAGGACAACCAAACTAGGTGTCTCCAGGAGAACATCCGCCACGACCTGAAGCAGCTTGGGCAGGGAATCCTTGGTGAAGTGGGGAGGTCGGTACACCAAAAGGAATCCTGTACTGCCCCTATTGCCCAACTTCCAGAACATGCACTCGGAAAACTGGGTCTTCCCAATAGGAAACTAATGGTGCAAACTAATGACTTCCTAAAAATCACTGCAGCCCCCCCTCCCCGCCCACATGACCTGGGTTGCTGTGCGTAAGAGAAACCTGGTGGACAAGAAGCAGCAAGGACAGGCCCATCTGCTTCATCCAACCAAGTCTCTGTTACACATGCCAGGTCAAGTCCTCCATCCATGATCAAGTCATGGATGGCAGTGGTCTTATGAATCATTGACCTGGTATTGCACAGCAGCACCTTCAGGTCATGTGGGTATCCCTTGCTGATTCTAGTATCCATCCGGTCAGGACCAGACCCGGAGGCAGGGATAGTCCTCAGACAACGACAATGACATGGTCTGGTCTTAGCGTAACTCCTTCTCCTACCCGTGATCACTGAGATCGGTTGTCCCAGTGCATCCTCCCCCCCCCCCCCGTGGAACATGCCCCAGCCATTTTGTTGGCTGGGACCCACTCCCCGGCAGCCCTGACCCCTCCCCTTATGAACAAAATAAAACCTT
The DNA here is from genome assembly GCF_964106645.2 of Podarcis pityusensis. Lineage (NCBI taxonomy): Eukaryota > Metazoa > Chordata > Lepidosauria > Squamata > Lacertidae > Podarcis > Podarcis pityusensis. The sequence goes on from NC_138045.1 coordinate 24,709,292, forward strand.
TAAAAAAAACAAATAAAACAATACAAACAAAAAACTATACAAATTACAAAAACATCAAAATCAAACAAATTTCCAAGCCCAACCAAACATCCATCCCACCCCATTCTAAGAACCAGAGAACTAAAAAACACCTGGTGGATTAAAAAAACCTCAAGAGATCCAGTACTTAGCCGACACTCATGATGCACAGAATTTCTTTAAAGCCACAAAGACTATCTGTGGACCAATAAATCATGGCATATGCCCCCTATGCTCAGCAGATGGTACCACACTTCTAAAAGATAAAGAAGCTATTGTACTGTGCTGGAAAGGACACTACCAACATCTCCTTAACCGCAACTCCCCCATAGCTGCTGAGGTCTTCTCACAAATCCCACAAAAACAAATTAGAGATGAGCTTGCAGTATCTCCCAAACTGGGAGAGTTGTGTACAGCTATTAACCAAGTGAAAAGCAACAAAGCCAGTGGATCTGATGAGATACCTGCTGAAATCTTCAAAGTGGGTGAAATTGAACTTACACAACAACTTCACAAGCTGATCGAAAAAATCTGGGAAAGAGAAGCAATCCCAGAAGACTTCAGGGATGCCAAAATTATCAATCTCTTAAAAAAAAGGTGACAGAACTGATTGCGGAAACTATTGAGGCATCTCTCTATTAGCTGTGGCCGGCAAAATTCTTGCAAGGATCTTAGCAAACCATCTCTTAACACTATCCGCGGTGACCCTTACTGAATCCCAAAATGGTTTTCGGCCTTCTAGGGTGACAGTGGACATGATTTTCACCGCTAGACAACTTCAGGAAAAATGCAGAGAGCATTTGGTGTTTCTTGACCTGAATAAGGCTTTCAACACTGTAAATCGTAATGCCCTGTGGACTGTCCTTCTGAAAATTGGTGCCCAGATAAATTTGTAAACATCTTTCGGCTCCTCCATGATGATAATGTTGGAAAACTAGCCCCATCTGGAGAGGCTGTCCCCTCTCCCTGCTCCCGGAGCTGGTTTACCGGTGATCTGCCTCTGCCTGCGTTCCCAGACAGACCAGGGAGATCTTGATATAGGCGACATTCCCCAGCGTGGGAAATGCACACCCACTTCTCCCCCTCCGCAGGGGAAAGAAGAGTAGTCAGAAATCTATTTACATATTGTTTATTTCTGACATTTCAGCTCTACAGAAAACGTGTCCGATCACTTCAGTTTCCATCCAGCAAGTGACAAAGACTTCCTTTACACACGCAACAGGAAGGTCTCAAATTACACACTGGACACAGACTCCCAAAGCCTGTGAACTTCCGGGAATTTACTTTCCCACAGCTAGCCATATCACATGGTGTCAACAAGCTGGCTGTCTGCAGCTGCGATGTTCTCATATTGTAACAAATATGACAGCAACAATCGCTGATAACAATGGCTCTCAAAGTGAACCATTCACAGTGGGATCAGGTGTTAGACAGGGTTGTGTTATTGCCCCAACTCTATTCATAATTTTCATTTCCATGATCCTACACTTTGTCGAAGGGAAATTCCCCACTGGGGTAGAAATCATATATCGAACAGATGGAAAGAAAGCTCTTCAATCTGAGCAGGCTGAAAGCAAAGAGTAAGGTTACCATAACTTCCGTCATAGAGCTTCAGTATGCTGATGACAACGTAGTGTGTGCACGCTCAGAGGAAGACCTCCAAACCATCCTAAATATCTTCACAGGAGCTTACGAAAAGCTTGGCCTGTCGTTCAACACCCAAAAAACCAAAGTGCTGCACCAATGAGTACAAAATAACCCCTCTGCAGCGCCACAAATCCAACTCAATGGTGTAACATTGGAAAATGTCAATCACTTCTCCTACCTAGGCAGTTATCTTTCCACAAGGGTCAACATTGATGCTGAAATCCAGCATCGCCTGAGCTCTGTGACTGCAGCTTTCTCCTGATTGAAGTGCAGAGTGTTTGAGGACCGGGACATTCGCAGGGAAACCAAAATGCTTGTTTACAAAGCTATTGTACTACCAACCTTACTGTATGCTTGTGAAACATGGACCACTTACAAATGCCATCTCCAACTTCTCGAAAGATTCCATCAACGGTATCTCTGAAAAATCTTACACATCACTTGGGGATACAGGCAAACTAATATCAGTGTACTGGATGAAGCAAAGATCACCAGTGTTGAAGCAATGATTCTTCAACATCAACTTCGTTGGACTGGTCATGTTGTGCAGATGCCTGATGATCATCTTCCAAAGCAACTACTCTATTTCAAACTTAAAAATGCAAAGTGTAATGCTGGTGGTCAACGAAAGAGGTTTAAAGACTGTCTCAAGGCAAATCTTTAAAAATGTAGTATAAACACCGACAACTGGGAAACATTGGCCTGCGAGCGCTCCAGTTGGAGAACAGCCTTTATCAAAGGTGTCATGGACTTTGAAGACACTCGAACTCAGGACACAAGGGAGAAACGTGCTAAGAGGAAGGCATGCTTGGCAAATCCACACCGTGATCAACTACTGCCTAGGAACCAATGTCCCCACTGTGGAAGGACATGTGGGTCCAGAATTGGCCTCCACAGTCACTTACAGACTCACTGTTAAAACCATGTTTATGGAAGGCAATCTTACTCAGCTACGAGTGATCAAAGAAGAAGAAGAAGAAGAAGAAGAAGAAGAAGAAGAAGAAGAAGAAGAAGAAGAAGATCTCAGTTCTGTAGAGCTTGTAAGACCGAGTTGTTTCACCAGTCCTAAGGTTGAGGGCAGCAATGGTTTTATTTTTACCTTTCCCTTTCCCTCCCCTTTTTATTTTCTTCTCACTCTTTCCCTCTTCCTGTTGGTCCTTTCCCTCTTCCCCTTTTATCCTTACCCTTGCTGGTAGTCACGGTGCCTCAGTTATTGGAGTCGAATTGTCTTTTAATCTATCTGTTTTATTGAATTTCTGATGTTGTACACTGCTCTGAGCCCACTTTGGTGAGGAGAGCAGCTTAAAAATATAATAAATTATTATTATTATTATTATTATTATTATTATTATTATTATTTAAAAAGGGCCAGGATGAAGGCTGAAGCCCATTCTCCCCTTTCACTGTGGTGCCAATCCAAATTTGGCCCCCGTGGTGCTTTTCCCACAAGGAGGTCACAACTGCTGCCCTGCTGCAAGTCCCTGTGGCAATCTTGTGTTTCGCAGTCTTGTTTTGCCCTTAGAACTGATGGCATACAATGCTAGAATATTGCTTTTCCTCAATTGCCTTATAACAGGATTAAGTGGTGGTTGCACCTGATTTTTAATGTGATGTCATATGCCTCAAAAACATCTGATAATTCCCATTCCCACAGGCCATGAGATATACTTAATCAGAAGAGATCCCCTCCATCAACAATTCTTGCACTTGCTCTTGTCCCTTTTTGATTGTCTGTATTAAAATTTCAGCTCTGGTCATCTGAGCTGATATGGCTCATCTTCCTTTGAGCCCAGCAGAGCATTAAAACAACAAAGTCCACAACGGAAGGATGAGGCAGGTATGGGCTACATTGCTATACTTTATTACTAAGCTATGCAGAGAGCAAAGAAATATACATGTTCTCTGTGTGAGAGCAGAGAGCAACTGAACAAAGAAAATGAAAGAACAAAGGAAACAGGAAACCAGTAACGTCACATCCCGTCTCCCTTTCCCGTGAGAATCCAACAGTATCTGGACTGTGGAATGTAAACAGTCCTGTAACTGCAAGCAGCTGCTCAGTGAGGAAACAGAAACTAACATCCTCCCCCTTTCTGTGAACATCACTGGGCAGCGTGTTCGTACAATATCAGTACAAACCCAATTTCTGTACATAGGTACAGTGTTGATCCTTTGGAACAACCTTGGACAATAAATCAGCAGGAATTTCATTACCTGGCATGTAGGACACCGTTACGAGTCCTTTCTGAACACATTCTCTAGCATGTTGCAGCTTCAATTGCAAGTGCTTCGTGCTTTGCTTACAACCTTCTGAAGTCAGCAAAGCCAAACATGCTTTGTTGTCCTGATAAACCTGGATTGGACATTTGTCAGGAATTCTCATGTCTTTACACAACTGTAACAACCATTCACAATCCACAAGTGAACAAGACAGTGCATTCAGTTCAGCTTCACAAGAAATTAAGCTTACTGTTGTTTGCTTCTTGCACGACCAATCAAATAGACCCTGACTGTACATGTAGCAAACTCCAGACGTACTTTTCCTGTCTGTAGTGTCACTTCCAAAACTCGCATCTGCAAATATCTCAAGACCTCCAGACTTCTGATTGTTAAATCTCAGTCTGTAGTGCATAGTGCCTTTCAAATATCGTGCTATGCGTTTCAGAGCTTTCCAATCCTTAACTGTAGGATTGTTGACTTGCCTGCTTAGCAAATTACAGCTAACTGCAATGTCAGGTCTTGAACATCTGGCAATGAAGTTTAGTTTGCCTAGCACACTTCTGTACAGTGTAGTGTCAGAAAATGCTCCTTCAGTGTCATCTACCTGATAACCTGTTGTCATCGGTGTGTCTACAGAGTTAGCATCCATCAGGTTTAGTTTGCTTAACACATCAGCAATTTTCTGTGACTGGTGTACTAGAATATTAACATCTTTGTCTCTCTCTATTTCCAGAGAGAGGTAGTTGGCTACCTCACCAAGATCTTTCATGTCAAAGTGCTCTTTCAGTTGAGCTAGGGCGCTATTGTACATTTTGACATCCTTCCAAAAGAAAAAATATCATCAACATAAAACAAGCAATACAGCTTCTTTTGCCCTTCCTCTTTGACAAATACACATGGATCAGCTTTACCTTGCTTTAAACCCAGAGAAAACAATACTTCGGTGAGTTTAGAGTGCCAGCACCGTGCACTTTACTTGAGACTATATAGGGACTTCTTCAGAGAACAAACAAATCCCTGTTTTACCTGTACGCCATAATAATAATAATAATAATAATTTATTATTTATACCCCGCCCATCTGGCTGGGCTTCCCCGGCCACTCTGGGCGGCTTCCAAAAGAATATTAAAATACTATAATACATCAAACATTAAATATATAAATATAATAAATATAATACATCAAATATTCCACCATCAGGTGGAAGCATATAAAGTGATTCACCTAAGATTCCGTTCAAAAATGCTTTATTCACATCGTGATGAGAAACATGTAGATTCTCTTCTGCAGCAAGTTTGAGCATAAGCCTAATGCTCTCATATCTCATGGTGGGTGAGTAGGTCTCGTGATAGTTTTCTCCTGTTACCTGTGAAAAACCTCTGGCTACCAATCTGGCTTTGTGTCTGACTATCTTACCATTTTGATCTGTCTTTGCTTTGAATACCCATTTGCTGCTAACCAGCCTCATTCCTGGAACTACTGGAACTAGCTCCCATGTTTTGTTCCTCTCTAAGGAATGAAGCTCAGCCTTCATGTCAGTTAACCATGGCTCAGCATCCTTTGAATCCAAAGCCTGGATCTCTTGGAAACTTGAAGGTTCAAATACCTTCTTTGTCAGGGAACTGACATCGGAGCCTGAGGCGGAGGGAAGGCTCTCAAATGATGCGGGAGAAGGGCCAAGCAGGGAAAGAGGCAGTTCAGCAGAGGGGGAAGCAAATCAACGTTACACCAGGGATAAAGGGGGGCAGATGGGGGAATCGGCGAGAGGGCTCCCAGACTCTTCACTGGACACCAGCGGGGAGAGCACTGGTCCTCCACTACCCACGCCCTCCCTGCGCAGAAGACTTCCACGCAGGGAGAGTAGGAGGAGACTGGGCGTCAAACAACTTTTATGTTGGAAGAGGTTTAAGAAACGCCCACTGACGGATTCTGCTAGCGACTGAGGCAACCACGAATTGAACGGCTGTCCAGACAGAAAGGTTTAACAAGGCAACATAGCCAGGAGAGGCGGCAACTTACGCATGAGCAACCCCATACCCATTATAGCAATCCGTCAGTCCCTGACGTTGCTTGTGCACAGCGGCAGGCAGGATCATGAGCAAAACCGGAGAAGCTGGCGCCACGGAGGGAGCAGCCGGAGTGCAAAATCTGGTGGAGAGGAACCGAGATTTGGAGCAGCATGTGGCTCTTCTGACGGCGCGGCTGGACGAAAGGCGGGCTCAAGATGCACAGGTCAGACCCACCCCCGTAGCAAGGAAGGTACCGGGACTTGTACACAAATTTGGAGGGAAGCCCCAGGACTATAGTGCGTTCCGAACGGAAATAGAGTACGCTTTGGAACTGCAGCAGAATGATTTTGCAGACGACGGGGAGCGGGTTGCTTATATTGTTGGGCATCTGCAGGATGGGGCCAGGGAATGGATCAGGCCCCTAATGGCAACGCAGAATGCCGCCTTGAAGGACCTGAGGAAATTTTTCCAGGCTATGGACGCAATGTACTCCAGTGATGTACAGGAAAGTGTGACTCGGCGGGAACTGATGAACTGTAAACAGGGGCACCAGTCAGTTAGAGACTACTGGTCACGCTTTGCCATGTTAGTTCACTGGCTCGGGTGGGAACTGGACTCTGAACCCATTCAAATGTTGTTCGAGGAGGGGTTGTCCCCAACGGTGAAGGACGAGCTTTCCCGCGCACCCCGCCCGCAGTCGATGGATCAGCTTACCAAGGCTGTGCTTGCAATTGGTGTAAGGCAGGAAGCGCGGGCTCAGGAGAAGCGGGAAGGGAGAGAGCAACGTTACCATGACTACCGCATTCCTGAAATACCGAGGCAGCCTTCCTCACTGGCGGAGCCAATGGAAATAGATGGGGCGTGCGCGCGGGAGGTTTCAAATTCCAGCGACAGTCGCAAGAAGGAGGGAAAGGATTGGAAAACTAATAAGAAGTGTTTCCTCTGCCAGCCGCCAGGACATTTTGCCAGGGTCTGCCCTCAAAGAAACGCCTGGCAAGGAATGGTGGGAGCTGCAGGGGGTGAGGAGGAAGTGGAAAAGGGAAAGGAGCAGGGAAACGACAACGCTTGGCTGCCACTCAGCGGGCACAGCAGCCAGGCCAGCAACCAATAGGAGTGCCCCAACCAGACCCCCCCAGGGCGGCTATAGCCATAGAAGTGGTGCTAGAACTCCCGAATGGGCACCCAGTCAAGGTGAAAGGGCCGTCAATTTGGTGTCGGAACCCGTGACCTTCCCGATGCCCAGGATTGACGACATTTTAACACGGGTGAGGCAAGGGAAAATTTTTACCAAGCTGGACCTCAGGGGAGCAATTTGATTAGGATGAGGGAAGGGGACGAATGGAAGACCACAATGTTCACACCCCTAGGGGCCTTTGAGTACCTAGTTATGCCTTTTGGATTACAGTCGGGCTCCGTCTGTTTTCAAGCATTCATGCACCACGTGCTGGGGTCCCTGCTGTACAAGAATTGCGTAGCCTTCTTGGACGACGTCTTAATCTATTCAGACAATGAGGAGCAACATGTCAGGGACGTCAGGGAAGTGCTAAAACGACTGCAGAAGCACCAGTTGTGGGTCAAACTGGAAAAATGTCAGTTTCACGCCAGAGAAGTCGAGTTTCAGGGGTACAGGTTGTCAGACAAGGGCCTAGCGATGGACCCAAGCAAGGTGCAGGCAGTGCTGGAGTGGAAGGCTCCCAAAACCCGGAAGGACGTGCAGAGGTTCCTAGGGTTCAGCAACTTCTACAGGAAGTTCATCAAGAACTTTGCCCACTTGACAGCACGCATCACAGATTGTCTCAGTAGCAAAAGGAAGTTCATCTGGACAGAGGGAGCCCAGCAGTCCTTTGAAAGACTGAAGAAGGCGTTCGCATCGGAAGAGCAGCTCCTGCACGTGGATCTGGAGAAACCCATGAGGCTAGAGACCGACGCGTCCGACAGAGCCATTGGGGCGGTTCTTTTGCAGCCAGGGAGGAGCAAGCAGGAATGGAAGCCGTGTGCCTTTTTCTCGCGAAAGCTGAGCAAATCGGAGCAAAACTATACTGTGTATGACCGTGAACTGCTTGCGATCTATGCGGCGTTTCGTCGATGGCGCCATCTACTAATAGGGGCGCAGCACAAGATCCAGGTTTGTACAGATCACAAGAACTTGGAATACTGGAGGACCGCACGAGTACTCAACCAGAGGCAGATTCGATGGGCACAGGAGTTCTCCAAGTTTTCCTTCGAAATCCGATACGTACCTGGGGAGGAAAACGTGAGAGCAGATGCGCTCTCCAGGAAGCCAGAGTACTGGGAAGGAGAGGGGCCGCCGGAGATACGACACGTGATCCCCGAGGACCGGTGGGTGTGTGGGGGAATCTTGGTGGGGAAACGAGAACTGGCCGGACTCACTAGAAATGACGTGTTCGCACAAACTAAAATCCGGGAAATCCGAGATGGAAGAGAAACCCAGGGAGGGTTTGAGGAGAAGGAAGGGGTGCTGTAGTATAAGGGGGCACTGTATGTTCCGGGGGAGACCCTACGGGGGAAGGTACTCAAACAACTCCACGACAATCCCACAGCTGGACACTTTGGACAGCACAAAACCATGATGCTTGTCTCCAGGCAGTTCTGGTGGCCCAGGGTGAGGGAGGATGTACGGGAATATGTACGGGGTTGCGACCGCTGCCAAAGGGCAAAGGGGGAGCGGGCTGCCCCCACAGGATTACTGGAACCCTTACCCACGCCGGGAAAACCCTGGGAGGTGGTGTCCATTGATTTTATGACCGATTTGCCCAAGTCCCGGGGAAAGACAGCGGTCATGGTAGTGGTCGACCTACTGACAAAAATGTGCCATTTTATAGCTTGCTCACATGCTGTAACGGCAGAGGAAACAGCCCGGTTGTTTGTAGATCACATCTTCAGGTTGCATGGGGCTCCCTCGAGGGTTATCTCCGATCGCGGGAAACAATTTACTTCCCGGTTCTGGAGGAAGCTCATGAGCTTGCTACAGGTCGAAGTGCTCTTCTCGACGGCGAGACACCCGGAACCCAATGGGCAAGCAGAAAGAGCGAACAGTATACTCCAGCAATACCTACGCTGTTACGTCAGCGAGAGGCAGAACGATTGGGTGGAGAAACTAGCGCTGGCTGAATTTGCGTACAATAACGCTGAACATGTGTCCACGGGAATGAGCCCGTTCATGGCCAATTATGGGTGTCACCCCAGGGCCTTCCCGGGGAGTGGGGAGGAAAGTTGGAGCGTGCCTGCGGCAGAGCAGTTTGTGGAAGAAATGGAGGCCCTGCACCAGCAACTTAAGATGAACTTGGAGCGGGCCAAGGAAATTTAGAAGAGGCAGGCAGACAAGCACCGTAGGGAAGGGGAAACCATACGGGTGGGGGACAGAGTGTGGTTGTCAACCCAAGGGTTACCCTTTAAGGGGGGGTGCAAGAAGTTGCAGCCCAGGCGGCTGGGACCGTTTGAAGTAACACAGCAGGTGAACCCCGTGGCATTCAAGCTCAAGTTGCCTGACAGCATGAAAATACACCCGGTGTTCCATAGGTCCCTACTCTCACCGTACAGGGAGGGGCGGGAATTCCCGGGGCGAGAGGGAGAAGTCACCACACACCCGCAGGTAGAAGAGAGGGAGCACCACCACTTGGCCACGGAAATACTTGATTCAAGGTGGCGAGGATGCCAGGTGGAGTACTTGGTAGTTTGGGAGGGAGAACCTGGGTCGGAAAACACGTGGGTTCCCGCGGAGGCAATTGATGACGGGTATCTGGTGGAGGAATTCCACCGCCTGTTCCCGGGCAAACCCAAACCACTGGCGAGATTCTGGGAGGAGCAATTTGGAACCACAGACGATGAAGAGGCTTTTGTGGGTTTTTCTACCTCCAAGGAGGAGGGAGGAGAGGTTTCGGAGGAAGAAGAATCAGACTGGGAGGCCCACCCTGCGGGAAGGGATCAGAACGGGTGGGAAGCGGGCTTCGAATCCTCTGAGGATGGCGACAGCTCCTTCCGGGGATTCCCCGCATCATCGGCCGAAGATAGGGACGAAGTTGGATCAACATTTTGGGCCGCGGGTGAAGGGGGTCCTGGGGGGGAGGTGGATGTCAGGGAACTGACATTGGAGCCTGAGGCGGAGGGAAGGCTCTCAAATGATGCTGGAGAAGGGCCAAGCAGGGAGAGAGGCAGTTCAGCAGAGGGGGAAGCAAATCAACGTTACACCAGAGATAAAGGGGGGGCAGATGGGGGAATCGGCGAGAGGGCTCCCAGACTCTTCACCGGACACCAGCGGGTAGAGCACTGGTCCTCCGCTACCCACGCCCTCCCTGCGCAGAAGACTTCCACGCAGGGAGAGTAGGAGGAGACTGGGCGTCAAACAACTTTTATGTTGGAAGAGGTTTAAGAAACGCCCACTGACGGATTCTGCTAGCGACTGAGGCAACCACGAATTGAACGGCTGTCCAGACAGAAAGGTTTAACAAGGCAACATAGCCAGGAGAGGCGGCAACTTACGCACGAGCAACCCCATACCCATTATATTCTTGGAGCTTTTAACAGCAGTTACAGCTTTTGCTGCCTTAGCAAATTCATCAGCAAATCTCTTTGGAGGTTTACCTTTAGTGGCTCTTTCAGACCTGCGAATTAGCCGTAAGTCTTCAACACTCTCCTCTTCTTTCTTAGGAGAAAAGTGGCCCATAGTAAACAGTGGTTCCTCCAATTCTCGATCAGAGCCTTCAGAGGGTCGCATAGAGGCCGTAGCACTCTTGAAATCCTCTGAATCATCCGATTCAGTTTCAGAATGAGAATCAGAACCTTCGTCAGTGGATGTGGGGTGTTGCTGCTGCTTATCCTCAGACTCTTCACTGTCATCAGGATAACACTGGAAAATTCCCACATTCTCCCCCCACTTGGCATTGTACTCAACACTTCTAGTGAGCCTAATTGTCTTAGAGTCAGTCATCATCACTCTGTAAGAACCTTTTTGATACCCTAGAAAGATACCACAAAACCACGTTTGCCTAACTTGGAGCTTTGTGGTGTGTGAACCCACATGTCAGAACCAAAAATTCTCATGTGCTTGATGTATGGTTTCTTGCCAAACATCTTTTCATAGGGGGTACAACCAATCGGAGATGATAATCTGCGATTATAAGTGTAAACAAAACAGCTGAGCGATTCTGCCCAATAACTCTCTGGAAGATTGGCATCATGCAGCAAGGTTTTCAAGCCTTGAATTAATGTTTGGTTTGCCCTTTCACAAAGTCCATTCATCCATGGAGATCGTGGACTTGACAAATCATGTTGAATTCCTTTCTCAGTCAGAAAAGCTTCAAACTGCTGAGAAGTGAATTCTCCCCCTCGATCTGTAAATAGACACTTCACCTGTTTACCATGCACATTTTCAACCAAGCACAGAATTCCTTGAACCTAGGAAACGCTTCTGATTTCTGCTTGAGATTGAACACATAAATATACCTGGAAAATGAATCAATGAGGACCATGAAGTACCTGGCTCCACCCAAAGAGGGTGATAGTGGACCAATGAGATCAGCATGCACTACCTGGTATGGTTCTGTAGCTTGTCTACTAGACACCTTACCTTTTGCAGCCATTCTGACCTTGTTTGCTGCGCATGCCTTACACTTCATGTGGTACCTGCAGGGTTTAATCGTCATACCTTCAACTAAGGCAGGCATTTTGGAAACTGCCTTGAAGTTCAAATGACCAAATTTCTGGTGATAATCATGAATACATCCTGCATGCAAAACCTTGTTAGTATCTGCAATACAAGAAGTTTCATCCTGCACAACATCAACAGAATCATCATAATGCAATACAAACAAACGATCAATATAATCAGCATGCAATACAAAGTCATCTTTCTTGGTGATGGTGCACTTCCTTTTCTTGAAGGAAACGTCTATGTCCTGTTCAGTCAGCTGCGAGACACTCAGTAGATTGTGTGCAGCATCTGGAACAAAAAGAATGTTGTTTATAGATGCATCCAAGCTGTGAAGAACAACCCTTCCATAGCCTTTACTGGAGATCGTGCGGTCATCCGCTTGGTGAATCGCACCTTCCTGCGGAGTAAAGGACACAAAGAGATATTTGTCCCGACAAACGTGCCTGGTGGCTCCCGAGTTGACAACGAAGAAAGATCTAGACGTCTTCTGGACCTTTGGAGTGTAGTGTGAGACCATTGCCATGTGTTGCGTTGTCCTGGGCTTCGGACCTTTGCCTTTTCCGCGCGTTGACCTTTCGCTGCGCTGCTCTGTTGCCTTGGCCTTGGGATATTTACTGTGATGGCCTGGGAATCTGATTCAGAGGCTGAACCGGAGGAATCCCAGCCTGCACAGGAGTCCCCGCCTCCAGGGCCGGCTGAGCTGGGGCAGGGCCTTGAATCTGAAGCGCCTGCACCTGTGCCGGATCCTCAGGAGCAGACACCAGATGAATCCACTCTGGCTCCGGAGGTAATTGAGGATCCATTGCCTACAGGTGCGCCTCTCCCAGCCCTGTCAGGGGAAGGTGAGCCTCCCCCTGGGTCCAGTAACCCTCCAGCCTCTCCTGAGCTGCAGAGGCTCAGGGCAGAGAGTCGGAGGGAACTGGTTTCTCTCAGGAGGAGTGCTCGCCTTAAGGCCAGGAGAGGCGGGTCACCTGTGGGCCGGGACCGCCCCTGGCCTCAGAGAAGATAAAGGCCAGTCAGCCCGGTCCCAGGTTGCGGGAGCAACGATGTTGGAAACCTGTTTCTGCCAGCACCCAGACCTGTCTTTCCGGAGTTCCCGACCACGCCTGGCTTTTTGCTTTGAACCCAGCTTCCCCCTTGGTGGACAGTCTCCAGACCGTCGGCCCAGGACCGGACTTTGACCACGCCTCACGGTAACCCCCCCCGGGACCAGCACAGTTTGCTCCCGCCACACCCACACTCCCCCATCGTTGGGGTGTGTTCAGGAAGAGCCAGAAGCCATGGCTGACCAGGCAGCTGCGTTGGTGGCATTGGCCCAGGAGAACCAGGCCTTGACTCACACTGTTCAGTAGCTAAGCAATGCGGTTACGGCGCTTCAGCAGCGGTTGGACGCCTTACTGGCTCCTGGGGCCGACGCCCCAGCTTCTGGCAAGTACCCACTGGCCCTGCCAGAGAAATTTGATGGGTCCCCAGCCAGCTTTCCCATGTTCCTCGCCCAGGCCAAGCTGTATATTCAGGGGCGAGCCCGGAATTTTCCTGACGATCGCACCAAGGTGCACTTCTTGATCAGTTTGTTAAAGGAGCAGGCGGCCAAGTGGGCTTTGCCACTGCTCCGGCAAGACTCTCCTTTGCTAACAGACTATGTGGGGTAATGTAACCACTTGGAGACTGCGTTTGGCAACCCTCTGAAGGGGAGCCAAGCCACTCGGGTGATTCGTCTTTGCCATGAATATCGGGCCCTGAACAAGATTACTATCCCAGACCGGTACCCCTTACCCCTTATCTCGGAGTTGCTGGGGCGGGTGCAAGGGGCGCAGGTGTTCACCAAGCTAGACCTCCGGGGGGCCTACAATTTAATTCGGATCCGAGCCGGGGATGAGTGGAAGACAGCATTTGGAACACGGTATGGGCAGTTCGAATACCTGGTAATGCCCTTCGGATTGTGCAACGCGCCATCAATCACGTGTTCCAGGACTTACTAGACAAGTACGTGGTGGTGTACTTAGATGACATTCTGATTTTCTCCCGTGACCTGGCTCACCACGAGGGTCATGTCCGGACCGTGCTGCAGCGCTTGCGGGAGCATCGCCTGTATGCGAAGCTCAGCAAGTGCGAATTCCATCAGCAGTCAGTGGACTTCCTTGGTCACCGACTCTTTCCAGATGGGGTGCAGATGGATCCTGGGAAGGTGGCAGCGGTTCGGGAATGGGCGGCACCTCGGAACCGCAAGGACCTACAGCGATTCCTGGGGTTCGCCAACTATTACCGGACTTTCATTCCTGATTATGCTCAGCGCACCACCCCGTTGACCCGGCTGCTGCGCTCCAAGACACCATTTTCCTGGGACAAGGAGGCAGAGGAGGCGTTTCAGGGGTTGAAAGCCTGTTTCAAGAGGGCGCCGATCTTGCAACATCCTGATCCCTCTCGACCCTTTGTGGTAGAGACTGACGCCCCCAGCACGGCTCTCGGTGCCGTCTTGTCGCAGCAGCACGGAGCTGATGCGCCACTGTTACCCTGCGCCTTCTATTCCCGCCAGCTCCTTCCGGCGGAGCGTAACTATACCGTGTGGGAGCGGGAACTACTGGCCATCAAGGTGGCCTTTGAGGTCTGGCGCCACCATCTTGAGGGGGCACGACACCCGATGGAGGTGAGAACCGACCACCAGAACCTGGAGTACCTCCAGACCACCCGCAAGTTGAACTAAAGGCAGATCCGGTGGGCGTTGTTCTTCTCCCGGTTCCAGTTCCGGATCCGCTACATCCCCAGCTCCCAAAATCAGAAGGCGGATGCCCTGTCCCGGAAACCCGAAGACATCGCAGACACGGTACAGCAAACAGTACCAACAACGATTTTTCCACCAGCCGCGTTTCTGGCCACTCAGGAGGCTGAGCCACTGCTGGCTCGGGTGTGGGAACAGCAGCGGGTCAACGCTTGGGCCCAGGAACGACTCCGGGAACTGGCCGAAGGGTCATGCCCTCAGTATCCGGGGCTGGTCTTGCACCAGGGCCTTCTGCTGCACCACGGTCGCCTGTACATCCCGCCAGGGCCACTGCGGGCTGAGGTTCTACGGATGACCCATGATGCAGGACACATTGGGCGGTATCGGACCACCCATCTGGTAAGCCGCGAGTTTTGGTGGCCCCGCTTGAAGGCTGACGTGGCTCGCTACATCGCTGGTTGTGACGTCTGCCGGCGGGCCAAGGGCCCTACCGGGCAACTCCCCGGCCTACTTCAGCCATTGCCAGTCCCACCACGTCCTTGGCACACGGTTTCGCTGGACTTTGTGGTGGACTTACCCCCGTCTTGTGGCTGTACCTGCATCCTAGTTTTCTCCGACCATTTCACTAAGATAGTGCGCTGTGCCCCCTGCCCATCCGTACCCACAGCTAAGGAAACCGCTCAGCTATACCTTCAGCATGTCTACCGCCTGCACGGCCTACCTGAGCGTGTGGTGTCCGACCAGGGCGTTCAGTTCACATCCCGTTTCTGGCGAGTATTGCACCAGACCCTCAGGACAGAGGTCTGTCTATCATCAGCCTACCACCCATAGACCGATGGCCAGACGGAACGGGAGAACGCGGTGCTGGAGCAGTACCTCCGGTGTTGCTGCAGCTACCAGGAGGATGACTGGGTCGACCACCTAGCATTGACGGAGTTCGCTTACAACAACGCGGTGAACGCGTCAACCCAGAATAATAATAATAATAATAATAATAAAAAATTTTATTTATATCCCGCCCTCCCCAGCCAAAGCCAGGCTCAGGGCGGCTAACAACAAACAAATAATCCAACAATCAAATAATCCAACATTCTAAAACATTTCATTATAAAAATTAATTAAAATCAAATTAATGGCAACCGTTAAGCAAAGTTCTGTGCAGGTTGCCAGAGGAGGGAGTCAGGCTGGGCCCTGACCAAAGGCCTGGTGGAACAACTCTGTCTTGCAGGCCTTGCGGAAAGATGTCAGGTCCCGCAGGGCCCTAGTCTCTTGTGACAGAGCGTTCCACCAGATTGGAGCCGCAGCCGAGAAAGCCCTGGCTCTAGTTGAGGCCAGCCTAACCTCTCTGAGGCCTGGGACCTTCAGGATGTTTTTATTTGCAGACCGTAGGTTCCTCTGTGGGGCATACCAGGAGAGGCGGTCCCGTAGGTACGAGGGTCCTAGGCCGTATAGGGCTTTAAAGGTTAAAACCAGCACCTTAAACCTGATCCTGTACTCCACCGGGAGCCAGTGCAGCTGGTATAGTACCGGATGAATGTGATCTTGCAGCGAAGACCCCATAAGGAGTCTCGCTGCGGCATTCTGCACCCGCTGGAGTTTCTGGGTCAGTCTCAAGGGCAGCCCCACGTAGAGCGAGTTACAATAATCCAGTCTGGAGGTGACCGTCGCGTGGATCACAGTGGCTAGGTCAGGGCGAGAGAGATAAGGGGCCAACTGCTTAGCTTGGCGGAGATGAAAAAATGCCGCCTTTGTTATAGCTGTAATCTGCGCCTCCATAGAGAGGGAGGTATCGAAGATTACACCCAAACTCTTAACGGACGGTGCTGGCACTAATTGCACCCCCGCAAGAGATGGGAGTTGCCCCCCCAATCCCATATCGTCCCGTCCCACCCAGAGGACCTCTGTCTTCGAAGGATTTAACTTCAACCGGCTTCCACGTAACCATCCAGCCACAGCTTCCAAACATCTGGTCAGTGTGTCTGGGGCCGAGTCAGGATGGCCATCCATCAACAGATAGAGTTGGGTGTCATCGGCATACTGATGGCAACCTAGCCCAAAACTCCGGACAAGCTGGGCGAGGGGGCGCATAAAGATGTTAAAAAGCATCGGGGAGAGTATCGCACCCTGAGGCACTCCACACACCAAGGAGTGGCGGGATGACAATTCCCCCCCAAGCGCCACCCTCTGTCCCCGACCAGAGAGAAACGAGCACAGCCATTGAAGGACTGTGCCCTGGATCCCCACGTCGGCAAGGCGGTGGTCCAGGAGTTCGTGATCAACCATGTCGAAGGCTGCTGACAGGTCTAGAAGAATCAGCAGCCCCGACCCGCCTCGATCCAGCTGCCTGCGGAGATCATCTGTTAGGGCGACCAGAGCCGTCTCGGTCCCATGACCAGCGCGGAAGCCAGACTGGAATGGATCCAGAGCCGATGTTTCATCCAGAAACCTACCAAGCTGTTCAGCAACCTACCCCATTCCAGGCCAGTTACGGTTACCATCTGCGGTTGTTCCCGGATGTGCTGCCGGCATCCGCAGTCCCTGCGGTGACAGTGGCTTCAGGAGCTCCAGTCTCAGCAACAACTATTGATGGAGCAACTGCGCCAGGCCAAGGAGGCGTACAAGGCCCAGGCCAACCGCCACCGCCAGGTGGGGCTGGAACTCCACGTCGGTGACCTGGTATGGCTCTCCACTCCTCACCTCCACCCCTCTCGACCTTTGCGGAAGCTGGACGCCCGTTTCACCGGCCCGTTTCCCATCGTGGACCAGGTCTCACCCGTGGCTTTCCGTCTCCGGTTGCCCGCAACTGTGAAGGTTCACCCGGTATTCCACAGGTCCCTTCTGAGTCTGGTGGCCCCGCCCGACGAGTTCCACCCGAACCGCCCCCGACCGCAGCCAGTTTTGGTTCCGGGGAGCCTGAGTACAAGGTGGAACGCATTCTGCACTCCTGATACCGCAGTGGAAAGCTGCAGTATCTCAGAGACTGGAAGGGGTATGGACCTGAGGACTGTTCCTGGGAACCAGCAGCCAACGTCCACGCGCCTGCCTGCCTCCGTGATTTCCATGCGGCGTACCCCAGCAAGCCGGGTCCAGACCCTCGGTTGAGGGGGGGGCCTGGGAGGGGGG
Source organism: Podarcis pityusensis (assembly GCF_964106645.2). Lineage (NCBI taxonomy): Eukaryota > Metazoa > Chordata > Lepidosauria > Squamata > Lacertidae > Podarcis > Podarcis pityusensis. The sequence continues at coordinate 24,726,696 of NC_138045.1, forward strand.
ATGTTGTGATGGCCTGGGAATCTGTTTCAGAGGCTGAACCAGAGGAATCTCAGCCTGCACAGGAGTCCCCGCCTCCAGGGCCGGCTGAGCCGGAGCAGGGCCGTGAATCTGAAGGGCCTGCACCTGTGCCGGATCCTCAGGAGCAGACACCAGATGAATCCACTCTGGCTCCGGAGGTGATTGAGGACCCATTGCCTACAGGTGCGCCTCTCCCAGCCCTGTCAGGGGAAGGTGAGCCTCCCCCTGGGTCCAGTAACCCTCCAGCCTCTCCTGAGCTGCAGAGGCTCAGGGCAGAGAGACGGAGGGAACTGGTTTCTCTCAGGAGGAGTGCTCGCCTTAAGGCCAGGAGAGGCGGGTCACCTGTGGGCTGGGACCGCCCCTGGCCTCAGAGAAGATAAAGGCCAGTTAGCCCGGTCCCAGGTTGCGGGAGCAACGACGTTGGAAACCTGTTTCTGCCAGCACCCAGACCTGTCTTTCCGGAGTTCCCGACCACGCCTGGCTTTTTGCTTTGAACCCAGCTTCCCCCTTGGTGGACAGTCTCCAGACCGTCGGCCCAGGACCGGACTTTGACCACGCCTCACGGTAAGCCCCCCCCCCGGACCAGCACATTTACATTCCCTTTTCACGTGGCCTAGACGTCCACACGAGTAGCATTTCACTGCCTTCAAAGCTTTGGCTCCATCTAGTGGTTCCACTGCATTCTGGGATGACGTCTCTGAGGACTCCCCCTTAGTGATGCAGCTAGCACTACGGCGATCCGCTTCATTCAACACCACAGCAGTAACATGCGCTACCGTTAGCTGAGCAGTAGGCAAAACAGCAAGCTGGCTGGCAATCGCTTCCCAACTTGAACCCAAAGAATGTGGAATCATGAAGAAATACACAGCCTCTGGAAAGGTGATTCCGCACTGTTGCAACTCATGCCTGAGATTCTGCATTTGCATTAAGTGAGCATGTACATCTGATCCTTCAACAAGTGCCATATCATGCAACTTGGCATAATAGAACAAAGAAGCACCTGCCTCTGTTCTCAAATGTGACTGTTGCAAACTGTGCCACATTTCTCTGGCTGAGGCCTTGTCACGCAAAAGACATAGCTCTTCAGGGGACACAATAAGCGTCAGAGTTCCCCTAGCTTTGGAATCCTTGGCTTTTCATTCATCAGTTACAGGAGCTGGGGGGGGTGTCTGATATCACATTAAACAGACCCTCTTTTCTTAGCAGAGCCTCTGCATACTGCACCCAGTTTTGATAATTCCCTTTACTGAGCTTTGGAATTCCGAAAGCGTTTTCAAGAGCCTCTGATACTCTTGCACCTTGTGTCTTTAAAGCAAGCTGCGTCTCTCAACCACCAGCTGCATTCCAAAGAGCACACTTCTTAAGGCTTTCTCTTTCTGCCGCTGCCGGTTAGTGCTTTGGCAAAGAGTTCAAAGTCCACCCGTTAATGCCATTAATTAGGGACTGGCAGCCTTCCCGGGGCAAGAGAACATACCTCTCATCAATCTTCTTGACATGCAGAGAAGATAAGCTCTGTTCCTCTGCCGTCCGTCATTCTGGATTCCGTTCTTCTGGAGTCCATAACCAAAAATATTAAAATTTCAGCTCCGGTCATCCGAGCTGATATGGCTCATCTTCCTTTGAGCCCAGCAAAGTATTAAAACAACAAAGTCCACAACGGAAGGATGAGGCAGGTATGGGCTACATTGCTATACTTTATTACTAAGCTATGCAGAGAGCAAAGAAATATACATGTTCTCTGTATGAGAGCAGAGAGCAACTGAACAAAGAAAACAAAAGAACAAAGGAAACAGGAAACCAGTAACGTCACATCCCGTCTCCCTTTCCCATGAGAATCCAACAGCATCTGGACTGTGGAATGTAAACAGTCCTGTGACTGCAAGCAGCTGCTCAGTGAGGAAACAGAAACTAACAGTCTGCACTGGGAGGGTGCAGAGGACGCGCATTCATGCGCCACAAGGGTGAGTGCGTAGTGAGCCACTGTTTGAAATATCATGTGCATTCCATAGCTTCCCTCCAAAAGGAAGTCCTGCTCGCCAGCATTTTGGAGTTCCTTGAGAAGGGTTACAAGCACCTGCATGAGGGCAAGCTGTTAGACATGATATGCTTGGACTTCCAAAGGAGTTTTTGATTAGAAACCTCACCAGACTACTGAGAGTAATCTTACCAGCCATGGGCCCAAAGATTGGGCCCACTGGGGGATTACAAATTGGTAAAGCGACATGAAGTTGGAAGAAATGGACAGTTCTCCCAGTGAAAGAAAGTGAGCAGTTGGGTCCCACAAGGATCAGAACCACTATTATTTCATTTATTCATGCATGATCTGGAATTAGTGCTGAGCAGTATAGTGGCTATGTTGGCAAACCAAATTCCATGCTGGAGACTATTGAAAAAGGAACTAAAAATGAAATGGTCATTATTGTAATGTCTCTGTACAGTTCTATAGTGTGGTCCCATTTGGAATACCATGTACAGTTTTGGCATAGCTGGGAAAAGTGCAGAAGAGGGTGTTCTCGCTCTGTGTGGGATGGTCGTTCTCTTCCATGGAGTGTGTGGCATAGGGAGGGATGCACACTGATGGAGATGGCAGACACATTCCTTGCCAGTCTGATCAGCCAAATCAACCCTGGTGATCAACAGGGTGATAGATGTGGCAACCAGATTGCTCTTACATCTAGAATTGGGCAACCAAACAATTAAGGGGTAACAGTGCTTACCCTTTGAGAAAAGGCTGAAGAGCTTGGAAACGTTCAGTCTATAAAAGGTGACTAAGTGGGGAGCAGACATGATAGAGGTTTAAAAATTTAAGAAGATAAAGTGGATAGAGAGAACTTTTTGTCCCTCTCCCATAATACTGACCTCAGGGGCACCCAGTAAAAGGAAGTACCACTTTACTCCATGAGAGATTAAACTGTGGAGTTAACTGCATGAAGATTTAATGATGGCCACAGGAAAAAAATAAAAATATTATTTGGACAAAAATTCTGGTCCACTGGTCATTATGCACCCCTTTAGAATTAACTTTGAGAAATTATTCCAATAAAAGAGACCATTCCAATATATAGAGCTTTCTTAGTGACATTATTGAGCAATTGCACAGAAAGGTAGAGACAGAGACACTGCATTAAAACTGATCATTTAACATTTTCCTGTATAATTTTATATACATTTGTGTCTAGAGAAAGGCAAAATGGATAGAACTAGCAGGATACACACAGGTGAAGGGAGAAGTGAGAAAGTCAGAGCTTGGGTTGGATATTAAAAAACTATAATTTAAACATTTATTTAACAGTCACAAAGATCAAATATGCACAACTTTCTTTTGCAGAGGTCACTCTGCAATTAACTATCAGCCTCATGCAGCCTTCTCCTGTCTGTCCACATGCTCATCATATGGAGACCTGAAAGCATAATGCAGAGAATTATATGCTGAACTTACATTCATCATTCCTCCTTTCATAACAACTTTTCCTAAACATTCGTCCTATCTTTTGGGAAGATATTTCAGGCTTTAGGTGCCATCATAACACTAATGTTTCAAAAATGATAACAACAGGGCATTACTGACAACTGGAAAAGGCACTTCAGGTGTGGTGTGGTGGTTATGAGTGGTGGACTCATAATCTGGTGAGCCGGGTTCACTTCCCCGCTCCTCCACATGCAGCTGCTGGGTGACCTTGGGCTAATCACAGTTCTCTCTGAACTCTCTCAGCTCGATCTACTTTACAAGGTGTCTGTTGTGGGGGTGGAAGGGAAAGGAGATTTTTAGCCGCTTTGAGACTCCTTAAAGTAGAGAAAAGCAGGATATAAAAACCAACTCCATGAATAAGAATTCTATGGAAAAGGACCATCCCTGCCATGATGATGAAAACTATGTGTTTGGATTTTGCTGTATTATACCAACCTGTGAAATATGACAGTTCGCAGATTATCAAATCCTACAAAGTACTGAGCGCAAATATAACATTGAATCACAATGGTACAAAATAACTCAACAAGCTGACATTTATCAAGAGTTAAACGAAGGTTAGTGTACTAAATATTATTTCCCATTCTAGGTAGTTTGCTATTGGAGAAATACCATATATGATTGTAAAAATCTAAAGCAAAATTATTTAAAAATATGATTTCATTTCTAGATCAGACAGACAAGATTTCTTCTACTATATATTTCTTTATCATATACACACAAAGCTTCTATTTTTAAACAGGAAATATTTTTGTAACCTAAGGTCTATTATACAAATCCATACAGATGTTCATTTTGTTACAGTTCTGTTAAGTTGTATACAAATTATAAAGATTCCATTTTTTTTTATGTTCCTCCATGGGTCTATTATTTACTAAATTGGCGAGTTTTGCCATTACTGCATATTCTGATAGTTTCTCTTTCCATGCATCTATTTCAGGACATATGTCAGATTTCCATATGTTAGCCAACACACTCTGACTACTGTGGTCATATAACTAAATAGTTCCACTGACGATTTCACAATAGCTGAAGGAGTCATTCCCAACAGCATAGTTTGGGGGTCCAAGGCAAATTTAGGGGTTTTTTTTTATTACATTTTTTGCATTGCTAAATGATCTTTCCTCCAAAACCTTTTGGTCTTTTCACAGGTCCATCATAAATGGAAGAAGGTCCCTTGAGGTCTATCATATTTCCAGCAATTTCCATTCATTTCATTATTCATCTCTATATCTTTCAAAGTTATATACCATCGAAAGAACATTTTTGTACCAATTTTGTTTTAGGGTTTAACTAGCAGTGAATTTTATTCCTTTATTCATAATTGTTCTCATTGCTCCACTGCAATCTGCTCTTAAAATTTTTGCATCCATTTTCTCATACAAGGTTTTGCTCATTCGGGCTCAGTGTCATATTTGAGTAATAGTTTATAAATTTTACCCAAAAGGTATCTCTGTTATGATGGACTCAAATTCTGTCTTTTCTCTGATTTAACTGTTTGCCATACAGTCTTTGTTGAATCTGGATATTAGTTGACATTATGTAAGCAGTTTCATATTTTTTCTCCTCTTTAATACTTCGGCATGTTTTTGATCTCTTCTTGAAGATCAACCATATCTTGGTACAATATATAGTTTCTCCTCTATACATTCTCCTCTTGGCTCTAATAGTAATGTTCCAGTACAGTGGTACCTCGGGTTACATAAGCTTCAGGTTACATACTGTCAGGGAACTGCCATCAGTGCTGGAGGGAGAGAGCAAGCTCCAGAGGGATTCCAGAGAGCGTCCCGGGATTGGGAGAGGCAGCCCATCTTCTGGGGAAGAGAATCAGCGTAGCACCAGTGGAGAAGGGGGGCAGATGGGGGAATCGGCGAGGCGGTCCCATGACTCCTTGCTGGGGACCAGCGGGGAGAGTAAGGGTCCTCCGCTGCCTACGCCCTCCTTGCGCAGAAGGCTTTCGCGCAGAGAGAGTAGGAGGAGACTAGGCGTCAAAGAGCTTCTTTGCTGGAAGAAGTTTAAGAAACGCCCACTGACGGATTCTGCCAGCGATTGAGACAGCCACGGGTGAGTGGCTGTCCGGACAGAAAAGGTTCACTCAGGCAACCCAGCCAGGTGTTGGCACCGGCTTACGCACGAGCAACCCCTAGAACCATTACACATACGCTTCAGGTTACATACACTTCAGGTTACAGACTCCACTAACCCAGAAATAAAACCTCGGGTTAAGAACTTTGCTTCAGGATGAGAACAGAAATCGCGCGGCGGCAACGCGACAGCAGGAGGCCCCATTAGCTAAAGTGGTGCTTCAGGTTAAAAACAGTTTCAGGTTAAGAATGGACCTCCGGAACGAATTAAGTACGTAACCAGAGGTACCACTGTAGTGACATTAACAGTGCTGGTGAGGGCCTTCTTGTGATTTTTGTAGTGCAACTCATGATTCTTGTAGTGCAGGCTGTGCACTACAAGAATCTTGTTGCAGGAAACCTCAAAACCCTGCTCAGTCAGCTGTGGCACACTCAACAGGTTGTAAACTGAACCTGGAACAAAATAAACATTGTTAATGGTGGTTTGGAGACTTTCAAGAAACACTGTTCCAAACCCAGTGGCTTCCAACTCATGACCGTCCGCTTGCTTGACAGTGTAACGCCGTTCCTCAAAAGTGGTAAACAACCCCTTGCGTCAAGTCAGATAAACTGTGGCTCCTGTGTCGACAACAAAAGCATTCCAGGTTGACAATGACGTCTCCGGTGTAATCAAAGCAAGTGCTTGCTTGGTCTGGGGCTTAGCACGCTCCCTCTGTGCTGCTTTGCTACCGGCCCCTCCTATCTCTGAGCTCCCCGTGGCTCCTTTGGGATTCCTGCTCTTTCTACAATTCTTTTGTAGATGGCCAACAATTCCACAATTGTGACACCAAATGACTTTAAGAGCAACTGCCTGCTCTCCTTGAGCAACTGTGGGAGATGCTATTGAAGCTCTACTCTCCCCCTGACACGCAGCAAGCGCGGCCTGGTGATCGGCTTCATTCAGAAGTGCTGCACAGATCCTCGGCACCGTGAGATCTGCTGCAGGCAACGTGCCAAGCTGTTACGCAACAGTCATAAATCTCTGATCCAGACTGTTGATCAACATGAAAGAGAACACAGGCTCTGGCAGTGGAAAATTCCTCTGCTTCAACTGGTTATGCGGGAATTTCATCTGTGTCAGATGCTTTTGGAGATCTTCTCCTTTCCTCAGCCTTAAATTGCTGAGCTGTTGGAAATACACTCACATGATATACACAAAACATAGTACAATAGTACCACTCGCTGGAGCAGCTTGGTTAGATAAAAATCCTAACAATTTTTATTCCTTTCCCCGGGATCTTTGGAAAGGGAAGTATCCGCTAAGGTTATATTTTTTTTGCAACCTCATGTTCCTGTAGCTTAATTAGATGAACTTTTGCCAAAGAACAAAGGAAAGAACTGTCATTTCCAAACCTTTTGAAACAACGACACCCCCGAAATCAATACATCAATTTTTGTATATGTAACTGAATAATGTATTATGTAATTGTAATAATAATAATAATAATAATAATAATAATAATAATAACAATAATAATAATAATTTATTATTTATATCCCGCCCATCTGGCTGAGTTTCCCATCCACTCTAATTGAGTGTTAAAAACAAGCATTAAATATTAAAAACTTCCCTAAACAGGGCTGCCTTCAGATGTCTTTTAAAGAGAAGAAAGCTGCTTCTTTCCTTCACATCTGAAGGGAGGGCATTCTACAGGGCGGGCGCCACTACCGAGAAGGCCCTCTGTCTGGTTCCCTGTAACCTCACTTCTCGCAATGAGGGAACTGCCAGAAGGCCCTTGGCGCTGGACCTCAGTGTCTGGGTAGAACGATGGGGGTGGAGGTGCTCCTTCAGATATACTGGACCGAGGCCGGTTAGGGCTTTAAAGGTCAGCACCAACACTTTGAATTGTGCTCAGAAATGTACTGGGAGCCAATGCAGATCTCTCAGGACCGGTGTTATGTGGTCCCAGTGGCCACTCCCAGTCACCAGTCTAGCTGCCGCATTCTGGAGTAATTGCAGTTTCCGGGTCACCTTCAAAGGTAGCCCCATGTAGAGCACACTGCAGTAGTCCAAGTGGGAGATAACTAGAGCATGCACCACTCTGGCAAGACAGTTCGCAGGCAGGTAGGGTCTCAGCCTGCGTACCAGGTGGAGCTGGTAGACAGCTGCCCTGGACACAGAATTAACCTGCACCTCCATGGACAGCTGTGAGTCCAAAATGACTCCCAGGCTGCACACCTGGTCCTTCAGGGGCACAGTTACCCCATTCAGGACCAGGGAGTCCCCCACCCCCGCCCACCCCCGCCCACCCCCTGTCCCCCCAAAACAGTACTTCTGTCTTGTCAGGATTTAACCTCAATCTGTTAGCCGCCATCCATCCTCCAACCGCCTCCAGACACTCACATAGGACCTTAACCGCTTTCACTGGTTCTGATTTAAAAGAGAGGTAGAGCTGGGTGTCAGCTGCATACTGATGATCTCTCCCAGCGGCTTCATATAGATATTAAAAAGCATGGGGGAGAGGACGGAACCCTGAGGCACCCCACAAGTGAGAGCCCAGGGGTCTGAACACTCACCCCCCCCACTTTCTGAACACAGCCCAGGAGAAAGGAGCGGAACCACTGTATAACAGTGCCCGCAGCTCCCAGCCCCTCTAGATGGTCCAGAAGGATGTTATAGTTGATTGTGTCAAAGGCCGCTGAGAGATCCAGCAGAACTAGGAAACAGCTCTCACCTTTGTCCCTAGGCCGCTGGAGATCATTGACCAGTGTGGCGAAGGCAGTTTCAGTCCCATGATGAGGCCATCAACTGGAAGGGATCAACATGGTCCGCTTCTTCCAGGCGTGCCTGGAGTTGTTCAGCAACCACCCGCTCAATCACCTTGCCCAAGAATGGAAGATTTGAGACTGGGCGATAGTTGGCCATAATGGCCGGGTCTAAAGATGTTTTTTTAAGAAGCGGTTTAATGACCGCCTCTTTCAGTGGGTCTGGGAAGGCTCCCTCCCAGAGGGAAGCATTCACCACCCCACGGAGCCCATCGCCTAGCTCTTCCCGGCTTGCTTTTATCAGCCAGGATGGACAAGGATCAAGAAGACAGGTTTCACTCGTCCAAGCAGCCTGTCCACATCCTCGGAGGTAACAGATTGAAATTGATCCCATATAACATAACTAGACAGGACTCTAGCACTCTCCCGCCCCGGCCCTGCTCCCACGGTGGAGTCTACGTCCTTTCAAATCTGAGCGACTTTATTTGCAAAAAACTTTGCAAAAGCATTGCAGGAGATCTTGGGGTCCCTACCTGGCCCCGATGATGAAGGTGGTTCCGATAGATTGTGTACCACCTGAAATAATAATAATAATAATAATAATAATAAATAATATTTATATCCCACCCTCCCCAGCCGAAGCTGGGCTCAGGGAGGCTAACAACAATAAAATTATACAACATTCTAAAATCATTACATTATAAAATTATGTAATTTTATTCCGCTCCTTCCTCCTTCCAAGGAGGAAGGAGCGGAACCACTGTATGATAGTACCCCCAGCTCCCAGCCCCTCAAGACGGTTTTATCTGTCTGATGTAAATAAAGCTGTTAGTTTAGAAGAAATACAGTGTGTGGACTCTCTCTTCACTCACACATCAAGCACTCAGTGTTCCGCTCTGCTACAAGTCCGGTTATGGCAAGTTGCCAGCCACGTTTGTGCTGAGTGTGAGGAGGAGGAGAAGTGAAGTCCAGCTCTGAGATCCTGTCTGCTGTGGTGAAGGGGCAGAGGCAGTTTGACCTTGCTGGTGAAAGCAGGAGCCTGCTGGAGGAGGCATCTTTGAAGCAACCGGCTGGCAGAAAGCGTGAGTAAGCTTATAGTCCCGGGAAGATGGCTCAGGCTCAGGAGACTTTCACTGTCCCTTTTGAGAGGTTGAATGGGTGCAATTGGGAAGACTGGTCGAGGTGTGTGAAGTACTGGCTGTTGGGCAAACAGCTCTGGGATTGCATGCAAGCCCCACCAATCCAGGCCGCTGCTTGAGCTGCTGGAGCAGACATGGCAGCTGCTCTGAAGAGGGATCAGAGTGTGCTGAGCATGCTGAGGCTTAGAGTGGAAGGTTTGCTGTTGCCCCACCTTGAGGGTTTCAAGACGGCCCAGGCCACTTGGCAGGCACTGGAAAGGGTTTGTGAAACCACAGTGGGAGCCAAGGGCCATGCGGGAACCGAGGGCCATGTGGGGGCTAAGGGCCAGGTCCCTGGAAGCTGTTTCTATGCTTCAGCGCGTCTTTGCGATGAACAGGAGAAGAGACAGAAAGCTGGGGGGCAAGCAGGCGCTGGCTGTTCCTCCAGAAGCTGTGCACCAAGAAGTGGGGGTGCAGGGAAAAGCAATGATGAATCTGTGAAAGCCTTTGCTTCGAGACGCTTCTACAGATGTGGGTCCCCCTCCCATCTCGTGAGAGACTGCCCGGTAGAGGCTCAGGAATGCAAGGTCAAACAGATTAGCTCAGCGCAGAGACGTGGGAAAATGCACAAAAGTTCCAAGGGAACTGAGAGCAAGGAAAAGTCTTCTCAGTATCATCTGGCAGCTTCCATGGCAACAGTCAAGAGCTGTAAACAGGACGCTGTGCTGACCTTCGTGGTTGACTCTGGAGCGACTCACAATCTTGTGCCATCTAGTGGACTTCGGCGGGATTGCAAGGCTGTTAAAAATGGAAGAACTGTCACGTTGGCAGATGGAAGTCGACGTGCTCTGACTATGTCTGGCTCATTGTATTGTCCTTTCTTGCAGCACGAGATTCAGGCTTTTGTGGTTCCAGAAATGTCCAGCTGTCCAGAAATGTCTATCCGTCACTGCCCTCGTTGCCGATGGTTTCAGTGTTTGTTTTGAGAATAACGTGTTCTTTTTCCAGGAGTGGGCGTCAACTGTTCAGTGTTGAATGCAAAAGCAGGCTGTTTGTGGTAGAAATACCTATTGCAGGTAACAGTCCCACTGAGTCAACACAGGAGCAGTGTGCCAATGTTCCAACACATGATGGCTGTCAGCATTTGTGGCATTGACGTACGGCACATGTGAATTGGGGTTACGTTAAGAAGGCCCCGGGGTTTACTGAGGGGTGCAAAATGAAGGCATGTGATAAGTTTTTAGATTGCAGAGCTTGTAAGTGGGTGGACACGCATACATGGTAACCCAGACATACTTTCAGAGAGTTTTCTTGACTCAGCTGATGAGGAAGAGGTGGAGACTGATCCTGCTGCTGAGGAACAGAGTCCAGAGCAGGAGCAGCCTAGAGCCTCTCCTAAAGCTGTCAAGTCAGAGCCAAAAAGTGAACCGTCCTCACCCACAGGTCCATTTGAATGGTTCAAAAGGTGCAGCAAGTCAGAGGGGGAGCTCTCTGACACCGGGGACGGTTTAGCTGGCCCTAGTGGGTCAGAAGGAGTACTGGAGCTCACGTTGAGACATTCGACCCAGGCCACGAAAGGTAAACCACCTGACAGGTTTGAGGCCACAAGTGTATGGGTTGGGGTAGCTCAGTGTGAACCTGAAAGTTTTGAGGATGTTCAGAAACTGCCTCAGGAAGAAGCCAGCAAATGGCAAGAGGAGATGAGCTCAATGGAGTCTCTAGGTGTGTTCTCCCTCACAACGTTGCCGGCTGGCAAACAGGCTGTGAGCAGCAGGCGGGTTTATCGTCTTAAACCCACAGAAACTAGAGAACCGCAGTACAAGGCTAGGCTAGTAGCCAGAGGGTTCACGCAGCAGAAGGGCATGCTCTTAGACATTGCTGCACAAAGAGGTTTGCACTTTGTTTGTTTGTTTGTTTTTGTTTTTTTAAATAATTTTTATGAACAGGCCAATCAAATCACATTAATTCCAAATCACATTAATTCCAAATTACACAGCCAAATTTTAAAATTTTTGTTGGGGGTACCCATACTTCGAGCTCCTGCTCTCTCTTGCTGCTGCTTTAGTATACACAGTTCTGTCCAAATAGTATTCACAGTTCTATTCCATCTTCTCTTTGTTGTTTTCCTCATCTTCTTGTTTTCTTTATGATCTCTGATAGTCTCCACAAGCGGGTTGAAAACAAACGTTGTTCTATCCTGTGTGGATTTTACACTCATCCAAGAGCCATATCAAAATAGACAGACATCATTTCAACACCTCCGTACAAAACGTTTCCCACAGTCTGCCCTGATTTCCACAGGCCTGCCGCTCTCATAAATTTTCTCAGGGGGCCCTGCCAGGCCGATCTCACATTCCGATACAGTAACGAGCCATAGTCCTCCTCCCCCTCAGTCCTCCTGCGGGCAGGCCTGCCATAACAATCTCTTTTTATGACTGCGTCACAAGGAACTTTCTTTCCTTTCTCGATGTTTCCACACACCATATCTTTGATTAGTAATTAATTTCCACACAGTTCTTACTCCTCCTGCTTGTGATCAGTAATCGCGACGATTCTTTCTTAGGGGGAAGGGTTATTGGGTACTCACATAAGACAAAAAAAGAAAAGTCCCCCCCTTTTCAGTCTCACTCCGACATACCAATCCTCTGATGATTCTTCTTCTTGATTTATTGTTGAATCCAGCCCGTTGCTCCACATCCCAGAGATCCCTTTAATTAGCAGTCTTTACTCCCGATCTTCACTCAAAGTATGTGCATTTGCTTCTTTTCTAATTGTTTATTTCGAGCTGATGCAGCCAGCGCGCGATCAGAAACAGCGTCCAGGAGAGCCGGACCCACACAAGGGCTTTGTGCCTAGTGCCCTCACCCCCTTTTTTCGAATCCGGGGGTGATTTATGGCCACAGCAGGCAAGGCAGTGTTCCCCATTCCCTTGGGCGAACAAGGGAGGCTGCATACTCCCATACCAGCCTCTTCATTACCTCGTGTGGGCCGGAGAGATGTTATTGTCGAACATCTTCCAATGCGCCCCTAGTGCCCCCCCCGCAGATGCATCACTTTGATGTGGAAGTAGCCTACTTGAACTCAGACCTCCAGGAGGAGTTGTACATGCTTCCTCCGCCAGGGTTTGAGGGCAAGAGGCAAGGCATTGTGTGGAGATTGCACAAATTGATTTATGGGCTACGACAATCAGCCAGGAATTGGAATTTGTGTCTGAATGAAGCCTTAGAGAAGCTAGGTTTCAAGAAGAGTCTTGCTGATAACTGTCTCTGCCTTAAAGGGTCAGGAGAGTCACAGGAAATGGTTTTAGTCTTTGTTGATGATATAGTCCATGTCTCAAAGGCACATAGACAGGTGGAAAAGTTTGCCAAAGAGCTTGGTAAACGGTTTAAACTCAAGAACTTAGGCGCAGTAAAGATCTACCTAGGCGTGCAGATTTTTAGAACTGAAGATGGAAGTTTCTTGCTCAGTCAGAGAAGCGAGATTGAGCAGTTGCTTGAGAAGTTCAGGATGTCTGAATGTGCAGGGGTCAGGACACCCATGGAGACAAGCTACGTGAAAGACAGTCAGCAAGTAGAATGCACTGAGTTCGAAAATGCTGAGCTCTTTCAGTCAGCCTTGGGTAGTCTGTTGTATCTGTCCCAGTGGAGCAGACCTGACATAGCTTTTGCTACCAATCTGCTCAGCCGGGAAGCTACAAACCCAAGCGTACAAGCCTGGAATGGTGTCAAGCGGGTGCTGCGTTACCTGCAAGATACCAAAGACTTTTGTCTCAAGCTGTCAGCTAAGGGCGACGTCAAGTTGACGTGCTGGGCAGACAGAGATTGGGCGAATCTGGAGGACAGGAAGTCCGTTTCTGGTATGGTGGTGAAGTTCGGGGACTCTTTGGTTGGGTGGAAGTCCCGAAAACAAAGTCTCATAGCGCTCTCATCTACTGAGGCTGAGTTCAGTGCGCTGTCTGAGATTTGTAGGGAATTGGAGTTCTGCGGAGAGTGTTGCTTGCCCATCAGGGTTTGGGAGGACAATCAACCCTGTCTGAAGTTGGCAGAGTCTGGGCAGTTTAAGGTCAGAACCAAACACCTAGACATCTGTCAGGGGTTCAGGGACAGAGGCACAGGGTAGGCAGGAGATGGAGAGCGATGGGGATGAATCCCAGGACAGCGAGGAAGAGGATGACAATGACTCTAGAGATTCCATGAGTCTTTCCAGCGAATCAGAGGATTCCCAGAAGGGGGCGCCGGTGGTCAAGGCCAGGGGAGCCCCAGGGGGGACGTGTCAGGAGCAGGGGGCCAGCGGGGGATCCCAAAGTGGCAGCTGGGCGTCAGGACCAGCCTCCCCGCCAGAGTGCAGCGAAGGGGGTGGAGGTTCCAGTGTATCAGGGGAGGCGGCTCCGGCAGTAGAGAAAGGAGGGAGGTCGGAGCAAGCCACCCTCCCGGAAGGGGAGGGGAGTAGTGAAGGGAGTAGCGTAGCTGTCAAAAGGAAAGTTAGAGGTTGGGCGCGCGCGCCAAGTTCAAATGTAGAGGCGCGCGGAAGTACAGGGAGCCCGGAGGAGGGGCCAGGTCCCAAAGCCCGCAGGAGGGGGCAAGAGCAGTCTGATTCCGCGTCGGAGGAATCCAGGAGGGGCGAAACCCCAGCGGGCAGAAAGACCCTGCGGAAAAGGAAAGAGAGAAAGAGGTGGAGCAGCGCAAGCCTCTTAAACTGGTGCAGGGGAGGGACGGATTCAGAAGGGACTTCAGCGGTCTAAGCCTAGCAGACGTAGGGCTGCGCGCCTCAGATCTGAAGCAAACAATGAACTGCAATAAACACTTTTGTATATAAGAAAAGAAAGGCGTTGGTCTTTTGTGAGCTGAGACTTGAGGCAGCCCTGACAGTAAGTCCCTTCTCTAAAACTGCAAAAAAAATTTTTTTGCAAAGCTCACGAAGTTTGGCAGACATGACTACTGAGGAGCAGATAACGACCCTGCAAAACGCAGTCGCTGAACTCTCCGTTGCAGTACGGGTCTCTCAGAAGACAGTTGCCGAAGCAGAAGCGCGATGCCAGGATCTGCAAGCCAGGTGGGATCAGGCGTGCAAACAGGGGTTCCCGGGGTCCAGATCAGAGGGAATCGGTCTCGGACGGAGGGGGGGCAATTTAGTAGCCCACTTCGATGGGAACCTGAAGCATTATCCCAATTTCAGAGCAGACGTCCTATACGCGCTGCATTTGCTTCGAAAAGACTTCAAAGATGAGGAGGAGAAAGTAGGCTTTATTGTGTCCCATTTGCATGGGGAAGCTAGAACCTGGTTACGCAATTTGTGGCGTGAAGATGGTCTTGCCCGCAGGGACTCTGACGAATTTATCAAAGCCATGGACGCTTGCTTCCAATCTACCGTTGACGTTGATGTGGCGCGCCAGGAGATGCATGGATTGCGGCAGGGCAAGGCTACAGTGCGTCAGTACCATTCTCGCTTTTTTGCATTGCTGAATGTGCTGGGCTGGGAAAAGGACTCCCTGGCAGTGAGAGACTTGTTCTGGGAGGGGCTTCATGGCTCAGTAAAAGATGAGCTGGCTAGGGGAGACAGACCTCAAACCCTAGCAGACGTCGTGCAGAGGGCACTCACGATAGGGGTGCGCCACGAAGAACGCCCTTGGCACAGTGAGGAGGGGCGTCACGTCTGCCCACCAGCTAGAGCGCCTCCTTTTCTTCTTCCCAGGGACCTGGGACGTACAAATCCCTCGCCTATGCTGAAGGGAGGGGAGGAACCAATGGATCTGGGTGGTGCAAAGGCTCAGCCAGCTGCCGGAGCCTCAGCGTCCGGAGCAGTCAAGGCGAAGCCTCCTAGAGGGACCAGGAAGTGTTACATCTGTGACAGTGCACAGCACATGGCTAAAGAGTGTCCCCAGAGGCTCCAGAAGCACACTGCAGCCTTAGCAACAGTAACAGGGGAAGCGTTCCAAGGAGAACAGTTTCAGGGAAACGAGAATGCCTGGCTGGAAGCAGAGATGCTGGGGCTCCGCCAGGCAAGTCAGTGAAGCAGTCCCCAGCGCTTTTGCAGCCTACAGACCCCTTACCACCCAAGCCAGTGGTGCAGCTCACTGCTACTCTCCAGCTACCTAATGGACTCACCCTGGAAGTCCCCATTACGATTGACTCAGGGAGCAACGCAGACTTCGTGGGGATGCAGTTCATCAAGCAGCATCGCATAGCGCTACTACCAGCCACACTGCCTCTGAACGTCGTCACGGTAGATGGCAGAAAGTTGCTGGGTGGGCAAGTGGTACAACAGACGCCACCCATGCTGCTGAAAATTGGGAATCATCGCGAGGTCATCAGTTTCAATGTCACCCAACTGTCAGACACGCCTATAGTGTTAGGCATGAGTTGGCTGGATAGACACAGCCCATCATTAGCGTGGTACCAGCGGCAGCTCACCTTTGGCTCGTCCTACTGCGCACAACATTGCATCCAGACCGGCCAGGAGGAGGAGGGCCAGGAGGAAGGGCAACAGTTGCATCTAGGCATGGTGCAGGCAGTGCCCCACAAGTACAAGGGGTTTTTGGAGGTCTTCTGCGAAAAGGAAGCTGACCAATTACCACCCCACCGGCCCTACGACTGTGCAATTGACCTCTTACCAGGGACGACGCTGCCGACTGCGAAGCTGTATTCCATGTCTGAAGATGAGATGCAGGAACTCCGGGAGTTCATAGATCACAATTTGAAGCGGGGATTCATCCAAGAATCCAAGGCCGTGGGGGGCAGTCCTGTGTTTTTCGTGAAGAAGAAGGACACGCCCCCAAAAAGGCTCATTGTGGACTATAGGGCCATCAACTCGATGACAAAGCCCAAGGCCTTCCCCATGCCCAAGATTGACGACCTGCTCGCGACGGTGAGGAAGGGGAGGATCTTCACCAAGTTGGATCTACGCGGAGCATACAATCTAATACGCATGAGGGAAGGTGACGAGTGGAAGACGGCCATGTTCACGCCGCTGGGCACCTATGAATACAGAGTTATGCCGTTTGGTCTCCAAAATGGCTCCCACTGTTTCCAAGCATTCATGCACCACGTGCTAGCAGGACTCCTCTACAAGAAGTGCGTATGCTTCCTCGACGACATTCTGATCTTCTCAGAATCGCAGGAGACTCACGAGAGAGACGTAAAGGAGGTCCTGCAGAGGCTACGGGAGCACAGACTCTACGCCAAACTGGAGAAGTGCCAGTTCGACGTGACGGAGGTGGATTTCCTGGGCTACCGGCTGTCCGACAAGGGACTAGCCATGGACAGCGCCAAAGTCCGCACGGTGTTGGACTGGAATAGCCCGCGCAATCGGAAGGAGGTCCAGAGGTTCGTCGGTTTCGCCAACTTTTACCGCAAGTTCATCAGGGGTTTCGCGAAAGAGACGGCAGCTATCACGGACACCCTCAGTTCCAAGAAGAAAAAGTTCACCTGGACGGACCAGGCGGAGCAGTCCTTCAGGAGACTTAAGAGTCTCTTCGCGTCCGAAGACCAGCTGCTACACGTGAATCCCGGCAGGCCCATGCGGGTTGAGACTGACGCATCTGACAGAGCAGTGGGGGCCGTCCTCTTGCAGGAAGATCCGCAAGGGAACTGGAGGCCCTGCGCTTTCTATTCCCGGAAGCTCAGCAAGTCAGAACAGAACTACACCATCTGGGACAGGGAGTTGTTGGCCATCCACGCGGCTTTCAAGGCGTGGCGGCACTTCCTTATCGGAGCCAAGCACACCGTGCAGGTCCGCACGGACCACAAGAACCTAGAGTATTGGCGCACGGCGAAGCTCCAGAGCCAGAGGCACATGAGATGGGCGGAGTTCTTTGCGGATTTCGATTTCCGGATAGAGTATATCCCGGGAGACAACAACGTCATAGCGGATGCGCTCTCCAGGAAACCGCAGTATCTCGAGGAAGCGGCACCAGTGGCAGCCAGGCACATTTTCGCACCGCAAGCGTGGGCGTGCGCTTCCGCCGCCGTGGACCTGGACGCGGTACGACGCGCGCTACAGACGGATCCGTTCGCACAATCCAAGATGGAGGAGGTGCGAAGAGGGACAGCAAAGGACGGCGAATTCCAGATACGCGACGGCCTGCTGACCCGCAAAGGTGCTCTCTACGTGCCGGGAGACGATCTCCGCGCGAAGGTTTTACAGCAGTTACACGACGCACCCAGCGCGGGTCACTTCGGCAAAGAAAAGACGGCGGACTTAGTAGCCAGAGACTTTTGGTGGCCCCAGATGCGGGGAGAGGTCGCGGATTACGTCGCCAGGTGTGACACTTGTCAGAGGTCCAAGCCAGTGCACAAGAAGCCAGCGGGATTGCTGGAACCGCTGGAGACGCCACTACAGCCGTGGGAAAGGGTGGCGCTGGACTTTGTTACTGATCTGCCCAGTTCGCGGGGCAAGACGGCGGTGCTTGTGGTTGTAGACCTGTTCACCAAGATGGCGCACTTCATTCCTTGCGCGAAGGTGGCAACAGCGGAACAGACCGCCAAGCTGTTCATAGACCACGTGTTCCGGGTGCACGGCTTACCGCGGTCCATCCTGTCCGACCGGGGTCGCCAATTCATTTCCAGTTTCTGGCAGAAGCTCCTGGGCATCCTGAATGTCAAGATCAACTTAGCGTCGGCGAGACACCCGCAAACCAACGGCCAAGCGGAGAGGGTCAACGCCATCATGCAGCAGTACCTGCGATGTTACGCCAATCAAAAGCCTGCAACTTGGGTGGACTACTTACCGATGGCCGAGTTTGCCTACAACAACACGAAGCACGCGTCAACGGGGGTGACACCGTTCTTCGCCAACAATGGGCGACATCCCAGAACCTTCCCGGCGTTGGAGACAACGACGCAGGGGGAGTCGCAGGGAGCTGAGCATTTAGCAGCAGAATTGCAGGAGGTCCACGAGGAGCTACGACGGCACTTGGAACTAGCTAAACACGCCTACAAAGTGCAGGCAGACAGGCACAGGAGGGCAGGAGAAGACATCCAGGTGGGGGACTGGGTATGGTTAGCAGCCCAGGCGGTGCCGGCCAAGTCGTTAGCTAAGAAGAAGCTAGGACACAAACAGCTAGGGCCATACCAAGTTGAGGGCAGGATCAATCCCGTAGCTTTTCGGTTGACCCTCCCAGAAGGTTCCCGAATGCACCCGGTCTTTCATAGGTCGGTGCTTACACCCTACAAGGCCCCACACAGATTTCAGGAGCCATGGACGGCACCAGACCCACGTAGAGAGTCACCGGGGGGGGGGAAGTCACCGAGGACCCCGACACTCAACGAGGTCACGGAAATTCTGGACTCGAGATGGGGGGAGGAGGGAGTGGAATACCTCCTCGCCAGGGAAGGTACCCCGGCCAGCGCCAACAGTTGGGTGCCAGATTATGCTCTGGAGGAACCTCTTCTTAAAGACGAGTTCCATGCACTCTTCCCACACAGGCCCATGCCAGAGGAGTATTTTGACGACTGGCTTTTTACGCCCACACTTTCAGGCAGCACCTTCCGGGGGTTCTCCTCCGCAGAGGAGACCACGCCGGAATCGAGCCCTCCAAGGGGATCGTGCTCGGGGGTGGACACGGACCGCTCTTATTGGTGGGACGATCAACCAGAAGTGGGGTGGCGAAGGGGGCCTTGGCAAGCAGCATCGCCTGAAGTAACAGGGGGAGGGAAGGGTTTGGATGTGTTGGGGGAGGACCCCGGTTTCGAGCACGCATACACTGAACTGGAAGCAGAGGAGATCGGCGTCGATGAACTGTATCCAGCATCTACCCCCGCTACAACGGAGCTCCCGGAACCTGCGCCCGAGCAGCGGGAGGGGGGAAGGGGGGGCTTCGAGGGGGGGATGGATGTCAGGGGTTCAGGGACAGAGGCACAGGGTAGGCAGGAGATGGAGAGCGATGGGGATGAATCCCAGGACAGCGAGGAAGAGGATGACAATGACTCTAGAGATTCCATGAGTCTTTCCAGCGAATCAGAGGATTCCCAGAAGGGGGCGCCGGTGGTCAAGGCCAGGGGAGCCCCAGGGGGGACGTGTCAGGAGCAGGGGGCCAGCGGGGGATCCCAAAGTGGCAGCTGGGCGTCAGGACCAGCCTCCCCGCCAGAGTGCAGCGAAGGGGGTGGAGGTTCCAGTGTATCAGGGGAGGCGGCTCCGGCAGTAGAGAAAGGAGGGAGGTCGGAGCAAGCCACCCTCCCGGAAGGGGAGGGGAGTAGTGAAGGGAGTAGCGTAGCTGTCAAAAGGAAAGTTAGAGGTTGGGCGCGCGCGCCAAGTTCAAATGTAGAGGCGCGCGGAAGTACAGGGAGCCCGGAGGAGGGGCCAGGTCCCAAAGCCCGCAGGAGGGGGCAAGAGCAGTCTGATTCCGCGTCGGAGGAATCCAGGAGGGGCGAAACCCCAGCGGGCAGAAAGACCCTGCGGAAAAGGAAAGAGAGAAAGAGGTGGAGCAGCGCAAGCCTCTTAAACTGGTGCAGGGGAGGGACGGATTCAGAAGGGACTTCAGCGGTCTAAGCCTAGCAGACGTAGGGCTGCGCGCCTCGGATCTGAAGCAAACAATGAACTGCAATAAACACTTTTGTATATAAGAAAAGAAAGGCGTTGGTCTTTTGTGAGCTGAGACTTGAGGCAGCCCTGACAACATCCATTTCCAGAATGTGTGTCAGAGTGTTCAGTTGGGATTAGTGGAACTGAAATATTGTCCCAGTTCGAAGAACCTGGCAGATGGGTTCACGAAACTGCTGACCTTCCAGCGTTGTGGGGAGTTCTGTGAAGGTCTGTATTTGGGGTAAGTGGTCACACTTACATCCCCCCAGTGCAGGACAAGAGGGGGTGTGAGGTTTGGAGTTTACAGGGTTAACATCTCTGTGTGTCCTGCATCTGGGGAGGAGCCTTCCCTACATCCGGGAAAGCTGAGTTCTTTGGCTGTGAGTTACTTTCACTTTTCTGTGGAGAGAAGCAGACACATCATGTCGGCTGTTTCTGATGGAGTGTTTGTTGTTTTATCTGTCTGATGTAAATAAAGCTGTTAGTTTAGAAGAACTACAGCACGTGGACTCTCTCTTCACTCACACATTGAGGACTCGCTGTGCCGCTCTGCTACAAGTCCAGGAATTCTGTTGCTGTGGAAACGTACCAGACAGGTCAATGACTGGTCCATGGTCACTCAGTGAGCTTCATGGCCTAGTGTGGATTTGGACCCTGGATCCAACACTCTTACCACTACTGCACAGTGACTGTCAGAGGAATTGGCAAAAGCCCTCCCACTGCAGGCCTTAAATACATGAGGGAAAACTGTCGCGCAGAGGTCAATTAATCAACGCAGAGTCTTCTTCATAAACAGAATAAAGGTATACTAAAGAAAATAAACTTATTCAGAAACAGCATAGTCAGAGAGCATACAGAGAGTGCTCCTAACAGCCTTCTTAGTCTTCACAGAGGCACAGATCTTAGTTATTGATTAATTGGAGTCCTGGAGCCGCTCTGTCTGCAACAACACAACATATTGGCTGAGATACACACACTCTACACACAGACTGAGGCCCACAGAGATGGCTGGTTACATTTATAGGGAACCCAAGATGAGTCACGAGTCACAGTGACACAGCATTTTACTGCTAAAAGTTAGGCTTGAAAGATTTGTGTAGCCCTCGTAGGCCGCACTGCCTAGGCCTTGCCTGCTTCTGCTCTCAAGCACCTTTGTCTCATGACACTCCCCCAAAGGTTAGAAGAGCAGAAGTATAAACATGAATATTAACTTATTCCCCCTTCATGGATCACTGCCTTGCCACGGCGAAGGGGCTTGAATAACTCAGAGAAGCTATGAGCTATGCCATGCAGAGTCACCCAAGATGGACAGGTCATAGTGGAGAGTTTTGACTAAACATGATCCACCTGGAGCAGGAACCGGCAAACCACTCCAGTATCCCTGCCAAGAAAACTCCATGGACAAAGACAACAGGCATATAAAAGTTATGACGCTGGAAGATGAGCCCCTCAGGTCGGAAGGCGTCCAACATGCTACTGAGGAAGAGCGGAGGACAAGTACAAGTAGATTCAGAGCTGATGAAGCGGCTGGGCCAAAGCTGAAAGGTTGCTCAGTTGCGGATATGCCTGGAAGCGAAAGGAAAGTCCAATGCTGTAAAGAAAAATATTGCATAGGAACCTGGAATGTAAGAACCATGAACCTGGGTAAGTTGGATGTGGTCAAAAATGAGATGGCAAGAATAAATATTGACATCCTGGGCATCAGTGAACTAAAATGGACGGGAATGGGTGAATTCAGTTCGGATGACCATCATATCTACTACTGTGGGCAAGAATCCCATAAAAGAAATGGAGTGGCCCTCATAGTCAACAAAAGAGTGGCAAAAGCTGTACTAGGATGCAATCTCAAAAATGATAGAATGATCTTGATACGAATCCAAGGCAGACCTTTTAATATCACAGTAATCCAAGTTTATGCACCAACTACTGGGGCTGAAGAAACTGAAATTCACCAATTCTATGAAGACTTACAACACCTTATAGAAATGACACCAAAGAAGGATGTTCTTCTCATTATAGGGGATTGGAATGCTAAAGTAGGGAATCAAGAGATAAAAGGAACAACTGGCAAGTTTGGCCTTGGAGTTCAAAACGAAGCAGGGCAAAGGCCAAGAGAACAAGCTGGTCATCACAAACACTCTTTTCCAACAACACAAGAGACGACTCTACACATGGACATCACCAGATGGGCAGCATCGAAATCAGATTGATTATATTTTCTGCAGCCAAAGATGGAGAAGCTCTATACAGTCAGCAAAAACAAGATTTGGAGCTGACTGTGGCTAAGATTATCAGCTTCTTATAGCTAAATTCAAGCTTAAACTGAAGAAAGTAGGAAAAACCACTGGGCTGGTAAGATACAATCTAAATCAAATCCCTTATAAATATACAGTGGAAGTGAGGAACAGGTTTAGGGATTTAGATTTGGTGGAAAGAGTGCCTGAAGAACTATGGATGGAGGCTCGTAACATTATACAGGAGGCAGCAACGAAAACCATCCCAATGAAAAGGAAATGCAAGAAAGCAAAGTGGCTGTCCAAGGAGGCCTTACAAATAGCGGGGGAGAGAAGGCAAGCAAAATGCGAGGGAGATAGTGAAAGATACGGGAAATTGAATGCAGATTTCCAAAAAATAGCAAGGAGAGACAAGAAGGCCTTCTTAAACAAGCAATGCAAAGAAACAGAGGGAAACAATAGAATAGGAAAAACCAGAGATCTGTTCAAGAAAATTAAGATATGAAAGGAACATTTTGTACGAAGGTTACCATAATAAAGGACAAAAGTGGTAAGGTCCTAACAGAAGCAGAAGACATCAAGAAGAGGTGGCAAGAATACACAGAGGAATTATACCAGGAAGATATGACTATCTCGTACACCCCAGGTAGTGTGGTTGCTGACCTTGAGCCAGACATCCTGGAGAGTGAAGTCAAATGGGCCGTAGAAAACACTGCTAATAACAAGACTAGTGGAAGTGATGATATTCCAGCTGAACTATTTAAAATTTTAAAAGATGATGCTGTTAAGGTGCTACACCCAATATGCCAGCAAGTTTGGAAAACTCAGCAGTGGCCAGAGGATTGGAGAAGATCAGTCTACATCCCAATCTCAAAGAAGGGCAGTGCCAAAGAATGCTCCAACTACCGCACAATTGCACTCATTTCACACGCTAGCAAGGTTATGCTTGAAATTCTACAAGGCAGGCTTAAGCACTATGTGGACAGAGAACCCGCAGAAGTGCAAGCTGGATTTCGAAGGGGCCTAATCACCTCATCTGTCTCCTGAGAAATCTCTATGTGGGACAAGAAGCTACAGTTAGAACTGGATATAGAACAACTGATTGGTTCAAAATTGGGAAAGGAGTACGACAAGGCTGTATATTGTCTCCCCGCTTATTTAATTTATATGCAGAATTCATCATGCGAAAGGCTGGGCTGGATGAATCCCAAGCCAGAATTAAGATTGCCGGAATAAATATCAACAACCTCAGATATGCAGATGACACAACCTTGATGGCAGAAAGTGAGGAGGAATTAAAGAACCTTTTAATGAGGGTGAAAGAGGAGAGGTCAATTCTGTGTCCAGGGCAGCTGTTTACCAGCTTCATCTGGTATGCAGGCTGAGACCCTATCTGCCCACAGATTGTCTCGCCAGAGTGGTGCATGCTTTGGTTATCTCTCGCTTGGACTACTGCAATGCTCTCAATGTGGGGCTACCTTTGAAGGTGACCTGGAAACTACAACTAATCCAGAATGCAGCAGCTAGACTGGTGGCTGGGAGCAGCTGCCGAGACAACATAACACCGGTCTTGAAAGACCTACATTGGCTCCCAGCATGTTTCCGAGTACAATTCAAAGTGTTGGTGCTGCCCTAACCAGCCTCGGTCCAGTATACCTGAAGGAGCGTCTCCACCCCCATCGTTCTACCCAGACACTGAGGTCCAGCGCCGAGGGCCTTCTGGAGGTTCCCTCACTACGAGAAGCCAAGTTACAGGAAACCAGGCAGAGGGCCTTCTCGGTTGTGGCACCCGCCCTGTGGAACACCCTCCCACCAGATATCAAAGAGAACAACTACTACCAGACTTTTAGAAGACATCTGAAGGCAGCCCTGTTTAGGGAAACTTTTAATATTTGATGGATTACTTTATTTTCATATTTTGTTGGAAGCTGCCCAGAGTGGCTGGGGAAGCCCAGCCAGATGGGCGGGGTATAAATAAATTATTATTATTATTATTATTATTATTATTATTATTATGAGCATTGGTGCCAAAATGAGTTTGGCAAAGAATGGATTTTTAAGGGAGTCTTTCTAGTGAGCACAGTGCACTGGTGAGGGTGCACAGAAGCAGCGTCAAATGCTGAGGTACAACATGGGGAAACTTATCAAATTTGCAAAGGGGATTTTTAAAAAAAAATAAAAGTCTTGAAGTGCAAACTTTGAAAAGAACAAAAAGTTGCATGATCCCTCCATAGCTTCTCATTTGCCCAAGGCAGCAGTGCACTGTTGTGCATCTTGATCGGGCTCACAGTAAAAGCGACCACCTCTTTTCCAAAGACTTTAAGTAAAACAAACTTACCCAGTAGCTTCTTTGGAAGCCGCCCTCGGACCTACAGCAGGAGGAGAGACACAAAAAGGAGTTAGATCTCCAGTATGGCCCATGCTCAAACATCCAAGGAAGCATCCTGGCTCTTTTACTGCAGCTGCATAAGCATTGCTGGGGTCTAGCATGGGCAAAAGTGCACAGATTGAGAGACTGTTGTATCCTTGCAAAATCTTTTTTTTATATATATATATATATATATATATAGATTTTTATTGGTTTTACAACATTTTTTAAACAATACAAACAAATAAAAAGACAAACAAACATGTATAATTTCATAACCTTTTTTCCATAACCTTTGTTTCTCGGACTCCCCCATACCTCCCCTTTCTGCATCCCTGTTTGCAAAATTATTTCAGCAGCTTCTGAGCAATTTTATCAAATATATGTCCTCTTAGTCCTTTCTCTAACTTAATCTTATGTCACTGTTTCCCTTTTTCTCTCAGCACCTCGGCATTTTAGCATTCATCAATTTTATAATAGCTCTTAAGATAAATTTTAAATTTCTTCCAGTCCTCTTCCGCCGTCTCTTTCCTCTGATCACGGATTCTGCCAGTCATCTCAGCCAGTGTCATATAGTCCATCACTTTCATCTGCCATTCTTCCACGGTGGGTAGGTCTTGTGTCTTCCAATACTTTGCGATGAGTATTCTTGCTGCTGTCGTAGCATACATAAAGAAAATTCTATCTCTCTTTGACACCAATTGGCCGACAATGCCCAAGAGAAAGGCTTCTGGTTTCTTAGGGAAAGTACATTTAAGTACCTTTTTCATTTCATTATATATCATTTCCCAGAAAGCCTTAATCTTCGGGCACGTCCACCAAAGGTGATAGAAAGTACCTTCAGTTTCTTTACACTTCCAACACTTATTATCAGGCAAATGATAAATTTTTGCTAGCTTGACTGGGGTCATGTACCACCTGTAGATCATTTTCATAACATTTTCCTTTAAGGCATTACATGCCGTAAATTTTATACCGGTGTTCCACAACCATTCCCAGTCAGCAAACATAATATTGTGACCAATGTCCTGTGCCCACTTAATCATAGCCGATTTAACTGTTTCATCTTGTGTATTCCATTTCAGCAGCAAGTTATACATTCTTGACAAATTCTTGGTATTGGGTTCTAACAATTCAGTTTCTAATTTTGATTTCTCCACCTGGAAGCCAATTTTCCTATCTTGTTTGTAGACCTCCATTATTTGATAATAATGGAGCCAATCTCTTACTTTAGGTTTCAATTTCTCATGACTCTGCAATTTCAATTTATCTCCATCTTGTTCCAAGATTTCCCAATACTTTGGCCATTCGGCCTCCATATTGAGTTTCTTCAATGCCTTAGCCTCCAAGGGTGACAACCATCTAGGGGTTTTGTTTTCCAACAAGTCTTTATATCTTATCCAAACATTAAATAACGCTTTTCTGACAATGTGATTTTTAAAGGCCCTATGCACTTTGATTTTATCATACCATAGATATGCATGCCAACCAAATGTATTATTGAAACCTTCTAAGTCCAAGATATCTGTGTTCTCGAGGAGCATCCACTCTTTCAGCCAGCAAAACGCTGCTGCTTCATAGTACAATTTTAAGTCCGGCAGGGCAAATCCCCCTCTTTCTTTTGCATCTGTAAGTACTTTAAATTTTATTCTGGGCTTTTTGCCCTGCCAGACAAATTTCGAAATATCTTTCTGCCACCTCTTGAAACAGTCCATCTTGTCAAGAATCTGCAAAGTTTGAAACAAAAATAACATTCTAGGCAGTACGTTCATCTTGATAACTGCAATTCGGCCTAACATTGACAATTTCAAATTTGACCATATTTCTGTCAGTATCTACAGCTCACAGGCAGAGGTACCTGGCCTCCCCCGAGGCAATTGAGCGAGATACTGTTTACCGTCCGTCTGCGACCTCTGGCAGGCTAGGTAAACAAACCGGCGATCCTCCTCAAACGTGAGAAGAACACACCCTCTGCTTTTCTGCTTCTCTCTCCCTCCCTGCATTCTCCCAGGGAGGAGAAATGAGACAGACAGGAGTCCTTTCTACATGTTTTATTCCTGTCACTCAACAGTACATAGAAATGTGACTGTTCCCTTCAGACTCCATCAGAAGAGTCACACACTCCTCCCCTGTACTTCCAGCACAGGTCATATGACACACTGAGCTAACATCCGGTGCTCAGTACAGAGAATAGGCTCCACCTTTTCTCCAACAGTACATCTGCACTGTTTTGCATTCCAGCCATCTGGAGCTGGCTTTTGCCTTGGTGCTTTTTCCTGACATCCTCCCCCAAAAGCATCAATTGGCAAAACATGATCCAGAGAAGAGAACAAACAGTTGTTATACATATAACAGTCCCCTGTTGTTTCAGTTCCACCCTTGGAACTCCCCACCACTGGTTTCACCAGTGTACCTCTCTGGTTGTCTGGCTTCCAAGGAATGAGTGCTTCTGCATTACCTTGGCTAGCTACCCTCTGTTGTGTCTTTGTCTCTGACTTAGACACTGCTTCAACCTGCTTTGAGTTGTTAACAATAGCAATACATGCAACAGCTAAGTTAGCAAACTCTTTTGAGTACCTCTTTGGTGGTACACCCTTTGTAACTCTCTCAGACCTGCGTATGAGGTTCTGATCCTCTGTGCTCACTGGTTCAACCTCTGGACTCTGTTGAGAACCAGTAGCAATCAGTGGTTCTTCCTTCACCTGTGAAGGTCTATCCATTGTGTGAGATTTCCTCTCAATGACTGTTACAACTGAACTCTCTGAGCTGTCACTGTCATCATCATCAGTACCACTGTAATCTGTGACATCAGAAAAATCATCATCATCTGAATTGCCACCTGTGGGAAATGTCTGTACTATCCGCTCTTGCTTTGGAGCACTCTCTAGGAACTTTGTGAGAATCACCTGACCAGATTCAGACAAAATTACTCTGTAGAGACCCTTTTCATAACCCACAAAAATGCCTCTGGCATTCTTTACTCCACCTGGAGCTTCTGTTCTCACATGAGACCCGAAAACCTTAAAATAGGCAACAGAAGGTTTTCTATTGAACAGCTTCTCAAAAGGAGAACATCCCAACTCTGTTGAGACCTTTCTCAACCACACATGAAGATAGGACATTATCGACTCAGCCCAATATTCATGTGGCAAATGTGAACTCAGCAATTGCGCATTCATCCCCTTTTGCAATTCTTTGTTCACTCTCACACAGACCCCCCTGTTCCACGCTTCTTGCGAAACTGCAACTTTGTGGTCTATCCCTTTTCCATCCAGGAACTTCTGAAACTTCTGTAACAGAAAAACTTGTTTGTCATCTGTGAAAAGACAATCAATGTTAGCATCATGCATATTCTTAACCTTGTCACAAAACTCCTGAAACTTTTCTAAAGTTTCTTGCGGTTTCTCCATCATATAAACCCAAGAATAATTAGTGAAACAATCCACACACAAAAGGTAATATTTTGCATTGCCCCTAGATGGTTCTAGAGGACCAATCACATCAGCATACACCCGCTGAAATGCTCTGTCGACCTTCTTCGTCACCTTCCTGGTGCTCACACTGGTCACACCTGCAAGAGAGATTTCGTTAGAAACAGAAGAATTACATTTCATGTAATCACTTTGATCAAAAGTCAACAAATACAGTCCATCTTTCTCTTTGGCAGTAAGAAACAGTTCTCCATCTTTGTAGATCTTGCAGCTTTTAGCATCATAGGACAGTTTCAGTCCTTTCTTTGCAATCTGCGACACACTCAGCAGATTAAATCTCAGTTCTGGAACCAGGTAAACATCACTTATAGTCAAGTTCAGACTTTCAAGATACACAGTCCCAATTCCGGTCGCTTCCAACTCCTGACCGTTGGCCTGTTTCACAGTGAAGCTTTGCTTCTTCAACGTCGAAAACAGTTGTCTGTGCGGGCACATATGAACCGTGGCGCCCGTGTCAATTATGAACGAGTTCCCAACATCTGGCGTGGTTCCTTTCGCCATCATAGCCTTTGCAGGTTTCACCTGGCACTTGGTACGGCTTTTGCCTGAAGCCTCAGGCTTCGTAGAGCTGCTCTTTGCTCCTCTTGACTGGCGTGGCTTTCTACAGTTCCGCTGTAGATGCCCAGTCTGTCCACAATTGTAGCATCGGACAGCACTCAATGCTACTCCATGCTTCGCAGTAGCATCATCAGTGGGGAGATTTGAACTCTGTTCTTCCCTCCCCCTGTCTGCAACACCCATTGCACCTTGTTCAGGAACACCAACAGTTCCAACAGCCACAGTTCCTGCACTCTCCCCTCTGGGGTCAAAGCTCTCCTCAGCTTTCGTTGAGCTCTTAGGAACTTAGCCAGCATCATCTTGGCTCACCCCTTCTGGGGTAGTTATCCATCCAGACCCTGATGAATAACTGTCTCTGGTTAAGGGAGGTGGGTAAGGCAAACCTCCCCCTTTCTTGGCATCCATCTTGAAGCCAAGCCTCCAGCTCACACTGTCAAACAAACTGTAAAATCCAACAGTTGTTTTTTCCTTTCTCACGCAGCAAACTGCAAGTTGTTTACGGTCTTTTGCACCTGGCAGCTAAACTCTGGCTGCTATGAAAGTCCCTTCTAGGGCACTAAAGCTTGTAGCCAAAACATCCTATGGCTCTGTTTCGCTTTCCCAGGCTCACAGTCCAGCCCCTTTGCCAGTAACTTTCCAACTTTCCGTTACTTAGCAACAATGCATTTCAATAGGACATCTTATCTTAACCACAAGAATTTGTGGAATGCAGGCCTCTTCTCCCGGAGCTGTATTTTTCCAAAATGCAGCTCCGTGAAGCAGTGAATTAATCAGACTGCGTTCACACTTTTAGCCCGAAATGCAGCATACCTTGAACTTTGTTGCTCTGGAAAACACCTCTTCTTTCCACCAGCTGTCTGTTGAGCCTATGGCTTCTTTCAGACGCTTCTCTTCCTCCTTGGAGCAGAGGAGGACAATCCACCAGCCTCTCATGCAGAGGTCGATGGATCGAAACCATCCTCTGCTACCATATGTCAGTATCTACAGCTCACAGGCAGAGGTACCTGGCCTCCCCCGAGGCAACTGAGCGAGATACTGTTTACCGTCCGTCTGCGACCTCCGGCAGGCTAGGTAAACAAACCGGCGATCCTCCTCAAACGTGAGAAGAACACACCCTCTGCTTTTCTGCTTCTCTCTCCCTCCCTGCATTCTCCCAGGGAGGAGAAATGAGACAGACAGGAGTCCTTTCTACATGTTTTATTCCTGTCACTCAACAGTACATAGAAATGTGACTGTTCCCTTCAGACTCCATCAGAAGAGTCACACACTCCTCCCCTGTACTTCCAGCACAGGTCATATGACACACTGAGCTAACATCCGGTGCTCAGTACAGAGAATAGGCTCCACCTTTTCTCCAACAGTACATCTGCACTGTTTTGCATTCCAGCCATCTGGAGCTGGCTTTTGCCTTGGTGCTTTTTCCTGACAATTTCTAGATCTTTTTTAATTTCTGACCAACATTTTTCATAGTTGTCTTTATACAAGTTCTAATTTTTAGATGTCAAGTGAACCCCTAGGTATTTCACCTTCTTAACCACTGTCAAACCTGTCTCTTCTTGAAATTTCTCCTTCTCCATAGCTGTTAAGTTTTTTTCTAAGACTTTAGTCTTTTGTTTGTTCAGTTTGAATCCGGCTACCTGGCCGAATTGTTGAATTATCTCCAACACCCTTTTTGTACTAGTGTCTGGCTCTTGTAAAGTTAGTACTAAGTCATCTGCGAAGGCCCTTAACTTGTAATGTTTAGCTCCGACCTGTACACCTTTAACCTGCTGGTCATCTCTAATCATATTTAGCAACACCTCCAGAACAGAAATAAAAAGCAATGGGGAAATTGGGCACCCCTGTCGTGTCCCTTTTTCTATCTTGAATTCTTCAGTTATCACATTGTTTACAATCAACTTAGCTTTTTGTTCAGAGTATATCGCACCCATACCATTCTCAAATCCTTGGCCTACCCCCATCCCATGAAGATTCTTTTTCATAAAGCTCCAAGAAATATTGTCAAAGGCTTTCTCCGCGTCCACAAATATCAGCACTGCTTTAGTGTTTATATTCACCTCCAATAGTTCCAAAATGTCTATTATATTCCTCACATTATCTGATAAATGCCTTTTTGGGAGAAAGCCTGCTTGGTCCTTATTAATCTTCTCCATCAACACTCTTTTCAATCTTTTTGCCAAAATGTCTGCAAAGATTTTGTAATCCACATTAAGTAGTGATATTGGGCGGTAGTTCTTGAGTTGAGTCTTTTCAGTCTCTGTCTTTGGTATGAGTGTAATATAAGCTTCTTTCCACGATTCTGGCGCCCTTTTCCCCTCTAAAATCTCGTTACAGACTTCCTTTAACGGTTGAACCAACCACTCCTTCAAAGCTTTGTAGTATCTGGAAGTCAGTCCATCTGGTCCTGGAGATTTGCCCAATTGCATGCTCTGAATGGCACCCTCTATCTCTTGTTCTGTTATTCTCTGGTTTAGATCCACCTTACTTTGATGAGAGATTTTTTGTAATCCATATTTTTTAAGGAATTCATCTATGTCCTCTTCATTCTGTGATCCTTGTGAGTATAGTTTTTTTAAAATAACTCAAGAAACAGTTTCTGATCTCGTTGGGTTTAGATATATTCTTTCCATCCACTTCTAGATTTGTGACTGTATTTAGTTTCTGTCTTTTCTTCAGTTGCCAAGCCAGAAGTTTACCACATTTATCTGCAGATTCAAATGTCTTTTGTCTCATTTGCTTTATCTTCCACTCAATCTCTTGATTCATCAATTCCATATATTGTGTTTGATATAACTTAATCTCTCTCAAAATCTCCTGGGACTTTGGTTTTGATCTTAATTTCTTCTCTCCTTCTTTTATCTTTTCCAAGATCTTTTCCTTCTTCTCATTTTGCTTTCTCTTTTTTATTGAATTTTGTTGAATTAAAAATCCTCGCATCACAGCTTTACTTGCGTCCCAGATCACTCTTTTTTCTACATCAGCCTTTAAATTTATTTCAAAATAGTCCTTTAAAGTTTTTTGGGCCTTTCTGTGGATCTCCTCATCTCGAAACAAGGTGTCATTCATCCTCCATCTGAATTGACCAGTTGTTGTAAATTTCATCTCCATCTTCACGGCGTTATGGTCGGAGCAAGTCTTTGGGCAGATTTCTATTGTCTTAATCTTTGGAGCCATCCCACTAGTAATCCAGATTTGATCGATTCTGGTCCAGGTCGTCATTGCTTGAGAGAAAAAAGTTCCCTCTCTCTCGAGAGGGTTCCTTGTTCTCCAAATGTCTATCAAGTCCATATTTTCAGTCATTTCAAAGAAGGTCTTCAGAAGTCTCCCTTCCTTGGAAATTGTCAGTCTTTGTGCCTTGTCCATATTTGTAGAAACTACGCCATTCATATCTCCCATAAGTATTACATTATAATCCAAATAGTCCATCAGAGTTTCATGGAGCTTCTTAAAAAAATCCGCCTTGCCTTCGTTTGGTGCATAAACTCCAACTACTAAGAATTTTTCTCCTTGTACTTGTATTTCAACTGCCAGGTATCTTCCTTGTTCATCTTTAAACATCATTTTTGGGGCCCATTTCTCTTTTACATAGATCACTACTCCTCTTTTCTTAACTTTGTCCGATGAAATAAATTCTTGTCCTAATCTTTTGTTAATAAGTAATTTCCTATGTACCCTGGTCACATGGGTTTCTTGCAGACAGATCAAGTCCAATTGTTCTCTTCTCAAAATATGAAATACTTGGCGTCTCTTCAAAGGCATGTTGAGCCCATTGCAATTCCAACTAAGGAGTTGCAGGGCCATCTTGTTATTTCTCAGTTACTCCTCCTACTGCTCCAAGTTGTTGCTCTTCCTCTGATGGTGGTGGTTTAAGTCCAAACGATAAGTTCAGAATATCTACTGCTCTCCTCTGTTCCGAAATTGGGTCAACCGTTCCCTTCTGTAAATCCTCGTGGTTTCTCTCCAAAAACTTCTCTTTATCTTGAATTGTCTTTATTTTCACCTTCTTTCCCTTGTAATTAAAGGACAGTCCTTGTGGGAACTCCCACCTAAAGAGGATGTTGTTCTTCTTCAACAGGTAGACCAGATCTTTATAGAAGGTTCTCACCTCCAAGATTTGTTTAGGGATGTCTTTAAAAATTTGTATAGGTGAATTTTCAATCTCCAAGGCCTTTTGATAATGTAGTTTTAATATTTTGTCTCTTTCTTCCTTGGATCTGAGAGTAATCAGGCAATCCCTCGGAGTTTTTCTATTCTGTCTCCTGCCCAATCTGAATGCTGTTATTATCTTAAATTCTTCCTCCTCCAAATCTTCCTGCCAACAGTCAGTAAACTCTTGTGTAAGGAACTCCACAAGGCTGTCCCCTTCACTTTTGGGAATTAGTCTTAATTTCAGGTTTCTCTCCTTTCTCTGTAATTCCATCAAGGACAACGCCAGATCATGTTCATAGACTTTTTTCGAAATCGGTTCTAATTTTTCCTGTGTCTCTTCAGCAATCTTTCTGGCGTCCTCTGCAATTTTACGTGTAGCAGAGTTCTCTTCAATCAATTTATTTATAGATTCTGTATTAGATGTCACACTTTTCGTATTAAGATCCAATCTTGCTGTTAATTCTGTTAGTTTTTGTGAGTTCTCTGTACTCTGCTTTGTCAGAGCTTCCAAGGATTGATTTATCTTGAGTAACGCCTGTGTCATAGAATCCATGGAGGCAGCCGTCGCTTTTTCCTGAGCAGCTGCTCCAGTCTGTGTCAAACTTGATATTGAACCTCTTTTCTTTTGTTGTTGTTGTTTTGCTTTAGCTCTAGTTGTAATCTCGTCTGCTGGGGCACTCATGTCCCAAGGACGTTCTCACAGGAGCAGTTCCCAAATGGAAAATCCCACTGTCTTACTCTGTTATTCCAATTGTTACTTCTTACCCTCTAGAGGGAGCAAGACATAATGTCCAAGTGAAGGAAACAAAAAGCAGGGAACAAAGAAACCAGGAAAGTTCAATATAGATGCTGCAACAGTTTTTCTGTGTGATTTAACTGTCAAAGACCGATATATTATGGCAGCAAAGTCCAAACTCTGTATCAAGTAGAACATCCACTATGTATCCTTATAAAGATTTCTAAAGTTTCTAAAGTCTCTATCCTGGTATCTTATTTTGGCAGACCGTATCAAAGGAATTAAGGCAGCTGGAAACTTTCCTCTCTCAATAAATCATGCAGGTTAATAAGGTTACTTTCCCCCCCTCTGCTCCTGCTTGCTAGAGAGGGGGTTTAAGTCCAATGCCAGGCTTAAGCAATTCTATCGTTATTTCCATACAGATACAGCTCTTTCTCTTTCGTTGCTTTCATCTGTCATGCAGTCGGGGGAAGGCAGACTTCCTTAATTTTACCCTTCCCCGTTTCCGGCCAAATTTCTAATTAAATTTTTTAAAAATTCCAGTAATCGTTCAGTCCTACTCACGGGGTTTTGAATTCAGTTCATTTTGCAGGAAGGAATCGGCGCTCTCCGTCAATGGCAACGCGGCTTCACACTGCGGGCTGGGTAACGACTCTCAGCACCGCGCTCTCCCGATGCCGTTCCGGAGCCTTTAAAAAGGCTCTTTCCCAGTAAAGGGGGGCGCTTCTGGTGCGCACCAAGTCTCCTTGTTCTCAGGCTTTCGTGCCTGTGATTTTAGGGGTCCCCCGCTTGCCGTAGCGGGTCAGACCCGAACTCGCAGCGCAGTCCTCCTCCGGAGCTCGGAAAGAGGACCGCCATTAACGCTGGCGCCGACCGGAAGCCTGTTCTTTTCCTGTGGCTTTTTGCCAGTTCCTCTGACAGGTAGTGGTAAGTGTTAGTATCTCAGCTCACAGTCAGAGGTAAACTGGCCTCCCCCGGGCAACTGAGTGAGATACGTGATGACCTCTCCGCTGCGTCTCCCGGCAGGCTAGGTCATAAACCGGCGATTTCCCTCATTAGATGTGAGGAAAACACACCCTCTGCTTCTCTGTTTCTCTCCCTCCCTGCATTCTCCCCAGGGAGGGGAAATGAGACAGACAGGAGTCCTATTTACATGTTTTATTCCTGTCACTCAGCAGTACATAGAAATGCGACTGCACCCTTCAGTCTCCATCAGAAGAGTCTCACACTCCTCCCCTGTACTTCCAGCACAGGTCAGATGACACACTGAGCTAACATCCGGTGCTCAGTACAGAGAATAGGCTCCACCTTTTCTCCAACAGTACATCTGCAAACCATAACATCCTGTTTTGCATTCCAGCCATCTGGAGCTGGCTTTTGCCTTGGTGCTTTTTCCCAACATCCTCCCCCAAAAGCATCAATTGGCAAAACATGATCCAGAGAAGAGAACAAACAGTTGTTATACATATAACAGTCCCCTGTTGTTTCAGTTCCACCCTTGGAACTTCCCATCACTGGTTTCACCAGTGTACCTCTCTGGTTGTCTGGCTTCCAAGGAATGAGTGCTTCTGCATTACCTTGGCTAGCTACCCTCTGTTGTGTCTTTGTCTCTGACTTAGACACTGCTTCAACCTGCTTTGAGTTGTTAACAATAGCAACACATGCAACAGCTAAGTTAGCAAACTCTTTTGAGTACCTCTTTGATGGTACACCCTTTGTAACTCTCTCAGACCTGCGTATGAGGTTCTGATCCTCTGTGCTCACTGGTTCAACCTTTGGACTCTGTTGAGAACCAGTAGCAATCAGTGGTTCTTCCTTCACCTGTGAAGGTCTATCCATTGTGTGAGATTTTCTCTCAATGACTGTTACAACTGAACTCTCTGAGCTATCACTGTCATCATCAGTACCACTGTAATCTGCGACATCAGAAAAATCATCATCATCATCTGAATCGTTTCCTGTGGGAAATGTGTGTTCTACAACCCGCTCTTGCTCTGGAGCACTCTCTAGGAACTTTGTGAGAATCACCTGACCAGATTCAGACAAAATTACTCTGTAGAGACCTTTTTCATAACCCACAAAAATGCCTCTGGCATTCTTTACTCCACCTGGAGCTTCTGTTCTCACATGAGACCCGAAAACCTTGAAATAGGCAACAGAAGGTTTTCTATTGAACAGCTTCTCAAAAGGAGAACATCCCAACTCTGTTGAGACTTTTCTCAACCACACATGAAGATAGGACGCTAGCGATTTGGCCCAATAATCATGTGACAAATGTGAACTCAACAATTGCGCATTCATCCCCTTTTGCAATTCTTTGTTCACTCTAACACAGACCCCCCTGTTCCACGCTTCTGGCGAAACAGCAACTTTGTGGTCTATCCCTTTTCCATCCAGGAACTTCTGAAACTTCTGTAACAGAAAAACTTGTTTGTCATCTGTGAAAAGACAATCAATGTTAGCATCATGCATACTTTTAACCTTGTCACAAAACTCCTGAAACTTTTCTAAAGTTTCTTGCGGTTTCTCCATCATATAAACCCAAGAATAATTAGTGAAACAATCCACACACAAAAGGTAATACTTTGCACTGCCTCTAGATGGTTCTAGAGGACCAATCACATCAGCATACACCCGCTGAAATGCTCTGTCGACCTTCTTGGTCAGCTTCCTGGTGCTCACACTGGTCACACCTGCAAGAGAGATTTCGTTAGAATCAGAAGAATTACATTTCATGTAATCACTTTGATCAAAAGTCAACAAATACAGTCCATCTTTCTCTTTGGCAGTAAGAAACAGTTCTCCATCTTTGTAGATCTTGCAGCTTTTAGCATCATAGGACAGTTTCAGTCCTTTCTTTGCAATCTGCGACACACTCAGCAGATTAAATCTCAGTTCTGGAACCAGGTAAACATCACTTATAGTTAAGTTCAGACTCTCAAGATACACAGTTCCAATTCCGGTCGCTTCCAACTCTTGACCGTTGGCCTGTTTCACAGCGAAGCTTTGCTTCTTCAACGTCGAAAACAGTTGTCTGTGCGGGCACATATGAACCGTCGCGCCCGTGTCAATTATGAACGAGTTCCCAACATCTGGCGTGGTTCCTTTCGCCATCATAGCCTTTGCAGGTTTCACCTGGCACTTGGAACGGCTTTTGCCTGACGCCTCAGGCTTCATAGAGCTGCTCTTTGCTCCTCTTGACTGGCGCGGCTTCTTACAGTTTCGCTGTAGATGCCCAGTCTGTCCACAATTGTAGCATCGGACAGCACTCAATGCTACTCCATGCTTCCCAGTAGCATCATCAGTGGGGAGATTTGAACTCTGTTCTTCCCTCCCCCTGTTAGCAACACCCATTGCACCTTGTTCAGGAACACCAACAGTTCCAACAGCCACAGTTCCTGCACTCTCCCCTCTGGGGTCAAAGCTCTCCTCAGCTTTCATTGAGCTCTTAGGAACTTGGCCAGCATCATCTTGGCTCACCCCTTTCTGGGGTAGTTATCCATCCAGACTCTGATGAATAACTGTCTCTGGTCAGGGGAGATGAGTTAGGCAAGTCTCCCCCCTTCTTGGCATCCATTTTGAATCCAAGCCTCTCTCACTTTCAAACAAGCTGTAAAATCCAACAGTTGTTTTTTTCTTTCTCACGCAGGCAAACTGCAAGTTGTTTACGCTCTTTTGCACCTGGC
This sequence comes from Podarcis pityusensis, assembly GCF_964106645.2. Taxonomy (NCBI): domain Eukaryota; kingdom Metazoa; phylum Chordata; class Lepidosauria; order Squamata; family Lacertidae; genus Podarcis; species Podarcis pityusensis. The sequence goes on from NC_138045.1 coordinate 24,763,870, forward strand.
AGCTAAACTCTGGCTGCTATGAAAAGTCCCTTCCAAGGGCACGTAAACTTGTAGCCAAAACATTCTCTGATTTTGTTTCGCTTTCCCAGGCTCACACTCACAGTCCAGCCCTTTTGCCAGTAACTTTCCAACTTTCCGTTACTTAGCAACAATGCATTCCAATAGGACAGTTTATCAACCACAAGAATTTGTGGAATGCAGGCTTCAGCCTTTAAGCTGCAGGCCTCTTCCTCCCGGAGCTTTTGTTTCCGTTGAAACGCAGCTCCGTGAACCAGTGAATTAATCAAACTGCGTTCACACTTTTAGCCCGAAATGCAGCATACCTTGAACTTTGTTGCTCTGGAAAACACCTCTTCTTTCCACCAGCTGTCTGTTGAGCCTCTGGCTTCTTTCAGACACTTCTCTTCCTCCTTGGAGCAGAGGAGGACAATCCACCAGCCTCTCATGCAGATGTCCGATGAATCGCAACCATCCGAAGGCTGCCATATGTTAGTATCTCAGCTCACAGTCAGAGGTAAACTGGCCTCCCCCGGGCAACTGAGTGAGATACGTGATGACCTCTCCGCTGCGTCTCCCGGCAGGCTAGGTCATAAACCGGCGATTTCCCTCATTAGATGTGAGGAAAACACACCCTCTGCTTCTCTGCTTCTCTCCCTCCCTGCATTCTCCCCAGGGAGGGGAAATGAGACAGACAGGAGTCCTATTTACATGTTTTATTCCTGTCACTCAGCAGTACATAGAAATGCGACTGCACCCTTCAGTCTCCATCAGAAGAGTCTCACACTCCTCCCCTGTACTTCCAGCACAGGTCAGATGACACACTGAGCTAACATCCGGTGCTCAGTACAGAGAATAGGCTCCACCTTTTCTCCAACAGTACATCTGCAAACCATAACATCCTGTTTTGCATTCCAGCCATCTGGAGCTGGCTTTTGCCTTGGTGCTTTTTCCCAACAGTGTTGAACTGGGCAGGAATATTAGTGATGTTCCTTGTGTTATTTCTTATCTGTCTTCCCGGCAGAAAGCCTGATTGATTTACATGTATAATATCTTTTAATATAGTTTTTAACCTCTCTGCTAGAATGCCCGCAAATATTTTATAATTGGAATTCAACAAAGAAATTGGTCTATAATTAGTTGCCAATTCTAAATCTGTTCCGTGTTTAGTTATAAGAGTTATAAATGCCTCTGCCCACGACTCTGGTGCCTTCCCATTATTTATAGTGTTATTGATTACATCTTTCAATGGTGGTGCTTCCAAATTTTATAGTATTCTATTGGTAAGCCATCCAGCCCCGGGGACTTTCCTAACTGCAAATTTTATAGTGAACCATGTTGGGAAAAAGCACCAAGGCAAAAGCCAGCTCCAGATGGCTGGAATGCAAAACAGTGCAGATGTACTGTTGGAGAAAAGGTGGAGCCTATTCTCTGTACTGAGCACCGGATGTTAGCTCAGTGTGTCATCTGACCTGTGCTGGAAGTACAGGGGAGGAGGTTGTGACTCTTCTGATGGAGTCTGAAGGGAACAGTCACATTTCTATGTACTGTTGAGTGACAGGAATAAAACATGTAGAAAGGACTCCTGTCTGTCTCATTTCTCCTCCCTGGGAGAATGCAGGGAGGGAGAGAGACGCCGAGAAGCAGAGGGTGTGTTCTTCTCACGACTAATGAGAAGAATCGCCGGTTTGTTTACCTAGCCTGCCGGAGGTCGCAGACGGACGGTAAACACACAGTATCTCACTCAATTGCCCCGGGGGAGGCCAGGTACCTCTGCCTGTGAGCTGAAGATACTGACATATGGTAGCAGAGGATGGTTTCGATCCATCGGACATCTGCATGAGAGGCTGGTGGATTGTCCTCCTCTGCTCCAAGGAGGAAGAGAGGCGTCTGAGAATAGCCAGAGGCTCAACAGACAGCTGGTGGAAAGAAGAGGTGTTTTCCAGAGCAACAAAGTTCAAGGTATGCTGCTGCATTTCGGGCTAAAAGTGTGAACGCAGTTCGATTAATTCACTGGTTCACGGGGAGCTGCGTCTTGGAAAAATACAGCTCCGAGAGAAGAGGCCTGCATTCCACAAATTCTTGTGGTTAAGATAAGATGTCCTATTGAAATGCATTGTTGCTAAGTAACGGAAAGTTGGAAAGTTACTGGCAAAGGGGCTGGACTGTGAGCCTGGGAAAGCGAAACAAAGCCACAGAGAATGTTTTGGCTACAAATTTGAGTACCCTTGGAAGGGACTTTCCATGGCAGCCAGAGTTTAGCTGCCAGGTGGAAAAGACCGTAAACAACTTGCAGTTTGCTGCGTGAGAAAGGAAAAAACAACTGTTGGATTTTACAGTTTGTTTGACAGAGAGAGGCTTGGATTCAAAATGGATGCCAAGAAGGGGGGAGACTTGCCTAACTCATCTCCCCTGACCAGAGACAGTTATTCATCAGGGTCTGGATGGATAACTACCCCAGAAGGGGTGAGCCAAGATGATGCTGGCCAAGTTCCTAAGAGCTCAACGTAAGCTGAGGAGAGCTTTGACCCCAGAGGGGAGAGAGAAAAGGAACTGTGGCTGTTGGAACTGTTGGTGTTCCTGAACAAGGTGCAATGGGTGTTGCTGACAGGGGGAGGGAGGAACGGAGTTCAAATCTCCCCACTGCTGATGCTACTAGGGAGCATGGTGTAGCATTGAGTGCTGTCCGATGCTACAATTGTGGACAGACTGGGCATCTACAGCGAAACTGTAAGAAGCCGCGCCAGTCAAGAGGAGCAAAGAGCAGCTCTACGAAGCCTGAGGCGTCAGGCAAAAGCCGTTCCAAGTGCCAGGTGAAACCTGCAAAGGCTATGATGGCGAAAGGAACCACGCCAGATGTTGGGAACGCATTCGTAAAATGACACGGGCGCAACGGTACATTTGTGCCCGCACAGAGAACTATTTTCGATGTTGAGGAAGCAAAGCTTCACTGTGAAACAGCCCAACGGTCAGGAGTTGGAAGCGACTGGAATTGGGACTGTGTATCTTGAGAGTCTGAACTTGACTATAAGTGATGTTTACCTGGTTCCAGAACTGAGATTTAATCTGCTGAGTGTGTCGCAGATTGCAAAGAAAGGACTGAAACTGACTTATGATGCTAAAAGCTGCAAGATCTACAAAGATGGAGAACTGTTTCTTACTGCCAAAGAGAAAGATGGACTGTATTTGTTGACTTTTGATCAAAGTGATTACATGAAATGTAATTCTTCTGTTTCTAACGAAATCTCTCTTGCAGGTGTGACCAGTGTAAGCACCAGGAAGGTGAACAAGACGAAGAAGGTCGACAGAGCATTTCAGCGGGTGTATGCTGATGTGATTGGTCCTCTAGAACCATCTAGAGGCAGTGCAAAATATTACCTTTTGTGTGTGGATTGTTTCACTAATTATTCTTGGGTTTATATGATGGAGAAACCGCAAGAAACTTTAGAAAAGTTTCAGGAGTTTTGTGACAAGGTTAAAAATATGCATGATGCTAACATTGATTGTCTTTTCACAGATCACAAGCAAGTTTTTCTGTTACAGAAGTTTCAGAAGTTCCTGGATGGAAAAGGGATAGACCACAAAGTTGCTGTCTCGCCAGAAGCGTGGAACAGGGGGGTCTGTGTAAGAGTTGAACAAAGAATTGCAAAAGGGGATGAATGCGCAATTGCTGAGTTCACATTTGCCACATGAATATTGGGCCGAATCGCTAGCGTCCTATCTTCATGTGTGGTTGAGAAAGGTCTCAACAGAGTTGGGATGTTCTCCTTTTGAGAAGCTGTTCAATAGAAAACCTTCTGTTGCCTATTTTAAGGTTTTCGGGTCTCATGTGAGAACAGAAGCTCCAGGTGGAGTTAAGAATGCCAGAGGCATTTTTGTGGGTTATGAAAAAGGTCTCTACAGAGTAATTTTGTCTGAATCTGGTCAGGTGATTCTCACAAAGTTCCTAGAGAGTGCTCCAAAGCAAGAGCGGATAGTACAGACATTTCCCACAGGAAACGATTCAGATGATGATGATGATTTTTCTGATATCACAGATTACAGTGGTACTGACGATGACAGTGATAGCTCAGAGAGTTCAGTTGTAACAGTCATTGAGAGGAAATCTCACACAATGGATAGACCTTCACAGATGAAGGAAGAACCACTGTTTGCTACTGGTTCTCAACAGAGTCCAAAGGTTGAACCAGTGAGCACAGAGGATCAGAACCTCATACGCAGGTCCGAGAGAGTCACAAAGGGTGTACCACCAAAGAGGTACTCAAAAGAGTTTGCTAACTTAGCTGTTGCATGTGTTGCTATTGTTAACAACTCAAAGCAGGTTGAAGCAGTGTCTAAGTCAGAGACAAAGACACAACAGAGAGTAGCTAGCCAAGGTAATGCAGAAGCACTCATTCCTTGGAAGCCAGACAACCAGAGAGGTACACTGGTGAAACCAGTGGTGGGGAGTTCCAAGGGTGGAACTGAAACAACAGGGGACTGTTATATGTATAACAACTGTTTGTTTTCTTCTCTGGATCATGTTTTGCCAATTGATGCTTTTGGGGGAGGATGTTGGGAAAAAGCACCAAGGCAAAAGCCAGCTCCAGATGGCTGGAATGCAAAACAGTGCAGATGTACTGTTGGAGAAAAGGTGGAGCCTATTCTCTGTACTGAGCACCGGATGTTAGCTCAGTGTGTCATCTGACCTGTGCTGGAAGTACAGGGGAGGAGGTTGTGACTCTTCTGATGGAGTCTGAAGGGAACAGTCACATTTCTATGTACTGTTGAGTGACAGGAATAAAACATGTAGAAAGGACTCCTGTCTGTCTCATTTCTCCTCCCTGGGAGAATGCAGGGAGGGAGAGAGACGCCGAGAAGCAGAGGGTGTGTTCTTCTCACGACTAATGAGAAGAATCGCCGGTTTGTTTACCTAGCCTGCCGGAGGTCGCAGACGGACGGTAAACACACAGTATCTCACTCAATTGCCCCGGGGGAGGCCAGGTACCTCTGCCTGTGAGCTGAAGATACTGACAAACCATACTTTCACTACTGCCACGGGTAAATGCTTTTTGGGAAGGAATGGTTCAAATGGTTGGAAAATCAATAAATATTATTTTTTTAAAAATAAAAAAATTACTGATTTGGTTCTACTCTTAGAAATACACTGACAGATAATGATTAAATTATTGTGAGGTTTAATAAGTTAACTGTTTATATTTGGACAACTTTTCTGCTTTACATTATTGGAAGGAGAAAAATAATCATTTCCTTAATAACAATTTAAATAGTTTATTTAACTAAAACAATAAAATTATAGCATATGTATCCATGTTTGTTAACTGATGTGGTTAAACGTTTTTCTTTGTAAAAAAACCCCCCAAAATTAGACTGAGTTTTAGCACACATGAAAAACTTAAAACAAATACTTATTTCCTGATGAATAGCCTTTGGACTATAGGTAAAGGTAAAGGGACCCCTGACCATTAGGTCCAGTCGTGACCGACTCTGGGGTTGTGACGCTCATCTCGCTTTACTGGCCGTACAGCTTCCGGGTCATGTGGTCAGCATGACTAAGCCGCTTCTGACAAACCAGAGCAGTGCACGGAAACACTGTTTACCTTCCCACTGGAGCGGTACCTATTTATCTACTTGCACTTTGACGTGCTTTCGAACTGCTAGGTTGGCAGGAGCAGGGACCAAGCAATGGGAGCTCACGCCGTTGCGGGGATTTGAACCGCCAACCTTCTGATTGGCAAGTCCTAGGCTCTGTGGTTTAACCCACAGCGCCACCCGCATCCCGTAACTTAAATAGAAAACTATCTTTAGAAAGATATTTCCTCCAAAAGCATTTTATTTTAAAAATCCAATTTAAATAAAAAAAATTGATTTAAATTTTAAAAAAGATTTTTTTTTTAATTAAAAAAATCATTGATTTTTATCCACCCTGTTGGGTGTACACATTGAATGTGTCAAACCTGAAAAATACCTCTTGCAAGAGCAGCCATAGGAGGTGCGCTCTAGTAGAGGCAACTCCAATGAATTTCATTTAATATTTCCCATCATCCTCAGCTTGGCTATGTGCCCTGGTTCTTCTTGAATAAGAGGCATTCATCAGTCTTCCATGAATTCTTCCCTTCTCCTTATCAGACTCTTGTATAAAGAGGACTGTCAAGGTAGGGAAAGATACTCCACCTCGTAATAATCCTAATTGTTTTAGCTAATCTCTTGGCTGAAAGATAGAAAATTAATAGTTGTGTGCCTGCTTCTTAGCCTAATCCTGTTTCTTCCCACTTTAATGCAGTTCTGTAGAGTAACACTAAAGACACCCTAACTCAGGCTTCCTCAAACTCGGCCCTTCAGATGTTTTGAGACTACAATTCCCATCATCCCTGACCACTGGTCTTGCTAGCTAGGGATCATGGGAGTTGTAGGCCAAAAACATCTGGAGGGCTGAGGCTGAGGAAGCCTGCCCTAACTCCTCAAGATGTTGAACTTGCTCCAGCTTTGGAGTACCTGCTATAAAAGAGACAACTCTAAGAAAGTCACGGTGCTCCAAAGCGTCACCAGTTGCATCAAGTTGCTTTAGAGAGAGCATTCATGATCATCATTATCACATTACAGAATTGCTTGGCGACTAAGCAGGGAGCAGCACACGGAGATAAGGGGGAAAGCAAGTACTCTGCAGCCTATGCCTCTCCCATCCCTGTGCATCATGAGTTCAACAAGTACAGAATGTAATGCAACCCAGCACAGCAACAGCAAGAGGGGTAGTCGCAACACCTCCGCAAGACCTCCTCATACTCTGGACAAGATGATGGTGGGAACTGCTTCTGAACCCTGTATCCCCTCCTCCTCCTCCTCCCTGCCATCCACTTCCTCCCTGGCCTTACCTTTATTACAAACTGCCCTTACTGGCTCCCCTCCTGTTGCAGGGCTGAGTTTTATGGAACAAACTACTCCTTTCGGTGGTAGCAAAGGACCTGAGCACCAGGCGGTTCAGAGAAAGTATTGTGGATGCAAGACTCGCTCTGTGCAAACCTGTAATCAAAGGAAAATAGCTGTTGCAGCTGCACAAGTAGAACCACGCAGCCTTAATGATAGAAGTATTGATGTGGAAGTAGTTGACCTCACTTGCGAAACTTCAGAATCTATAGTTGTTGATCTTACACAGGACGATTCTGTTGTGCTTATTGGAGAGAGTGGGCAGCAGCCCAATAGAGAGTTCAGACGTCAACCATTGTCTGACAGCCTCATATTTAGTGGTGGTGGTGGTGGTGATGATAGCAGACACACACAGAGTGGTGCTCTTGCCACTAGAAAGCTCCCCAGAGAAGTGGGAAGGAGGGAATTTGCAAGATCCTCAGGCACTTTGAGTTGTGGAATTTGCATAGACAGCTTTGCAGAGATTGTGCAAAGCGGACGGCTTATAGTGTCAACAACATGTGGCCACATCTTCTGTAGTCAGTGCCTCAGCAATTTTCTTAGGCATGCTAACTTTTGCCCAATTTGAAGGAGGAAACTCACTCCAAAGGAGTATCATCCACTTTATATGTGAAGACATGGGTGTTCCTGAACACAGTCTAATGTGGCTTTCATAAACATGAGTGAACTCCAAAGAACACACAAAGTATATATGACTTAAATATGACAGTTAGCAATTTCACTTTTTTCCAGTTGGCCTCCTTATAGTCCAGTTGTACTGTTTCAGCTTCATTTTGCTTTAAGGTTTTTGCAGCTCACATTTTTTGAGGTCTATAGAAGTTTGAAGAACAGCTTGGAGGATATGTTTGCTGTTGCCACATTGCTTTGTGCAGATATCTCATTTCTGTTCTAGTTCTGTTGCTGCTTTGAGAAAAGACTAATGTCTAGTGAACTCATTTATTCAAGACTAGGCTATTCATAGTCATCTATGATAATACAACCTGCAGCTTCTTTTTGCAATTTGCCTTGTAAAAAACCAAAGCCAACCACTCACCGATGGAAGTCTGTTCCACATCTACTTGTTTTCTAGTGGCAAACCCCTCTTTCTGTTGATGTAGCCCTAATAAAGACCAAGGTTTATACAACACTGTGGCTCATTTCTAATGCTGCATGCATAAATGATTTATTAGGGAAAAGGGAAAAGGCGGATCTAGACGGATCCTCGTGAATTCATATGATTTTTTCATTCAAATTAAATAAAACCACCATGATACTGTAGACCATGTCTTACTCTGTAGGCAGCATCAAAAAAATCACACATCCACTGTTTCGGGGGGGGGGCGCAGGGGTGCAAAAACATGGTTAAAAAACACGGATCCTCATGGATCCTCATGATTTTTGCACAAGACCAGCCCAAAGACACCATCAGATCAAACATCATGGCCAGGGGCACAGCATTCACCACAAAAATCACGGATCCACGGCTTCCTGGCCATACCGTGGCCCAAAAACGTGGTTCCGAATCACGGATCCTCATGGATCCTCACACTTTTTGCATTGGGCCCCCCCAAACTCACTGTCAAATCACACATCATAGCCAGGAGCACAGCCTGCACCACAAAAAACTCAGATCCACGGCTTCCTGGCCACTCCATGGCCAAAAAACGTGGTTTTGAAGCACGGATCCTCATGGATCCTCACGCTTTTTGCATTGGGCCAACCCAAAGTCACTGTCAAATCACACTTCATGCCATGGGGCACAGCTTGCACCACAAAAAACTAGGATCCATGGCTTCCTGGTCATACCATGGCCAAAAAATGTGCTTTTGAAGCACGGATCCTCATGGATCCTCACGCTTTTTGCACTGGACCACCCCTAAATCACTGTTAAATCACAATTCATGCCATGGGGCACAGCTTGCACCGCAAAAAACTCGGATCCACGGGTTCCTGGCCATACCGTGGCCCAAAAACGTGGTTTCGAAGCATGGATCCTCATGGATCCTCACACATTTTCCAGTGGGCCAACCCAAACTCACTGTCAAATCACACATCATGGCCAGGGTCACAGCCCGCACCACAAAAAACTCGGATCCACGGCTTCCTGGTCATACCATGGCCCAAAAACGTGGTTTTGATGCACGGATCCTCATGGATCCTAATGCTTTTTGCATTGGGCCACCCCAAACTCACTGTCAAATCACACATCATGTCCAGGGGCACAGCCTGCACCACAAAAATCATGAGTTGCACTACAAAAATCACAAAAATGCCCTTACCTGCACTGTTAATGTCACCACTGCAATATTATTATTAGAGCCGATAAGTGAATATATGTCTACCGTATTTTTCGCTCTATAGGACACACTTTTTACCCTCCAAAATTAAGGGGAAATGTGTGTGTGTCCTATGGAGTGAATGCAGGCTCCTTGGCTTCAGCGATAGCAACACGAAGCCTCCGAAGCGCAGAGGGAGCGCTCCCTCCGCGCTCCTGAGGCTACGCGTTGCTTTCGCTGAAGCCTGGAGAGCGAGAGGGGTCTCGATTTCCAGGCTTCAGGGATAGCCGCCTGAAGCCTTTGGAGCGCAGCACAAGTTCCCGCTGTGCTCCGAAGGCTTGCGGATAGCCGCCTGAAGCCTGGAGAACGAGAGGGGTCGGTGCACACCAATCCCTCTTGCTCTCCAGGCTTTGCTTCGCTGGAGAGGCGCTGCACAGTTTTTCCTCTCTGCGCAGCACCCCTTCAGTGAAACTAATATCCAGATTCAAGAAAGACTGTATGGCAAACATTTAAATCAGTGAAAAGACAGAATCTGAGTCCATCATAACAGAGTTCTACCTTTTGGGTAAAATTTATAAACTATGACTCAAATATGACACCAAGCCCGAACAAGCAAAACCTTATATGACAAAATGGATGCAAAATTTTTAATAATAATAATAATAATAATAATAATAATAATAATAATAATTTATTATTTGTACCCCGCCCATCTGGCTGGGTTTCCCCAGCCACTCTGGGCGGCTTCCATAGAAACCAAAAATACAGTAAAATATCACAGATTAAAAACTTCCCTGAACAGGGCTGCCTTAAGATGTTTTCTAAATGTCAGGTAGTTATTTATCGCTTTGACATCTGATGGGAGGGCGTTCCACAGGGCGGGCGCCACTACCGAGAAGGCCCTCTGCCTGGTTCCCTGTAGCTTGGCTTCTCGCAATGAGGGAACAGCCAGAAGGCCCTCGGCGCTGGACCTCAGCATCCGGGCAGAACGATGGGGGTGGAGACGCTCCTTCAGGTATACTAGGCCGAGGCCATTTAGGGCTTTAAAGGTCAACACCAGCACTTTGAATTGTGCTCGGAAACATACTGGGAGCCAATGTAGGTCTTTCAAGACCGGTGTTATGTGGTCTCGGCGGCCGCCCCCAGTCACCAGTCTAGCTGCCGCATTCTGGATTAGTTGTAGTTTCCGAGTCACCTTCAAAGGTAGCCCCACGTAGAGCGCATTGCAGTAGTCCAAGCTGGAGATAACTAGAGCATGCACCACTCTGGCGAGACAGTCCGCGGGCAGGTAGGGTCTCAGCCTGCGTACCAGGTGGAGTTGGTAGACAGCTGCCCTGGATACAGAATTGACCTGCGCCTCCATGGACAGCTGTGAGTCCAAAATGACTCCCAGGCTGCGCATCTGGTCCTTCAGGGGCATAGTTACCCTATTCAGGACCAGGGAGTCCTCCACACCAGCCCGCCCCCTGTCCCCCAAAAACAATACTTCTGTCTTGTCAGGATTCAACTTCAATCCATTAGCCGCCATCCATCCTCCAACCGCCTCCAGGCACTCACACAGGACCTTCACCGCCTTCACTGGTTCTGATTTGAAAGAGAGGTAGAGCTGGGTATCATCTGCATATTGATGGACACCCAGTCCAAACCCCCTGATGATCTCTCCCAGCGGCTTCATATAGATGTTAAAAAGCATGGGGGAGAGGACGGAACCCTGAGGCACCCCACAAGTGAGGGCCCAGGGGTCTGAACACTCACCCCCCCCCCACTTTCTGAACACGGCCCACGGGGAAGGAGCGAAACCACTGTATAACAGTGCCCCCAGCTCCCAGCCCCTCTAGACGGTCCAGAAGGATGTTATGGTCGATTGTATCAAAGGCCGCTGAGAGATCCAGCAGAACCAGGAAACAACTCTCACCTTTGTCCCTAGCTCGCCGGAGATCATCAACCAGCGCGACCAAGGCAGTTTCAGTCCCATGATGAGGCCTGAATCCTGATTGGAAGGGATCCAAATGGTCCGCATCCTCCAGGCGTGCCTGGAGTTGTTCAGCAACCACGCAGTTCACAGTGGAACAATGAGAACAATTATGAATAAAGGAATAAAATTTACTGCAAGTTAAGCCCTAAAACAAAATTGGTACAGTGGAACCTCGGGTTGCAGACATAACCCGTGACCGAGGCACATCTGCAACCCACAGCATTCGCATCCTGAAGCGCCACGTCTGCACAGGCACCGGCGCAATTTGGTGCTTCTGCGCATGTGAAAGCGGCGAAACCCGGAAGTAACCCGTTCCGGTACTTCCAGGATTCCCGCGGTCCGCAACCCAAAAACACGTAACCTGAAGCGGCCGTAACATGAGGTAAGACTGTACAAAAATGTTCTTTCAATGGTATATAACTTTGAAAAATATACAGAAGATGAATAATGCAATGAATGGACATTGCTGGAAATGTGATAGACCTTGAGGAATCTTCTTCCATTTATGGTGGACCTGTGAAAAGACCAAAAAGTTTTGGAGGAAAGTTCATTTCGAAATGAAAAAAATGTAAAAAAATACCCTAAATTTGCATTGGACCCCAAAACTATGCTGTTGGGAATGACTCCTTCAGCTACTGTACTGTGAAATCATCAGTCGAACTATTTAGTTATATCACCACAGCAGTCAGAGCTTGCAGGGCAGCAGCTGAAGAAGGAGCAAAAAGGGTTTTCTTGTGTGTGTGTTTCTTTGTGGCTGATTAGCTGCTCTCCCTGTGCAAAGGTCAGAGGGGGCAGGGTTTCTGTTGAGGCAGGTGATTAGCTGTGGGAGGAGCTTATCAGAGCTTGCAGGCAGCAGCTGAAGAAGGAGCAAAAAGGGTTTTCTAGCGGCGCGCGCAGTTTGATCCATCTTTTAGATTTAGGGGAGCTAGTCTCAAACGTTTGTTGGGGGAGACCTAGTTTTTTTTGGGGGGGGAGTTATTTGTCCTGTCTTCACGCTTTTTATGATGGAGGATCGCTGTAGCCACCCCCAACGAAACGTTCTCAAGATGGAGGGGGAGGGAACAGCTGCAGTCGCCTGCGGTTCCTGCGCAATGTTTGCCATCTTGCCAAAGGTTGCAGGCAGCTTTACCTGCAGCAATTGCATGTTGATTGCCCTCTTAGAAGACAAAGTCCAGCAACTGGAGGAACGTGTAGCTACGCTCCAAAGAATTAGAGAGCTGGAGCTCTTCTTGGAAGCAACAGAGCACACCGTCTCCACCAAGGAGGAGACAGGGGACTCCCCTGAGAAGGAGGCTAGTTCACCAACACAGGAGCCAGATATATGACCTTGGAACGGACAGCTCACAGAAGAACCCCGACCAAACCTAAGAGGAGGCGTGTAGTGGTGATAGGGGATTCCCTACTGAGGGGAACAGAAGCAGTGATCTGTGGGCCTGACAAGATGTCTCGGGAAGTGTGCTGTCTCCCCGGGGCTAAGATCCAAGATGTAACTGAACGACTGCAAGGAATCATAAAGCCCACTGACAAATACCCCTTCCTCTTGGTTCATGTGGGAACCAATGACACTGCAAGCAATAGCCTCCAGAAGATCAAAAGAGACTACGAGGCTCTGGGCAGGAAATTGAAGCAATTAAATGCACAAATTGTCATCTCATCTGTCCTCCCAGTTGAACGACGTGGCCCAGGGAGAGAGGGGAAAATAGTGGAAGTGAACAGCTGGCTTCGCAAATGGTGTAAACAGGAACGGTTTGGATTCTTAGATCACGGACTGCAGTTTCTTGAAGATGGACTTCTGGCAAGCGATGGGCTGCACCTCACAACGGTTGGGAGGAATGTTTTTGCCAAAAATCTCAGAAACCTCATCAGGAGGGCTTTAAACTGACTAATGTGGGGGAGGGAGACAGTGCTCCTGAAGGTAGGAGTCTATCAATTGATGAAGATGATCATCCAAATGTCATAGACCAAATGGAGCAAACAGCGCGCAGACCTAGTGGTGGGAGGAAAAAATCCTTAAATAAGAGATACGGGGGAATGATTAATGGACTTCAATGTCTGTACACTAATGCGCAAAGCATGGGAAATAAACAAGATGAGCTTGAGCTCTTGGTACAGCAAACTAAATATGACATAATGGGCATCACTGAAACCTGGTGGGATAAGTCCCACGATTGGAATGTAATAATGGAGGGATACAATCTATTTCAGAGAAACAGACCAGACAAGAAAGGAGGAGGAGTGGCGTTATATGTCAGGGATGTGTATACCTGTGAAGAGATCCAAGATTTAGAACCTCAAAGCCAAAGTGAGAGCATTTGGGTCAAAATTAAGGGAGAGAAGAATAACAGTGACCTCATTGTGGGAGTTTACTATAGATCCCCAAGCCAAACGGAGGACATAGATGTTGCCTTCCTGGAACAGATGGCCAAGCATGCAAAAGGAAGGGAGATCGTAGTAATGGGGGACTTCAATTACCCGGATATTTGTTGGATGTCAAACTCAGCCAAGAGCATAAGGTCAAACAGATTCCTCACTGGCCTTGCAGACAACTTCATTGTCCAGAAAGTGGGAGAAGCAACAAGAGAAACAGCCATTTTAGATCTGGTCCTAACCAATGTTGATGACCTGGTTAGTGGGGTAGAAGTGGAAGGATCATTAGACGCGAGTGATCATGCTCTTCTGAAGTTTACTATACAGCGGAAAGGAGCAGCCAAGCATACTAGGACTCAATTTCTTGACTTTAAGAAAGCCGACTTCATAAAACTTAGGGAAGTGCTGGGTGAGATCCCATGGACAGTAATACTAAAAAGAAAGGGAGTTCATGATGGCTGGGAGTTTGTTAAGAGGGAGATAGTAAAAGCACAACTTCAGGCAATACCAATGAGACGGAAACATGGAAGGTGCCTAAAGAAGCCAGGGTGGCTATCTAAAGAACTTTTAACTGAGTTGAGATTAAAAAAGGATGTGTACAAAAAATGGAAAAGGGGGGAAACCACCAAAGAGGAATTCAAACAAATAGCCAGCACGTGTAGACACAAAGTCAGAAAAGCTAAAGCACAGAATGAACTCAGGCTTGCTAGAGAGGTTAAAAGCAACAAAAAAGGCTTTTATGGGTATGTTCGTAGCAAAAAGGAAGAACAAAGAAACAGTGGGGTCACTCAGAGGAGAAGATGGTGAAATGCAAACAGGGGACACAGAAAGGGCTGAACTCCTCAATGCCTTCTTTGCCTCAGTCTTCTCTGATAAAGAAAACATTGCCCAACCTGAAGAATTTGGAGCAAATGATTCAGCAGAGGAAACACAGCCCAGAATAACTAAGGAGATAGTACAAGAATACTTGGCTAGTTTAGATGAATTCAAGTCTCCAGGGCCAGATGAACTGCATCCAAGAGTATTAAAAGAACTGGCAGATGTGATCTCAGAACCACTGGCAGTCATCTTTGAGAATTCCTGGAGAACAGGCGAAGTCCCGGCAGAATGGAGGAGGGCAAATGTTGTCCCTATTTTCAAAAAGGGGAAAAGAGAGGACCCAAATAATTACCGCCCAGTCAGTCTGACATCAATACCAGGGAAGATTCTGGAGCAGATCATTAAGCAAACAGTCTGTGAGCACCTAGAAAGGAATGCTGTGATCACCAATAGTCAGCATGGATTTCTGAAAAAGAAGTCATGTCAGACTAACCTGATCTCGTTTTTTGACAGAATTACAAGCCTGGTAGATGAAGGGAACACAGTGGATGTAGCCTACCTTGATTTCAGCAAGGCATTTGACAAGGTGCCCCATGATATTCTTGTAAAGAAGCTGGTAAAATGCGGGCTTAACTATGCTACCACTCAGTGGATTTGTAACTGGCTGACTGACCGAACCCAAAGGGTGCTCATCAATGGTTTCTCTTCAGCCTGGAGAAGAGTGACTAGTGGGGTGCCACAGGGTTCTGTCTTATTCAACATCTTTATCAACGACTTGGATGATGGACTCAAGGGCATCCTGATCAAATTTGTAGATGACACCAAACTGGGAGGGGTGGCTAACACCCCAGAGGACAGGATCACACTTGAAAACGACCTTGACAGATTAAAGAACTGGGCCAAAACAAACAAGATGAATTTTAACAGGGAGAAATGTAAAGTATTGCACTTGGGCAAAAAAAATGAAAGGCACAAATACAAGATGGGTGACACCTGGCTTGAGAGCAGTACATGTGAAAAGGATCTAGGAGTCTTGGTTGACCACAAACTTGACATGAGCCAACAGTGTGACGCAGCAGCTAAAAAAGCCAATGCAATTCTGGGCTGCATCAATAGGAGTATAGCATCTAGATCAAGGGAAGTAATAGTGCCACTGTATTCTGCTCTGGTCAGACCTCACCTGGAGTACTGTGTCCAGTTCTGGGCACCACAATTCAAGAAGGACACTGACAAACTGGAACGTGTCCAGAGGAGGGCAACCAAAATGGTCAAAGGCCTGGAAACGATGCCTTATGAGGAACGGCTAAGGGAGCTGGGCATGTTTTTTTTTTTTTAAATGATATTTATTAAAGTTTCAAAAAAGTACAAAAAATACAGAATACAAAAAGAAAAAAAAATTAAAGTTTTTTTTAAAAAAAATATAACCAAAGAAGTAAAAAATAAAAGAAAACATACCAGATAAAACAATTAAAAGGACATTAAATTTCCATAACCTATCTTCCTTATACTTATTTCCCCCGACCTCCTCATACCTCCCTTTTTTGTATTCCAGTTCAATTTGTTGATTCAGCAAATCCTTACCATTAAAATTACCCAGTTGCAAACCTTTTTTCATATCTCTTAAAGCATTACAGCTAAAAAAAACCCTTAGTTTCTATCCAACATCCTTCTAAGATTCCTTAATTTTACAATATTTCTGTAAATAGTCTTTAAATTTCTTCCAGTCTTCTTTCACCATCTCTTCTCTCTGGTCTCGGATTCTGCCAGTCATTTCCGCCAGTTCCATGTAGTCAATCACCTTCATCTGCCATTCTTCCAGAGTGGGTAGATCTTGTGTCTTCCAATACTTTGCGATGAGTATTCTTGCTGCTGTTGTTGCATACATAAAAAAAGTTCTATCCTTCTTTGGCACCAATTGGCCGACAATGCCCAAAAGAAAGGTCTCTGGTTTCTTCGGAAAGGTATATTTAAATACCTTTTTCAATTCATTATATATCATTTCCCAGAAAGCCTTGATCTTTGGGCACGTCCACCAAAGGTGAAAGAATGTACCTTCAGTTTCTTTACATTTTCAACATTTATTATCGGGCAAATGATAGATTTTTGCAAGCTTGACTGGGGTCATGTACCACCTGTATATCATTTTCATAATATTCTCTCTTAAGGCATTACATGCCGTAAACTTCATACCTGTGGTCCATAACTGTTCCCAGTCAGCAAACATAATATTGTGTCCAACATCTTGTGCCCATTTAATCATAGCAGATTTCACCGTTTCATCCTGAGTATTCCATTTCAACAGCAAGTTATACAATCTTGACAAATTCTTAGTTTTGGGTTCTAGCAGTTCTGTTTCTAATTTTGACTTTTCCACCTGGAAGCCTATTTTCTCATCCAAATTATATGCCTCCATTATCTGATAATAGTGGAGCCAATCTCGCACTTTGTTTTTTAATTTCTCAAAACTCTGCAATTTCAGTCTATCTCTGTCTTGTTCCAAAATTTCCCAATATGTCGGCCATTTGGCCTCCATATTGAGCCTTTTCAGAGCTTTTGCTTCCATTGGTGACAGCCACCTTGGGGTTTTATTTTCCAATAAATCTTTATATCTTATCCAAACATTAAACAATGCTTTCCTGACAATGTGGTTTTTGAATGCTTTGTGTGCTTTGACCTTATCATACCATAAGTATGCATGCCATCCAAATACATTGTTAAAGCCTTCTAAATCCAAAATGTCCGTGTTTTCAAGAAGTAGCCATTCTTTCAACCAGCAAAAAGCTGCTGATTCATAGTAAAATTTAAAGTCAGGCAGGGCAAATCCACCTCTTTCCTTAGCATCAGTTAATATCTTAAATTTTATTCTGGGCTTCTTGCCCTGCCAGACAAATCTAGAAATATCTCTCTGCCACTTCTTGAAACAGTCCATCTTGTCCACAATTTGTAGTGTCTGAAACAAAAACAACATTCTAGGCAATACATTCATCTTTATCACAGCAATACGGCCCAGCAGTGAAAGTTTCAAATTTGACCAGATTTCTAAATCTTTTTTCACTTCAGTCCAACATTTTTCATAATTATCTTTAAATAAGTTCCCATTTTTGGCTGTCATATTAATCCCCAAGTATTTCATTTTCTTTACCACAGTCAATCCTGTCTCATTCTGAAACCTTTCTCTTTCAATCGGTGTTAAATTTTTCTCTAAAACCTTAGTTTTTAGCTTGTTCAATTTAAAGCCTGCCACCTGACCAAATTCTTGAATTAATTCTAAAACTCTTTTAGTGCTAGATTCTAGCTCCTGTAACGTCAATACTAAGTCATCTGCAAATGCTCTCAGTTTATACTGTTTAGCTCCGACCTGTATACCTTTAACCAACAGTTCCTTTCTAATCATGTTTAGCAGAACCTCCAGGACCGATATAAAAAGCAATGGGGAATTTGGGCACCCCTGTCGTGTCCCTTTTTCTATCTTAAATTCTTCCGTGACCACATTATTTACAATTAATTTGGCCTTTTTTCAGAGTATATTGCACCTATACCATTTTCAAAACCTTGGCCTACCCCCATCCCGTGTAAGTTCTTCTTCATAAAACTCCAAGAGATATTATCAAAGGCTTTCTCCACGTCCACAAATATCAAAACTGCTTTAGTGTTTATATTTACTTCTAATTTTCCCAAAATATCAATTATGTTCCTCAAATTGTCAGACAAATGTCTCCCCGGAAGAAAGCCTGCTTGATCTTTATGGATCTCTTCCATCAATACTTTTTTCATTCTCTTGGCCAAAATATCAGCAAAGTACGCAAGTAAAGCGGTTATGAGAGGGTTCTTAATACAACAGAATGTGATAAAGAAAAGAACTCAAAATGAGAAGAAGGATAAAATAATGGACAAAATAAATGAATGTGAAAAAAGACTGAGAGTAAATCCCAAATCTCAAGAGATTTTGAGAGAGTTAAAGTTATATCAAGTACAATATATGAAAATGATGAATCAGGAAATAGAATGGAAAATTAAACAAATGAGACAAAAGACTTTTGAGTCGGCTAATAAATGTGGCAAATTGTTGGCATGGCAAATGAAAAAGAGACAAAAATTAAATACGATTACGAACTTAGAAGTGGAAGGAAGAAATATACAGAACCCAGCAGAGATCAGAAGTTGTTTCCAGAGGTACTTTAAACGATTATATACTCAAGGGCCATTGAAAGAAACAGATTTAGACCAATTTTTGAAGACAAATGGATTACAAAAAATATCTCAAGAAAATAGACTAATTTTGAATGACAGAATAACTGAACAGGAAATAGAAGGTGCCATTCAAAGCATGCAACTGGGTAAATCTCCAGGACCAGATGGCTTGACCTCTAGATACTACAGATCTTTAAAAGAATGGTTAACTCAACCTTTGAAAGAGGTCTGTAACGAAATAATGGAGGGGAAGAGAGCACCAGAGTCGTGGAAAGAAGCATATATTACACTTGTACCAAAAACAGAGACTGAAAAGACACAGCTTAAGAACTACCGCCCCATATCATTACTTAATGTGGATTACAAAATTTTTGCAGATATTTTGGCTAAGAGATTTAAAAAAGTGTTGATGGAAGAGATTCATAAAGACCAAGCGGGTTTTCTCCCAGGAAGACACTTGTCTGACAATTTGAGGAATATAATTGATATTTTGGAAAAACTAGAAGTGAACATAAATACTAAAGCAGTTTTGATATTTGTGGATGCGGAGAAAGCTTTTGACAATATTTCTTGGAGTTTTATGAAGAAGAACCTACAGGGTATGGGGGTAGGCCAAGGCTTTGAAAATGGTATAAGTGCAATTTATTCAGAACAAAAGGCTAAATTAATTGTAAATAATGTGGTGACGGAAGAACTCAAGATAGAAAAAGGGACACGACAAGGTTGCCCAATTTCCCCACTTCTTTTTATTTCGGTCCTGGAGGTTTTGCTGAATATGATTAGGAGGGACCAGTTGGTTAAAGGTATACAGGTCGGAACTAAACAGTACAAACTGAGAGCATTTGCAGATGACTTAGTATTGACGTTACAGGAGCCAGAATCTAGTACTAAAAGGGTCTTAGAACTGATTCAAGAATTTGGTCAAGTGGCAGGATTTAAATTGAATAAGTCAAAAACCAAGGTTTTAGAGAAAAATTTAACACCGATTGAAAGAGAGAGGTTTCAGAATGAGACAGGTTTAACAGTGGTTAAGAAAGTTAAATATTTGGGGATTAACATGACAGCAAAAAATGGGAACTTATTTAAAGATAACTATGAAAAATGCTGGTCTGAAGTGAAAAAAGATTTAGAAATCTGGTCAAATTTGAAGCTTTCACTGCTGGGCCGTATTGCTGCGATAAAAATGAATGTATTGCCTAGAATGTTGTTTTTGTTTCAAACTTTGCAGATAGTGGACAAAATGGATTGCTTCAAGAGGTGGCAGAAAGATATTTCTAAATTTGTCTGGCAGGGCAAGAAGCCTAGAATAAAATTTAAAATACTAACAGATGCAAAGGAAAGAGGTGGATTTGCCCTGCCAGACCTTAAACTTTATTATGAATCAGCAGCTTTTTGCTGGCTGAAAGAATGGCTACTTCTTGAAAACACGGACATTTTGGATTTGGAAGGTTTTAATAATGTATTTGGATGGCATGCATATCTATGGTATGATAAGGTCAAACACATAAAGCATTTAGAAACCATATTGTCAGGAAAGCACTATTCAATGTTTGGTTAAGATATAAGGATTTGCTAGAGAACAAAACCCCAAGGTGGCTGTCACCAACTGAAGTGAAAGCCTTGAAAAAGGTCAATATGGAGGTCAAATGGCCGAAATATTGGGAAATTTTGGAACAAGACGGAGATAGACTGAAATTGCAGAGTTTTGAAAAACTAAAAAACAAAGTGCGAGACTGGCTTCATTATTATCAGATAATGGAGGCATTTAAATTGGACAGGAAAATTGGCTTCCAGGTGGAAAGATCCAAATTAGAAACAGAATTGTTAGAACCCAAAACTAAGAATTTGTCAAGAATGTACAACTTGCTGCTGAAATGGAATACTCAGGATGAAACGGTAAAATCGGCTATGATTAAATGGGCACAGGATGTTGGACATAACATTATGTTTGCTGACTGGGAACAGTTATGGACCACAGGTATGAAATTTACGGCATGTAATGCCTTAAGAGAGAATATTATGAAAATGATATACAGGTGGTACATAACCCCAGTCAAGCTTGCAAAAATCTATCATTTGCCCGATAACAAATGTTGGAAATGTAAAGAAACTGAAGGTACATTTTTTCACCTTTGGTGGACGTGCCCAAAGATTAAGGCTTTCTGGGAAATGATATATAATGAATTAAAAAAGGTATTTAAGTATACCTTCCCTAAGAAACCAGAGGCCTTTCTCCTGGGCATAGTCGGCCAAATGGTGTTAAAAAAGGATAGAACTTTCTTTATGTATGCAACAACAGCAGCAAGAATACTCATCGCAAAGTATTGGAAGACACAAGAACTTCCCACGCTGGAGGAATGGCAGATGAAACTTATGGACTATATGGAATTGGCGGAAATGACTGGTAGAATCCGTGACCAGGGAGAAGAGTCGATGGAGGAAGATTGGAAGAAATTTAAAGACTATCTTCAGAAATACTGCAAAATTAAGGAATGTTAGAGTGATGTTGGACTGAAAACAAGTGGTTTCTAGCTTTACAGGTTAAAGCTAATGATAGACTAAGATTAAAGATTAAGATTAAAGATGTTTAAAGAAATGGAAATTTGATATTAAGAGGGAAAATTTTAACGTTATATGATACTAAGACCAAAGATCAGGTTTAAAGAAGTTGAAGTTATATATTTTAATATCTTATTAAAGCTAAAGATTGGGATTAAAAAAGTGGAAAAGAAACTGCTGGACAAACAATTTGGATTGGAATACAAAAGAGGGAGGTATGAGGAAGTCCAGAAAATAAGTAACTTAAAAATGGAAATGGAAAAGAGATATTGTTTTTAATTGTTATGTTTTTTGTTTTTTTTTATTGTTGAATTTTGTTTTGTTTTTTGTGTGTGTTGTTGTTATATGTATTGCGTATGTTTTTTTTCCTTTCTTTGTTGTTCAAAACCTTAATAAAAATTATTAAAAAAAAAATATCAGCAAAGATTTTGTAATCCACATTAAGTAACGATATAGGGCAGTAGTTCTTAAGCTGGGTCTTTTCAGTCTCTGTTTTCGGTATAAGTGTAATATACACCTCTTTCCACGTCTCTGGCGCCCTTTTCCCTTCCAATATTTCATTGCAGACTTCCTTCAAAGGTTGCAATAACCACGCTTTCAGGGATCTATAGTATCTGGAAGTCAGCCCATCCGGTCCTGGAGATTTGCCCAGTTGCATGTTTTGTATGGCACCTTCTACTTCCTGTTCAGATATTTTATAGTTCAACATTAATTTACTTTCTTGAGAGATTTTTTGTAGGCCATTTGTCTTCAAAAATTGGTCTATGTCCATTTCCTTTTGTGGCCCTTGTGTATATAATTGTTTAAAGTACCTCTGGAAGCAATTTCTGATCTCAATTGGGTTATGTATACTCTTTCCTTCCACTTCTAAGTTTGTAATAGTATTTAATTTTTGTCTTTTTTTCATTTGCCAGGCCAACAATTTCCCACATTTGTTAGCTGATTCAAATGTTTTTTGTCTCATTTGTTTGATTTTCCATTCTATTTCCTGATTCATCATTTCCATATATTGTACTTGATATAATTTTATTTCTCTCAAAATCTCCTGGGACTTTGGTTTTGCTCTCAATTTCTTCTCGCCCTCTTTTATTTTCTCCAAAATTTTATCTTTCTTTTCATTTTGACTTCTCTTCTTTATTGCATTCTGTTGTATCAAAAACCCTCTCATGACAGCTTTGCTTGCGTCCCAGATTACTCTTTTTTCTACATTGGTGTTCATGTTTATTTCAAAGTAGTCTCTCAAAGTTTTTTGGGCCTTTTTATAAATTTCTTCATCTCTAAATAAGGTGTCATTCATCCTCCATCTAAAGGATCAGGTTGTTATTTGTTTCATCTCCATCCTTACAGCGTTGTGGTCGGAGCAGGTTTTTGGGCAGATTTCTACTTTCTTTATCTTTGGTGCCATTCCTCTAGTTATCCATATTTGGTCAATTCTAGTCCATGTCATCTTGGCTTCAGAAAAGAAGGTTCCCTCTCTTCCCAGGGGATTCTTTACCCTCCAAATGTCCACTAAGTCCATATTGTCTGTCATCTCAAAGAATGTTTTCGGTAATCTACCATCCTTGGTAACTACCTGTCTTTGTGCCTTGTCCATGTTTGTAGATACTACTCCATTCATGTCCCCCATCAAAATCAAATTGTAATCCAAATAATCCAGTAAAGTCTCATGCAACTTTTTATAGAATTCAGATTTCCCCTCATTCGGTGCATAAATTCCCACAATCAAAAATTTCTCTCCTTGTACTTGAATTTCAATTGCCACAAATCTTCCTTGGTCGTCTTTAAAGATAAGTTTCGGTAAAAGTCTCTCCTTTACATAAATCACAACTCCTCTTTTTTTAACTTTGTCAGATGAAACAAACTCCTGTCCCAATCTTTTATTAATCAATAACTTCCTATGTGCCCTTGTTATATGTGTTTCTTGTAGACAAATCAAGTCCAATTGTTCTTTTTTTAATAAATGAAACACACTTTTTCTCCTCCGAGGCGAGTTCAAACCGTTACAATTCCAGCTTAATAGTTGCAGAGCCGTGATGGGGGCTACTTCACTTTACCTCCAACTGCTCCGAGTGTCAGTTCTTGTTCTGTGGGTAGTATCACTTTTTCTGGACCGTGCAATCCAAAGGATAGATTTGATATGTCTAGCATACCTTTTGGTTCTTTTTCAAATTCCCCTTCTTTCAATAAGTCTTCCTCGTGGTCTTTCAAGAACCTGTCTTTTTCCTCAACTGATTTTATTTTTATCTTTCTTCCTTTGTATTTAAAGGACAGGCCTTGAGGAAATTCCCACCTGAAAAGAATTCTATTTCTTTTCAACAAGGTCACTAGGTCTCCGTAATTAGACCTTAAGTCCAACAGATGCTTTGGGATGTCCTTAAAGATCACCAAACTTGAATCGTCAATTTCCAAGGTTTTTTGATAATGCAGGTTCAGAATTTTATCTCTCTCTTCTTTTGTTCGAAAGGTAATCAAACAGTCTCTCACCTTGTCCTTACCTTGTCTTCTTCCGAGCCTAAATGCATTCACTATCTTAAATTCTTCCTTCCCCGGGTCCAGTTGCCAAAAATCTGTAAATTCCTGTGTAAGAAAGTCAGCCAAGTTATCTTTCTCCCGTTCTGGAACAGCTCTGATTCTTAAATTTCTTTGTCTATCTTTCAGTTCAATCATAGAAAATGTCACATCATGGTCCTCCAATTTCTTATATACTGGTGGAATTTTCTCTTGAGTAACAGTTGCAATATCTTTTGCTTCCTCTGCTGTCTTTCGAATTGAGGCAGATTCCTGTAGTAGTTTTTCGATGGTCTCTGTGTTGGCATTCACCTTCTGCCCCAAGGTATTAATACTTGCAGTGTTTAAATCAATTTTGTTTGATGCTTCCGCAACTTGTCTATTTGTCTCAGCTACTTGTCTATTTGTCTCAATTACCTGTTTACTTAAGCTTTCCAAAGATTCGTTAATTTTTGCCAGTGCCTGTGCCAAAACTTCTTCCGACGACATAACTTTTGGTTTAGCCTGTGGGAGTGCGGCCCCTGATGTTCCAGATGCTCCAGATGTTGAGCCCCTTCACGGCTGCACAGTGTCTATCCGATAAGGTCTGCCAGACCTAGTAGTTCTCTCCTGCAGTTCTGCCTTCTCTATCTTCCCCTTGCCATCTGCCATAACAGTCTCATAGAACTTCAAGGTCACTCCCACAGTCAGACAGTTGTTTTGGAGTAGAATGGAATTTTCCTCTAAAACCAACTGTTGTTGTAACAATGTCCAACTTCCTCTAGGGGGACACAGTAACAGCCAGAACTTGCAACTTTTAAAAACGAAAATAGTCTTTATAAGTCCCCCAATTTACTTTAAAAACCACAGTCTCAGTGCATTTAAACAGTTACTTTCAAGCCAAAAGAAGTCCAGAAACACTGTATCCCTTTTGCAGAATTGGCTGTCAGAAATAGACTTTCCACTATGCAACCCTTATCTCAAGGCAGTCCGTTCCAAATCTTAAAGAGTAAATTTTCCCTCCTTTCCCCTTCTTTTTTTGCAGGGAAATTCAGCTCAGTCTTTTTTCCCCCCTCCTCTCCTGCAGTCCGGAGGGGGAACCACTTTCAAGATGTTAGGATTTAGCTCTTTTTCAAGTAACTTTCTGTGTTTCCGCTTTAGAGTCTCTTTGCTTTGATCTATTTACAATACAAGGAAGGCAGACTTCCTGGTTGTACCTTCCCCGCTCTGTGCCAAATTAACTTTTTTTCTTTTAAATCCAGTTTGATCTTACTCACGGGTAGTTGTTTTCAGAGTCCAATTATCCCAGGAAAAAGGCAGCGCTCTCCGGTAACAGCTTCGCGGCTTCGCTCCACGGAAGAAGCAGTTTGCTCACAGCACCACGCCACCCCCGCTCCGCTCTGGAGCCCGTTGCCGAGCTCCTTTGACAGTTGGGGGGCGCAAACGGTGCCCGCTGAGTCCCACGGTCACAGGCTTCACCCGCCTGTGATTTTTTTTGGGGTCCCCGCTGCGCCGTAGCGGCAGGACCCAGATTCCGTAGAGCCAGTTCCCTCCGAGTTAGAGAGAAACAGCCATTACCGATGGCGCCACCCTGGAAGCGGGAGCTGGGCATGTTTAGCCTGGAGAAGAGGAGGTTAAGGGGTGATATGATAGCCACGTTCAAATATATAAAAGGATGTCACATAGAGGAGGGAGAAAGGTTGTTTTCTGCTGCTCCAGAGAAGCGGACACGGAGCAATGGATCCAGACTACAAGAAAGAAGATTCCACCTAAACATTAGGAAGAACTTCCTGACAGTAAGAGCTGTTCGACAGTGGAATTTGCTGCCAAGGAGTGTGGTGGAATCTCCTTCTTTGGAGGTCTTTAAGCAGAGGCTTGACAACCATATGTCAGGAGTGCTCTGATGGTGTTTCCTGCTTGGCAGGGGGTTGGACTCGATGGCCCTTGTGGTCTCTTCCAACTCTATGATTCTATGATTCCAAACATGGATTGAACCACTCTGTGACTGATGCAATAACATCCTTCTTAGCATGTCTGTAAGAGATGGATTCAAAATATCCCTATAGTTTTGCGGCTGGTCATTTTTTGCACCAACTGATATACCCAGGCAAGGTAATTCCAGTGACTACGGTCCTTTCACATGTACCATTGCCCATCTGATTGCTTCTGCTGCCCAATTACAGTTCATACAAAAGGATATGGCTGTCATTAGACCCTGGGTTGCAAAAGAAATAATACAGTACTGTGGGAAAACCCATTTTGAAGGACAAGACAAATATTTTCAAGTGGAAATTGATGCTGTTCCTCCCAAGAAGAGACAAATCTTGAACGAGAGTTACATTACTGTGTCTCGATCATGCCCAGAGGGATGGAAGGATACACTAACCTATTGCTCAGATATTTTACCTTCCTTGTTTGAAGGCTGCTGGTCACTATGTTTCTTGAAGGAAGGGTGCAGGAGGCCCAGTGGTGACCTAACTATGGTTTACTGTGAAGGAAACTGCAAGGACTGGTACCACTGCTTTTGCATAGGCATTGATTCAAAAGATCTTCCAGAGGTTTTCGTGTGTCCAGACTGTCAATCCACTGTGGCCAAATAGATTTTGAAACTGTGAACTGTCATATTCCACACGTTGGTATAATACAGCAAAATCCAAACATATAGTTTTCATCATCATGGCAGGAATGGTCATTTTCCATAGAATTCTTATTTATGGAGTTAGTTTTTATATCCTGCTTTTCTCTACTTGAAGGAGTCTCAAAGTGGCTAAAAATCTCCTTTCCCTTCCACCCCCACAACAGACACCTTGTGAGGTAGGGGGGGCTGAGAGAGTTCAGAGAGAAGTGTGACTGGCCCAAGGTCACCCAGCAGCCTGCATGTGGAGGAGCGGGGAAGCGAACCCAGCTCACCAGATTAGAGTCCACCGCTCTTAACCACAACACCACAGAAACGTATCTCTTAAAACTCTGGAGCAAGCCGTTCAGTTCAGCCTCATAGTGATACTGATTTGTGGAGGGAAGGTTGGTGATGAGCAAGTTTGGTTCCCATTTCCCAACACAGAGACCATAGAGCAGTTTCTTTTGGGGGCTGAACCTGCAGAGTGTTTCTGTTCAGAATTTCCGTGGCAGAATTTGGCTAAGTGCCTTTATAAACATTCAGCTTCTCAAATCGGACCCCATCATGAAACTTTCCGGTGTAGCTGTTGGAGGTGGAGGGCAGAGAAGGTGCTAGTCCTTACCTCCCTCCTCCCAGCCCCATGATCCATTGCCCAATGGGCTGAATTTCAGGGCTTTTGCATGTAAAGGGCAAGCTTGTTCTTTACTTGTTTAGATCTTTAAACTTGGGAACAGATATTTGGCTCCATGACCAAAATGACCAAAAGGGTCAGCTTCTAGAGGACTGGAAAGATCATGATTGTACTTCCCCTACCCTCAGCCCTAACCCTGTTGAGTATTTTTTGTTATGAGACTGAGTGTTTGGGGCTGATGCTGTAGCATTCTTGTCTGGGGGCTTGATGGAAAAACAGAAAAGTGACCCTCACCTAACTCTCCAATGCCCTTCAACAAGAATGCTGTAGGAAATATTGCTAAGCCCAAAGGGAGGCAAGAATTTGCTTCAGCTCACCCTGTTAACGGAAGAGCAAAAGCTATGCGTGCGTCATTCTCAATCAGTCTACTTTCAGGACTGATTTTAGAACCCTCTTATGTCAGGCCACATGGTCACTGGAGGTGGCCCCATCATGCAAACATGACTATCCAGACAGGGACCATCTATTTTTATTTTTTTCTGATACTGGATTTTAAGTTACAGTTACATCTTTTAAAACAGCTGTCAGTATATCACACTGTATTCCACTTGCCTTCCAAAGGAACACGTGGCTCTCACCACATAGCGGGTTAGGTTGAGACTGCTGATCCAAAGTGATCAGTAATTTTTACAGTAATTACAATCCTGCTTTCCCTTGTACCAGCTTACCTTGACTTCAGTAAGGCCTTTGAAAAGGTCCCCCATGATATTATTGCAAAAAAACTACTAAAATGTGGGCTAGACAAAGCTACTATTAGGTGGATTTGTAATTGGTTGACGGGCTGAACCCAAAGAGTGCTCATCAGTGGCTCACCTTCATCCTGGGAAAAAAATGACTATTGGGGTTCCACAAGGTTCTGTCCTGGGCCTGGTGCTATTCAATATTTTTAGAAATGATTTGGATGATGGAATACAGGGCATTCTAATCAAATTTGCAAATGACTGCAGACTGGGAGGGGTTGCTAATACACCAGAGGACAGGGTCAGAATTCAAAATGACCTGAATAGCCTAGAGAGCTGGGCCAAAACCAACAATATGGAGTTCAATAGGGAGAAATGTAAGGTACTACACCTGGATAGAATAAATGAAATGCACAGGTGGGGGACACTTGGCTTGACAACAGTACCTGTGAAAGGGATCTGGGAGTCTTAGTCGACCACAAGCTGAATATGAGTCAACAGTGTGATGTGGCAGCTAAGAACGCCAATGCAATTCTGGGCTGCATCAATAGGAGTATCGTGTCTAGATCAAGTGAAGGAATGCTACCACACTATTCTGGTTGGTCAGACCACACCTGAAATACTGTGTCCAGTTCTGGGCACCACAGTTGAAGAAGGATATTGTCAAGCTGGAGCATGTCCAGAGGAGGGTGACCAAAATGTAAAAGGTCTGGAATCCAAGCCCTATGAGGAGAGACTTAGGGAGCTGGATTTGTTTAATCGAGAGAAGAGAAGATTAAGGAGTGACATGATAGCCATGTTTAAATATTTGAAGGGATGTCATGTTGAAGAGGGAGCAAGCTTGTTTTCTGCTGTTCTAGAGACTAGGATGCAGAATAATTGATTCAAACTATGGGAAAAGAGATTCCACCTGGGCGCGGTAATCCAGTCAGGGAAAAAGGGAGGCATACTATGTTTAGGGCACCATTTCCAGCCCCTTCCCCTTTTCGGGGTGAGCATAGTGGATCCTAAAAAGGGCTGCTCAGTCATGGATACAGCTGCTGAGCTGCTCAACTGCCTCATTCCTTGAGTCAGAACGACTGAATCTGTATCCACCACCCATGTGCCGGTTCATGACTAGGGGCTTCACATTCCTGCCCCCGTAGCCATTTAGTGATCGCCATGGGGGGAGGGTTTGGGGGGGTTGGGTTGGGTTTTTGGAAGACGCCTGTGTGTGAATTTGTTTTATGTGTGTAGATCAGTGCACGCTGACCAACGCACAGCCTTCGCAGTAGGGCTCTGTTCTGATGGCATGAGTAGTCACGACGAACTGGTGGATCCTATCTGCTGCAGCCTTCATCCGCCTTCAGAGCCGTTGTAACACACTGCTTGTTATCACCCGCCTGTTCTGCCGTTGAGGACTTCTTGGATCATTCTTTGTCTAGCTCCTTCCCTGTTATGTACTAAGCTTGGATCCTAGAATAATAGGCAAGTAGGATCCTAGAATGCAAGAACTGATTGGCTTGCAGGAAAAGACCAATCAGGCTCCAGGAGGGAAGCAGAATCAGCCAGTCAGACGGGACTCATTGTGTAAATAATGTATATAAAAGCCTGAGGTTTGGGGGGGAAATTCAGTCACTGTTTTACAAGCTGCAATAAAGAGCATGAAATCACTACAGGACTCTGAGCATATTTAATTTTCTTTGACCTTACCACCTTGGGTGACCCTGCTGGGAGTACGAGATTCCCAATGGCTTCGCTCACAAGGGTCATAGGAATGTGCAAGCCCACTCACCATGACAAGTGAGAGAACTGAGATAGATTGCACTGAGCCCTGGTCTCGTTAGACAAAGCGTTCCACCAAAAAGGCTCTGGCTCTGGTTGAGGACAGCTGGATATGTTTTGGGCCAGGGACCACCAGTAGGTTGCTGTTAGATGAGTGTATTGGAAGATAATTCCCACAGATAAGAAAGGTCACAGACTGTTTAGGGCTTTAAAGATTAGCACCAAAACATTGAACCTGATTCGATACTCCACCTGGAGCCAATCCAGCTGATGAACAACCAACTGAATGTGGGCTCTCTACAAAGTCCAAGTAAGAACTCATGCATCTGCATTTTAGACCATTTGGAGTTTCTGGAGCAGTCTCAAGGGTAGCCCTGCATATCTCTCTCTCTCACTCTCTATCACATTTATACCCTGCACTCCCTGGCTCAGGTGTACAGCACGTTAAAGTAGTCTAGTCTGCAGCTGACTACTGCGTGGATCACCATGGCTAGGTTGGAAAGGGACAGGTACGGTACTGATCGCCTAAGCTGACATAGATTCAAAAATTCCAGTTTGGCTACATTTGTGACCAATGCCTCCATAGAGACAGAAGCATCCAGGATTACACCGGGACTCCTGATGGCGGCTACAGGTGACTATTGCGCCCCATGAAGAGCTGGGAGCTGGCAAACCAAACTGAAATTATTCTGGCCCAGCCATTGGACGCCCATCTTTAATGGATAGAGATTCAGCCGACTCCGTTTCCTCCATCCCAGCACACCCACCTAAAAATTGGCCAATATATCCAGGGTAGCATCTGGCCAGGGCCATGAGGCAGTAGATCCATGATGTTTGTGGTCAGATCTGTGGTTATGTACAAGATATTTGAATAAAGGGTGAATTTGGGGTTCCCCAATGCAAAAAGCGTGAGGATCCATGAGGATCCGTGCTTCAAAACCACGTTTTTGGGTCATGGAGTGGCCAGGAAGCCGTGCATCGAAGTTTTTTGTGGTGCAGGCTGTGCCCATGGCCATGATGTGTGATTTGACAGTGATTTAGGTGTGGCCTAATGCAAAAAGCGTGAGGATCCATGAGGACCCGTGCTTCAAAACCACGTTTTTGGGCCACGGTATGGCGAGGAAGCCGTGGATCCGAGTTTTTTGTGGTGAAGGCAGTGCCCATGGACATGATGTGTGATTTGACAGTGAGTTTGGGGTGGCCCAATGCGAAAAGCGTGAAGATCCATGAGGATCCGTGGTTCAGAACCACGTTTTTGGGCCACGGTTTCACCATGAAGCCATGGGTCCGTGATTTTTGTGGTAGATGCTGTGCCCCTGGCCATGATGTTTGATCTGATAGTGACTTTGGGCTGGTCTTGTGCAAAAATCATGAGGATCCATGAGGATCCATGCTTCGGAACCACGTTTTTGGGCCATGGTATGGCCAGGCAGGCACGGATCCGAGTTTTTTGTGGTGCAGGTGGTGCCCCTGGACATGATGTGTAATTTGACGGTGAGTTTGGGCTGATCTAGTGCAAAAATTATGGGGATTCATGAGAATCCGTGTTTTTTAACCATGTTTTTGCGCCATTGCGGCACCACGAAACAGTGGATGCGTGATTTTTTTGGTTCTGCCTACAGACTAAGATGTGGTCTACAGTATCATGGTGTTTTTATTTTGTTTCAATATAAAAATCATATGAATTCATGAGGATCCGTGCCTCAGATCGGATTGTGGTGCTGCGGCACGGCAAAGTGTTGGATCCACGTTTTTTATAGTCCAGTTTGTAGGCGTGCCTTCTAGGTGTGATTTGACACTGCATTTGTTGGAGTTATTGTTTAAAAAGTGGAGGATCCATGAGGATCCGTGTAGATCCGCCTTTTACCCAGACCTCAATTATTGCACGGATGGGAGAGCAGGAGCTGGTCGCTTGCGCATGCGCCTGGCAGGGACCTGGCCTCGTCGTGAGCAGCAGAGCTTCCAGCCGTGGGGCTCACGGCGGACTCCCGAGAAGGGCACGGAGGCTGCAGCGCCTACTGTCGCTTACTCCAAAGTAAGTGTGTACGCACTTACCTGGGACTAGTTGGCCCGATCTGACTCAGTGCACTTACTTCTGAGTAGACATTTAGGGGAGGGTGTGAAATGTTGCGTCTGCCTGTTGCGCTCGGTCCTCAGTGCCAACAAGGAGAGGGAGCTTTCTTGCGGGAAAATCGCCAGGAAAGTGTTGTTCTTATTACACCTGTTGCTTGAGAGAACTGCCAGCATGGCAAGGAGGCAAGGTGCCCGCCCAAAGGGCGACAGACACGTGTATGCCTGCGCGTGTGTGAATGTGAAGTTGCGTGCCGTGGGCGAGAGATGAGACCTGCAGCCAGGGAGAAAGTGTGGTTCCCACAGGCTTTCTCATGGGAAGCGGGCAAGGCAGGGGAGAGGCGCTTGCCCTCCGAGGATGCAGCAGGACATGATACAAGAGCGAGCGTGCCAGGCACAGACGGCAGCAGCGGCTCCCTCCGAAAGCGAGGGGCGGGGATTCCTTTTCTGAGGGTATAGGCAGCAAGGAGCCAAAGACAGCTCCTGAGCGTGCAAAGGGAAGGCAGGGTGGTGTGGCGGATAGAGAGCTGGCCTGAGACCTGGGAGGCTGAACGTGGGGGCCGACCTGATCTTACTCAGAGCCTGCAGTTCTATGATTCTTGGAGAGCAGGAGAAGAACTTTTCCCTACCCACTTTCTCAATGCCATCCATAATTTTTTAAAAAATATCTTATAATCTATAAAAACATATCAGTTCCAACAGCCATACAACAGATCTTCTCATCTTATGCAATATTTTAGACTTCCGTCAACACCTCTGATGATTTCCCATTCTTTATCACTTATTCTGCATTTCTTAATTTCTAGATTACATTTAATTATCCTTAACTAATAATGCTTTTCATAGTCTTTCTTGCAGTATTTCAAACTATCCACCTTACCAAACTTCTTGCAGTCCTACTAGCGTAATCTGTTCATCACAATTACTTTTCAAATAGTTCATATATTTACTCCAGTTGTCAGGGCTGCCTCAAGTCTCAGCTCACAAAAGACCAACGCCTTTCTTTTCTTATATACAAAAGTGTTTATTGCAGTTCATTGTTTGCTTCAGATCCGAGGCGCGCAGCCCTACGTCTGCTAGGCTTAGACCGCTGAAGTCCCTTCTGAATCCGTCCCTCCCCTGCACCAGTTTAAGAGGCTTGCGCTGCTCCACCTCTTTCTCTCTTTCCTTTTCCGCAGGGTCTTTCTGCCCGCTGGGGTTTCGCCCCT
This sequence comes from Podarcis pityusensis, assembly GCF_964106645.2. Classification (NCBI taxonomy): domain Eukaryota; kingdom Metazoa; phylum Chordata; class Lepidosauria; order Squamata; family Lacertidae; genus Podarcis; species Podarcis pityusensis. The sequence continues at coordinate 24,796,474 of NC_138045.1, forward strand.
CCTGGATTCCTCCGACGCGGAATCAGACTGCTCTTGCCCCCTCCTGCGGGCTTTGGGACCTGGCCCCTCCTCCGGGCTCCCTGTACTTCCGCGCGCCTCTACATTTGAACTTGGCGCGCGCGCCCAACCTCTAACTTTCCTTTTGACAGCTACGCTACTCCCTTCACTACTCCCCTCCCCTTCCGGGAGGGTGGCTTGCTCCGACCTCCCTCCTTTCTCTACTGCCGGAGCCGCCTCCCCTGATACACTGGAACCTCCACCCCCTTCGCTGCACTCTGGCGGGGAGGCTGGTCCTGACGCCCAGCTGCCACTTTGGGATCCCCCGCTGGCCCCCTGCTCCTGACACGTCCCCCCTGGGGCTCCCCTGGCCTTGACCACCGGCGCCCCCTTCTGGGAATCCTCTGATTCGCTGGAAAGACTCATGGAATCTCTAGAGTCATTGTCATCCTCTTCCTCGCTGTCCTGGGATTCATCCCCATCGCTCTCCATCTCCTGCCTACCCTGTGCCTCTGTCCCTGAACCCCTGACATCCATCCCCCCCTCGAAGCCCCCCCTTCCCCCCTCCCGCTGCTCGGGCGCAGGTTCCGGGAGCTCCGTTGTAGCGGGGGTAGATGCTGGATACAGTTCATCGACGTCGATCTCCTCTGCTTCCAGTTCAGTGTATGCGTGCTCGAAACCGGGGTCCTCCCCCAACACATCCAAACCCTTCCCTCCCCCTGTTACTTCAGGCGATGCTGCTTGCCAAGGCCCCCTTCGCCACCCCACTTCTGGTTGATCGTCCAACCAATAAGAGCGGTCCGTGTCCACCCCCGAGCACGATCCCCTTGGAGGGCTCGATTCCGGCGTGGTCTCCTCTGCGGAGGAGAACCCCCGGAAGGTGCTGCCTGAAAGTGTGGGCGTAAAAAGCCAGTCGTCAAAATACTCCTCTGGCATGGGCCTGTGTGGGAAGAGTGCATGGAACTCGTCTTTAAGAAGAGGTTCCTCCAGAGCATAATCTGGCACCCAACTGTTGGCGCTGGCCGGGGTACCTTCCCTGGCGAGGAGGTATTCCACTCCCTCCTCCCCCCATCTTGATTCCAGAATTTCCGTGACCTCGTTGAGTGTCGGGGTCCTCGGTGACTTCCCCCCCCCCCGGTGACTCTCTACGTGGGTCTGGTGCCGTCCCTGGCTCCTGAAATCTGTGTGGGGCCTTGTAGGGTGTAAGCACCGACCTATGAAAGACCGGGTGCATTCGGGAACCTTCTGGGAGGGTCAACCGAAAAGCTACGGGATTGATCCTGCCCTCAACTTGGTATGGCCCTAGCTGTTTGTGTCCTAGCTTCTTCTTAGCTAACGACTTGGCCGGCACCGCCTGGGCTGCTAACCATACCCAGTCCCCCACCTGGATGTCTTCTCCTGCCCTCCTGTGCCTGTCTGCCTGCACTTTGTAGGCGTGTTTAGCTAGTTCCAAGTGCCGTCGTAGCTCCTCGTGGACCTCCTGCAATTCTGCTGCTAAATGCTCAGCTCCCTGCGACTCCCCCTGCGTCGTTGTCTCCAACGCCAGGAAGGTTCTGGGATGTCGCCCATTGTTGGCGAAGAACGGTGTCACCCCCGTTGACGCGTGCTTCGTGTTGTTGTAGGCAAACTCGGCCATCGGTAAGTAGTCCACCCAAGTTGCAGGCTTTTGATTGGCGTAACATCGCAGGTACTGCTGCATGATGGCGTTGACCCTCTCCGCTTGGCTGTTGGTTTGCGGGTGTCTCGCCGACGCTAAGTTGATCTTGACATTCAGGATGCCCAGGAGCTTCTGCCAGAAACTGGAAATGAATTGGCGACCCCGGTCGGACAGGATGGACCGCGGTAAGCCGTGCACCCGGAACACGTGGTCTATGAACAGCTTGGCGGTCTGTTCCGCTGTTGCCACCTTCGCGCAAGGAATGAAGTGCGCCATCTTGGTGAACAGGTCTACAACCACAAGCACCTCCGTCTTGCCCCGCGAACTGGGCAGATCAGTAACAAAGTCCAGCGCCACCCTTTCCCACGGCTGTAGTGGCGTCTCCAGCGGTTCCAGCAATCCCGCTGGCTTCTTGTGCACTGGCTTGGACCTCTGACAAGTGTCACACCTGGCGACGTAATCCGCGACCTCTCCCCGCATCTGGGGCCACCAAAAGTCTCTGGCTACTAAGTCCGCCGTCTTTTCTTTGCCGAAGTGACCCGCGCTGGGTGCGTCGTGTAACTGCTGTAAAACCTTCGCGCGGAGATCGTCTCCCGGCACGTAGAGAGCACCTTTGCGGGTCAGCAGGCCGTCGCGTATCTGGAATTCGCCGTCCTTTGCTGTCCCTCTTCGCACCTCCTCCATCTTGGATTGTGCGAACGGATCCGTCTGTAGCGCGCGTCGTACCGCGTCCAGGTCCACGGCGGCGGAAGCGCACGCCCACGCTTGCGGTGCGAAAATGTGCCTGGCTGCCACTGGTGCCGCTTCCTCGAGATACTGCGGTTTCCTGGAGAGCGCATCCGCTATGACGTTGTTGTCTCCCGGGATATACTCTATCCGGAAATCGAAATCCGCAAAGAACTCCGCCCATCTCATGTGCCTCTGGCTCTGGAGCTTCGCCGTGCGCCAATACTCTAGGTTCTTGTGGTCCGTGCGGACCTGCACGGTGTGCTTGGCTCCGATAAGGAAGTGCCGCCACGCCTTGAAAGCCGCGTGGATGGCCAACAACTCCCTGTCCCAGATGGTGTAGTTCTGTTCTGACTTGCTGAGCTTCCGGGAATAGAAAGCGCAGGGCCTCCAGTTCCCTTGCGGATCTTCCTGCAAGAGGACGGCCCCCACTGCTCTGTCAGATGCGTCAGTCTCAACCCGCATGGGCCTGCCGGGATTCACGTGTAGCAGCTGGTCTTCGGACGCGAAGAGACTCTTAAGTCTCCTGAAGGACTGCTCCGCCTGGTCCGTCCAGGTGAACTTTTTCTTCTTGGAACTGAGGGTGTCCGTGATAGCTGCCGTCTCTTTCGCGAAACCCCTGATGAACTTGCGGTAAAAGTTGGCGAAACCGACGAACCTCTGGACCTCCTTCCGATTGCGCGGGCTATTCCAGTCCAACACCGTGCGGACTTTGGCGCTGTCCATGGCTAGTCCCTTGTCGGACAGCCGGTAGCCCAGGAAATCCACCTCCGTCACGTCGAACTGGCACTTCTCCAGTTTGGCGTAGAGTCTGTGCTCCCGTAGCCTCTGCAGGACCTCCTTTACGTCTCTCTCGTGAGTCTCCTGCGATTCTGAGAAGATCAGAATGTCGTCGAGGAAGCATACGCACTTCTTGTAGAGGAGTCCTGCTAGCACGTGGTGCATGAATGCTTGGAAACAGTGGGAGCCATTTTGGAGACCAAACGGCATAACTCTGTATTCATAGGTGCCCAGCGGCGTGAACATGGCCGTCTTCCACTCGTCACCTTCCCTCATGCGTATTAGATTGTATGCTCCGCGTAGATCCAACTTGGTGAAGATCCTCCCCTTCCTCACCGTCGCGAGCAGGTCGTCAATCTTGGGCATGGGGAAGGCCTTGGGCTTTGTCATCGAGTTGATGGCCCTATAGTCCACAATGAGCCTTTTTGGGGGCGTGTCCTTCTTCTTCACGAAAAACACAGGACTGCCCCCCACGGCCTTGGATTCTCGGATGAATCCCCGCTTCAAATTGTGATCTATGAACTCCCGGAGTTCCTGCATCTCATCTTCAGACATGGAATACAGCTTCGCAGTCGGCAGCGTCGCCCCTGGTAAGAGGTCAGTTGCACAGTCGTAGGGCCGGTGGGGTGGTAATTGGTCAGCTTCCTTTTCGCAGAAGACCTCCAAAAACCCCTTGTACTTGTGGGGCACTGCCTGCACCATGCCTAGATGCAACTGTTGCCCTTCCTCCTGGCCCTCCTCCTCCTGGCCGGTCTGGATGCAATGTTGTGCGCAGTAGGACGAGCCAAAGGTGAGCTGCCGCTGGTACCACGCTAATGATGGGCTGTGTCTATCCAGCCAACTCATGCCTAACACTATAGGCGTGTCTGACAGTTGGGTGACATTGAAACTGATGACCTCGCGATGATTCCCAATTTTCAGCAGCATGGGTGGCGTCTGTTGTACCACTTGCCCACCCAGCAACTTTCTGCCATCTACCGTGACGACGTTCAGAGGCAGCGTGGCTGGTAGTAGCGCTATGCGATGCTGCTTGATGAACTGCATCCCCACGAAGTCTGCGTTGCTCCCTGAGTCAATCGTAATGGGGACTTCCAGGGTGAGTCCATTAGGTAGCTGGAGAGTAGCAGTGAGCTGCACCACTGGCTTGGGTGGTAAGGGGTCTGTAGGCTGCAAAAGCGCTGGGGACTGCTTCACTGACTTGCCTGGCGGAGCCCCAGCATCTCTGCTTCCAGCCAGGCATTCTCGTTTCCCTGAAACTGTTCTCCTTGGAACGCTTCCCCTGTTACTGTTGCTAAGGCTGCAGTGTGCTTCTGGAGCCTCTGGGGACACTCTTTAGCCATGTGCTGTGCACTGTCACAGATGTAACACTTCCTGGTCCCTCTAGGAGGCTTCGCCTTGACTGCTCCGGACGCTGAGGCTCCGGCAGCTGGCTGAGCCCTTGCACCACCCAGATCCATTGGTTCCTCCCCTCCCTTCAGCATAGGCGAGGGATTTGTACGTCCCAGGTCCCTGGGAAGAAGAAAAGGAGGCGCTCTAGCTGGTGGGCGGACATGACGCCCCTCCTCACTGTGCCAAGGGCGTTCTTCGTGGCGCACCCCTATCGTGAGTGCCCTCTGCACAACGTCTGCTAGGGTTTGAGGTCTGTCTCCCCTAGCCAGCTCATCTTTTACTGAGCCATGAAGCCCCTCCCAGAACAAGTCTCTCACTGCCAGGGAGTCCTTTTCCCAGCCCAGCACATTCAGCAATGCAAAAAAGCGAGAATGGTACTGACGCACTGTAGCCTTGCCCTGCCGCAATCCATGCATCTCCTGGCGCGCCACATCAACGTCAACGGTAGATTGGAAGCAAGCGTCCATGGCTTTGATAAATTCGTCAGAGTCCCTGCGGGCAAGACCATCTTCGCGCCACAAATTGCGTAACCAGGTTCTAGCTTCCCCATGCAAATGGGACACAATAAAGCCTACTTTCTCCTCCTCATCTTTGAAGTCTTTTCGAAGCAAATGCAGCGCGTATAGGACGTCTGCTCTGAAATTGGGATAATGCTTCAGGTTCCCATCGAAGTGGGCTACTAAATTGCCCCCCCTCCGTCCGAGACCGATTCCCTCTGATCTGGACCCCGGGAACCCCTGTTTGCACGCCTGATCCCACCTGGCTTGCAGATCCTGGCATCGCGCTTCTGCTTCGGCAACTGTCTTCTGAGAGACCCGTACTGCAACGGAGAGTTCAGCGACTGCGTTTTGCAGGGTCGTTATCTGCTCCTCAGTAGTCATGTCTTCCAAACTTCGTGAGGTTTGCAAAAAATTTTTTTTTGCAGTTTTTGAGAAGTGACTTACTGTCAGGGCTGCCTCAAGTCTCAGCTCACAAAAGACCAACGCCTTTCTTTTCTTATATACAAAAGTGTTTATTGCAGTTCATTGTTTGCTTCAGATCCGAGGCGCGCAGCCCTACGTCTGCTAGGCTTAGACCGCTGAAGTCCCTTCTGAATCCGTCCCTCCCCTGCACCAGTTTAAGAGGCTTGCGCTGCTCCACCTCTTTCTCTCTTTCCTTTTCCGCAGGGTCTTTCTGCCCGCTGGGGTTTCGCCCCTCCTGGATTCCTCCGACGCGGAATCAGACTGCTCTTGCCCCCTCCTGCGGGCTTTGGGACCTGGCCCCTCCTCCGGGCTCCCTGTACTTCCGCGCGCCTCTACATTTGAACTTGGCGCGCGCGCCCAACCTCTAACTTTCCTTTTGACAGCTACGCTACTCCCTTCACTACTCCCCTCCCCTTCCGGGAGGGTGGCTTGCTCCGACCTCCCTCCTTTCTCTACTGCCGGAGCCGCCTCCCCTGATACACTGGAACCTCCACCCCCTTCGCTGCACTCTGGCGGGGAGGCTGGTCCTGACGCCCAGCTGCCACTTTGGGATCCCCCGCTGGCCCCCTGCTCCTGACACGTCCCCCCTGGGGCTCCCCTGGCCTTGACCACCGGCGCCCCCTTCTGGGAATCCTCTGATTCGCTGGAAAGACTCATGGAATCTCTAGAGTCATTGTCATCCTCTTCCTCGCTGTCCTGGGATTCATCCCCATCGCTCTCCATCTCCTGCCTACCCTGTGCCTCTGTCCCTGAACCCCTGACACCAGTCTTCTATGAATCTCTGATCCCGCAGGTTTCGAATCCTTCCTGTTAATTTATCTAATTCTGCATAGTCCATCAGCTTCACCCTCCATTCTTCTTTCGTTGGTATTTCTTCTTGCTTCCATTTTTGTGCAAATAATATTCTTGCTGCAGTCATTGCATATAAAAACAACTTACAATCCTGTCTATTAATATCATCTCCTACAATGCCAAGTAAAAATGCTTCTGGTTTCTTAATCAATGTCTGTTTCAACATATTTTTCATCTCATTATATATCATTTCCCGGAAGCTTTTCACTTTTTTACATTCCCACCACATGTGATAAAAAGGTCCTTCCTTTTCTTTACATTTCCAACATTTATTACTTATTTTATACATTTTAGCTAATTTTACTGGGGTGATATAACACCTATACATCATTTTCATCACATTTTCTTTCAAAGCATTGCATGCAGTAAATTTTAATCCTTCCTTCCACAGTTTCCCCCAATCTTTTAACTGTATATTATACCCAAAATCTTTGGCCCAGTGTATCATAACCGACTTTACCTCTTCATCTTTCAAATGCCATTCAAGCAGCAATTTATACATTTTAGACAAAAAAATTTATTTATTATTCAATACATCAATTTCAAATTTTGATTTGTTATCATCAAATCCTTTCCCCCTCAAATCCTGTTTAAACATTTCATTGACTTGGCGATAGTGCAGCCAATCACTTACATATTCTTTAACCTAAAAGAATAACCACTTTAACCCAAGTGGTTAGCACGCTGTCCGCCAGCCCAAAGAGTGCTGGATTGTCTGTGTGCCGCTTGTTCGCTTATGGTAGTCTGTTGTAACATACACAGAGCTACTCTCTCAACTGGAAAGGAGAGTAGAACACTTCAAAATGAATAAATTAATCAGCCACAGGTTTGCTTGATCTATAAGTGATACGTTGTGGTCTCAATATTGATCCCTTAATTGGTCTAGGGGTTTTCAATTCAGCTATGCAGTTGTTCCTCGCAATATTGACTTGATAAAATGCTTATGACCCTGAGAGGTAGTGCCTGGCCCATGGTCACTCAGTGAGCTTCATGGCCTGCTGTGGATTTGGACCCTGGTCTGCCCAGTCTTAGTTCAACACTCTTAGCACTACCTTTTACTGAAGAAAATAAACTTGTTCAGAAACAGCATAGTCAAAGAGCATACACCGAGTGCTCCTAGCAGCCTTCTTCGTCTTCCCAGAGGCACAGCTCTTCGTTACTGATTAACTGGAGTCCTGGAGCCGCTCCGTCTGCAACAACACAACATACTGGTTGAGACACACACACTCTACACACAGACTGAGGCCCACAGAGATGGCGGGTTACAATTATAGGGAACCCAAGATGAGTCCCGAGTCACAGTGACCCAGCATTTGACTGCTAACACTTAGGCTTGACAGATTTGTGTAGCCCTCGTAGGCCGCGCTGCCTAGGCCTGGCCTGCTTCTGCTCTCAAGAACCTTTGTCTCCTGACAAAACCTCAGCCCTGTCCTTAAGCGCTTAGCCATCTTCTGGGTTCTTGGGACAGGAGCATGCAGCTAAAGTGTCCCATCCTTGCTGCTCCTCACCAGTTCAGAGTCAGGCAGGTCTTTGGCCAATTTGTGGCGATGAGGCATCTAATCATAGCCTGCATTTTTATCAAGGCTTATAGTTTGATTAGGGTCTGTATTTTAAAATGAGCTTAAAGATTTTCAAATGTTTTATGCCAGGCAGAAGACCAGCTGCCTAAGTACTTTGGCAAGATGTTTATCCTCCTGGACAAGGGGGCCCCCTGATTTATAGCAGAAAACAATTCTCAAAGTCGTAAACAAGGGAATTACAGGCTGAGAGCAAGGTTATACTGACCCTACATAATTAAGAGTTGGTAAATAGTAAAATAAAACCCTGTGCCTCCCATTAAATTTGAGTCATATCTTCCTAAGGTTAAAGGCCAAGAGCAAATGGAAAAGAAAGCAACTGGCTGGAGAAGGGGAGTGTAAACAGAAGAAGAGGCTTTTTCCCTATTTTATTTTGAGGCTGTAAACTATTCCTTCCCTTTTACTTTGAGAAGGTTTATTCTTCTAAAAAGCTATCTATGATAATGTATGAAATATACTGGCTTAAATGTAATTATGCAAAGGATCTAGAAAGAAAGAAATGTTAAATTCTTATTTCATAGAGTCATATTGCTGTAGGAGACCAGAGGGGCAAACGAGCCCAGCCCCCTGCCAGACAGGAGACGCCATCGAGCACTCCTGACATATGGTTGTCAGGCCTTTGTTTAAAGACCTCCAAAAAAGAGATCTTTCATTGATGATGCATGAGAATGTGAACCCAAGATCTCTGACATCTGTTTAAGATAAAAATTTAAAACTATTAACCATCTGTTTTGGAGGGCAATAGGGCAAGGAGGGCAAGAGGTGAGCTGGTAATTAAGGTTCCTTGTTGAGACAAATGTAAGATATATGACTACTTATTTGTCATTTATAGATAGAAGAATATATAGCTTTTTGTATCCCATAAAAGGCAATAGGAAATGGGTGTATCTTTTAGGATTGGTTATAGCAATCAGCCAATAGGAAATTCAACCAGGCTGATTGGACAGAGGCAGCCAAAGGAGGAGCAAGGGGGCTGGGCTGAGGGAATATAAGTGCTGGCCATAATGGCAGGAGACCAGGCCAGAGCTTGGTAACCATATACCACTGTGCCTCTCATTTATTTGTCTGACAAATAAATTATTATTTTAATTTCTCTATTGCTGCGTTGAATATTTCATTCCAGCTAAGCGTTAACCACAAGCAGGGTGCTACAGCGATGCATCGACTTTGATGTGATCGAGAGAAGTGAAGCTACTGTGGAACCATTGCTCTGCCAAGTCCTCAAGGGGCGGTACAGAGTTCTCCTCCCTCCCACTTAGTCCCACAGCCACGCTGAGAGGCAGGGACTGGGCATTCAGTGAGCTTTACGCCTAGTGTGGATTTGGACCCTGGTCTGCCCAGTCTTAGTTCAACACTCTTACCACTACCTGTCAGAGGTGTCGGAAATCAAGCCTATATCGGGAGTAACTGGCAACACTCCCAGGCACCCGGCTTGGTCTCCTGTTGACCTCCCTGGCTGCATTCCCCAGCAAGATCCAGGCTAGGTCTCGATAGGCGATTCTTCTCAGCGTGGGAAGAACACACCCCCTCCCTCCTGCTCCCCCTGCAGGGAAAAGGAGATAGACAGAAACATTCAGTGAGCTTCACGCCTAGTGTGGATTTGGACCCTGGTCTGCCCAGTCTTAGTTCAACACTCTTGCCACTACCTGTCAGAGGAACTGGCAAAAAGCCACAGGAAAAGATTTTGCAAGGATACAACAGTCTCTCAATCTGTGCACTTTTGCCCATGCTAGACCCCAGCAATGCTTATGCAGCTGCAGTAAAAGAGCCAGGATGCTTCCTTGGATGTTTGAGCATGGGCCATACTGGAGATCTAACTCCTTTTTGTGTCTCTCCTCCTGCTGTAGGTCCGAGGGCAGCTTCCAAAGAAGCTACTGGGTAAGTTTGTTTTACTTAAAGTCTTTGGAAAAGAGGTGGACAATATTGACGCTGCTTCTGTGCAGTCGCTTTGACTGTGAGCCCGATCGAGATGCACAACAGTGCACTGCCGCCTTGGGCAAACGAGAAGCTATGGAGGGATCATGCAACTTTTTGTTCTTTTCAAAGTTTGCACTTCAAGACTTTTATTTTTTTTAAAAATCCCCTTTGCAAATTCGAGAAGTTTCCCTATGTTGTGCCTTAGCATTTGACGCTGCTTCTGTGCAGCCTCACCAGTGCACTGTGCTCACTAGAAAGACTCCCTTAAAAATCCATTCTTTGCCAAACTCATTTTGGCACCAATGCTCTCCCTGATAACAACAACAACAACAACAACAACAATTTATTATTTATACCCCGCCCATCTGGCTGGACTACCCCAGCCACTCTGGGCGGCTTCCAACAAAATATGAAAATACAGTAATCCATCAAATATTAAAAGCTTCCCTAAACAGGGCTGCCTTCAGATGTCTTCTAAAAGTCTGGTAGTTGTTGTTCTCTTGGACATCTGGTGGGAGGGTGTTCCACAGGGCAGGTGCCACCACCGAGAAGGCCCTCTGCCTGGTTCCCTGTAACTTGGCTTCTCGCAGCGAGGGAACCTCCAGAAGGCCCTTGGAGATGGACCCAGGTGTCCGGGCAGAACAATGGGGGTGGAGACGCTCCTTCAGGTATACTGGACCGAGACCATTTAGGGCTTTAAAGGTCAGCATCAACACTTTGAATTTTGCTCGGAAACGTACTGGGAGCCAATGTAGGTCTTTCAAGACCGGTGTTATGTGGTCTCGGCAGCCGCTTCCAGTCACCAGTCTAGCTGCCGCGTTCTGGATTAATTGCAGTTTCCGAGTCACCATGGGTAGCCCCATGTAGAGCACATTGCAGTAGTCCAAGCGGGAGATAACTAGAGCATGCACCACTCTGGCGAGACAGTGTGCAGGCAGGGAGGGTCTCATCCTGCGTACCAGATGGAGCTGGTAAACAGCTGCCCTGGACACAGAATTGACCTGCACCTCCGTGGACAGCTGAAGGAGAAAAATAATAATTTCCTTAATAACAATTTAAATAGTGTATTTAACTAAAACAATAAAATTAAAGCATATGTGTCAGGGGTTCAGGAGCAGAGGCAAGGGCAAGGGAGGAAACAGAGAGCGAGGGAGAGGAGGCAGAAGAAAAGATGAGTGATGACGACGACCCGAGATCTCCGAGTCTTTCCAGTGAATCAGAAGATTCACAGAAAGGAGCACCAGTGGCCAGGGCAAGGGGGGAGCCTAGGGGGACACCCCAGGAAGATAGAGCCAGAGGGGACTCAGAGGGGAGCAGTTGGAAATCAGGACCAGCGTCACCGCCAGAGAGCAGGGAAGAGGAAGGGCGCCAGGGATCAAGCGCTGGCAGCTCACAACAGGGGGGAGGGCACGAGTCAGGAGTGGCCACACCTCCATCGGGGAGCGAAGAAACGGTCAGACGGAAGGTGGAAGGTTGGGCGCGCGTGCCAAGTTCAAATGCACAGGAAGGTGGCGCAGTAGGCAGCCCGGAAAGGGAGCCAGGTCCTAAAGCCCGCCGAAAGGAGGGAGAAGAGTCAGGGGGGTCAGCGTCAGCGTCAGAGGAATCCCGGAAGGAAGAGACCCCGGGGGGCAGAGGGACCCAGAGAAGAACAGTCAGGCGGAAAAGGTGGAGCAAGGCTAGGATATTAAGTTGGTGTACAAGGGGCGGAGACTCAGATGGAGCTTCGCCGATCTAACCATGAGACGTAGAGTTGCACGCAGCAGCTTGAGAATGGAAACTGTAACTCAATAAAGACTTTTATTTAATGATCGCTGGCTAGCGTGATCCTCTGTGAGCTAGGATCTGGAAGCAGCTCTGACAGTAAGCTCCATCTCTAGATTGTGGGCATCTACGTCCTCGCGGAGAGGAGAGAAAGCGGGTGCCTACTAGCGAGCTCACGAACGGCAGACAACATGACGGCCGAACAGCAGATAGTGGAACTCAGAGAAGCAGTGACACGACTGAATGCCGAGGCTCTTGCATCCAGGAAGAGAGAGGAGGACGCAGCTGCCGCCTACAGGGATCTCCAGGTCAGGTTGGAAGTGCTTACGAAGCAAGGGCAACTGACACCCAAACCGGAGGGGATTGGGTTGGGGAGACGAACAGGCGGTTTGGTCTCTCACTTCGATGGGAATTTGCAACAGTACCCCAACTTTAGAGCAGATGTAATGTGTGCACTGCAACTGCTGAACAAAGACTTTAGAGATGAGCAAGAGAAGGTGGGATTCATCATGTCCCATTTGCATGGAGATGCTAAAGCATGGCTGCGCAATTTGTGGAGAGATAAGGATCCGGCGCTCCAAAATGCGGATGCCTTTATTAAAGCGATGGATGGGTGCTTTTTATCAAGCATTGACGTGGATCTTGCTCGGCAGGAGATACATGGACTGAAGCAAGGGAGGGCCAGCGTAAGGCAGTACCATGCCCGCTTTTTCGCTTTGGTCAGTGCCCTGGAATGGGACAGAGATTCGGCTCCTGTAAGAGACCTGTTTTGGGAGGGATTGCACGGCTCGGTTAAAGATGAAATTGCGAGGGGGGAGAGACCCCGGACCACGCAGGAGATCGTTCAGAGGGCGCTGGCGGTGGGGGTGCGGCTGGAAGGACGTCCGTGGAGCAGGGACGAAGGGCGTGGAGGGCGCGAACCAGCCAGGGGCTCCTCCTTCCTTCCCAGAGAAGCAGCGCGTGCGCAATCCACGCCTCCGCCAGGAGGAGGAGCGGAACCTATGGAGGTTGGAGGTGCAAGGGCTCAGTCAGCAGCCAGAGCCCTAGCACCGGCAGCAGTGAAAGCGAAGCCTCCTAGAGGGAACAGGAAGTGTTACATCTGCGATGATCCACAGCATATGGCGAAAGAGTGTCCCCGGAGGCTCCACAAGCACACTGCAGCCTCAGCAATGGTAACTGCAGCAACGCAGCAAGGACAACCACAGCAGGGAAACGAAGGAGTCTGGTTGGAGGAAGAGGCACTGGGGCCCAACCAGACGTGTCAGTGAAGCAGTCCCCAGAGATTTTACAGCCCATGGACCCCCTCCCGCCCAAACCGGTAGTGAAGCTCACCGCGTCGCTCCAGCTGCCCAATGGAATCACCATGGACGTGCCAATCACCATTGACTCCGGAAGCAATGCGGACTTTATAGGGCAGGACTTTGTCGACCGGCACGCTATACAGTTGCTGCCTGCCACGCTGCCCCTGCAGGTTGTCACGGTGGATGGCAGGGAGCTGCTAGGGGGGCAAGTGGTGAAGCAGACGCCACCAATGGTGATGCGACTTGGGAATCACAGGGAAATCATCAGCTTCAATGTCACTCAACTATCGGACACGCCCATTGTATTGGGCATGAGTTGGCTGGACAAGCACAGCCCGACGCTGGCTTGGTACCAGAGGCAGCTGACCTTCGGCTCTTCCTTTTGCGCTGAACACTGCATCGTGCCCAGGCAGGAAGGAGGGGAAGAGGAGTCACAGCTGCAGCTAGGCACGCTGCAAGCGGTTCCCCACAAGTACGCAGAATTTTTGGAGGTTTTCTGCGAGAAAGAGGCAGACAGGCTACCCCCCCACAGACCATATGACTGCAAAATTGACCTGCTGCCGGGGGCGGCGCTACCCAAAGGGAAGCTGTATTCCATGTCTGAGGACGAACTGCAGGAACTCAAAGAGTTCATAGATCATAATTTGGAGCGCGGTTTCATCCGAGAGTCCAAGGCAGCGGGGGGCAGTCCGGTATTCTTTGTTAAGAAGCGGGACACGCCCCAAAAAAGACTTGTAGTGGACTTTCGCATCTTGAACAGTGTAACCAAGCCATCGGACTTCCCCATGCCCCGAATCGACGACCTCCTCGCAAAGGTACGGAAGGGCAGAGTGTTCACCAAGTTGGACCTGCGAGGGGCATACAACCTCATTCGCATGCGGGAGGGAGATGAGTGGAAGACAGCCATGTTCACGCCCCTGGGCACCTACGAATATAGAGTTATGCCTTTTGGATTGCAAAATGGCTCCCACGTTTTTCAAGCTTTCATGCATCACGTGTTGGCGGGGCTCCTCTACAAGACGTGCGTCTGTTTCTTGGATGACATCCTGATCTTTTCGGAATCGCAGCAGGAGCATGACAGACATGTCAAGGAAGTGCTGAGCAGGCTACAGCAACATAGGCTTTACGCCAAGCTGGAGAAGTGCCAATTCGACGTGACGGAGGTGGATTTCCTGGGCTACAAGTTGTCTGATAAAGGGCTCGCCATGGACAGCGCCAAGGTCCGAGCAGTGTTGGATTGGAAAAGCCCACGCAACCGGAAGGAGGTCCAACGGTTTGTCGGCTTCGCGAACTTCTATCGCAAGTTTATCAAAGGCTTTGCGATGCAGACAGCGGCCATCACGGACACGCTCAGCTCCAAGAAAAAGAAGTTCATCTGGACAGAGCAGGCGGAGCAGTCCTTTCAGGCACTCAAGCGTCTCTTCGCGTCGGAAGAGCAGCTGCTTCATGTCAACCCCAGCAGGCCGATGAGGGTGGAGACAGACGCTTCGGACAGAGCCGTGGGAGCAGTCCTGCTGCAGAAAGACCCGCAGGGGGTTTGGAGGCCGGGAGCGTTTTACTCAAGGAAGCTCAGCAAGTCCGAACAGAACTACACCATCTGGGACAGGGAGTTGCTGGCCATTCATGCAGCGTTCAAAGCGTGGAGGCACTTCCTGATCGGCGCCAAGCACACGGTGCAGGTCTGCACGGACCACAAGAATCTAGAGCACTGGCGCACGGCACAGTTCCTGAACCAGAGGCAGATACGTTGGGCTGAGTTCTTTGCGAATTTCGACTTCCGAATAGAGTATGTCCCGGGGGACACCAACATCATGGCGGATGCTCTCTCCCGTAAGCCACAGTATCTGGAGGAGGCAACGCCAGCGGCCGCCATGCACATCTTCGCACCGACAGTGTGGGCGTGCGCGGCGGCAACAGTTGACCTGGATGCGGTGCGACGAGCGTTGCAGGATGACTCCTTCGCGCAAGCAAAGATGGCAGAGGTGCACAGGGGCACGGCAGCGACCGACGAGTTCCAGCTGCGAGATGGTTTGCTCATCCGTAAAGGGGCCATCTACGTGCCGGGAGACGAACTTCGCGCCAAGGTACTGCAGCAGCTGCACGACGCGCCCACTGCCGGGCACTTTGGCAAGGAGAAGACGGTGGAATTAGTAGCCAGAGACTTCTGGTGGCCCGGAATGAGAGGGGAAGTCGCGGACTACGTGGCGAGGTGTGACACCTGCCAGAGGTCCAAACCAGTGCACAGACCGCCGGCCGGACTGCTGGAACCGCTGCAAACTCCGTTCGAGCCATGGGAGAGAGTGGCCCTGGACTTTGTCACGGATCTGCCCAGCTCGAGGGGCAAGACGGCTGTGCTGGTGGTGGTGGATTTGTTCTCCAAGATGGCACATTTCATTCCGTGTGCGAAGGTGGCCACGGCGGAACAAACCGCCAAACTGTTCATAGACCACGTGTTCAAGGTTCACGGTCTGCCGCGGTCTATTCTGTCCGACCGAGGGCGACAGTTCATCTCAAACTTCTGGCAGAGGCTGATGGGCTTCCTGAACGTCAAGATCAACCTGGCGTCGGCTAGACACCCGCAGACCAACGGGCAAGCGGAGCGGGTCAATGCCATCATGCAGCAGTACCTGAGATGTTATGCGAATCAACAGCCTGCGACGTGGGTGGATTACCTGCCTCTCGCCGAGTTCGCCTACAACAACACGAAGCATGTGTCCACGGGGGTCACGCCGTTCTTCGCCAACAACGGGAGGCACCCTAGAACCTTCCCGGGACTGGAAAGAATGGGGGAGGGGGAGCCGCAGACAGCAGATGCGTTCGCGTCGGAGTTGCAGGAGGTCCACGATCAGCTGCGGTGGCACCTGGAGCTGGCTAAACACGCATACAAGGTACAAGCGGACAAACACAGAAGGGTTGGCGAAGAGATCCATGTGGGAGACTGGGTCTGGTTAGCAGCCCACGCAGTGCCGGCCAGGTCGTTGGCGAAGAAGAAACTAGGGCATAAACAACTGGGGCCCTACCAAGTCGACGAACAGGTCAACCCGGTGGCTTTCAGGCTGGCTCTTCCGGAGGGTTCCAGAATGCATCCGGTGTTCCACAGATCGGTGCTCACTCCCTACAAGGCACCTCACAGGTTTCAGGAACCAGGAACGGCACCGGGTCCGCTCCGAGAGAGAACCGGGCAAGGGGGAGTGGCACAGGAGGAGCGCATCAACGAAGTCACGGAGATTTTGGACTCCAGATGGGGGGAAGAGGGGGTAGAATACCTTCTCGCCAAGGAGGGCACCCCGGCCAGTGCCAACAGCTGGGTGCCGGGCTACGCTTTAGACGAACCTCTGCTCAAAGAAGAGTTTCATGCCCTCTTCCCACATAGGCCAATGCCAGCAGACTTTTTCGACGACTGGCTTTTCACGCCCACGCTTTCAGCCAGCACGTTCCGGGGGTTCGACTCGGACGAGGAACCGACACGAGACGCCCGTTCCCCGGAGGGGTCACCCTCGGGATCTGCTTCAGAACCCTCGTATTGGTGGGATGATCGACCAGAGGAGCAGTTCCGCAGAAGGTGGCTGGAGGGTCCAGGACGAGCAACGTCTCCAGAAGGCAACGAGGGAGAGACGGACATGGACGTTTTCGGGGACGACCCGGGTTTCGAGCATGGCGGCACAGAGATGGAAGCGGAGGTGACCGTCGTCAACGAGAGCAGGGAGGAAGAACCGGAAGACTTCGGATGGCGGCCCGCCACGGGAAGCGAACTGTATCCGACATTCGTCCCCCTGACACGGCAGCACCCAGATCCCGCACCGGAAGGAGGGGAGGGGGGAAGAGGGGGCTTCGAGGGGGGGATGGATGTCAGGGGTTCAGGAGCAGAGGCAAGGGCAAGGGAGGAAACAGAGAGCGAGGGAGAGGAGGCAGAAGAAAAGATGAGTGATGACGACGACCCGAGATCTCCGAGTCTTTCCAGTGAATCAGAAGATTCACAGAAAGGAGCACCAGTGGCCAGGGCAAGGGGGGAGCCTAGGGGGACACCCCAGGAAGATAGAGCCAGAGGGGACTCAGAGGGGAGCAGTTGGAAATCAGGACCAGCGTCACCGCCAGAGAGCAGGGAAGAGGAAGGGCGCCAGGGATCAAGCGCTGGCAGCTCACAACAGGGGGGAGGGCACGAGTCAGGAGTGGCCACACCTCCATCGGGGAGCGAAGAAACGGTCAGACGGAAGGTGGAAGGTTGGGCGCGCGTGCCAAGTTCAAATGCACAGGAAGGTGGCGCAGTAGGCAGCCCGGAAAGGGAGCCAGGTCCTAAAGCCCGCCGAAAGGAGGGAGAAGAGTCAGGGGGGTCAGCGTCAGCGTCAGAGGAATCCCGGAAGGAAGAGACCCCGGGGGGCAGAGGGACCCAGAGAAGAACAGTCAGGCGGAAAAGGTGGAGCAAGGCTAGGATATTAAGTTGGTGTACAAGGGGCGGAGACTCAGATGGAGCTTCGCCGATCTAACCATGAGACGTAGAGTTGCACGCAGCAGCTTGAGAATGGAAACTGTAACTCAATAAAGACTTTTATTTAATGATCGCTGGCTAGCGTGATCCTCTGTGAGCTAGGATCTGGAAGCAGCTCTGACAATATGTATCCATGTTTGTTAACTAATGTGGTTAAACGTGTTGGGGTTTTTTTGTTGAGTTTTAGCACACATGAAAGACTTAAAACAAATACTTCTTTCCTGATGAATAGCCTTTGGACTATAATGTAACTTAAATAGAAAACTATCTTTAGAAAGATCTTTCCTCCAAAAGCATTTTATTTTAAAAATCCAATTTAAATAAAAAACAGATGTTTTAATTATTCTTTTTTAAATCATTGATTTTTATCCACCCTGTTGGGTGTACACATTGAATGTGTCATACCTGGGAAATACCTCTTGCAAGAGCAGCCATAGGAGGAATTTCATTTAAGATTTCCCATCGTCCTCAGCTTGGCTATGTGCCCTGGTTCTTCTTCAAGAAGAGACATTCATCATGAGTTCTTCCCTTCTCCTTATCAGACTCTTGTATAAAGAGGACTGTCAAGGTAGGGAAAGATGCTCCACCTCGTAATAATCCTAATTGTTTTAGCTAATCTCTTGGCTGAAAGATAGAAAACAAATCTTTGTGTGCCTGCTTCTTAGCCTAATCCTGTTTCTTCCCACGTGAATGCAGTTCTATAGAGTAACACGAAAGACACCCTAACTCAGGCTTCCTCAACCTCGGCCCATCCGATGTTTTGAGACTACAATTCCCATCCTCCCTGACCACTGGTCCTGCTGGCTAGGGATCATGGGAGTTGTAGGCCAAAAACATCTGGAGGGCTGAGGCTGAGGAAGCCTGCCCTAACTCCTCAAGATGTTGAACTTGCTCCAGCTTTGGAGTACCTGCTATAAAAGAGACAACTCTAAGAAAGTCACGGTGCTCCAAAGCGTCACCAGTTGCATCAAGTTGCTTTAGAGAGAGCATTCATGATCATCATTATCACATTACAGAATTGCTTGGTGACTAAGCAGGGAGCAGCACACGGAGATAAGGGGGGAAGCAAGTACTCTGCAGCCTGTGCCTCTCCCATCCCTGTGCATCATGAGTTCAACAAGTACAGAATGTAATGCAACCCAGCACAGCAACAGCAAGAGGGGCAGTCGCAACACCTCCGCAAGACCTCCTCATACTCTGGACAAGATGATGGTGGGAACTGCTTCTGAACCCTGTATCCCCTCCTCCTCCTCCTCCCTGCCATCCACTTCCTCCCTGGCCTTACCTTTGTTACAAACTGCCCTTACTGGCTCCCCTCCTGTAGCAGGGCTGAGTTTTATGGAACAAACTACTCCTTTCGGTGGTAGCAAAGGACCTGAGCACCAGGCGGTTCAGAGAAAGTATTGTGGATGCAAGACTCGCTCTGTGCAAACCTGTAATCAAAGGAAAATAGCTGTTGCAGCTGCACAAGTAGAACCACGCAGCCTTAATGATAGAAGTATTGATGTGGAAGTAGTTGACCTCACTTGCGAAACTTCAGAATCTATAGTTGTTGATCTTACACAGGACGATTCTGTTGTGCTTATTGGAGAGAGTGGGCAGCAGCCCAATAGAGAGTTCAGACGTCAACCATTGTCTGACAGCCTCATATTTAGTGGTGGTGGTGGTGGTGATGATAGCAGACACACACAGAGTGGTGCTCTTGCCACTAGAAAGCTCCCCAGAGAAGTGGGAAGGAGGGAATTTGCAAGATCCTCAGGCACTTTGAGTTGTGGAATTTGCATAGACAGCTTTGCAGAGATTGTGCAAAGCGGACGGCTTATAGTGTCAACAACTTGTGGCCACATCTTCTGTAGTCAGTGCCTCAGCAATTTTCTTAGGTATGCTAACTTTTGCCCAGTTTGTAGGGGGAAACTCACTCCAAAGGAGTATCATCCAATTTATATGTGAAGACATGGGTGTTCCTGAACATAGTCTAATGTGGCCTTCATAAACATGAGTGAACGCCAAAGAACACACCAAGTACAGTATATATGATTTCAATATGACAGTTAGCAATTTCACTTTTTCCCAGTTGGCCTCCTTATAGTCCAGTTGTACTGTTTCAGCTTCGTTTTGCTTTAAGGTTTTTGCAGCTCACATTTTTTGTTTTGTTTTTTTTTTAAAATAATTTTTATTAAGATTTTAAACAACAAAGAAAGAGAAAAAAAAAGCAAAAAAACATACACAATACATATAACAGCAACACACACAAAAAAGAACACAAAATTCAGCAATAAAAAAGCAAAAAACATAACAATTAAAAACAGTATCTCTTTTCCATTTCCATTTTTAAGTTACTTATTTTCTGGACTTCCTCATACCTCCCTCTTTTGTATTCCAATCCAAATTATTTGTCCAGCAGTTTCTTTTCCACTTTTTTAATCCCAATCTTTAGTTTGATAAAATATTAAAATATATAACTTCAACTTCTTTAAACCTAATCCTTGGTCTTAATATCATATACCGTTAAAATTTTCCCTCTTAATATCAAATTTCCATTTCTTTAAACATCTTTAATCTTAATCTTTAATCTTAGTCTATCATTAACTTTAACCTGTACAGCTGGAAACCACTTGTTTTCAGTCCAACATCACTCTAACATTCCTTAATTTTGCAGTGTTTCTGAAGATAGTCTTTGAATTTCTTCCAATCTTCCTCCATCGACTCTTCTCCCTGGTCACGGATTCTACCAGTCATTTCCGCCAATTCCATATAGTCCATAAGTTTCATCTGCCATTCCTCCAGCGTGGGAAGTTCTTGTGTCTTCCAATACTTTGCGATGAGTATTCTTGCTGCTGTTGTTGCATACATAAAGAAAGTTCTATCCTTTTTTAACACCATTTGGCCGACTATGCCCAGGAGAAAGGCCTCTGGTTTCTTAGGGAAGGTATACTTAAATACCTTTTTTAATTCATTATATATCATTTCCCAGAAAGCCTTAATCTTTGGGCACGTCCACCAAAGGTGAAAAAATGTACCTTCAGTTTCTTTACATTTCCAACATTTGTTATCGGGCAAGTGATAGATTTTCGCAAGCTTGACTGGGGTTATGTACCACCTGTATATCATTTTCATAATATTCTCTCTTAAGGCATTACATGCCGTAAATTTCATACCTGTGGTCCATAACTGTTCCCAGTCAGCAAACATAATGTTATGTCCAACGTCCTGTGCCCATTTAATCATAGCCGATTTTACCGTTTCATCCTGAGTATTCCATTTCAGCAGCAAGTTATACATTCTTGACAAATTCTTAGTTTTGGGTTCTAACAATTCTGTTTCTAATTTGGATCTTTCCACCTGGAAGCCAATTTTCCTGTCCAATTTAAATGCCTCCATTATCTGATAATAATGAAGCCAGTCTCGCACTTTGTTTTTTAGTTTTTCAAAACTCTGCAATTTCAGTCTATCTCCGTCTTGTTCCAGAATTTCCCAATATTTCGGCCATTTGACCTCCATATTGACCTTTTTCAAGGCTTTCGCTTCCATTGGTGACAGCCACCTTGGGGTTTTGTTTTCTAACAAATCCTTATATCTTAACCAAACATTAAATAGCGCTTTCCTGACAATGTGGTTTCTAAATGCTTTATGTGCTTTGACCTTATCATACCATAGATATGCATGCCATCCAAATACATTATTGAAACCTTCCAAGTCCAAAATGTCAGTGTTTTCAAGAAGTAGCCATTCTTTTGCAGCTCACATTTTTTGAGGTCTGTAAACGTTTGAAGAACAGCTTGGAGGGTATGTCTGCTGCTGCCACATTGCTTTGTGCCGATATCTCATTTCTGTTCTAGTTCTGTTGCTGCTTTGAGAAAAGACTGATGTTGAGTGAACTCATCTATTCATGATTAGGCTATTTATAGTCATCTATGATAATACAACCTGCAGCTTCTTTTTGCAATTTGCCTTGTAAAAAACCAAAGCCAACCACTCACCAGTGGAAGTCTGTTCCACATCTACTTGTTTTCTAGTGGCAAACCCCTCTTTCTGTTGATGTAGCCCTAATAAAGACCAAGGTTTATACAACACTGTGGCTCATTTCTAACGCTGCATGCATAAATGGTTTATTACAAAGAACTCTTGGTGGTCCGAGCCTTCTCTTGAAGAGAATACAGCCATCATGTTAGATCTGAGCAGCTTTTCCCATCCAGGCATATGCTTAAGGAGCAGTTCATAGTGGAGTCCGTACCAAGGTTGCCACGTGGGGCAGAATCCAATCGAGATGAGCTAAGCCATTTATGAGAAACACTCCTCAAATGGCTGGAAGAGGATAAAGTCATTCTCTGCTTCTCATAAACGCTTTGCTGTGGGGAAGCTGCACCCATAGGGCCATGTTTCAAGCAGCAAGCATGTAAGACTTGAACCTCGCATGATGAAGTCAACTTGAGTTGCGGTGACTCCCTTTCTCAGCCCTGTCATGTAGTCATAGTGGAACTATGAATGGCTTGACCTGTTGAACTTTGGGATGCTGCTGTACTAATAGGTCTAATTGCTTTAAAACGTTTTATGTTGATAACTCTTAAATGAAAGACTTTCTCTTAAATGTATAAAAAATGCCTTCCAGTAGCACCTTAGATACCAACTAAGTTTGTTCTTGGTATGACACTTCTTCAGATACATGAGCACACAAAAGCTCATACCAATCACAAACTTAGTTGGTCTCTAAGGTGCTACTGGAAGGCATTTTTTTATTTTGTTTCGACTACGGCAGACCAATACGGCTACCTACCTGTATCTTAAATGTATGCCAGCCAATCTTCCATTGGTAGAAAACATGGGCTATCCAGCTAATCAGCAGCATCTCACCAGGCCTTAATTGGCTGCGGTGAGTCTCATAATATTTCCCCCCATGTTTCTTGTTTATTCGATTTTAAGGCGTCTCGTAACATAGTGAAACCTCACCCGTGACAGCTTGGAGGGCCAGTGTTACGCTTCCAGTTCAGCACTGGATTGAACACCTTTTTAAAAAGGGAGGCTTCCTTAGTCTCCCCGCAGCCTGCTGCAGGGGCCTAGCTGCACACACCCCATATTAGACTTGCACATAGCCTGTCAATCATGTGGCATGGTTAGGACTTCCACAGATGGCGACTTCCGGGGTGGCGCCACCGGCAATGGCGGACTCCCTCTGAATTGGAGGGACTGGCTCCACGGTAAACAGGGTCTACTCCACTACCGCAAAGCGGGGACCCCTTCAAAATCACAGGCGGATTAAGCCTGTGACCGTGGGACTCGGCGGGCACCTTTAGCGCCCCCCCAATCCGCTAAGGAACCCACTAACGGGCTCTGAAGTGAGGAGGGGGAAGTGGCGCGGTGCTGTGAGTCAATCGCTATTTCCGTGGAGCGAAGCCGCATAGCTGTTGCCGGAGAGCGCTGCCTTCTTTCCTGGGACAATTTGGACTAAAATAAGCACCCGTGAGTACTTAGAATTTGAACAATTGGATATCAAACAAAGATTTGTGAGAAGGACAGAATCGGACTATATATATAAAAAAATATCTATTGAATTTGGTACGGAGCGGGAAGGGCTAAACAGGAAGTCACCCTTCCGTTCTTTTGTAAACAGAATAAAGCAAAGGCAATTTACACTAGAGCTCAGAAAATCGTCTTTAAAAGAGTGGATTTCAACATTTTAAATTGGGAATCTTTTTTTGGACTTTTTGAAGTAACTGTAAAAGGAAGTAATTTTCCTCCGTCCTGATTCTGGAGCGGGGTGTCAGGACTGACGTGAGTTCACCAAGGTAATTGTTTTTTGACAGACAGCTAAAAGAAGAGAAACTTTGTGATTCCACTGTTCCCTTTCGCATTTTAAAGGAATATATATGGACAAAGTATCTCAAGTACTTTGGAAAAAAAAGGAAACTTTGTAGCAAGAATAAACATAAGTCTTCCCCCTAGGGGGAGCTTGTGAAACTAACTCCAGGGAACGGACAGCTGTTATAAAATAACCGTGGGAAAGTATTTGACTTTGCAGGACAATGTACTCAGAAGCCTTGGTGTGTGCTTTTTACAAAACAAATGCTTTACTGGAAGAATTACACGATAAGGTGAACTGGATGGTCATTTCGACTAGAAATCTTAAACAGGCAGTGGAATGTTTTGACCAGACTGTGGGAAAACATGTGGAGCCCACTCAGGATTCAAACCAGGAGTGTGTTTTGATAGAACAGGAGTTTGTGGTATTAAATCAGGAGTGTGTTTTGACAGAACAGACCCAACAGGAGATGGTAATGGGCTGCGAAATGCTTGGGACTGTGGGGGCTCTCAACTTTGGAGGGCCCTTGAAATATGCCTTTAAATACTACATGGAATGCAGCGATGAATACGGAAAAGGGTCTGATCTGTCGAGAAGGGTTAAAAACATTATCAAGTTGGAGCTACCACGAGCAAGAGACATTGTCAAGCTGGAGTTACCACGAGTAGGAGATAAGGGAAATTACAGCTATAGATACGAAGAAGAGCTGCGGAAGGGCCATGGAAGTGACCTGAGGGCCTCGGACATAAGGTTACCGGGCTAGACTGATGGGAATAAGGACTGACAAATCCCGGAACCAGGAGGAAGGGACATTGGATAAAGATTGGACTTGTTCATATCTTTCTTTTTCTCTTTCTTTATTATTAGAATGTTTCATAAAGTTGATGAATGATAGAAAAATGTTGGAAGAAATTACCTGGCTTTAGTAAAGATGCTTAAAGAATTATGAAAGAATATTATGATTATAAGAAGCTGGTAAGGTTAAGACTTAAGTTTTAAACTTTAAGGTTTATTTTATTATAGAAAGATAGGATTAAAATAGTCTAGGGTAATGTAATGATAGAATTTTATGAAACATGGAAAGGAAAGGATTTGCTGGGATAATTAATAACTAGGATACAAAGGAAGGGAGGAGGAGGAGGTCTAAGAAAGAAGGCAATGACAGTTAAGGGTCTGAAAATAATGAACTTGTTTTTAAATGGGTTTTTTTCTTTTTTAAAAAAAACAAAACTTTGGGATTTTTGTAATTTTGTCACTTTTTTGTTTTTTATTTGAAATTTTCTTTTTTCTTTATCCTGTTAATTATATTTTACTTTTTGTATTCTTTCTTTATTTTTCTCGTCATTATTCTCTTCTTTTTGTAATATTTTGAAAACTTCAATAAATATCTTAAAAAAAAAAAAGGACTTCCACAGGTGGCATTGTCTCTGTGAACATGGGCTGTAGGGATCAAATACTCTGTGCAAATGCGTCTGGTCTTACCAGAACCTATATGCATCCCCCAGCTTTCGAGGGGAGCTTAAGACAGAGTGCTCAACGGAAGGTCATTTCCATTTGTCCCTACCATCACCGTTTCTGTTCTGTTTGCACAGGCACTCTTACTGAAGAACAAATGACACTTTACCCAGGTTGGGACCTTGGTAATATGGTGCCCTCCTGGTGCCTTCTAAAAGCCAGGCAGGGGAGGGGTCAGGCTTGGGGAAGGATGCACAAGGCTCTGGTGGGGTCCTAGAGCCCTCTCATCTCATTCCCAAAGCTGGGAGAGCGCTAACTAGGCTTGGGGAAGGAGGCAGGAAGGCTCCCTTCTGGCCCCCACATCCTGTGCAGGGGAAGAGCTTCACTGCCCTAAATCCACCTCTGCTTTGCCTCGTGTTTCAGTTACCATGAAGGCATTTTACCCATTGGAGAAAGTTGCACAATGTATTTTGGAGGTCACTTCTTTGAGTCGTGATGGGAAAAACTGAATTCCTGTGCAGAATCCTTAATGCGCACCAAACTGGAGGGGTACAGCAAGCACTACTGTTGGACGATGCTGTATGGAACCTAACACTTCACCAGTCTAGTCGTTGCATAAAAGTTCTAGCAAAACTATGTGTTCGGGTGCCTCGACCCTTACACAGTTTCCTGAATCCTTGCAGTGACCGGTTTTTTTGGGGGGTGGGGGTGAGTTGTCTGGTGGCAGATGAAAAACGGCACCCAAGTTAGCAAAATGCAGTAACCAAAACTACATCTGCATAATGGACTGTTCTTGACGGTAGGCAGCAATTGCCATGTGATACCATGACAAGGATAGGAGAATATTTAGCAAGTGAGTCAGAGCTTACAGTTGCCATATTCAGATGGGTTATTACATGCTCTTGTTTGACTTGAGACTGGACACCTCCCCCACAGGACACTACACTATTACTTTTGGGGTACATAAATAAAGCCATAGGCTATGCAAATAACAGATGGAATAATTGGCAGAATTCTCTGCTAGGTTTTGTGACCTCTGCCATTTCTCAAGGACAGGGTCACAGACATCTGAACACAATTGACCTGCATTTAATAAGAAATGAGTTCTTAAAGGACTGCCAGCGTTTATTTGTGGTTTTCCTTTGGTGATGTAGATATAATTCATGTTTGTGAGGTGCCCCCTCCCTTTTTACGTGCTCCTGGCTCCTAGTCAAGTAACCAGTTCATGTTCTGTAATTCACACAGAAATCTTCAGCACCACAGGGCAGGTGTATCTGGTACTGAACACTTTTTGCCTGAACAGATTTCAGAAAAACACAACAGCTCTTGGTATTCAACGTTACCTGTTTAGTTACTCTACTCTGAATGCCCTTGCTTAGTTAATCGAGTCCACTTTTCTGCATCAACAAAACACACTTTGCATCTTAAACAAAACTCCCATCAGGATTCCAGTAGGAACCAGTTTGGAAAGGGGGGACCCAAACCCAGTGGGTCTATTTTTGCTTGCGCCAGAAGACGTTGCTGAACTCCCTTAATCATGGTGAGTGCAAGGGTGTTGTAATCTATGTATTCACACATCACCATCGACTTTCTGCTTGTGACCATTGCTTCATTTCTCCCCCTTTGCTCCTGGCACAAGCAGGATAAACAAACCTGGAAGCTTTGTTTTCCCCATTACACCTGGTCATGGTTTGTTGCTTCCTAACAAGCCACAGTCAGCAGGCCAGCCATAAGCAGGGACTTCAGATTGGCTGGCAATTGTTGCTTATTATGAGAAGGCCACAGTCCCGGGTTCAGACGTGATGTGGTGCCAAGGCCTTGTGCTTTGCTTCTCCTGCTTGCTCCAAGAGAGAACAGCATGAGGAGCAATTGGGCAGCATGTGCTACATAATGCATTATAAAATGACTCCTGATGGCCGCTGTATGTTTACAGCGTCTAGGAAGCTGCTTTGTATGCAATCAATCACAGTCTTCACTTAGACTAATCTGCATAATAACAAATCACCATTTCGCAGGGAATGCATGTTTTAATGCTCCCTAATGGCAAACTCCTTGCTTGTAGAAATATCTTTTTAAATCCTATCCAAATGGCATGTCCTTGTCTCAGCTCCTTGTCTCAGCTCCTGAATTACCATTACCGAAATGTAGATCTAGGAAATTTCCACTTCCTGCCTACCTTGGGAAAGATCGCGCGCCTATTTATGACCTTTAGGTCATCAGCCCTCCCATCTCGACTCATGGAGATAAAGGATACTCTATGGTGGTTCCACTCTTTCCGCCCAGTGAGGGTATTTAAGGACGAAACAAGGAGGCAATTGGTTCCTTGCATAGAGTCAAAGCTAATGCGGACAAGGGAAAGCAAGCTTAACACTAGAAATACTAACTGCCCGAAGGAAGAAAAGAATTCTGTAAGCCTAGATTTGCAAGACCTGAAGAAGAGGCTAATGAGTATAAAGACTGAGATTTCTACCCAAAATATAAGGACAGTAGAGCCTAGAGCACAATACTTAAAGAGGTCCAACAGCTCTTTATCCCATAGAAAGACATCAGTGCAACTCCCTGTTCCCTTTTCAAGCGACACCGAAGTAGATGAGGAATTCGGCGCCTCCGACATTTCTATGGCAACAACACCTAAAGAACTCTACGTTGCTGACAATCTGGAGAAATCCAGCACCCAATCTACATCTGGACCTTTGCCTCATGTTCCAAAAATTTATCAGAATGATCAACCTTCTCTACTGTACTCCTGGCGAGACAGGATGGACAGATCTTCCAAACTCGAAGCTGGATCTTTGTTGGCCAGTGATCCACATTTTATAGCACATGCCTCATTAATACTCCCACAGCCACAGATAGAACCAACAGTCCTAAATTGACAGTTAACGAAACACCGTGGGACCGCCCTCCCTGCTTGGGGTGCGGTTGGTTGGGTTTTATCTTCTAGGGATACTTACCCTATCAAACCTTCACCTCTTCCCCTTACCATTTTGACCCAGGAGTCCTGGCCCAGGGATGACTTGTCAGTGAGGGGATGTTACCCCTCTATTGGGGAGGCTAGTATGGGGTCTGGGATTCCCACTATTGAAGGCTTAGGGAGGAATGGCGGTGGGGCTAGATATCACTATCGGCGAAGGGTTTTGAGATGCAGTGATGCTTGAACCCCTTCCAATCTACGCCCCATCCCAAGGGACGAGGGTAGGGCAAGCAGGGATTACCCACCTCCGTCATTGGTGTTGTGCAATGCCAGGTCCATAGGCAACAAAACCGCCACCATGCGTGACTTTTTTGTCTCGCAGGGGATTGACCTGGCTTGCGTGACGGAGACACCTGGGTACGGGAAGGCGAAATAGTCTCCCTACATGAGATAACACCCCCAGACTTCTCTGTCCTCCATCAATCGCGGACTGTGGGTCGGGGGGGGAGGAGTAGCGTTGTTAATCCCGGAGGATTGCTCTTTCAGAGCTCTGCCAGCACCGGCAATCTCCGGCATTGAATGTGTTGGTCTCGTGTGGGGCACCAAGGAGAGCTTGGCTGTCTGGCTGGTGTACCGACCACCCAGCGCACCGGCAGCCACCCTGTCAGACCTGCTGGAGGTGGCGGCGGGCTGGGCCTTGGCGTTCCCAAGCCTATTGGTTTTGGGAGACTTCAACGTCCATGCCGATGCCGCCCCCTCCTCACAGGCTCTGGACCTAGTGACTTCCATGGCAACACTAGGGCTCTCCCAGTTTGCTTTAGGCCCCACTCATCAAGCAGGCCATACGCTGGATCTGATCTTTGGTGCTGGCATAGATGTGATCATGCTCCCCCCTGTGGAAGTGCCATGGTCTGATCACTACGCTCTGAAAGCCAAGATTGACTTCCCGCTCCTCCCCTGCTCGGGTGGCGAGCCTATTTGGGCTCGTCCGAGAAGGCTGATGGATCCTGATAGATTCCGTCAGGCCTTGCGGGACCCTGCTCCTCCTGCCGACTCATTAGATGACCTTGTCGAGGACTGGAATAACCGGCTCTTGGCAGCCATCGATGAGATCTGCGACCCCGTCGAAACCGGGCCCCTTGGTTTACTGAGGCGCTCCGGAAAATGAAGCGGGATCTCAAGACGGCTAGAGCGGGTATGGTGACAGACTCGTGACGGAGCTTCAAGAACATCTTATAGGACGCTTATGAAAGCCTATGAGATGGCTATGAAAGCTGCTAAGATATCTTACTTCGCAGCTTCCATTGCATCCGCTAGCTCTCGCCCGGCACAACTTTTTAGAATAATTAGGTCGATAATGTCCTTAGGAGGACAAGCAAATTTAAGCACAAATTCGACCCACAGCTGTGAGGCATTCACGAGCTTTTTTGCGGACAAAGTCCTGTTGCTCCGCCATGACCTCCCTGCCAATTTAGATACAGTGACTGAACTGGAGGCCCCTTGACTGTCTTCGGGTCCAGTGTTGGACCATTTCAATCGGCTACTCCCTGCTGATGTGGCTAGATTCCTCCAAGCTGGTAGGCCCACCACCTGCCTCCTCGATCCGTGCCTGTCTTGGCTGATTAGGGCGTGTCCAGATGTTGCACGGACCCCCCTGGTTGAAATTATCAATTTGTCCCTTGGCACGGGGACATTCCCAGGGGAACTGAAGGAAGCAGTGGTGTGTCTGCTCTTAAAGAAAAACTTCACTAGATCCTTTAGACCTATCCAATTACCGGCCAGTTTCAAATCTTCCATATCTGGGTAAGGTAATTGAGAGAGCGGTTGCTGAACAGCTTGGTAGGTTTCTGGAGGAAACATCGGCTTTAGGTCCATTTCAGTCTGGGTTCTGTCCTGGTTTCAGGACCGAGACGGCTCTGGTTGCCCTAACAGATGATCTCCGTAGACAACTGGATCGAGGCAGGTCAGGACTGCTGATTCTTTTAGATTTGTCAGCAGCCTTTGACACGGTCAATCATGATCATCTGGACCACCGCCTTGTCGACGTGGGGATACAGGGCATAGCTGTGCTCTTTTATCTCTGGTCGGGGACAGAGGGTGGTGCTAGGGAGGGAGATGTCGTCGTGCCACTCCTTGGTGTGTGGAGTGCCGCAGGGCGCAATCCTCTCTCCGATGCTTTTTAACATCTTTATGCGCCCCCTTGCCCAGATTATCCAGAGCTTTGGGCTGGGCTGTCACCAATATGATGATGACACTCAGCTCTATCTGCTAATGGATGGCCACACCGACTTGGCCCCAAACACACTGACCAGATGCTTGGAAGCTGTGGCTGGATGGTTTTGTGGGAGCCGATTGAAACTAAATCCTTCGAAGACAGAGGTCCTATGGCTGGGTTGGGATGGCATGGGGATGAGGGACCAACTCCCTTCTCTTGCGGGGGCCCAATTAGTGCCATTGCCTTCCGTTAAGAGTTTGGGTGTAATCCTTGACGCCTCCCTTTCCATGGAGGCGCAGGTTACAGCAACAGCCAAGGCGACATTTTTCCACCTTCTCCGCATCAAGCAGTTGGTCCCTTACCTTTCCTGCCCCGACCTGGCCACAGTGATCCATGCGACGGTCACCTCCAGGCTTGACTACTGTAATTCGCTCTACGTGTGGCTGCCCTTGAAGTTGTCCCAGAAACTCCAGCGGGTGCAGAATGCTGCAGTGAGGCTCCTCACGGGGTCTCTGCCATGGGAGCATATTCACCCAGTGCTTTTCTAGCTGCACTGGCTCCCGGTGGAGTACAGGGTCAGATTTAAGGTGCTGGTTTTGACCTTTAAAGCCCTTCATGGCTTAAGACCTACAGGACTGCCTCTCCCGGTATGCCCCACGGAGGACCTTAAGGTCCATAAATAGCAACACCCTAGTGGTCCCGGGCCCTAAGGAAGTCAGATTAGCTTCAACCAGAGCCAGGGCCTTTTCAACACTGGCTCCGGCTTGGTGGAACGCTCTGTCTCATGAGACCAGGGCCCTGCAGGATCTGATTTCTTTCCGCAGGGCCTGTAAGACAGAGTTGTTCTGCCTGGCCTTTGGCTTGGAGCCAATTTGATTCCCTCCCCCTCTTTCTTTTTCCTTTCTCCTCCTGTGATGAGGCTGCATTTTAATGTTTCAATATTTTAATGCTGTATTTTAATTTTGTTTTTAAGTTGTATTCATTCAACTTGTTTTAATTATTGCTTGTTAGCCGCCCTAAGCCTGCCCTTGGCTGGGGAGGGCGGGGTATAAATAAAAATTATTATTAATTATTATTATTATTATCTGGGCACAGGTATCCTTGTAATCCTGGTTTCGGCGCTCAAAGTCTTCCACGTGGGCAGCAAGGTGGGAATTGACCATGCAGAAGCTGGTATTGTTGCAGACAAACCT
Source organism: Podarcis pityusensis (assembly GCF_964106645.2). NCBI lineage: Eukaryota > Metazoa > Chordata > Lepidosauria > Squamata > Lacertidae > Podarcis > Podarcis pityusensis. The sequence goes on from NC_138045.1 coordinate 24,827,453, forward strand.
CACGGCCACACACCCCTTGTTACCCTGCAGGGGCAGAGCAAAGATGGCTGTTAGTGAGCAAGCAGGAAAGAGGGGGAAACTGGTTGGCAGAGATTAGAAAAACAGATAGACAGACAGAAAGATAGACGTAGGGAATTCCTCTGTCAGTGTCTACTCCCCATCTTCCCCATGATGCCTGTGCCCACTGTCTCCCTCATCACTTCCTTGATGCGGCTGAGCTGGTCCTTCCTGACAAAGATGAGCAACATCATTCCGACTAGACGCATCAGCTGCACCTAGAAGATGCAAGGTACTGGGATGTCTACCAGCTCTGTTCATTGCTTGCTGTCCTGGGCCGGCTGGATGCAGATAGGAGTGGCAGGTGGCCGGCTGGATGCAGGCAGGAGGGCAGGAAGATTCTGTGGCAAACAGCAGCCCAGAATCCGAGGCAGAAGTGGAGGCTGGAGGCGGGGGTCAAGAGGCAGAGATCAGGCAGGCTGCTGTGTTAGGATATTTCCGTTCCACCTTAAAAGGGAGCAGGCTTTGTGAGTCACAGAGTCTGCGTATTTCCTGTTTCCACAGGATGTTTCTGTTATGTCTTTTGTTTTCGCTCTCTCTGTGTCTGGAGACACTGAAGCAGGCAGTCATGTTTTTCTTTGTTCTGATCAACGCTGAATAAAACTTGTAAATAATGCTCTCCTGAGTGCGACTTTTGCTGTGAATTATCTGCTGACAGAGCGTGCATTGAGTTCTGGAATGTGGCAGGCTATTTCTGGAGCTCATGTCGCTAATTGCTGATACTGCGTGTCTACGGGAGATCGATGGACGTCCGGACACGGCTTGGGGGCCATGATGGACTTTGTCTCCCTGGCAAAATCCCAACAACAGGTTTCGGGCCCAGATTTACGGCACTTACAGGAGAGTAAGACTGCGACGGACTGCTGAGAGGTATGTGGAGGAAAAGCGAAAGTGAGGCTTTTCGTTGCCGCGGCAGAGTCTCTTTGATGTCCGGCTGGCCTAATTGGTCTGGGAGCTGCGCCAAGCAAGCTTCGGGATTTATGGGTGCCAAGATAAGGAGTCTCTGAAGTGAATAGGGCTCCCGGCTCAAGTGAATAGCTGAGATGGATCTTTTAAAATCCTCAGAAGCTGCTGAGTGCCCAAAGTTAAATGGGAACAATTATGAGACCTGGGCTGTGTGGTGTGAAAGTTTGCTGCGTCAGTTTGGAGTGTGGCATACTGTGTCTGAAGCCCCTCCAGTTCCTCTGACAGATAGATGGAGGGCCGAAAATTCGAAGGCCATAGACGTAATAGTCTTGTCCGTCCCTCTGGAGGAAATTAAAACGTTAGCTGGCAACGCGACTGCACGTAAGATGTGGAATGCTTTGAAGATAGCCCATCTGCCAGTCATCCCAGCCCAGAGTTTGACTGCATCAGAGGTCCTGGCCCAGGCGCTGGCCAAGATGCCTAAGTTGGTTGAGGGTTTGAATATCAAACCCTTTAAGTTTCACATGAAATGTGTATCTTGGGCAGAGAACAAGGTGAAGGTCGCTCCAAAAGGCAAGGAGTCTAGCAGGCAGGCTTCCAAACCCTACCAGCTAGTCCACGCAGACCTGGTTGGTCCACTTGCACCCACTTTGGGTGGAGCAAGGTACTTCATGGTTCTAATTGATTCTTTTTCCAGGTACATTCATGTGTTTATGCTCGAGCAGAAATCGCAAACGTTTTCTAAGTTCAAGGCATTCTGTGCTTGGTTGGAGAATGTTCACAGTAAACGTATCGGCTGTCTCTTTACTGATTGAGGTGGGGAGTTCACTTCTCAGCAGTTTGAAGCTTTTCTGACTGAGAAGGGAATCCAGCATGACTTGTCAACGCCTAGATTGCCATGGATCGAGCAAATCCATTGCTTCAAGGCCTAAAAACCTTGTTGCATGATGCCAATCTCCCTGAGAAATTTTGGGGGGAGGCTCTGTCGACTTTTGTTTACACTTTTAACAGGAGACGGTCATCACCTATTGGTTGTACCCCCTATGAGAAGATGTTTGGTAAGAAACCCAATGTCAAGCCATGAGAATCTTTGGTTCTGACATGTGGGTACACACCCCACAGAGCAACAAGCTTGGGAAGCGTGGGGCACATGGTTTGTTCATGGGGTACGAAAAAGCTGCATACAGGGTATGGATGACTGACTCTAAGTCCATTAAGTTCACAAAGAGTATTGAGTACAATCCTAAGTGGGGGGAAAATGTGGGAATTTTCCAGAGTTACCCAGAGGAGGATGAAGGTGATGTGAAAGAAGCAGATGAAGCTGAGGAAGCTGCTGAGGATGATGATGATGATGATGATGATGATCAGAGTTCGGATTCCAGTTCAGTGGGCGGCGCTGCTGCTGGTGTCAGTGACAGTGATGACACAGCAGACTACAAGAGCGCAAAGGCCTCAGTCAGACCATCTGATGCGTCTGACAATGAACTGGAAGAACCACTGTTCACCATTGGTCACCATTGGCAGACCTCCAAAGAGATTTGCTGATGAGTTTGCTAAGACAGCAACTGCTGTTCTTAGTAGCTCAGAGAAGGTGTGGGAACCTTCAAGCTTCAAAGAGGTTCAGGAATTAACCTCTAAAGATGCTGAGCCTTGGCTTAATGCCATGAAGGCTGAAGTTGATTCCTTGAACAGGAACCAAACTTGGGAACTGGTACTGGTAGTCCCAGGAATGAGACTGGTTGGCAGCAAATGGGTCTTCAAGGCCAAGACAGACCAGAATGGCAAGGTTGTCAGACACAAAGCCAGATTGGTTGCCAGAGGTTTTTCACAGGTACCAGGACAGGATTACCACGAGACCTACTCACCCACCGTCAAATATGAGAGCATTCGGCTGATGCTCAAGATAGCTGCAGAGGAGAAACTGCATGTTTCCCATCATTACATTAATACAGCTTTTTTGTACGGGACTTTGGGGGAGGAGCTGTATATGCTTCCACCTGATGGGATGCAGATACAGAAGGGAATGGTCTGTAAACTGCAGAAATCCTTATATGGTCTCAAGCAGAGTGCCAGGTGTTGGAACACAAAACTCACTGAGACATTGCTTTCTCTAGGTTTTCACCAGGGCAAAGTTGATCCATGTGTGTTTGTCAAGGAGGAGGGGCAAAACAAACTGTATTGTTTATGTTTTGATGATGATCTTCTGATGTTTTGGAAGAATCAGGCTTTGTACCAAAGCACCCTAGCTCAGCTGAAGGAGCACTTTGACATGAAGGATCTTGGTGAGGTATCCAACTATCTTTCTCTGCAGGTGGAGAGGGACCAAGCAGGTAATTTTCTGGTACACCAAACACAGAAAATTGCTGATGTATTAACCAGGTTGAATTTGGTTGATGCAAACCCAGCAGACACACCGATGGTGCAAGGTTACCAGGTAGATAGTACTGCTGAAGCGTTTTCTGACACAACACTGTACAGATGCATTCTAGGCAAGTTGAATTTCATTGCTAGATGCTCAAGACCTGACATTGCTGTAAGCACTAACCTGCTTAGCAGACATGCTAACAATCCTACTGTTCAGGATTGGAAAGCTCTGAAGCGCATAGCCCGCTATTTGAAAGGGACTATGCACTACAGACTGAGGTTCACCAGTCAGAAGACTGGAGGTCTTGAAATCTTTGCAGATGCTAGTTTTGGAAGTGACACCACGGATGGTACAAGCACCTCTGGAGTATGCTACATGTACAACCACTGTCTGTTTGACTGGCTGTGCAAGAAGCAGACGACAGTGAGCCTAAGTTCCTGTGAAGCAGAACTCAATGCTCTGTCATTTTCACTCATGGATTGTGAATGGTTGATGCAACTGTTTAAGGACATCAGAGTTTCTGTGAAATGTCCTATACAAGTGTATCAAGACAATAGATCCTGTTTGGCTTTGCTGAACTCAGAGAGTTGCAAGCAAAGAACCAAGTACTTGCAGATTAAACTACATTGTGCAAGAGAGTGTATTCAGAAAGGACTCATTCAGGTGTCCTACGTGGCAGGAAATGAAATTCCTGCTGATCTGTTGTCTAAGGTTGTTAACAGAGAACAACTTAAGGTTTACGTACAGAGGTTGCAATTGGGTTGAACCACAGGTACTACAGGTTACACGGAAAGGGGGAGGATGCTAGGATATTTCTGTTCCACCTTAAAAGGGAGCAGGCTTTGTGAGTCACAGAGTCTGCGTATTTCCTGTTTCCACAGGATGTTTCTGTTGTGTCTTTTGTTTTTGCTCTCTCTGTGTCTGGAGACACTGAAGCAGGCAGTCATGTTTTTCTTTGTTCTGATCAACGCTGAATAAAACTTGTAAATAATGCTCTCCTGAGTGCGACTTTTGCTGTGAATTATCTGCTGACAGAGCGTGCATTGAGTTCTGGAATGTGGCAGGCTATTTCTGGAGCTCATGTCGCTAATTGCTGATACTGCGTGTCTACGGGAGATCGATGGACGCCCGGACACGGCTTGGGGGCCATGATGGACTTTGTCTCCCTGGCAGTATCCCAACATGCTGAAGAAGCCAGGGGGTCTCCCCATCCTGCTGCGATCAGCTCCCCTCCCTGCTGGTCTCCCAGAACACAGAGAAATTAAGAGGAGGGAGCAAAGACAGGCAAGGTGTCAGAGTCTCAGGTTGCTTGGGAAGGACCAGGGGGAGGAGGAGACTTCAGAGAGTGGGGGGAGGGTAGCAACCTTCAGCCTTCACAACTACCTCACTGGGGCAAGAGCTGTTGGGAAAGGTTTCTGTGATCACTAGGCCTGCACGGTTTGGGTTTCTTTGAATAAAGAATGTTGGCTTCTTTTGAATAAAACACCACTGACACCAGGTGTTTTTTATTGCTGACCTCTTCCTCCTCCTCCTCCTCCTCCTCACTCCAGCTCCTGACAGCTGTCTGGCTGCTGAAGAAATGGGTGGGGTTGGACTTACTTTCTTGTACTTGGATTTGGAACGCAAAGCCTTTTCCACAGCTGTCAGCCACTCTTGCTCCTTTGTCGAGTCCAAGTAGAAGAAAGCCTCTGTGCTCAGGTCCAGCTCCTGGAACCGAATGCCAAAGTGCCAAAGAGAAGGATGTGGAACTGCAGGAATAGGACTCCAATCGGAACAGACGTGCTGGTTAAATATGCAAAGACAACAGGAGTGTGTGGCACGTAAGATTACAAGGGCAGGCAAGATCAGGACCAAGAACAAACAAGTAATACCAGCCACTTCTTCCTCAGCTTAGCTATTCTGGGCCCCAAAGGAGCTTTGCTAATGAAAGAAAAAAAGCTTTTTCCTTGTATTTTTTAAGATGTGTCAGCCAGCCTGATATTTAAGCACTATCCCAGTAGCCACAGGCAACCAGAAATTCTTTGAAGGCAAGTGAGTTGGTTGATCTCTCCATTCTTCCTTCACCTTGCAACCTGGTTTCCAGGCTGGCTTTCCAGGAGCAGAAAACCACCTCTCAGGTCTGCTGTGCCAAGCTTGTTTGCTAGAAGATTACCCCGTAACACCCTTGTCCTCTTTGCAAACCTCTTAAATGGCTAGCCTTCTGTGTTTCCATGCTGGCCATGAAGGAATGGGCATTCCCCACTCTGAAAACAGCACAGAAATACAGCCTGTCTAGTAAAGGGGTAAAAAGAGCAAGCTAAACAGCCTCTCTAAAACAGTAGCATCTGAAGCTGCTAACCACATATTGATAAACATATCATAAAAGCAGACATGAAAAACAAATGGCCACTGGGTACTACTAACAGTGGGACACAGGTGGCGCTGTGGGTTAAAACAAAGAGCCTAGGGCTTGACGATCAGAAGGTCGGCGGTTCGAATCCCCGCGACGGGCTGAGCTCCCGTTGCTCGGTCCCTGCTCCTGCCAACCTAGGAGTTCGAAAGCACGTCAAAGTGCAAGTAGATAAATAGGTACCGCTCCGACGGGAAGGTAATCAGCATTTCCGTGCGCTGCTCTGGTTCGCCAGAAGCGGCTTAGTCATGCTGGCCACATGACCCGGAAGCTGTACGACGGCTCCCTCGGCCAGTAAAGCGAGATGAGTGCCGCAACCCCAGAGTCGACAACGACTGGACCTAATGGTCAGGGGTCCCTTTACCATGACCTTACTACTAACAGGGGTCCCTTTACCTTGACCTTACTACTTCAACTTTGTTTGAAGTAGTAAGCTTAGCATTATAAGGATGACCCACACCAAGTGTTGGGGGGGGGGGGTCACACCTCCCTGTCCTCCAGCACAGCTTTTAGCTTCCGTTTTGGATTAACTGCATCTTGTCACAATGTCTGAAGCTGCACAAACCGCTTCATTTGAACCATGGCTCATTGAAACAAGCCAACTTCCAATCGTGGGTTTACAAAGCTGGTAAAATTAACCACCTTAGGATCTGGACACACCAAACTGTGGTTAATTTAAAATCCAAGTGGAAGCTTCCCAATAGGCTTGGGGTGGGGGAGAGGTGTGCAAACCTGGGGGAGAGGCTGCCGTCCTGCTCATAATATGAAGCCACGGTTCAGTATGTGGCACCAAGGAAAATTGCCCACCACAACTAATACTTTCAATTACCCACCCATGTGGCCTGAGTGAACAGGACAGACTTTGCCTGGCACCCAACAATAAAGCTGTCATGTAGATGTCGCTTTCTCCAACCCCAACTCTGATACAGGTTCCACTGGTCTTTGCACTTTTGCATGATCTGACCTGAAATTCTGGGTGCTGACATATTCCTTCTCTCTCTTGGCGAGGACGTCCTTGATGAGTCCCTCTCTCTGTCCAGACTGCGTATGTGTGGAAGGCACAAAGAGCTTGCGCATAGTGTGGGTCATTGGGGTTGCTTCTTGCTCATGCTCTCCTTGTCACGGATACGCCTCAGGGAGATGAGAACAGAACTCAAGTGGTCCTTAAAAGCAAGGAGGCGGGAGGGCACAGTACACCTCTAAGGCAACTTACAGCCTGCTTGGTGGCAGCGGTGGGGGTGGAGGCTCCCGGCGGGCACTCATTTGCTGATTCTGCAGGTTTTTTTCCTTCTCCATGAAGTTATCCTCGAATCCCAGAATTCCTGAGAGAGGAAAAGACTTCTGAGGTTAGAGAGGCTTCAGAACCGTTTGGGGAAGTTTCGAGAAAGGAACTTAGAAAATACTTAACTGCAGGAAAATGTTCCTGCCTCCCCACAGCACCACATTTGCCAGACAATTGCCTCTCAGCTTATGCATGTGTGCTGGTGCAGGAGGGAGGTTACCATGGGGCGAGGTCCAGGACCTGAGTCGAGGGTCGCCAGACAGTCCTCCACGGGCGAAGCGGGGTCCACAGCGAGGAGCCGGGCAAGGACAGGAACTCTGGGGAAACCGGACTGGGTGCTGGCCGAAACAGCTCTTCAACGACGTTGCTCCCGCAACCTGGGACCGGGCTGACTGGCCTTTATCTTCTCTGAGGCCAGGGGCGGTCCCGGCCCCCAGGAGACCCGCCTCTCCTGGCCTTAAGGCGAGCACTCCTCCTGGGAGAAACCAGTTCCCTCCGCCTCTCTGCCCTGAGCCTCTGCAGTTCAGGAGAGGCTGAAGGGTTACTGGGCCCAGGGGGAGACTCACCTGTAGGCACTGAGTCCTCAACCACCTCCGGAGCCAGAGTGGATTCACCTGGTGCCTGCTCCTGAGAATCCGGCACAGGTGCAGGCGCTTCAGAATCAAGGCCCTGCCCCAGTTCAGCCGGCCCTGGAGGCGGGGACTCCTGTGCAGGCTGGGATTCCTCCGGTTCAGCCTCTGAATCGGATTCCCAGGCCATCACACCATCCCCCCTCCCAGCCCCCCCCTCAATCGAGGGTCTGGACCCGGCTTGCTGGGGTACGCCGCATGGATGTACAGGCAACCGTGGTGCAGCAGAAGGCCCTGATGCAAGACCAGCCCCGGATACTGGGGGCATGACCCTTTGGCCAGTTCCTGAAGTCGTTCCTGGGCCCAAGCGTCGACCCGCTGCTGTTCCCGCACCCGAGCCTGCAGTGGCTCAGCCTCCTGAGTGGCCAGGAATGCAGCCGGTGGTAGGATCGTGGTTGGTACTGCTTGCTGTACCGTATCTGCGATGTCTTCAGGTTTCTGGGACAGGGCATCCGCCTTCTGGTTTTGGGAGCTAGGGATGTAGCGGATCCGGAACTGGAACCGGGAAAAGAACAACGCCCACCGGATCTGCCTTTGATTCAGCTTGCGGGTGGTCTGGAGGTACTCCAGGTTCTGGTGGTCGGTTCTCACCTCCATCGGGTGTCGTGCCCCCTCAAGATGGTGGCGCCAGACCTCAAAGGCCACTTTGATGGCCAGTAGTTCCCGCTCCCACACGGTATAGTTACGCTCCGCCGGAAGGAGCTGGCGGGAATAGAAGGCGCAGGGTAACAGTGGCGCATCAGGTCCACGCTGCTGGGACCAGACGGCACCGAGAGCCATGCTGGAGGCGTCAATCTCTACCACAAAAGGTCGAGAGGGATCAGGATGTTGCAAGATCGGCGCTCTCTGGAAACAGGCTTTCAACCCCTGAAACGCCTCCTCCGCCTCCTTGTCCCAGGAAAATGGCGTCTTGGGGCGCAGTAGCCGGGTCAATGGGGTGGTACGATGAGCATAATCTGCAATGAAGGTCCGGTAATAGTTGGCGAACCCCAGGAATCGCTGTAGGTCCTTGCGGTTCTGAGGTGCTGCCCACTCCCGAACCGCTGCCACCTTCCCGGGATCCATCTGCACCCCGTCTGGAGAGAGTCGGTGACCAAGAAAGTCCACTGACCGCTGATGGAAACCACACTTGCTGAGCTTCGCATACAGGCGGTGCTCCCGCAAACGCTGCAGCACGGTCCGGACATGACCTTCGTGGCGAGCCGGGTCACGGGAGAAAACCAGAATGTCATCCAAGTACACCACCACGTACTTGTCTAGCAAGTCCTGGAACACATGGTTGATGAACCGTTGGAACACCGCAGGCGCGTTGCACAATCCGAAGGGCATAACCAGGTATTCGAACTGCCCATACCTGGTCCCGAATGCAGTCTTCCACGCATCCCCGGCTCGGATCCGAATTAAATTGTAGGCCCCCCGGAGGTCTAGCTTGGTGAACACCTGCGCCCCTTGCACCCGCTCCAGCAACTCCGAAATAAGGGGCAAGGGGTACCGGTCTGGGATGGTAATTTTGTTCAGGGCCCGGTAATCATGGCAAAGGCGAAGCTCCCCACATTTCTTCTTAACGAAGAGCACTGGCGCAGCGGTAGGTGAGGAAGAAAGCCGAATGAACCCACGCTCCGGGTTCTTGCGCAGGAAGTCCTGCAACGCTTTGCGCTCTGGCTCCGTAAGAGAGTATAAGTGACTCACCGGCAGGGGCGCTCCAGGCTGGAGGTCTATTCCGCAGTCAAAAGACCGATGCGGCGGCAGCTGGTCTGCCCCCCGTTCCTCGAACACGTCTTGGTAGTCCCGGTACTCAGCGGGGAGCGTTGATGCAGCCTCCTCAGTGGGCGCGGCTGCTAGCATCTCGGACCGAGCATGGGGACATGGGTCTGGGAAATGCACAGTCAGATTGACCCAGTCAATCTGAACATTGTGAGCCTCCAGCCAGTCCATCCCGAGCACCAGGGGGAACCGGGGCATGGAGGCAATGTCCAAAGTTCGCACCTCTCGGTGCTGCTGGAGACACAAGACCAAGGGCTGGGTCTCCCGAGTGACGGCACCCGAACGCAAGAGCCGTCCATCAATTGCCTCCACCTGTACCAGTTCTAGCTTGTTCTGAAGTGGCACCTGATGATGAGCAGCAAAGGCAGCGTCCATATAGGAGCGGGTTGCCCCCGAATCTACCAGAGCGTGGGTAAGAATCCAGGGCCCACCTGGAGGGTAAAGACGCACCGGAACCATGAGATGTCGCAATTCCACTGGTGTGGGCCCCTCTTGCATGGTTTGGGACCCAAGGTTGCCAGGCCTTTCGGCTACCGAGGTTGGCGGTTTCCCTGCGGCTGGCATCTTCTCGGGACAGGACCGGGCGTAATGTCCACTCCCACCGCAGTACAGACACAGGTTCCCCTCCCTACGCCGCGTCTTCTCCGAGAGGGAGAGGCGAGGTCGTGCAGCCCCAAGCTGTGTTAGCTCGTCCGGCAACTTGGCTGTGGCCGTGGACCTGCTGGGAACGACTGGAGCCAGGAGCCGGGAGTGCTGGCGGTCCCGGGCCTGGCGACGGTCCTCCAACCGATCGTCTATCTGCAGGCTCCGCTGAATGAGGGCGTCCAGCGTGGTGGGACGATCCATAGTGTCCAACTGATCCAGTATCTCGTCCGACAGTCCCTCAAGATACTGGTCCTGAAGTGCAGCGTCATTCCAAGACAAGTCCTGCACCAACAGCTGAAATTCTGTGGCGTAGGTGGTGGCTGTGGACTTGTCCTGTCTCAACCGACAAATCGCCCGATTGGCTTGGCTCTCCTTCAGAGGGTTGCCGAACGCAGCCTCTAAGTGGTTACAAAACCCCACATAGTCTGTTAGCAAAGGAGAGTCTTGCCGAAGCAGTGGCAAAGCCCACTTGGCCGCCTGGTCCTTTAACAAACTGATCAAGAAGTGCACCTTGGTGCGGTCGTCAGGGAAGTTCCGGGCTCGCCCCTGAATATACAACTTGGCCTGGGCGAGGAACATGGGAAAGCTGGCCAGGTTCCCATCAAATTTCTCTGGCAAGGCCACTGTGTACTTGCCTGGAGCTGGGGCGTCGGCCGCAGGAGCTGGTAGGGCGTCCAACTGCTGCTGAAGTGCTGTAACCACATCGCTTAGCTGCTGAACGGTGTGGGTCAAGGCCTGGTTCTCCTGGGCTAATGCCACCAGCGCAGCTGCCTGGTCAGCCATGGCCTCTGGCTCTTCCCGAACGCACCCCAACGAAGGGGAGTGTGGGTGTGGCGGGAGCAAACTGTGCTGGTCCAGGGGGGAGGTTACCGTGGGGCGAGGTCCAGGACCTGAGTCGAGGGTCGCCAGACAGTCCTCCACGGGCAAAGCGGGGTCCACAGCGAGGAGCCGAGCAAGGGCAGGAACTCTGGGGAAACCGGACTGGGTGCTGGCCGAAACAGCTCTTCAGCGACGTTGCTCCCGCAACCTGGGACCGGGCTGACTGGCCTTTATCTTCTCTGAGGCCAGGGGCGGTCCCGGCCCCCAGGAGACCCGCCTCTCCTGGCCTTAAGGCGAGCACTCCTCCTGGGAGAAACCAGTTCCCTCCGCCTCTCTGCCCTGAGCCTCTGCAGTTCAGGAGAGGCTGAAGGGTTACTGGGCCCAGGGGGAGACTCACCTGTAGGCACTGAGTCCTCAACCACCTCCGGAGCCAGAGTGGATTCACCTGGTGCCTGCTCCTGAGAATCCGGCACAGGTGCAGGCGCTTCAGAATCAAGGCCCTGCCCCAGTTCAGCCGGCCCTGGAGGCGGGGACTCCTGTGCAGGCTGGGATTCCTCCGGTTCAGCCTCTGAATCGGATTCCCAGGCCATCACAGCATGTTTAGGAAGGATTGTGGAGGCAACAGGTCCTCCCCTCAAGGCCTTTTCCTCTAAAGGAGGTAGACTGGTCTTCTCCAATCCTCTGGCCACTGCTGAGTTTTCCAAACTTGCTGGCATATTGCGTGTAGCACCTTAACAGCATCATCTTTAACAAAATTTAATAGTTCAGCTGGAATATCATCACTTCCACTGGCCTTGTTATTAGCAGTGCTTTCTAAGGCCCATTTGACTTTGCTCTCCAGGATGTCAGGCTCAAGGTCAGCAACCACACTACCTGGGGTGTATGAGACATCCATATCTTTCTGGTATAATTCCTCTGTGTATTCTTGCCACCTCTTCTTGATGTCTTCTGCTTCTGTTAGGTCCTTTCCACCTTTGTCCTTTATTATGGTACTCTTTGTATGAAATGTTCCTTTCATAGCTCCAGTTTTCTTGAACAGATCTCTGGTTTTTCCCATTCTGTTGTTTTCCTCTATTTCTTTGCATTGCTCGTGTAAGATGGCCCTCTTGTCTCTCCTTGCTATTTTTTGGAAATCTGCATTCAATTTCCTGTATCTTTCACTATCTCCCTCGCATTTTGCTTGCCTTCTCCAAGTCCACCTTTCCTTTTGAAGCAAAATGTCCTTGCAGTGGGGGAGAAATGCCCTGCATGAAGTCTTGGGTTTGCAATTTGGGGAGAGGGAAGACTGTCTGCGGCGCTGGGGAGCGGGCAGGCTGGCGAGGCCCCCTAGATCTAGAGGCCCTAGGCTTCAGCCTACTTAGCCTATACATAAATCCGGCCCTGCCTATGTCACAGTGAGCACAGGCCCATCGATCACGTGCAAGGCATTCTGCGTGTTGGGAAGGAGCCTCCTGTTCTGGGCCAGGGGGAAGAGTGACACCAGCAGAAGACTGGGTGGTGGGGTCGAAGCTGATCCCGGGGAGCACGTGAGGAGTCAAGGCTTCCCGCATGAAGGCCTCGCTTCCCCTAGAAGTCCCCGCCTCCTGGTCTGTGTTCGCTTTCTTCTTCAGGTACAGCGCCAGCATCTTCTGGATGGATCAGACTTCCCAGATCCTGTAGCCTACATCAGGAGGAAGACTGGGGCAGAGGGGCCTAGAGTGGGAGTCAGAGCTGCTCTTAGGGCTGCATGTCTGAAGCATGGGCAGAAATCTTTGGGTGTGAGGTTGCATGGGGCTGTCTCTTTGTGTTTTGGTGATGCCAAGCCACCAGCCAGCCAGAGGCAGGCAACCAACTGGCTTCAGGGGCAAGCTCCTTTGAAAAGCCAGTCTGACTTCACCAAATGCAATGGCAGAGTGACCATTCGGCCCGTGTTCTGCTTCGCTGTGAAATGGCGTGTTCTTAGGATGCTTTGGAGGGGGTGGAATGTTGAATACACAGCGGCCACATGGACGGACAGACACCCACCCACCCCCCAGCATAGCTTCAACTTTTAGCACAAAAAGTCTTCAGCCAGATGTCATGCAACCCTTTGGCAGGGGCAACTTATCATTTTATTGATTTTCCATAACAATTAAAAAGGCGACCAATCTTGCAAAGGAGTGTTCCCATTTAAACTGCTGGTGTGACGTAGGAACCTGAACAAAGAAAAGGAACCAACTACCCAGAGTCTGCTTCCGATTGCTCTTGTTCTCCACCTCCCTCTATGCTAATCAGCCGCAAACAAGAGTTCAGATTTGAAAGCCTTGTTATCACCTCATTCCCTTCAATTAGCCAGCTGCTCTGGCAGATGACATCAGTTCAGCCCCAGATCCAGGTTCTGATATTATGAGGGAGAAAACATCGCTCTGCACCTTTCCCACATCATGCATACTTCTATGAAGTCCCCACTTTCCCCCCTCTCCCAAAGCCCCAAAGCCTCCTACATCGTAAGCCTGTGGAGTGCCTCAGGGTGCGATACTCTCCCCGATGCTTTTTAACATCTTTATGCGCCCCCTCGCCCAGCTTGTCCGGAGTTTTGGGCTGGGTTGCCATCAGTATGCCGATGACACCCAACTCTATCTGTTGATGGATGGCCATCCTGACTCGGCCCCAGACACACTGACCAGATGTTTGGAAGCTGTGGCTGGATGGTTACGTGGAAGCCGGTTGAAGTTAAATCCCTCGAAGACAGAGGTCCTCTGGCTGGGACGGGACGATATGGGATTGGGGGGGCAACTCCCATCTCTTGCGGGGGTGCAATTAGTGCCAGCACCGTCCGTTAAGAGTTTGGGTGTAATCTTCGATACCTCCCTCTCTATGGAGGCGCAGATTACAGCTATAACAAAGGCGGCATTTTTTCATCTCCGCCAAGCTAAGCAGTTGGCCCCTTATCTCTCTCGCCCTGACCTAGCCACTGTGATCCACGCGACGGTCACCTCCAGACTGGATTATTGTAACTCGCTCTACGTGGGGCTGCCCTTGAGACTGACCCAGAAACTCCAGCGGGTGCAGAATGCCGCGGCGAGACTCCTTATGGGGTCTTCGCTGCGAGATCACATTCATCCGGTACTATACCAGCTGCACTGGCTCCCGGTGGAGTACAGGATCAGGTTTAAGGTGCTGGTTTTAACCTTTAAAGCCCTATACGGACTAGGACCCTCGTACCTACGGGACCGCCTCTCCTTGTATGCCCCACAGAGGAACCTACGGTCTGCAAATAAAAACATCCTGAAGGTCCCAGGCCTCAGAGAGGTTAGGCTGGCCTCAACTAGAGCCAGGGCTTTCTCGGCTGCGGCTCCAATCTGGTGGAACGCTCTGTCACAAGAGACTAGGGCCCTGCGGGACCTGACATCTTTCCGCAAGGCCTGCAAGACAGAGTTGTTCCACCAGGCCTTTGGTCAGGGCCCAGCCTGACTCCCTCCTCTGGCAACCTGCACAGAACTTTGCTTAACGGTTGCCATTAATTTGATTTTAATTAATTTTTATAATGAAATGTTTTAGAATGTTGGATTATTTGATTGTTTGATTATTTGTTTGTTGTTAGCCGCCCTGAGCCTGGCTTTGGCTGGGGAGGGCGGGATATAAAAAAAATTTATTATTATTATTATTATTTTCCTTTTTTTCTTTTTCCAGTCATTTCCACACAGTTAGTCATTATTAGAGTTATTAAAACCTTATTATATTAACAAATGCAATTTTTTTAGTCTCCCTTGCTTTCCTGCTGACCTTCAGCTTAAAGACAAACTGCTCTGGAGTGAGAAAAACCCATCACACTCAAAAAGCCCAGCTGGAGGGACCTGGAAGTGTGCGGGGAAGAGCAATTTTGTAGTGGGCTTCTTGCACAGGAGCACCAAGTTCACTAACTGGCTGATTCAGATTGAATCCCATTCAAAAAGAGTGCAATGGTGTGTGTTTCAGCCAGCCATCCGGCTGCTGCAACTATTCCCTGGGTGCCACCACACTGTCCTGTCTGTGTGTTTGGAAGCGAATGGGAGCTATGCTCCCCCCGGAGACACTCCACTCCTTCTTCCTTAGCTGTGCTGCTCAACAGTTGAGGCAACCTTCACAGTTCTGGGATGCCAAGGAAGCGAACCAATAGTCATGTTCATCTGTACTGGCTCAGTATGACCTATTCTGACAGGTGCTGCCTTTCATATTCACACCCAAGAGCCTTTCCGCTCCAGAGATCTGGGGCTGAACCCGGGATCTGCACGCCAAGGCTGGAGTAAGAAAGAGCCCTTGCCAGCTGGCCACGTTGGTGTTCGGATTACACCGGACAAGAGTGTACACAGAGACTGAACATGGAGCCTGGCACCACTTCCGTTGCGAAACTCTGCAAGCTATCCGTGCCTCCTGCAAAAATCCTCCTCAGGCCTCTTTCTCTTGCCGGTAGCAGAGCGAAACACAGCGGTGAGAAGCAAAGTGCAGCATGTGTGGAATAAATCAGTCCAGAGACAGTCCGTCCTTATCTCTAGTAGCCTTTAATCATGAAGAATAACATCATAAATTCAGACCTGGCGAGAACTGACACATTCTCCCTTTCGCATGGCGTCCGAGAGTCAGACTGAAACACACGGAGTCAAACCCCTCCCTTAAGTGTTTCTAACCACGCCTCAGGAAAGAGACGTCACCAGAACTCTTTAACTCTGTGAGTTCTGAAACCATTAACACCCCCTCTCGTCACGAATCCTGAGGGAAACCGTGAACCCCTATTTACAGACCTCTTTGAGTTCAACTCACCTCCCATTGCCTTTTGCCTCCCACTGGCATCTATCCCAGGCAATTGTTGAATCCCTTCCACACTCCCAGAACCACACTGTGCGAAACCAACCCACGCACTGGTGACCTGAAACCTCTCTGGTGGAATGCCCTTTGTGGTCCGAGTTGACCGCCGGAGCACAACCTCGGGCGCTCCTCCTGACCCACTGGGGTCAGCAAGTGTGTCTCCAGCAAGCTCAGAAGACTCCCCCTCTGACTTGCTGCGTCTTCGGGCTTCCTGCACTTGGCTAACAGGAGATGAAGGCTCACTCTTGGGTTCTCTCTTAACCTGTGGAGAAACCCACCCCTGTGCTTGACCATCATCAGCAACCTGGTCTTCAGCAACAGGCTCCGCCTCTGCCTCTCCTTCCTCCCTTTCCTCCTCCCTTTCCTCCCCCTCAGAATCGGACAGACATTCTGAGAGAAAATCAGAACCATACCTAGGCTGTGACCAACCACCCTGCTCAAAGAACTCAGCATGCTTGCTGACCAGCAGCGTGGTCTGATCACCCTCTGGGTATGCAAACTTCCACCCATTTGTTGCAGGATCATACCCACAGAAAATCATGTCCTGGTACCTAGGACCACCCTCCTTCCGTTGCGCTGTTGGTATTGGCACTGAAGCCTTGGAACCAAACGAACGGAAGAAATGCACCTGTGGCTTCCTCTTGTGCAACAGAAAATACGGTGTGTCACCTACATCGTGATTGTAGGACCTGTTAAAAACAAAGCTGGCAAACTTCCCAGCCTCACTCCAAAAGCTCTGAGGCAGCCCAGAGTCACACAGTAAAACCCTGACAGCTTCAGCTAGTGCTTCACTCCTGTGCTCTGCCACGCCTCTCTCTTGAGGAGACTTTGCACCCGTCACCTGGTGACGAATTCCCTTTTCCTTGAAGAACTCCTTCAGAGCAGACCCAGTGAACTGTGACCCACGGTCGCTCCTGAACGCTTGCACCTTGGTGGAGAACCTTAGTTCCACCTCCGCAACCCAATCCTGGATGAGTTGCGCCGCCTCTCTCTGCGACCTGAGAGAAAAAGACCATAAATTCTGAGTAAAATCATCCGATATCAATAGCAGATATCTGGCCCCACCCAGACTCTCACACTCCATTGGTCCTGTAAGGTCTGTGTGAATCAACTCAAAAGGTTTTGTGGTTACCCTCTTTACCCCGGGAAACCTGCACCTTTTGACCTTGCTGCATGCCCTGCACACTAGGGATCCCTGACATGGCGTGATTTTACAACCTTTGGTGCAGCCTGGCAGCCTCTTAACATCCTCCAGACAAGCATGAGACATTCTCTTGTGCCATACATGAACACATGAATCATGGCTGGGAACACTAGCACACTGCGCCTGTGCTTTCCCTGCATTCCCACCACCCTCCAGAGGTGTTTCCAGAACAAAGAGATTGTCCTTGCTCTCCACGTTGACAAGTTGCCTCCCCCCTCTGAAAATGGAACAGGTATTATTTTCAAAGCAAATTTTGTATCCCTGCTTCGCCAGAGCAGAAACCGATAATAGGCAACACTTCATCCCTGGTACAATGAAGCACTCCAGCTCCGCCTGCAAAACAGAAACATAGACATTTGCGACTTTAGATACATTTCGTTTTGTCCCGTCAGCAAATTTACAAGTCATCCCAGTCGAAAAAGCCCTGCAATTCCGCAGCTCCCCAGCAGATGGCGTTATCAGGTGATGACTCGCTCCTGAGTCCAGCACCCACTTCACAGTTGTGTCCCTGCTGGCATTGCTCTGTAGCGTTGCCATGCCAACAAACGTCTGGCTGCACCTGTCCTTGGCAGCTTCCGTAACTGCAACTTCCTGCGTTCCTCTGAAGACTGGACTTATCTCGGAGTTCCCAGACAGCTCTGCAGCACGTATCTCCCTCTGCAGCAGATGGCTGGCCTTGAAGCTTTTAGCACTGTCCTGTTTCCCAGGCTTCGACTCACGACGCAAACAACTCTTGGCAGCCTTTGGAAAAAGAGGCTTCTCTGAGCTTTTACTGCTCACCGCCCCCCCACTGCTCCCAGGGCTCCCAGGACGCTTTCCTGCACCCCCAGTGATGGGTAAAGGGCCCCCAGCAGCTTGCCTCTCTCCAAGCTCCTCACGCAGACATGTTGCATCACCCACGCAGCTTTTGAACTCTGCTAAACCAGCAGCACCAGCAGCAGTGGCAACAGTCCCTTCGCCCCCCTCAGGGGTCCCACAGCCTTTCCCAGCTGTGCACCGGCTTTCCGTGCTTTCTTGCCTTTTTTTCTGTCCTGATGCAGCCATCTCCCGGCCCTTGCCTGTGCCCCCAGCTTTACACGCTTCCTGGAGAGCTACCCAAGCGACCTCAGGCTTCCTTGCATCCAGAACTATAGGCCTCAAATCAGCACTCACGTTGTCAGCCAAAAATGCCAGAACACGCTCCTCAGCTTCACGTTGGCTTGTAACCGCCCCAGCTGACGTAGACATCGGCGTGACTGTTTCCCAGAGCTTGGCTCCAACTAGGGACAACTCTGCTAAATAACTCCACTCTAACCACGAGTTAAGAGTTAGTTTCGCACACGGCAGCTTAAGCTCAAAGCCGTGTTCCTGGGACTGAGCCATCTCCTCCTCCCCCAGGGGCTAAGCTTACTCACGACTCCCGGCAGTAGCTTCTCCGCCTCCCGGCTCCGGCAGATCGCTTCTCCCCAGCGAGCTCCTTCCAGCTTCAAAGACACAGCTCCAGAGCTCCAGCTGGACCCCAGCAACTTTCCTGCTGGCTTCCCCCACACGTGGGACGTTCCTGCAATGCTTCAAAGCTTTGGCGAGCTTCCATAACCTGTTCGGATTACACCGGACAAGAGTGTACACAGAGACTGAACATGGAGCCTGGCACCACTTCCGTTGCGAAACTCTGCAAGCTATCCGTGCCTCCTGCAAAAATCCTCCTCAGGCCTCTTTCTCTTGCCGGTAGCAGAGCGAAACACAGCGGTGAGAAGCAAAGTGCAGCACGTGTGGAATAAATCAGTCCAGAGACAGTCCGTCCTTATCTCTAGTAGCCTTTAATCATGAAGAATAACATCATAAATTCAGACCTGGCGAGAACTGACACATTCTCCCTTTCGCATGGCGTCCGAGAGTCAGACTGAAACACACGGAGTCAAACCCCTCCCTTAAGTGTTTCTAACCACGCCTCAGGAAAGAGACGTCACCAGAACTCTTTAACTCTGTGAGTTCTGAAACCATTAACAGTTGGGCGCCTGCCTGGAGAGTGGAAGCCGGGGGTTGGAGGGACATCGTGCTGCTCCTGGCAACCCCCACCCAACCCGACGTCCTCCTCCGCGTGAATCCCGCTTCCCCTGGGATGCACTTCCCATCCTGGAGCGGCTGGGGTGGGAGCGCTCCCCACCCCCCTTTCCAGACCCCACTCTCCTCGTTCTTCTTCTTCATGCCTCGGGTGTTTTCCTGAGTGTATCTTCAGAACAACCCTCTGTGAGGGAGGCTAAGCTGGCCCAAGGACTGGCCCAAGAACTGGCCCAAGGTAGCTCAGCCAAGTTGCCAAGGCCAGCGTTTACGACCACGCACCCTTTCCCCTCAGATGAGAAAGCCGGGATGAGTCATGCTAGCAGCCTGTGGCCTTGATGGGCTTTGAGGCAGCCCAGCCCCCTTCTCTGCAAGCAGGCTGCTTCCGGGGAGGACCAGCACTTTTCTGACAGGACAGAAGCGCACAACTTCCCCCTCCCACTTGCCGCCCGCCCCAGTCTTTCTCCGGCGGCTCAGTTTAGTGCGCCAAGCGGCTCATCCCAGGTGGGAATTCGGGTGGCGCTGGTTGCAGAAGGAGAAGTGGCTGGCGCTAGCGGACACTCCCATTGTTCTTCTCAGGTAGGACTTCCGGGATCCAGACGAACGTTTTACCAAAAAGTATGGCTTGACTACTGATTTCCCATTTAAAGGATGGCAAAAAGACCGAAGTTTGGAGCACAGGTGAAAAAAACCATGAATTACATTTAAACTTCTGCGAGATGCAAAGGAAAGCTTGTGTTTTAAACTTGTATTTTACAGCTTGTTGCTTGGTGCGGTTAACGGAATGGGGATATTGAGAAAGAAGAGACTTGGAATCAGAAGGTTAGGATTTAAGGTAAGGTTACCAGATTTTTTTCAAAGAATCTGGGGACACTTTTTTTTTTCAAAAGAGAAAAAAAATGTTATTTTTTAAAAAACATTTTTTTAAAAAAATAAGAAGTTATACCTTCTCTTCTGAGTCTCCTCTGTCGCGTGGCCTTCCTCTGGGCCCCAGCCTGATTTCTTGGCGTGCTATCTGCCCTGGAGTAGGCTCGGGTCGGGTCTGGGCTCGGCCCCGTGTCCTTGCCCTCCTGGTGCTCTCCTACCTCTCTTCCTCAGCGGCAGCAGCGCGGCAAGGTCGGGGTTCCCCTTTTTTTCTCCTTCCTCTTTCTCTCTCTTCCTTCTCCTTCTCCCTGGGTTGGCTCCGGGGTTTTTACTGGCCCTGGAGCGCCGCTGGGCAGTCGGCCACGTGGCCAGGCACTCTCGCTCCCTCCTTGATTGGGGTCCTGGGGGGTGTGTGTCAGCGGTTCCCCCAGTTGACGAGCCGGGCATCCCTGGTTCCCCCTCGGCAGTGGCAGCGCAGGCGGCAGTCTCAGCAGCCCGGAGCCAGCCTGGTAGTGCACTTGGCTCTGGCTGGCTTCAGGAGCTGCTCATTGCCATGGCACCCGCCATTTTGCCTCGCCGGAAGTCCCCATATGATGTGTCTTGTGCCATTGAACCAATCACGCAACATTCCTTCCCTACTAATAAATCTACAACACTTAAAATATAAATCTGGGGACCTTATATGAAATCCGGGGACATTCCGGGGACGGATTTTGTTGGGGACAAATTTGTAAATCGGGGGGACATCTGGCAATCATTCCGTAATAGGGCTTCTCCTGCCTTTGCCAGTATGTCAGCCTTCTCAGCCTCCTTAAAGAGGGCGTTCAGAAGCACTTGTACGTCTGGCCATATGGGACTGTGAGTGGAGAAGATGGCGCAGTCTGGATGAGTCCCTCTGTCTTGCTCTTTGGTCACTGTGACCGAGCACCATTTGGGGCCGATCAGGATCTATGGGCAAGGGGATCCACCCAGAAGTTGTGGAGGGAACGGGAAGAGAAGCTTGGTCAAGAGACTGGCTCATGTCCGAAGGAGGCCTGACTGCATCCTTGGCGAAGCCCAGGGCAGGGCAGGAAGGCAGCATTGCCCAGCGGGAAGGCATTCGGAGGCAAATCATCAGCAAGGAGCAGAAAATCCCCTCCCCTTCCCTCAAGAAGACTGAAGAATCTCTAGTCGGCCTTCAGGTGAGTTCAGCATCCCAGGTCTTGTCACTTTTTGTAGAGTAAAGCAAATCATCAACATAAGACAGACATAATTCTTGTTTATCACCCTTTCCTTTAGTGTACAAGCAGTTATCAGCTATGCTTCTTTTAAAGCCAAGATTTTTTAAAGCATTATCAAGACACTCGTTCCAATTTCTAGCTGACTGTTTGAGCCCATAAATTGCTTTGTTCAGCCTATATACAGAATTTTGTTCGCCTGCCTCAAAACCTGGCGCTTGATTCATAAAAATTTCTTCTTGCAGATTTACGTTAAGATAAGCTGTTTCAATATCAAAATGATTTACCTTAAACCCAAGTTGTGCTGCAAGAGCGGGCAATAAGCGTACACTTTCGCTCCTTGCAGTAGGAGAAAAGGTTTCATCAAAGTTTTCACCTTTTCTTTGAGTAAAGCCTCGTGCTACCAGCCTAGCTTTGTACTTAACACCACTGTAATGGTTCAAGGGGTTGCTCGTGCGTAAGCCGGTGCCCACACCTGGCTGGGTTGCCTAAGTGAACCTTTTCTGTCCGGACAGCCACTCACCCGTGGCTGTCTCAATCGCTGGCAGAATCCGTCAGTGGGCGTTTCTTAAACTTCTTCCAGCAAAGAAGTTCTTTCACGCCCAGTTGCCTCCTACTTTCCCTGCGCGGAAGCCTTCTGCGCAAGGAAGGCGTAGGCAACGGAGGACCCTTCCTCCCCCCGCTGGTCCCAGGCAAGGAGTCCTGTGACTCCCTCTCAGATTCCCCCATCTGCCCCCCTTCTCTACTGGAGCTGGGCTGATTCCCTTCCCCAGAAGATGGGCTGCCTCTCCCAATCCCGTGACGCTCTCTGGGATCCCTCTGGAGCTCTCTCTCTCCCTCCGGCACTGATGGCAGTTCCCTGACAACCACCATCTGCCAAGTGTTTTATTTTATACACCCATCTACAGCCCACTGCCTTTTTTCCTTCTGGCAATGGCTCAATGGTAAACACATTGTGTTCTGCTAAAGATTTCATTTCTGCTTTCATTGCATTTTTCCACCTTACTATTTCCTGGTGTGGTAACTTTAAAACCTCCTCATAATCACAAGGTTCTTTCTTCACAGCAACAGTTTTAACTTCTTGTATAGTAAACCTTTCTGGAGGTACCCCCTTATTGCTTCTTTGTGACCTTCTAACTTGAACACTCTCCCCCTCTGAACGATCTTCCCCTTCTGATTCATCTTGCTCAGGAGAAATTGGTTCAGCTTTAGGAGATTGTGTACTGGGACCCTCATCACTATCACTTTTAGAACTCTCTTTAATTTGTGGCTTTTCTTCCTCAGATTTTCACAAATTTATCTGTATCATCAGAAGATAACACAACTTCTGAATTTCCATGTAAATGAACCCAACCATCTTGCTCACAAAACTCTGCATGTCTTGATATCACAGCTCTGCCACGCCCTAGTGCAAAACGATACCCCTTTGACCAACTTTGATAGCCAACAAACCTAAGTCTCTTTGCCTTGGGTTCTCCTTTCCTTCTCTGTCCTTTTGGGATGTGAACCCAAGCCCAGCAACCAAAAGTTTTAACATTGTTTAAAAAGGGTTTTTTTCCATAAAGCAAAAAATGAGGGGTATTGTTTATGGTAGAATGAAACAATCTGTTCTGTACGTAGTTAGCACACAGAATTCCTTCCCCCCAAAACTTCCTGGATAAGCCAGAATCACATAGCATAGAATCTAGCATTGTTTGCAAAGACCTTATCTTGCATTCTGCAACTGAATTTTCTTCAGGCGAAAAACGACACGATTTACGGTGACTAATACCACACTTTTTCAACCAGACCTGGAGGGCTTCAGACATGAACTCGCCTCCACTGTCACTCTGCAACTGGGTAACTTTGTAGGGAAACTGTCTTTCTATATAGTTGACCCAATTCTTAATCAGTTGACCAGTTTCACTTTTGTGTTTTAACAAGTATACCCAAGTATATCGGCTATAATCATCCACAAGAAGCAAAAAAAACTTTGCTCCTCCTTCAGACTCTGCAAATGGCCCACAAAGGTCTGAGTGTACTAAAGCAAATGGCCTCTTGCTAATTCTAGTACTTCCAGGATAAGACCCTCGCTTACTTTTAGACTCCTTGCAGGTATTGCAGTCCATTTTAATTCCCTTACTTAATTCTGGCATTTTTGCAATACTGCGGAAATTGGCATGCCCCCCCCCAGGACTTCCGGGGTGGCGCCATCGGTAATGGCGGACTCCCTCTGATCCGGAGGGACTGGCTCCACAGAAAACGGGTCTTTCCCGCTACGGCGAAGCAGGGACCCTTTGAAAAATCACAGGCGGATGAAGCCTGTGACCATGGGACTCGGCGGGCACCTTTCGCGCCCCAACTCGTAAAGGAACCCAGTTACGGGCTCCGGAGCGAAGAGGGGCAAGTGGCGCGGTGCTGAGAGTCAACTGCTTCTTCCGTGGAGCAAAGCCGCACAGCCGTTGCCGGAGAGCGCTGCCTTTTTCCTGGGACAATTTGGCTTTTAAAACAATTACCCGTGAGTAGCTTAATTTCGGACAATTGGACTTTAAACAATGACCTGCGAGTAGAAAGGAAAATTGGACTAAGAAATTCTTCTCAATTTGGCACTGAAACAGGAACGTCTAAACAGGAAGTCAGCCTTCCGTTTCTTGTAGATAGATTAAAGCAAAGACATGGCAAACTAGAGTTTAGAAAATCGTTTGTAAAGGATTAACTTCCATCATCTAAAATTGTTGAACCCCCTTCGGAAGCAGGAGAAGAGGGGGGATTTTTTCCGGACTGTTTAAACCTGCAGAAGAGAGTGTAAAGAAAAGTAATTTTCCACCGTCTTGAACCTGGGAGCGGGGTGTCAGGACTGACGTTCTTTGGGAAGTTCTTTGACCATAGACAAACGTCTTTGACAGACAGTTAAAAGAAGAGAAACATAGTGATTCCATTGTTCTCCTTCGCATTTTAAAGGAACAAATATTGTCAAAATATCTGAAAAAGGAAACTTTGTTGTTATATCTGCCTTTAAAAGAAAAGAAAAAAAAAAGAAAAGAGATGGATAAAAACAGAAGTTCTGTTGGGTGTAGTGAAGGGTTAACCTTCTGTGTCTCGAGGCTGAGAGGAGGCGCTTACAAGGGAAGTAAGCCAGGACGTGACGAAAACAGCTTGGAATGCTGTGAGCTGAGTGAAAAGTGAAAGCAGCTTTGCTACGCAGCTGCTGAGAGAGACAGGTCGCAAAATGCAACTTGAATCAGATGGACTGTAAATATGCTATTTTTGAGCAAATAAAGTGCTACTAGGAGAGAAGAAACGTGTGGGACCTGTTTACTGACTGCCCTTTCTACACGAACTGCTGTGCAATTCTGCTAATTGCTTTACGACCTGCAGAGGTGCAGGGGAGCGTGCCGGACCACAACAATAAAGCAATAAATCTATCCTAACATGGTTATGGGTCAACGTGAAGCGTGTGAGGAAGGGCTTTGAAGTTTTATCTGCTGAACGTCAGCTTGATCGACTGCCGGAGACTTCAAAGAGGCAGATCGGAGGAGGCTGACGGGAGAGTGGGAGCCAAGAGCCATGACGTCCGGAGTGCCCAGTTTGGCTGAGTGAGTACCTTTGGGAAAAGCCAACAGAAGGGGGCAATGGCTCAGCCCTGTGAACATGGCTTTGAGCTTAAGCTGTCATGTCAGAAACTGACTAGCCAAAATTGGCTGCAGTGGAGTTTTCAAGTGGAGCTTTTGCTGGTGGGGGAGCAGCTGTGGAATGTAATTCACCCCACACAGAATGCAGCTGGGAAAGCAGAGGCTGAAAGGGCTGCAGAGCAAAGTGAAGTGGAGAAGCGTGTGCTTGCTTTTTTGGCAGAAAGTGTGGATGCTCATCTGGTGCCTGTTGTCCTGGGTGCAAGAAAGCCAGAGGCCGCTTGGCTAGCACTCCAAGAAGCTTGTGGAGCTGGAGTGGGAAGCAAGGGCCGAGAAGGGGCTGCATCCGAAAGGGAGAGGCAAGATGGCGCCGGCCACATTCTTGATAGCCGATACACAGCTGGGAGGTGCTGTGAGCCCCCACAGGGGGGCGAAGGGACTGTTGCTGTTCCTGTTGCTGTTGTTGTTGCTAGCAATGCTGCTTGTGCTTTTGCTGAGCCTGGGAGCTGTGTGGATGCTGCAACGTGTCTGTGTGTGAAGCCTGAAGAGAGGCCAAGTGTTGAGAGCCCTTTACCCTTCAGAGGGGGTGCAGAAAAACGTTCTGAAGACCCCATGAGCAGTGGGGGGGCAGTGAGCAGTGAAAGCTCAGAGACGCCTCTTTCTCCAAAAGCTGCCAAGAGTTGTTTACGTCGTGAGTCGGAGTCTGGGAAGCTGAAAAGTGCTAGAGGCTTCAAGGTCAGCCACCTGCAGCAAGCAGAGATAAGCACTTCAGAGTTGTGTGGGAACGCCGAGACAAGTCCAGTCTCCATGGCAACTGAGAGAGTTGCATCTACGGAAGCTGTCAAGGTCGTGGGCAAGTCTTCCTGCCGGGGGGAGTCTGTTGCCGTGACAACCAGAGAGGACATCTGCAGAAGCCCCAAGGAGGGGGGTAGTGAGGAGATTGTTGCCCTGGCGACCCAGGAATGTAAACAACAAGACTTTCTCACTATAATCATAGACTCTGGTGCCTCAAATTCGTTAGTGCCATCTCCTGATCTTTTGAGGAATTGCAGGACAGTAAAAACTGAGAAGTATGTTACATTTGCAGGTGGAAGCAGAAAAAAGCTGACAGAGACAGGACTGTTCTTTTGTCCTTTCCTTAAGCATGAAGTCAAAGCTTATGCAGTGCCCGGTTTAACTAACTGTTTGTTAAGTGTGCATGATCTATTGATTGATAATTTTCAAATTTCTTTTGCAGGTGACAAATGTGAATTTTCCAAGGATGGGAAACACGTGTACACAGTGCAGTCTAAAGATAATTTGTTTGCTGTAAATGTGCCTTTTTCCACAGGAGAGGATGACACCGAAGATGCGAAGGGCCAATGTGTGAATGTAGCGCCCCACAATGGTTGTTTACATATTTGGCACAGACGCTTCGCTCATTTAAATTGGAGATTTCTCCAGAAAGCACCAGAGCTGACACAAGGGTGCAAATTTAATGTTTGTGACAAATTTCTAGATTGCAATGCATGTAAACAGGCGAAAGTTGTGACATGCTCATATCCAAAGTCAGAGAGGCAGACCACGCAACCCTTTGAATTAATTCATGCAGATTTGTGTGGACCCATGTCTGTTGAGTCACTGGGAGGTTCGAAGTATTCTCTGCTTTTGATTGATGATTTTTCGAGGTCTGCTTGGACCTTCTCTCTGAAAACGAAAGGGGAGGCGGCTAAAATGATCAGGGATTGGATCACCGCAGTTGAGGTAACCTTTTCCACCAAAGTTCGTGGTTTTCAAAGTGACAGAGGTGCTGAATTCACTGGTTCTGCTTTACAGGATTTCTTTAGGGAGAAGGGGATTAGCCACAGACTGACCGCTCCTTACTCTCCGCAACAGAATGGGGTCGCAGAGAGAAAGAACAGGACGGTGCAGGAAGCTGTGTCTGCGATCTTGTGGGACGCAGGGCTACCCCAGAAATTTTGGTCGGAGGCCTGGAGATATGTGGTCCATACCGAGAACAGAGTGTACAACTCTAGTGTAGGAAATACACCGTATTTCTTACTTCATGGAAGGCAGCCCAAGGTACACTACCTTCGTGTGTTTGGTTGTGAGGCTTGGGTGCTTATTCCAAAGGCTCTACGCAAGAAAGGTGAGCCAAGGTCTAAAAGGATGATCTTTGTAGGGTATGAGCCTGGCTCAAAGGCCTGGAGGTTTGCATACCCAAGTGGAGACCAGTCTAGGTTGGTTATCAGCAATAGCGCTGAGTTCTGTGAGCAAGCTGGTTGGAAGCGTCTGCACGCTAATCCAGACGTGCTTCCACAGCAGTTCTATGACTCAGACGAGGAGGAGGAGGAACTTGGAGCTGGGGACCACGGTCCAGAGGGACAGAGTCCAAGGCAGGGACAGCTCAGGATCCCTCAGAGGGGGGAACCTAGAACACCTCCTCAGGCAAGTGTCAAGTTTGAGCCAAAGAGTGAGCCTTCTTCACCTGCTGGACCAGCTGTGAGGCCCAAGAGGCGCAGCAGGTCAGAGGGGGAAGACACTGAAGTTGAGGATGACTTAGCTGGACCCAGTGAAGCGGCAGGGTCACCAGGAGTCACACTGAGGAGATCAGCGAGGACAAAGAGGCCTCCTGATCAGTACGGCGCTTCAGGCGTCTGGGTAGGTTCTGCAAGATGTGAACCTGAATCCTTCGAGGATATTCAGAGTTTACCTGAGGAAGAAGCAGGCAAGTGGCACAGGGCAATGGACAAAGAGATGAAGTCCATGAAAGATCTAGGTGTGTTCTCACTCACAGAGTTGCCACCGGGGAAGCTGGCTGTGAGTTCCAGATGGGTTTACCGCTTGAAACCCACTGACGCAGGAGAGCCGCAGTATAAAGCCAGGTTAGTTGCTCGAGGATTTACGCAGAGGAAGGGAATACACTTCACGGAGGTGTATTCGCCAACGTCACGAGCGGAGACTCTGAGAACGCTTTTAGCTTGTGCAGCACAGAGAGGCTGGAAGGTAAACCACTTTGATGTGGATGTTGCCTACCTTAACTCAGATCTCCAGGAGGAGCTGTACATGATTCCTCCTCCGGGGTTTGAGAACTCAAGGCAGGATGTTGTGTGGAGATTGCACAAATCCATCTATGGATTACGTCAATCTGCTAGAAACTGGAACATGTGCCTGAATGAAGCTTTGGAGAAGCTAGGTTTCAGGAAGAGTCTTGCTGATAGTTGCCTGTTCCTTAGAGGATCAGGAGACTCACAGGAACTGGTGCTGATTTGGGTTGATGACGTGCTTTTCGTCTCAGAAACAGATGAACAGGCGGAGAAGTTTGCCAAAGAGCTAGGTAAACGATTCAAGCTTAAACAGCTTGGTGCTGTCAAAACCTATCTAGGTGTCAATGTTGAGCGTGCACAGGATGGAAGTTTTTTGCTCAGCCAGAGAGGTAAAATTGAGCAACTGCTTCAGAAAATGAGGATGAGTGATTGTGCAGGAGTGAGAAGTCCTATGGAGACTAGTTTTGTGAAGGACAGCCAGCAAGCAGAACGCGCTGCGTTCGAAAATACTGAAGTGTTTCAATCAGCCCTAGGGAGTTTGTTGTACTTGTCCCAGTGGAGCAGACCTGATATAGCGTTTGCTGTCAATCTGCTCAGCAGGGAAGCATCAAACCCTAGTGTGCAAGCCTGGAATGGTGTCAAGAGAGTTCTGAGGTATTTGCAGGAGACCAAAGATTTTTGTCTTAGGTTGCCAGCACAAGGAGAAGTGAAACTGACTTGCTTTGTGGACTCAGATTGGGCTAATCTTGAGGATCGCAAATCTGTGTCTGGCCTAGTGGTGAAGTTTGGGAACTCAGTAGTTGGATGGAGATCCAAGAAGCAAAGTCTGATAGCGCTCTCTTCCACTGAGGCTGAGTTTAGTGCTCTTTCAGAGATGTGCAGAGAAGTAGAGTTCTATGCTTGTTTGGTGCAGGAACTCTGCGAAGTGGATTGTCTGCCGATACGTGTTTTCGAGGACAATCAACCATGCCTGCGTTTGGCAGAGTCAGGTCAGTTCAAGGCCAGAACGAAACACCTAGACATTCGCTTTCGGAATGTGTGCCAGAGTGTTCAGGAGGGATTAGTTGTGCTGAAGTATTGTTCCTCTGCCAAGAACCTAGCTGATGGGTTCACGAAACCACTCACCTTCCAAAGACATGGGGAGTTTTGTGAAGGTCTGGGTTTGGGACGACCAAGGGTCGATTCTCCCTTCAGGCGCGAGACAAGAGGGGGTGTTGGGTGTAGTGAAGGGTTAACCTTCTGTGTCTCGAGGCTGAGAGGAGGCGCTTACAAGGGAAGTAAGCCAGGACGTGACGAAAACAGCTTGGAATGCTGTGAGCTGAGTGAAAAGTGAAAGCAGCTTTGCTACGCAGCTGCTGAGAGAGACAGGTCGCAAAATGCAACTTGAATCAGATGGACTGTAAATATGCTATTTTTGAGCAAATAAAGTGCTACTAGGAAAGAAGAAACGTGTGGGACCTGTTTACTGACTGCCCTTTCTACACGAACTGCTGTGCAATTCTGCTAATTGCTTTACGACCTGCAGAGGTGCAGGGGAGCGTGCCGGACCACAACAATAAAGCAATAAATCTATCCTAACAAGTTCTTCCCCTAGAGGGAGCCTGTGAAACTGTAACTAAATCTGAACCGGGGAGCTCTGCAGCTGCAACAGATTACGATCGTGGGAACAGACTTCTGACCTTGCATAACAATGTATTCAGAAGCTCTGGTGTGTGCTTTCTGCAAAACAAGTGCCCTATTGGAACAGTTACATGAGAAGACGGACTTGATGACTGTTGCGATCAGAAATTTTGGACAGGTAGTGGGTAACTATATAGAACCCACCCAGGAATCAAATCAGGAGTGTGCTCTGACAGATCAGATGAGGGAAGAGGATGTTGCTGGACCTCGGGTGCCAAAGATGGAGGGAGCTGTGGCCCAGCAGGAACATGAGTTGTTGGATCTGACAAATGAACTTGGAAAAAGCCAGATTTGGAGAGACAGAGTTTTGTTTGGTTTGGAAATGGGGGTTGGATAGACCCCCCTATGCAGGGATGTTTTGACTTTTCAAGTCTGGCAATGGGCCGTGAGATGTTTGGGGTTGTGGGGGTTCTTAATTCTGGAGGGACTTTGAAACATGTTTTTAAATACCACATGGAGTTTAGTGTGGATTATGGAAAAGGGGCTGATTTGTCGAGAAGGGTCAAAAACACTGTCAAGTTGGAGTTTCCACGAGTGAAAGGAGCAGGAGACAAAGTAAAGTACAGGTATAAATATGAAGAAGAGCTGCGGAAGGGACATGGAAGAGACTTAAGGGCCTCGGACATAAGATTACCAGGTTAATGAGCTAGATTGATGGGATAGAAAGGACTAATAAACCCGGGACCAGGAGGAAGAGACGCTGGATGAAGATTGGAAGAAAGTTTTTTAAAAATTTTATTAGGATTGTTTTATAAAATTGATGAATGTTAGAAAAATGTTGCAACGAAATTATTTGTCTTTAGCAGAAATGTTAAAAGAATTATGTAAGAATATGTTATGGTTATGAGAAATTGGTATAAATAAGATCTAAGTTTTAAGTTTTAGGGTCTTTTATAGTAAGATAAGGTTAAAATAGATTATGGTAATTTAATGACAGAATACTGTGAAAAATGGAAAGGATTTGCTGTGATAATTAACAACTAGAATACAAAAAAGGGAGGAGTGAGGAGGTCGATGAAATAAGGCAATGACAGTTAAGGATTTGGGAATATTGGATTTGTTTTTAAATTTTTGTGGCTTAATTTTGCTTTTTGATTGTGTTGTGTTACGTGTTTTGTTGTTATTTTTTG
This sequence comes from Podarcis pityusensis, assembly GCF_964106645.2. Taxonomy (NCBI): domain Eukaryota; kingdom Metazoa; phylum Chordata; class Lepidosauria; order Squamata; family Lacertidae; genus Podarcis; species Podarcis pityusensis. The sequence continues at coordinate 24,857,881 of NC_138045.1, forward strand.
ATTTTGATTTTTATCAATTTGTATTGTTTGATTGTGGTTTGTTTTTCTTTTGTTTTTTCTCTCTTTTTCTTTTTGTTTTTCCTGTAATTTTAAAATTCTTAATAAATATCATTAAAAAAAAAAAAAAAGGAAATTGGCATGCCCCAAACGACGATGCCGCAAATGCTGGCACTCATTATGCAAGGCTCTATTACAGGCTTTAACACATGCCCCAGACTCACTTACTAGCTGGTCTTTCAAAACAAACAAACCATTTTTTAGTGACGCTGTAACCACTATTTTACAGCCTGAACCAGAAAAGGTTACCTTAAATCCCTGCTTAACAAGACTTGTAACTGAAAGCAAATTATTTTCTAAACTTGGTACACACAAAACATTGGTAAACTTGGTACCTAAACAGTTGATATTCACACTACCCTTTCCAGCTGACTCATGCACTGTTCCATCAGCTAGTACTACATTTACAGATTTACAAGGCTGCTTTTCTACAAAGGTTTGTGCAGACTTAACAAAAATGTTTGTTGCTGCCGAGTCTAAAATCCAGTCTTGTCCAACGTCATGACTGGTGCCTCGAACTGCTGCAGAAACATACTGGACTCGACTCTTCCTGTCTCCTTGCTTCCCAGCAAACGCAGGCCGCCCTTTTCTTGTGTTTTCTCCCACAGACACAGTGCACTGACGTACTAAATGCTTGGTTGACCCACAACGATAGCATCTTCTGACTGTGAAAGCTGCTTCCTCTCTGTGGTCTACAACCTCTTTAGGTTGCCTCTCCTCATCAGTTGCATATCTTTTACTGGACTGCCTCCCATTTCTGGAGTTACGGTGAGGGGTTGTGGCCTTCCTCTCATGGCGTCTTTCCTCCTCATCAAGCAAACGCCCAGTTAAGAAATGCATTGTTAATTGGCTTTCTGGAATTGCCTCCAGAGTCATCACTAAATTGTCCCATGACTCAGGTAGTGAACACAGCACAATATAAACCTTTCTCTGTTTAGAAAAATGTTCCCCAAGTTCATTTAACTGTGAAAATAAATCACACATTCTTTGAAGGTGTGTTGAAACACATTCACCCTCACTTAGTCTGGCTCAGTACAGAGCTCTCATTAGAGTAATTTTGCTGCCAGCAGTGTCTCTAATATGTATTGCTCTCAGTGCTTGCCAAATCTCACTTGCTGTTTCAAGGTCTCGCACATGAGATAACTGAGACTTCTCTAAACTCAAAATTAAATTGGCATAGGCTTTGTCCTCCAGCCTTTGGTCTGCTTCATCTACTTCTTCATCCTCCTCTTTTACAGGAGGGTTAACAATAACAGTCCAACATTGTTCTTTCTTTAAAAACGCCTGCATCTGTAAACTCCATGACATATAATTGGACTCTCCCAGTTTCTCTACTGGAAAATAGGAAGCTCCTCCTTGAGCTCCTGCTCCAAGTCCAGCCATGGCTCCACCCAGCTTTCAGCTTTCCACTCAGTCCTTACTCACAGGTGGCTTGAAGAAATGTTTGGCTCCTGGTCTCAAACAGACACTCCCTGCCGATGCCTTCACACAGCCAGCTGCTTGAGAAACGCTGAGTTGCTTCCAGTCTCTGGGTTCTTTTCACAAAATTTTCATGTTTTGATACATCTCTCCCGGGATTAGGGAGGATCCAAGATGGCCACCGTGTAAGTTTCCTCCTTCCAGTTCTCTCCGACCTCTTCTCCTGACTTGGATTTTACAACCGCTGGAGTAAGCTATTTACTTTAGTTTTGCCTTTTGCTAGACAAGTAATTGCTGGACTCTCCACTGGTGTGATGCCAGATTTTAATTAAGTTTGACGAAGGAGGATTGCTTTGGATTGATCTGGGTGGTGCCAAACTTGTGTGCTTCATAGAACAACGATCCTTCAGACCTGCACCGCCGGCACGAAGAGAAACTCCCCTGTTTAAGGTTTCTTATTGCTAAATGACTTTCTCTTCTGGGGGACACTCGGACAATTGACTGAGAATTGTAAGTAAGCAACGAACTTTACCTTATTTTTTCTTCGCTCACCACTCCCCTGCCTCCTGCAATACTCTCTAAGGTGCATTAAGATAATTCCAATTATTGCGGATATTTCTCCTAATCTCCACTATGGGCCATGGCAAGCGGCCAAGGGACCTGGATGAGGCAATGCCTCCCCCGAGGCCCAAACAGTCTAAGATTGATTCTTTCTTTCTTAACTGTAGCAGAAATAACGAGGAAGACAGCTACACGGTTGAAACTCACAATCGTTTTAATCCTTTAATTGACCTCGCACCCAATATAGAAGTGGAGGGGGTGAACTCGAAGGCAACAAATAATGCTAATGATAATGACAAAGAAGTGAGAGTCACCTCGAAGGGGGAGTCCGAGTTGGCCCTGGGCGATGGTATGGGATTCGATCATTTCCAATTAATAACCAGGACCCTGCGCTGCATCTTTAAGAGCATAAATGGGATCTCCATGCAGGTGAATAATCTCCACCAAAAGCTTGAGGCCCATTTGCTGGAGCTGCAGCACAACCTCACTCTGCCTCCGAGGGATTTAAAGGGACAGTGGTGTACCTCCCCTGTTAGACATGAAAGTGGTACTGGTGTTCACCTCTTAAAAACTCAACTGGACTTTCAATCTCTGATCTTACAACCAAACAAAATATGTCTAACTATACGCAGCAGTGACCCCAGGTCCCCAAGGTGGAATAATCCGAGAGAGGTCAAAGATCATCTAAGGCAACTCCTTCAGATTTGGCCTCCGCTAATAGATCTCAGTACAGTGAAACTTTTATACTACCACCATCGGTTCCAAAAAGTACTGCTCTCCTTCCAGTCACCAAAAATTCCCTCCATACTGGTTAGGCGTAAAGCGTTTTTGGCCACCTGGGGCATCTTCCCAACGAGAGTCTTTAATGACACCAGGATTAAACCTCTTTTGCGTAGCATCGTACAAAAAGGTATCCGCTCGCCAGACAGGCGCGACATAGTCTTGAAACTCAAGCTGTCCACCCAGGAACCTCACCCTCCCTCTCAGCCCAAGCTTCCTGGTTTATCTACCCCAGCAACAGAGAAGCATGACCAAAGCGGGCCCAGTCATCTGGCTGCCTCAGAGGAGAGGGACCTTATTTCATCCTATGGCGAGTTGCCATTAGTAGAACAGCAGGAAGTTATAAACAGGCTTGATACACTCAAGCAGCAACTTACACATGTACTTCAAGAGAAAATCTCCTCAAAACCTGGTCATAGCAACCTATTAAATCAAAGGAACGCAGTCATGAAGGGGCTAACACCCCAGAAACCCCTGCCAATCACTGGGACTCCAATAACGGATGATATGGCAGTCTGCCTGGCGGAAGCTCCTCATACACCGTCGCAACGCAGACCCCCTTCACCTCTACTAATAGATCTGCAATCAACTACCTCGTCCTCCGCCTTAAAGAGCAATACGCCAAACACCCCTCATCCTGGTAATCTGTCAATGTCCTATTCTTCTATGCCTGACCTGGAGTCCTCATCCAGTGCGGTCCAGGCAGATGACTGTATATCCTCGTCCTTTGCCAGTCAACCTCTTTTGGTAGAACCTCATGTATCCGCAACCTCTTCAAGCCAATATATAAACGTTAAGGAAGCCACTGCGCAAAGAGACAGCTCAGGCTTTATTGAAGACCCTGCTGGCCACATCAATCAAATTACCACCCCTTCGATACCTTTGGCTGTATCACGCCTGGCGCTGTCTCAGACCCTTGGCAATGCTTCTTCCACCAGCAACCAGAGTAACTGACTAGCACATAGTCCCTCCTCAAACTGCTTCAATGTGCTATCCTGGAATGTGGCGGGATGGACGTCCAAACAGGATGGCGGGGATATGATGGAGTTTTTAGCGAAATTCCAGATTATGGGTATACAAGAGACCTGGTGCTTAGAATCGTCACCCCCCCCTTCCCTACTGGGCTATGACGCCTTTGTGATTCCTGCGACCAAAACACATTTGTTTGGGCGCCCTAGTGGAGGCCTGGTAACATTTGTTTCGCAGGAGCTTCAACTTAATATCTCTCCTCTCTTTTGGTTAGAGAGTAATTGCATTCAAACTTTACACATCACTAACAGCCCGGTTGGGGACTTCATATGTGTAAACTTGTACAATCCATCTACCTACTCCTCTTCTCATTCAAATCAGCTTTGGGAGGATTTAAGATTTATCCTCGATAAATCTGTGGCTGAATTTCCAAAGTCAGAGATCCTTATAATGGGGGACTTTAATGCCAGAATCGGAGCAGATATAAGCTCATTCACCGATAAGTCGCAATTATTCATAGAAGAGGAGTGGTTTCCTACGTGGAATTCACATGATAAGACCATTAATAGGGCTGGCATCATACTGCTGGAGTTTACCATAAACTGCGGGCTGCACAGCTTGCATGGCACACCCAAAGACTGGTCCGGGGGATTCTATACTTTTCTAGGATCTAGAGGGGCAAGCGTTATAGACTACATCTGGTCCTCCTCGGCATTTAATGATAAGGCATATTGTTTCAATGTGTTCAACAGAACCGAAAGTGACCACCTTCCAATCGCCATCTCCTTCCTCCACACACAGCTGGGGCTTCCCAGCTCACTCCACCCCCAGGACCCACTGATCTTAGCTCCCGGACGTAAGAAGTGGGATTTCTATCTGGAGCAAGACATAAAAGCCCTCCTAAATTCCCCTGAGATCCTAGCCCTGAAAGCTCAGCTGTTAACAATGAATGTGAATCATTTCTCAACTTTCCAGCAAATTCTAGCCTTCTTGCTTCCTTCACTTACGAAACCTTCCCGTGCGATTCTAACCTGGAAGAATCAAACTTGGTTCGACCAAGAATGCAAACAGTGCAGAAGTAGGCTTAGATTTCTTCAGTCTGACATGAAATCAGATAGCACCCAGAGCAAAATCAGGGAGTTAGCCCAATTCCGTTCATACTACAAGAAGCTGCTCCATCATAAGAAATTGTTCTTTGCGAAAGAACGCTGGACGGCACTGTCAGTGGCCATTAAAACCCGTGACGACAAGAAATTCTGGAATTTAATTAATGCAGGTTTAAGACCCCCCTCATTCATCGCTAATAACATCACAGCAGCCAGTTGGCACTCTCACTTTGCTCAGCTGTATTCCGCCCCAGATCCCGAAGTAAATGTTGTCTCCACTCTTTCAGCATCTGCCTTGCCCACCTGGGAGCCAGTCTCCCCAGAGAGATGTATACAACTAATCAGCACGCTTTCAGGGGATAAATCCCCGGGGGAGGATATGATACCACCTGAGGTATTCTTATCGAACCAGACGTGGTGGGCCCCTATTTTAGCATCTCTCTTCACCACTATTAATGCTACTCTTAAGATTCCACCTAATTGGAAACAGAGCATAGTCATCCCAATACATAAAAAGGGGGACCCACAAGATCCGCGTAACTATCGACCTATCAGCCTGCTGGACATATCATACAAGGTCTACTCTAGATTCTTGCTAGAGAAATTAATCGAGTGGGCAGAAGAAACAAAGCTATTCCACCCGGAACAGGCTGGCTTCCGTAAAGGTCACAGCACATCTGGCCAATGTCTTGTTCTATTTAGCCTGATTGATAAATACCTAAACAGGTTCAACTGCAAACTACACGCGGCTTTTGTGGACCTGACCTCCGCCTTTGACTCCATCCCCAGAGATAGGCTATGGCAGAAGCTTAGTTACACTAACATAGATAAGAGACTCCTCCACCTTCTTATGGAAATTCATAATGACATATCGGCCAGAGTAAAATTCGGCCCTCTGGGAGCTCTATCTGATCCTTTCCCTCTGAATAAAGGGGTCAAACAGGGCTGCCTCTTGGCCCCTTTTCTATTCAATTTCTACATCAATGACATCGTTACAACCATGAAGGCCCTAAATCAATCTGCCCCCTCTTTACAACAGCTCAAGATCCCCATATTACTCTATGCGGACGACATGGTGATACTGTCTTTAACCAAGCAGGGCTTAAACAACATGCTCAGAGGGCTCATGACATATTGTGACACCAACTCCCTCAAAATCAATTTCGCCAAAACCAAAATTCTCACTTTTGGCATGAAAACTCGGAAGCCTTTCTGGAATTTTGAGGGCCACTCTATTGAATATTGTTCAGCATTCAAGTATTTGGGTATCACTTTTCAGCATGGGCTTAGCTGGTCAGCTCACCTAAATATGACCATCCTGGCTGCCCGTAGAACCATCAAAGCTTTGGAGAAATTCTTCTATGCAAAAGGCGGCCAGTTGGTTCCACCAATCAGAAAAGCATTTATCAGCAAAGTCCTCCCGATGTTACTGTATGGGGTTGAAATCTGGGGGTGGAATTTAAAAACACTACAACGGCTGGAGATTCTGCAAAACTCTTTTGCACGAAAGATACTGGGCCTCCCCAAGGGCTCAGTCGCTGCACAGTTAAGAACAGAACTGGGCCTCCCCTCCATTGTTGCGAGAGCCCACATTAGAATCATTAGTTTTTATTGTAAATTAATCAATGCCCCAGGTTCCCTACTAGCTAGGCAAGCCTTTTTAACCTGTTCTCATACCAACAAATGGTCCAAGGCCATGGAGACTATTACTGCACGCTACTCCCTCCCAGATCTCGACACGCTGTCATCTTGGGACCAACATAAAATCCGGGCCTGGATTCTTACAAGAGACGAGGCCATGGACCGGGCACAGTCCACTACAGCTCGCCTCTCCATGTGGCTCCCTAAAGTGAAAGTGGTAAGATCACTTGCCAACTACTTGATAGACCTGACAGAGCCCAATTTGAGAAGAGCGTTTACTATGGCCCGTTTCCATTCTATACCCACGGCCTTCCTGCAGGGGATTTACTCTAAGACCCCTATTACTCAGCGTTTATGTCCATGCACAATGAATGAAGTAGAGGACTTCATACATTTCTTTTTCTACTGCCCTATTTATGAGCCAATAAGACCTAAGCTCCTCCTCTTGATCCCGTCCACCATTACATCTAAGGAAGACTGTTTGAAATCGCTTCTTGTGGACGCAAATCCCCAAATTTCACGTGGGGTGGGAATCTTTATAGTGCAGGCTCTGAAACTCAGGGCTACTCTGACTGGGTAGTGAGTCCTAGACCTGGACCTGTTTTAATTCTTTTTATTACTTTTTCAACCCAATGTGCCGAGCCTATTTTGGGGCCATTTTCTGCTTTATATACATCCGCACTTTAGATTCTTGGCGCTGGCAACTAAATCTTTACATTATTGTCTTAGGGTAATTTAAATGTCATTACGCCAGTAATAACGCTTTGAATTTTGTTTGGTTGCTTGTCTCTAGTATTTTTGTCTTATTTTGCTATGGCTGTATGCTAATGCAATAAAGGTTTTATTATTATTATTATCACGCTCTGTCTCTGCCCACTCAGGACTGGGGACTGGGCCCATAACCTGTTGGAGGGGGATTTCCAGCCGGTGGCAGAGGACAGAGTGACTCCAGGAGACATAGGTGTAAAAACCCAAACTAAAACGAAGACTTTATTACTAAACAATCAACACAAACTCTGGTGGCTGTTATTCCTGCAGGCAGGCGACAAAACTCAGCTTTTTTCCTTTATAGCAACGGCCACCTGCAGCCAATTAATCCCAGAAACTTCTTAAAGGTATACACACATGTTTCTGTGCCGAATGTCCTCTAACAAGGTGAACTTACCTAATTCGCAATTCTTGGAAAAATATGGAGACCAAAACAGCAATCTTTTGAAATTCACACCTCTGAATTTTTCAAGGTTGACCCAGCCAGGTAATGTTCACAAAAAATGTATTTATGAGGGTAAAGCACATATCAAAATATTTATATGAGAAGGTAGCCACCCTAGCATTTGATTCATTTTCAGAATAATAAATAAATAACAAACCAATATGGAGAAAGGAGAAATGGGGAGAAGTTGAAATGGGCAGATTTCCCCATCCCTCCTCAGTCCGGACTTGCTTCTTTTTTTTTTTTTTTTTATAAATTTTTTATTGCGTTTCTTTCCATAATTTTGTAGAATCCACACAACACAGAAACAGTAAATACAAGAAACAATTTTTTTTTTTTTTTACAAAAAAGGAAAAAAAAAAGAGAGGTTATAAATCCACTTTCAGTAAATCCTTGTTTGGACTTCCCCACACCTTCTGGCTCTGCGTTCTTTAAATTAACAATGTCAGCAATTTGTTACCTTATTTCATACCTTATTGTAACTTTCAGTTGTTATGTATCCAAATTCAGTGTATTATATCTCAATTTTAAAACCATTAAAATAAACATAACATGTTTGATTCAAATTGTCTCATTTTCTCTTTTATCACTTATTTTACCATTTACTTAACCATATTTGCTAAAGCATAACATTTCCTAATCGTGCACTATCTTAAAATTCATACAGCTTATAATATTTTTGCAAATAGTCTTTAAATTTTTTCCAGTCCACCTGAATTGCTTCTTCGTCCAGATCTCGGATTCTGCCGGTCAATTCAGCTATTTCCATGTAATCCATCAACTGCGTCTGCCATTCCTCCAGCGTGGGCAAATCTTGTATCTTCCAGCTCTTTGCAATGAGTATTCTTGCTGCTGTGCTAGCATACATAAACAAGGTTCTGTCCTTCCTTGACACTCTCTGGTCCACCATGCCCAGCAGGAAGGCCTCTGGTTTCTTGGGGAAGGTATACCTAAATACCTTTTTCAATTCGTTATAAATCATTTCCCAGAAGGCCTTCACTTTTGGGCAGGTCCACCAGAGATGAAAAAAGGTCCCCTCTGCCTCCTTACATTTCCAGCATTTGTTGTCAGACAGGTGATATATCTTGGCTAACTTGACTGGGGTCATGTACCACCGGTATATCATTTTCATAATGTTTTCTTTCAGGGCACTACATGCCGTGAATTTTATTCCGGTGTTCCATAACCTTTCCCAGTCTTCAAACATGATGTTATGTCCAACATCCTGTGCCCATTTTATCATGGCAGATTTAACTATCTCATCCTGTGTGTTCCACATAAGCAGCAAGTTATACATTCTCGACAAAGTCTTGGTCTTTGGTTCTAACAATTCTGTCTCTAATTTCGATTTTTCCACCTGGAAACCAACTTTTTTATCCAATTTAAAAACCTCTTGAATTTGAGCATAATGTAACCAATCTCGCACCTTGTTTTTCAGTTTATCCTGGTTCTGCAACTTCCAGTTGTCTCCAATTTTTTCAATTAATTCCCAATATTTCGGCCAGTAGGCCTCCATATTGGGTCTTTTTCGAGCCTTGGCCTCCACCGGTGATAACCACCTCGGGGTTTTACTCTCTAATAAGTCTTTGTATTTCATCCAGACTGCAAAAATTGCTTTTCTGACAATGTGGTTTTTGAACAATTTATGAACTTTAACCTTGTCATACCATAGGTATGCATGCCAACCAAAGGTGTTGTCAAAACCTTCCAGATCTAGGACATCGGTGTTTTCCAGCAAAAACCAATCTTTCAACCAGCAGAAGGCTGCCGCCTCATAGTACAACCTCAAGTCCGGCAGGGCAAACCCCCCTCTTTCTTTCGAATCAGTTAATATTTTAAACTTTATTCGGGGCTTTTTGCCCTGCCAAACAAACCTGGATATATCCCTCTGCCATTTTCCAAAACATTCCACTCTGTCCACGATCTGTAGGGTTTGAAACAAAAACAACATTTTCGGCAAAACATTCATTTTTATGGCTGCGATTCTTCCCAACAAGGAAAGTTTCAATCTTGACCAAATTTCTAAGTCCTTTTTGACTTCCAACCAACATTTCTCATAGTTATCTTTAAATAAATTCAAATTTCTGGAAGACAAATAGATCCCTAGGTATTTCACTTTTTTAACCACATTTAATTCTGTTTCCCTCTGAAACCCCTCTGCTTCAGTAGGTGTCAAGTTCTTGGTCAGAACCTTAGTTTTTTGTTTGTTCAACTTAAATCCCGCAACCCGACCAAACTCAGATATAAGTTCTAAAACCCTTTTAGTACTGGGTTCTGGCTCCTGTAATGTCAGAACTAAGTCATCTGCAAAAGCTTTCAGTTTGTATTGTTTCACTCCGACCTCTATCCCTTGTACCAACCGGTCCTCCCTTATCATGTTCAATAGCACCTCCAGGACCGAGATAAATAAAAGAGGGGATAGAGGGCACCCTTGTCGTGTCCCTTTTTCAATTTTAAATTCCTCCGTCACCACATTGTTCACTATTAATTTAGCTTTCTGCTCCGAATAAATTGCTTCTATTCCATTTTCAAACCCCCGTCCCACTCCCATCCCTTCCAAGTTTTTCTTCATAAACATCCAAGATATGTTGTCAAATGCTTTCTCCGCATCAATAAAAATTAACACCGCCCTTGTGTTCCTATTGGTTTGTAAAAGCTCCAAAATGTCAATGATGTTTCTGGTGTTTTCATATAAGTGTCTACCAGGGAGAAAGCCTGCTTGGTCTTTATGAATTACTTCGTTTAAGATCTTTTTAAGTCTATTTGCCAAAATGTCTGCAAATATTTTATAATCCACATTCAGGAGTGAGATGGGACGGTAGTTCTTAAGCTGATTCTTTTCAGATTCTGTCTTAGGTATCAATGTGATGAAAGCTTCTTTCCACGTTTCTGGTGCCCTCTTCCCATCCATAATCTGGTTACATACCTCCAACAAAGGTTGTGTCAAATAGTCCTTCAAAGTCTTATAATATTTGGAGGTAAGTCCATCCGGGCCTGGAGATTTGCCTAGTTGCATATTCTGGATGGCACCTTCAATTTCCTGTGGAGTTATTTTAGAATTCAAGATTGATCTTTTATCTTGAGTTATTTTTAATAGTCCATTTATCTTTAAAAATTGGTCTATCTCAAGTTCTTTCTGAGGCCCCTGTGCATAGAGTTCTTTAAAATATCTGTGGAAGCACTTCCTGATTTCTTCTGGTTTCTGCACCGTTCTTCCTTCAATCTCTAGATTTGTAACTGTATTTAGCTTTTGTCTTTTTTTCAGCTGCCAAGCTAGCAGCTTTCCACATTTATTTGCTGATTCAAACGATCTTTGCTTCATCTGTTTAATTTTCCATTCAATCTCTTGATTTATCAGTTTAGAATATTGTGCTTGATGGAATTTGATTTCTCTCAGCACCTCCTTTGACTTTGGTTTGGTTCTCAATTTTTTCTCTCCTTGATGTATTTTCTCCAATATTTTATCCTTTTTTCCATTCCAGAGCTTTTTCTTAATTGTATTCTGTTGTATCAGAAACCCTCTCATAACAGCTTTGCTTGCGTCCCAGATCGTTCTTTTTTCTACTGTAGTATTCAGGTTTATCTCAAAATAGTCCTTTAGTGTTTTTTGGGCCTTTTTCACAATCTCTTGATCTCTTAGTAGGGTGTCATTCATTCTCCATCTGAAGGAGCCGGATTGAGTTAGTCTGAGTTCTAATTTCAGAGCATTGTGGTCGGAACATGTTTTTGGGCAGATTTCCACCTTTCTGGTCTTGGGTGCCAACCCTCTAAACATCCAGATTTGGTCGATCCTTGTCCAAGACAGGTGGGCCTCAGAGAAGAAAGTTCCTTCTTTACCTAGGGGGTTCTTTGTCCTCCATATGTCAATCAGATCCAAATTGTCAGTCAGTTCAAAAAAGGTTTTGGGCAGTCTGCCATCTGATATTAAATTTTGGCTTTGAGACTTATCCATATGTGTAGACACCACTCCATTCATGTCTCCCATCATTATGATGTTAGCATAGTCCATGTAGTCCAGCAAAGTCTCATGCAGCTTCTTGAAAAATTCTGATTTCCCGTCGTTTGGCGCGTATATTCCTAATATCAAAATTTTTTCTCCTTGCGTCTGAATTTCGATCGCCAAAATTCTTCCTTGTTCATCCTTAAATAAAAATTTTGGTGCCAGTCTCTCCTTAGCATATATCACCACACCTCTTTTCTTAACCTTATCTGATGAAATAAATTCTTGGCCTAATCTTTTATTTACCAAAACTTTTCTGTGGAGCCTGGTTACATGAGTTTCTTGTAAACAAATAATGTCCAATTGTTCTTTCTTCAATATATGAAATATCTTCCTTCTTTTCTCCGGGGAATTTCCGCCATTTATATTCCAACTAAGTAGCTGCAAGGACATCCTGTACTATTTTGTTACTCCTAGAGTGGTGTATCTTCTTTGTCCTCTGATCCCAAAGGTGTAGGCGTTGATCCGTTTCTGGGCGCTATAGGCCCAGATTGGGGTAGAGGCCAATGTGCTGCTGCTTCTTTTTGGAGATCTTCTCCGTGGTCGTGCTGGAACTTTTGTAGATCCTCTGGTGTTCTTATTTTAACCTTCTTCTGTTTGTAAGTAAATGATAATCCTTGTGGAAACTCCCACCTATAAGGAATTGCGTTAAGCCTCAGCAACTTTGCCAATTCTGAATAGGTGGCTCTCAAGTCCAATAACTGTTTAGGGATATCTCTGTAAATTTCCACCTTTTTGTCCTGAAACTCCAGTGGGTTTTTAAAGTGTAGGCCTAATATCTTGTCTTTCTCCTCCCTTGATCTCAAAGTTATCAAGCAGTCTCTGGATCTGTCCTTTCTTACCAATCTTCCCAGTCGAAAAGCCGATACTATTTTAAAATCACTTTCTTCCTTTATACCCCAGAACTTTGAAAATTCTGTTGTCAAGAATCCAATCAGATCTTCTTGTTCAATTTCTGGAATTGCCCTCAGTCTAAGATTTGTCTCGCGATTTTTCAATTCCACCAAAGAGAGATAGGTTTGTTGGTCCCCAATCTGTTTATGCAGAGGCTTGACTTCTGCTTTCACTTCCTCGACCTCTTTCTTAGCTGACGTTGCTATTTGGATGGCTTCCCCAGCTAATTTACGATTCTCTTCTGTTGCTCCTTGCAATTTTTCAATTGCTTGTGTATGCTGGGAAACCTGATCCGTCAATTTCTGGATCGAGGATGTAGCTTGGTCAATTTTTATTGATTGATTATCTACCTTTTGATTTAAGGTTGACAATTGTTCCAAGATTTGTTTCAGAACTGCCTCAGATCCTCCTGATGCCATATCTTCCTCTTCAGATTTTTTAGGCTTTTCAACTTCTACTTTTTGTGCCACCAGCACAGCTGGAACCGATGATCTGCGTCCCTGAGTCAAAGTTGTTTGTACAAGCTGTGCCTGCTTTTTCTCTTTTTCCTTTTCCCTAGCTTCCTTAGCTTTGGCTGCTCTTGTCTTTCCCATGCCACTCATCAGTCAATGTTCAAGGTCAGATATTGTAGTCCCATGGGAGAGGCAAGTCCAATTTAAAAACAATCCAGTGAGAGAGGGTAAACATCTAAGACTGTTCCCAGGCCTTTGTATTCCCAATATCCTCTAGGGGGAGTGCCACTAAAGTTCAGTAAGAAGAAGGCAACTTTTCCGCCATTTAAAATCCCTGTTGTTCCATTTTTAAAAACACCATAGTCCCAGAACACTAAATAAGAAAGTCCTGCAGAGCACTTTTAGACTTTAACAATGTTCCAACAAGGTGTCTGCAACAGTATCCAGTCCAGTTGTTCAAGCTCAAAAGTGTCACTTTAATATCCAAAAGTATCTGGAAGTTTGTAACAGTTCCGCAGTTAAACAGTTTCCCCCCCGGCAGTCCGACGATTTGGAATTATGATCTCAGTAACCCCTAAACAAGGGGACCACTCCAATTTATTTTTTTTTTTTTAAAAAATTAACTTACTGATAGTTCTGTATTTCTTCTTTAAGAGTAAATTCAAAAGTGCACGAAAGTCCCACTTTAACGCTTCCCTATTCAAAACGCTTTCCGCTTCTCCAGTCCTTTGCTTTGATCTAGAAAGCAGTGCCGGAAGACGGACTTCCTTTTTCACGTCTCCCGGTTTCAGCCAAATTTTTAGATTTATTCCTCCGAATTTCGAGTCCTTACTCACGGGTTTGTTGTTTCAGCCTGATGTTTCCAGGAAGAAAGGTCGGCGCTCATCCGTGACAGCCGCGCGGCTTCGCCTCCGCAGAAAGAGCGATGAACTCACAGCACCGCTCCCCCTCCTTCACTCCGGAGCCCCTTACGGGGTTCCTTCCGCGAATTCGGGGTCGCTCCAGGTGCCCGCCGAGTCCCACGGCCACGAGCTCACTCTGCCCGTGGTTTATCTTGATGGGTTGCCGCTGTGCCGTAGCGAAGCAACCCTTTTCTGCGGTGCCCCTCTTCACAGCTCGAAGAGGACCGCCATCACGGTTTCGCGCCGCCTCCGGAAGTCAGTCCGGACTTGCTTCTTGAAGTGCTTGTTCCCTCACTAGTAACAATACGGACACTTCCAAGGAGGTCTTTGCTTTCCTTGTCCAGGTCTGCTTGATAGGCCAGAATTTCCCCTCTCTCTTTCCTCCGAATCTCCAGGCGGCGACAAAGAGAGGAGATGAATATTCTACTGGCTTCTTGGGCCCAGTGGCCTTGCTATAATAGCAAAGTAATTTACTGGAGGAAAGAAAAGTACAGAGGTTTTCAACCTTTTTGGGTCCACGGCTCCCTGGACCAACTCCCTTCTTTCTGTGGCACCCCTGTGGGGCTCAGGAGACCAGTTAGGTCCCCCCTTGCTTGCCGAGCTTGCCTCCTCTCCCCCTTTCTTGAACAGCCTCCCTTGCGGAGTGCTCTCTCAGCCTCCTCTCCTCTCCCCTCTCCTTAGGAGTCCTCCTCTTGGTCTCTGAGCTGCCCCCGCTGCCCCCCAGAGGCCTGGGACTTGCCTGTCCATTCCCAACAGCAAGGGCCCCTCGCCAGTTGGCTTGCTTACTCTGAGGCCGCCTCAGCTCCTGGCAGCCCACACCCCCTGGCCAGCCCCAGAGGCACCATTCTCTGGGGGAGAACAGCTGGGCAAGCCTTGGGGAGGCAGAGATGGCATCCGAGGAGGGAGGGAAGGAAAGAGGGACAGAGGCCAGTGTCTCCCAGGGCACCCCTGACCATCATTCAAGGCACCCCAGCTGCCACAGCACACTGCTTGAAAACCACTGCAGAACTGGGATGGGAAAGGTTTCTAGTCCAACTAACTGGTCTGGAGAAGAGGAAAGGCAGCCATGCTTGCTCCTTTGTCTTCTCCGAGGAGACTTCCAGCCTGACTTCTCATCTTGAGGCCCCAGCGAGAAGTGGGAAGAGGAGGAGGAGGAGGAGGAAGCATCCCCAGAAGAAGTGTGCTCCCCACCAGTAGGTGCTTCCACCCCCCCCACTCCTAAATCTGCTTCCAACAGATGCTTGGGGGGGGGGGATTCTGCACCATCTGATCAGTTCCTGGTGCGAGGAGAATTAGAAGGTCTAAGATATGAACACATACATAAATACCGTAAGTAGTTCTCATCACAAAAGAATATCCAGGTAAACCCATGAACAGCCAGGTAAACCCATCAACAGTTTTCCTGCCAGACAGGAGTCTGTTGTAGACCGCCCCTTCTGTGATGTATGTATGATGTATGGAGGGGTGGTCTTGGGCTCCAGGGTGGGCAGTTTCAAATGTCTATATAAGGACTTGGTTCGGGGTCTCCTCCTCCCTCCTGCGTGGGGGGGGGGGGGTGAGCACCCTGTTGCCACAGGTAATAAAGATCTGGCTTACTAGCTGCTTTGCTTCTCAGTATTCTCTGGTTGGCCTCTGTTATTTTCTCCTACCGATAGAGAAGCTACAAAAGGACTCGATTTTTTTTTTATAAGATATTTATTAGGATTTTTTTTAAATTATTACAATAAAAAATGAAAAAGAAAAAAAAATACAAAATAAAAATGATTAAAAACACTCAAATTTTCCATTGCTTATTTTTCCTTAGCTTGTTTCCCGGACCTCCTCATACCTCCCTATTTTGTATTCCAGTTCAGTTTGTTGGTTCAGCAAATCCTTACCCTCTTTATTTATCCTAATCTTTGGTCTTAAAATAGTAACGTTAGATTTTTACCTCTTAACAACCCCTTTTTCATATTCCCTTAAAGCATTACAGCTAGAAACCACTTAATTTCTATCCAACATCGTTCTAACATTGATTAATTTTACAATATTTCTGTATATAATCTTTGAACTTCTTCCAATCTTCTTCCACCGACTCTTCTCCCTGGTCTCGGATTCTGCCAGTCATTTCTGCCAGTTCCATATAGTCCATCAGCTTCATCTGCCATTCTTCCAGAGTGGGTAAATCTTGTGTCTTCCAATACTTTGCAATGAGTAGTCTTGCTGCTGTTGTGGCATACATAAAAAAGGTTCTATCCTTCTTTGGCACCAATTGACCGACTATGCCTAGGAGAAAGGCCTCTGGTTTCTTCAAGAAGGTATATTTAAATACCTTTTTCAGTTCATTATATATCATTTCCCAGAAATCCTTAATCCTTGGGCACGTCCACCAAAGGTGAAAGAATGTACCTTCAGTTTCTTTACATTTCCAACATTTGTTATCGGGCTAATGATAAATTTTTGCAAGCTTGACTGGTGTCATGTACCACCTGTATATCATTTTCATAATATTCTCTCTTAGGACATTACATGCCGTAAACTTCATACCTGTGGTCCATAACTGTTCCCAGTCAGCCATCATTATGTTATGACCAACATCTTGTGCCCATTTAATCATAGCAGATTTCACCGTTTCATCCTGAGTATTCCATTTCAACAGCAAGTTATACATCTTTGACAAAATCTTAGTTTTGGGTTCTAATAGTTCTGTTTCTAATTTTGATTTTTCCACCTGGAAACCAATTTTCTTATCCAGATTATATGCCTCCATTATCTGATAATAATGAAGCCAGTCTCGCACTTTCTTTTTTAATTTCTCAAAACTCTGCAATTTCAGTCTATCTCCATCTTGTTCCAAAATTTCCCAATATTTCGGCCATTTGGCCTCCATATTGAGCTTTTTCAGAGCTTTTGCTTCCATCGGTGACAGCCACCTTGGAGTTTTATTTTCCAATAAGTCCTTGTATCTTATCCAGACATTAAACAATGCTTTCCTGACGATGTGATTTTTAAATGCTTTATGTGCTTTGACCTTATCATACCACAGATATGCATGCCATCAAAATACATTGTTAAAACCTTCTAAATCCAAAATGTCAGTGTTTTCAAGAAGCAACCATTCTTTCAACCAGCAAAAAGCTGCTGATTCATAGTAAAGTTTAAAGTCTGGCAGGGCAAATCCATCTCTCTCCTTTACATCTGTTAGTATTTTAAATTTTATTCTAGGCTTCTTGCCCTGCCAGACAAATCTAGAAATATCTCTCTGCCACCTCTTGAAACAGTCCATTTTGTCCACATTTTGCAATATTTGAAACAAAAACAACATTCTAGGCAATACATTCATTTTTACCGCAGCAATACGGCCCAGCAGTGAAAGCTTCAAATTTGACCAAATTTCTAAATCTTTTTTCACTTCAGCCCAGCATTTTTCATAGTTGTCTTTAAATAAATTCCCATTTTTTACTGTCATGTTAATCCCCAAGTATTTAACTTTCTTAACCACTGTTAAACCTGTCTCATTCTGAAACCTCTCTCTCTCCATTGGTGTTAAATTTTTCTCTAAAACCTTGGTCTTTAACTTATTCAACTTAAATCCTGCAACTTGACCAAATTCTTGAATCAGTTCGAAAACTCTTTTGGTGCTAGATTCTGGCTCCTGTAACGTCAATACTAAGTCATCTGCAAATGCTCTCAGTTTGTACTGTTTGGCTCCGACCTGTATACCTTTAACCAACCGGTCCCTTCTAATCATATTCAGCAGAACCTCCAGAACCGATATAAAAAGCAACGGGGAAATTGGGCAACCTTGTCTTGTCCCTTTTTCTATCCTAAATTCTTCTGTCACCACATTATTTACAAATAGTTTAGCCTTTTGTTCTGAATAAATTGCACTTATACTGTTTTCAAAACCTTGGCCTACCCCCATCCCCTGTAGGTTCTTCTTCATAAAACTCCAAGAGATATTATCAAAAGCTTTCTCCGCGTCCACAAATATCAAAACTGCTTTGGTATTTATGTTCACTTCTAGTTTTTCCAAAATATCAATTATATTCCTCAAATTATCGGACAAGTGTCTTCCCGGGAGAAAGCCCGCTTGGTCTTTATGAATCTCTTCCATCAAGACTTTTTTCAATCTCTTGGCCAAAATGTCTGCCAAATTTTTGTAATCCACATTAAGTAACGATATGGGGCGGTAGTTCTTAAGCTGAGTCTTTTCAGTCTCTGTCTTCGGTATAAGTGTAATGTACGCCTCTTTCCAAGACTCTGGTGCCCTTTTCCCTTCCAATATTTCATTGCAGACTTCCTTTAAAGGTTGTAATAGCCACTCTTTCAAAGATCTATAATATCTAGAAGTCAGCCCATCCGGTCCTGGAGATTTGCCTAATTGCATGTTTTGAATGGCACCTTCTACTTCCTGTTCAGATATTTTGTAGTTCAACATTAATTTACTTTCTTGGGATATTTTTTGTAATCCATTTGCCTTCAGAAATCGGTCTATATCCATTTCTTTCTGTGGCCCTTGTGTATATAGTTGTTTAAAATACCTCTGGAAACAGTTTCTAATCTCAGTTGGGTTATGTATATTCTTTCCTTCCACTTCTAAATTTGTGATAGTATTTAATTTTTGTCTTTTTTTCATTTGCCAGGCCAGCAATTTCCCACATTTGTTAGCTGATTCAAATGTTTTTTGTCTCATTTGTTTAATTTTCCATTCTATTTCCTGATTCATCATTTCCATATATTGTACTTGATATAACTTTATTTCTCTCAAAATCTCCTGCGACTTTGGTTTTGCTCTCAATTTCTTTTCACTTTCTTTTATTTTCCCCAAAATTTTATCTTTCTTCTTATTTTGATTTCTCTTCTTTATTGCATTCTGTTGTATCAGAAACCCTCTCATGACAGCTTTACTTGCGTCCCAGATTACTCTTTTTTCTACATTAGTATTCATATTTATTTCAAAATAGTCTCTCAAGGTTTTTTGGGCCTTTTTATACACTTTTTCATCTCTAAATAAGGTGTCATTCATCCTCCATCTAAAGGAGCCAGTTGATGTTAGTTTCAACTCCATACTTACCGCATTATGGTTGGAGCAGGTTTTTGGGCAGATTTCCACTTTCTTTATCTTTGGTGCCATTCCTCTAGTTACCCATATTTGGTCAATTCTAGTCCATGTCATCTTAGCTTCAGAAAAGAAGGTTCCCTCTCTTCCCAAGGGGTTCTTTGTTCTCCAAGTGTCCACTAAATCAAAATTGTCTATCATCTCAAAAAATGTTTTCGGTAGTCTACCATCCTTGGTAACTACCTGTCTTTGTGCCTTATCCATGTTTGTAGATACTACTCCATTCATGTCCCCCATCAAAATCAGATTGTAATCCAAATAATCCAATAAGGTCTCATGCAACTTTTTAAAGAATTCAGATTTCCCCTCATTCGGTGCATAAATTCCTACGATCAAAAATTTCTCTCCTTGAACTTGAATTTCAATTGCCAAAAATCTTCCTTGGTCATCTTTAAAAATTAATTTCGGTGATAGTCTCCTTTGCATATATCACAACTCCTCTTTTTTTAACTTTGTCAGATGAGATAAACTCCTGTCCCAATCTCTTATTAATCAGTAGTTTCCTGTGTAACCTTGTTACATGTGTTTCTTGTAGACAAATCAAGTCCAATTGTTCCTTTTTTAGTAAATGAAAAACACTTTTTCTCTTCCGAGGAGAATTCAAACCATTACAATACCAACTTAACAGTTGCAGAGCCATGATGGGGTTACTTCGCTTTACCTCCAACTGCGCCAAGTGTCTGTTCTTGTTCTGTCAGTGGTGTCTCTTTTTCTGGACCATGCAATCCAAAAGAGAAGTTTGCTATGTCTAGTATTCCTTTTTCCAGTGCTTTTGGCTCTTCTCCGGATTCCACTTCTTTCTGTAGATCTTCTCCGTGATCCTTCAGAAACCTATCTTTGTCATTGACTGATCTTATTTTTATCTTTCTTCCTTTATATTTAAAGGACAGGCCTTGAGGGAATTCCCACCTAAAGATGATTCTGTTTCTTCTCAGCAGGGCAACCAGATCTCCGTAGTTGAGCCTTAAGTCCAAAAGGTGTTTTGGAATGTCCTTGAATATCTCCACACTTGAGTTGTAAATTTCCAAAGTCTTTTGGTAATGCAGATTCAAAATTTTGTCTCTCTCCTCTTTTGTTCGAAGGGTAATCAAGCAGTCTCTCACCTTGTTCCTCCTTCCTCCTCTTCCAAGTCTAAATGCACTCACTATCTTAAATTCTTCCTTCCTCAAATCCTGTTGCCAGAAATCTGTGAATTCCTGCGTAAGAAAATCAGCCAAATTGTCTTTCTCACGTTCTGGTACAGCCCTGATTCTTAAATTTCCTTTTTTCTCTTTCAATTCAATCATAGACAATGTCAAACCGTGGTCCTCCAGTTGCTTATATACCGGTGGTATCTTCTCTTGAGTAGCAGTTGCTATATCTTTTGCTTCTTCAGCTATCTTTCGGGTTGAAGCAGATTCCTGTAGTAATTTTTCAATAGACTCTGTGTTGGTATTCACCTTCTGTCCCAAATTATTGATGCTTGTAGTATTCTGGTCAATTTTAACTGATGCTTCAGCTACTTGTTTATTTGTTTCAGCTACTTGTTTAGCTAAATTTTCCAAAGATTCATTAATTTTTCCAAGTGCCTGTGCCAAAACGTCTTCGGACGACATAACTTTTGGTTTAACCTGTGGAGGTGAACCCCCTGGTATTTCAGATGGTCCAGATGTTGAAGCCCTTCGCTGCAACGCAGTATCTGTCCGATAGGGTCTGCCAGACCTAGTAGTTTTTTCCTGCACCAACTCTAACTTTCCTCTTCCATCTGCCATAACACTCTCATGAGAATTCAAGGTCGATCCCACGGCTGGAAATTTGTTTTGGAATGGAAAATTCCTCTAGCCCAGTTGTTATTGTAGCAATGTCATGCCTCCTCTAGGGGGACACAGTAACAGCCAAAGCTTGCAACTTTTAAAAAAGAAAATAGTCCTTATAAGTCCCCCAATTCACATAAAAACAACAGTTTCAGTTGCACTTAATCAGTTACTTTAAAACCAGGAGAAGTTCAGAAACACTGTATCTCTTTTGCAGAGTTAGCTGTCAAAAGTCCTCTGCTTACCAATAGGCTTTCCACAGAGCGGCATTCCTTATCTCGGGGCAGTCCGTTCCCAGGTTTTAGGCGGTGGATTTTAGCTTCCTTTTCCCCCTTTTTTGCAGATAAATACAGTTCAAACCTTTCCCCCCTCCTCTCCTGCAATCCGGAGGGGAGATCGCTTTCCAGATGTTAAGATTTAAGTCTTTTTTCAAACGTCTTTCCGAGTTTCCGCTTACAGTCTCTTTGCTTTGATCTATTTACAAGATAGGAAGGCAGACTTCCTGTTTATACCTTCCCGCTTCGGTGCCGAATTAACTTGTTTTTTTCCCTTTAGATCCAATTTAATCCTACTCACGGGTAGTTCCTTTCAAAGTCAAATTGTCCCAGGAAAAAGTCAGCGCTCTCCGATAACGGCTGTGCGGCTTCACTCTGCGGAAGAAGCAGTCGACTCTCAGCACCGAGCCGCTCACCCCGTCTCGCTCTGGAACCCTTAAAAGGGTCCCTTCGCAACTTGGGGGGGGGCGCAAAAGATGCCCGCCGAGTCCCCACGTTCACAGGCTTCGCCCGCCTGTGATTTTTAAAGGGCCCCCGCTTCGCCGCAGCGGTAAGACCCGATCCCGTGGAGCTGGTCCCTCAGAGACTCAGAGGGAATCCGCCATTATCGATGGCGCCAACCCGGAAGTCTCGAGAAGCTACAAAAGGACTCTATATGGGCTGTGAGGTACCCCATAAGGGAAAAGGAGATTTTTTTCCTTATAACACTGGCCCCCAGTCCCCACCTCCTTGCAGCTGACCCCTTGCTGCTATCTGCTTTGCAGGGCATTGAGGAGGCATCCTGCTAGCCAAAGGAGACATGTGCAATTCACATTTGTAGTGTTCTAAATATGTACAGCTCACTGGAAGGACAGATCCTGAAGCTGAGGCTCCAATACTTTGGCCACCTCAGGAGAAGAGAAGAATCCCTTGAAAAGTCCCTGATGTTGGGAAAGATGGAGGGCACAAGGAGAAGGGGACGGCAGAGGACGAGATGGTTGGATAGTGTTCTCGAAGCTACCAGCATGAGTTTGACTAAACTGCGGGAGGCAGTGGAAGACAGGAGGGCCTGGCGTGCTCTGGTCCCGGGGGTCAGGAAGAGGCAGACACGACTAAATGACTAAACAACAACAACAATTAATACCATGCCTACTTTGGATCTGAGAATTAAAAAGATAACCTGCCAAGAAGAATACACAGCTATTTCTCCCCCTCAAGATACCTTGTATTCCTCGACAGCCTCTTCCAGAGGAATCACCTCGTGGTGTTGGTGCTTCTTGGATCTGCCCCAAACCACACAGATGGGGGCTTCATCCTCCTTGCAAAAGAGTTTCAGGGTCAGAGAGGGGAATGAAGGAGAAGGACCCTACCAATATCAAATAGATCGTATTTGCCTTGGGGAAGGGATCGTTTTTCGCTGTATCGAATTGTATCCTTTTTGCTGTATCTTTCTCATTGACTTTAAGAATGGATCTGAATGTATTTTTCGACTCAAATGTATTTTTCCTCAAAATGCTGTACTTTTCTAAATGTATCCAAATGTATCCGAATGGGTTTTTGTATTTTCCCCCAATCTCATCGCCTAGAGAATGTTCCTTAAATGTAACAATCACTTGTTCCAAATGTATTTGATACAAATGTATTCGAGTGTATACTTTTATGGGAAAACGTAGCTAGGAAAATGTCGAGATATATATATATATATATATATATATATATATATATATGTATATACTGCTTATAGTGCCTTTGAACGGTCAACGTTCCACCCTCTATCCTTTCACGAGCTGCCAAAAACACTCTCCACACCACACTGCCATCTACTGGGTCTACAAATAATACCATCAATACACACAAATACAAGCTCTAAAATAAATTAGTTTTATTTTCCCATAAGTATGCAAACATAAGACTATAACACCCGAATTGATAGCTATGCAGAACAGGATTCCCCCCCCTCCATCGGATAGCTGCCTGCACGGCTGTCTTTGAGGGGGGTGAAGGGAGGAACGGGCAGGATCGACATCGGATAGCTGCCTGCCTGCCTGCCTGCCTGAACATGCTGTGCACCCGGGGGGCGCTGCGACCCTTGCCCATTGGGAAGGAACAAGACAGGAAAAGGAAGGAAATGGGAGAGGTTTTTGTAAGGCCCCACTTTTCACATGGTGTCCTGTTGTGTGGTCGGAAAGTACTCTTTATTGTTTGATTTGGGTTAATGTCAGAATAAAAGCGAGTTCCTTCAAAATAACACATTCCTTTTTATCTTACCAGTTTCTCATATTGTAAGAAGCGGAAGAAGAAACCATAGAGAGCATTCATATTTTCCTTCTGATCAATGAAGTCAAACGTTACAATTATCCATTTTAGAATGAGCACCTATAGAGAGAAGACAGATATCAGTAAGCCAAAGCAAGACCAAGACAACAAACCCCTTCTGGAATATGGTCAGCGTGTACAACATCTAGCTGAATCATCACCAGGATAACTAAGTCAGACTGGGGGAAATATCATTCTTCAGAACCAAGACATCATTACCATGCTTTCCAAGTTACCTGAAAGTCACTAGAACACTTGCGAGCACAGAGCCAAGACACAGCTGAAAGAAGAGAATCCTACAAACTTTGGGGTTTGTAGATGGTTGTAAAGGTTGCTGAAAGGTTTCTAGTTCACTAGTTGGAAACAGCTTCCAGGCTATGCGATGTCGGGAATCAAGCCTTTATCAGGAGAAACTGGCAACTCTCCAGGCACCCGGCTTGATCTCCTGTTGACCTCCCTGTCTGCATTCCCCAGCAGGATACAGGCTAGGTCGCGATAGGCGATCCTTCTCAGCGTGAGAAGAACACCCCCCCTCTTTCCTGCCCCCCCGGGCAGGGGAAAGAGATAGACAGAAACGTATTTACATTCCTTTATTTCTGTCTTTGCAGCGTTACAAAAAACATGACTGCTCTCTTCAAGCTCCAGCAGTCGAGAGAGAAACACTTCCTGTATAAGAGCAAAAGGAAGAGCTCATATTACACTCTGAGCTAATTCCGGTGCATTGCCCTGTGAGTTGACTGTCCCTCTGTTTCCCACGGAACAGTCCTAACATTCCATCATGTGCTGTTTTCAAGCTAGCAGCTCGCAGCTGCATTGCTTTTATATCGTAACATACTCCCCCATATGAATCAATGTGCGCTGCGAGCAAAGCTTGATCCAGAGAAGAAAACAAACAGTTGTTATACATATAACACTCCCCTGTTGTTTCAGTTCCACCCTTGGAACTACCCGCCACTGGTTTCCCCAGTGTACCTCTCTGGTTGTCTGACTTCCAAGGAATGGGTGCATCTGCATTTCCTTGGCTAGGGAATGTAGTGTTGTGCTTAGCAACTCCCTGTTGTGTCTTTGTCTCTGACTTAGAGACAGCTTTAACCTGTCTTGAGTTGTCAACAATAGTAACACACGCTAAGGCTGAGTTAGCAAACACTTTTGAATACCTCTTGGGTGGTACACCCTTTGTAACTCTCTCTTTTTTAAAAAACAAATAATTTTTATTAACAGGCCAATCACATCACATTGTTCAAATCACATTGGTTCCAAATTATACAGCCAAATTTTAAATTTTTTGGGGGTACCCATATATCAAGCTCCGCACGAGTCCAAAATTCCGGATAAGTCCAGACATCACTTATTTTACTGCATTAATTAATCAGTTCTATCCAGTTCACTCCGGATAGTCCTTTATTATTTTTCTTCATCTTGTTGTAGTCGTACATTCCTATCTTTGCGATCTCTGATTATTCTCACAAGCAGACTGAAAGCTGGCTTCTCTGTGTGGGTTTTATACTCTTCAGAAGCTATATCAGCCCAGGACAGCCTCTGTTTGACACCTCCGTAGACAGAATTCATCTTCAATTTGTCCTTTGTTTTTCCAGGCAAGCCTAATAAATAAAATAGATCAGGGGGCTCTGTCAGGTCAAACTTTCAATTCCGTACTCCTTCTCTTTCCGACATTCCTGATTCTCCTCCCCCTTCTCTCTTTCTCCTGCAGCCTGTCTTGGCGAGACGCCATTTTTTAACTGCGTCATAAAAATTCCTCACCGTTCATCAATCTTCTCTCCTATTGTATTCCACCTCCCACACAGTTCTTAAAATCCTGCTTATGTTTCTTAAAAAACGCAACGATCTTGTTTCTTTCTGGGGTGGAGGGTTATTTTTGTCACATCATATAAAAAAGAAGAAATAGTTTTTCCTCCACCCCCCCTTTGTTCCAAACATACAGTCTCTTGGTGGTGACACATCAAAAGATTTACTTATCCTTCCGTCGCTCTCGGTCGCAGAGATCCATTATTCAGCAGCCTTATCGTCGAGCTTTACTTGATATATGTGCTTCAACCTCATTTCCAAACATCTGTTTCCAATTATAATTCCGGGCTGAAGCAACTAGCACACGCTAATTGGAATCGGCGTCAGGAAGAGCTGACTTCACCGAGGGCTCGTGCCAAGTGTTCAGCACCCCCATCTCTCGGATCAGGGGGTGCATTGTGAACACCGCTGGCAAGACAGGGCCCCACCACATCCTGGTGGGGAGGGAAGGCTGCCTACTTCCCATAGCAGCCCCTAAACTACCTTGTGTGGGTCAGAGAGATGTTATTGTCGGCCATCTTCCAACGCGCCACCTAGTGGCCCCTCCCTTTGTAACTCTCTCAGACCTGCGTATAAGGTGCTGATCCTCTCTGCTCACTGGTTCAGTGTCAGGACTCTTTGGAGAACCAGTTCCAATAGTAAACAGTGGTTCATCCTTCACCTGTGAAGGTCTATCTATTGTGTGAGATTTCCTCTCAATGACTGTGTCAACTGAGCTCTTTGAGCTATCACTGTCACTCTCAGTACCGCTGTAATCAGTAAAATCATCATCATCATCTGAATTGTCTTCAGTGGGAAATGTGTGAACAATTACTCTCTCCTGTTCAGGAGCACTCTCTAGAAATTTTGTGAGAACCACCTGACCAGATTCAGACAAAATTATTCTGTAGAGACCCTTTTCATAACCCACAAAAATGCCTCTAGCATTCTTTACTCCACCTGGAGCATCAGATTTCACATGAGACCCAAAAACCTTAAAATGGGCAACAGAAGGTTTTCTGTGGAATAGCTTTTCAAAAGGAGAACTTCCCAAACCTTTGGAAACCTTTCTCAACCAAGAGTAACAATAACACAATAACGATTCCGCCCAATACTCATGTGGCAAATGTGAACTCAGCAATTGCACCTTCATGCCATTTTGCAATTCTTTGTTCACTTGCACACAGACACTTCTGTTCCATGCACCTGCTGAAACAGCAGTCTTGTGCCTTATCCCTTTCTTATCCAGGAAATCCTGAAAATCCTGTAAAAGAAAAACTGGCTTTTCATCTGTGAAAAGACAATCAATGTTAGCATCATGAACATTTTTAACCTTGTCACAAAACTCTTCAAACCTTTCTAAGGCTTCTTGTGGTTTGTGCATTATGTATATCCACACATAATGAGAGAAATAATCCACACACACAAGATAATATCTTGCATTGCCTCTAGATGGTGCTAGAGGACCAATCACATCAGCATACACTCACTGAATAGCTTTGGTTACTTTCGTCGTCTTCTGGACGTTTTTCTTCATACCTGCAAGAGAAATCATGTTAGACTCAGATGCATTACAACTTATGCAATCACTTTGATCAAAAGTCAACAAATACAGTCCATCTTTCTCTCTGGCAGAAAGATACAGCTCTCCATCTTTGAAGATTTTGCAGCTTTCTCTATCATAGGACAAAATCAGTCCTTTCTTTGCGATCTGCGAAACACTCAGCAGATTGAACTTTAAATCAGGAACCAAATACACATTGTTAATAGTCAAGTTCAGACTCTCAAGATACACATTTCCAAACCTGGTCGCTTCCAGCTCCTGGCCATTGGCCTGTTTCACAGTGAAGCTTTGCTTCTTAAACGTTGAAAATAGTCCTCGGTGCGACGTCATGTGTTGCGTGCAACCTGTGTCAAGAACAAAAGCGTTCTCTGTTGAAAATTCGGCTTTTGTTGACAGCAATGCTTTTGCAGGTTTCACCTGGGACTTGGTACGACTTTTGCCTGACGCCTCAGGCTTTGCAGAGCTCCCCTTAGCTCCTTTCTGTTGACGTGGCTTCTTACAATTCCGCTGAAGATGCCCAGTCTGTCCACAATTGTAACAACGGACAACGTTCAAAGCAACAGCCTGTTCTTCACTAGCAGTAGCAGTGGGGGTGTCAGAACTCCGAGCTTCTCTCCCCCTGTCTTTGACATCTATTGCAGCAAGGCGATCTTTCTCATTGAGAACCACCGAACAAATTCTCTCCACCGTAAGATCTCGGGCAGGTAGAGAACCAAGCTGACTTGCAACCGTTTTATAAGTCCAATTAAGGCTGTTAATAATCATGAAGCAGAATATCTCTTCCTGAAGAGGGAAATTGCGTTGCGCCATCTGCTGGCGTAAGAATTTCATCTCTGTCAGATGCGCTTGTACATCTCCCTCAGGCGCTAGCCTTAGATTAGTCAGTTTTTCAAAATGCAGCAACGCTGAAGAACCAGCATCTCTTTGATGTATTCTATGCAGCGTTTGCCAAATCTCACGCGCGTATTCCAAATCCTGAATATGCACGAGTTGATCATCTGAGATACACAGAATTATGGCCGCCCTGGCTCTCACATTCTGTGAATTCCAACCTGGCATTGGTGCAGCAGGGATGGGGTTATCAATCACCTCAAAAATCCTCTGATTCTGAAGCAGGGCTTTCATCTTTACAGACCATGAGGAATAATTGTCATTAGTCAGTGGAGGTGGGTAAGGTAAGCCTCCCCCCTTCTTGGTATCCATTTTGAATCCAAGTCTCAGCTCTCACTCTCGAGCCTGCACCTGGCAGCTAAACGCAGGCAGCTCCGGAAGGTCCCTCCAAGAGCAGTGAGACAACAGACAAAACAAACGCTGGAATTTTTTACCAGTGTTTTTCCAGCCTTTTACAGTCCCAGCCCCTCTTCCGTTGGCTAGTAAATTTCCACGTTCTTTCAAGCTAACTATCTCCGAAGTAGCTGAAAAGATTGACGTCTCGTTGCTTAGCAACTGGACTTGGCTTATCAAGCCTCAGGAATGCGAAATATACAGGCTGTTTCTCCGTGCTGTTTTCATCCTAAAGCAGACACTCAGTGAACCGAAGAATGCTTCAATTCGCGTTCACTCTCACAGCCATAAAATCACCATACCTTGAGGGAATCCGTTGCTCAGCAAAAACACCTCCTCCGGTGCTCAGCCGTCCTTGTAGCTTCCATCCGCCCGCTACCACATTCTATCTTTATCTCCTTGCAGAGGATGAAGTACGATCCATCAACCTCTCTTGCTGCTTTCATGGATCAAAACCATCCTCTGCTACCAGATGTCGGGAATCAAGCCTTTATCAGGAGAAACTGGCAACTCTCCAGGCACCCGGCTTGATCTCCTGTTGACCTCCCTGTCTGCATTCCCCAGCAGGATACAGGCTAGGTCGCGATAGGCGATCCTTCTCAGCGTGAGAAGAACACCCCCCCTCTTTCCTGCCCCCCCGGGCAGGGGAAAGAGATGGACAGAAACGTATTTACATTCCTTTATTTCTGTCTTTGCAGCGTTACAAAAAACATGACTGCTCTCTTCAAGCTCCAGCAGTCGAGAGAGAAACACTTCCTGTATAAGAGCAAAAGGAAGAGCTCATATTACACTCTGAGCTAATTCCGGTGCATTGCCCTGTGAGTTGACTGTCCCTCTGTTTCCCACGGAACAGTCCTAACATTCCATCATGTGCTGTTTTCAAGCTAGCAGCTCGCGGCTGCATTGCTTTTATATCGTAACATGCAGGACCAAGGTTGATTTGTAATTGTTCCTGTCTGCCTGCTTGCCATCGTGCATATTTGTAAGCCATTTCTGCCAAAATATATACATCTGCAATAGTAGTTTCTGGAAGCAGACCCTGCAAGAGTGCACACTCCATGAAGTCCGTACGAAGAGTGTTACGGAATGGGGGGGGGCATATGAACGAAGTCTTACTCTCGAGTAAGAGACGTAGAGCCCGAGGCGATGACCTCAAGGGAACCCTGCCACACTAGGACTCCCCTCGCCCCGTCACAACGTTGCACCAAGCACCACACAAAAGTCCAAAACCCATAGCTGTCAACTTACAGATTTGAAAATAAGGGACCAGCAGCCTTGAAAATAAGGGACAAGCAGCCAAAATAAGGGACCTGCAGCCTCACCTGTTCCAGGCACTCCAGTCTTCCTGTCCTCCTGCAGTCTGGTCAAACTCATGCTGGTAGCTTCGAGAACACTGTCTAACCAACTTTGTAACCAGAGGTTCAACTGAATAGAATCTGAATCACATGCACCACAAGGCCTATGCAGCCTCAACTTAAGATGGCTCCCCGGCCTGGCTTTGCACTGCAAAGTTTGCAGCAGCACGTGGAACAAAATGGCGTCCAGCATTCAAAAACCCCCTCAGCTTGCATTAACTAGCCACATACAAGGCATGCAAGCTCCACCCCCCAGTCGTTCTTAGACTTTTTATTGGGTGAGCAACACAGCCAAGCTACACAGTTGGAGCCTCCCTCCTCCCTGGCTAGCAGGAAGGGAGGGAGAGGAGCTGCTTCCTTTGAAATTTAAGGGACATCATTTAAGGGACATCCATCAATAAGGGACAGCAGCGGGACATGGCGCTGAAATAAGGGACTGTCCCTTCAAATAAGGGACACTTGACAGCTATGAAAACCCCGAGAAGAAAGCGCCATTTCTGACCCCGTATCCCGATGCTATACACGATCGATGTATTTGATAAATGAACAATGTATTTGCATGAGGATGCGCTCTAGCCAATCAGATGGCGTTGAATGTAGCCCTTCAGCCAATCGCAGCAATGCCATGGCTCTGCAGAGGCAGCTCATCTCCAGCTGTTTTGCACGCTCCACTGAGCGCTGACAAGGTGATGACAGCTCCCGCTGCGAGAACAACGGACTGAGTCAATCGAAACCTCGTTACCCTGTTAATCCAATCCAAACTAGATGTTGTTTAGTCGTTTAGTCCGACTCTGCGTGACCCCCTGGACCAGAGCACGCCGGGCACTCCTGTCTTCCACTGCCTCCCGCAGTTTGGTCAAACTCATGCTGGTAGCTTTGAGAACACGGTCCAACCATCTTGTCCTCTGTCGTTCCCTTCTCCTTGTGCCCTCCATCTTTCCCAGCATCAGGGTCTTTTCCAGGGAGTCTTCTCTTCTCATGAGGTGGCCAAAGTCTTGGAGCCTCAGCTTCAGGATCTGTCCTTCCAGTGAGCACTCAGGGCTGATTTCCTTCAGAATGGAGAGGTTTGATCTTCTTGCAGTCCATGGGACTCTCAAGAGTCTCCTTCAGCACCAGAATTCAAAAGCATCAATTCTTTTGCATCAGCCTTCTTTATGGTCCAGCTAGATACAATGTAGCAATGTCAGGCCAGGCCACTTCCGAAAAGAACCGTCTGTATTAAAAAAAACCCTAAAAACGCTTGGAAATTCATAGAAAACCACTGGTTTCACCGATTCTCTTCATTCCACCGCCAGTCTGCTTCGTTGGCCAAGGACTTGGGAACCCCTCGGTCCCCGCCAGAATTCCCCAAGCGGGAGGTCACCTACTCACAGGAAGGTACTTTACCCGTAGGTGACAATCGCTGGGCAAAAGCTCTCCTCCGGACTTACCCAGGTGGCAGACTATGCAAACCAAAGTTCTATTGTCCTCTTGCAGTAGGTGCTTAGAATGTACTTCCCAAGACATATCCTGTATTTGCATGTTACCCCAACACATTCCTCCTATCTTAAGCATGTATAACCCTCCTCTTTTCTGATGAAGTGGTGATGTTTAGCGAACTGTCTGCTGGGATAAGATAGGAACTTTTAAAAGTCCTTGTCACCCCGTTCTCGGGGTTCAATTCCTCTTTGAACCTGTTGCGCAATCAACTTTGGTCTCCGCTATTTGCTCCGGTTGGTGGCTGGACTCCTTCTTTGTTCCGCAGGGACCCACGGGCTCCGAGCAGCCTCCCACCTGGATTTTTCCGTAACAACAGAAACTCGACTAACCCTCTTGAGAGAAGAAAGGTGGCTTTTGCTCCCACTGCAATGTTGTAGTCTAAATAAGCACATCTTCCTACAAGTGAATAGTAGCCACCTATCTGGGGGGAAATAAAGTGGTATGCTGAGAGACAGTGTTACGGTGGAGAGCAAATCTGTGTTCCACAATCCGAACATCCAGAGAGAAACCAGATGTCGCCCGGAGTCGCCTTTGCAACGTGGCACATGAGAGCGGCGGCCGTGCAGAGACTCATGAAGGTCTTCGTGATGCGGAGGATCCCCCCGGAGGGGCTGGCGGCCTTGAGCCGGGCCGGAGACGTCCAGCAGTGGGATTCAGATGAACCAATCCCACAGTCTGAGTTGCTGGCGGGGGTGGCTGGCAAGGACGGGCTCCTGTGCCTCTTGTCTGACCGGATTGACAAGGAAGTCCTGGATGCTGCAGGACCATCCCTGAAAGTAATCAGTACGTTGTCCGTGGGATATGACCATCTTGCCATTGAGGAAATAAAAAAGCGTGGGATCCGTGTGGGATACACGCCAGACATCCTGACAGATGCCACGGCTGAACTCACAGTAGCTTTGCTCCTAGCAACGTCCCGCAGGCTGCCAGAATCTGTGGAGGAAGTGAAGAACGGTGGCTGGACCACATGGAAACCCCTCTGGATGTGTGGCTATGGACTATCCAACAGCACCGTTGGGATTATAGGGCTAGGAAGAATAGGGCAGGCTGTAGCACATCGTCTGAAGCCATTTGGAGTCAAGAAGTTTTTGTATGCAGGACGTCACCCCAAACCTGAAGCTGCTATGGAACTGAAAGCTGAGTTTGTGCCCCTTGCCAAGCTAGCGGAAGAGTCGGACTTTGTCATTGTGACATGTTCTCTGACACCTGACACTCAGGGGATGTGCAATTGGGACTTCTTTTGCAAGATGAAGAAGACGTCTGTGTTCATCAACACAAGCAGGGGCACTGTTGTCAATCAAAAGGACCTATACGAAGCTTTAGTCAATGGCCACATTGCAGCAGCGGGCTTGGATGTTACAACCCCAGAACCTCTGCCTACTGATAATCCACTTCTTTCCCTCAAGAACTGTGTAATTTTGCCTCATATTGGAAGCGCCACCTACGCCACAAGGAATGCCATGTCCGTGTTGGCTGCCAACAATCTTCTGGCTGGACTGAAAGGAGAAAGCATGCCAAGCGAACTCAAGCTGTGAGAAGCAAGACTGGAAGAGTTTTGAAGGATTTTTTTACTTTTTGCCCCAAATGGATATTAAATGGGACAAACTGTCTTTCAAATAAAGCATTAAAACAGTGGCAAAAAAAAAGAAAAAAAGAAACCAGATGGCAGCTTTTTTTTACTGTGTCCACAGAACTCAATGAAAGCCAACCAATGGTTTGGGTCAGGTTAAGTAGAAGCATGTTGAAATCTGCAGATGGCACAAAGTTCAGCGGCAGTAAATCAGAAAGAGGGGCAGTCAGCAAAGCTTGTTCTGGCACCTTAGAATTATTGTGTCTCTTCATTTTTTTCTTATTCCACGAAAGAAACACAAGACAAGGTCAGCTTTTTTCCCCTTTTCTTTTGCTAGTATTTTCCTGTCCTCCGATAATCAAGTTTGGTGCAGAAAAGGAATGGAGAGCTTTGTTGTTGTTGTTTAGTCATGTCCGCTTCTTCATGACACCCTGGACCAGAGCACGCCAGGCACTCCTGTCTTCCACTGCCTCACGCAGTTTGGTCAAACTCATGCTGGTAGCTTCGAGAACACTGTCCTCTGTCATCCCCTTCTCCTAGTGCCCTCCATCTTTCCCAGCATCAGGGTCTTTTATAATTCCTCACAGTAATCCCATCTGATCACTACATCTCTGGATATTTGCACTCCTACATAGGCTGAGCCTGTGACCTGGCTCAGGAACTAAGTATTTGTCATTACAAAAGACTGGCCAGGCTCCCCAGGGTACCCAATCAAGAGAGCACTAACAGGTAACCTGCCAGACAGGAGGTAAACAACGCACTCAGATGTCTGTTGCAGACCGCCCTTTCTGTGATGTAGGTATGATGTATCTGGGGGGTGGTCTTGTGCTACACCCTTTCTGTGATGTAGGTATGTTGTATCTGTTACGATATAGAAGCAATGCAGCTGCGAGCTGCTAGCTTGAAAACATCACATGATCTCAGCTGGGTTCTGTATATTCCTTCCTTCCACTTCTAAATTCGTAACTGTATTTAATTTTTGTCTTTTTTTCATTTGCCAAGCCAACAGTTTCCCACATTTGTTAGCCGACTCAAATGTCTTTTGTCTCATTTGTTTAATTTTCCATTCTATTTCCTGATTTGTCATTTTCATGTATTGTACTTGGTGTAGCTTTAATTCTCTCAAAATCTCTTGGGATTTTGGATTTGTTCTCAATCTTTTTTCACTTTCCTTTATTTTCTCCAATATTTTATCCTTCTTCTCATTTTGAATTCTCTTCTTTACTGCATTCTGTTGTATCAGGAACCCTCTCATAACCACTTTACTTGCGTCCCAGATTACTCTTTTTTCCACGTTGGTATTCATATTTATCTCAAAATAGTCTCTCA
Organism: Podarcis pityusensis; assembly: GCF_964106645.2. Lineage (NCBI taxonomy): Eukaryota > Metazoa > Chordata > Lepidosauria > Squamata > Lacertidae > Podarcis > Podarcis pityusensis. Next base: position 24,891,705 of record NC_138045.1, read on the forward strand.
AGGTTTTTTGGGCCTTCTTTAACACTTCTTCATCTCTAAATAAGGTGTCATTCATCCTCCATCTAAAGGAGCCAGTTGGTATTAGTTTCATTTCCATCTTAACAGCATTGTGGTCGGAGCAAGTTTTCGGGCAGATTTCCACCTTTCTTGTCTTTGGTGCCATTCCTCTAGTTACCCATATTTGGTCAATTCTTGTCCATGTCATTTTGGCTTCAGAAAAGAAGGTTCCCTCTTTAGCCATGGGGTTTCTTGTTCTCCAAATATCGACTAAGTCCAAGTTGTCTGTCATCTCAAAAAAGGTTTTCGGTAGTCTACCATCCTTGGTGACTACCTGTCTTTGTGCCTTGTCCATATGTGTAGATACCACTCCATTCATATCTCCCATCAAAATCATGTTGTAATCTAGATAGTCCATCAGAGTCTCATGCAACTTCTTAAAAAATTCAGATTTCCCCTCATTTGGTGCATAAATCCCTACTATCAAAATTTTTTCTCCTTGTGTTTGAATTTCAATTGCCACAAATCTTCCTTGGTCATCTTTAAAAATAAATTTCGGTAGTAGTCTGTCCTTTGCATAAATCACAACTCCTCTTTTTTTTACTTTATCCGATGAAATAAACTCCTGACCAAGTCTTTTATTTATCAATAATTTCCTGTGTAACCTTGTTATATGTGTTTCTTGTAAGCAAATCAAGTCCAATTGTTCCTTTTTTAATAAATGAAACACAGATTTCCTTCTCTGGGGAGAGTTCAAACCATTACAATTCCAACTTAATAGTTGCAGGGCCATGATGTAATTATTTTAGTTCTCCTCCAACGGCACCCAGTGCCTGTTCCTGTTCCGTCGGTGGTATCACGTTTCTCAGGCGGTCTTTTAGTTCCAGTGATAGTCCTGGTGTATCTAAAGTTTCTCTTACAATTGCTCTTAACTCTCCTGTAACTTTCTTCTGTAGGTCTTCTCCGTGGTCTCTCCAAAATTTGTCTTTATCGTCTTCTGATCTTATTTTTATCTTCTTTCCTTTGTAACTAAAGGATAGGCCTTGAGGAAATTCCCACCTAAAGATAATTCCGTTACTTTTCAACAGGGTAACCAGGTCTTTGTAGTTAAACCTGAGGTCCAGAAGATGTTTCGGAATATCCTTGAATATCTCCACTTTTGACTGTTGTATTTCCAAAGTCTTCTGGAAATGCAAACTCAAAATCTTGTCTCTCTCTTCTTTTGTTCGGAGGGTGATCAAACAGTCTCTCACCCTGTTCTTTCTCCCTCCTTTTCCAAGTCTAAAAGCACTCACTATTTTAAAACTGTCTTTCCCCAAATCTGGATTCCAAAAATCTAGGAATTCCTGCGTAAGAAATTCAACTAAGTTGTCTTTCTCCACTTCAGGTACAGCTCTGACCCTTAAGTTCACTTGTTTCTCCTTCAACTCGATCATAGACAGGATTGACTTATGGTCTTCAAGTTGTTTATGTAGCGGTGGTATCTTCTCTTGAACCACTGTAACAGTAGCTGTAGCAATTTCTTTAGCCTCTTCGGCAATCTTACGTGTCGAAACAGATTCCTGTAATAATTTCTGAATAGTTTCTGTGTTAGTATTTACTTTCTGTCCCAGATTATTGATACTTGCCGTATTTTGGTTAATACTTGTCGTATTTTGATCAATCTTATCCGATGCCTCGGCTACTTGTTTACTTATTCTATCCAAAGATGCATTAATTTTAGCCAGTGCCTGAGCCAGGGCATCGTCACTTGCCATACCTTTAGTTTTAGGTTGTGCCGATGAGGTTGCTGTTGGAACTCCGGGGGGGCCAGATGTCGAAGCTCTCCTTTGCAATCCACCGTCTGTGCGATATACTCTGCCAGACCTTGTTGCTTGTAACAAGTCTATCTTCTCTTTCCCATCTGCCATACCCCTCTAGATAAAACTCAAGGTCAGTCACACAGTCAGAGTCAAAGTTGTTTTGGAATGGAAAGTTCCAGGAAAATAGTGTGAGAAATTTCCTCAGGCCAGCTGCAGTTGTAACTAGTTCCAAATTCCACTAGGGGGACACTGTAACAGTCATAAAGTTCTTAAAGTAATTTACTTCTCCCTTTAGTCCCCCAATTCACCAGAAAGATTAGAAATTGTTTCCAGAGGTACTTTAAACAGCTATATACACAAGGGCCACTGAAAGAAACTGATCTAGATCAATTTTTGAAAACAAATGGATTACAAAAAATCTCTCAAGAAAATAAATTAATGTTGAACTATAAAATAACTGAACAGGAGATAGAAGGTGCCATTCAAAACAAGCAATTGGGTAAGTCTCCAGGACCGGATGGACTGACTTCTAGATATTACAGATCCTTGAAAGAATGGCTAGTACAACCTTTGAAAGAGGTCTGTAATGAAATAATGGAGGGGAAAAGGGCACCAGAGTCATGGAAAGAAGCTTATATTACACTTGTACTGAAAACAGAGACTGAAAAGACGCAGCTTAAAAATTACCGCCCCATATCATTACTTAATGTGGATTACAAAATTTTTGCAGACATTTTGGCCAAGAGATTTAAAAAAGTGTTGATGGAAGAGATTCATAAAGTCCAAGCGGGCTTTCTCCCGGGTAGACACTTGTCTGACAATTTGAGGAATATAATTGATATTTTGGAAAAACTAGAAGTGAACATAAATACTAAAGCAGTTTTGATACTTGTGGACGCAGAGAAAGCCTTTGACAACATTTATTGGAACTTTATGAAGAAGAACCTACAGGGTATGGGGGTAGGCCAAGGCTTTGAAAACGGTATAAGTGCAATTTATTCAGAACAAAAGGCTAAATTAATTGTAAATAATGTGGTGACGGAAGAATTTAAGATAGAAAAAGGGACACGACAGGGGTGCCCAATCTCCCCACTGCTTTTTATATCGGTCCTGGAGGTCTTGCTGAACATGACTAGAAGGGACCAGTTGGTTAAAGGTATAGAGGTCGGAGCTAAACAGTACAAATTGAGAGCATTTGCAGATGATTTAGTATTGACGTTACAGGAGCCAGAATCTAGTACTAAAAGGGTTTTAGAACTGATTCAAGAATTTGGTCAGGTTGCAGGATTTAAATTGAATAAGTTAAAACCCAAGGTTTTAGAGAAAAATTTAACAGCAATGGAGAGAGAGAGGTTTCAGAATGTGACAGGTTTAACAGTGGTTAAGAAAGTTAAATACCTGGGGATTAACATGACAGCAAAAAATGGGAATTTATTTAAAGATAACTATGAAAAATGTTGGGCTGAAGTGAAAAAAGATTTAGAAAATTGGTCAAATTTGAAGCTTTCACTGCTGGGTCGTATTGCTGCGGTAAAAATGAATGTATTGCCTAGAATGTTGTTTTTGTTTCAAACATTGCAAATTGTGGACAAAATGGACGGTTTCAAGAGGTGGCAGAGAGATATTTCTAGATTTGTCTGGGAGGGCAAGAAGCCTAGAATAAAATTTAAAATACTAACAGATGTAAAGGAGAGAGATGGATTTGCCCTGCCAGACCTTAAACTTTATTATGAATCAGCAGCTTTTTGCTGGTTGAAAGAATGGCTGCTTCTTGAAAACACTGACATTTTGGATTTAGAAGGTTTTAACAATGTATTTGGATGGCATGCATACTTGTGGTATGATAAGGTCAAAGCACATAAAGCATTTAAAAACCATATTGTCAGGAAAGCTTTATTTAATGTTTGGATAAGATATAAGGATTTATTGGAAAATAAAACCCCAAGGTGGCTGTCACCGATGGAAGCGAAAGCCTTGAAAAAGCTCAATATGGAGGTCAAATGGCCAAAATATTGGGAAATTTTGGAACAAGAAGGAGACAAATTGAAATTGCAGAGTTTCGAGAAATTAAAAAACAAAGTGAGAGATTGGCTTCATTATTATCAGATAATGGAGGCATATAAGTTGGATAAGAAAATTGGCTTCCAGGTGGAAAAATCAAAATTAGAAACAGAACTGTTAGAACCCAAAACTAAGAATTTGTCAAGAATGTATAACTTGCTGTTGAAATGGAATACTCAGGATGAAACGGTGAAATCTGCTATGATTAAATGGGCACAAGATGTTGGACATAATATTATGTTTGCTGACTGGGAACAGTTATGGACCACAGGTATGAAGTTTACGGCATGTATTGCCTTAAGAGAGAATATTATGAAAATGATATACAGGTGGTACATAACCCCAGTCAAGCTTGCAAAAATCTACCATTTGCCTGATAATAAATGTTGGAAATGTAAAGAAACTGAAGGTACTTTTTTTCACCTTTGGTGGACGTGCCCAAAGATTAAGGCTTTCTGGGAGATGATATATAATGAATTAAAAAAGGTATTTAAATATACCTTCTTGAAGAAACCAGAGGCCTTTCTCCTGGGCATAGTCGGCCAATTGGTGTTAAAAAAGGACAGAACTTTCTTCATGTATGCTACAACAGCAGCAAGAATACTCATCGCAAAGTATTGGAAGACACAAGAGCTACCCACACTGGAGGAATGGCAGATGAAAATGATGGACTACATGGAATTGGTGGAAATGACTGGCAGAATCCGTGACCAGGGAGAAGAGTTGGTGGAAGAAGATTGGAAGAAATTTAAAGATTATTTACAGAAATATTGCAAAATTAATGAATGTTAGAGTGATGTTGGATTGAAGTTAACTGGCTTCTAGCTGTACAGGCTTCAAAGTCATAAATATATCAAGATTAAGGATTAGGATTAAAAAGGTTAAAAGAATGGAAAAATTGGTTTTTAATAGGTAAAAACTTAATGTTACAATATATTAAGATTAAGGATTGGGATTAAAAAGGAGGGAAAGAAATTGCTGGACTAACAAACTGAATTGGAATACAAAAGAGGGAGGTATGAGGAGGTCTGGGAAACAAGTAAATCTAAAAAAATTTATGAAAAGACGGAATTGTTTTTTAACTGTTTTTCTTTTTTCTTTTATCTTTTTGTATTTTGTATTGTGTACTTTTTTTCTCTATTTTCAAATTTTTCTTTTTTATCAATGTGATTTTATTCCTTGTGAAACTTCAATAAATATTAATTAAAAAAGAAAAAAGAAAACATCACATGATGCTGGGACTGTCCGTGGGAAACAGAGGGCACCGGAATTAGCTCAGAGTGTAATATGAGCTGTACAGGAAGTGTTTGTCTCTTGACTGCTGGAGTTTGAAGAGAGCAGTCATGTTTTTTGTAACACTGCAAAGACAGAAATAAAGGCATGTAAATACGTTTCTGTCTATCTCTTTCCCCTGCCGGGGGGGGGGCAACAAAGAGGGGGGGTGTTCTTCTCACGCTGAGAAGGATCGCCTATCGCGACCTCTGCCTGGATCTTGCTGAGGAATCCAGACAGGGAAGTCAACAGGAGATCAAGCCGGGTGCCTGGGAGAGTTGCCAGTTTCTCCTGATAAAGGCTTGATTTCCGACATCTGGTAGCATGGAGCCGATGGCATCGATCCATGAAAGCAGCAAAAGAGGTTGATGGATCGTACTTCATCCTCTGCAAGGAGATAAAGGAAGATATGGTAGCGGGCGGATGGGAAGCTACAAGAACGGCTGAACACCGGAGGAATCATTTTTGCTGATAAGCTACGAGCAACGGAACCCCTAAGGTATGCTGATTTATGGGCTAAAAGAGTGAACACAGAATGATTCTTCTCTGGTTCACAAAAGCTGCTTTTTTTGGGCGGGGGGAACAGCACTGCGAGAGAGCTACATTCTTAAAATTCCTTAGGCTTGATAAGCTTTGCTATTGCTGGTCAGCCAAGTCCAGTTGCTAAGCAACGAGACGTCAGTCTTTTCAGCTACTTCGGAGATAGTTAGCTTGAAAAGGAAGTGGAAATTTAAGAAAATAAAGAGGGAAAGAAATTGCTGAATTAACTAACTGAATTGGAATACAAAAAAGGGAGGTAAGAGGAGGTCAGGGAAACAAGGAAATGAATGTAAGGCATGGAAAGATTGATGTATTTTTTAAAGTGTTTTTTATTCTTTTTTCTGTATTTTGTATTTTTCTTGTATTTTTACTTTTGTCTTTTTTTGTTTTGTTTTTTCTCTTCTTTATTTATGTAATTCTTTTCTTTGAAACCTTAATAAATATCATTTTTTAAAAAAAAGAAAAAGAAAAGGAAGTGGAAATTTACTAGCCAACGGAAGACAGGCTGGGACTGTAAAAGGCTGGAAAAACACTGGTAAACCACAGGTATGAAATTCACGGCATGTAATGCCCTAAGAGAAAATTTAATGAAAATGATTTATAGGTGGTACATGACACCAGTCAAGCTTGCAAAAATTTACCATTTGCCCGACAATAAATGTTGGAAATGTAATGAGACTCAAGGTACATTCTTTCACCTTTGGTGGACATGCCCAAGGATTAAGACATTCTGGGAAATGATTTATAACAAAATGAAAAAGGTATTTAAATATACCTTCCTAAAGAAACCAGAGGCCTTTCTCCTGGGCATGGTCGGCCAATTGGTGCCAAAGAAGGATAGAACTTTTTTTATGTATGCAACTACAGCAGCAAGAATTCTCATCGCAAAATATTGGAAGACACAAGATTTACCCACCCGGGAAGAATGGCAGATGAAGGTGATGGACTATATGGAATTGGCGGAAATGACTGGCAGAATCCGAGACCAGGGAGAAGAGTTGGTGGAAGAAGATTGGGAAAAAATTAAAGATTATTTACAGAAATACTGTAAAATTAATGAATGTTAGAAAAATGTTGGAATGAAGTTATATGACTTTAGTAGAAATGTTATAAGGAATTAAGTATAAATAGATTAATAGAAAATTAAAGGGAAAAATAAGGTTAAAATGTGTTAAGATAATTATAGGATAGAAAACAGAGGAAGATGGAAAGGAATTGCTGAAACAATTAACAGAAGTGGAATACAAAAAGGGAGGTGTGAGGAGGTCACTGAAATAAGTGAATGAAAGATAAGATATTGAAATTGTTTGGTTAGTTTAATGTGTTAGTGTTTTGTATTGTTTTTGTATTGTATTGTATTGTTTATTCTTTTTTTGTAATGTTTAAATCGTTGGAAAAGTAATAAATATTATTTTTTTTTTAAAAAAGGAAAAACACTGGTAAAAATTCCAGCGTTTGTTTTGTCTGTTATCTCACTGCTCTTGGAGGGACTTTCCGGAGCTGCCTGCGTTTAGCTGCCAGGTGCAAGGCAGTAAACAACCCAATAGACTCTTAGATTTTACAGGCTCGAGAGTGAGAGCTGTATCTTTCTGCCAGAGAGAAAGATGGACTGTATATGTTGACTTTTGATCAAAGTGATTGCATAAATTGTAATGCATCTGAGTCTAACATGATTTCTCTTGCAGGTGTGAAGAAAAACGTCCAGAAGACGACGCAAGTAACCAAAGCTTTTCAGCGAGTGTATGCTGATGTAATTTGTCCTCTAGCACCATCTAGAGGCAATGCAAGATATTATCTTGTGTGTGTGGATTATTTCTCTCATTATGTGTGGATATACATATTGCACAAACCACAAGAAGCCTTAGAAAGGTTTAAAGAGTTTTGTGACAAGGTTAAGAATGTTCATGATGCTAACACCGATGAAAAGCCAGTTTTTCTTTTACAGGATTTTCAGGATTTCCTGGATAAGAAAGGGATAAGGCACAAGACTGCTGTTTCTGCAGGAGCATGGAACAAAAGTGTCTGTGTGCAAGTGAACAAAGAATTGCAAAATGGGATGAAGGCACAATTGCTGAGTTCACATTTGCCACATGAGTATTGGGCTGAATATTTATTGTGTTTTTGTTACACTTGGTTGAGAAAGGTTTCAAAAGGTTTGGAAAGTTCTCCTTTTGAAAAGCTATTTCATAGAAAACCTTCTGTTGCCCATTTTAAGGTTTTTGGGTCTCATGTGAAATCTGATGCTCCAGGTGGATTAAAGAATGCTAGAGGCATATTTGTGGGTTATGAAAAGGGTCTCTACAGAGTAATTTTGTCTGAATCTGGTCAGGTGATTCTCACAAAATTTCTAGAGAGTGCTCCTGAACAGGAGAGAGTAATTGTTCACACATTTCCCACTGAGGACAATTCAGATGATGATGATGATTTTACTGATTACAGTGGTACTGAGAGTGACAGTGAATTAACACAGTCATTGAGAGGAAATCTCACACAATGGCTAGACCTTCACAGGTGAATGGTGAACCACTGTTTACTATTGGAACTGGTTCTCCAAAGAGTCCTGAGACTGAACCAGTGAGCAGAGAGGATCAGCACCTTATACGCAGGTCCGAGAGAGTTACAAAGTGTGTACCACCCAAGAAGTATTCAAAAGAGTTTGCTAACTCAGCTGTTGCATGTGTTACTATTGTTGACAACTCAAGACAGGTTAAAGCTGTGTCTAAGTCAGAGACAAAGACACAACAGGGAGTTGCTAAGCGTAACACTACATTCCCTAGTCAAGGTAATGCAGATGCACTCATTCCTTGGAAGTCAGACAACCAGAGAGGTACACTGGGGAAACCAGTGGTGGGTAGTTCCTGTTAGGATATTTCCGTTCCACCTTAAAAGGGAGCAGGATGTTTGTGTCACAGCCTGCGTATTTCCTGTTCACAGGATGTTTCTGTTGTGTCTTTGCTTTCGTTCTCTCTCTGTGTCTGAGACACTGAAGCAGGCAGTCATGCTTTCTTTGTTCTGATCAACGCTGAATAAACTTGTAAATAATGCTCTCCTGAGTGCATTTTTCGCTGTGCATTATCTGCTGATAGAGCGTGCATCAGCTCTGGAATGTGGCAAGCTATTTCTGGAGCTCGTGTCGCTAATTGCTGATACTGCGTGTCTACAGGAGATCGATAGATCGTCCGGAGGCGACGTGGAGTCATGATGGACTTTGTCTCCCTGGCAGTATCCCAACAACAGGTTATGGGCCCAGATTCACGGCACTTACAGGAGAGTAAGACTGCGAGAGAGGTATGTGGGGGGAAAGCGAAAGTGAGGCTTTTCGTTGCCACGGCAGAGTCTCTTTGAACTCCGGCCGGCTAATTGGCCTGGGAGTCGAGACAAGCAGAACTCAAGATTTATGAGCTGCCGAGATAAGAAGTCTCTGAAGTGAATAAAGCTCACGGCTCAAGTAAAACCCTGGAATGGAGTTTTTACAAGCTTCTGAAGCTGCTCAGTGCCCAAAGTTAAATGGGCACAATTATGAGACCTGGGCTGTGTGGTGTGAGAGTTTGTTGCGACAGTTTGGAGTGTGGCATACTGTGTGTGAAGCCCCTCCAGTTCCTCTGACAGATAGATGGAGGGCCCAAGATTCAAAGGCCATAGACGTAATAGTCTTGTCCGTCTCTCTGGAGGAACTAGCTACACTAGCTGGCAATGCGACAGCACATCAGATGTGGAATGCTTTGAAAGTAGCCCATCTGCCAATCATCCCAGCCCAGAGTTTGACTGCGTCGGAGGTCCTGGCTGTTTCCCAGAATGCGAGTGTATGCAGGGATGCTGAGGGCACCGGTTGCAAGCTGCAGGGGGAGCTGACTGTGATGTCATCCCAGGCAGCATTCCAGCCTCCAGGGGGAGCCAAGGAGTCGGCAGCTGAGAGCTCTGTTTCTCATGGGAGCCAAGGTCATCCTCACAGATACCGGAAGGCCAGAAGTAAACAGAGACAGTTGCCTGCAGATGGCCCAAAGCAGAAGGGGGGTGAAGAGCCCATGCCAGTGGAAAACAAGGCTTTGTTTGCTGGCACAGCTTCACCAAAGGCTAAAGGCAAGTTTGATGGCCAGGAGCAGGGGGGCAAGCAGCAAAAGCCCACGCCGGTGGAAAACAAGGTTTTGCTTGCTGCAAAAGCTGCTCCAAGGGCCAAGGCCAGATTTATTGTAGATTCTGGATGCACCCGCCATCTGGCAAAAGATAAGCATCTGTTTATCTCCTTCAAACCTCAAGACGGAGAGATCCACCTGGCTGATGGAAAGACGTTGCGAATTGCAGGAGAAGGGACTGTGAAACTGGCGAGTCTGCACACTACCATCAAAGATGTACTTTATGTTCCAGGTGCTGCAGACAATTTGCTCAGTGTCCCACAGCTGACTGGGCGTGGTTTTGAGATTTCCTTCAAGAGGAGCTTCTGTATCATCAGGAAAGGCAAAGAGGACATTTTGCATGCAAAGTTTATGGATGGCTTATTCTGTATAACTTATGATGACAATGGTGCTGTTGTGTCTAATGTTGATTCTTGTTGTGTTGCACAAACTAACAAAGTTCTTCATGCAGGATGTATTCACAAGGCACATCGAAGATTTTGTCACATCTCTTGGCAGGCACTGGCCAAGATGCCTGGATTGGTTCAGGGTTTGAACATCAAACCCTGTAAGTTTCACATGAAATGTGTATCTTGTGCAGAAAACAAGGTGAAGGTTGCTCCAAAAGGCAAGGAGTCTAGCAGGCAGGCTTCCAAACCCTACCAGCTAGTCCATGCAGACCTGGCTGGTCCACTTGCGCCTTCTTTGGGTGGAGCAAGGTACTTCATGGTTCTAATTGATTCTTTTTCCAGGTACATTCATGTGTTTATGCTCGAGCAGAAATTGCAAGCGTTTCCTAGGTTCAAGGCATTCTGTGCTTGGTTGGAGAATGTTCACAGTAAGCGTATCGGCTGTCTCTTTACTGATCGGGGCTGGGAATTCACTTCTCAGCAGTTTGAAGCTTTCCTGACTGAGAAGGGAATCCAGCATGACTTGTCAACGCCCAGATCGCCATGGATGAATGGACTTGCTGAGCGAGCAAACCAAACTTTGCTTCAAGGCCTAAAAACCTTGTTGCATGATGCCAATCTCCCTGAGAAGTATTGGGGGGAGGCTCTGTCCACGTTTGTTTACACTTATAATCGCAGACTGTCATCACCTATTGGTTGTACTCCCTATGAGAAAATGTTTGGGAAGAAACCTTACGTCAAGCACATGAGAATCTTTGGTTCTGACATGTGGGTAAACACCCCACAGAGCAACAAGCTTGGGAAGCGTGGGGCACATGGTTTGTTCATGGGGTACGAAAAAGGTGCATACAGGGTATGGATGACTGACTCTAAGTCCATTAAGTTCACAAAGAGTGTTGAGTACAATCCTAAGTGGGGGGAAAATGTGAGAATTTTCCAGAGTTACCCAGAGGAAGATGAAGATGATGTGAAAAAAGCAGATGATGCTAAGGAAGCTGAGGAAGCTGAGGATGATGATGATCAGAGTTCGGATTCCAGCTCAGTGGGCGGCGTTGCTGCTGGTGTCAGCGACAGTGATGACACAGCAGACTACAAGAGCGCAAAGGCCTCAGTCAGACCATCTGATGCGTCTGACAATGAACTGGAAGAACCACTGTTCACCATTGGTCACTTTTCTCCTAAGAAGGAGGAGATGAGTCCAGAAGACTTGTGTCTAGTACGCAGATCTGAAAGGGCGACCAAAGGCAGACCTCCAAAGAGATTTGCTAATGAGTTTGCTAAGACGGCAACTGCTGTTCTTAGTAGCTCAGAGAAGGTATGGGAACCTTCAAGCTTCAAAGAGGTTCAGGAGTTAACCTCCAAAGATGCTGAGCCTTGGCTTGATGCCATGAAGGCTGAAGTTGATTCCTTGAACAGGAACCAAACTTGGGAGCTGGTACCGGTAGTCCCAGGAATGAGACTGGTTGGCAGCAAATGGGTCTTCAAGGCCAAGACAGACCAGAATGGCAAGGTAGTCAGACACAAAGCCAGATTGGTTGCCAGAGGTTTTTCACAGGTACCAGGACAGGATTACCACGAGACCTACTCACCCACCGTCAAGTATGAGAGCATTCGGCTGATGCTCAAGATCGCTGCGGAGGAGAAACTGCATGTTTCCCATCATGACATTAATACAGTTTTTTTCTACGGGGTTTTGGGGGAGGAGCTGTATATGCTTCCACCTGATGGAATGCAGATACAGAAGGGAATGGTCTGTAAACTGCGGAAATCCTTATATGGTCTCAAGCAGAGTGCCAGGTGTTGGAACACAAAACTCACTGAGACATTGCTTTCTCTAGGTTTTCACCAGGGCAAAGCTGATCCATGTGTGTTTGTCAAGGAGGAGGGGCAAAACAAACTGTATTGTTTATGTTTTGTTGATGATCTTCTGATGTTTTGGAAGAATCAGGCTATGTACCAAAGCACCCTAGCTCAGCTGAAGGAGCACTTTGACATGAAGGATCTTGGTGAGGTATCCAACTATCTTTCTCTGCAGGTGGAGAGGGACCAAGCAGGTAATTTTCTGGTACACCAAACACAGAAAATTGCTGATGTATTAACCAGGTTGAATTTGGTTGATGCAAACCCAGCAGACACACCTGTGGTGACAGGTTACCAGGTAGATAGTACTGCTGAAGCGTTTTCTGACGCTACTCTGTACAGATGCATTCTAGGCAAGTTGAATTTCATTGCTAGATGTTCAAGACCTGACATAGCTGTAAGCACTAACCTGCTTAGCAGACATGCCAACAATCCTACTGTTCAGGATTGGAAAGCTCTGAAGCGCATAGCCCGCTATTTGAAAGGGACTTTGCACTACAGGCTGAGGTTCACCAGTCAGAAGACTGGAGGTCTTGAAATCTTTGCAGATGCTAGTTTTGGAAGTGACACCACGGATGGTACAAGCACTTCTGAAGTATGCTACATGTACAACCACTGTCTGTTTGACTGGCTGTGCAAGAAGCAAACGACAGTAAGCCTAAGTTCCTGTGAAGCAGAACTCAATGCTCTGTCATTTTCACTCATGGATTGTGAATGGTTGATGCAACTGTTTAAGGACATCAGAGTTTCTGTGAAATGTCCTATACAAGTATATCAAGACAATAGATCCTGTTTGGCTTTGCTGAACTCAGAGAGTTGCAAGCAAAGAACCAAGTACTTGCAGATTAAGCTACATCGTGCAAGAGAGTGTATTCAGAAAGGACTCATTCAGGTGTCCTACATGGCAGTAAATGAAATTCCTGCTGATCTGTTGTCTAAGGTTGTTAACAGAGAACAACTTAAGGTTTATGTACAGAGATTGCAATTGGGTTGAACCACAGGTACTACAGGTTACACGGAAAGGGGGAGGATGTTAGGATATTTCCGTTCCACCTTAAAAGGGAGCAGGATGTTTGTGTCACAGCCTGCGTATTTCCTGTTCACAGGATGTTTCTGTTGTGTCTTTGCTTTCGTTCTCTCTCTGTGTCTGAGACACTGAAGCAGGCAGTCATGTTTTCTTTGTTCTGATCAACGCTGAATAAACTTGTAAATAATGCTCTCCTGAGTGCATTTTTCGCTGTGCATTATCTGCTGATAGAGCGTGCATCAGCTCTGGAATGTGGCAAGCTATTTCTGGAGCTCGTGTCGCTAATTGCTGATACTGCGTGTCTACGGGAGATCGATAGATCGTCCGGAGGCGACGTGGAGTCATGATGGACTTTGTCTCCCTGGCAGTATCCCAACAGTTCCAAGGGTGGAACTGAAACAACAGGGGAGTGTTATATGTATAACAACTGTTTGTTTTCTTCTCTGGATCAAGCTTTGCTCGCAGCGCACATTGATTCATATGGGGGAGTATGTTACGATATAGAAGCAATGCAGCTGCGAGCTGCTAGCTTGAAAACATCACATGATGTTGGGACTGTCCGTGGGAAACAGAGGGCACTGGAATTAGCTCAGAGTGTAATATGAGCTGTACAGGAATTGTTTGTCTCTCGAATGCTGGAGTTTGAAGAGTGCAGTCATGTTTTTTGTAACACTGCAAAGTCAGAAATAAAGGCATGTAAATACGTTTCTGTCTATCTCTTTCCCCTGCCGGGGGGGCAACAAAAAGGGGGGGTGTTCTTCTCACGCTGAGAAGGATCGCCTATCGCGACCTCTGCCTGGATCTTGCTGAGGAATGCAGACAGGGAGGTCAACAGGAGATCAAGCCGGGTGCCTGGGAGAGTTGCCAGTTTCTCCTGATAAAGGCTTGATTTCCGACAGTATCTGGGGGGTGGTTTTGACTCCAGGGCGGGCAATTTAAAATGTCTCTATAAGGGCAGGCACATCTTTGTTCGGAGTCCTCCTCCTTCTCCTGCCTGTGGGGGGAGCACCCTGTTGCAACAGTTCAATAAAGATCAGGCTTACTAGCTGCTTTGCTTCTCAGTATTCTCTGCTTGGCCTCTGTTATTTTCTCCGACCGATGGAGAACCTATAAGGACTCTAGAAGGGCTCTTGTGTTCCCCATAAGGGAATAAGGGCAGATTTTGCTTTATTACAATATGCAGGAGTGGGCTGCAGAAGACGGAGTTTGGCCTCATTAGGTCCCCCTACCATGAACTCCTTAGGTGGGGCACCCTGCGTCCGCCTCGGCATCGCGCCTCGCTATTCTGCAACTCGAGATAACACTGAACTGCTCTGCAGGGTTGTTGTAAGGATTGCAAGTCAAGGCATCCCAGTGAGACCACTGGGCCATCTAGTTCTGTATGGTCTGCCACAGCCAGCAGCTGATCTCCAGGATTTCAGAGCTCTGCTTCCCATGAATGGGTTGAAACTGCCGCTTTTTGCATCATGTCCCTCTCCCAGTGGGCCACCCAGAGCCATTTCCTGTATAGCGTTCTACATCCCATGTAGTCCTGCTTCTTCCAGCTCAATTCAGTTCATTCTGCAACTGTGCAAGTTAGGCCGCATCTGCTTTATACAGTCAAAACACCATCATGCCCCTTGACATTTTAACAGTTGCATCTTTGTATTCAATCCCTTCAGCACCTTGGACAGCAGTCTCTCAAGGCTCAGCCACAGGTACCTGGTGCCCCATGCTTCCTAGGCACAGGTCCGTGCTTTAAAGGCACTGTGTTGTCCCAGGGCTTTCTAATTTTGACTCATTTTCAGCATCCCTTTCCAGGGCAGCTTTATTTATTTCATGTCTTTAAGGAGTCCTCTGTGTGTGGCAAAGGCTTGTTGCTGGGACAATAGGAGGCTGCCTTATACTGAGTCCCACTATGGCTCTATCTAGCTCAGTCTTGTCCACAATGGATGGCAAAAACTCTCCAGGGTTTCAGACAGAGGACATTCTAGCTAGAGATACAACAGATGGAACCTGAGAGCTTCTGCATGTAAGCAGCTGCTTTACCACTAAGCTATGGCCCTTCTCCCATTGCTTCTGCCCTGAATGAACTGCAAGCCTGTCCTCCAGTCCTCCCAAAACTCTCTTTTGTGGCTACACTCTGCAGGAGGTCATTGGTTGCAGAAATTGAGCTGTCTGCACAAGTGACTGAATCAGTGAGACGGCTGATCTGGAATGAAATGCTGACTTTCAGGCATCTCTTGAAGACCTTTTTTATGCCAACAGCTCTGTGCTATCATTTAAACATTTCCTGAGCACCCAGACATTTGAATTCTTTGGACTGATTTTAATGTCCACCGTCCAACCGCTTTTGTACATTGCTGTCTTTTATGACATGCCCTAGCTTCTGAGCTCAAACCAGTTAGACATGACATGAATTAGTCGTTTTATCCACCCGGCATGTATGGAACAGACCCTGACGAATCAAATGACAAGGCATAATTAATCCCCCAGCTGAACTAAACAGGGAGCATGCAAACAAGAAATTATTACTTCAAGGTACAGAAGCCCCAGAACACCCCAGCCACATGGAGTTAAGAATAGCAATTCCAGATTAAAGGGCTTGCATCTGAGACATTTGTTCCTTCCTTTTTTCCAAGACAGGTGATGTTCCTACGAATACATGGGACATTTTGAAAGGACCGTGGGCATTTTCCCTCCGCAGCTGAAGATCCAGAGCTATCTGAAGAGGGGAAAATACCAGGTCTTGCTCAGCTGGAGATGTCTTATTTCCTTTGAAGATATAAGCTGATTAGAATTTTAGGCTGCCGGGGTTGGGGCAAAATCTGAGGATGGGAAAAATGATATTACTGTCAGTCACATGGGAGGCTGCTGAAAATGCACATGGAGAAACAATGGGTCCTTGTACTGAGGGGACTGTCTGACCTGCAGGAGGAAGCCAGTTGTTGAAAGGGAACATGGCTCTGAGAAGGAGCTTAGAGGGAGATTTGAACATCCAGCTGGAGCCATCAATGGCAGTTCGTCACTAGTTTGGAGTTGGGGACTCTTTTTCAGTCTTAAGGGCCATATTCTCCTCTGGGAAACATTCCAGGTGCCGTGTGCCTGTGGTGGAAGGGGCCACAGGTGAAAGTGGGTGGAGTGATGAATGTAAACTTTGTTTTCCTAAGGGAGGCTGGTTTCTACACACATTCAACTCTCCACTCTCTGTCCTTTATGACTCAAGGGTGCGAGGGGTGGGGTAGTACCTCTGGTGGGGGGGCACGTTGTGCTCCTTCTGGGGTAGTTTGTCCACCTTTGGTCACTACAGCTCTCACCTGCGGCTCTTAGAAAGTGTCAGCCTGCAGCAGCAGCCACACCCCAGGAATGGCTTCCACTGGTGGGCTAACCAGGTGAGGGGAGTTGATGGGTCTCAAACTCCCAGTGAGTTAGGGGCTTCCCCTGTACGCAAAGCTAGTGTCGGGTACTGGCTAGAGGAGGAGGAATGGCAGGAGGCTACAGCCAGGGAACCCCCCCCTCCCAGGGAAGCATCAAAGTGGGAAGGCTCCAAGCCTGGAGACTGCTGGGGGGATGCAGGAGACAGGTCAGAAGAAGAAGAAGAAGAAGGGGGAGCAGATGGCTTGGAGGCTAAACGAGCAACAGGTTTAAGGGAGACTGAGGCAGCTGAGGAGGAGGTGGAGGCTGAGGCTGCAACAGATCCCCAGGCACCTGCCATGTCCACTGTTCCCTTCTCCCCTCCTCCTCTGTCCCCAGGAACAAGGGAGGCATTACATGTAGCAGAACAAAAGGCACAGAGAGCCCCTCCATGACTCTTGGGAAGTCAGCCGACTGGGGAGGAGCCTTAGGATAGGGATGCCATATTTCTAAAAGTAGAAACCAAGACACCCCGAAAGCTGTGGAGCTATTTTTAGGAAGACCCCCAAATTGTTGAGCTTCTTAAAGGAAGACCCAGAAGCTGTTGATGTATGATAGCCCTACCTTAGGAGGAGGCTAAGATCCTCCGTTCTGGCAACTGGGGCTAGTCCTGCCTGTGGAGTTTTTCTGTCGGGTTTTGTCTCTGAAGAAAGAGTCCACCTTACTGCTCATCTCTGAGTTTTGATGCTGAACTGCAGCTGAATCAGCCCTGACAGCCAGGCTCTGGACAATTTAGCAGATGAGACCACTAGGGGGTCCAACAGTCAAGAAGGTGGTTTCTGCCCGTGCTGTAGAGGGAAGTGACGAGCAGTGGGGCTCATCCACCTGGAAAGGTAGCTCATTTAAGAGAAGGAAGTCCCTGATCCTAAACCTGATTGATCCATTTAGCCCAGCATTGCCCACTTCCAGCCTGAGTGGCAGAAGCTCTCCAAGGTCTTGGGCAGAGAGAGGCTCCTACCTACATTGAACTTCTAACTGCAGGTGCTCGGGACTGCACCTGGGACCTTCTGCATGCAATGCAGGTGCTGACACACTGAGGCTATGGAGCCTCCACAAAACCTTCAGTTATGGGCAGGAGGCACTACTCGGCATTATAATAACAATAATAACAATAATAACAATAATAACAATAATAACAATAATAACAATAATAACAATAATAACAATAATAACAATAATAACAATAATAACAATAATAACAATAATAACAATAATAACAATAATAACAATAATAACAATAATAATAATTTATTATTTATACCCCGCCCATCTGGCTGGGCTTCCCCAGCCACTCTGGGTGGCTTCCAAAAGAATATTAAAATACTATAATACATTAAACATTAAAAGCTTCCCAAAACAGGGCTGCCTTCAGATGTCTTCTAAAAGCCTGGTAGTTGTTGTTCTCTTTGACATCTGGTGGGAGGGTGTTCCACAGGGAAGGCGCCACTACCGAGAAGGCCCTCTGCCTGGTTCCCTGTAACTTGGCTTCTCGCAGTGAGGGAACCGCCAGAAGGCCCTCGGTGCTGGACCTCAGTGTCTGGGCAGAACGATGGGGGTGGAGACACTCCTTCAGATATACTGGACCAAGGCCGTTTAGGGCTTTAAAGGTCAGCACCAACACTTTGAATTGTGCTCGGAAACGTACTGGGAGCCAATGTAGGTCTTTCAAGACCGATGTTATATGGTCTCGGCGGGCGCTCCCAGTCACCAGTCTGGCTGCCACATTCTGGATTAGTTGTAGTTTCTGGGTCACCTTCAAAGGTAGCCCCACGTAGAGCGCATTGCAGTAATCCAAGCGGGAGATAACCAGAGCATGCACCACTCTGGCGAGGCAGTCCGCAGGCAGATAGGGTTTCAGCCTGCGTACCAGATGGAGCTGGTAAACAGCTGCCCTGGACACAGATTTGACCTGTGCCTCCATGGACAGCTGTGAGTCCAAAATGACTCCCAGGCTGCGCACCTGGTCCTTCAGGGGCACAGTTACCCCATTCAGGACCAGGGAATCCTCCACACCTGCCCACCTCCTGTCCCTCAAAAACAGTACTTCTGTCTTTTCAGGATTCAACCTCAATCTGTTAGCCGCCATCCAACCTCCAACCGCCTCCAGGCACTCACACAGGACCTTCACTGCCTTCACTGGTTCTGATTTGAAAGAGAGGTAGTGCTGGGTATCATCCGCATACTGATGAGCACCCAGCCCAAATCCCCTGATGATCTCTCCCAGCGGTTTCATGTAGATGTTGAAAAGCATATCCCACCCTTCCTCCCAAAGGAGTGCAGGGCAGCAAAGACACAACAGTTAAACAACCAAAACATCCAAAAACAGTTCCTACACAGAAGCAGACTAAGAAAAATCTCTACTTAGAAGGCTTCTTGAAAGAGGAAGAGGAAGTAGGCATTGAAAAGATAGCAGAGAAGGGACCCCTGATAAGATGGTACCTGCAGGAAGCCGTCATCTGCAGAGCAGAGCCATCCATTGGGTATATAAGGGGTGATATGATTTTTCAGGTGCCTTAGCCTCAACCAATGCCTCAAACTATCAATCAACCTCCTCAGTCTCCTTTATGCTTCTGATGAAATAGGCTATGCCTGCATAAGTTTTTGTTATGTTGTCCTAAAATGCCACTACTCTTTCGTCTCTTCCTTCTGAAGGATCCCGGTGAACAAGCAAAAAGCCCATGAAACACACACACACACACACTCACTCACGAGGACAAGACAAGACAGGGCTGTGCACCACAAACCATCCCAAAATAAGCCTCCATTCCCCATCAATCAATATTGGGCTAAAAGCTATAGAACACAAAGCTAAATGCACCTAAAAACTGGTTTTGAAATAGCCTTGGTCTTGCCAAGTCCCTCAGCCTTGTGAGTTTGGGAGCTAGTCTGCAAGGGTGAAAATCTAATGGAGGATTCCATTGTTGAATTAACCAAGCAAGGGTCATAGTTGCCACCTATGTACCTTGTGGTTGCTCTGTGCCAGAGGGCAAATGAGGGTGGGCCTCCTCCCTCGCCTAGCTGGGAATGAGAAAGGAAAAGGTCAGAGTTGTGTGAGAGAGCTGGGCTGGAAGTTGGCAGAAGTCACAGAGAGAGAGCCATGCCTGATTTCTTCTTGATTCGAAGGCTGTAACTGGAAGAAGCAAGACCTTCTGGGGCGTTAATGCTGTGAGCCTCTCCATCTTCGGCTCAGGTTGTATATGTGTGTGAATAAACCATATATCATAAAGACACCACAGTCTCCGCTGAGCCTCATTCCAAGGAAACTTGCTCTAACAACCCCACTAATGCAGCCCCTTCAGTCCTTTATTCTAGTTCCCCTTTCCATGCCGTACCATACAAGGCTTTGCCAGTATTTTCAGGGTCATCTTCCACCACAATTTAGGGTTGCCATATGTCTGGGGAAACCCGGACATGTCCTCTTTTGGGGGACCAACATGCCTATCTGGGCGATTTTTTAAATTTTAAAGGAAATGTCCAGGTTGAGGGGGAGTTGTTGGGTTCTCGGACTCAGGTGGCTCGGGAGTGGGCTGCTCTGCCCGTCATGGCCCCTGCCAGCCCGAGCTGGGGAAAGGGGCATGGCAGGGGCGACCCCGCACACCTCTTTTCCCAGCTCGGGCTGGCAGTGCCTCAGGCTGTCCTCTTTTTTTGCTTTTATTTATTACTTATTGAATTTATATACCACCCTATACCCGCAGGTCTCAGGGTGTTTCACAAAGTAAAATGAAAATGTAAAACCAAAAAATAAATACACTTGTACCCTCATTTTCAAACAGCTTAGTTCTTGAACGTTTTGGCTCCCGGAACTGATTCCATTCAACTTCCAAGGTACGACTGTAATCAAAATCAAAACAACAACCACCCAGTAACCCACAGCTGGATGGCCCCATTGGGTTCTGGAATTATGGAGGGATGAAAAACTGATCGCATTCCACTTTCTCTGCACTATGCGTGTACCCCTGACCGTGTCCTCCCTTACTCATTTCCCCCCTAAACTAGAAAGCCCCAAATGTTTTAGCTTCTCATCTGGGAGTTGCTCCAGCCCCTTGATAATTTTGGTTGCCCTCTGCTGAACATTCCTGCCCCCCCCCCAAGCTCTGCCTTCAACTGCAAACGTGGCAGACAATGCCTTCCCTGCAGTTGCACTGCCAAAAAAGTTCAGTTTTACTTTTAAGGACAGGAAATTCTCCTGCAGGCCATCTGTGCTAAAGAGAGGGTGCAGATATAAGTCGCCTTCTTTTGGACCACCCAATTTGCATAAAAATAAGACAAGATTAAAAGTGTTGAGTTTTCCCCACCCCATGGAAAAGGAGCAAATGAAAAATCCTCTCCTGAGCTGTGGCTGCTACTTGCTGAGCATGAGAGATGAAAAGGGCCTGTATGGATTTGGCAAAGTCAGCATTCACAGTTCAAGAATCACACTTGGCTCATGACCAAGGGTGTCTAAAAATAGCAAAAGCCAAACTTTTGGCTCAGAGTTGAAATGCTGACGTTCCTCTTCTCTATGGCCTGCTGGTCAGCGGATGCCTTGACCAAGACCTGGTTGTCTAACTTTAGACCTTTCGCCTACACCTGCTGTTCTGGGCTATGAAACAACAGCAGCAATTCAGCCCTTGGCTCACTGAAAATCATGTGTGCAAACACAGAACCTGGCTTGGGGCTGCTTTGCCTCTGACTTACTTTGCAACATCCTCTCCCTCCAGAGGAATCTTGCTTTGAACAAAAGTAACCCACAGTGGAGGATCAACTTCACTTTACTTGACTAGACCCAGTGGCGTAGTGGGCTGCGGGGCACAGGGGCAGTTGCCCCAGGCACAAAATTGTTAGAGGTGTACAATTTCAGCACCCGGTGCTGCCTCAATACAGCTGCATGCTTCCATCACTGGGGTCCGATGACAACGGCTTGTCCATGCGATCAGGTAAGTGGGGTGGCTCTTCTTTTCTTATCTCTGGGGCTGTGATCCCCTGGGTGATGTGGATGCCATTAGGCAGTCGAATGCGCATGCATACTCCGTCTGTTTCCCTCCCTCCTACCCCCTCCTCCACGTGGCCCCGGGAACTGGCAAGCCATCCTATGTCTCTGACTAGGCAGAGCTCTGGCACCCTCCTACCTTGGTGGAGTCTACCTCTTTTTATATGCAGAAAAACTCATGACAGGAGTCATTACAGGAGATCTTGGACTCTGTATCAGACCCTGATGGCAAAGGTGGTTCTGTTAGACTATGAACCACCTGAAAGAGTCTCCTGGTACTGTTTTCACCAACAGACCACAGCGCCAGGTTTAGACCGCAGCGCCACCCGCGTCCCTCCTGCACATCCATACCCTGGGGCAAGTCTGGGGATGGGCTCTTGGTTTCTTTGGCCAACTAACTGCTCAGTAATTGTCACCTTTGGGCACTTCCCTGGGTGGGGGGGGCGGGGTGTACACGTGTCCTCACGCTTGAGGGATTATGGCGGGAGATAGAGGGGGAAAGAGTCATTTCCTTAAGGGCAAGAATGGCATTGGAATGGAGGAAATTGATGCAGGGGGTTGATTTTCGAGGATTTTCTGAAGTGAGGGGCTTTTCCTAAGCTGACAGTCCATAAGGGAAGTGGCTTGACAGATTTCTTGCAACAAAGGATCACTTTTTGCAATAGAAACCAGTTAATGGGCTTTTGATGGACTGAGTCCATTGTTCTCTCAGCAGGCGGCCACTCAGGAGCTCAGTCAAGCTGGCGAAGCTCCGCTGCTCTGCAGAACGGAAACAGGCAGCGGTACAAGACACATTCTGTCCACTAGAGGCCGCTAAGCGCTATTGGCTAGCTGTCCAAATCCGATGCTTTTGATTGGGCTATACTGAAAAGGATATATCAAGAACTCTGGCCAAAAGTTTCAATATAAGGAATAATTCCTACTCAAGAGTTGAAATGAAAAACGTGTGTATTCTGCTAAGAATAACAGTTTGAAGCTAGTAGTAGTATGATAGTTTTAAAGTAATGGTAAGTTTGGATACAACGTTTAAGTGCAGAAATAATGTCGTTTCAAATATACAATGATATAGTACAAAGGTACATGAAATACCAGTGCACAACAATTGTTTTATACAAGTCTCAATAGCAGTCAAAAAGAGTCCACATTATATAAAATTAGAATAAAGAATAAAGAATGAAGGATCAAATGGGGCCAAAAAGGAGTATCCGGAGTGTGAATCAGATGTACGGCTCAGTGGTGGTAACCAGGACAGGGCCCTGTTTCGGAGTACACGCCTTCTTCAGCTTGGTTTTTTGACGACTATAAATCTGTTGGAAGTCTGTATCATTTAGTTCTTTTATGTTTCTATTTCGACATGCGTCTTAGATAATTGCATCCAAGTTTTCTTGCGTTTCTCTGTGCGTTTTTTGATTGGGCTATACGCAGCAGTATGTAAATACAGAGTTCATTCCCAAGTCCCCGTTCATATTGATACGGTTTCATACCAGAAAGAGGGAAGCAGGGACTTTCATTAATAAAAAAAGATGTGGTGCTTGGTGCGACAGGGGAAGGAAAGGGCTTTCTCGAGCTCATCGTCTCGCGCCCTAGGTATGTGGAGGGGTTTCTGGGGAAGGCGAGATCCGTAGCGAATTTCCCCCTCGGAAATTCCGTATAGCATATTCTTAAAATAGGAAAAAGGGGGGGGGGGAGAAAAGACTGAAAGGGAAGAAAGGTTTCCTCTGCTCCCCTCCACTCTTCCAAATTAATTCCGAGCTGAGGTGCAGAGCTCTTTCCTCCCTTGTGACCTCCCCACCCTCCTCCTCCCTTCCACATAACTGGCTGTGTCACCTTGCCTGCCAATCATACCTCCCTTTGAACTGAAGCAGAGTTCCATCCCTGTTTGTGCCAGTTCTGGAGTCTAAAAGCCGAGGACCTAAATCAGCCAAAGGAAAATGACACCCTTCCTACCCACGCAAAAATGCAACTTTCTTTCTTTTTTTTTTAAAAAAAATAATATTTATTACTTTTCCAACAATTTAAACACTACAAAAAAATAAACAATACAATACAATACAAAAACAATACATAACACTAACACATTAAACTAACAAAACAAAAACAATTTAAAACACATCAAACAGTTTCAATATCTTATCTTTCATTCACTTATTTCAATGACCTCCTCACACCTCCCTTTTTGTATTCCACTTCTGTTAATTGTTTCAGCAATTCCTTTCCATCTTCCTCTGTTTTCTATCCTATAATTATCTTAACACATTTTAACCTTATTTTCCCTTTAATTCTCTATTAATCTTGGCAAAAGGGGTTTGTTTTTTTCTTTTGTTTTAAGAAGCGAAGCAATAGCTCATTTGCTTGCGAGTGTGGGAGTCTGCAATTCTTGGTGTTCCAGGGCTTTTTGCAAGTTGGAGTTGCCTCCAGTCCACCCCGGATGTAAGAACAGTCCTTCTGGATTAGACCAATGGATGATTTAGTCCAGCACCTTGTTCCCCATAGTTGCCCAGCAGAGGCTCACAACAAGCCCATAAGCAGGACCTGAGTGCAATGGCCCTCTCCCACTCATATTCCCAAGCAGGGCCGGACCTCTGATGAGCCAGAGTGAGGCAGCTGCCTCAGGCAGCCGATGCTGAGGTGAGGGGATTGAGCTGGGAGTGGCCTGTGGCCTGTCCTGTACCCCTACGTTAGCTGACTGCTCTCAAGTGCAGGGAAAGCTCCTGTCCTTTCCAAAGTACTTGGAATAAGATTCAACAGTCAATCCAATTGGCTTCGGTACAGGAAAGATTTTGGGGTGTTCTACTGCATAGAAATCTCAAGGTTGAATTTGTCTGATTTCCTTTCAGAGCCATTCAAGTTGGTACTTTTCAGCACCTAGGGGTGTAGTGGCATCTGGACCATGGACCTCTCAGCTGGTGACTTGTGGGAGTCAGTCTGCAGCTCACCACACCTCAGCCAGTGGGATGTATCACCAGAGATTACAGAACCCCAGCCGAGTCTTCAGAGATGTCCTGCTCTCAGCAGAACAGCTTCTTCCAGAGCAGTGGCGGAGCAGGGTGGGGGCGGTCCGCACTGGGTGTCATCCTGCGGGGGGACGGGGACATTCACTGTAAGCTTGGGAGCTGGGGGTCGTGGGTGGGCGGAGGAGACAGGCAGGGAAGAGGACGGGAAGGAGGCAGGTGAGCAAAGAACGGAGGGGGGCAGGAAGGGGAGAGGAAGGAAGCGGGATCGGTGGGTGCGCCTTTCATTCTGCCTGGAAGACCAGCGCCTACAGCTGGACTATCAAGTGGATTGAAAGGGTCACTTTGGGGGCAGCGCTGCAAATGCAGAAGGGATCTTGGCCGGTTTCTAAACAGGGAAAGTGAGTTTCCCTCTGACAAACGCTTTCTGCCTCCCCTCTGCAAAGCTCCACATGTTTCCGCCCAACCCTCTCCTCAGCCAACCCCCTACGTAGAAGCCACTCTTGGGTTATTGACTTCTGTGTGCTTGTGTATCTGTGTCTCCCGTGTGGGGTTCCTCTCTGCGTAAAGTCTTCAAGCTCTGCCTGCGTGCGCCTGACAAATCGGCCCCATTGCTTTTCCCTCGTCAAAATTTATCTTTCCCCCCACCTCCAGTCTCCGTTGTTGTGGGTCCTGGCTGAGAGGAAAAACAGAAGACGGGGGGCCATCGGTCAGGGATAGTCTACTTGAGATTCCTGCATTGCCCCAGGGGGTTGGCTTGATGACCCTCAGGGGTCCCTTCCAGCTCCACTCTTCTCTGGCGCAGGCTTGTGCAGATGTTTCGGTACAAGTTGGGTGCAAGGGGTGCAGCCCATCTTATGCACCGCCGGCTCGGGAAGAAGTCCCACTGATCATGATGAGACTCGCAGGCGAGTAGATTGCTGCTGTGCAGGCCTGCTGTTGAAATCAATGTTTTCCTTTTCAGAGCATGGTGAAATCCCCATAACTAAAACCTCCCCTTCCGTAGTTTCTGTCAGGAGTTCAGCCTACACTCGAGTAGCACCCTGGCAGAGACACTTGCCCGACTGGCATGTTCCCTCCCTCCTGGTCGATCGTTTGGGAGCTTCATAAGCTTTCTTCAGCCCGAACATCACAGCAACCGATGCCAAGCGACACCGGCACACTTAGGGATCCTCAGAGTTTGTGCATCATGCGTGACAGACCTCAGCTACTCAGCATTTTGGCTAATCTACTTTATTTACATATCAACACACACACGGAGCACTGCAACATGGCTCCCTCTCTCTCGAGCATCAGACAGCAAAGAGAAAAAGAACAAAGGACAATAGTCCCACTTCACGGAACACAGGAACACAAACATCCTGTCGCCGTCACTTCCCACTCTGTGGAGTCAAAACATAGACAACAATCCCATGACTGCAATCATGGAGCTGGAATTCTAACACTTTCAAGCACTCCTACAGGTTCCGCAGAATATCTGTACTGCATTGTTTAGTGTGGCAGCACCTGCCCTTTGGAACTCCCCGCCTCTTGCAACAAAGCACGTGCCTTTGCTAGACGCTTTTCAGGCACCTGCTAAAAGCATTCTTGTTGAGGCAAGCATACCTAGAAGCTTAGGAAGTTGAAGTAATTTTCATCTCTTTTAATATTTTAGCTTTTGTATGTTTTAAAGTAGGATTGTTAATTTTTCTTGATTTTACTGCTGTGGTGGTTTTTTTGTTTTTTGTTTTGGTAAACCACTTTGCAGGCTTTTTAAAATAAATTTTATTAAATAAAGAAGCAATAGTAAAGGTAAAGGGACCCCTGACCATTTGGTCCAGTCGTGACCGACTCTGGGGTTGCGGCGCTCATCTCACTTTACTGGCAGAGGGAGCCGGTGTACAGCTTCCAGGTTATGTTGCTAGCATGTCTAAGCTGCTTCTGGCGAACCTGAGCAGCGCACGTGTCAGTTTACCTTCCTGCCGGAGCGGTACCTATTTATCTACTTGCACTTTGACGTGCTTTCGAACAAAGAAGCAATACATAGAACTAATAATAGAAATATATAGGGAAATATATACCCCCCCCCATTTTCTTTATTTTCCCTTCTCCTCCTCCTGCTGCTGCTGCTCCTCCTCGTGTTCCTCACCTGAAGGAAAAGCCAAAGAACCACCATTAAAATTGGTGCCTGGTATGTGCAACCATATGCTGTATTTTTATTCTTTTTGGCAAGAAAATGGGCACAGAAGGAGGCAGCAAACCTTTGTGCCCTTCAGAGGCACATGCGCAGTCTGCTACTGGGCTCTGGTCTCATGCGCATGGGGTGGGGGTGGGGGGGAGGCCACCCCTTCCACGCAGCGAAGGCGACCCTGGCA
This sequence comes from Podarcis pityusensis, assembly GCF_964106645.2. NCBI lineage: Eukaryota > Metazoa > Chordata > Lepidosauria > Squamata > Lacertidae > Podarcis > Podarcis pityusensis. The sequence goes on from NC_138045.1 coordinate 24,918,453, forward strand.
TGGCTACCAGCTGCCCACAAAGGCGCACTGAACTGGGCTCCAGACTGTGGTGGGACTCCCCTAAGCCCCAGCCAACATGGCCAGCGCTCATCATGGATGATGGGACTTGAAACCCAACATCATTGGGAGGGAGGGCCATGTGAAGACAGGATTCTCAAAAATACCTCTGGCTTGTGGCTCCTGGAGTGTTGCTGGCAACACCTGGAGTTTCTCTTCAAGCTCCTGGAGCTTCACACGCAGTGCTTGAGTTTTCTTAAGTACTGTTTCAGCTCCATGCCACACCTCAGCCAAAAGAGCTGCTATCACTCAGAAAAAGAAGGGAGCATCTGTGTATGTCATTCCGGTCAAGTTGCACCAAAGTGGGACTTGTTCATCTGAGCTCCACAGGCTGTTTTTTTTTAATTGCTTGACTGGGGTTGTTTGTTGGTTTTTCTTTAATTTGGGGCAAGGCCTTTTTATGTGCCCTTTCAATCCCCAAGAGCCAGCACTGTAAATCAGTTTTAAGGGAGTCTTACAACCACAGCTGCCGTCACCCCCCACCCCCACCCCCCAACATCATCAGTAGTTACACATACAGGCTTTTAAAACTTATTTAATATCTTTTTTAAAAAGTTAACCTTGTAATTCCTAAATCATTTTAAACACTTTGAAATACTTTCTAAAATTCTGCTTTTTAACATTTATGTAAATGATGTAATAAAGGAACCCAAATGGCCAGATATTTCCCTGTTTCAGTTTTATCACAGAATGTATCCATTTTGCTACATGCCAACGATACGGTGTTGTTAGCACAAACATTCTGAGCGTCTGCACATCATTCTGAGCATCTGCACATGCGCGAGCAGCGAAACCTGGAAGTAACCCGTTCCGTTACTTCCGGGTCACCGCAGGTCGCAACCTGAAAAGATGTAACCTAAACCGAGCGGAACAAGAGGTAAGACTGTATTTGAGGATTTGCTTCTCTGATAGGAGTACTGGGTCACATCAGATGACAGCCTCGGCCTTGAAGGCATCAAGATCTGCACAAGCAATTCTTAGCTTTACCAGAACTGAAGGCGGCAATGGGATTGCCCCTGCTCTGAGAAGATATACAGTGGTACCTCGGAAGTCAAACGGAATCCATTCCAGAAGTCCGCTTGACTTCCAAAACATTCAGAAACCAAGGGATTTGACGATAAAAAAATCAAAATTTCACATAGATATTATAGAAAGCAAAAATAAAACAATGACCAAAATATATGAGTTATTATTAAATTGGTATACTAAAGATGAAGAGGTGAAGGAGGTTATGATTAAATGGGCCATAGACTTTGGTTATAATATAGAATTAGAAGCCTGGCAAGAATTATGGAATGTGAACTTAAAATTCACTGCTTATACGGCATTACAGGAAAATGTATGGAAAATGATATACAGGTGGTACCTCACGCCGATAAAACTGGCAAAGATGTACAGAATGAAAAATAACAAATGCTGGAAATGTGGAGAGGTAGAAGGAGATCTTTTCCATATGTGGTGGAATTGCAGTAAAGTGAAAGGCTTCTGGGAATTAATTTACCATGAGCTTAAAAAAATGTTTAAGTATACTTTTTTAAAAAACCCGAAAGCCTTTCTACTGGGACTTGTTGGAAAAGATGTTAAAAAGAAAGATAAAAACCTATTCCCATATGCCACAACAGCAGCAAGGACTATGTTAGCCCAGAATTGGAAAACAGAAGTAATACCAACTATTACTGAATGGCAGGTCAAAATGATTAATTATGCGGAACTGGCTAGAATATCGGGGAGAATAAAAGATCAGGATGAACAAAAGTTTTATGAAAATTGGAGTAAATACTTGGATTATATAAGAGATAACTGTAAATCTGTAAAGACACTGGCAGGATTTGACTAACTTCAACAGCTTATGATCAAATAGATAAATGTATAAAATACGTGACATAATGAAAATATATGATACTTACCGAAGGGGAGGAAGGAAGTCCAAAGCTCAATAGAGCTAATGTTATGTATGAGATGTATTAATACAATGAATGTATTGGAATGTATGTTTGATGAAAACTAATAAAAATTTCAGTTGGGGGGGGGGAAACATTCAGAAACCAAGGCGCGGCTTCCGATTGGCTGCAGGAGCTTCCTGCACTCAATCCGAAGCCGCGGAAGCCCCGTCGGACATTTGGGCTCCAAAGAACATTCACAAACCGGAACACTCACTTCCGGGTTTGTGGCGTTCGGGAGTCAAAACATTCGAGTCGCAAGGCGTTTGGGATCCAAGGTACGACTGTATTGGTAAGGCGCCCCCACAGGTAACATGGGGGGGGGGGAGAATGATAGGAGGGGATCGGGAGAGACAGGAAAGCCCAGAGGGAACGCCCCACCTAGCCCAGGTCCAACCCCAAGCCAATATCACCAGCGGCTGGAGCAAAAGAGCAGAGGAACCGCGCACCGGGGACTGGCTGGGGGCTAGAAGAACGCGGCGTGGACCCTCCCCTGCCAGTGCAGGGGGGCACAGCAAAAACCATGCTTTATTTTATTTAGTTTATTTTCAGTCCATTTCTTATCAGTATTTTCAAACCCTATGAACCCAGGTAGGCGGCCTGAACCATTGGAGCCCATTTCCTGGAACGGCCGCCTCAGCCCTGATCTAGGGACCCGACACCAAGCCCTGGGGGTCCCACGGGAGAATTAAAACTGCCCCTTTTTCTTGTTCCCTTCTCTCTCTCTCTCTCTCTCTCTCTCTCTCTCTCTCTCTCTCTCTCCCCCCTCCTTCTTATTTAGTTATACACATAGAATCATAGAGTTGGAAGAGACCACAAGGGCCATCGAGTCCAACCCCCTGCCAAGCAGGAAACACAATCAGAGCACTCCTGACATATGGTTGTCAAGCCTCTGCTTAAAGACCTCCAAAGAAGGAGACTCCACCACACTCCTTGGCAGCAAATTCCACTGTTGAACAGCTCTTACTGTCAGGAAGTTCTTCCTAATGTTTAGGTGGAATCTTCTTTCTTGTAGTTTGGATCCATTGCTCCCTTTCCGCTTCTCTGGAGCAGCAGAAAACAACCTTTCTCCCTCCTCTATGTGACATGCTTTTATATATTTGAACATGGCTATCATATCACCCCTTAACCTCAACCCTCACAACCCTCCCTTTTTTATTAATACATTATAACTCATTATTCATCCATTTCTATTCACTTCTTACTCATTTACTCATTTTCATTATTATTACTTATTTTTTCTTTTTCTTTTTTTAAAAAAGTTTTATTAAATTTCTCATTAATGAATTCTATATACACCGTATTTTTCGCTCTATAGGACGCACCGGACCATAGGACGCACCGGACCATAGGAGGGGGAGGACAAGGGGGAAAAAATTCTCCCCCTCTCTGCTAAGCGTCCCTTCAGCGAAGCGGCAGGAGAAACGGAGCCCCTTCCATTTCTCCTCCCGCTTCGCTGAAGGGGCGCTGCACAGAGAGGGAAAACTGTGCAGCGCCTCTCCAGCGAAGCGTAGCCTGGAGAGCAAGAGGGATCGGTGTGCACTGACCCCTCTCACTCTCCAGGCTTCAGGCGGCTATCCGCAAGCCTTCGGAGCGCAGAATTCCATTAGCCTTTACATTTTTAACTTTGGACACTTATCTGCAAACTCCCAACCCCACCTCCCCACCTTAACACTGGGAGGGCCATGTCCCCGGAATTTGTGAAGACAGGATTCTCAAAAATACCTCTTCCTTGCGGCTCCTGGAGTATTGCTGGCAACGCTTGGAGTTTCTCTTCATGCTCCTGGAGCTTCATACACAATGCTTGATCATCCTTAAGTACTGTTTCCGCCCCCGTCTTAGGGCTATTGGGCGCCTTCTTCAGTATTTCAACATCCTGGAGAGGACAGACACTTCCTGCTAGACATTTACTCCAGACATTTACAGAAGGCACAGAGGCACTGGTTGAAGAAGTTGGGAATGAGCAGACAGTGCTATTGCTGAGAAGGAGCTCCACCCCAGGGTGCTAAAGAGCTCTTTCCCTAGCCTGCAGGTGCCAGAAGGCCAAGCGCTGGTGTTGCAGTGGTGGTACTTCAGAGGAGTATGAGAAAAGGCTGCTCTGGATTCTGGGTATATAAATGGCCTTGCCTGAAGCTGTGGATTGTGCTCTGCATTAGCAGAGAGGCTCTACTTAGTTGCAAATGAAGCACATTTCAGTTATTATAGAAACCGGTGTTTCCATGCATGCTTGTTCAGGAACTCTGTGAACTAGACAGCCGCTGTTTTAAACTGGCCCTTTTTCTGGCAGGTTAAACGATTAAAGTTGACTTGATTAACTTCATCCGCCAACTACCCTTCTAAGCAACCAGAGCAATTACAAATAAAAGGCTCTCCAACCGTGCGCTATCCCTATCTGCAAGCAAGCTCTCCCACAAAGTGTTCTATGAGACACATGAGCCAAATAGCCGAGGAGACAGTTTTTTAGCTGCCTGTCATTCATACACTTTATACTGAACGGATTTCAGGGGCAGATGCTCTTTTTCTGCATGGAAGGTGGGGGTTTCCAAAGGAGCCCTATTCAGACCTGCATTCATGGCTTATGAGTCGTAGCCGTGTGACAACTGCACCTCATGCTGATGTGTTGAAGGGCTGATGTTGCGCTTCCAGGTAGAAGAGCTCGTTGGCATTATTTTAGGCTCTGTGTCAATTGACTTTGTGACATGATGGGGGGGGGGAGTTCTTATTTTTAGAGTATTTACCTGCAACCTATTATGTGGGAATCTCAAGGTACTTTACAACTAGGTCAGAAAATAGGCAAACATTGAAATGCAGCAGAATAAATAGGCCTACAGTAAAAAAAAGTCCCTCAAAGCCCATATTGGCTGGCAGCAGCATCCCCCCAAGTCCATGATGGATAAACACTTTCCCCACATGGAGCAGAATTGCACCCATGTTGGCAAAGGCCTCCTTTCTAGAAGGGGGAGCAGAGGCTGCCCCCACCCACTGCTCTCTTCTCCCAGGCATCTGAAGAGACAAACGGCTCCCCTTCTCTACCTGTGTGCCACAAGCCTGAATTGCAAGACAGTTCCCACTTTGATGCAACAGGGAACAAACATGCAGACGACGAGTTCTGAGGCTCCCCCAACAAAGCCATTTCCCTGGGCCCACCTGCCAGCCTGCTGCTGGCTGGCTGCCCACCAACAGGAAAACGGCACGATTCTCCCCACCAACAGGACATAACAAGAAGATGGGCACTATAACATAGGACTTCCTAACTTGTGAGTTCTGATGAGCCGCTGCTGCATTACAAAGCCTCAAAGCCCTTTCCCTACCTCTCAATCTGGACTTACCTGGCCTTGCCCCTGGCCGCCTTTAGCCAGATCAGCTGTGCTCGGAGCTGGGACAGACCCCTCTGGAGACTTAGAGGTAGAGGAAACAGCCTGGGTCCCCTGGAGAGCACTCTCAAAGGAGATTTCCGCAAAGCAGATCACACTTTTCCTACTCCCAGACTGCAAGCTAGAGAACGTCACTGCACGCTGGTGACCCATTCCCTGGGAAGAAGAAACCTCATCCAGAGATGGGAGGGAAGCACTTTGGCCAGTGCCGTGGGGCCTTTCTTTGGAAAGCTGCTCGGGGACCTCCAATGGAGCACTGCCCAAGGAGGAGGAAATGTGGGAGGCCTGCTGGGAAGGCTGCTGGGACCCCGACTCTTCCTGGCTAAGGGAAGCAGCTCTTCCAGTGGTATCTCTGGGAACAGAGGGCATCGAACTGAGCAGGCAATAAGAATGATCAGCCAGGTGGGAGCCGGAGGTCTCTGGGGTCGCACCCAGGGATTCGTTGGGCGAACTTTTCTTCTCCATTCTGTGGACACGAAGGCAAGTCTTCTGGCCACTGTACCAGCTGGTTTCAAAGGCTATTTTTTATGAAAGCTTGAAAAACAAAGAAAACACAATATACAGAAATCAGTGTCAGATATCAAGCATTTTGAAAACATAAAAATGAAAAGAAACAGAAGACGAAAAGACTTCTGATTCCTTGTCTATCAGCTTAAAAAACTTATGCAAAACTTCCCACCTGGGATGAGCCGCTTGGCGCACTAAACTGAGCCGCCGGAGAAAGACTGGGGCGGGCGGCAAGTGGGAGGGGGAAGTCGTGCGCTTCTGTCCCTTGAAAAAAAAAAGCTGATCCTCCCAGGAGGCAGCCTGCTTGCAGACAAGGGGGCTGGGCTGCCTCAAAGCCCATCAAGGCCACAGGCTGCTAGCATGACTCATCCCGGCTTTATCATCTGAGGGGAAAGGGTGCGTGGTCGTAAACGCTGGCCTTGGCAACTTGGCTGAGCTACCTTGGGCCAGTCCTTGGGCAAGTCCTTGGGTCAGCTTAGCCTTCCTCACAGAGGGTTGTTCTGAAGATACACTCAGGAAAACACCCGAGGCATGAAGAAGAAGCACAAGGAGAGTCTGGAAAGGGGGTGGGGAGCGCTCCCACCCCAGCCGCTCCAGGATGGGAAGTGCGTCCCAGGGGAAGCGGGATTCAGGCGGAGGAGGATGTCGGGTTGGGTGGGGGTTGCCAGGAGCAGCACAATGTCCCTCGAACCCCCGGCTTCCACTCTCCAGGCAGGCGCCCAACGTGGCCAGCTGGCAAGGGCTCTTTCTTACTCCAGCCTTGGCGTGCAGATCTCGGGTTCAGCCCCAGATCCAGGTTCTGATATTATGAGGGAGAAAACATCGCTCTGCACCTTTCCCACATCATGCATACTTCTATGATGTCCCCACTTTCCCCCCTCTCCCAAAGCCTCCTACATCGTAAGCCTTCCTTACAGGGGAATCATCAGAACCACCTGTGCTGCAGAGCTTCTGGCTGAAAGGCAACTCATGGAGATTTGCAATGACTGCTGCAATGCACCCCTAATGATTCAGATTGTATCATTATAGCCTTATTGTGTTTATTTGTTGTTGATATATTAAATTTGTATAATCTTAGAAGCGGTGTGGCTGTGAGTACCATGAAGGGAGCCTGCACTTTGTGATTTGTCAGGGCACTACTGCAGGTTAGGAAGGAGGAAGAGGCAAAGATCCTTTCCCCACTAAAACATGTTTGCACTCAGGGTGTTTCCAGAATGTCAGTATTTTGTGGAAGGGATTCAGGTCCAGCCCAGAACTTCAGCTTTTCCAATGAGAATGGATTAAAGCACTCTGACCATTCCCTTAGTAGAGTCTAACCACTGTGTTAAGTTTTGGGCAAGCAAGACATGAACGCAAAACAAACAAGTGGTCTTCTCCTCCGGAGGAACCTCTGCACTGTAAAAATATTGACAGCACACTTCCAGGTCTTTGGCATCGGCATCCCAGAACTGTGAAGGTTGCCTCAACTGTTGAGCAACACAGCTAAGGAAGAAGGAGTGGAGTGTCTCCGGGGGGAGCATAGCTCCCATTCGCTTCCAAACACACAGACAGGACAGTGTGGTGGCACCCAGAGAATAGTTGCAGCAGCCGGATGGCTGGCTGAAACACACACCATTGCACTCTTTTTGAATGGGATTCAATCTGAATCAGCCAGTTAGTGAACTTGGTGCTCCTGTGCAACAAACCCACTAACTGTGTGGAAATGACTGGAAAAATTAAAAAAGGAAAATCAAGGCTTTCGACTCTTGGTTTCCTGGAAGAAGATCAAAAGACTAACCTGGACTAGAAGAGACATCTCATTAACAACTGGAGAAATGCCAAAGAACTTTGGATATCTGCTTTGTTTTTTTTTGTTTTTTTAAATGATATTTATTAAAGTTTCAGATAAAAAGAGATACATCGATAAAAAAGAATTTAACAATAAAAAGAAAAATACACAATACAAAATACAAAAATAAAAAGAAAAAAGAAAAAACAATTAAAAACAATTCCATTTTTTCATCACTACTTTTGAATTTACTTATTTTCTGGACCTCCTCGTACCTCCCTCTTTTGTATTCCAATTCAGTTTATTTGTCCAGCAATTCCTTTCCCTCTTTTTTAATCCCAATCCTTAAACTTAATATATTATAACGCCTGTGCAGCTAGAAACCATTTAATTTCGATCCAACATCACTCTAACGGCAAAGTGTTGAATCCACGTTTTTTAGGCGTGCCTTCTAGGTGTGATTTGACACTGCATTTGTTGGAGTTATTGTTTAAAAAGTGGAGGATCCATGAGGATCCGTGTAGATCCGCCTTTTACCCAGAACCGAGGCATCTCATTAACAACTGGAGAAATGCCAAAGAACTTTGGATATCTGCTTTGGAGGTTTCTGATGCAGTATTAATTTAACAAGGAGCCAGGAGTGAAACCGAAAGTAGACTGACCAGCTAGCTGAATCAAATTATATTGCTATGGGGTGGGGGGGAACCTCTAACATTTTACTTTTTGATACTTGTACTTCCAGGGTGAACTGAATGGTGGGGGGGGGGGTGGTGTGGAGGAGAGGCAGAAAGAAGAGCTAACTTGTCCGTGGCCAGGGGGCGCAATCTGGACGGTTCTGCCGGGGCGCAAGATCACCTAACTACTGCTCTGCGCCTCTGGACCTGGGGTGGATGGTGCTCATTGGGACTGGGAGAGTGGAAGGCAAGGAGGCCAACAGTAGGTGGCGCCAGAGCCAAGGAGTGGCAGAGCCAATGTGTTCTGTATCTGAGATGGAGTGGGAAGGGGCTGGCGGCCACCGCAGTCATCCCGTGTCTGCCCTCATGTTGCGGCCAGAATCCACTGGGCAAATGCTCATCTTGCCAGAGTCTGGGTCTTCTGCTGTTGCTCTCTCAGAAACCGTGCCCAGGTGGGATGCTTGGTTTTTCGTAGCTGCTTCATCCCTGAGGAAGTTGGAGGTGACGCAACTCCTGCATCTCTGACGTGGGAAGGTTTGGAGGTATTTCAAATTCCCCCCTTCTTCCTTGGCTCCCTGGAAAGAAGGCATCTTTACATTTTGAGCGCATTTCACAGGCCAGGAGCCAAGCACCCCTTCCTGAGGGGGAGAAGAGGCCCAGAAAAGATGAGCCCTTCCCAGCCCAAAGGCGTTCCCCTGAGATTCAGCTTCCGGGCTATGGCTAACCAGGTTAGGAGCAGGAATATTGGGAGCGGGAAGGAACTGATGTCATCTGCCAGAGCAGCTGGCTAATTGAAGGGAATGAGGTGATAACAAGGCTTTCAAATCTGAACTCTTGTTTGCGGCTGATTAGGATAGAGGGAGGTGGAGAACAAGGGCAATTGGAAGCAGACTCTGGGTAGTTGGTTCCTTCTCTTTGTTCGGGTTCCTAGGTCACACCAGCAGTTTAAATGGCAACACTCCTTTGCAAGGTTGTCCGCCTTTTTAATTGTTTGTTATTGGAAAATCAATCAAATGATAAGTTGCCTCTGCCAAAGGGTTGCATGACATCTGGCTGAAGACTTTTTGTGCTAAATGTTGAAGCTATGCTGGTGTGTGTGTGTGTGTGTGTGTGTGTGTGTTGCAGAATGGTTTAATTAGCTCATTCTCCTCCTAGCACATCGTCTTCATTCAACTCTGGCTGTTGAATGAATGCTTTCTTATAATCCTTCTTATGTTTAAGTGGGCTTTGGCCTCCTTCCAGACAGCAGCTTGAAAGGGAAGCAGAGGAAAGCTCAAATGATGACAGAAGGCAGGGGCATCCAACAACCCAGAGTTTTGGTTTGGATGTGACACTTTGAGAATTCCCCAAGCCATCCCGAAGCCCCCATTTCACTCTGGTCCATCTGAGTATCTCCTTTCCACCCATGCCTCCCCTCCCCCCCAAATATTCACAATTAAGAAATCAGAAAACAACCCCCACCTCTCTTTCGACAGAACTAGATGGACTGATCAGGCATAGCAACTCCTGCAGAGAGGATAAAACCAAAATGTTTCCAAGGGACACATTTATCAAACAAGATATCTGCCCATAGCTCAGTCAGTAGAGTGTGAGACTCTGCACCTCAGGGTCGTGGGTTTGAGCCCCACGTTGGGCAAAATATTCCTGCATTGCAGGGGGTGGACTAGATGACTCTTGTGGTCCCTTCCAACTCTACAATTCCATGATATCCTGTGAGGAGTAGTCAACTGAGTTTTACTCAGAAGAGATGCGTCAAAATCAACACAGCCACGTAATTTGTGCCCATCAATTTAAACAGGTCTGCTGCGGAAAGGACTGATGTTGACTACAACCCTGATGTTTTCTGATTATTTTATAGAGTGTTTCCCTCAATACCAAAAAATGGAGGCAGAGACAATTTACTGAATTTCAAATCCACCGAAGCTTTATTGAATGAACGAATCAATTTATTACAGTCACAAACCAGAATATGGACTTATACAGAGATAGAGAACATGTAGAAGAAGAAGAAGAGTTCGGAATTGATATCCTGCTTTATCACTACCCTAAGGAGTCTCAAAGCGGCTAACATTCGCCTCCCCCCCCCCCAACAAACACTCTGTGAGGTGAGTGGGGCTGAGAGACTTCAGAGAAGTGTGACTGGCCCAAGGTCACCCAGCAGCTGCATGTGGAGGAGCGGAGATGCGAACTCGGTTCCCCAGATTACGAGACTACCTCTCTTAACCACTACACCACACTGGCTCTCATATATATGCAGGTTAAAATCAAAATCTATAAGCTAGAACACAGTAAAGAATACAGATGTGAAACTATTAAAATGTGTAGTTTAAGACCTTAACCGCTAATTTAAAATATGCATGTCAATGCTTTATTATAATTAAGGCAGGTAAAATAATTATTACTCTTAATAGTATTCATTGCTATGAGGCTTCTTGAAGCAATTCAGAATACAATCAACATTAGCAGAAGACTTTCCTTTACAAGGACAATTTAAAAAGCAACAATTTAAAAGCAATAAAAAAGTAATATTGCATAGGAAAGAATTCTAAAACAACAGCAATGATCACAATTAGCAACAAGACACAATGAAACAGCAAGCAAAAATTGCCACTCCATCATCGCTGAGCCTTGAAACTTGTGTCTTATCCCCATCATCGAAACTGACATCAAGTCTTATGTCATCTGGAAGAGAATGAAGGAGAAGAGAGATGAATTTCTGCCACATTTACTGATTCACCAAATTGACCTGGCCCCCATTCCACCCTATTTACAAGGAGGCTTTATGGAGCCTGTCTTTGGTGGCAACGACTCCTTCCGAGCCTGCCGTTTGGCCATCTTTGTGCTGCGGCAGGATTTCACAGCCACATGACCCAGGAGGTCTGCATCAAGCAAGGATGCTGCAGCTACTGAGTGGGCTCTCCTTAGTCTGGAAAGTGCGTCCCATGTCCCCAGGCTGTGGGTGTTACCTTCTTTGGGGCAGAAGTGAGCCAGCTCCAGAGGGACGAGAGCATGCTGTAGGGAAAAGAAAAGACCGTACTGGATCAGATGACTGATCTGATCCTCAGCCCTCCCCCCCCCCAATAATGGGTGCAAGAGAACATGGAAGCAGACCCAAGCCAGGGAAGACTTGCTTCCATCATGGGATGAGTGAGTTCTATTGCCTGGCCCCAAGGTGGAAGTGTAAGTTCAAGGAAGAGGGCAGGAAATGTCTCCAGCCTTGTCCGGCATCCCAGGGACACACATTGTGTTGTGTGCCTGATACCAGACTGTGATTCCTCCTGTGGGAATCCTTTCACAAGCCACTCTGGGAGCCTCTTGGGGCTGTGAAGGTGCCAAAGGTGAGAGACTTACCTTCAGGCAACTGAGCCTTCTTGCATAGGACATCAGCCAGCTAATGCCACTGGCTGCCAGTTGCCTCTCCGCTGCAATCACACTTGTTGTGTAACCTCTCAGTTCCTGTGGGAGGAAAGGGGACCTCAGAATCAGGAGGCTGGTCTGGGGGAAAGAGGCAGACCACTGTGAAGCCCTTTACACTCTCAGAGAGAGATCTGTTTCTGTTCAAAAATGGCAATGTCCTCCAGCCCCAAATTGTAGCTCTGCATCCAAGGCCCTCCTTTGGCTGTCTGGGCAAGTGGGCCTTTACTGGCTCGTCCATGTGGCCAGCTTGCCTTAGAAGAGGGGAAGGGCCCAAGAGGTGCACTGCTAGGTGGTGGCTTTTCCATGAAAGCTTTCTAGGTCAAACAGCCACTGAGGCCATCAAGATACTTACATTCATCAGCAAGTTCAGGATCTTAGTGCTTGGGGCCTCCCAGAGGAGGCCTCCCAGCATCAGAGTATAACGTTCCTCTAACTCCTGCAGGCAATGGCAATGAGGGAGAGGATGCGCCAAGCAGGGGAAAGAGAGATCAGATGTTGAGCAATGGGAGCAATGCTTAAAGCGTGTGAAGAAGAAACAACAACTAGAGAAGTCAAATTTCAAGGCTATCAACTTACCTGCTTGTCGGGCTCAGTTTTGACCTCAATGACCGCCACAAAGGCTGCATGCACAATCAGGCTGTGGAGCTTCAGTGGTAATTTGGGCTTCATGAGGCTGGAGAGAAGGAGGGAAACCTTTTTAGACTCTGTCTCATATTGGGGGGGGGGAGCATCAAATACATTTCATTCTCTTGAACTTCTAGTGAATGCATGTGTTAGCTTAAACCACTTTTGACAATCAAGCAGCGTATAGATTTTACAGGGTAAAAATGAATAAAGGTAAAATTAAAATAAATACGCGAGGGCACTGTTTATGTGGCAGTCTACCTAGCACTTGGTTGCAAGCCTCTAGGTCTTAGTTAATCCCACCCCTAAAAGCTGAGCCATTTCGCAGTCCTCTCTAGACAATATATCTTCTATTTTCTCTCTCACATCTCCACTCATTCTGTAAATAGTTGCTGCATAAAGAAAGCTTTTTGAACTCAAGAAACCCAAGAAATTGTAAGCAATTCTTCCAATCGAATTCACTGCAGTGGCAAGGTCTGGTAACACCTTTCCACACTCTGCTCCCCTTCCCCCCGCCAGCTCCTCGTCAAGCTCAAAAAACACGGTATACCTCAGTTGGTAAAGGGCTTCCAGCGCCATAGCAAGGGCCAATTCAGGCTGCGTAAAGCATGCAATCCGTCCCATGAGATCCTGATAGAGAACAGAGGGAGGAGGGGGAAAACGTCAGTTCCCTATGGACATCAGGTGGATTCCTCCAATCCCAAGCTCAGTGCAGGAATTGGCAATTTCATGCCAAATGCCTGCACAACCCTTCTCTTGGCCAGACCCCGCCAGGCCTTCCTTCTGCCCAGCATCCCCCCAATCCCATCCCCAGCTCTCCTGCCCACCTCACCCCTGGATACCTCATGCAACCTCTCACTCACCGCAATTGCCTTGACGGCCATCTTCTTGGAGTACCTCAACCTGTCCTTTTCTCTCTGGCGGGCCTCCGAGCAAGTGGCCAGCATGCAGCAGAGCAACATCTCATCCTTCTCCAGTTGCTGAAATGGCAAGAGTCAGGCTGTCAGTTCATGGCAGGAGGGCTTCTCTGCATCTGAGACCGCCAAAATGGGGGTACAAACAGCACTGGTGGATGGGGGGGTGGGGGGTGAGGGATTTCGTATGTACTGTGCTGTTTTCTCAAATACTAACCACAGGCGATGCCCAGACCCTGCCAGTCTCTGAACCATCTGCAACAAGAGAAGAAGGAAAGGACATGGGGGCAGGTTAGTTCATTTCTACTTATTTTCCACAGTTGAGGATTAGAGCATTAAGGCCACCCCTCCTTATGCTCCAAAATGAAAAGGAAGCAGTTGCTCACGTGGGCCCACAGCAACCCTGGACTTCTGTGGGACTTTGCGGGTCCCCTTCTTCTTGCGGGCTGCCATGTCCCTCAGTCGCCTGAACCTAGAAGAGAAGGAGAGGGGCAGACCTGTTAGGATATTTCCGTTCCACCTTAAAAGGAAGCAGACTTTGTGAGTCACAGAGTCTGCGCATTTCCTGTTCACAGGAAGTTTATGTTTTCTATTGCTTTCGTTTCTCTCTCTCTGTGTCTGGAGACACTGAAGCAGGCAGTCATGTTTTTTTTGTTCTGATCAACGCTGAATAAAACTTGTAAATAATGCTCTCCTGAGTGCTACTTTTGCTGTGCATTATCTGCTGATAGAGTGTGCATGAGCTCTGGAATGTGGCAAGCTATTTCTGAAAGCTCATGTCGCTAATTGCTGATACTGCGTGTCTACGGGAGATCGATGGACGTCCGGACACGGCTTGGGGGCCATGATGGACTTTCTCTCCCTGGCGGTATCCCAACAAGACCTTGTTGTTGTTGTTGTTGTTATACCGCCCTATACCCACAGGTCTCAGTTACAACCAGTGCTTTTTTCTGGGGGGATGCAGGGGTACACACACCCCGAAACATTTTGTGAATCTTTGCACTTTTGTCCATTTACTGTACTGCATTTATTTCCCCCGATTTGAACTATAACATGGTGATTTTCTTGAGTCAAAATGAGAGTACCCCAAACCTTTTTTTTTAATAGAAAAAAGCACTGGTTACAACATAAAAATTGCAATATAAAAACACAAAATACATAATAAAGGTGAAAAACAACCCAGTAAAGCCCCCTCCCCAACACATTTCAAAACCTGAGACAGAAACCTACAACCAAAATGGGGTGGGTGTGTGTAAGAGAAGACAGGGAGTCTTTGCAGCATAGCCATAACACAAATATGGGTGGCCTAACAGTTGCAGGCAGACCCATATCATTTCACACACTACTTCGGCTGTGGGACATCGTATCAACAAGGAAAGGAGCATTTGGTGTTGTTGCATCTCCTCGGGTATTTGCTGATTTGTCGCCACGAGGGGTTGTAGTTGTGGAGGTATAGTTTGATGAGGTTTCTGGTTATTTGTACCCTAGGTGCCCACTCACACACAAAAACAAATCTCCCTGCAGCCAACCAAAGACCACCAACCACACCCTAGGTCACCCCCCAACCTCTCTCACCACCAAGGAAATGCAACAAGGGAATAGTAAGTGAACCCACACAAGTGATGCTAACACAAAACCCCACACATACAGGGGAAACTCGGGAAATTAGAATATCGTGGAAAAGTTCATTTATTTCAGTAATTCAACTTAAAAGGTGAAACTTCTACTTCTCAGAGGTCAATCTCTATTCTCTATTTGCAATCCTTGTTTTGCTGATTTCATTTCATATTCTAATTTTCTGAGATTGTTAATTTGGGGTTTTCATCAGCTGTACGCCATAATATCACAATCATAACAAATAAAGGCTTGACATATCTCGCTTTGCATGTCATGAGTCTATCTCATATATTAGTTTCACCTTTTAAGTTGAATTACTTGAATAAATGAACTTGTCCACGATATTCTAATTTTCCGAGTTTCCCCTGTACACTAAGTAGAAGAGAAGCATTGCCACCCAACCCCCCAACCCCCCTGTTCTTCCTAACCCAACACTGCATGCAACACTAATGCCTCACAACAAATGAAACTGATCTGTAGAAAACACAACTGGAAAAAAGAGACAATGCACCGTTTTTTTGTAAACTAAGAAATCTTCAATCATTTGTTTGTTTATTTATTTATTAATTATTTAAAACACCAGCAAAGGAAAGGAGCAGGAAGGAGTTATCCAAGATGATCGTGGCCTTGGAGAGAAAGCAGATGGAGGGAGAGCTTTGAATCAACTCATTTGAGAATGCTGGTGGGACCTTCTTCACATCATGTTTACTCCGTTGCTGAAACTTGCAGGCAGCCGATGCTACAAGGACAAGTAGCCTGCAGGGCTGGGAAGCAGATTACACCAATTGTTGGAGGAGAACAACTGCATCTCTTACTATTACTCAGCATAGCAATATAGAGCTTCCAGGAACAGAGGCACTCTACCTCTGAAGCCAACAGCTAGAGGAGAAGCAGCAGGAGTGGGCTACTGCTTGTGAGTTTGGACTAGATGGGCTTTTCCTCTGATCCAGCAAAGCCACTTCCGCCTACAAAGGAGGTGGAGTTGCAGGCGACTGAGGGAATCCCTGGCCGCTTCAGCCCCTGGACAGCCAATCGCTGGCTCAGGGAGCGTGACCAGCCCTATTTATCGCCGCCTACCTCATAACAAATTGTCACAACTTTCTGGGTATTGGCGGTTAGGCATTGGTATTGGTATTGTTCTGTAGATGGAAGAGGGGAGGAAGCGCCATCACCTGCCCCGCATATTGAAGGGTAGTCCCATAAAGGATTCTGGGGGGTGTGGCCCTGTTCGAAGCCTATGGAGGTGAGGGCCTAAAGCACGCCCCTGAGCGGTGACCGGGGGGGGGGGGTCCGAGTTGATGTGCATCAGCAGGACTCCCCCTACTGGTGGTCAACCCTTCCCGGACTTCAAGCGGACGGGCTGAAGCCGGATAGTCGGTTAGGACCAATGCCTAAGCCAATACCACTCATCACCTGTAACCACTCAAGTTGTGGCCATATTTAGCCCATTAACCTTAAATAATTGTGTCATGTGTCTTTATTTCCACTTGGGGGGGGGGGCGGGAACCCGCCACGCAATAGGGCTCTTTTTGTTTTTTTATGCACCCACAGACCCCAAACGGCTCTCCACAGGAACACAGTGGTGCATCTCATGTATGGGGGGGGGGGATTCCAACACTCCCCCCACCCCCAGCAAAGCAAAGATAAGGGAAGCATTTCCAGCATTTAAAAGAGCCCTCAGCATAATGCTGTTAGGACAGCAGCCCTGCCTGGAGAGTGAAGGGGGCTGCTAGGAAGGTCGTCAAAGCATCAAGGCATAGATGAGCCAAAGAATGCAATGAAAACTCTCTTAGAGCCAGAGTGACTGACAGGAAGACTGACAGAACCCCTGTCTGTTGCAGTTGATGGCTGAAGAGTTGAGAAACGGAGAAGGGGTAGAGAGAGGGGGGGTGTATAGTGGCTAGAATTCTGGACTAGGAGGACCTGGGAGATCCGAGTGCAAATCCCCACTCAGTCATGAAGTGCACTGTTTGATGTTGGGTCCAGTCACTCTCACCCTAGCCTGCCTAACAGGTTTGTTGTGAGGGGGAAAATGGGGGGAAAGGCAAGCCATCAATGCCACCTTGAACTGCTTGGATGAAAAGTGGGCTATGAATGTAATAAAAAGCATCCCCAAATAATGATCATGGAAGGTACCCTGGGGATCATCTAGTCCAACCCCCTGCAATGCAGGAATATGCAGCTGTACCTTACGGGAATCGGACCTGCAACCTTGGTGCTATCTGCAGCTCCCTCTAACCAGCTGAGCTGCAATGAGATTTGAGGGAGAATGGGAAGGCGGGGAAAGGGAGGGGGGTGGGAAGAGAAGTTAAGCTGTTCAGGAAGGGGTTAAATTCCATGGGGATGCTGGCCGTGTGGGGGACCCCAAGCCCTCGCCCCACAAGATTACAAAAAAGAAGCAGACGAAATCCTACTTACAGATTCACGATGCTGGCCATCTCTTCAGGTGAAATCCGCTCCTGTTTAAACTCAACTGCTTTAAAATGCTCACACAACACTAACCCTGAACCTTGCCTCTAACCCTATTGCTACTCCTCTCTGTCTAAAATATACAGGAAAATATGTGCACAAAATATACAAATGAAAATGAAATGATAAAGTGAAAGCAAAGCAAAGCAAAGTCTACACCTATCTCCCCTGTTGGTCCCTCGCTTGCTTGCTTGCTTCTCCGTCCCAGTTCTGTCTCAGCCAACTCCTCCCAACTATCCCTCGATGGGGATGTGTAGCTTCTGTCTTTTCTACAAGCAGCACGAGATGTCACAAAGATGGGCAGGACACTGTTTCCTTGACAACCCATCCAGCTTGACCCTGAACTAATCTCCCCCCTCTTTCGTTGCCATGTTTCCTCCCTAACCTTGGGACACCTGCTGTTTGCAGCTTTACGAATCACTTTTTATCACAAACAGGTTCATCCATTTTCTGGCAACGTTTCTCAAGAGAGGCCACCCAAGCAATTCACCACCCACAATTTGCGGACACTGCTATGCCATCATATTGGCATCAGGTGTTTTCCAGGCCAGTGAATGTCAGCAACCCCTTCTTCTAAAGCTGCTTCCCCAGTTTCATCCAAAATAGAAAGAAATGCCATTTGGTAGCCCATTGAGAAGCTTTGGGAAGTAATGAAATACATTTCTGAAAGTTATTTATGGATGCACAAGGTCACCACATCTTTGCTTAAGGTGAATGGAAAGGAACATTTCCCCAGGCGGCACACCACTGTCCCCGAATCTCGTCCGCTGCTTGGTCATTTCAACAGATTGTGTGTCTTAGTAAGATTTTGTACATTTCAGAAAGCTTTCCCTTGCCTACAAATGAAGTGCATGATTTTTCAAAAACTTATGAATGCCCCGTGCTTTTACTTCTGGTGTGGTAAAAAATTGCAGAATCTGGCTATCATTTAAAGCAGTGTAAGATGCTGGTTTACGTTTCCCCTCACATTTGGTGACTAGGTAGGGATATGCAGTTTTGTGTTTTGTTTTTTGAAGAGTTCCTAAGGAGTCCTGCTGCTTCCGAGTTTTATTTTGGGGGTTGTTGTTGTTTTTGTTTACAAAAAGGTAATCCAGTTGTAACCTTTTTCTAGGTACAATTCTGTACATTCTGGTACTACCTGTTCACTCATGGTCCCTCCAAATCCCTTTGTTTCTTTTAGCAATGTGTCCTTGTGTATCTGCATAAGCTTTTCAAAGCCTGCTACCTTTGCTTACAGAATTTCTCCTTGGTCTGACTCTGTGGAACGCACCATGCTATTCCCCTTTAAATTAGCCATTTCGACAGAAAACATGAGAACTGGAATTTTGCTCTTGAATGGATTTTTGGATCGCCTGCATGCCAAGCACATACTTCTCCCACTGGGCCAGCACCCTTCCTCAGTGACTGAGCTCTCATTGCACACAGCCATCCAGCAAGCAAAAAAATGTTCTTGTTAGAAGGGCAGAGTGGGGAGCAAGAGATTCAGGGGCCGGTTTTAGACCCACAGTGCTCGGGTTTATTCTGTTGCCTGCTTGACATTGTGCCTCCTTCCCCCCTACCTTTTATTCCTATGAAAGTTTCACAATGTCGCTGCTTGGGATTCTGGATAATCTATGGTGTTTTTCTTTTCAGTTTTTTAAATTAAATTTCCAAAAAAAAATTTAGACAAACAAACAAACAAACAAACAAACAAACATACATCCTAATTGCAATTAAACCAATCTTGATAACATTGTTAAGTGACTTCCTCAAATCCCCCTGGTTGAATTGCATTGTATTTCATTTTAACAGTTTTCCAAAATCAATCTTCTCCAAAAAAAATAAAAAATAACTTGATCACTTCACATCTTTCATTCTTTCTAATCTAGCTTGAAACATCTTAATTCCTATCCTTACATATTTAAATCCTAAGCCTATCTCGTATTTGCAAGCTTTTCCAATTAGGTTATCTTGACATATTTAGCTAAATAATCTTTGAATTTTGTCCATTCTTCCTGGTACTCCTCCTCCTTCTGGTCGCGGACTCTTCCCGTCAGGTCGGCTAGCCCCGGGATGTGACTAGATGCTTGTAATGTATGCCAGGCAATCTGGCACAAGTGGGTAGGGTTGCCATCCGCCCGGAATTGCCGGTATTTGACCGTTGGAAACAAGTGTCCATGCGGGAAACGCTTGAATGTCCAGGAAAATCCAAACGTATAGCAATTCTACACGTGGGGAGTAGGGACGCAAGCGCAAATCAGAATAAATCAAAGGCTGGGAAAGTTCAAACAGAACCCCCCCCCCCACACACTATTCCTCAAGATTTGTGTTTAAGACACAGGATCATAGAATTGTGGAGTTGGAAGGGACACCGAGAACCATCTAGTTCCCTTATTCCCAATCAGGGGTCCGTGGCCCCATCCCTTGCCTCCCTCCAACTAATTTTCTCTCATTTTGGCATGGCAATAGCATACATTTTATGGACGGTCTTATTGTTTTTAGTATACCTAAAATCCTTTGCTTATTACCCCACATTTTGTTCAAAAAATTGCTTTGCAGAGGTAACTACCATAGAGTTATCAAATTTTTCAAAAGTAGGGGGTCTGCGGCTTGGCTTTTGAAAAATAAGGGGTCCTCAGTAATCAGCCAATTAGGAACCACTGATCTAGTTCCATCCCCTACAATGCAGGAATAATGCAGTTGGCCTATACAGGGATCAAACTTATGACCTTGGCATTATCAGCACCCCGCTCTGAACATCTGCGTCACCTTCAGAGTTGTTGTTGTGGGAGCTGTAGTTCACCAAAGTAAATATTGAAAGGATCCTCTTTTCACATCAAGGACAGACCATGCCAAACATCTACCTTATGCACAAAATTGACTCCCCAAGCTCTTCTTGTGTTTTAAGACGCTGGGATGTGGGGAGCCGGAAATTCCACTGGGCGGGCAGAAGCCCCTTTTGTGACTCAATAGAGCTCTGTCTTCAACCCCAATTTTAGTTTGGAAAACTCCTCCCTTTTTCTTTAACACACTCCCCTCCCGCCACTTTCCTGCATTCCACTCTTTTCCATATCGAAAGCAATTTCTAATGTCCACTGCCAGGACCAGTTGAGGATGTTTTTGCTTGAGGCAGAAACACCCTGAGCCCTGCCTTTCCTTCTCCTTTAGGAAAGGAGGCTGGAGAGGAGCAGACCTCCCCTCAAGAGTCTATGCAATAATTCGCAGCCAGCTGCTGCTGGGCTGAAACTTGCAAGCTGCACGCAGTATGAGGAAGGAGAGCAATTGAGAAACACCTTGGGGAAGCAATGTAGCCCTCTTTCTGCACCTGCAAGCCTTGTTGTGAAGAGCGAAGTCAGATTCCATGGTATCTGCACGACCTGATGCCCCATGCAGCACCCCCTCTCCACAGCCTCTCCCTCATGTGTGCTGCGAGGGCCCAAGGCGGCTACATTTGGAAAGTCTGGCTGAGCTTCAGAGCAGTGGAGAAACCAGCAAAGGCAAGTGTAGCTCCCCTCCAAACACCAGAACAATCTCTGCACAACGGATCTTTCATTTTGAAACAACCGTTTCCCAGTAAATTAAGAGTGTGGGTGCACCAAGTACAGGAACCCAGGACAGAAAAGCAGAAAGACAAAGTTGCAGAACTTGGGGTCGGGTGGGGAGCCCAACCCAACCCAGCTGTACCCACTGCCTCAGCTCCCCTCCTGCTGCCCAGCCTGCGCCCCATCCTCCTCCCTGGTCCCTTTAGGCAGTGCTTAGTGTTTCATGAAGAATGAACACCCTAGAACTCTACTTGGCAGAATGGGGACAGATAGCTGAACTATAGAGAGCAGGCTAAGGCGTACGTGGGCCACAGTGGCTGCCCTGCCCCTTCTTGATGAGCATCAAGGCTGGGGGGACAGAGAAAGAGGTCCTGCAATCCCAGGCAAGGCCAGGAATCCTTATGCCTGGTACCCACCAAGAGTAGCACATGCTCAGCTGCAGCAGAAGGGGAGAGCGTGGACTACTGCGCAGGGACTGAGAGCAGCAGTGGTGGTAGTAGGATGGGCAGGGGAATGACTGTCCTCCAACAGGGTCCCTCCCCAAGCACCCTGAACCTGCTGCCAATGCCCTGGAACCATGTGGAAAGCCAAGTGTGCAACCGTGTCAGGAGTCAAGAGGAAAAGGTGGAAAGGGCGAAGCACAGGGAAGGGAGCTGGCACATGGCAAGATGGCACAAGGGGAAGGGCAGGCACCAGAGAACAGAGGCTGGGCCTTGCCTCTTCCCTCCCCACTTCGTCTCCAGTCACGCTTGGCACCTTTCGTAGTCATCCGCCCCCAGCAGGAAGCCCAGGAGGAAGCCGATGGCACTCGGCAGAACGTTGAGCAGAGGCCATAGCAGGAGGCTGGCGAAGACGGTGGCTGCAGGGAAGCGAAAACATTTGCATGAGAGGAGGCGGGAGCAGGAGGAAGGCCAGCTCCCAGCCAGGACAGGCAGGCCTTACCTAGCATGTTGCCACTGACGTTGCTGCTCTCAGAGTATTTCAGCAGCTCCCGCAGGAAAGCCACCACGAAGCGGAACACGTTCTGGTGCGACCGCGGCAACTGGCAGATCACCGGCAAGACAGGGAGGGGCGGTTTGGAGTTTCAGTGCAGAGCTTTGCTAGAGGAGGGGCATGGATCACTAGCACTGTGTACTTGTTATGTTTGCAGTTTTAGACCTGGCATAAAAAAAAAAGAATGTTTAAAATGGTAACCGGACTAGAACTCTGCTGGGAACTTTGGGGAATAATACAACTGTAGAGTCGGAAGGGACCACGAGGGTTAACTAATCGAACCCCCTGCAATGCCTAAGGTGGGGCTCGAACTCAGGACACTGAGATGAAGAGTCTTATGCTCTACCAACTGAGCTATCTTGGGGGAAGGGCCATAGCTCTGCAGTAAACCACCTGCTTTTCATGCAGAAAGTCTCAGGCTCCACCCCCAGCATCTCCCAGGAGGGTAGGGAACATCCCTTGTCTGAAATCCTGGAGAGCCACTGCTTGTCAATTTCGACAATACTGAGCTAGATGGCCCAGTATATGGCCACTTCCTGGGTTGGAAATTCAAGCAAGGTTCACTGAAACAGGTGGGCTATTGTTACAAGTCCTGGTCAGAAAGCAAAAAGGCAACATGTGCGCACCCCACCCCCCTCCACAACCGAGAGGGATGGTTATCAAAGGAGACATCAGCAACCTCTGCAGTTAACAAGGCTTCCCAGACCAGACTAGCCCTCCTGCCAGTGTGCTGGTGTACTGGCTTTCAGGGATGTTTTAGTGGATTTCCTGTTACTCGCGGCAACATTTGGACTAGATGACTTTGGAAATCCCTTCTGATTCTATGCTTCTGTACACACCGCAGACCAGCCAGGAAGAGATGGGGCTCTGGGGCCGACCTGGCGACAGAGGTGGCTGTCATGTGAGCACTCAAGGCAGCGCTGATACAGTTCATAGCAAAGGACTGGTTCTGGCACTGCCTCCAGGAAGATGAGCAGAGCTTCGGCCACCGAGTGGTCACTGCCAGCTATTGACAGCCTGGCAAGGAAAGTGTTCTGTCCTGTTACCTGCAGTCTGCCTCCTTCCCAGGCTGGTCCAAAGCAAGAAGCTTGGTCCTTATACATCTGGGCCCACCTTGCAAGTTCCCCCTTTTGGCGCAAGGTGGACCTTGAACCCGCAGCCCTGAGATTAAGAGTGTCACGCTCTACCAGCTGAGTCATCCCACTGTAATTATCCCACACCTCCCCTCTTGACGAAGCTGCCTGCAAAGCTGATCTGCTGAGGAAATGTCCTTCTGCAGGCATGGTTTCAATCCAAACAACAAATACTAGTGGTCAACTCCAAAAGTGTGGTCAAGAAACCCTGCTTGCCAAAGAACATTGAACACGCCCTTGAAGCTCCTTTGCAGCCATGCCTTTACCTGTCTCCACACCTGACACCACGTATGACGCTAGATGTGGGGCCTGCGGGCCTGTCAAGGTTCCCCACCTCTGCTCTATCTAGCCAGGCTGATGTTTTCAAATGGGGGTTAAAGCTGTTAAGCTGTTTGGATGCATGACTGGACTTTACTGTGGGCATTTCATTGTGCTGTGTCCCAGAGCCTTAAGGATGGAGTGGCCTAGGAACCTAAGCCACCAGGTATATAAAAGTGAGGTCCACTCCAGCCAAGAGCGAAAGAAAACCACCAAGCAGCCCTACTCCCCAACAATGCCCCCCAAAGAGGATACGGATCGTCTCGGGAATGCTGGTGTCCAGGCACTCAGTTATCTCCTGCAGCTCGTCCTGCATGCCCGGGGTCTGGAAGAGGTCCTCCTGAAGCAGAGTATCACCCATGCATTAGGAAGGGATGAGGTACATCCTGGATAGCATGAAGAACAATCCAGGCCTGGAGTGCATAATGTGAGGTCGAGGAATGCCACAATGGAGAGAAGCCCATCACCAAGAGAGCTGGCACAAGGGCTGAGAATTGTATCCCGCCTGCTTTCCACAGTAGCATTCCTACTACCCTTCTCATGATTTGGGGCAATGGGAGAGTGAAATCATTCCCCGCTTCTTCTAGTGGCGAGTCTCAGAGAGCCGCTTTGCTAGGGAGAGACAGACAATGGTTGTGAACACTTGGGTTCTTCTGAGTCGCTCTAAGGAAGACCGTATGCTGGATGTCCCACCCGCTGCCGCTCCACCAAGGTGCCACTATACTCACAGCAGGAGCTTGTAAGAGCGAATCGGTAGCTAAGATATAAATCAATTGTGACGTTTGGAACCTGCACACCCCAAAACTGGCACTGGATTCCAGCCCACACCCATCCTTTCAATGGTACCGTCCCCCTCAGCTCACCTGGTGGCAGGCATTCTTGAAGAGGTGGTCCACCAAAAGCCAGATCTCTTTGGCCGCTCAGTGGAGTCATCACCATCCTGGGGTACGATATCCAGAAACTGCTTCTCCTGGAGGTCCAATGACAAGCGGGACTGGCATGAGAGCCTGACAGAATGTGTGCCTGTATGCATTCTTTCCTTGCTCCAGCTGGGTGGACAAGTCTTGCCCTCTGAGGCCACAACTAGGGCTGGGCGATAGCTGGCTTTCAACACGGTGATATATCACTAGCTAAACACTGCAATACACCAATATATCGCGATGTCTGAAATATGATGGAGCTATGTAGAGCCATTGGCTGGCTTCACGGTTTCCCCCGCATTGTGATTTTTGCTGCCCCCTGCAGGAGGGCAGGGGAAAGCTGAACCGGCAGAGTCCACAGGGGCTGCAGGAATCTCAAGAAGCATTGTCTGGCTTCACAGTTTCCCCCCACATGGTGTTTTTTGCATAGTACACACACACACGATGATTCGCAATATATTGCCAGGTCAGAAATTATGAAACCAGTCTCACTATCTAGACTTCAAGCTGATTTGAAAATATATCTATATTGACATATCGCCCGGCCCTAGCCACAGCAAGCATCTCAAGTGGGAAAACAAAAAACAAATTGCTCGCACCTCAAATCCAAGCTCCCCCTCCCCCTATTAATATGCAGCTCGTAATCCTCCCACTCCGGATGTGCAGTTCACCCAAAAGCTTACTAAATATGCAACTGTGGACATGAGGTTTGGCTAACATTTTATTTAAATTGTTGGAACCTGCCCTGGGACCTTAGGGTGAAGGGCAGGAAATAAGTAACAAAAACAGCAACAGAACATGGATGGGCCTTCATAGGTTGATGGGCTGCAGCCCCAGCCAGCATGATGAGATGATGGGGTCACATGTTCACCACCCCTTGTCTAGAGCACGTTGCAGAGGCAGTGGTAGAAACTGAACAACAGCTGGAGCCCCAGCCCACGACTTTGTATGGGCAATGCAGCACACAGCAGCTGGTGAACAATGCCTCCGGCCTCCTTCCCATCTTCCTCTCCAGAAATGTTCAGGGTGGTTAGTTCTATCTCAAGCTACCACATTCAAGAGAAAGAGAAAGAGAAAGAGAGGAGGGGGGAGCAAGAGAGCTTTAGGAGCACAGCAATGGCAAGCAGCCCATCACTAAAAGGAGCTGGCAAGGATGGAGAATTTGATCCCCTCATCCCCAGGGCAGCTGTTGATTAGGACCCAGTTCATCCCCCCTCCCCCGCCACCAATACTCCCCGCCCCTGTCTTGAGAGAGAGAGAGAGAGAGAGAGAGAGAGAGAGAGAGAGAGTGTGTATTGGTGTGGGGAATGACACATACTGTATCAGAGTCTTAGTGCAAGAGTAGCTGGTGCATGCTAAAGAACACAGGAGCCTTGCTGGGTTAGATCAGCATTTTGTTCCCACAATGGCCAACCACATGCCCTTGGGAGTCCATAGGGACACGGGGACAAGAGCACTCTGTCCATCATGTTCCCCAGAAACTGGTAATCAAAAGCATGTGGTTTCTGACAATAGTGGCAAGAAATAGCCCTGACCGGTAGCCACTGATAAACATATCCTCCATGATTCTAAATGTCTACAGCTGTCCAAATTGACAGTCACCACTGTCTCCTTGTGGCTATGATAATACACCCAAGTAGATCTGATTTCGAGAGGAGTGACATTTCCCTGAGCCACCCCAAAGCAGCCACTACTGCTTCCCAAATGCCAGTGCTCAGGTGGTAAGAGTAAGCCAGAGTGTCATAGTCTGTGCAGCAGTTGCTGAGCACAGAGACAAGGAGAAAACTGGCTCTTGGGGCCAGAGGGGGCTGGCGCCTGCATCATGAGACTGGGCTTTCTGCCTCCCGTGCTGCCAATCGCAAGCGGACCCAGAGTCAAGCAGCGCAAAATCAGTGACAAGCAGTGATGGCAAATTCTGGTTTCGTCTCCATTCTCCTCTGCCGAGTTCTACAAGGGCCACGTTGAGACTAGGGAAGAGACCAACCACCTGGACTGGATTTGAGTCAGAAGGCAGGCAGGTGCGGGTTGCCTGAGAGCAAAGTCAGGTTGGTGGGGTAGTGCCTGGTTTGCCCTAAGGGACCAGCTGCCACTGCATGGAGCAGCTGCTGATCGTTGACAAAGGCAACTCCATTTACGTGCCTTCGAGGCACATGCACACTGCCGCAAAGCTGGAAGGGGCACTTGAAGGGGCAAAAATGTCCCCCCCAAGAGCACAAAAGCGGCAAAGCGGCATGGAAACAGCATCTCGACTCCCTCCCAGGAGCTTTGGCACCGACCTCTCAGGCCTGTGGAGAGTTGGAGCAAGGAGTTTTGCAGGGAGGCTGGCAAGTGCTGCTGGTTTTCAAAAGGCCTTTCAAAAGGGTTTCCGGAAGTTGAGAGGGTGTTTGCAGGCTTTTCCAATGCTGTCCCCAATATACGCAATTTCATTTAAACGCACAGTACCTTGGAACGCAACCCCTGTGTAAACGGGGCGTTGCCTGTACCTGATTTGAGCCCGCTACAAGAACATCTAGAGGAAACCAAACCAACTGTTACCTTTTCTAGGAATCTGTCTTCTCCCTGAGATCAGAGGAGGAAGGCAAGAGCAAAAGACAACCAAGGGTGTTAATGGCACAGGCCCTGAGAAGAGAAAGAAACAGCCCGTTGGCTGAACAGTATCTGGGCAGATGGCAGGGAAATGCACACGGTTCAGTGGCCCTGCGAAAGGGCAGGTGGGAGGACCAGAACCTGGGATGACTCAGTCAAGGCAAACAAAGGGCATGAACAGCACACAGGAAGCGGATGCACAGCTACAGAAGCTGAAGCTGAATGCAGCGGAGGACCCCCAGCCCCCACATTGCTGAGTGGAAGAGCAGCTGTTTTTCAAGCAGGCAAGCAGAGTGGGAAGGGTAGACATTCAGCACATGAACCTGCCAGGTAAATCAACCCCTTTCCCTACCAGGTCAATAAGTCTGGTGACGGGAACTTCGCCAATCGGCTGCCTCATCCAGCACAAGGCTTCCAAGGAGGTCCCGAAGCAGCTTGGTAGGTAGCTCCCACTGAGGGTGAGGAAATAGTCCTTGCCACGGTCAAGGTGAAGGACAAAGATAGCCTCAATCTTCTCTTCCTTGCTGACGTACACATCCAGGGAAATGTCCACCGTCTCACCTAAAACGGGAGGAGGTCAGGTAGATACACTCTTTGGCACAGCCAAGTTGGCTTGTCTGTAAATTAAAAGTTAAGACGGTGAATAATTGAACAGAAGGACACAATAGGAGCCTGCTGGATCAGGCCAGTGGCCCATCTAGTACAGCCTCCTGTTCTCACAGGTGTATGGGGGAAACCTTAACTTCAAGAATTAGGAGAAGAAGCGACTCAGTTCCCACCCCCACCCCACTTTCCTCTCTAGTCCTCCAAAGCAGCAGCTGCACAGAAGATGGTGACAGGATACTGGGGGGTGAGAGAAAGTGATCCTAACAAAAGAATATAAAAAGGGAAAGGATTTTTGCACCCCCAATGTAACTTTCTTTTTTAGTTTACATTTCATTGAGTTTTTAAAAGTTTGGCTAGTTCTATATGTTCCCCAAGATATTTTTGTGCCTCCACAACATAAAAATACGCATATTTTTTTTTAAAAAGGTAATTTTTGGACGGACTGCTCTCACTGGTTCCCTGCGATGCCAAAAGGTGTTTTGGGACCCTCCAGCATTGTTTTGCTTCAATTCATTTGTGTGTGTGTGTGTGTGTGTGTGTGTGTGTTTAAAGCTGGTCACACACACTTTTACACTTTGGGCTCAGCTGCTTTGACGTGTGGCCCTTGGAGGCTTGAGCATGGGGCAATGCAGCCCACAAATGTTAAGCCGCCCCTGCTCTACCAAACTCCCAAGGTTTGATGGAGGAGGGTTGGGAAGAGGAGGGGAAAAGGGGGGATGAAAAGGAAACCAAGGCCTTCCCTAGATGAGCCTTGGGGTCCCTTTCCAACTCTACAGTTCTCTGATTCCAGAGAGAGACGTGCTGGGCTCCAAGTATCCCTCGCAGGGCTCAGCGCGAAGCCATGGCTTACAATACTGGCTGTCACTGAGCTTGGGGATAAAGGAGAAGTGGAGGGTGACCTGCCCATTGTTTGTGATCTGGAACTTCTCTTTCTGCAGCTGCCGGAACTTCACATTCTCAAACGGAAACTGCAGAGCAAAAGGGGGGGGGGGAGAGGAAAGAGAGTGCTTGCCTTCAGCAGAAGCACGGAAACATGCTCCAGGGGGAAGTTTGTCCTTGGCCCCGGGCTCTCATTTAGGGGACTGCACATGCAACAGGTCCACGTGGGGCTCTCCAGATCTTCCTGCACTTGCCACTGGCCATGTTGGCTGGGGATGATGGGAGTTGTAGTCCAGCATCTGGAGGGCACCACACTGGCTACCCCTGGAGTCTTTGCCTGCGAGGAAGAGGAAGAGGCTGCCGCTCAGTGGAAGGGCATCTGCCTTGCATGCAAAGGTCCCAGGTTCTATCCCCAGCATCTCCAGGTAGGGCTGGGAGAGATCCCCCGGAAATCCTGGGGAACCGCTCAAGACTGAGCTAGATGGGCCAAGGGCTTCTTTCCCCCCTGGTCTTTTTGCAGCAAACCCTCTTTAAGGGGTTGGAGAGGATCCTATTCGTCTTTACCTCCCTCCAGGGAGGGAAGGAATTCGTTCTCCATCCTGTCCATCAACTGAACAATATCCTCAAACACTTTCCGGTACCGTCGGTCAGCCACAACCTTCACCTATGGGGGGGGGGCAGAGCACATTTGTTGGGGCTATGGACTGAAAGGGGGGGCATGAGTTAAGAGCAGAAAGGCCTGATGCACCCCCCTGTTCCCAGCCCTGAAAGAGGCAAGTACTGTAACTCTGAGAGCTTCCCCAGGATGGCAGCGGCTGTGACTTCCAGAGCCAATGGGCTGAAGCCAAATGCTCCAAGCCAAGTACCACAGAAGCTCCATTGCATGAATGGAGCCAACGGTTAAGGTATACAGTTCAGCCCATGTGGTCTGCCATGCCTGCAGGAGCAGCGTGTACTCAGAACAGTGGAGAATGGAAGCCTAGGGATTTAACAGAGCCAAAACCTGCCCACTCCCTGCACCGGAAGTCATTGGCCAAGGAGGAGCTCTGTGGAAAGGGGCCTGGTTGTTGGTCAGGGCCTGCCCAGATTCGAGGAGGTGCCACATAGCAGGCAACTAAAAACCCTGAATAGATGATAGCCCTGGCCAGGGCAGGTGTTACCCCTCTGAGGAAGAGGGAGCTGACGGGCTTGTGGTCGCTCCTTTTCAATTCCATGTGGCTTCGGTAGCTGAGCTGATTCACGCTGCCTCCTCTCCAGAGGATTGGCTCACACCATGCTGGCACACGGCACTTCCCACTGCAAGGAGACAGGAGAGACACCAGGACTGTTGGACTGGCTGAGGCAACACACAAGGCTCACACAGTCAAACTTTGGCTCCACACACGGCCTGTGATCTTGACCACGGTCAAGAGCTGGAGATGATGGGGCTTGGGAGTCCAACTTCTGAAGGGGCGGACCTTGCAGGTGTGCAGGCATTTTGCCTCATGGAGAGAGTTGTTAGGAAATCAAAAGCTGCCTTCTACCAGGTCAGAATGAATTTCTGAGCTACCCCAGTTTGGATTCCTACATTGCAGGGGGTTGGACTAGATGACCCTCGTGATCCCTTCCAACCCCAAAATTCATTAATTAAGTCTACTCTGGCTGGCAGCAGCTCTCTGTGGCCCAATCCTTTTTCAGGTGGAGGCGCCATAGAGTTTCAACTTGAGACTCTGCATACAAAGCATATGGCACACCACCAAATGATGATCCTTCCCAAAAGCAAGGGGCCCCGTTATTCTTGTTCAGACACTATTTTTTCAGTGATCCAAAAGACCCTTTCTGGCACCTGAAATGCTGCCCAAAGGAGCCTGCCGTTTTCCGGCTTCGTCACTACATGTTCCGCCTGTCCTTTTGATTTCCCCATTACCACAGCAAGAGCAATGAAACTAGCAGGCCTAGGTGGCTTCTGACAGTTGTCAAGAACCACAAGAATATGCCAAATCCTGGATGGTGAGGCTCAATGGCTACTAGCCATAATGGCCACAGAACATACTCCACCAAGAGAAGCAGTATGGCTTGGAGGAGGGGAGCGTGCTGTTGCACTCAGGTCCTGTTTGTGGGCTCCCCGAGAGGCATCTCATTGGCCAATGTGAGAACAGGATGCTGGGCCAGATGGACCAATGGCCTGATCCAGCAGGGCTGCTCTCATGCTCTTATGCCCTGGCAGACTCATCTTGAGAGAGCACCAAGTCTAATTCCCAGACTTCCTTGACACAATCAGGATTCTCTGCTTATACACGCCATGAAACAGAGGATGCTGGTTATCAGGACAAATGTGGGGGAAAGGCTGCTTGTGGAAAAGGAGCCAAAACATTTCCAGAGACTTTGAGCAGGGATGGCTTGAGGAAGACAACATATCACAGCCTTGCATTTCACAACTCGCCTAGCAGCCTTTGGCAACCAGGAATTCCATGCAAGCAAAGTGAGCAGGTGAAGGAGAGCTGGATCTCTCTCTTCCTCCGTGGCTTGGTGTCCATTCTGGCTGCAGAGGAAAGGAAGTCCATCCAGCCCTCAACTCTAGCCCTCCTCCAACAGCTTGCTTAGCAGAAAGCCATGTTTAAAATATATGTTTTACTAGCCTGCTCAGGAGGATGGAAAGGCAGGACACTACTAGCATCTCAGCAGACTAGGAAAAACAAACAAGCCTTGCAGAAGAATGATTGAGAGGACTTACTTACAAAGGCTCAACTATCAAGCAGGATCTGTTTTAGAGTCGAATTTGTACGTCGGGAGGAACTTGATCTCTCCCTCTGTGAAATCAGCAAAAGCTGTCTTTTGGGTACGCTGAATGTTTAGCTAAAGCCAAAAAGAAATCGCTTATCAGCAGAGAAGCAAAAGACCCCCTGTTGCCTGACAATGGAGTCTATTAACAGCCACTGTTGTGCTGGAAAACCAAGGTGAAGTACTAGTAGGTTAAAGTTAAAGGTAAAGGGACCCCTGACCATTAGGTCCAGTCGTGACCGATTCTGGGGTTGCGGCGCTCATCTCGCGTTATTGGCCGAGGGAGCCGGCGTACAGCTTCCGGGTCATGTGGCCAGCATGACTAAGCCGCTTCTGGTGAACCAGAACAGCACACAGAAACAGCGTTTACCTTCCCGCCGGAGCGGTACCTATTGATCTACTTGCACTTGGACGTGCTTTTGAACTGCTAGGTTGGCAGGAACAGGGACAGAGCAAGGGGAGCTCACCCCATCACGGGGATTCAAACCGCCGACCTTCTGATCTGCAAGTCCTAGGCTCTGTGGTTTAACCCACAGCGCCACCCGTGTCCCACTGTTAGTAGTACCCAGTGGCCATTTGTTTTTCATGTCTGCTTTTATGATATGTTTATCAGTATGTGGTTAACAGCTTCATATCCTACTGTTTTACAGAGGCTGTTTACAAATTCGACTCTAAAACAGATCGCTGGGACTCCAGGTAAGCGCCTGCTTGATAGTTGAGCCTTTGTAAGTAAGTCCTCTCAATCATTCTTCTGCAAGGCTTGTTTGTTTTTCCTAGTCTGCTGAGATGCTAGTAGTGTCCTGCCTTTCCATCCTCTTGAGCAGGCTAGTAAAAAATATATTTTAAACAACAACAATATATTTAAGCAACCACACTACCTGGGGTATATGAGACATCCATAACTTTCTGGTATAGTTCCTCTGGTATAGTTCGTGCTGTGATAGGAATTTTATGGTTTTAGATATATGGCAACGTTCATAACCACACGTACATAGATCAACACAGGAAGACCAATCTGGAACCATTTTGATTCCTAAACTGACCAAATCCTGGAAAAGCCTCCCCATTGTCTCTTTCCTCACAAATCCTGTCTCAAGGATATGTCTGTTTGAATAAGGTGTGAGCCTGTGACCTGGCCCAGGAAATAAGTATTTTACCACTACAAAAGAATGGCCAGGCTCCCCAGGAAATCCAATCAAGTAACCTGCTAGACAGGAGATAAACAACAACAGGAGAAAAACAATATTTAAATTTCTGTGATGTAGGGGGATGTATCTGAGGGGTGGTCTTAGGTTACACCCCTTCTGTGATGTATGCATAATGTTTCTGGGGGTGGTCCTGATCTAGAGAATGGGAATTTCAAAAGTCTTTATAAGGCCTTGCAGGCCATTGTTCTGGGTCCTCTTCCTCTCCTGCGTGTGAGGGGAGCACCCTGTTGCAACAGATCAATAAAGATCAAGCTTACTAGCTGCTTTGCTTCTCAATATTCTCTGGTTGGCCTCTGTTATTTTCTCCTACCAATAGGGAACCTATGTAAGGACTCTATATGGGCTCTTGAATACCCCATAAGGGAAAAGGGCATATTTTTATTTACAACAGATGGCGACCACGCACGAAGGGACTTTTGGTTACCCGGATTCTGGAAACGAAGGACTGGTTATCCAGCGCGCACCAGGCAGTTTGCCAGGAGGAATAACCAGTCTTCCATCGGTCCCAGGGTCTGGAAATAACTGGAGTTTCAGCGGGGCTAACCAGAGGAAGCAACGCTTGATCAGGCCGGCCTTAAACAACCAGTCAAGAGATCGTGGGATCACCAGGAACAGCGCATGCGGAAGTGAGTATTAAGTAGGAAACACGGGTAGTGGGTTGGGGTCTCTAAACCACAGCAACCAAAATTCTTGTAATTCTTCCTTTTCCCTTCAAATCTAAAATTTCTACTTTTTTCCTCATCTAAAAATTGCCTTCTCCTTTCTGTCCCCTCAATCTCAACACCAGCCCTAGCCCTTCGGAGTATGCCCAGGCAAAAGTTGTGTGTGACTTCTTTCATTTCCCTTCTACAGTCTATATGCCGACCTATTCCTTCGGAGTTTTGCCCAGAAAAAGGTCGTGCTTTTTCTTCTGTACTGAAAAACTATAACTCCCAGGTGCAGCCGCACATCTGCCATGGCGATCTTTGTTAGAGATGACCTGTGAGCAGAGAAAGCAAGGGCACCTGATTCCTTTCCTTCTTTGTCATTTCTGAGTCCCAATCTGGCACTGTGCTACGCAAGCGTCCAGTAGGGAACTCTCAGGTTAGATTGTAAGAGGCAGGAGGTTGCTGTGGGCTCCCTGGCAGAGTAATGACCAAAGGGGGGGGGGGGGTTGAGATCGCTGACCGCACTGTTAGCTTAGTAGCCAGGAAAGGCCAACAGCTGTACCAGCCTAGTAAGTCAGGCCAGACGAACGGCGGTGTGTCACAGTACTAATTCTCGGAGTTGTCCAAATTGAGTGTACTGTGGGTTATTTATTGTGTTTCCTGAAAAGTGGGGATAAAACCCCGACTGCAGTATAAAAGTAAAAGCTGGCGCTATTAAAATTCTTAAAATGGGTGCACCTCAATCAAAAGAAATGAACCCACAGACTCCTGATGGGAAAGAAGCCCAGTTGGTGCTTACTTCCCGCCTGGACTTTAAGAAATGTTTTTCCTGTGTTTAAATTGTACTTGGGTAACACATCCAGCAGCTGCTTATCTTAAATGTGCCATCTAAAATAAAAATGCAAGCTTGCTCCAAATTCTAAATCTAAGAAAGCCATGTTGGGCCTTATCAATCTT
Organism: Podarcis pityusensis; assembly: GCF_964106645.2. Classification (NCBI taxonomy): domain Eukaryota; kingdom Metazoa; phylum Chordata; class Lepidosauria; order Squamata; family Lacertidae; genus Podarcis; species Podarcis pityusensis. The sequence goes on from NC_138045.1 coordinate 24,952,342, forward strand.
AAACAAGACAAAAATGAGAATGAAGTGTGCAAATGTTTGTTATTTGAGAGAGGCTCAAAAGAGTCTTCCTCCTTGTATGTATTTCATTAAGCATATGCCTATGAAAGTATGGTGTTCCTTCTAAGAAAAATATCTGAGTCCAGTTTTAACTTTGATTTGGTTGGACAGAAGAGTTATTGTAAGGCTCCTGATATCAGTCTCTATAAGACGTCCTGGCCTCTTTTCTTAGAAAATGCCCCCCTTGTTTCATTCTGTCTCTTTCAGGTTTTTTTTCCCTTCTCCTTCTTATTCTGTGCCAGGTAAATTTACTCCCGAGTAAGCTTCCTTTAAAGGAAACTGCAAAGGGGGGGGGCATAGGCTTACTATTCCTCTGCAAGTTCAGGAAAAATTGTCACTTTTGTATTCCTTTTAAATCAAATCTATGGCTGTTTTAACTATGCTTTATAAGAGATCCTCTCCCTATCTTAGGAAAAATGTTCACTTCAGTCTTTAAAGATAATTTATCTAGGAACTTTCACTCTTTAGTCTAAGGAAGTAAACTCTCACTCAAACTAGCTTCAAGATCTGCTAAAAGGGTTCTGTATAAAGTTGGGTACTTTTATTTTCCTCTTCCTTAGTACATGATAGGCGCATGGTTTGTGATAGGCGCATGGCTTGTGATCTCTTCCTCAGTTGTGTCTATGTACATAAGTATGTGTGTGTTTCTGGTAGTACAAATCTTGCTATGAACCCTGTATTTTAGGGTTGGACTAGATGACCCCAGGTCCCTTTCAACTTTCCCAATTTGTAGCTGATGTGTTGAAATTCAGCCCAGATTTGCTCTTTGTTTTTTAAAAGGTGTGAGGTGAAGCCGTGATGTTTGAAGCAGAACTGGTGATATCAGGCATTTAAGTGATTACAGTGTTTATCGTTTTGTCTATTATTTACAAAAATCAGACTTAAAAGTCTACTCAAAGTTTAAGCACATACAAATGAATAATCAAGTAGAATTAGCCTTGACCAATCCTGTAAATAAAGGGCAGGAAAATTTTGTCTGCAAATGGTAAGGCTGAAATGACTGAGAATGTTAAAAAAATCCTATTAATTCTGACTCTGGCCATTTTTACTCATAAATAAGAGAGCGGTTGATTGTTCCGCGAATGACCAGATAAAATGACCAATAATGATAGCCCTTTCCTGTACATAAAGGAAGCAGCCCCTTTTGCTTGGGCTGAAATTGCTAGCTTTGGTGAATACTTAAATTGCTGAGTTTCTCTTTTTTGTTTTAAAATCTAACCCTATTTTTAAAATCTACTCCTTACCTTTCCCTTCCTTATTCTAATTGAGCCAAAAGATGCAGCATTTCAATGGTATAAAAGGTTTGCTGAGACATGAACTCTGCACATGCACAGAGGCTAGATCAGCTTACAAAAAAAGAGAGAGCGAGAGAAAGGAGGGGGGAGAGAGAAGGTTTGGAGAGCGTGAAACCTATCCAAATTTCCTTATGTAAAACTTGGAACCATTGAGGGAAATCACCCTTAATGTGTTTTGCTCCAGGGGCTACTTAAGACAAAAGAGTTAAGTACTGGACATGCCAAATTCTTTTCACAGGTAAATATCAAAGCACTCCCACTGTGAGTTCCTCTCTTGAGTAGTTTCTCCCCCCCCCCCATGGGATTTAAATTTTATAAGTTTTTTTTTTTGGTGTGTGTGTGTATATGCCTATGCATTTTAGGAACAGCATTTCCTGACAGACCTCTCACATGAAATAATTTTCCCTTTTAACAGAGTGTCCTTTCTTTTCTCCCACAGCACAAATGATAATGAGGGGATGCAAACAGTGATTTAAATACTCTATAAAAAGTAATTGCATTTGTTTTTCTTTTTGTCTTTCTTCCCTTAAAGCCAAACAGTCACTTTCTTTCTGTTCAGCAAAAGAAGTCTGAATCCCTGCTATATTAGTGACTTCCCTCTATCTCTTTGTGGCTTTGACATTTTTTTTAGGTTACAAATAATCTGTTTTCGTTTATTAAGTTCGTTTTATCAGTTCTTCCATTATATATATGAAGTTAATCTAAGCACAACCAAACATTGTTTGTGGAATGGTATTTGTTTACCTTTTTGCCTGAGCATTTCTTATTAATTCTGTCATTTTGGCTAGTGCAAGGTACTTGCACAACTTTAAATTGCCATTCATTTTTTCTTGGTATTAACTCATTTCCCAGTATTCCGCTATTAACATTACAGCTGATGTTGTCACATCAAGAAACACTCTTTTATTTTCATTTGGGATGTTAGAATGCCAAAACAGATTACTTCAGGTTAATTCAGGTTTCTTAAAAAAAATTGTGTGTCTTAGCATTTATTTATTTTTGGTTCCTCATAGGTCAGTGCCACCTCTTCTTGACATCTTCTGCTTCTGTTAGGTCCTTTCCACCTTTGTCCTTTATTATGGTACTCTTTGTATGAAATGTTCCTTTCATAGCTCCAATTTTCTTGAACAGATCTCTGGTTCTTCCCATTCTGTTGTTTTCCTCTATTTCTTTGCATTGCTCATTTAAGAAGGCCCTCTTGTCTCTCCTTGCTATTTTTTTTGGAAATCTGCATTCAATTTCCTGTATCTTTCACTATCTCCCTCGCATTTTGCTTGCCTTCGCCAAGTCCACCTTTCCTTTTGAAGCAAAAGGTCCTTGAAATGGGGGAGAAATGCCCTGCATGAAGTCTTGGGTTTGCAATTTGGGGAGAGGGAAGACTGTTTGCGGCGCTGGGGAGCGGGCAGGCTGGCGAGGCCCCCTAGATCTAGAGGCCCTAGGCTTCTTTTTTAAAAAAATGATATTTATTAAGGTTTCAAAAAAAGGTTACATAGATAAGAAAAAGAAAAATAGAGAAAAGAAAAAATACAAAATACAAAAAAAAAGACACTTAAAAACAAATCAATCTTTCCATGCCTTACATTTCATTTACTAGTTTCCCTGACCTCCTCACGCCTCCCTTTTTTGTATTCCAGTTCAGTTAGTTAATTCAGCAATTCCTTTCCCTCTTTGTTTTTATCTTAATCCTTTAACTTAATATATTATAACTTTAGATTCTCACCTGTTAACAATCCATTTTTACATACACCTTTATAACATTGCTGCTAAAACCACTTAACTTCATTCTGACATCATTCTAACATTCATTAATTTTGCAGTATTTCTGTAAATAGTCTTTAAATTTCTTCCAATCTTCTTCCACCGACTCTTCTCCCTGGTCTCGGATTCTGCCAGTCATTTCCGCCAGTTCCATGTAGTCTATCACCTTCATCTGCCATTCTTCCAGAGTGGGTAGATCTTGTGTCTTCCAATACTTTGCAATAAGTATTCTTGCTGCTGTTGTGACATACATAAAGAAAGCTCTGTCCTTCTTTGGCATCAATTGGCCGACCATGCCCAGGAGAAAGGCCTCTGGTTTCTTCAGGAAGGTATATTTATATACCTTTTTCATTTCGTTATAGATCATCTCCCAGAAAGCCTTAACCCTTGGGCATGTCCACCAAAGGTGAAAGAATGTACCTTCAGTTTCTTTACATTTCCAACATTTATTATCGGGCAAATGATAGATTTTTGCAAGCTTGACTGGTGTCATGTACCACCTGTATATCATTTTCATAATATTCTCTCTTAAGGCATTACATGCCCTAAACTTCATACCTGTGGTCCATAACTGTTCCCAGTCAGCCATCATTATGTTATGTCCAACATCTTGTGCCCATTTAATCATAGCAGATTTCACCATTTCATCCTGAGTATTCCATTTCAACAGCAAGTTATACATCTTTGACAAAATATTGGTTTTGGGTTCTAACAGTTCTGTTTCCAATTCTGATTTTTCCACCTGGAAGCCAATTTTCTTGTCCAAATTGTATGCCTCCATTATCTGATAATAATGAAGCCAATCTCGCACTTTATTTTTTAGTTTTTCAAAACTCTGCAATTTCAATCTATCTCCCTCTTGTTCCAGAATTTCCCAATATTTCGGCCATTTGGCCTCCATATTGAGCTTTTTCTGAGCCTTTGCTTCCATCGGTGACAACCACTTTGGGGTTTTATTTTCAAGTAGGTCCTTATATCTTATCCAGACATTAAACAATGCTTTCCTGACAATATGATTCTTAAATGCTTTATGTGCTTTGACCTTATCATACCACAAATATGCATGCCATCCAAATACATTATTAAAACCTTCTAAGTCCAAAATGTCTCTGTTTTCATGAAGCAGCCATTCTTTAAGCCAGCAAAAAGCTGCTGATTCATAATAAAGTTTAAGGTCTGGCAGGGCAAATCCACCTCTTTCCTTTGCGTCCGTTAGTATTTTAAATTTTATTCTAGGCTTCTTGCCCTGCCAGACAAATCTAGAAATATCTCTCTGCCACTTCTTGAAGCAATCCATTTTATCCAAAATTTGCAATGTTTGAAACAAAAACAACATTCTAGGCAATACATTCATTTTTATCGCAGCAATGCGGCCTATCAGTGAAAGCTTCAAATTTGACCAAATTTCTAAATCTTTTTTCACTTCAGTCCAGCATTTTTCATAATTGTCTTTAAATAGATTCCCATTTTTAGCTGTCATGTTAATCCCCAGGTATTTCACTTTCTTAAACACTGTTAAACCTGTCTCATTCTGAAACCTCTCTCTCTCAATCGCTGTTAAATTTTTCTCTAAGACCTTTGTTTTTAACTTATTCAGTTTAAATCCTGCAACCTGACCAAATTCTTGAATCAGTTCCAAAACCCTTTTAGTGCTAGATTCTGGCTCCAGTAATGTCAATACTAAGTCATCTGCAAATGCTCTCAATTTGTAGTGTTTAGCTCTGACTTGTAGACCTTTAACCAATTGGTCCCTTCAAATCATATTCAGCAGGACCTCCAGGACCGATACAAAAAGCAATGGGGAGATTGGGCAACCTTGTCGTGTCCCTTTTTCTATCTTAAATTCCTCCGTCACCACGTTATTAACAATTAATTTGGCCTTTTGTTCTGAATAAATTGCACTTACACCATTTCCAAAGCCTTGGCCTACCCCCATCCCCTGTAGATTCTTCTTCATGAAACTCCAAGAAATGTTGTCAAAAGCTTTCTCCGCGTCCACAAATATCAAAACTGCCTTGGTATTTATATTCACTTGTAATTTTTCTAAAATATTGATTATGTTTCTCATATTGTCAGACAAGTGTCTACCCGGGAGAAAGCCTGCTTGATCTTTATGAATCTCTTCCACTAACACTTTTTTTAGTCTTTTAGCCAAAATGTCTGCAAAGATTTTATAATCCACATTAAGCAGTGATATGAGGCGGTAGTTCTTAAGCTGCGTCTTTTCAATCTCTGTTTTCGGTATAAGTGTAATATACGCTTCTTTCCACGACTCTGGTGCCCTTTCCCCATTCATTATTTCGTTGCAGACTTCCTTTAAAGATTGTACTAACCATTCTCTTAAAGATCTGTAGTATCTAGAAGTCAGTCCATCCGGTCCTGGAGATTTACCTAATTGCATATTCTGAATGGCACCTTCTACCTCCTGTTCAGTTATTTTATACTTCAGCATTAATTTATTTTCTTGAGAGATTTTTTGTAATCCATTTATTTTCAAAAATCGGTCTACATCAATTTCTTTCTGTGGCCTTTGTGTATATAGTTGTTTAAAATACCTCTGGAAACAGTTTCTAATCTCAACTGGAAAAAATCCTTCCAGTAGCACCTTTAAGACCAACTAAGTTAGTTCTTGGTATGAGCTTTCGTGTGCAAGCACACTTCTTCAGATACACTGAAACAGAAGTTGCCAGATCCTTCTATATAGTGAGAAGGTGGGGAGGGGTATTACTCAGAAGGGTGGTGGGAGTGGGAGATTGGCAGATAGCTGAGATGAGCCTGCTGACGACTCTTAACGACTGTTAAGACTCTTAAGAAGGATCTGGCAACTTCTGTTTCAGTGTATCTGAAGAAGTGTGCTTGTACACGAAAGCTCATACCAAGAACTAACTTAGTTGGTCTTAAAGGTGCTACTGGAAGGATTTTTTTATTTTGACTATGGCAGACCAACACGGCTACCTATCTGTAACTAATCTCAACTGGGTTCTGTATGGTCTTTCCTTCCACTTCTAAATTTATAACAGTGTTTAGTTTTTGTCTTTTTTTCATTTGCCAAGCCAAGAATTTCCCACATTTATTAGCCGACTCGAATGTCTTTTGTCTCATTTGTTTAATTTTCCATTCTATCTCCTGATTCATCATTTTCATGTATTGTACTTGATGTAACTTTATTTCTCTCAAAATCTCTTGCGACTTTGGTTTTGCTCTCAATTTCTTTTCACTTTCCTTTATTTTCTCCAATATTTTATCCTTCTTCTCATTTTGGATTCTCTTCTTTATTGCATTCTGTTGTATCAAGAACCCTCTCATAACAGCTTTGCTTGCGTCCCAGATTACTCTTTTTTCAACATTGGTGTTCATATTTGTCTCGAAATAGTCTCTCAAGGTTTTTTGGGCCTTCTTAGTTACTTCTTCATCTCTAAATAAGGTGTCATTCATCCTCCATCTGAAGGAACCAGTTTGTGTTAGTTTCATCTCCATCTTCACAGCGTTATGGTCGGAGCAGGTTTTTGGGCAAATTTCCACTTTTCTTGTCTTTGGTGCCATTCCTCTAGTTACCCATATTTGGTCAATTCTTGTCCATGTCATTTTGGCTTCAGAGAAGAAGGTTCCCTCTCTGGCCAAGGGATTCTTTGTTCTCCAAATATCAACTAAGTCCAAGTTGTCTGTCATCTCAAAGAAGGTTTTCGGTAGTCTGCCATCCTTAGTGACTACCTGTCTTTGTGCCTTGTCCATATGTGTAGATACCACTCCGTTCATATCTCCCATCAAAATCACATTATAATCCAAATAGTCCATCAAGGTCTCATGCAACTTTTTAAAGAATTCAGATTTCCCCTCATTTGGTGCGTAAACTCCTACTATTAAGAATTTCTCTCCTTGTATTTGAATTTCAATTGCCACAAATCTTCCTTGGTCAACTTTAAAGATAAATTTAGGTAATAGTCTCTCCTTTGCATAAATCACTACTCCTCTTTTTTTAACTTTATCCGATGAAATAAACTCCTGGCCCAGTCTTTTATTGATCAATACTTTTCTATGTAGCCTTGTCACATGTGTTTCCTGTAGACAAATCAAGTCCAATTGTTCCTTTTTTTAATAAATGAAACACTGTTTTCCTTTTCTGAGGGGAGTTGAGACCATTACAATTCCAGCTTAATAGTTGCAGAGCCATGATGTAGTTACTTTACTTCTCCTCCAACTGCACCAAGTGCCTGTTCCTGCTCTGTCAGTGGTATCATCTTCTCTAGGCAGTCTTTTAATCCAAAAGGTAGTTTTGGTATGTCTAAAATTCCTCTTTCTAGTACTCTTAACTCTTCTCCAGATTCTTTCTGCAGGTCTTCTCCGTGGTCTTTCAAAAATCTTTCTTTGTCATCCACTGATCTTATTTAGAGGCCCTAGGCTTCAGCCTACTTAGCCTATACATAAATCCGGCCCTGCCTATGTCACAGTGAGGACAGGCCCATCGATCACGTGCAAGGCATTCTGCGTGTTGGGAAGGAGCCTCCTGTTCTGGGCCAGGGGGAAGAGTGACACCAGCAGAAGACTGGGTGGTGGGGTCGAAGCTGATCCCGGGGAGCACGTGAGGAGTCAAGGCTTCCCGCATGAAGGCCTCGCTTCCCCTAGAAGTCCCTGCCTCCTGGTCTGTGTTCGCTTTCTTCTTCAGTTACAGCACCAGCATGTTCTGGATGGTGCACCTGCTTTCGGGGGAGAGCTTGTCGAACTGGTCCACACTAGAAGAATAGCCATGAGACGGGTGAGACTCCTGCAAGGCGTCCCCAAAGTCAGGGGAACATAAGCGCATTTGAAGAGCCTTGCTGGGTCAGGCCAAGGCCCATTCAGTCCGACATCCTGTTGGCATGTAGTTGGTCCACCACAATTGCAAGATTATTGCATCCTTCAGGAATGGTGTGTCCAGCTCCATCTGAGTCATCATCCAGGCATGCTGTGGAGCTGCCTGGATGAGAGATGGGCATCTTCGGCCAGTCAGGGGTGAAGAGCTGGCAAGATCCCCTGTACTGAGCAGAAAAGCAAACTCTTTGGCCTCCGAGATCTCTCCCAACTCTCAGCAGTCCTCACTGTGAGCCATACTAGAGGAATTTTGTCCTGCTTTTGCTGAGCTACAACACAGGAGCGCACCCCCAGGGGGCCATGATGTGGTAACCCTGGCGAAGCATTGCAGAGCAACTGAGAAAGCAGAATGATGTTTGCATGGACAGTCCATTAGAAAGCTGCACTATTATTTCATTGATAGCACATTGCAGAATACGGCCCCCCTCCAGGCAAAAACATCCGCCATTTACAGAAAGATAAAACCATAAAAGCAGGAAAAACCTACAGTACAATAAACGCTGAAGAAGTGAATACCAGAATAGATCAGAACTCACTCCCAAGATAAGGGGAAGAGAACATGGCTAAGATGGCAGGACAGCTTACTCTATGATGTTAACCCCTTCATGCACTAATTAGACTGAAGCATGTTGGTTATATGAGACTGGTTATCCCACACAACATGCTCTCACGCAGCCCATGCCCTCCAACTGAAAACCCATTTTCTGGACAATATCAACATTGTGTTTTGTGCCTGTGAACTGCACAGTGAATAGTGAACTGCACAGCCCGGTATTTCAGCTTCTCAAAGTTGTTTTATTCAGTGCGCTGCTACAGCTTGTCACACCCAAATCCTCCAAAGGAATCTGCCAAAGTGCTTTTCCAGGCAAAAAGGGGCAGAGGGAGAGAAACCAAGAACCTCAAATTCACTAGACCAGGGATGGGGAATTGTGTGGCCCTCTAGATGTTGTTGGATTCCATCACCCCTGACCGTCGGCCATGCTGGCTGAGGCAGAAGGCCATTGGATCTGGCAATATCTGGGAGCCCACAAGATTCCCAGCCTTCGCCCTACACAAACAACCAGGCACTCAGCTGTGAGGCATGCCTCTTACCGGAGGGAGGGTCACTCCAGAGGCAGCTGTGGCATGAGGGTGCTGGATCATGCCTTTGTGGGCACACCTGAGGATTAAAGTGGAGTCCTTAGGAAGCATACTTGAAGATCTTCCTTACCACGTGGCTCTCTGGCAAAAACACAACAGTACTAACGGCCACATGGAACCACACCTCAAAGCTGGATCAGACTTCCCAGATCCTGTAGCCTACATCAGGAGGAAGACTGGGGCAGAGGGGCCTAGAGTGGGAGTCAGAGCTGATCTTAGGGCTGCATGTCTGAAGCATGGGCAGAAATCTTTGGGTGTGAGGTTGCATGGGGCTGTCTCTTTGTGTTTTGGTGATGCCAAGCCGCCAGCCAGCCACAGGCAGGCAACCAACTGGCTTCAGGGGCAAGCTCCTTTGCAAAGCCAGTCTAACTTCACCAAATGCAATGGCAGAGTGACCATTCAGCCCGTGTTCTGCTTCGCTGTGAAATGGCGTGTGTTCCTCAACGCAGAGAACCTCTTTTTCAACGTCAAGCTGGTCTAAGGAAGAAAAGCATAAGAGTTAGTCTTGAATCCCCACACACATGTGCTGGGAGATGCCTGCACACCGCACACGTAAAGCACATCTCCTCCCACCCACACCCAAAAAGTCCTGGGAACAATGGTTTGTTAAGGGTGCTGGGAATCGTAGCACTGTGAAAGGAAAACTAAGGTTCTTAGGATTCTTTGGAGGGGGTGGAATTTTGAATACACAGTGGCCACATGGACAGACGGACACACACACACACACACACACACACACCCACCCCAGCATAGCTTCAACGTTTAGCACAAAAAGTCTTCAGCCAGATGTCATGCAACCCTTTGGCAGGGGCAACTTATCATTTTATTGATTTTCCATAACAATTAAAAGGCGGCCAATCTTGCAAAGGAGTGTTGCCATTTAAACTGCTGGTGTGACATAGGAACCCGAACAAAGAGAAGGAACCAACTACCCAGAGTCTGCTTCCGATTGCCCTTGTTCTCCACCTCCCTCTATGCTAATCAGCCGCAAACAAGAGTTCAGATTTGAAAGCCTTGTTATCACCTCATTCCCTTCAATTAGCCAGCTGCTCTGGCAGATGACATCAGTTCCTTCCCGCTCCCAATATTCCTGCTCCTAACCTGGTTAGCCATAGCCCGGAAGCTGAATCTCAGGGGAACGCCTTTGGGCTGGGAAGGGCTCATCTTTTCTGGGCCTCTTCTCCCCCTCAGGCAGGGGTGCTTGGCTCCTGGCCTGTGAAATGCGCTCGAAATGTAAAGATGCCTTCTTTCCACAGAGCCAAGGGAGAAGGGTGGAATTTGTTATACCCCCAAACCTTCCCACGTCAGAGATGCAGGAATTGCATCACCTCCAACTTCCTCAGGCAGGAAGCAGCTACGAAAAATGAAAAATCCCACCTGGGCACGGTTTCTGAGAGAGCAACAGCAGAAGACCCAGACTCTGGCAAGATGAGCATTTGCCCAGTGGATTCTGGCCGCTCCATGAGGGCAGACAGGGGATGGCTGCGGTGGCCGCCAGCCCCTTCCCACTCCATCTCAGATACAGAACGCATTTGCTCTGCCACTCCTTGGCTCTGGCGCCACCTACTGTTGGCCTCCTTGCCTTCCACCCTCCCAGTCCCAATGAGCACCATCCACCCCTGGTCCAGAGGCGCAGAGCAGTAGTTAAGTGATCTTGCGCCACGGCAGAACCGTCCAGATTGCGCCCCCTAGTCACGGACAAGTTAGCTCTTCTTTCTGCCTCTCCTCCAACCCCCCCCCCATTCAGTTCACCCTGGAAGTACAAATATTGAAAAGTAAAATGTTAGAGGTTCCCCCCACCCCATAGCAATATAATTGGATTCAGCTAGCTGGTCAGTCTACTTTCGGTTTCACTCCTGGCTCCTTGTTAAATTAATACTGCATCAGAAAGCTCCCAAGCAGATATCTAAAGTTCTTTGGCATTTCTCCAGTTGTTAATGAGATGTCTCGGTTCTGGGTAAAAGGCGGATCTACACGGATCCTCATGGATCCTCCACTTTTTAAACAATAACTCCAACAAATGCAGTGTCAAATCACACCTAGAAGGCACGCCTAAAAAACATGGATCCAACACTTTGCCGTGCCGCAGCACCACAAAAACATGGATCTGAGGCACGGATCCTCATGAATTCATATGATTTTTATATTGAAACAAAATAAAAACACCATGATACTGTAGACCACATCTTAGTCTGTAGGCAGAACCAAAAAAATCACGCATCCACTGTTTCGTGGTGCCGCAATGGCGCAAAAACATGGTTAAAAAACACGGATCCTCATGAATCCCCATACTTTTTGCACCAGATCAGCCCAAACTCACTGTCAAATTACACATCATGTCCAGGGGCACCATCTGCACCACAAAAATCACGGATGCACGGCTTCCTGGCCATACTGTGGCCCAAAAACGTGGTTCCGAAGCACAGATCTTCATGGATCCTCACACTTTTTGCATTGGGCCCCCCCAAACTCACTGTCAAATCACATATCATAGCCAGGGGCACAGCCTACACCACAAAAAACTCGGATCCACGCCTGCCTGACCATACCGTGGCCCAAAAACGTGGTTCCGAAGCGTGGATCCTCATGGATCCTCATGATTTTTGCACAAGACCAGCCCAAAGTCACTATCAGATCAAACATCATGGCCAGGGGCACAGCATCTACCACAAAAATCACGGACCCATGGCTTCATGGTGAAACCGTGGCCCAAAAACGTGGTTCTGAACCATGGATCCTCATGGATCTTCACGCTTTTCGCATTGGGCCACCCCAAACTCACTGTCAAATCACACATCATGTCCATGGGCACTGCCTTCACCACAAAGAACTCGGATCCACGGCTTCCTCGCCATACCGTGGCCCAAAAACGTGGGTTTGAAGCACGGGTCCTCATGGATCCTCACGCTTTTTGCATTAGGCCACACCTAAATCACTGTCAAATCACACATCATGGCCATGGGCACAGCCTGCACCACAAAAAACTTCGATGCACGGCTTCCTGGCCACTCCATGACCCAAAAACGTGGTTTTGAAGCACGGATCCTCATGGATCCTCACGCTTTTTGCATTGGGGAACCCCAAATTCACCCTTTATTCAAATATCTTGTACATAACCACAGATCTGACCACAAACATCATGGATCTACTGCCTCATGGCCCTGGCCAGATGCTACCCTGGATATATTGGCCAATTTTTAGGTGGGTGTGCTGGGATGGAGGAAACGGAGTCGGCTGAATCTCTATCCATTAAAGATGGGCGTCCAATGGCTGGGCCAGAATAATTTCAGTTTGGTTTGCCAGCTCCCAGCTCTTCATGGGGCGCAATAGTCACCTGTAGCCGCCATCAGGAGTCCCGGTGTAATCCTGGATGCTTCTGTCTCTATGGAGGCATTGGTCACAAATGTAGCCAAACTGGAATTTTTGAATCTATGTCAGCTTAGGCGATCAGTACCGTACCTGTCCCTTTCCAACCTAGCCATGGTGATCCACGCAGTAGTCAGCTGCAGACTAGACTACTTTAACGTGCTGTACACCTGAGCCAGGGAGTGCAGGGTATAAATGTGATAGAGAGTGAGAGAGAGAGATATGCAGGGCTACCCTTGAGACTGCTCCAGAAACTCCAAATGGTCTAAAATGCAGATGCATGAGTTCTTACTTGGACTTTGTAGAGAGCCCACATTCAGTTGGTTGTTCATCAGCTGGATTGGCTCCAGGTGGAGTATCGAATCAGGTTCAATGTTTTGGTGCTAATCTTTAAAGCCCTAAACAGTCTGTGACCTTTCTTATCTGTGGGAATTATCTTCCAATACCCCCCCCCCCCATGAGTGTGACACTCATCTAACAGCAACCTACTGGTGGTCCCTGGCCCAAAACATATCCAGCTGTCCTCAACCAGAGCCAGAGCCTTTTTGGTGGAACGCTTTGTCTAACGAGACCAGGGCTCAGTGCAATCTATCTCAGTTCTCTCACTTGTCATGGTGAGTGGGCTTGCACATTCCTATGACCCTTGTGAGCGAAGCCATTGGGAATCTCGTACTCCCAGCAGGGTCACCCAAGGTGGTAAGGTCAAAGAAAATTAAATATGCTCAGAGTCCTGTAGTGATTTCATGCTCTTTATTGCAGCTTGTAAAACAGTGACTGAATTTCCCCCCCAAACCTCAGGCTTTTATATACATTATTTACACAATGAGTCCCGTCTGACTGGCTGATTCTGCTTCCCTCCTGGAGCCTGATTGGTCTTTTCCTGCAAGCCAATCAGTTCTTGCATTCTAGGATCCTACTTGCCTATTATTCTAGGATCCAAGCTTAGTACATAACAGGGAAGGAGCTAGACAAAGAATGATCCAAGAAGTCCTCAACGGCAGAACAGGCGGGTGATAACAAGCAGTGTGTTACAACGGCTCTGAAGGCGGATGAAGGCTGCAGCAGATAGGATCCACCAGTTCGTCGTGACTACTCATGCCATCAGAACAGAGCCCTACTGCGAAGGCTGTGCGTTGGTCAGCGTGCACTGATCTACACACATAAAACAAATTCACACACAGGCGTCTTCCAAAAACCCAACCCAACCCCCCCAAACCCTCCCCCCATGGCGATCACTAAATGGCTACGGGGGCAGGAATGTGAAGCCCCTAGTCATGAACCGACACATGGGTGGTGGATACAGATTCAGTCGTTCTGACTCAAGGAATGAGGCAGTTGAGCAGCTCAGCAGCTGTATCCATGACTGAGCAGCCCTTTTTAGGATCCACTATGCTCACCCCGAAAAGGGGAAGGGGCTGGAAATGGTGCCCTAAACATAGTATGCCTCCCTTTTTCCCTGACTGGATTACCGCGCCCAGGTGGAATCTCTTTTCCCATAGTTTGAATCAATTATTCTGCATCCTAGTCTCTAGAACAGCAGAAAACAAGCTTGCTCCCTCTTCAACATGACATCCCTTCAAATATTTAAACATGGCTATCATGTCACTCCTTAATCTTCTCTTCTCTCGATTAAACAAATCCAGCTCCCTAAGTCTCTCCTCATAGGGCTTGGATTCCAGACCTTTTACATTTTGGTCACCCTCCTCTAGACATGCTCCAGCTTGACAATATCCTTCTTCAACTGTGGTGCCCAGAACTGGACACAGTATTTCAGGTGTGGTCTGACCAACCAGAATAGTGTGGTAGCATTCCTTCACTTGATCTAGACACGATACTCCTATTGATGCAGCCCAGAATTGCATTGGCGTTCTTAGCTGCCACATCACACTGTTGACTCATATTCAGCTTGTGGTCGACTAAGACTCCCAGATCCCTTTCACAGGTACTGTTGTCAAGCCAAGTGTCCCCCACCTGTGCATTTCATTTATTCTATCCAGGTGTAGTACCTTACATTTCTCCCTATTGAACTCCATATTGTTGGTTTTGGCCCAGCTCTCTAGGCTATCCAGGTCATTTTGAATTCTGACCCTGTCCTCTGGTGTATTAGCAACCCCTCCCAGTCTGCAGTCATTTGCAAATTTGATTAGAATGCCCTCTATTCCATCATCCAAATCATTTCTAAAAATATTGAATAGCACCAGGCCCAGGACAGAACCTTGTGGAACCCCAATAGTCATTTTTTTCCCAGGATGAAGGTGAGCCACTGATGAGCACTCTTTGGGTTCAGCCTGTCAACCAATTACAAATCCACCTAATAGTAGCTTTGTCTAGCCCACATTTTAGTAGTTTTTTTGCAATAATATCATGGGGGACCTTTTCAAAGGCCTTACTGAAGTCAAGGTAAGCTGGTATAAGGGAAAGCAGGATTGTAATTACTGTAAAAATTACTGATCACTTTGGATCAGCAGTCTCAACCTAACCCGCTATGTGGTGAGAGCCACGTGTTCCTTTGGAAGGCAAGTGGAATACAGTGTGATATACTGACAGCTGTTTTAAAAGATGTAACTGTAACTTAAAATCCAGTATCAGAAAAAAATAAAAATAGATGGTCCCTGTCTGGATAGTCATGTTTGCATGATGGGGCCACCTCCAGTGACCATGTGGCCTGACATAAGAGGGTTCTAAAATCAGTCCTGAAAGTAGACTGATTGAGAATGACGCACGCATAGCTTTTGCTCTTCCATTAACAGGGTGAGCTGAAGCAAATTCTTGCCTCCCTTTGGGCTTAGCAATATTTCCTACAGCATTCTTGTTGAAGGGCATTGGAGAGTTAGGTGAGGGTCACTTTTCTGTTTTTCCATCAAGCCCCCAGACAAGAATGCTACAGCATCAGCCCCAAACACTCAGTCTCATAACAAAAAATACTCAACAGGGTTAGGGCTGAGGGTAGGGGAAGTACAATCATGATCTTTCCAGTCCTCTAGAAGCTGACCCTTTTGGTCATTTTGGTCATGGAGCCAAATATCTGTTCCCAAGTTTAAAGATCTAAACAAGTAAAGAACAAGCTTGCCCTTTACATGCAAAAGCCCTGAAATTCAGCCCATTGGGCAATGGATCATGGGGCTGGGAGGAGGGAGGTAAGGACTAGCACCTTCTCTGCCCTCCACCTCCAACAGCTACACCGGAAAGTTTCATGATGGGGTTCGATTTGAGAAGCTGAATGTTTATAAAGGCACTTAGCCAAATTCTGCCACGGAAATTCTGAACAGAAACACTCTGCAGGTTCAGCCCCCAAAAGAAACTGCTCTATGGTCTCTGTGTTGGGAAATGGGAACCAAACTTGCTCATCACCAACCTTCCCTCCACAAATCAGTATCACTATGAGGCTGAACTGAACGGCTTGCTCCAGAGTTTTAAGAGATACGTTTCTGTGGTGTTGTGGTTAAGAGCGATGGACTCTAATCTGGTGAGCTGGGTTCGCTCCCCGCTCCTCTTTTTTTTTTTTTTTTTTTATAAGATATTTATTGAAATTTTCAGAATATTACAAAATAAAAATAAAAAAGGAAAATACAAAATTAAAATAGTTAAAATCAACTCATTCTTTCCATTACTTATTTTTCATTAGCTTATTTCCCGGACCTCCTCACGCCTCCCTTTTTTGTATTCCAGTTTGGTTTGTTAGTTCAGAAAATCCTTCCCCTCTTTGTTTATCCAAGTCTTAAATCTTAAAATATTGTAACGTTAAATTTTTACCTGTTAGTAATCCATTTTTCATATTCCCTTATAGTATTACAGCTAGAAACCACTTACTTTCTATCCAACATCATTCTAACATTCATTAATTTTACAATATTTCTGTAATTAGGCTTTAAATTTCTTCCAATCTTCTTCCACCGACTCTTCTCCCTGGTCTCGGATTCTGCCAGTCATTTCCGCCAGTTCCATATAGTCCGTCACCTTCAGCTGCCATTCTTCCAGAGTGGGTAGATCTTGTGTCTTCCAATACTTTGCAATGAGTATTCTTGCTGCTGTTGTGGCGTACATAAAAAAAGTTCTGTCCTTCTTTGGCACCAATTGGCCGACAATGCCCAGGAGAAAGGCCTCTGGTTTCTTCAGGAAGGTATATTTAAATACCTTTTTCATTTTGTTATAGATCATCTCCCAGAAAGCCTTAATCCTTGGGCACGTCCACCAAAGGTGAAAGAATGTACCTGCAGTTTCTTTGCATTTCCAACATTTATTATCGGGCAAATGATAAATTTTTGCAAGCTTGACTGGGGTCATGTACCACCTGTAGATCATTTTCATAATATTCTCTCTTAAGGCATTGCATGCCGTAAACTTCATACCTGTGGTCCATAACTGTTCCCAGTCAGCAAGCATAATATTATGTCCAACATCTTGTGCCCATTTAATCATAGCAGATTTCACCGTTTCATCCTGAGTATTCCATTTCAGCAGCAAGTTATACATTCTTGACAAATTCTTAGTTTTGGGTTCTAGCAGTTCTGTTTCTAATTTTGATTTTTCCACTTGGAAGCCAATTTTCTTGTCCAAATTGTATGCCTCCATTATCTGATAATAATGAAGCCAATCTCGCACTTTGTTTTTTAGTTTCTCAAAACTCTGCAATTTCAGTCTATCTCCCTCTTGTTCCAAAATTTCCCAATATTTTGGCCATTTGGCCTCCATATTGAGCTTTTTCTGTGCTTTTGCTTCCATCGGTGACAGCCACCTTGGGGTTTTGTTTTCCAATAAATCCTTATATCTTATCCAGACATTAAACAATGCTTTCCTGACAATATGATTCTTAAATGCTTTATGTGCTTTGACCTTATCATACCACAAATATGCATGCCATCCAAATACATTATTAAAGCCTTCTAAATCCAAAATGTCTGTGTTTTCAAGAAGCAGCCATTCTTTCAGCCAGCAAAAAGCTGCTGATTCATAATAAAGTTTAAGGTCTGGCAGGGCAAATCCACCTCTTTCCTTTGCATCCGTTAATATTTTAAATTTTATTCTGGGCTTCTTGCCCTGCCAGACAAATCTAGAGATATCTCTCTGCCACTTCTTGAAGCAATCCATTTTGTCCACAATTTGCAATGTTTGAAACAGAAACAACATTCTAGGCAATACATTCATTTTTATCGCAGCAATACGGCCTAGCAATGAAAGCTTCAAATTTGACCAAATTTCTAAGTCTTTTTTCACTTCCGTCCAACATTTTTCATAATTGTCTTTAAATAAGTTCCCATTTTTAGCTGTCATATTAATCCCAATGTATTTCACTTTCTTAACCACTGTTAAACCTGTCTCATTCTGAAACCTTTCTCTTTCAATCTGTTAATTTTTTCTCTAAAACCTTTGTTTTTAACTTATTCAGTTTAAATCCTGCAACTTGACCAAATTCTTGAATCAATTCCAAAGCTCTTTTAGTACTAGATTCTGGCTCCTGTAATGTCAATACTAAATCATCTGCAAAAGCTCTCAATTTATACTGTCTAGCTCCGACTTGTATACCTTTTTTTTTTTTAATTAATATTTATTAAAGTTTCAGAAAGAATAAAATCACATTAATTTTAACAAAAACAGAAAAAATACACCATACAAAATACAGAATGCAGAAAAATAAAATAAAAAAGAAAAAAGAAAAAAAAAGAAACCAGTTAAAAGTAGTTCCATCCTTTCATAACCTCTTTTAAATTTACTTGTTTCCCGGACTTCCTCATACCTCCCTCTTTTGTATTCCAATTCAGTTTGTAAACCCAGCAATTTCTTACCCTCCTTTTTAATTCCAGTCCTAAATCTTAATATATTATAACATTAGATTTTTACCTATTTGAACCAATTTTTCCATTTCTCTTAGTCCTTTTGGTCCTAATCCTTAATCTTGATACATTTATAACTTTAAAACCTGTTCAGCTAGAAGCCACTTAACTTCAATCCAACATCACTCTAACATTAATTGATTTTGAAGTGTTTCTGTAAATAATCTTTAAATTTCTTCCAATCTTCTTCCACCGACTCTTCTCCCTGGTCACGAATTCTACCAGTCATTTCCGCCAGTTCCATATAGTCCATCATTTTCATCTGCCATTCCTCCAGTGTGGGAAGCTCTTGTGTCTTCCAATACTTTGCGATAAGTATTCTTGCTGCTCTTGTAGCGTACATAAAGAAAGTTCTGTCCTTCTTTAACACCGATTGGTCGACTATGCCCAGGAGAAAGACCTCTGGTTTCTTCAAGCAGGTATATTTAAATACCTTTTTTATTTCATTATAGATCATCTCACAGAAAACCTTAATCCTTGGGCACGTCCACCAAAGGTGAAAGAATGTACCTTCAGTTTCTTTACATTTCCAACATTTATTATCGGGCAAATTGTAGATTTTTGCAAGCTTGACTGGGGTTATGTACCACCTGTATATCATTTTCATAATATTCTCTCTTAGGGCATTACATGCCGTAAACTTCATACCTGTGGTCCATAACTGTTCCCAGTCAGCAAGCATAATATTATGTCCAACATCTTGTGCCCATTTAATCATAGCAGATTTCACCGTTTCATCCTGAGTATTCCATTTCAGCAGCAAGTTATACATTCTTGACAAATTCTTAGTTTTGGGTTCTAGCAGTTCTGTTTCTAATTTTGATTTTTCCACCTGGAAGCCAATTTTCTTGTCCAAATTGTATTATCTGATAATAATGAAGCCAATCTCGCACTTTGTTTTTTAGTTTTTCAAAACTCTGCAATTTCAGTCTATCTCCATCTTGTTCTAAAATTTCCCAATATTTCGGCCATTTGACCTCCATATTGAGCTTTTTCAAGGCTTTCGCTTCCATCGGTGACAGCCACCTTGGGGTTTTATTTTCCAATAAGTCCTTATATCTTATCCAAACATTAAACAGAGCTTTCCTGACAATATGATTTTTAAATGCTTTATGTGCTTTGACCTTATCATACCACAGATATGCATGCCATCCAAATACATTGTTAAAACCTTCTAGATCCAAGATGTCAGTGTTTTCAAGAAACAGCCATTCTTTCAACCAGCAAAAAGCTGCTGATTCATAATAAAGTTTAAGGTCTGGCAGGGCAAATCCACCTCTTTCCTTTGCATCTGTTAGTATTTTAAATTTTATTATTTGCAGTCTTTGAAACAAAAACAACATTCTAGGCAATACATTCATTTTTACCGCAGCAATACGGCCCAGCAGTGAAAGCTTCAAATTTGACCAAATTTCTAAATCTTTTTTCACTTCAGCCCAACATTTTTCATAGCTGTTAAACCTGTCTCATTCTGAAACCTCTCTCTCTCCATTGGTGTTAAATTTTTCTCTAAAACCTTGGTTTTTAACTTATTCAGTTTAAATCCTGCAACCTGACCAAATTCTTGAATCAGTTCTAAAACCCTTTTGGTACTAGATTCTGGCTCCTGTAATGTCAATACTAAGTCATCTGCAAATGCTCTCAATTTGTACTGTTTGGCTCCGACTTGTATACCTTTAACCAACTGGTCCCTTCTAATAATATTCAACAAAACCTCCAGGACTGATATAAAAAGCAATGGGGAAATTGGGCAGCCTTGTCGTGTCCCTTTTTCTATCTTGACGCTTCTTCGCTCCTCCACATGCAGGCTGCTGGGTGACCTTGGGCCAGTCACACTTCTCTCTGAACTCTCTCAGCCCCACCTACCTCACAAGGTGTCTGTTGTGGGGGTGGAAGGGAAAGGAGATTTTAGCCACTTTGAGACTCCTTCAAGTAGAGAAAAGCAGGATATAAAAACTAACTCCATAAATAAGAATTCTATGGAAAATGACCATCCCTGCCATGATGATGAAAACTATATGTTTGGATTTTGCTGTATTATACCAACCTGAGGAATATGACAGTTCGCAGTTTCAAAATCTATTTGGCCACAGTGGATTGACAGTCTGGACACACGAAAACCTCTGGAAGATCTTTTGAATCAATGCCTATGCGAAAGCAGTGGTACCAGTCCTTGCAGTTTCCTTCACAGTAAACCATAGTTAGGTCACCACTGGGCCTCCTGCACCCTTCCTTCAAGAAACATAGTGACCAGCAGCCTTCAAACAAGGAAGGTAAAATATCTGAGCAATAGGTTAGTGTATCCTTCCATCCCTCTGGGCATGATCGAGACACAGTAATGTAACTCTCATTCAAGATTTGTCTCTACTTGGGAGGAACAGCATCAATTTCCACTTGAAAATATTTCTCTTGTCCTTCAAAATGGGTTTTCCCACAGTACTGTATTATTTCTTTTGCAATCCAGGGTCTAATGACAGCCATATCCTTTTGTATGAACTGTAATTGGGCAGCAGAAGCAATCAGATGGGCAATGGTACATGTGAAAGGACCGCAGTCACTGGAATTACCTTGCCTGGGTATATCAGTTGGTGCAAAAAATGACCAGCCGCAAAACTATAGGGATATTTTGAATCCATCTCTTACAGACATGCTAAGAAGGATGTTATTGCATCAATCACAGAGTGGTTCAATCCATGTTTGGAATCATAGAATCATAGAGTTGGAAGAGACCACAAGGGCCATCGAGTCCAACCCCCTGCCAAGCAGGAAACACCATCAGAGCACTCCTGACATATGGTTGTCAAGCCTCTGCTTAAAGACCTCCAAAGAAGGAGACTCCACCACACTCCTTGGCAGCAAATTCCACTGTCGAACAGCTCTTACTGTCAGGAAGTTCTTCCTAATGTTTAGGTGGAATCTTCTTTCTTGTAGTCTGGATCCATTGCTCCGTGTCCGCTTCTCTGGAGCAGCAGAAAACAACCTTTCTCCCTCCTCTATGTGACATCCTTTTATATATTTGAACATGGCTATCATATCACCCCTTAACCTCCTCTTCTCCAGGCTAAACATGCCCAGCTCCCTTAGCCGTTCCTCATAAGGCATCGTTTCCAGGCCTTTGACCATTTTGGTTGCCCTCCTCTGGACACGTTCCAGTTTGTCAGTGTCCTTCTTGAACTGTGGTGCCCAGAACTGGACACAGTACTCCAGGTGAGGTCTGACCAGAGCAGAATACAGTGGCACTATTACTTCCCTTGATCTAGATGCTATACTCCTATTGATACAGCCCAGAATTGCATTGGCTTTTTTAGCTGCCGCGTCACACTGTTGGCTCATGTCAAGTTTGTGGTCAACCAAGACTCCTAGATCCTTTTCACATGTACTGCTCTCAAGCCAGGTGTCCCCCATCTTGTATTTGTGCCTTTCATTTTTTTTGCCCAAGTGCAATACTTTACATTTCTCCCTGTTAAAATTCATCTTGTTTGTTTTGGCCCAGTTCTCTAATCTGTCAAGGTCGTTTTGAAGTGTGATCCTGTCCTCTGGGGTGTTAGCCACCCCTCCCAATTTGGTGTCATCTGCAAATTTGATCAGGATGCCCTTGAGTCCATCATCCAAGTCGTTGATAAAGATGTTGAATAAGACCGGGCCCAAGACAGAACCCTGTGGCACCCCACTAGTCACTCTTCTCCAGGATGAAGAGGAACCATTGATGAGCACCCTTTGGGTTCGGTCAGTCAGCCAGTTACAAATCCACTGAGTGGTAGCATAGTCAAGACCGCATTTTTCCAGCTTCTTTACAAGAATATCATGGGGCACCTTGTCAAATGCCTTGCTGAAATCAAGGTAGGCTACTTCCACTGCGTTCCCTTCATCTACCAGGCTTGTAATTCTGTCAAAAAACGAGATCAGGTTAGTCTGACATGACTTATTTTTCAGAAATCCATGCTGACTATTGGGGATCACAGCATTCCTTTCCAGGTGCTCACAGACTGTTTGCTTAATGATCTGCTCCAGAATCTTCCCTGGTGTTGATGTCAGACTGACTGGGCGGTAATTATTTGGGTCCTCTCTTTTCCCCTTTTTGAAAATAGGGACAACATTTGCCCTCCTCCAGTCTGCCGGGACTTCGCCTGTTCTCCAGGAATTCTCAAAGATGACTGCCAGTGGTTCTGAGATCACATCTGCCAGTTCTTTTAATACTCTTGGATGCAGTTCATCTGGCCCTGGAGACTTGAATTCATCTAAACTAGCCAAGTATTCTTGTAGCATCTCCTTAGTTATTCTGGGCTGTGTTTCCTCTGCTGAATCATTTGCTCCAAATTCTTCAGGTCGGGCATTGTTTTCTTTATCAGAGAAGACTGAGGCAAAGAAGGCATTGAGGAGTTCAGCCCTTTCTGTGTCCCCTGTTTGCATTTCACCATCTTCTCCTCTGAGTGACCCCACTGTTTCTTTGTTCTTCCTTTTTGCTATGAACATACCCATAAAAGCCTTTTTTGTTGCTTTTAACCTCTCTAGCAAGCCTGAGTTCATTCTGTGCTTTAGCTTTTCTGACTTTGTGTCTACACGTGCTGGCTATTTGTTTGAATTCCTCTTTGGTGGTTTCCCCCCTTTTCCATTTTTTGTACACATCCTTTTTTAATCTCAACTCAGTTAAAAGTTCTTTAGATAGCCACCCTGGCTTCTTTAGGCACCTTCCATGTTTCCGTCTCATTGGTATTGCCTGAAGTTGTGCTTTTACTATCTCCCTCTTAACAAACTCCCAGCCATCATGAACTCCCTTTCCTTTTAGTATTACTGTCCATGGGATCTCACCCAGCACTTCCCTAAGTTTTATGAAGTCGGCTTTCTTAAAGTCAAGAAATTGAGTCCTAGTATGCTTGGCTGCTCCTTTCCACTCTATAGTAAACTTCAGAAGAGCATGATCACTCGCGCCTAATGATCCTTCCACTTCTACCCCACTAACCAGGTCACCAACATTGGTTAGGACCAGATCTAAAATGGCTGTTTCTCTTGTTGCTTCTCCCACTTTCTGGACAATGAAGTTGTCTGCAAGGCCAGTGAGGAATCTGTTTGACCTTATGCTCTTGGCTGAGTTTGACATCCAACAAATATCCGGGTAATTGAAGTGCCCCATTACTACGATCTCCCTTCCTTTTGCATGCTTGGCCATCTGTTCCAGGAAGGCATCATCTATGTCCTCCGTTTGGCTTGGGGATCTATAGTAAACTCCCACAATGAGGTCACTGTTATTCTTCTCTCCCTTAATTTTGACCCAAATGCTCTCACTTTGGCTTTGAGGTTCTAAATCTTGGATCTCTTCACAGGTATACACATCCCTGACATATAACGCCACTCCTCCTCCTTTCTTGTCTGGTCTGTTTCTCTGAAATAGATTGTATCCCTCCATTATTACATTCCAATCGTGGGACTTATCCCACCAGGTTTCAGTGATGCTCATTATGTCATATTTAGTTTGCTGTACCAAGAGCTCAAGCTCATCTTGTTTATTTCCCATGCTTTGCGCATTAGTGTACAGACATTGAAGTCCATTAATCATTCCCCCGTATCTCTTATTTAAGGATTTTTTCCTCCCACCACTAGGTCTGCGCGCTGTTTGCTCCATTTGGTCTATGACATTTGGATGATCATCTTCATCAATTGATAGACTCCTACCTTCAGGAGCACTGTCTCCCTCCCCCACATTAGTCAGTTTAAAGCCCTCCTGATGAGGTTTCTGAGATTTTTGGCAAAAACATTCCTCCCAACCGTTGTGAGGTACAGCCCATCACTTGCCAGAAGTCCATCTTCAAGAAACTGCAGTCCGTGATCTAAGAATCCAAACCGTTCCTGTTTACACCATTTGCGAAGCCAGCTGTTCACTTCCACTATTTTTCCCTCTCTCCCTGGGCCACGTCGTTCAACTGGGAGGACAGATGAGATGACAATTTGTGCATTTAATTGCTTCAATTTCCTGCCCAGAGCCTCGTAGTCTCTTTTGATCTTCTGGAGGCTATTGCTTGCAGTGTCATTGGTTCCCACATGAACCAAGAGGAAGGGGTATTTGTCAGTGGGCTTTATGATTCCTTGCAGTCGTTCAGTTACATCTTGGATCTTAGCCCCGGGGAGACAGCCCACTTCCCGAGACATCTTGTCAGGCCCACAGATCACTGCTTCTGTTCCCCTCAGTAGGGAATCCCCTATCACCACTACACGCCTCCTCTTAGGTTTGGTCGGGGTTCTTCCGTGAGCTGTCCGTTCCAAGGTCATATATCTGGCTCCTGTGTTGGTGAACTAGCCTCCTTCTCAGGGGAGTCCCCTGTCTCCTCCTTGGTGGAGACGGTGTGCTCTGTTGCTTCCAAGAAGAGCTCCAGCTCTCTAATTCTTTGGAGCGTAGCTACACGTTCCTCCAGTTGCTGGACTTTGTCTTCTAAGAGGGCAATCAACATGCAATTGCTGCAGGTAAAGCTGCCTGCAATCTTTGGCAAGATGGCAAACATTGTGCAGGAACCGCAGGCGACTGCAGCTGTTCCCTCCCCCTCCATCTTGAGAACGTGTCGTTGGGGGTGGCTACAGCGATCCTCCATCATAAAAAGCGTGAAGACAGGACAAATAACTCCCCCCAAAAAAACACCAAAAAAAACCTAGGTCTCCCCCAACAAACGTTTGAGACTAGCTCCCCTAAATCTAAAAGATGGATCAAACTGCGTGCGCCGCTAGAAAACCCTTTTTGCTCCTTCTTCAGCTGCTGCCCTGCAAGCTCTGATAAGCTCCTCCCACAGCTAATCACCTGCCTCAACAGAAACCCTGCCCCCTCTGACCTTTGCACAGGGAGCGCAGCTAATCAGCCACAAAGAAACACACACACAAGAAAACCCTTTTTGCTCCTTCAGCTGCTGCCCTGCAAGCTCTGACTGCTGTGGTGATATAACTAAATAGTTCCACTGATGATTTCACAGTACAGTAGCTGAAGGAGTCATTCCCAACAGCATAGTTTTGGGGTCCAATGCAAATTTAGGGTATTTTTTTACATTTTTTCATTTCGAAATGAACTTTCCTCCAAAACTTTTTGGTCTTTTCACAGGTCCACCATAAATGGAAGAAGATTCCTCAAGGTCTATCACATTTCCAGCAATGTCCATTCATTGCATTATTCATCTTCTGTATATTTTTCAAAGTTATATACCATTGAAATAACATTTTTGTACAGTCTTACCTCATGTTACGGCCGCTTTAGGTTAAGTGTTTTTGGGTTGCGGACCGCGGGAATCCTGGAAGTACAGGAATGGGTTACTTCCGGGTTTCGCCGCTTTCACATGCGCAGAAGCGCCAAATTGCGCCGGTGCCTGTGCAGACGTGGCGCTTCAGGATGCGAACGCTGTGGGTTGCAGATGTGCCTCGGTCATGGGTTATGTCTGCAACCCGAGGTTCCACTGTACCAATTTTGTTTTAGGGCTTAACTTGCAGTAAATTTTATTCCTTTATTCATAATTGTTCTCATTGTTCCACTGTGAACTGCGTGGTTGCTGAACAACTCCAGGCACGCCTGGAGGATGCAGACCATTTGGATCCCTTCCAGTCCGGATTCAGGCCTCGCCATGGGACTGAAACTGCCTTGGTCGCGCTGGTTGATGATCTCCGGCGAGCTAGGGACAAAGGTGAGAGTTGTTTCCTGGTTCTGCTGGATCTCTCAGCGGCCTTTGATACAATCGACCATAACATCCTTCTGGACCGTCTAGAGGGGCTGGGAGCTGGGGGCACTGTTATACAGTGGTTTCGCTCCTTCCTCCTGGGCCGTGTTCAGAAAGTGGTGGTGGGGGATGAGTGTTCAGACCCCTGGGCCCTCACTTGTGGGGTGCCTCAGGGTTCCGTCCTCTCCCCCATGCTTTTTAACATCTATATTTTTTTTTAATAATTTTTTATTAAGGTTTTAAACAAAGAAAAAAGAAAAACAACACACACAAAAAACAATACAAAACTTAACAATAAAAACAAAACATAACAATTAAAAACAAACTCTCTTTTCCATATCCAATTTTAAATTACTTATTTTCTGGACTTCCTCATACCTCCTTTTTTTGTATTCCAATCCACATTATTTGTCCAGCAGTTTCTTTTCCACTTTTTTAATCCCAATCTTTAATTTAATAAAATGTTAAAATATATAACTTCAACTTTTTTTTTAAACCTAATCCTTGCTCTTAATGTCATATAACTTTAAATTTTTCCCTTTTATTATCAAATTTCCATTTCTTTAAACATCTTTAATCTTAATCTTTAATCTTAATCTATCCTTAACTTTAACCTGTACAGCTGGAAACCACTTATTTTCAATCCTACATCACTCTAACATTCCTTAATTTTGCAGTGTTTCTGAAGATAGTCTTTGAATTTCTTCCAGTCTTCCTCCATCGACTCTTCTCCCTGGTCACGGATTCTGCCAGTCATTTCCGCCAATTCCATATAGTCCATAAGTTTCATCTGCCATTCCTCCAGCGTGGGAAGTTCTTGTGTCTTCCAATACTTTGCGATGAGTATTCTTGCTGCTGTTGTTGCATACATAAAGAAAGTTCTATCCTTTTTTAACACCAATTGGCCGACTATGCCCAGGAGAAAGGCCTCTGGTTTCTTGGGGAAGGTATACTTAAATACCTTTTTTAATTCATTATATATCATTTCCCAGAAAGCCTTAATCTTTGGGCACGTCCACCAAAGGTGAAAAAATGTACCTTCAGTTTCTTTACATTTCCAACATTTGTTATCGGGCAAGTGATAGATTTTCGCAAGCTTGACTGGGGTTATGTACCACCTGTATATCATTTTCATAATATTCTCTCTTAAGGCATTACATGCCGTAAATTTCATACCTGTGGTCCATAACTGTTCCCAGTCAGCAAACATAATGTTATGTCCAACGTCCTGTGCCCATTTAATCATAGCCGATTTTACCGTTTCATCCTGAGTATTCCATTTCAGCAGCAAGTTATACATTCTTGACAAATTCTTAGTTTTGGGTTCTAACAATTCTGTTTCTAATTTGGATCTTTCCACCTGGAAACCAATTTTCCTGTCCAATCTAAATGCCTCCATTATCTGATAATAATGAAGCCAGTCTCGCACTTTGTTTTTTAGTTTTTCAAAACTCTGCAATTTCAATCTATCTCCGTCTTGTTCCAAAATTTCCCAATATTTCGGCCATTTGACCTCCATATTGACCTTTTTCAAGGCTTTCGCTTCCATTGGTGACAGCCACCTTGGGGTTTTATTTTCTAACAAATCCTTATATCTTAACCAAACATTAAATAGCGCTTTCCTGACAATGTGGTTTTTAAATGCTTTATGTGCTTTGACCTTATCATACCATAAATATGCACGCCATCCAAATACATTATTGAAACCTTCCAAGTCCAAAATGTCAGTGTTTTCAAGAAGTAGCCATTCTTTCAACCAGCAAAAGGCTGCTGATTCATAATAAAGTTTGAGGTCTGGCAGGGCAAATCCACCTCTTTCCTTTGCATCTGTTAGTATTTTAAATTTTATTCTAGGCTTCTTGCCCTGCCAGACAAATTTAGAGATATCTTTCTGCCACCTCTTGAAACAATCCATTTTGTCCACGATCTGCAAAGTTTGAAACAAGAACAACATTCTAGGCAATACATTCATTTTTATCGCAGCAATACGGCCTAGCAGTGAAAGCTTCAAATTTGACCAAATTTCTAAATCTTTTTTCACTTCTGACCAACATTTTTCATAATTATCTTTAAATAAATTCCCATTTTTTGCTGTCATGTTAATCCCCAGGTATTTAACTTTCTTAACCACTGTTAAACCTGTCTCATTCTGAAACCTCTCTTTTTCAAACGGTGTTAAATTTTTCTCTAGAACCTTGGTTTTTGACTTGTTCAATTTAAATCCTGCCACTTGACCAAATTCTTGAATCAGTTCTAAAACCCTTTTTGTACTAGATTCTGGCTCCTGTAACGTCAATACTAAGTCATCTGCAAATGCTCTCAATTTATAATGTTTAATTCCGACCTGTATACCTCTAACCATCTGGTCCCTTCTAATCATATTCAGCAGAACCTCCAGGACCGAAATAAAAAGAAGTGGGGAAATTGGGCAACCTTATCGTGTCCCTTTTTCAATTTTAAGTTCTTCCGTCACAACATTATTTACAATTAGTTTAGCCTTTTGTTCTGAATAAATTGCACTTATACCATTCTCAAAACCTTGGCCTACCCCCATACCCTGAAGATTCTTCTTCATAAAATTCCAAGAAATATTGTCAAAGGCTTTCTCCGCATCTACAAATATCAACACTGCTTTAGTGTTTATATTCACTTCTAATTTTTCCAAAATATCTATTATATTCCTCAAATTATCAGACAAATGCCTTCCTGGGAGAAAGCCCGCTTGGTCTTTATGAATCTCTTCCAACAGCACTTTTTTAAATCTCTTTGCCAAAATATCTGCAAAAATTTTGTAATCCACATTAAGTAATGATATAGGGCGGTAGTTCTTAAGTTGTGTCTTTTCAGTCTCTGTTTTTGGTACAAGTGTAATATATGCTTCTTTCCACGACTCTGGTGCCCTCTTCCCCTCCATAATTTCGTTACAGACCTCTTTCAATGGTTGAATTACCCATTCTTTTAAAGATCTGTAGTATCTAGAGGTCAAGCCGTCTGGTCCTGGAGATTTACCCAGTTGCATATTTTGAATGGCACCTTCTATTTCCTGTTCAGTTATTCTGTCATTCAAAATTAGTCTCTTTTCTTGAGATATTTTTTGTAGTCCATTTGTTTTCAAAAATTGGTCTAAATCTGTTTCTTTCACTGGCCCTTGAGTATATAGTCTTTTAAAATACTTCTGGAAACAACTTCTAATCTCTGCAGGGTTCTGTATATTCCTTCCTTCCACTTCTAAATTCGTAATCGTATTTAATTTTTGTCTCTTTTTCATTTGCCATGCCAACAATTTACCACATTTATTGGCCGATTCAAAAGTCTTTTGTCTCATTTGTTTAATCTTCCATTCTATTTCCTGATTCATTATTTTCATATATTGTACTTGATATAACTTTAACTCTCTCAGAATCTCTTGAGATTTGGGATTTACTCGCAGTCTTTTTTCACATTCATTCATTTTGTTCATAATTTTATCCTTCTTTTCATTTTGAGTTTTTTTCTTTATCGCATTCTGTTGTATTAAGAACCCTCTCATAACAGCCTTACTTGCGTCCCAGATTACTCTTTTCTCCACGTTGGAACTAAGATTTATCTTGAAGTAATCTCTTAAAGTTTTTTGGGCCTTCTTAAGAAATTCTTCATCTCTAAATAAGGTGTCGTTCATCTTCCATCTGAAGGAGCCAGTTGGTGTTAGTCTCATTTCCATCTTAACTGCATTATGGTCGGAGCAAATTTTCGGGCAGATTTCCACCTTTCTTGTCTTTGGTGCCATTCCTCTAGTTATCCAAATTTGGTCAATTCTTGTCCAAGTCATTTTGGCTTCAGAAAAGAAAGTTCCCTCTTTTGCCAAGGGGTTTCTAATTCTCCAAATATCCACTAAGTCCAAGTTGTCTGTCATGTCAAAAAAGGTTTTCGGTAGTCTACCATCTTTGGTGACTACCTGTCTTTGTGCCTTGTCCATATAAGTAGATACCACTCCATTCATATCTCCCATCAAAATCATGTTGTAATCCATATGGTCCATCAAGGTCTCTTGCAACTTCTTAAAAAAATCAGATTTCCCATCATTTGGTGCGTAAACTCCTACAATCAAAAATTTTTCTCCTTGTGTTTGAATTTCAATTGCCACAAATCTTCCTTGGTCATCCTTAAAAACAAATTTTGGTGATAAATTGTCTTTTGCGTAAATCACAACCCCTCTCTTTTTAACTTTAGCTGACGAAATAAATTCCTGACCAAGTCTTTTATTTATCAACAATTTCCTGTGTAATCTTGTTATGTGTGTTTCTTGTAAACAAATTAGGTCCAATTGTTCCTTTTTTAATATATGAAATACTGACTTCCTCTTCTGAGGGGAATTCAAACCCCGACAGTTCCATGTTAAAAGTTGCAGAGCCATGATGTTATTGTTTTAGTTCTCCTCCTACTGCACCTAGTGCCTGTTCCTCATCCGTCGGTGGTATCCCTTCTTTCGAAAGGTCTTTTGGTTCCGGAGATAGTTCTTTTTGTAGGTCTTCTCCGTGGTCTCTACAAAATTTGTCTTTGTCGTCTTCCGATCTTATTTTCCTCTTCTTTCCTTTGTATCTAAAAGACAGGCCTTGAGGAAGTTCCCACCTGAAATTGATATTGTTCCTTCTCAGCAGGATAACCAAGTCTTTATATTTTGATCTGAGATCCAGAAGATATTTCGGAATATCTTTGAATATTTCCACCCTTGTCCGATGGATTTCCAGTGTCTTCTTGAAATGTAGACCCAAAATCTTATCCCTCTCTTCTTTTGTTCGAAAAGTAATCAGACAGTCTCTCACCTTCTTCTCTCCTCTTCTCCCAAGTCTGAAGGCATTTACTATTCTGAAACTGTCTTTTACCAATTCTGGATCCCAAAAGTCCAAAAATTCCTGCGTGAGAAATTCAGCTAGATTGTCCTTTTCCACCTCAGGTACCGATCTGACCCGAAGATTCACTTGCTTTTCCTTCAAATCTATCATAGACAGGGTTAGTTTGTGATCTTCCAATTGTTTGTGCAGTGTTGGTAATTCCTCTTGAACCTCTTTAACTTCCGTAGCAGAAGTTGTAGCAATTTCTTTAGCCTCCTCAGCAATCTGGCGAATTGAGGCCGATTCCTCTAATAATTTCTGAATAGTCTCTGTGTTAGTATTTACTTTTTGGCCCAAATTATTTATACTTACTGTATTCTGGTTAATACTTGCTGTATTCTGGTTAATACTTGCTGTATTCTGGTTAATACTTATTGTATTTTGATCAATCTTATCAGAAGCCTCTGCTACTTGTTGACTTATTCTATTCAAAGATTCATTAACTTTGGCCAAAACTTGAGCAAAGGATTCCTCACTTGTTGTGCTTTTTACCTTTACTTGTGCCGATGAGGTTGTTGTTGAGGTTCCAGAAGGGCCTGAGGCCGAAGATCTCCTTTGTGATCCTTCTTCTATGCGAAGAGGCCTCCCCGATCTTGTAGTCGAGGCATCCGCCTTCTCTTTCCCCTCTGCCATTCCTTAGATAACGCCAAGGTCAGTCACGTATTTAAAATTAAACAGTGGAAATTTCCTGCCAGGCAGTGTGAGAACTCCTCAAGTCTGCTACAGTTTCAGTTGTAACAAGTTGTAACAGTTCCAAGTTCCACTAGGGGGACAATGTAACAGTCATAAAAGTTCTTGGATACTTTAATTTCTTTTTTTTTTTTAAGCCCCCCAGTTTATTCAGGAAGAAAACAGTCTATTCAGAATTTTTAACTTAGGACCAGGAGATATATATTTCACATAAATTGTCCAAACTTTTATTTCTTGTGCAAGACTAGCTGTCAAAATATATTACAAGACAGTACCTCTCTTTCTTCCCTGAGATCTGGAGATCCTTTCCCAGGGAATTGAGTGATGGTTTAATCCCTTCTTTTCCACTCTTTATGAAGAAATCACATCCACAGTCCTCCCCCTTTTCCCTCAATTTAGAAAGGGAAAAGTCCAGGTTGGATGATTGGATTAAAGTCCGCTAAAACGTACTTTCCAATTGCTTCCGCTTTCAAGTTCAATGCTTTATTTTATCTACAAATAAAGAGGCTGACTTCCTTTTTAAGCCTCTTTCCGTTTTCGGCCAGATTCCAGTCTTATAAAGTTCCAATTTTAATTTGTATCCTACTCACGGATCGTTGATTTTCAGGTCCGGATTTTAAGGAAGAAAGGCAGCGCTCTCCGATCAACAGCTTGCGGCTTCACACCACGAACGAGCAGACAGCCCACAGCACAGCGCTCTCCCCGCTCCGCTTCAAAGCCCGTTGCCGGGCTTCCTACCGGGTTGGGGGGGCGCCAAATGTGCCCGCTGGGATCCAAGCTCACAGGCTTCTCCCGCCTGTGATTTTTAGGGGTCCCCCGCTACGCCGAAAGCGGGATCCGACCCTTAATTCGCGGTGAGATTTCCTTCGATGGAGGAAATCCGCCATTAATCGCTGGCGCCGCCTCTGGAAGTCCGCTTTTTAACATCTATATGAAGCCGCTGGGAGAGATCATCAGGGGGTTTGGACTGGGTGTCCATCAATATGCAGATGATACCCAGCTCTACCTCTCTTTCAAATCAGAACCAGTGAAGGCGGTGAAGGTCCTGTGTGAGTGCCTGGAGGCGGTTGGAGGATGGATGGCGGCTAATGGATTGAAGTTGAATCCTGACAAGACAGAAGTATTGTTTTTGGGGGACAGGGGGCGGGCTGGTGTGGAGGACTCCCTGGTCCTGAATAGGGTAACTATGCCCCTGAAGGACCAGATGCGCAGCCTGGGAGTCATTTTGGACTCACAGCTGTCCATGGAGGCACAGGTCAATTCTGTATCCAGGGCAGCTGTCTACCAACTCCACCTGGTACGCAGGCTGAGACCCTACCTGCCCGCAGACTGTCTCGCCAGAGTGGTGCATGCTCTAGTTATCTCCAGCTTGGACTACTGCAATGCGCTCTACGTGGGGCTACCTTTGAAGGTGACTCGGAAACTACAACTAATCCAGAATGCGGCAGCTAGACTGGTGACTGGGGGCGGCCGCCGAGACCACATAACACCGGTCTTGAAAGACCTACATTGGCTCCCAGTACGATTCCGAGCACAATTCAAAGTGCTGGTGTTGACCTTTAAAGCCCTAAATGGCCTGGGCCCAGTATACCTGAAGGAGCGTCTCCACCCCCATCGTTCTGCCCGGATGCTGAGGTCCAGCGCCGAGGGTCTTCTGGCTGTTCCCTCATTGCGAGAAGCAAAGCTACAGGGAACCAGGCAGAGGGCCTTCTCGGTAGTGGCGCCCGCCCTGTGGAACGCCCTCCCATCAGATGTCAAAGCGATAAATAACTACCTGACATTTAGAAAACATCTTAAGGCAGCCCTGTTCAGGGAAGTTTTTAATCTGTGATATTTTACTGTATTTTTGGTTTCTATGGAAGCCGCCCAGAGTGGCTGGGGAAACCCAGCCAGATGGGCGGGGTACAAATAATAAATTATTATTATTATTATTATTATTATTATTATTAAATTTTTTGCATCCATTTTGTCATATAAGGTTTTGCTTGTTCGGGCTTGGTGTCATATTTGAGTCATAGTTTATAAATTTTACCCAAAAGGTAGAACTCTGTTATGATGGACTCAAATTCTGTCTTTTCACTGATTTAAATGTTTGCCATACAGTCTTTCTTGAATCTGGATATTAGTTTCACTGAAGGGGTGCTGCGCAGAGAGGAAAAACTGTGCAGTGCCTCTCCAGTGAAGCAAAGCCTGGAGAGCAAGAGGGATTGGTGTGCACCGACCCCTCTCGTTCTCCAGGCTTCAGACGGCTATCCGCAAGCCTTCGGAGCACAGCGGGAACTTGTGCTGCGCTCCAAAGGCTTCAGGCGGCTATCCCTGAAGCCTGGATAGCGAGACCCCTCTCGCTCTCCAGGCTTCAGCGAAAGCAACGCGTAGCCTCAGGAGCGAGGAGGGAGCGCTCCCTCTGCGCTTCGGAGGCTTCGTGTTGCTATCGCTGAAGCCAAGGAGCCTGCATTCGCTCCATAGGATGCACACACATTTCCCCTTAATTTTGGAGGGTAAAAAGTGTGTCCTATAGAGCGAAAAATACGGTAGACATATATTCACTTATCGGCTCTAATAATAATATTGCAGTGGTGACATTAACAGTGCAGGTAAGGGCATTTTTGTGATTTTTGTAGTGCAACTCATGATTTTTGTGGTGCAGGCTGTGCCCCTGGACATGATGTGTGATTTGACAGTGAGTTTGGGGTGGCCCAATGCAAAAAGCATTAGGATCCATGAGGATCCGTGCATCAAAACCACGTTTTTGGGCCATGGTATGTCCAGGAAGCCGTGGATCCGAGTTTTTTGTGGTGCGGGCTGTGACCCTGGCCATGATGTGTGATTTGACAGTGAGTTTGGGTTGGCCCACTGGAAAATGTGTGAGGATCCATGAGGATCCATGTTTCGAAACCACGTTTTTGGGCCACGGTATGGCCAGGAACCCGTGGATCCGAGTTTTTTGTGGTGCAAGCTGTGCCCCATGGCATGAATTGTGATTTAACAGTGATTTAGGGGTGGCCCAGTGCAAAAAGCGTGAGGATCCATGAGGATCCGTGCTTCAAAAGCACATTTTTTGGCCATGGTATGACCAAGAAGCCATGGATCCTAGTTTTTTGTGGTGCAAGCTGTGCCCCATGGCATGAAGTGTGATTTGACAGTGACTTTGGGTTGGCCCAATGCAAAAAGCGTGAGGATCCATGAGGATCCGTGCTTCAAAACCAGGTTTTTGGGCCACGGTATGGCCAGGAAGCCGTGGATCCTAGTTTTTTGTGGTGCAGGCTGTGCTCCTGGCTATGATGTGTGATTTGACAGTGATTTTGGGGTGGCCCAATGCAAAAAGCGTGAAGATCCATGAGGATCCGTGGTTCGGAACCACGTTTTTGGGCCACGGTATGGCCAGGAAGCCGTGGATCCGTGATTTTTGTGGTGCAGGCTGTGCCCCTGGCCATGATGTTTGATCTGATGGTGACTTTGGGCTGGTCTTGTGCAAAAATCATGAGGATCCATGAGGATCTGTGGTTTTGAACCATGTTTTTGTGCCCCTGCGCCCCCCCCCCCGAAACAGTGGATGCGTGATTTTTTTGATGCTGCCTACAGAGTAAGACATGGTCTACAGTATCATGGTGGTTTTATTTAATTTGAATGAAAAAATCATATGAATTCACGAGGATCCGTCTAGATCCGCCTTTTACCTTTTCCCCGTTTTAAGCTTGTATTTTACATCTTGTTGCTTGGTGCGGTTAACGGAATGGGGGATATTGAGAAAGAAGAGACTTGGAATTAGAAGGTTAGGATTTCAGGGTTAGATGGCTTGGATATTTGTGGTAGATCAAGTCAGAGTAAATGCGCACCTTGAGAACCACTGTATTAGACGTGTGTGGCGTATTAAGACTCTGAAAATAGATATAAAGTTAGTTTATACACAAAGACTCTATTTTGGGTTTCACCAGAAGACACTTTTTATAGACAAAAGGGTGAAGGATAAAGAGAAATGGTTAATCTATTGAGAGTTCTTAAAGTGGAAACTGGGAGATTGTAAAATTTAAACA
Source organism: Podarcis pityusensis (assembly GCF_964106645.2). Classification (NCBI taxonomy): domain Eukaryota; kingdom Metazoa; phylum Chordata; class Lepidosauria; order Squamata; family Lacertidae; genus Podarcis; species Podarcis pityusensis. Next base: position 24,987,917 of record NC_138045.1, read on the forward strand.
AGGGGTTTCTCTTTTACACTTAATAAAAGAGGGTTGGGGTGTTGTTTATGGGTTCTTTTTCCGGGGGGGGGGGGTTGCTGTTGCTGATGATAATTTTTTATCTCTTTAGTTTGGATTATATGATTTACGTGGAATCTTATCATTTATGTGGATTTTTTTTCAATTTCGTTGTGTACTTTTTGATATTTTGTTCATTGTTTACGACTAGTTTTTTTATGTTTGCAGTTATGGAATATTTTATTTTTTTTGTAAGCTGCCTTGCACATGGTTTGAAATTTGGAAAGGCAGCATACAAATAAATAAATGATTGATTGACTGATTGATTGAGAGATTCTAGTTGGAACAAAAAACAAAATATGATCAACAAATTAAGAATAGAAGAGCAAATTGTGGAAGAACCTAAGAAAATAAAGGAAAATTTCATCAAATTTTATGGAAAATTATACAAAAGAGAAAAAGAAGACTGCACAGAAATAAAGAAATATTTAGAAGAAAATAGACTAAAAGGATTAACAGAAGAAGAAATAACACAATTAAATAATCCTATAAAAATTGAAGAAATCCAGGATGCAATAAAAAGAATGAAATTAGGAAAGGCTCCAGGGCCTGATGGCCTTTCAGCTAAAGACTACAAAGTTCTAGAGGAATATTTAGCCCCGGTGCTGTGCGAAGTAGCGAATAACATCTTAAGCGGCGGAAAGACACCAGACTCTTGGAAGGAAGCCTATATTACATTAATATCTAAGCCAGACACAGAAAAATTAGATATGAAAAACTACAGACCAATATCATTATTAAATAATGATTATAAATTATTTGCGGAAGTAATGGCCAACTGTCTTAACAAATGTTTAAGAAACCTCATCCATACAGATCAAGTCGGATTCTTACCCAATAGACAATTAAAAGACAACATAAGACATATAATTAACATCATTGAATATCTAGAGGCCAAGAATGAAATACCTGCGGCACTAATTTTTATTGACGCCGAAAAGGCCTTCGATAATGTATCTTGGCAATTCCTTGTAAGATGTCTAGAAACAGTAGGGATAGAGGGCGCCTTCCTGGAAGGGATAAAAGCTATTTACTCAAGCCAGAAAGCAAAATTGATTATTAATAATGATTTAACTGATTACCTCGAAATTTCAAAGGGTACGAGACAGGGGTGCCCTCTATCACCTCTTCTATTTATAATGATACTAGAAATTATAGCAAATAAGATAAGAACAACTCCAGAAATACGTGGAATTAAAATTGGGGGAAAAAGAATACAAATTGAAAGCATACGCTGATGATCTGATGGTATCATTAGAAGATCCACAAAAAAGTGTCCATAAGGTAATAGAATTGTTAGAAGAATTTGGAAAGTTATCGGGTTTTAAGTTAAACAAATCAAAAACTAAAATGATGACGAAGAACATGGAAGAAGTTATGAAAAACCAGCTGGAGGCTAAAATTGGAATTAAAGCGGTAAAAAAAGTAAAATACCTGGGAATTTGGCTAACTATGAAGAACATAAATTTAATGACGGACAATTATGAAACAACCTGGAAAGAAATTAAAAAAGATTTAGATATATGGAACAGAATAAAATTATCATGGTCAGGAAGAATGGCTGCAATTAAGATGAATATACTTCCAAAGTTGTTATTTCTATTTCAAAATATTCCGGTGATAAGCGGAAACAAAGTATTTAAAGATTGGCAGAAAATTTTATCTAAATTCATTTGGCAGGGGAAAAGGCCTAGAATTAAATTTAAATTGCTTACAGATAGAAGAGAAAGAGGAGGTTTTGCGGTACCGAATTTGAAATTGTATTACGAGGCCTCATGCCTCTGTTGGATTAAAGAATGGATTGTAATAAAAAACACTGACCTACATTTAGAAGGCTTTAACACCAGATTCGGTTGGCACGCATATTTGTGGCATAATAAAGCAAAAGTACATAAAGAATTCTCCAGTCACATCATTAGAGGACATCTGCTAGAGGTTTGGGAAAGAAATAAAAATCTTCTTGAAAGGAAAACTCCCTGGTGGTTATCACCAATAGATATCTTAACAATTAAAAAAACAAACATAGAAGGTAAGAGATGGACATATGAAGATTTATTGGTGAGAACAGAAAAAGGTTGGCAGATCAAAACGTATGAAGAACTAGGAGATAAATTAATGAGTTGGTTACAATTCCATCAAATTAATGCACTGTGGACAGAAGATAAAAAGATCGGGATAAACGAAAAAAAATCAAGATTCCAGATAGAAATATTGGAAGGAAATTCAAAACTCTTATCAAAAATGTATAATCAACTGTTAGAATGGGATACTAAGGACGAGGAAATAAAAGAAGTTATGGTGAAATGGGCGATAGATCTGGGATATAATTTGGAATACGATAGTTGGATTAAGCTCTGGAATAAAGATATGAAGTTCACTGCTTGTGTTGCCTTAAGAGAAAACATGGAAAAAATGATGTACAGATGGTACATCACCCCTGTAAAATTAGGAAAAATCTATAAGAATGGAGATAAAATGTGCTGGAGGTGTAAAAACAAGGAAGGTAGTTTTTACCACATGTGGTGGACTTGTGAAAAAAATCAAGAACTTCTGGGAGCTCATGTATAATGAACTAAAAAAAATGTTTAAATATACTTTTGTTAAAAAACCTGAAAATTTTCTTCTGGGAATGATTGGCAATGAAATTAAGAAAGAGGACCAGACCTTATTCCAGTACGCAACAACAGCTGCTAGAATTTTAATCACCCAAAATTGGAAATCAATCAATATCCCAACAGTAAGAGATTGGCAAAGTAAATTATTTGAATATTCAGAATTGGCAAAATTAACACAAAAAATTAGAGACCAGAAAGAAACAAAGTTTATTAAAGAATGGAATAAATTCATAACCTATATTGAAGTAGATTTAAAAAATCCAAAGATCACAGTAGGCTTAATAAAACCCTTCGACATACAAAAGTTTTAAAGAAAAACTGCGGGGGGAAATGTATTACATAACCCAAAACTGAGGTAGAGGGAAGTCAATAATTTACATGTTTGTCTTTGTTTTGTTTTGTTTGTTTTTTTCTTCTTATAATTAAGTTATGTTGTTCTTATTATTGTTGTTTTTTTCCCGTGAAGAATTTATTTTCTGTACATATGTGTGTATATGTGTGTATGAAAATTAATAAAGAGAATTTTTTTAAAAAAGAGAGAGATTCTAGTTGGAAATGAAGACTTGGGGTATGGAAGAGCGGAAGACGGGTTTTGAGATACAATTGTGCACATCATGTGATATCAAAAATGTACAAACTTTTGTTGAAATCCTAAATGGAAGAGGAACAGACTAAAAAGTGCATGATTAAAGGGGCAAGATTCTCTCTTTTTTTGGTTATATTGTACAGTTGGAATAGTGGTAACATATGTGGACTAAAGAGTTAAAATATACATTGAGTTATGACTTAAAATAGACTTTTAAATATATATATATTTAAGTATTGTTGGTATCTAACTCCCGAGAAGTTATTTAGAATACATTAAAACATACCAAATGTTTGTTGGAAATGTCTGCTTTAACGCCTCATTGCTGAGCAAAAAACAGCATTCTTGGCCGTTCCTGCGGCGTACACCCCCCTTTTCTCCAGCTGGACGGCTTGTCTTTGGGGCTGTGAGGCAAAGCACAGCAGCGGGGATCCCCTGCCCCCCCCCCACTTTGTGGGAGAGCTTGCTTGCAGATAGGGATAGCGCACGGTTGGAGAGCCTTTTATTTGTAATTGCTCTGGTTAGTTAGAAGGGTAGTTGGCGGATGAAGTTAATCAAGTCAACTTTAATCGTTTAACCTGCCAGAAAAAGGGCCAGTTTAAAACAGCGGCTGTCTAGTTCATGAAGTAGAGCCTCTCTGCTAATGCAGAGCACAATCCACAGCTTCAGGCAAGGCCATTTATATACCAAGGAATCCAGAGCAGCCTTTTCTCATACTCCTCTGAAGTACCACCACTGAGGAGGCCGTTCCAGAAAATGGGCTCCAATGGTTCAGGCCGCCTACCTGGGTTCATAGGGTTTGAAAATACTGATAAGAAATGGACTGAAAATAAACTAAATAAAATAAAGCATGGTTTTTGCTGTGCCCCCCTGCACTGGCAGGGGAGGGTCCACGCCGCGTTCTTCTAGCCCCCAGCCAGTCCCCGGTGCGCGGTTCCTCTGCTCTTTTGCTCCAGCCGCTGGTGATATTGGCTTGGGGTTGGACCTGGGCTAGGTGGGGCGTTCCCTCTGGGCTTCCCTGTCTCTCCCGATCCCCTCCTATCATTCTCTCCCCCCCCCATGTTACCTGTGGGGGCGCCTTACCAATACAGTCGTACCTTGGATCCCAAACGCCTTGCGACTCGAATGTTTTGACTCCCGAACGCCACAAACCCGGAAGTGAGTGTTCCGGTTTGTGAATGTTCTTTGGAGCCCAAATGTCCGACGGGGCTTCCGCGGCTTCGGATTGAGTGCAGGAAGCTCCTGCAGCCAATCGGAAGCCGCGCCTTGGTTTCTGAATGTTTCCCCACCCCCCCAACTGAAATTTTTATTAGTTTTCATCAAACATACATTCCAATACATTCATTGTATTAATACATCTCATACATAACATTAGCTCTATTGAGCTTTGGACTTCCTTCCTCCCCTTCGGTAAGTATCATATATTTTCATTATGTCACGTATTTTATACATTTATCTATTTGATCATAAGCTGTTGAAGTTAGTCAAATCCTGCCAGTGTCTTTACAGATTTACAGTTATCTCTTATATAATCCAAGTATTTACTCCAATTTTCATAAAACTTTTGTTCATCCTGATCTTTTATTCTCCCCGATATTCTAGCCAGTTCCGCATAATTAATCATTTTGACCTGCCATTCAGTAATAGTTGGTATTACTTCTGTTTTCCAATTCTGGGCTAACATAGTCCTTGCTGCTGTTGTGGCATATGGGAATAGGTTTTTATCTTTCTTTTTAACATCTTTTCCAACAAGTCCCAGTAGAAAGGCTTTCGGGTTTTTTAAAAAAGTATACTTAAACATTTTTTTAAGCTCATGGTAAATTAATTCCCAGAAGCCTTTCACTTTACTGCAATTCCACCACATATGGAAAAGATCTCCTTCTACCTCTCCACATTTCCAGCATTTGTTATTTTTCATTCTGTACATCTTTGCCAGTTTTATCGGCGTGAGGTACCACCTGTATATCATTTTCCATACATTTTCCTGTAATGCCGTATAAGCAGTGAATTTTAAGTTCACATTCCATAATTCTTGCCAGGCTTCTAATTCTATATTATAACCAAAGTCTATGGCCCATTTAATCATAACCTCCTTCACCTCTTCATCTTTAGTATACCAATTTAATAATAACTCATATATTTTGGTCATTGTTTTATTTTTGCTTTCTATAATATCTATGTGAAATTTTGATTTTTTTATCGTCAAATCCCTTGGTTTCTGAATGTTTTGGAAGTCAAGCGGACTTCTGGAATGGATTCCGTTTGACTTCCGAGGTACCACTGTATATCTTCTCGGAGCAGGGGCAATCCCATTGCCGCCTTCAGTTCTGGTAAAGCTAAGAATTGCTTGTGCAGATCTTGATGCCTTCAAGGCCGAGGCTGTCATCTGATGTGACCCAGTACTCCTATCAGAGAAGCAAATCCTCAAATACAGTCTTACCTCTTGTTCCGCTCGGTTTAGGTTACATCTTTTCAGGTTGCGACCTGCGGTGACCCGGAAGTAACGGAACGGGTTACTTCCAGGTTTCGCTGCTCGCGCATGTGCAGATGCTCAGAATGATGTGCAGACGCTCAGAATGTTTGTGCTAACAACACCGTATCGTTGGCATGTAGCAAAATGGATACATTCTGTGATAAAACTGAAACAGGGAAATATCTGGCCATTTGGGTTCCTTTATTACATCATTTACATAAATGTTAAAAAGCAGAATTTTAGAAAGTATTTCAAAGTGTTTAAAATGATTTACAAGGTTAACTTTTTAAAAAAGATATTAAATAAGTTTTAAAAGCCTGTATGTGTAACTACTGATGATGTTGGGGGGTGGGGGTGGGGGGTGACGGCAGCTGTGGTTGTAAGACTCCCTTAAAACTGATTTACAGTGCTGGCTCTTGGGGATTGAAAGGGCACATAAAAAGGCCTTGCCCCAAATTAAAGAAAAACCAACAAACAACCCCAGTCAAGCAATTAAAAAAAAACAGCCTGTGGAGCTCAGATGAACAAGTCCCACTTTGGTGCAACTTGACTGGAATGAGATGCACAGATGCTCCCTTCTTTTTCTGAGTGATAGCAGCTCTTTTGGCTGAGGTGTGGCATGGAGCTGAAACAGTATTTAAGAAAACTCAAGCATTGCGTGTGAAGCTCCAGGAGCTTGAAGAGAAACTCCAGGCGTTGCCAGCAACACTCCAGGAGCCGCAAGCCAGAGGTATTTTTGAGAATCCTGTCTTCACATGGCCCTCCCTCCCAATGATGTTGGGTTTCAAGTCCCATCATCCATGATGAGCGCTGGCCATGTTGGCTGGGGCTTAGGGGAGTCCCACCACAGTCTGGAGCCCAGTTCAGTGCGCCTTTGTGGGCAGCTGGTAGCCATGCCAGGGTCGCCTTCGCTGCGTGGAAGGGGTGGCCTCCCCCCCACCCCCACCCCATGCGCATGAGACCAGAGCCCAGTAGCAGACTGCGCATGTGCCTCTGAAGGGCACAAAGGTTTGCTGCCTCCTTCTGTGCCCATTTTCTTGCCAAAAAGAATAAAAATACAGCATATGGTTGCACATACCAGGCACCAATTTTAATGGTGGTTCTTTGGCTTTTCCTTCAGGTGAGGAACACGAGGAGGGGGAGGAGCAGCAGCAGGAGGAGGAGAAGGGAAAATAAAGAAAATGGGGGGGATATATATTTTCCTATATATTTCTATTATTAGTTCTATGTATTGCTTCTTTGTTCGAAAGCACGTCAAAGTGCAAGTAGATAAATAGGTACTGCTCCGGCGGGAAGGTAAACGGCGTTTTCGTGCGCTGCTCTTCTGGTTCGCCAGAAGCGGCTTAGTCATGCTAGCAACATAACCTGGAAGCTGTACACCGGCTCCCTCGGCCAGTAAAGCGAGATGAGCGCCGCAACCCCAGAGTCGGTCACGACTGGACCAAATGGTCAGGGGTCCCTTTACCTTTCCTATTGCTTCTTTATTTAATAAAATTTATTTTAAAAAGCCTGCAAAGTGGTTTACCAAAACAAAAAACAAAAAAACCACCACAGCAGTAAAATCAAGAAAAATTAACAATCCTACTTTAAAAAATACAAAAGCTAAAACATTAAAAGAGATGAAAATTACTTCAACTTCCTAAGCTTCTAGGTATGCTTGCCTCAACAAGAATGCTTTTAGCAGGTGCCTGAAAAGCGTCTAGCAAAGGCACGTGCTTTGTTGCAAGAGGCGGGGAGTTCCAAAGGGCAGGTGCTGCCACACTAAACAATGCAGTACAGATATTCTGCGGAACCTGTGGTAGCGCTTGAAACTGTTAGAATTCCAGCTCCATGATTGCAGTCATGGGATTGTTGTCTATGTTTTGACTCCACAGAGTGGGAAGTGACAGCGACAGGATGTTTGTGTTCCTGTGTTCCGTGAAGTGGGACTACTGTCCTCTGTTCTTTTTCTCTTTGCTGTCTGATGCTCGAGAGAGAGGGAGCCATGTTGCAGTGCTCTGTGTGTGTGTTGATATGTAAATAAAGTCGATTAGCCAAAATGCTGAGTTGCTGAGGTCTGTCACGCATGATGCACAAACTCTGCGGATCCCTAAGTGTGCCGGTGTCGCTTGGCATCGGTCGCTGTGATGTTCGGGCTGAAGAAAGCTTATGAAGCTCCCAAACGATCGACCAGGAGCGAGGGAACATGCCAGTCGGGCAAGTGTCTCTGCCAGGGTGCTACTCGAGTGTAGGCTGAACTCCTGACAGAAACTACGGAAGGGGAGGTTTTAGTTATGGGGATTTCACCATGCTCTGAAAAGGAAAACATTGATTTCAACAGCAGGCCTGCACAGCAGCAATCTACTCGCCTGCGAGTCTCATCATGATCAGTGGGACTTCTTCCCGAGCCGGCGGTGCATAAGATGGGCTGCACCCCTTGCACCCAACTTGTACCGAAACATCTGCACAAGCCTGCACCAGAGAAGAGTGGAGTTGGAAGGGACCCCTGAGGGTCATCAAGCCAACCCCCTGGGGCAATGCAGGAATCTCAAGTAGACTATCCCTGACCGATGGCCCCCCGTCTTCTGTTTTTCCTCTCAGCCAGGACCCACAACAACGGAGACTGGAGGTGGGGGGAAAGATAAATTTTGACGAGGGAAAGGCAGTGGGGCCGATTTGTCAGGCGCACGCAGGCAGAGCTTGAAGACTTTACGCAGAGAGGAACCCCACACGGGAGACACAGATACACAAGCACACAGAAGTCAATAACCCAAGAGTGGCTTCTAAGTGGGGGGTTGGCTGAGGACAGGGTGGGGCGGAAACATGTGGAGCTTTGCAGAGGGGAGGCAGAAAGCGTTTGTCAGAGGGAAACTCACTTTCCCTGTTTAGAAACCGGCCAAGATCCCTTCTGCATTTGCAGCGCTGCGCCCAAAGTGACCCTTTCAATCCACTTGGTAGTCCAGCTGTAGGCGCTGCTCTTCCAGGCAGAATGAAAGGCGCACCCACCGATCCCGCTTCCTTCCTCTCCCCTTCCTGCCCCCCTCCGTTCTTTGCTCACCTGCCTCCTTCCCGTCCTCTCCCCTGCCTGCCTCCTCCAGCCGGGAGCGCCCACCCACGACCCCCAGCTTCCCAAGCCTACAGTGAATGTGTCCCCCCCCCCCAGGATGACCCCCACCTTGCTCCGCCACTGCTCTGGAAGAAGCTGTTCTGCTGAGAGCAGGACATCTCTGAAGACTCGGCTGGGGTTCTGTAATCTCTGGTGATACATCCCACTGGCTGAGGTGTGGTGAGCTGCAGACTGACTCCCACAAGTCACCAGCTGAGAGGTCCATGGTCCAGATGCCACTACACCCCTAGGTGCTGAAAAGTACCAACTTGAATGGCTCTGAAAGGAAATCAGACAAATTCAACCTTGAGATTTCTATGCAGTAAAACACCCCAAAATCTTTCCTGTACCGAAGCCAATTGGATTGACTGTTGAATCTTATTCCAAGTACTTTGGAAAGGACAGGAGCTTTCCCTGCACTTGAGAGCAGTCAGCTAACGTAGGGGTACAGGACAGGCCACAGGCCACAGGCCACTCCCAGCTCTATCCCCTCACCTCAGCATCGGCCACCTGAGGCAGCTGCCTCACTCTGGCTCATCAGAGGTCCGGCCCTGCTTGGGAATATGAGTGGGAGAGGGCCATTGCACTCAGGTCCTGCTTCTGGGCTTGTTGTGAGCCTCTGCTGGGCAACTATGGGGAACAAGGTGCTGGACTAGATCATCCATTGGTCTAATCCAGAAGGACTGTTCTTACATCCGGGGTGGACTGGAGGCAACTCCAACTTGCAAAAAGCCCTGGAACACCAAGAATTGCAGACTCCCACACTCGCAAGCAAATGAGCTATTGCTTCTTAAAACAAAAGAAAAAAACAAACCCACGTCCAGTAGCAAACAGACCAATGAAAGTTGCATTTTTGCGTGGGTAGGAAGGGTGTCATTTTCCTTTGGCTGATTTAGGTCCTCGGCTTTTAGACTCCAGAACTGGCACAAACAGGGATGGAACTCTGCTTCAGTTCAAAGGGAGGTATGATTGGCAGGCAAGGTGACACAGCCAGTTATGTGGAAGGGAGGAGGAGGAGGGTGGGGAGGTCACAAGGGAGGAAAGAGCTCTGCACCTCAGCTCGGAATTCTTTTGGAAGAGTGGAGGGGAACAGAGGAAACCTTTCATCCCTTTCAGTCTTTTCTCTCCCCCCCTCCTTTTTCCTTTTTTTCCTTTTTTAAGAATGTGCTATATGGAATTTCCGAGGGGGAAATTCGCTAGGGATCTCGCCTTCCCCAGAAACCCCTCCACATAGCTAGGGCGCCAGACAATGAGCTCGAGAAAGCCCTTTCCTTCTCCCATCGCACCAAGCACCACATCTTTTTTTATGAAGGAAAGTCCCTGCTTCCCTCTTTCTGGTATGAAAGCGTATCAATATGAATGGGGACTTGGGCATGAACTCTGTATTTACATACTGCTGCGTATAGACCAATCAAAATCATCGGATTTGGACAGCTAGCCAATAGCGCTTAGCGGCCTCTAGTGGACAGAATGTGTCTTGTACCGCTGCCTGTTTCCGTTCTGCAGAGCAGTGGAGCTTCGCCAGCTTGACTGAGCTCCTGAGTGGCCGCCTGCTGAGAGAACAATGGACTCAGTCCATCAAAAGCCCATTAACTGGTTTCTATTGCAAAAAGTGATCCTTTGTTGCAAGAAATCTGTCAAGCCACTTCCCTTATGGACTGCCAGCTTAGGAAAAGCCCCTCACTTCAGAAAATCCTCGAAAATCAACCCCCTGCATCAATTTCCTCCATTCCAACGCCATTCTTGCCCTTAAGGAAAGGACTCCCCCCCCCTCTATCTCCCGCCATAATCCCTCAAGCGTGAGGACACGTGTACACCCCGCCCCCCCACCCACCCAGGGAAGTGCCCAAAGGTGGCAATTACTGAGCAGTTAGTTGGCCAAAGAAACCAAGAGCCCATCCCCAGACTTGCCCCAGGGTATGGATGTGCAGGAGGGACGCGGGTGGCGCTGTGGTCTAAACCATAGAGCCTAGGGTTGCCGATCAGAAGGTCGGCAGTTCGAATCCCCGCGACGGGCTGAGCTCCCGTTGCTCGGTCCCAGCTCCTACCAACCTAGCAGTTCGAAAGCATGTCCAAGTGCAAGTAGATCAATAGGTGCCGCTCTGGCGGGAAGGTAAACGGCATTTCCGTGCGCAGCTCTGGTTCGCCAGAAGCGGCTTAGTCCTGCTGGCCACATGACCCGGAAGCTTTATGGCGGCTCCCTCGGCGGCCAATAAGGTGAGATGAGCGCTGCAACCCCGAGTCGGTCACGACTGGACCTAATGGTCAGGGCTCCCTTTACCTTTAGCTTTACTTAAGAGGTGCCTGGACATGTTTGCCTGTGTTAAGCTTGTTTTGAGTGAGAAGTCTGGACATGTTTGCCTATGGCCTGTCCACCGTCCCTCAGACCTGTGGGAATGTTCAGGGATGCAGGAGAGGATATATTGTCTGATTATATCCTTATCCAACTTGTCTTAACAAGTTCCACAATTTAGCAGAGTAACATTCCCGTCTTCTAAAATTTGCAGCGGATGCGTTTGCTCAGGCTCGCTAAAGCCTCTATAATAACTGTTCTGGTATTTTCCCCTTATTCCCTCATAAAAGATAAGACACAACACAGTCTTCTATAAAAGTATAAAAAGAGTTTACTCACATTCTGTTCACAATCGGATCCCAGAAGGCAGACTTAGCTTAGAAAAGTAACATACACTTGAAAACTATTCCATAAGAAGACAGTCCCTTTGTCCTCTCTTGGCTGGAGGCCAAGAGGGCATCTTTGGCTAAGCAGATGTTGCTTCTTCGATGCATGTGGTGAAAGAGAGAGAGAGATGGCTGCCCTGCCCTGTGCTTTTGTCGTTACCTGCACAGGTGAGGCCACACCCACCTTTAGTCACATGTAGAGGAAGTTTGTCCCAGCCCAGAAGGAAACAGGAAGTTTACCTGCTGGCGCTGTGATCTGTTGGTGAAAACAGTACCAGGAGACTCTTTCAGGTGGTTCATAGTCTAACAGAACCACCTTTGCCATCAGGGTCTGATACAGAGTCCAAGATCTCCTGTAATGACTCCTGTAATGAGTTTTTTTGCAGATAAAATTGCTCAGGTTTGGAAAGAGGTAGACTCCACCAAGGTAGGAGGGTGCCAGAGCTCTGCCTAGTCAGAGACATAGTATGGCTTGCCAGTTCCCGGGGCCACGTGGAGGAGGGGGTAGGAGGGAGGGAAACAGACAGAGTATGCATGCGCATTCGACTGCCTAATGGCATCCACATCACCCAGGGGATCACAGCCACAGAGATAAGAAAAGAAGAGCCACCCCATTGTCTGGAGAGGTCACTTACCTGATCGCATGGACAAGCCGTTGTCATCGGACCCCAGTGATGGAAGCGTGAAGCTGTATTGAGGCAGCACCAGGTGCTGAAATTGTGCACCTCTAACAATTTTGTGCCTGGGGCAACTGCCCCTGTGCCCCGCAGCCCACTACGCCACTGGGTCTAGTCAAGTAAAGTGAAGTTGATCCTCCACTGTGGGTTACTTTTGTTCAAAGCAAGATTCCTCTGGAGGGAGAGGATGTTGCAAGTAAGTCAGAGGCAAAGCAGCCCCAAGCCAGGTTCTGTGTTTGCACACATGATTTGCAGTGAGCCAAGGGCTGAATTGCTGCTGTTGTTTCATAGCCCAGAACAGCAGGTGTAGGCGAAAGGTCTAAAGTTAGACAACCAGGTCTTGGTTGTTAGGATATTTCCGTTCCACCTTAAAAGGGAGCAGGCTGTGAGTCACAGAGTCTGCGTATTTCCTGTTCACAGGATGTTTATGTTTTCTGTTGCTTTCGTTCTCTCTCTGTGTCGTAGACACTAAAGCAGGCAGTCATGTTTTTCTGTGTTCTGATCAACACTGAATAAACTTGTAAATAATGCTCTCCTGAGTGCAACTTTTGGCTGTGCATTATCTGCTGATAGATTGTGCATGAGCTCTGGAATGTGGCAAGATATTTTCTAGAAACTCATGTCGCTGCGTGCCTACGGGAGGTCGATGGATCGTCCAGCAGACGGCTTGGGGGCCTTGATGGACTTTATCTCCCTGGCAGTATCCCAACAACAGGTTTCGGGCCCAGATTCACAGCACTTACAGGAGAGTAAGACTGCGACAGACTGCTGAAAGGTATGTATAGGAAAAGCGAAAGTAAGGCTTTTCTGTTTGCCGCGGCAAGGGCCTTTGAACTCTGGCAGACTAATGGATCTGGGAGCCGCGCCAAAGGCTTCGTGATTAATGAGCTGCCGAGATAAGACGTCTCTGAAGTGAATAAGACTCACGGCTCAAATAAAAGGCTGGAATGGAGTTTTTCCAAGCTTCTGAGGCTGCTGAGTGCCCAAAGTTAAATCGGCACAACTATCAGACCTGGGCAAAATGGTGTGAGAGTTTGCTGCGTCAGTTTGGAGTGTGGCATACTGTGTGTGAGGCCCCTCCAGTTCCTCTGACAGATAGATGGAAGGCCGAAAATTCGAAGGCCATTGACATAATAGTCTTGTCCGTCTCTCTGGAGGAAATTAAAACGCTTGCTGGCAACACCACTGCACGTAAGATGTGGAATGCTTTGAAAGTAACACATCTGCCAGTCATCCCAGCCCAGAGTTTGACTGCATCGGAGGTCCTGGCTGTTTCCCAGAGTGCGAGTGAATGCAGGGATGCCGAGGGCACCGGTTGCAAGCTGCAGGGGGAGCTGACTGTCACATCATCCCAGGCAGCATTCCAGCCTCCAGGGGGAGCCAAGGAGTCGGCAGCTGAGAGCTCTGTTTCTCATGGGAGCCAAGGTCATCCTCACAGATACCGGAAGGCCAGAGGTAAACAGAGGCAGATGCCTGCAGATGGCCAGAAGCAGAGGGGGGGTGGAAAGCCCAAGCCAGGGGAAAACAAGGCTTTGTTTGCTGGCACAGCTTCACCAAAGGCTAAAGGCAAGTCTGATGGCCAGGAGCAGGGGGGCAAGCTGCAAAAGCCCACGCCGGTGGAAAACAAGGTTTTGCTTGCCAGAAAGGCTGCTCCAAAGGCCAAAGCCAGGTTTGTTGTTGATTCAGGGAGTACCCGCCATGTCTCAAAAGACCGCCATCTCTTTATCTCCTTCAAACCTCAAGAAGGTGAGATCCGCCTGGCTGACGGAAAGACGTTGCGGATCGCAGGTGAAGGGACTGTGAGACTGGCAAGTCTGCACACGACCATCAAAGATGTACTGTATGTTCCAGGCGCTGCAGACAATTTGCTCAGTGTCCCACAGTTGACTGGGCGTGGTTTTGAGATTTCCTTCAAGAGGAGCGTCTGTGTCATCAGAAAAGGCAAAGAGGACACTTTGCATGCAAAGTTTATGGATGGCTTGTTCTGCATAACTTATGACGACATTGGTGCTGTTGTGTCTAATGTTGATTCTTGTTGTGTTGCACAAACTAACAAAGTTCTTCATGCAGGATGCATTCACGAGGCACATCGAAGGTTTTGTCACCTCTCTTGGAAGGCACTGGCCAAGATGCCAGAGATGGTTCAGGGTTTGAACATCAAACCCTGTAAGTTTCACATGAAATGTGTATCTTGTGCAGAGAACAAGGTGAAGGTTGCTTCAAAAGGCAAGGAGTCTAGCAGGCAGGCTTCCAAACCCTACCAGCTAGTGCACGCAGACCTGGTTGGTCCACTTGCGCCCTCTTTGGGTGGAGCAAGGTACTTCGTGGTTCTAATTGACTCTTTTTCCAGGTACATTCATGTGTTTATGCTCGAGCAGAAATCGCAAGCGTTTCCGAAGTTCAGGGCATTCTGTGCTTGGTTGGAGAATGTTCACGGTAAACGTATTGGCTGTCTCTTTACTGATCGAGGCGGGGAGTTCACTTCTCAGCAGTTTGAAGCAGACGGCTTGGGGGCCTTGATGGACTTTATCTCCCTGGCAGTATCCCAACAATGGCATCCGCTGACCAGCAGGCCATAGAGAAGAGGAACGTCAGCATTTCAACTCTGAGCCGAAGGGGCTGCATTAGTGAGGTTGTTAGAGCAAGTTTCCTTGGAATGAGGCTCAGCAGAGACTGTGGCGTCTTTATGATATATGGTTTATTCACACACATATACAACCTGAGCCGAAGATGGAGAGGCTCACAGCATTAACGCCCCAGAAGGTCTTGCTTCTTCCAGTTACAGCCTTCGAATCAAGAAGAAATCAGGCATGGCTCTCTCTCTGTGACTTCTGCCAACTTCCAGCCCAGCTCTCTCACACAACTCTGACCTTTTCCTTTCTCATTCCCAGCCAGGCGAGGGAGGAGGCCCACCCTCATTTGCCCTCTGGCACAGAGCAACCACAAGGTACATAGGTGGCAACTATGACCCTTGCTTGGTTAATTCAACAATGGAATCCTCCATTAGATTTTCACCCTTGCAGACTAGCTCCCAAATTCACAAGGCTGAGGGACTAGGCAAGACCAAGGCTGTTTCAAAACCAGTTTTTAGGTGCATGTAGCTTTGTGTTCTATAGCTTTTAGCCCAATATTGATTGATGGGGAATGGAGGCTTATTTTGGGATGGTTTGTGGTGCACAGCCCTGTCTTGTCTTGTCTTGTCCTCGTGAGTGTGTGTTTCAAGGGTTTTTTGCTTGTTCACCGGGATCCTTCAGAAGGAAGAGACAAAAGAGTAGTGGCATTTTAGGACAACATAGCAAAAACTTATGCAGGCATAGCCTATTTCATCAGAAGCATAAAGGAGACTGGGGAGGTTGATTGATAGTTTGAGGTATTGGTTGAGGCTAAGGCACCTGAAAAATCATATCACCCCTTATATACCCAATGGATGGCTCTGCTCTGCAGATGACGGCTTCCTGCAGGTACCATCTTATCGGGGGTCCCTTCTCTGCTATCTTTTCAATGCCTACTTCCTCTTCCTCTTTCAAGAAGCCTTCTAAGTAGAGATTTTTCTTAGTCTGCTTCTGTGTAGGAACTGTTTTTGGATGTTTTGGTTGTTTAACTGTTGTGTCTTTGCTGCCCTGCACTCCTTTGGGAGGAAGGGTGGGATATAATGATGCCGAGTAGTGCCTCCTGCCCATACCTGAAGGTTTTGTGGAGGCGCCATAGCCTCAGTGTGTCAGCACCTGCATTGCATGCAGAAGGTCCCAGGTGCAGTCCCTAGCACCTGCAGTTAGAAGCTCAATGTAGGTAGGAGCCTCTCTCTGCCTAAGACCTTGGAGAGCTTCTGCCACTCAGGCTGGAAGTGGGCAATACTGGGCTAAATGGATCAATCAGGTTTAGGATCAGGGACTTCCTTCTCTTAAATGAGCTACCTTCCCAGGTGGATGAGCCCCACTGCTCGTCACTTCCCTCCACAGCACTGGCAGAAACCACCTTCTTGACTGTTGGACCTCATCTGCTCAATTGGCAGTCAGGGCTGATTCAGCTGCAGTTCAGCATCAAAACTCAGAGATGAGCAGTAAGGTGGACTCTTTCTTCAGAGAGACAAAACCAGACAGAGAAACTCCACAGGCAGGACTAGCCCCAGTTGCCAGAACGGAGGATCTTAGCCTCCTCCTAAGGTAGGGCTATCAGACATCAACAGCTTCTGGGTCTTCCTTTAACATGCTCAACAATTTGGGGGTCTTCCTAAAAATAGCTCCACAGCTTTTGGGGTGTCTTGGTTTCTACTTTTAGAAATATGGCATCCCAACAGTCGTGGAGGGGCTCTCTGTTTCTTCTTCTTCTTCTTCTTCTTCTTCTTCTTCTTCTTCTTCTTCTTCTTCTTCTTCTTCTTCTTCTTCTCCTCCTCCTCCTCCTCCTCCTCCTCCTCCTCCTCCTCCCCCCCAGCAGCCTAAAATTTAATCAGCTTATATCTTCAAAGGAAATAAGACATCTCCAGCTGAGCAAGACCTGCTCTCAGCATACCACTTTATTTCCCCCCAGATAGGTGGCTACTATTCACTTGTAGGAAGATGTGCTTATTTAGATTACAACATTGCAGTGGGAGCAAAAGCCACCTTTCTTCTCTCAAGAGGGTTAGTCGAGTTTCTGTTGTTACGGAAAAATCCAGGTGGGAGGCTGCTCAGAGCCCGTGGGTCCCTGCAGAACAAAGAAGGAGTCCAGCCACCAACTGGAGCAAATAGCGGAGACCAAAGTTGATTGCGCAACAGGTTCAGAGAGGAATTGAACCCCGAGAACGGGGTGACAAGAACTTTTAAAAGTTCCTATCTTATCCCAGCAGACAGTTCGCTAAACATCACCACTCCATCAGAAAAGGGGAGGGTTATACATGATTAACATAGGAGGAATGTGTTGGGGTAACATGCAAATACAGGATATGTCTTGGGAAGTACATTCTAAGCACCTACTGCAAGAGGACAATAGAACTTTGGTTTGCATAGTCTGCTGCCTGGGTAAGTCCGGAGGAGAGCTTTTGCCCAGCGATTGTCACCTACGGGTAAAGTACCTTCCTGTGAGTAGGTGACCTCCCGCTTGGGGAATTCTGGCAGGGACCAAGGGGTTCCCAAGTCCTTGGCCAACGAAGCAGACTGGCGGTGGAATGAAGAGAATCGGTGAAACCAGTGGTTTTCTATGAATTTCCAAGTGTTTTTAGGCTTTTTTAAGACAGACAGTTCTTTGCGGAAGTGGTCTGGCCTGACATTGCTACATTGTATCTAGCTGGACCATAAAGAAGGCTGATGCAAAAGAATTGATGCTTTTGAATTCTGGTGCTGGAGGAGACTCTTGAGAGTCCTATGGACCGCAAGAAGATCAAACCTCTCCATTCTGAAGGAAATCAGCCCTGAGTGCTCACTGGAAGGACAGATCCTGAAGCTGAGGCTCCAAGACTTTGGCCACCTCATGAGAAGAGAAGACTCCCTGGAAAAGACCCTGATGCTGGGAAAGATGGAGGGCACAAGGAGAAGGGGACGACAGAGGACGAGATGGTGGGACAGTGTTCTCGAAGCTACCAGCATGAGTTTGACCAAACTGCGGGAGACAGTGGAAGACAGGAGTGCCTGGCGTGCTCTGGTCCAGGGGGTCACGCAGAGTCGGACACGACTAAACGACTAAACAACATCTACCGTATTTTTTGCTCTATAACACGCACCTGACCATAACACGCACATCGTTTTTAGAGGAGGAAAACAAGGGGAAAAAAATTCTGAATGAAACAGTGGATGTATCATTTTTATGCCTCATGTTGTGGCCACAGACATGTGATCTGATGGTGAATTTGGGGTGACCCAATGCAAAAATCCTGAGAATCCCTGTGGATCCGTGCTTTGTAACCATGTTTTAAGTGGGGAGGGAAGGAAAAACACAGAAGGGACAAGGAGCACGAGAGGGGTGTGCAGAGAAGCAGCTGGCTAAGAATGCAGGAGAGGGATTTAACGGGAGGGAGGAAAGGAAGGCAAAAGTTTCCCCACCCACCCAAGCCAGCCCCCCCCCCTCTCTCTCTCCCACCTGCATGTTTTCCGGCTGCCTGCGAGTCCCTAAAATGCTTCCATGAACGCAGCAGTACCGGAGCACGGAGAGGAATTAGAAGGGAGGATGGGGTCCTTTCCTTTCCCCTTTGCTTGCCTGGAGGGGAGGGGCTTTCCCTGCTCTTTGTTCCGTTTGAGCAAACAGCAACCGAAACAGAAACAGAAGAGGGTGGGCAGTAAGACCCTGAGGCAGAATGCAGAAAAGCAACAGCTTCCTCTCTTCAGGCGTCCCTCCTCCCTGACGCGCGATTGGATTTTTGCCTGATTTTTGCCTCTGCACTCGGGCCAGTCGGCTCCAGGGACCACACATTCGCTCAATAACACACACAGACATTTCCGCTTACTTTTTAGGAGAAAAAATCTGCGTTTTATAGAGAGAAAAGTATGGTAGTTTTGATTGGATTAACAGGGTAACGAGGTTTCGATTGACTCAGTCCGTTGTTCTCGCAGCGGGAGCTGTCATCACCTTGTCAGCGCTCAGTGGAGCGTGCAAAACAGCTGGAGCTAAGCTGCCTCTGCAGAGCCATGGCATTGCTGCGATTGGCTGAAGGGCTACATTCAACGCCATCTGATTGGCTAGAGCGCATCCTCATGCAAATACATTGTTCATTCATCAAATACATCGATCGTGTATAGCATCGGGATACGGGGTCAGAAATGGCGCTTTCTTCTCGGGGTTTTGGACTTTTGTGCGGTGCTTGGTGCAACGTTGTGACGGGGCGAGGGGAGTCCTAGTGTGGCAGGGTTCCCTTGAGGTCATCGCCTTGGGCTCTACGTCTCTTACTCGGGAGTAAGACTTCCCCCTCCATTCCGTAACACTCTTCATATGGACTTCATGGAGTGTGCACTCTTGCAGGGTCTGCTTCCAGAAACTACTATTGCAGATGTGTATATTTTGGCAGAAATGTTTTACAAATATGCACGATGGCAAGCAGGCAGACAGGAACAGTTACAAAGCAAACTTGATCCTGCCTAGCCTGGAAGCTGTTTCCAACTAGTGAACTAGAAACCTTTCAGCAACCTTTACAACCATCTACAAACCCTGAAGTTTGTATTTTCTTGAGCTTTCTCTAGAGAAGGGGCTGTTTTGTATATTGGAGCAGAATAGTGTATTAGCTCTCATGTTTTGTGTAAAGCAAGCCCTTGTTAAGTACCGTCAGCTGAATTGGGCTTGTGCCCAGATCTTAGCACACTAACTGATAAAACAGGTGAGGGTAACCTCTGGCCCTCCAGACGTTGCTGAACTACAATTCTCATCATCCTGCCCATTGGCAATGCTGGCTGGGGCTGAGGAATTTCAAGGAAGCTTTCGACTTGCCCCGACCTACACCTACCTACCCACTGAACGAAGGAGCAAGAAAGCAAAAGGCAAGTTCAGCATTCCAGAGTTTTCCAAATGCCATGGCATCTCAATGGGGCTCCCTTGCCAATTGATGGTAAAGCAAGCCATTGGACAGGCCATCATGCATGAGGACGGTTTTTCGAATGGATTTGAATCACACTTGGACTTTTTCCTAATTCAAGATAGTGCCTCACGGAAGCAGGGAGCTTTGCAGAGTCCTTTGGAGACTGTGGAAAAGATTGTGCAAGAGAGAGGCTTGGCACCAGAAGAAATTCATAACTTGCTGAACATCGCACTCAGTGCCAAGCTTGGTAAAGAAAACATGTTTTGCCTTCTCTTTCCCCTTGGCAGCAAAGTATGTCAACGGAGCTGCATTGCCCTGCCTTCTCCCTTAACAAGAACCGGGGCTGCTTCGAGCTTGTGAGAAATTATCAAGAGTGAAGATCTTAAGCATGTTAAGCAGTGTCTTTCAATGTCTTGCAGGCACAGTGATAAGCACTAGGCTACTGAAGACTCTGATTCCCATTTCCGTAATAACAGAGGATTCTCTTCTTTCAGCTGTGTCTTGGCTCGGTGCTCGCAAGTGTTCTAGTGACTTTCAGGTAACTTGGAAAGCATGGTAATGATGTCTTGGTTCTGAAGAATGATATTTCCCCCAGTCTGACTTAGTTATCCTGGTGATGATTCAGCTAGATGTTGTACATGCTGACCATATTCCAGAAGGGGTTGGTTGTCTTGGTCTTGCTTTGGCTTACTGATATCTGTCTTCTCCCTATAGGTGCTCATTCTAAAATGGATAATTGTAACGTTTGACTTCATTGATCAGAAGGAAAATATGAATGCTCTCTATGGTTTCTTCTTCCGCTTCTTACAATGTGAGAAATTGGTAAGATAAAAAGGAATGTGTTATTTTGAAGGAACTCGCTTTTATTCTGATATTAACCCAAATCAAACAATAAAGAGTACTTTCCGACCACACATCAGGACACCATGTGAAAAGTGGGGCCTTACAAAAACCTCTCCCATTTCCTTCCTTTTCCTGTCTTGTTCCTTCCCAATGGGCGCTGGACGCAGCGCCCCCCGGGGGCACGGCATGTTCAGGCACGCAGGCAGGCAGGCAGCTATCCGATCTTGATCCCGCCCGTTCCTCCCTCCACCCCCCTCAAAGACAGCCGCGCAGGCAGCTATCCGATGGAGGGAGAGGGGGAAATCCTGTTCTGCATAGCTATCAATTCGGGTTTGCATACTTATGGGAAAATAAAACTAATTCATTTTAGAGCTTGTATTTGTGTGTATTCATGGTATCATTTGTGGACCCAGTAGATGGCAGTGTGGTGTGGAGAGTGTTTTTGGCAGCTCGTGAAAGGATAGAGGGTGGAACGTTGACCGTTCAAAGGCACTATAAGCAATATATATATATATATATATATATATATATATATATATATATATATCTCCACATTGTCCTAGCTACATTTTCCCATAAAAGTATACACTCGAATACATTTGTATCAAATACATTTGGAACAAGTGATTGTTACATTTAAGGAACATTCTCTGGGCGATGAGATTGGGTGGGAATACAAAAACCCATTCGGATACATTTGGATACATTTAGAAAAGTACAGCATTTTGAGGAAAAATACATTTGAGTCGAAAAATACATTCAGATCCATTCTTAAAGTCATTGAGAAAGATACAGCGAAAAAGGATCCATTCCCCAAGGCACCGTTGACCTTCTTGTAGGGTGTTAAGGCAGAATACGATCTATTTGATATTGGTAGGGTCCTTCTCCTTCATTCCCCTCTCTGACCCTGACTCTCTTACGACACAGGGACCATCCCAGAGTGTGGGCACAACTTCTGCCGGTCCGGCCTGATCCAGTGCACCGGGGCAAAAAGGAGGCTGGCTTCCTGTCCTCAAGGCCGAGTTGGAGTCCAGAGAAGGAGCCTCGTCCGCAATCGGCAATTGGCTACCTTTGTTGAAGTAGCCAAGACTCTCAGTCTTCAAGAGGGAAAGGAGGAGTCTGTGAGAAGCACCAGGAGTCCCTGAAACTCTTTTGCAAGGAGGATGAAGCCCCCATCTGTGTGGTTTGGGGCAGATCCAAGAAGCACCAACACCACAAGGTGATTCCTCTGGAAGAGGCTGTCGAGGAATACAAGGTATCTTGAGGGGGAGAAATAGCTGTGTATTCTTCTTGGCAGGTGATCTTCTTAATTCTCAGATCCAAAGTAGGCATGGTATTCATTGGTGGTTGTTTATTACCTTAGAAGCAGCCAAGGGGAAGCCTGAGGGCTGCTGGGATGGCTGGGAGGAGGGAGTCGAAGTCTTTCTCTCTACCAGGGGGGCCAAGGGATCTTCCCTTGAAATACAGCAGCTTCATGGGACCATGGCAGGGAGAGAAAGGGTTAACCTCATCCACATCCCCCAGCAAGGTTGCTTTGTACATATTTAGAACACTACAAATGTGAATTGCACATGTCTCCTTTGGCTAGCAGGATGCCTCCTCAATACCCTGCCAAGCAGAGAGCAGCAAGGGGTCAGCTGCAAGGGGGTGGGGACTGGGGGCCAGTGTTATAAGGAAAAAACGGCTCCTTTTCCCTTATGGGGTGATACGGAAAGGGGGGGGTGCCTTCCTTCACCCTTCCTTTGGAGGGTCCGAGGCGATGACCTCAATTTTGGGCGGCATAAAAGCTCCTTCCCTAAGAAGAAGTGAGAAAGAGGAGATAAAAACCACCGCTCAAACCCCCTGGAACGGGTTCCCAGTGACAGTAAAAAGTCGGAGAGAATGTACTGTCTTTGAACGTATTTTGACAGCTAGTCCTGCATCTGAAATACAATTTGGATACAATATTGCTGATAGGTATCTCCTGGTCCTAAAGTAACTGTTTAAGATAGATTGTTATCTTTCTGGTGAATTGGGGGACTTAAGGAAGAAGTAAATTACTTTAAGAACTTTATGACTGTTACAGTGTCCCCCTAGTGGAATTTGGAACTAGTTACAACTAGTTACAACTGCAGCTGGCCTGAGGAAATTTCTCACACTGTTTTCCTGGAACTTTCCATTTCAAAACAACTTTGACTCTGACCGTGTGACTGACCTTGAGTTTTATCTAGAGGGGTATGGCAGATGGGAAAGAGAAGTTAGACTTGTTACAAGCAACAAGGTCTGGCAGACTATAACGTACAGACGGTGGATTGCAAAGGAGGGCTTCGACATCTGGCCCCCCCAGAGTTCCAACAGCAACCTCATCGGCACAACCTAAAACTAAACGTATGGCAAGTGACGATGCCCTTGCTCAGGCACTGGCTAAAATTAATGAATCTTTGGATAGAATAAGTAAACAAGTAGCAGAGGCATCGGATAAGATCGATCAAAATACGACAAGTATTAACCAAAATACAGCAAGTATCAATAATTTGGGACAGAAAGTAAATACTAATACAGAAACTATTCAGAAACTATTACAGGAATCTGCCTCAACACGTCAGATTGCCAAAGAGGCTAAAGAAATTGCTACAGCTACTGTTGCAGAGGTTCAAGAGAAGATACCACCGCTACATAAACAACTTGAAGACCATAAGTCAACCCTGTCTATGATCGAGTTGAAGGAGAAACAAGTGAACTTAAGGGTCAGAGCTGTACCTGAAGTGGAGAAAGACAACTTAGTTGATTTTCTTACACAGGAATTCTTAGATTTTTGGAATCCAGATTTGGGGAAAGACAGTTTTAAAATAGTGAATGCTTTTAGACTTGGAAAAGGAGGGGGAAAGAAGGTGAGAGATTGTTTGATCACTCTCCGAACAAAAGAAGAGAGAGACAAGATTTTGAGTTTGCATTTCCAGAAGACACTGGAAATACAACAGTCAAAAGTGGAGATATTTAAGGACATTCCGAAACACCTTCTGGATCTCAGGTCTAACTACAAAGACCTGGTTACCCTGTTGAGAAGTAACAGAATTAACTTTAGGTGGGAATTTCCTCAAGGCCTATCCTTTAGTTACAAAGGAAAGAAGAGGAAAATAAGATCGGAAGACGACAAAGACAAATTTTGGAGAGACCACGGAGAAGACCTACAGAAGAAAGCTACAGGAGAGTTAAGAGCAATTGTAAGAGAAACTTTAGACACACCAGGACTATCTCTGGAACTAAAAGACCGCCTGAAAAACGTGATACCACCGACGGAACAGGAACAGGCACTAGGTGCTGTTGGAGGAGAACCAAAATAATTACATCATGGCCCTGCAACTACTAAGATGGAATTGTAATGGCCTCAATTCCCCTCAGAAAAGGAAATCTGTGTTTCATTTATTAAAAAAGGAACAATTGGACTTGATCTGTCTACAAGAAACACATATAACAAGATTACACAGGAAATTATTGATAAATAAAAGACTTGGTCAGGAGTTTATTTCATCGGATAAAGTTAAAAAAAGAGGGGTTGTGATTTATGCAAAGGACAGATTATCACCGAAATTTATTTTTAAAGATGACCAAGGAAGATTTGTGGCAATTGAAATTCAAACACAAGGAGAAAAATTTTTGATAGTAGGAATTTACGCACCAAATGAAGGGAAATCTGATTTTTTTAAGAAGTTGCATGAGACTTTGATGGACTATTTGGATTATAACATGATTTTGATGGGAGACATGAATGGAGTGGTATCTACACATATGGACAAGGCACAAAGACAGGTAGTCACTAAGGATGGTAGACTACCGAAAACCTTCTTTGAGATGACAGACAACCTGGACTTAGTTGATATTTGGAGAACAAGAAACCCCATGGCTAAAGAGGGAACCTTCTTTTCTGAAGCCAAAATGACATGCACAAGAATTGACCAAATATGGGTAACTAGAGGAATGGCACCAAAGACAAGAAAGGTGGAAATCTGCCCGAAAACTTGCTCCGACCATAAGGCTGTCAAGATGGAAATGAAACTAACACCAACTGGCTCCTTCAGATGGAGGATGAATGACACCTTATTTAGAGATGAAGAAGTGTTAAAGAAGGCCCAAAAAACCTTGAGAGACTACTTTGAGATAAATATGAATACCAACGTGGAAAAAAGAATAATCTGGGATGCAAGTAAAGCGGTTATGAGAGGGTTCCTGATACAACAGAATGCAGTAAAGAAGAGAATTCAAAATGAGAAGAAGGATAAGATATTGGAGAAAATAAAGGAAAGTGAAAAAAGATTGAGAACAAATCCAAAATCTCAAGAGATTCTGAGAGAATTAAAGTTACATCAAGTACAATATATGAAAATGATGAATCAAGAAATAGAATGGAAAATTAAACAAATGAGACAAAAGACATTTGAGTCGGCTAACAAATGTGGGAAACTGTTGGCTTGGCAAATGAAAAAAAGACAAAAATTAAATACAGTCACGAATTTAGAAGTGGAAGGAAGGAATATACAGAACCCAGCTGAGATTAGAAATTGTTTCCAGAGGTACTTTAAACAACTATATACACAAGGGCCACTGAAAGAAACTGATCTAGATCAATTTTTGAAAACAAATGGATTACAAAAAATCTCTCAAGAAAATAAACTAATGTTGAACTATAAAATAACTGAACAGGAGATAGAGGGTGCCATTCAAAACATGCAATTGGGTAAGTCTCCAGGACCGGATGGATTGACTTCTAGATATTACAGATCCTTGAAAGAATGGTTAATACAACCTTTGAAAGAGGTCTGTAATGAAATAATGGAGGGGAAAAGAGCACCAGAGTCGTGGAAAGAAGCCTATATTACACTTGTACCGAAAACAGAGACTGAAAAGACACAGCTTAAGAACTACCGTCCCATATCATTACTCAATGTGGATTACAAAATTTTTGCAGACATTTTGGCTAAGAGATTTTAAAAAGTGTTGATGGAAGAGATTCATAAAGATCAAGCGGGCTTTCTCCCAGGAAGACATTTGTCTGACAATTTGAGGAATATAATTGATATTTTGGAAAAACTAGAAGTGAATATAAATACTAAAGCAGTTTTGATATTTGTGGACGCGGAGAAAGCTTTTGACAATATTTCTTGGAGCTTTATGAAGAAGAACCTACAGGGTATGGGGGTAGGCCAAGGCTTTGAAAATGGTATAAGTGCAATTTATTCAGAACAAAAGGCTAAATTAATTGTAAATAATGTGGTGACGGAAGAACTTAAAATAGAAAAAGGGACACGACAAGGTTGCCCAATTTCCCCACTACTTTTTATTTCGGTCCTGGAGGTTTTGCTGAACATGATTAGAAGGGACCAGTTGGTTAAAGGTATACAGGTCGGAGCTAAACAGTACAAATTGAGAGCATTTGCAGATGATTTAGTACTGACATTACAGGAGCCAGAATCTAGTACCAAAAGGGTTTTAGAACTGATTCAAGAATTTGGTCAGGTTGCAGGATTTAAATTGAACAAGTTAAAAACTAAGGTTTTAGAGAAAAATCTAACACCAATGGAGAGAGAGAGGTTTCAGAATGTGACAGGTTTAGCAGTGGTTAAGAAAGTTAAATACCTGGGGATTAACATGACAGCAAAAATGGGAATTTATTTAAAGATAACTATGAAAAATGTTGGGCTGAAGTGAAAAAAGATCTAGAAATTTGGTCAAATTTGAAGCTTTCACTGCTGGGCCGTATTGCTGCTGTAAAAATGAATGTATTGCCTAGAATGTTGTTTTTGTTTCAAACACTGCAAATTGTGGACAAAATGGACTGTTTCAAGAGGTGGCAGAAAGATATTTCCAGATTTGTCTGGCAGGGCAAGAAGCCCAGAATAAAATTTAAAATACTAACAGATGCAAAGGAAAGAGGTGGATTTGCCCTGCCAGACCTTAAACTTTATTATGAATCAGCAGCCTTTTGCTGGTTGAAAGAATGGCTGCTTCTTGAAAACACTGACATTTTGGACCTAGAAGGTTTTAACAATGTATTTGGATGGCATGCATATCTGTGGTATGATAAGGTCAAAGCACATAAAGCATTTAAAAATCATATTGTCAGGAAAGCACTGTTTAATGTTTGGATAAGATACAAGGATTTATTGGAAAACAAAACTCCAAGGTGGCTGTCACCAATGGAAGCGAAAGCCTTGAAAAAGCTCAATATGGAGGTCAAATGGCCGAAATATTGGGAAATTTTGGAACAAGATGGAGATAGACTGAAATTGCAGAGTTTTGAAAAATTAAAAAACAAAGTGTGAGACTGGCTTCATTATTATCAGATAATGGAGGCATACAATTTAGACAAGAAAATTGGCTTCCAGGTGGAAAAATCAAAATTAGAAACAGAACTGTTAGAACCCAAAACTAAGAATTTGTCAAGAATGTATAACTTGCTGCTGAAATGGAACACTCAGGATGAAACGGTGAAATCTGCTATGATTAAATGGGCACAAGACGTTGGACACAACATTATGTTCGCTGACTGGGAACAGTTATGGACCACAGGTATGAAGTTTACGGCATGTAATGCCCTAAGAGAGAATATTATGAAAATGATATACAGGTGGTACATAACCCCAGTTAAGCTTGCAAAAATCTACCATTTGCCTGATAATAAATGTTGGAAATGTAAAGAAACTGAAGGTACATTCTTTCACCTTTGGTGGACGTGCCCAAAGATTAAGGCTTTCTGGGAGATGATATATAATGAATTAAAAAAGGTATTTAAATATACCTTCTTGAAGAAACCAGAGGCCTTTCTCCTGGGCATAGTTGGCCAATTGGTGTTAAAAAAGGATAGAACTTTCTTTATGTATGCCACAACAGCAGCAAGAATACTCATCGCAAAGTATTGGAAGACACAAGAGCTACCCACACTGGAGGAATGGCAGATGAAATTGATGGACTATATGGAATTGGCGGAAATGACTGGCAGAATCCGTGACCAGGGAGAAGAGTTGGTGGAAGAAGATTGGAAGAAATTCAAAGATTATTTACAGAAATATTGCAAAATTAAAGAATGTTAGAGTGATGTTGGATTGAAATTAAGTGGCTTCTAGCTGTACAGGCTTTAAAGTTATATATAGATCAAGATTAAGGATTAGGATCAAAAAAATCAAAAGAAATGGAAAATTGGCTTTTAATAGATTAAAATTTAATGTTATATTATATTATGATTAAGGATTGGGATTAAAAAGGAGGGAAAGGAATTGCTGGACAAACAAATTGAATTGGAATACAAAAGAGGGAGGTATGAGGAGGTCCGGGAAATAAGTAAATGTAAAAGTTGTGATGAAAAGATGGAATTGTTTTTAACTGTTTTTTCTTTTTTCTTTTTGTATTTTGTATGGGGTATTTTTCTTTTTATTTTTAAATTTCTTTTTTCTTATTAAGATGTCTTTTTCATGTGAAACTCCAATAAATATCATTTTAAAAAAATTAAAAAAAAAAAGCTGCTGGACAGCGTACCGTCAATTGGACGAAGGTCCAAACAGTACTGCAAGGACCAAACGAGCACCCATTGGATTATTATACTAGGCTGGTATCAGCTATCAAAACATGGGGAGGGATAGACCCGGAGAACTCCCAACATGAAGTTATCGTCAAGGGCTTTTTTAAAGACCAAGCCAGCCCAGATATCAGAAAAGCCCTAAATGTCCAAATAGGATATGATGGAAAAAGTATTAGTGAAATCCTATCTATAGCCAAATCAGTTTACAATTCCCGGGATGAGAGGAAGCGAAAGGAGACCAAACCTGAAATCGAACAGATCTTAGCGCTAAGCATGGAACCTAGCCCCAGCCGGGGCAGAGGCTTCAGCCGAGGAAGAGGGGTCCGGGGAGGAGGACCCCCCAATCCCTATCGGCAGTGGGGACCCGCCACCAGAGGATGTTACTACTGTCAGGAAGAGGGACACATAAAAAGGTTTTGTCCCTACCTGAGCACAACGACCTACGGGGGACAGGACTCTAAACCTTTTCCTGCTCGAACCAACTATCCTCCTTTCCCATCGCATCCGAATATAACTCAGGGATATGGGAACCAACAACCTACGGCCTATACTCCGCAAGTGCCCCCGAATTCACTACCCCAAAGCCAACGACCCCAACCGGGTCCACGGACTCAAATGCCTGCCATAAATCCACCTACTCATCCTTGGACTAATGCCACCGCTCCTCCCTTACACCCCCCAAATCAACCACCCCCTGATGACCAGGACACATATTGACAACTAAAAGGGGATCCCAACCCAACCCAAGCCATTTGTCCCGTCCTAGCATTATCACCAGAAGACCCTGTTTGTACTATCGAAATCGACGGCCACCCCTATCAATGTTTATTAGACACAGGAGCCACATACTCTACCTTAACCGACAGCCACCTAGAACCAGGGTCGGAGACCAGGAAAGTCATGGGACTGGATGGGATACCCCGCACTTGCCCACTCTCACAACCAGCTAAAGTCACTCTCAGACCCCTACTGGCAGAGCATACTTTCCTCCTAACTAGCAGTCCTGTAAACCTCCTTGGCAGAGATCTGCTCTGTAAACTCAACGCCACAATAAAATGTTCCGCGGATGGCATCTACTTGTATATGCCTGAAGACTCTGTCCCCGCGTTCCAGGGTATGATACAGGAGGCAAAATCAGACCGCCAATTTCCCGAGCTCCCTCCAGAACTAGAGAATGAATTACCCCCTTCATTATGGGGCACAGAATCAACCTCCGTAGGACTCTTAATATCAGCCACTCCAGTAAAGATCACTTATAGAACTGACCTGCCCTTCCCCTGTACCAAGCAGTACCCTCTACCCAAAGAAGCCATTGAAGGACTAAAACCTATGATAGAGGACTTCCTCGACAAGGGAATCCTGGTTCCCTGTGCGTCACCTTATAACACCCCAGTACTCCCCGTAAAGAAACCTTCAGCAGAAGGAGCCCCAGTCCGGTATCGCTTTGTCCAGGACCTGAGACTGGTGAACCAATTCGTAATACCCCGCCACCCAGTGGTGGGCAACCCAAACTCTCTTCTAAACGCCATCCCGGCGGGAACAACCTGGTATACCGCTGCGGACCTGTGCTCCGCCTTCTTTAGTATACCCTTGGACCCCTCCAGCCAATTCCTTTTTGCGTTCTCCTGGGGACCCAGCCAATTAACCTGGACCAGGCTGCCCCAGGGTTACGTGGAATCACCCGCAATCTTTTCTGCGATATTACATCAAGATTTACAAGACATACACTTACCTGCTAGCTCCGCCCTCCTTCTCTACGTAGATGATCTTCTTTTATGCTCTACTAGTGAGGAGGCATGCAAATTAGACACTAAACACCTCATTTCAGAGCTAGCACGAAAGGGACACAAGGTGTCCCCCAAAAAGTTACAATACTGTAAACAAGAAGTAAAATACCTCGGGCACATCCTAGGAGTGGGTACCCGAAGCCTAGCAACCGATAGAATCGAAGCTGTCACCAAAATTCCCCTCCCCAAGACAAAGCGGCAATTACGCGGCTTCCTCGGAATGGCTGGCTTCTGCCGGGCATGGATTGCTGGTTATAGTGAAATAACGAAGCCTTTATCCACTATGACTCGCCAAGACCACCCAGATACACTAGTCTGGGAAGAGGAAGCCTATAAATCTTTTGAACGTCTAAAACTAGAATTAAGATCTGCCCCCGCCTTGGGCCTGCCAGACTACCGGATCCCTTTTAATCTGTTCATCCACGAGCAAATGGGGGTAGCCTCAGGCGTCCTAACTCAACCCTTCCGAGATCAGGAAAGGCCAGTAGCCTATTACAGCTTAGAGCTAGACAACACCGCAAAGGGAGCAGTAAGTTGCCTAAGAGCTATTGCTGCCGCTGCGATCCTCCTCGAAAAGGCTCAAGAAACAGTTTTAGGACATGAAATCACCATCCATTTTTTTTTTTTAATGATATTTATTAAGGTTTCCAATAAAAAGAACACATCAATAAGAAATTAAAAATAAAAAAAGAAAAACACACAGTTCATAAATACACAATACATAATCCAAAAAAAACCAAAAAAACAAAAAACAAAAGACAAAAAAGAAAACATTTAAAAACAATACCACCTTTTCCTTAACATTTTTTAAATTTACTTATTTTCTGGACCTCCTCGTACCTCCCTCTTTTGTATTCCAGTTCAATTTGTGTGTCCAGCAGTTTCTTTCCCTCTTTTTTAATCCCAATCCTTAATCCTAATATAATATAACATTAAATTTTTACCTCTTAAAAACCAAATTTCCATTTCCTTTAACTTTTTTAATCCTAATCCTTAATCTTGATCTATATATAACTTTAAAGCCTGTATAGCTAGAAGCCACTTATTTTCAGTCCAACATCACTCTAACATTCATTAATTTTACAATATTTCTGTAGATAGTCTTTAAATTTCTTCCAGTCTTCTTCCACCGACTCTTCTCCCTGGTCTCGGATTCTGCCAGTCATTTCCACCAATTCCATGTAGTCCATCACCTTCATCTGCCATTCTTCCAGAGTGGGTAGGTCTTGTGTCTTCCAATACTTTGCAATAAGTATTCTTGCTGCTGTTGTGGCATACATAAAGAAAGTTCGATCCTTCTTTAGCACCATTTGGCCGACCATGCCCAGGAGAAAGGCCTCTGGTTTCTTCAGAAAGGTATATTTAAATACCCTTTTCATTTCATTATAAATCATCTCCCAGAAAGCCTTAATCCTTGGGCACGTCCACCAAAGGTGAAAGAATGTACCTTCAGTTTTTTTACATTTCCAACATTTGTTATCGGGCAAATGATAGATTTTTGCAAGCTTGACTGGTGTCATGTACCACCTGTATATCATTTTCATAATATTCTCTCTTAAGGCATTACATGCCGTAAACTTCATACCTGTGGTCCATAACTGTTCCCAGTCAGCCATCATTATGTTATGTCCAACATCTTGTGCCCATTTAATCATAGCTGATTTCACCATTTCATCCTGTGTATTCCATTTCAACAGCAAGTTATACATCTTTGACAAAATCTTAGTTTTGGGTTCTAGCAATTCTGTTTCTAATTTTGATTTTTCCACCAGGAAGCCAATTTTCTGGTCCAAATTGTATGCCTCCATTATCTGATAATAATGAAGCCAGTCTCGCACTTTGTTTTTTAATTTCTCAAAACTCTGCAGTTTCTGTCTATCTCCCTCTTGTTCCAAAATTTCCCAATATTTCGGCCATTTGACCTCCATATTGAGCTTTTTCTGGGCTTTCGCTTCCATCGGTGACAGCCACCTTGGGGTTTTGTTTTCCAATAGGTCCTTATATCTTATCCAGACATTAAACAATGCTTTCCTGACAATATAGTTTTTAAATGCTTTATGTGCTTTGACCTTATCATACCTGTGATGAGTATGAGTTACTCGTGCGTAAACTGGTGCCTCTCTAGGCTAATTTGCCTTGTTAAACCTTTCTGACTGCACAGCCCTTTCTAATTGTGACTGCCTCAGTCACTGGCAGAATCCGTCAGTGGGCGTTTCTTGAATCTCTTCCAACATAAGAGTTGTTTGACACCCAGTCTCCTCCTCCTCTCACTGCGCGGGAGCCTTCTGCGCAGGGAGGGCGTGGGTAGCGGAGGACCTGTCCCCTCCTCACTGAGTTCCAGTGAAGAGTCCTGGAGCCCTCTCTCCGATTCCCCCATCTGCCCACCTTTATTCCTGGTGTTGCGCTTAAATGCTTCCCCCTCCACTGAGCTGCTTCTCCCCCTGCTGCTGGGTCCTTCTCCAGCATCATCTAGGAGCCTCCCCTTCGCCTCCCGCTCCGATGTCAGTTCCCTGACAATACCACAGATATGCATGCCATCCAAATACATTGTTAAAACCTTCTAAATCCAAAATGTCTGTGTTTTCAAGAAGCAGCCATTCTTTCAACCAGCAAAAAGCTGCTGATTCATAATAAAGTTTAAGGTCCGGCAGGGCAAATCCACCTCTTTCCTTTGCATCTGTTAGTATTTTAAATTTTATTCTAGGCTCCTTGCCCTGCCAGACAAATCTAGAAATATCTCTCTGCCACTTCTTGAAACAGTCCATTTTGTCCACAATTTGCAATGTTTGAAACAAAAACAGCATTCTAGGCAATACATTCATTTTTATCGCAGCAATACGGCCCAGCAGTGAAAGCTTCAAATTTGACCAAATTTCTAAATCTTTTTTCACTTCAGCCCAGCATTTATCATAGTTGTCTTTGAATAAATTCCCATTTTTTACTGTCATGTTAATCCCCAGGTATTTCACTTTCTTCACCACTGTTAAACCTGTCTCATTCTGAAACCTCTCTCTCTCAATCGGTGTTAAATTTTTCTCTAAAACCTTAGTTTTTGACTTATTCAGTTTAAATCCTGCAGCCTGACCAAATTCTTGAATCAGTTCTAAAACCCTTTTGGTACTAGATTCTGGCTCCTGTAACGTCAATACTAAGTCATCTGCAAATGCTCTCAACTTGTACTGTTTGGCTCCGACTTGTATACCTTTAACCAACTGGTCCCTTCTAATCATATTCAACAAGACCTCCAGGAGCAATATAAAAAGCAATGGGGAGATTGGGCAACCTTATCGTGTCCCTTTTTCTATCTTAAACTCTTCCGTCACCACATTATTTACAATTAATTTAGCCTTTTGTTCTGAATAAATTGCACTTATACCGTTTTCAAAGCCTTGGCCTACCCCCATCCCCTGTAGGTTCTTCTTCATAAAGCTCCAAGAAATATTGTCAAAGGCTTTCTCCGCGTCCACAAATATCAAAACTGCCTTAGTATTTATGTTCACTTGTAATTTTTCTAAAATGTTGATTATGTTTCTCACATTATCCGACAAGTGTCTACCCGGGAGAAAGCCTGCTTGGTCTTTATGAACCCTTTCCATTAACACTTTTTTAAGTCTTTTAGCCAAAATGTCTGCAAAGATTTTATAATCCACATTAAGCAATGAGATGGGGCGGTAGTTCTTAAGCTGCGTCTTTTCAGTCTCTGTTTTCGGTACAAGTGTCATATACGCTTCTTTCCACGACTCTGGTGCCCTTTTCCCACCCATTATTTCGTTACAGACTTCCTTCAAAGGTTGTACTAACCATTCTTTTAAAGATCTGTAATATTTAGAGGTCAGTCCATCCGGTCCTGGAGATTTACCTAGTTGCATATTCTGAATGGCACCTTCTATCTCCTGTTCAGTTATTTTATAATTCAGCATTGATTTATTTTCCTGAGAGATTTTTTGTAATCCATTTGTTTTCAAAAATCGATCTAAGTCAATTTCTTTCTGTGGTCCTTGTGTATATAATTGTTTAAAGTACCTCTGGAAACAGTTTCTAATCTCAGCTGGGTTCTGTATATTCCTTCCTTCCACTTCTAAATTTGTAACTGTATTTAATTTTTGTCTTTTTTTCATTTGCCAAGCCAACAATTTCCCACATTTATTAGCCGACTCGAATGTTTTTTGTTTCATTTGTTTGATTTTCCATTCTATCTCCTGATTCATCATTTTCATGTATTGTACTTGATGTAACTTTATTTCTCTCAAAATCTCTTGCGACTTTGGTTTTGCTCTCAATTTCTTTTCACTTTCCTACCCACACTGGAGGAATGGCAGATGAAAATGATGGACTATATGGAACTGGCGGAAATGACTGGCAGAATCCGAGACCAGGGAGAAGAGTCGGTGGAAGAAGATTGGAAGAAATTTAAAGACTACTTACAGAAATATTGCAAAATTAATGAATGTTAGAATGATGACGGATTGAAGTTAAGCGGTTTCTAGCGGTAACGGTATAAAAGAATATGGAAAAATTGGTTTTTAATATCTAAAAATTTAATGTTATAATATATCAAGATTAAAGATCAGGATTAAAAAGGAGGGAAAGGAATCGCTGGACTAACAAATTGAATTAGAATACAAAAGAGGGAGGTATGAGGAGGTCCGGGAAACAAGTAAATGTAAAAGAAGTGATGAAAAGATGGAATTGTTTTTAACTGTTTTTTCTTTTTTGTACTTTGTATTTTGTATTTTTCCTTTTTGTTGTTAATTTTCTTATTAATGTGATCTTTTTCTTTTGAAATTTTAATAAATATCATTTTTAAAAAAAAATCTCTTGCGACTTTGGTTTTGCTCTCAATGTCTTTTCACTTTCTTTTCTTTTCTCCAAAATTTTATCCTTCTTCTCATTTTGAATTCTCTTCTTTAATGCATTCTGTTGTGTCAAGAACCCTCTCATAACAGCTTTGCTAGCGTCCCAGATTACTCTTTTTTCCACATTGGTATTCAAATTTATCTCAAAATAGTCTCTCAAGGTTTTTTGGGCCTTTTTGTACACTTCTTCATCTCTGAATAAGGTGTCATTCATCCTCCATCTAAAGGAACCAGTTGGTGTTAGTTTCATCTCCATCTTCACAGCGTTATGGTCGGAGCAGGTTTTTGGGCAGATTTCCACTTTTCTTATCTTTGGTGCCATTCCTCTAGTTACCCATATTTGGTCAATTCTTGTCCATGTCAATTTGGCTTCAGAAAAGAAGGTTCCCTCTCTGGCCAAGGGATTCTTTGTTCTCCAAATATCAACTAAGTCCAAGTTGTCTGTCATATCAAAAAACGTTTTCGGTAGTCTGCCGTCCTTAGTGACTACCTGTCTTTGTGCCTTATCCATGTGTGTAGATACCACTCCATTCATGTCTCCCATCAAAATCACATTATAATCCAAATAGTCCATCAAGGTCTCATGCAACTTTTTAAAAAATTCAGATTTCCCCTCATTTGGTGCATAAACTCCTACTATCAAAAATTTCTCTCCTTGTGTTTGAATTTCAATTGCCACAAATCTTCCTTGGTCATCTTTAAAGATAAATTTCGGTAATAGTCTCTCCTTTGCATAAATCACTACCCCTCTTTTTTTAACCTTGTCTGAAGAAATAAACTCCTGACCCAGCCTTTTATTAATCAGTACTTTCCTGTGTAGCCTTGTTACATGTGTTTCCTGTAAACAAATCAAGTCCAATTGTTCCTTTTTTAATAAATGAAACACAGATTTCCTTTTCTGAGGGGAGTTCAAACCATTACAATTCCAGCTTAATAGTTGCAGAGCCATGATGTAGTTACTTTGCTTCTCCTCCAACTGCACCCAGTGCCTGTTCCTGATCTGTCGGTGGTATCACCTTTTCCAGGCGGTCTTTTAGTTCAGGAGGTAAGCTTGGTATGTCTAAAGTTTCACTTACTATTGCTCTTAACTCTTCTGCGGCTTCCTTCTGCAGGTCTTCTCCGTGGTCTCTCCAAAATCTGTCTTTGTCGTCCTCTGATCTTATTTTTATCTTCTTCCTTTTGTAACTAAAGGATCGGCCTTGGGGAAATTCCCACCTAAAGATGATTCCATTGCTTCTCAACAGGGCAACCAAATCTCTATAACTGGACCTAAGGTCCAAAAGATGTTTCGGAATGTCCTTAAATATCTCCACTTTTGACTGGTGTGTTTCCAAAGTCTTCTGGAAGTGCAGACTCAAGATTTTGTGTCTCTCCTCTTTTGTTTGGAGGGTGATCAAACAGTCTCTCACCCTGTTCTTCTTCCCTCCTCTTCCAAGCCTGAAGGCACTCACTATCTTGAAGTTTTCCTTCTCCAAATCTGGGTTCCAAAAGTCTGCAAATTCCTGCGTAACAAAATCAGTCAAGTTGTCTTTCTCAAGTTCAGGTACGGCCCTGATCCTTAAATTCGTTTGCTTCTCCTTCAACTCAATCATAGACAATATTGACCTGTGGTCTTCAAGTTGTTTGTGTATCGGTGGTATCTTCTCTTCTACAGCAGTTGCTATTTCCTTTGCCTCTTCAGCTGTCTTTCGTGTCGAGGTAGATTCCTGTAGTAATTTCTGAATAGTTTCTGTGTTGGTATTTACCTTCTGTCCCAGAATATTAATACTTGTGGTGTTTTGGTCAATTTTGCCCGATGCTTCGGCTACTTGTTTACTTATTCTTTCCAAAGATTCGTTAATTTTACCTAGTGCCTGAGCCAAAGCATCTTCAGCTGCCATTCCTTTGGAATTAGGTTGTGCCGATGAGGCTACTGTTGGTAATCCAGAAGGGCCAGATGTCGATGCTCTTCGCTGCAGCCCACCGTCTGTGCGAAATAGTCTGCCAGACCTCGTTGTTTTTTCCTGTAACAAATCTATCTTCTCCTTTCCATCTGCCATAACACTGTAGATAAAGCCCAAGGTCAGTCTCACGATCAGAATTTGTTTTGAAGTGGAAAATTCCCCTGGCCCAGCTGCTATTGTAACAATTTCAAACTTCCTCTAGGGGGACACAGTAGCAGTCAAAAAGTCTTAGAGTAGTTAACCTTTTTCCTTTAGCCCCCCAATTCACAAAAAGGGCGACAGTTTCAATCTCAATTGTTTACAGTTACTTTAAAACCAGGAGAAGCCAGCCAGAAATATTGTATCTTACTTGTATCTCAGATGCAGAGTTAACTGTCAAAGAGTACTTTCAGCAGCAGCGCGTTTCACAATACGGCATTCTTACTGTTCACTGGCAACCCGTTCCCAGGTTTGAGCAGTGGATTTTAGCTTCTTTCCTCTCTTTTTGCAGGGAAATACAGTTCAGACCTTTCCCCCCTCCTCCCCTGCAACCAAGGGAGGAAAATTGCTTAATTTGATGTTAGAATTATAATCCTTTTCCAACGTCTTTCAAGGTTTCCGCTTACAAGTTCATTGCTTTACTCCATTTACAAAGAACGGAAGGCAGACTTCCTGTTTATGCCTCTCCGCTTCGGTGCCAAATTATTTCTTAGTTCCTTTGTTTCCGAAATTAGCCTACTCACGGATCGTTGTTTTGCAGCCAAATTGTCCCAGGAAAAAGGCAGCGCTCTCCAGTAACGGCTGTGCGGCTTCGCTCCACGGAAGAAGCAGTTGACTCACAGCACCACGCCACTTCCCCGCTCCGCTCCGGAACCCGTAATCGGGCTCCTTTGCAGGTTGGGGGGGCGCAAAAGGTGCCCGCCGAGTCCCACGGTCACAGGCTTCACCCGCCTGTGATTTTTGGAGGGTCCCCGCTTCGCCGTAGCGGTACAGACCCGATTTCCGCAGAGCCGGTTCCCTCCAAGTCAGAGGGAATCCGCCATTACCGATGGCGCTACCCCGGAAGTCCCTTCTGCAGGTCTTCTCTGTTGTCTCTCCAAAATCTATCTTTGTCGTCCTCTGATCTTATTTTTATCTTCTTCCCTTTGTAACTAAAGGATAGGCCTTGGGGGAATTCCCACCTAAAAATGATTCCGTTGCATCTCAACAGGGCGACCAAATCTCTATAGTTGGACCTAAGGTCCAGAAGATATTTCGGAATGTCCTTAAATATCTCTACTTTTGACTGATGAATTTCCAAAGTCTTCTGGAAATGCAGACTCAAGATTTTGTCTCTCTCCTCTTTTGTTCGGAGGGTGATCAAACAGTCTCTCACCCTGTTCTTCCTCCCTCCTCTTCCAAGCCTAAAAGCACTCACTATCTTGAAACCTTCCTTCTCCAAATCTAGGTCCCAAAAGTCTGCAAATTCCTGCATAAGAAAGTCAGTCAGATTGTCTTTCTCAAGTTCAGGTACGGCCCTGATCCTCAAATTCGTTTGTTTCTCCTTCAACTCAATCATAGACAATACTGACCTGTGGTCTTCAAGTTGTTTGTGTATCGGTGGTATCTTCTCTTCTACAGCAGTTGCTATTTCCTTTGCCTCTTCAGCTGTCTTTCGTGTCGAGGTAGATTCCTGTAGTAATTTCTGAATAGTTTCTGTGTTGGTATTTACCTTCTGTCCCAAATTATTAATACTTGTGGTATTTTGGTCAATTTTGCCCGATGCTTCAGCTACTTGTTTACTTATTCTTTCCAAAGATTCGTTAATTTTACCTAGTGCCTGAGCCAAAGCATCTTCAGCTGCCATTCCTTTGGGTTTAGGTTGTGCCGATGCGGCTCCTGTTGGTAATCCAGAAGGACCAGAAGGACCAGATGTCGATGCTCTTCGCTGCAGCCCACCGTCTGTGCGAAATAGTCTGCCAGACCTCGTTGTTTTTTCCTGTAACAAATCTATCTTCTCCTTTCCATCTGCCATAACACTGTAGATAAAGCCCAAGGTCAGTCTCACGATCAGAATTTGTTTTGAAGTGGAAAATTCCCCTGGCCCAGCTGCTATTGTAACAATTTCAAACTTCCTCTAGGGGGACACAGTAGCAGTCAAAAAGTCTTAGAGTAGTTAACCTTTTTCCTTTAGCCCCCCAATTCACAAAAAGGGCGACAGTTTCAATCTCAATTGTTTACAGTTACTTTAAAACCAGGAGAAGCCAGCCAGAAATATTGTATCTTACTTGTATCTCAGATGCAGAGTTAACTGTCAAAGAGTACTTTCAGCAGCAGCGCGTTTCACAATACGGCATTCTTACTGTTCACTGGCAACCCGTTCCCAGGTTTGAGCAGTGGATTTTAGCTTCTTTCCTCTCTTTTTGCAGGGAAATACAGTTCAGACCTTTCCCCCCTCCTCCCCTGCAACCAAGGGAGGAAAATTGCTTAATTTGATGTTAGAATTATAATCCTTTTCCAACGTCTTTCAAGGTTTCCGCTTACAAGTTCATTGCTTTACTCCATTTACAAAGAACGGAAGGCAGACTTCCTGTTTATGCCTCTCCGCTTCGGTGCCAAATTATTTCTTAGTTCCTTTGTTTCCGAAATTAGCCTACTCACGGATCGTTGTTTTGCAGCCAAATTGTCCCAGGAAAAAGGCAGCGCTCTCCAGTAACGGCTGTGCGGCTTCGCTCCACGGAAGAAGCAGTTGACTCACAGCACCACGCCACTTCCCCGCTCCGCTCCGGAACCCGTAATCGGGCTCCTTTGCAGGTTGGGGGGGCGCAAAAGGTGCCCGCCGAGTCCCACGGTCACAGGCTTCACCCGCCTGTGATTTTTGGAGGGTCCCCGCTTCGCCGTAGCGGTACAGACCCGATTTCCGCAGAGCCGGTTCCCTCCAAGTCAGAGGGAATCCGCCATTACCGATGGCGCTACCCCGGAAGTCCCTTCTGCAGGTCTTCTCTGTTGTCTCTCCAAAATCTATCTTTGTCGTCCTCTGATCTTATTTTTATCTTCTTCCCTTTGTAACTAAAGGATAGGCCTTGGGGGAATTCCCACCTAAAAATGATTCCGTTGCATCTCAACAGGGCGACCAAATCTCTATAGTTGGACCTAAGGTCCAGAAGATATTTCGGAATGTCCTTAAATATCTCTACTTTTGACTGATGAATTTCCAAAGTCTTCTGGAAATGCAGACTCAAGATTTTGTCTCTCTCCTCTTTTGTTCGGAGGGTGATCAAACAGTCTCTCACCCTGTTCTTCCTCCCTCCTCTTCCAAGCCTAAAAGCACTCACTATCTTGAAACCTTCCTTCTCCAAATCTAGGTCCCAAAAGTCTGCAAATTCCTGCATAAGAAAGTCAGTCAGATTGTCTTTCTCAAGTTCAGGTACGGCCCTGATCCTCAAATTCGTTTGTTTCTCCTTCAACTCAATCATAGACAATACTGACCTGTGGTCTTCAAGTTGTTTGTGTATCGGTGGTATCTTCTCTTCTACAGCAGTTGCTATTTCCTTTGCCTCTTCAGCTGTCTTTCGTGTCGAGGTAGATTCCTGTAGTAATTTCTGAATAGTTTCTGTGTTGGTATTTACCTTCTGTCCCAAATTATTAATACTTGTGGTATTTTGGTCAATTTTGCCCGATGCTTCAGCTACTTGTTTACTTATTCTTTCCAAAGATTCATTAATTTTACCTAGTGCCTGAGCCAAAGCATCTTCAGATGCCATTCCTTTGGGTTTAGGTTGTGCCGATGCGGCTCCTGTTGGTAATCCAGAAGGACCAGAAGGACCAGATGTCGATGCTCTTCGCTGCAACCCACCGTCTGTATGAAATAATCTGCCAGACCTCGTTGTTTTTTCCTGTAGCAACTCTATCTTCTCCTTTCCATCTGCCATAACACTCTAGATAAGGCCCAAGGTCAATCTCACGATCAGAATTTGTTTGAAGTGGAAAATTCCCCTGGCACAGCTGCTATTGTAACGATTTTAAACTTCCTCTAGGGGGACACAGTAGCAGTCAGAAATTATTGTCTTAAAGTAATTAACCTTTTTTCCTTTAGCCCCCCAATTCACAAAAAAGACGACAGTTTCAATCTCAATTGTTTTCAGTTACTTTAAAACCAGGAGAAGCCAGCCAGAAATATTGTATCTTAGTTGTATCTCACTTGCAGAGTTAACTGTCAAAGAGTACTTTCAGCAACAGCGCATTTCACAGTACGGCATTCTTATTGTTCACTGGCAATCTGTTCCCAGGTTTTAAGCGGTGGATTTTAGCTTCCCTTTCTCTCTTTTTGCAGGGAAATACAGTTCAGACCTTTCCCCCCTCCTCCCCTGCAATCAAGGGGGGGAAATCGCTTACTTGATGTTAGAATTATAATCCTTTTCCAACGTCTTTCGAGGTTTCTGCTTACAAGTTCATTGCTTTACTCCATTTACAAAGAACGGAAGGCAGACTTCCTGTTTATGCCTCTCCGCTTCGGTGCCAAATTACTTCTTTGTTCCTTTGTTTCCGAAATTAGCCTACTCACGGATCGTTGTTTTGTAGCCAAATTGTCCCAGGAAAAAGGCAGCGCTCTCCGGTAACGGCTGTGCGGCTTCGCTCCACGGAAGAAGCAGTTGACTCACAGCACCGCGCCACTTCCCCGCTCCGCTCCGGAACCCATAATCGGGCTCCTTTGCAAGTTGGGGGGGGCGTAAAAGGTGCCCGCCAAGTCCCACGGTCACAGGCTTCACCCGCCTGTGATTTTTGAAGGGTCCCCGCTTCGCCGTAGCGGTGCAGACCCGATTTCCGCAGAGCCGGTCCCTTCCGAGTCAGAGGGAATCCGCCATTACCGATGGAGCCACCCCGGAAGTGCTCTGGATCCTGTTTCGTTTTGACAGCTCCATAGACTACCATTTGTTTGACAGCTCGCTTTGACAGCTCGTTTTGACAGCTCCATAGACTGCCATTTGTTTGACAGCTCGCTTTGACAGCTCGCTTTGACAGCTCTATAGACTACCTCCTTCCCTTTCTAACCTCTCGCGACTGCGGACTGTGAACTAACCCATCATGAACTTGATCCTCACCTTCCTTATTCTCATCGCCCTGACTGGGATCTCCCCTTTCTCGTCGGACCACTGTACAGGACTACAAACGGACTACCATTTCCTGGATTACCACAAAGTCGAGACCGGGGGAAAGTCCAACCCCGACCAAATGGGGGATTTTGATTTCTGCCTCCCAGAGTCTCGGACCCTACTGCGCCATTCGCTTGTACCCCGACTCACTGATAACGAGTACTGGGAACCTTTCATCCGAGATAAAGACCTACACCGCATCGGGTCAGCTGCCCTCACACTTGATCACTCGTTCTACCGGCTGAAGTGTTATAATGGGACCTACCTTCTCTACAGCAACGGGGAAGTCTCACGGAGCCCAAATTGGACCGAGATTGAGGTAGGAGGAGCCTCACATGTGTACACGGACTCAAACCACCCCTCCGAGAACTTGATCTTCGGGTTCCAATGCCTCCTTACGACCCTGGAACCCCGGAAGCCTCAACTCCAAGGACTCTGCCTGAGACGGTTCTGCTGCCTGTGGAACCTTGGGGTCACTCATGAGTGGAAGGGGGCCGAGTACCTAGAAGGTTGGCACCACCCTGTACACCCCTCACACTCCCCCTCATGAGACAATGTCGGGCCTCTGAGGTGCGGAGGCATTGCCAAGGATAGGCGGCTCCTCAACACCACCGACCCACTCCACCCATTCGGTACAGCACCCCGACAACTTGGCGCTGACCCCGCCCTCCCAGGAGAAGATCTTCTCTCCTCCTGGGAACAAAACTCCTACATCAAACTCCTCAGCCAGGTGGCAAAGGAAGCACCCTACCCTGATTGTTGGATCTGCGCCCATGCACCCAGCCACCTTCAACAAAGCCTTCCCCTGGTCCCAGTGCCAGTGACTTTGGAGCAATTTCGTTCCAGAGATGTCACCTCCTGGAACCTAACCGCATTAAACCTGACACACCAGTATCTGTACCTCACCGGCCCCACGAAAGGACCCCTTTGCCGCAGCTTCACCGGAGAAGGGACCTTCATCGGATCCAGCACATGTAGTTCTGACCTGGAGATCCTAGCCACTGGCCAAGTCACCGTCACCGACATAGGGGGTTCCCAGACTTTCCCGAACCTCACTATTGCCTGGGCCACTGTCGTCGGCCACCCCCCCGACTGGAAGCCTCAGCCCACGGACTCTATGCTACTGCAGACTTTTGCTTCAGGCAGAATGGAGTCCTACCTCAGCGACTTATTCTGGGTGTGCGGACACCGTGCGTACACCTGGGTGAGTCCACATATGTCTGGATCCTGTTTCGTAGGATACATCGTCCCCGGAATCAGGGTAGTCCCACATCTACCCCCCAGGAGACAGAGGAATAAAAGAGAGCAGAAGGAGCTGTCGGACCTCTCAGACGTTGCTGCAAATGGAGAAACTGTAGGCCGAGCCCTCTTTCCCGCCTATGGGGCAGGATCTAATCATGTAGACATTCTTTGACTTACTGACATCCTCCTCAGATTCATGCAGGAAGCAACCCAGATTACGGATTCCTTGATGTCCGAACTGTCTGAGGTAAGACAGCTCAGTTTGCAGACCAGGATTGCGACGGACTTTTTGCTGTCCAGTCAGGGAGGGACGTGCGCCTTAATAGGCACTGAGTGTTGTACATACATGACCGATCAATCCTTAAATATAACTGGACATTTAAATAACATCCATGACCTAGCAGGGAGACTAAATGATATACAGCATGAGGGGCTATCTGATGTGGACTTGTGGGGATGGTTGCCCAAGCTGGGATGGCTCCGACAATTACTGAAAGCCATATTTTTTACTGTCCTTATTGTTGTCCTTTGTATCTCTATCCTCTGTTGTGCTATACATTGCATTACTCCTTGCTGTTCCCTCCCTCGCTGCTCTGCTCAACCTACCCCCTCTCTCTTAGAGCCTATTCCCGCTCACAGGGCACCCCTACTTTCCCAGAATATGTACAGATGAGGCATTTGGGGGAAGGGGAATACGAGATTACTGAGATTTAGAGTGCGGAGAAAAGATTTGCAAGTTCTTACAGAACTTTAATGCAAATCTATCTCCGAATGGGGGACTGATACGGAAAGGGGGGGTGCCTTCCTTCACCCTTCCTTTGGAGGGTCTGAGGCGATGACCTCAAGGGCACCCAGCCCTACATTCACCCCTCAGCCCCACACCGTTGCACAAGCACCACACCCTACCCAAGCTCCAAGTTTAAAGTGCCTTTCCCTTTTCCACACGGGCGAAATAAGCCCAAATTCTCAAGCCTCTTTCTCTCTCTCTCGCTCCATCTTTATCGTGGGTTGACCGTATCAAACTGTGTTCCCCATTCGTTTCAATGGCCGCGTTCTACCCAATCAGAACCATGCATTCGCTTTGCAGAGCTAGCTCAGTGAGCTCCTGCACGCCTCATTTAACCCCTTGACAAGCTGCTGACGGCTCCCCGCTGGGAGAACAATGGAATCGAAACTCGTGAACCCATAAAAGTGTCAAATCTTGCAACAATGTATCTATTTTGTTTCCGACTTCAATTATTAATATAAGAATGGACTGAAACGGACTAAAACTTCTAAAATTCGTATAAAATCAACCACAGCTCCGATTTTCTTGGTTTTTGTGTCAATCGACTCAGTTTCTTCAGGACTCCATGACACCTCCTCTGCCTCCATAATCCCTCGAGCGAGGAGTCACGTACTCAGGAAGACCCTAATCCGGTCAAATCACTCTGCCCAACCTCTCCTCCGGGCAATGCCAGGTGGCAGACTTTACATACTAGGACTATCGTCTTCTCATCACCGGTACTCAGGAAGCGCTTATCCGCGCATATCTCCAGCTCTGCATATTCCCCCCTCCCTCCTCCATATGTTAATCTGTGTAACCCAACCTCTCCTTAAGATATTCATGATGTAACCTGTGTAACCCAACCTCTCTCTAATGTATTCATGATGTAATTATGATATATTTTGCACTGTATTCTGGGACATGGAGGGAAGTTTCAAAAACTCATGTTGCCCCTTTCTCGGGGTTCAATCTCATCTTGAACCTGTTGCGCAATAAACTTGGGTCTTCTCCAGTTTGCTCCTGTCTCCGGCTGAGCTCATTTTCTTCCGCAGCGACCCGCGGACCTAGTCCGACGAGCTGGGTGGCTGAGTAGCCCTGCACCCAGATTTTTCCGTAACATGGGGTTACTCAGAGCCCATATAGAGTCCTTTTGTAGCTTCTCTATCGGTAGGAGAAAATAACAGAGGCCAACCAGAGAATATTGAGAA
Source organism: Podarcis pityusensis (assembly GCF_964106645.2). Classification (NCBI taxonomy): domain Eukaryota; kingdom Metazoa; phylum Chordata; class Lepidosauria; order Squamata; family Lacertidae; genus Podarcis; species Podarcis pityusensis. The sequence continues at coordinate 25,032,874 of NC_138045.1, forward strand.
GCAAAGCAGCTAGTAAGCCAGATCTTTCTTACCTGTTGCAACAGGGTGCTCACCCCCCCCACGCAGGAGGGAGGAGGAGACCCCGAACCAAGTCCTTATATAGACATTTGAAATTGCCCACCCTGGAGCCCAAGACCACCCCTCCATACATCATACATACATCACAGAAGGGGCGGCCTACAACAGACTCCTGTCTGGCAGAAAACCTGTTGATGGGTTTACCTGGCTGTTCATGGGTTTCCCTGCATATTCTTTTGTGATGAGAACTACTTACGGTATTTATGTATGTGTTCATATCTTAGACCTTCTAATTCTCCTCGCACCAGGAACTGATCAGATGGTGCAGAATCCCCCCCCCCCCAAGTATCTGTTGGAAGCAGATTTAGGAGTGGGGGGTGGAAGCACCTACTGGTGGGGAGCACACTTCTTCTGGGGATGCTTCCTCCTCCTCCTCCTCCTCTTCCCACTTCTCGCTGGGGCCTCAAGATGAGAAGTCAGGCTGGAAGTCTCCTCGGAGAAGACAAAGGAGCAAGCATGGCTGCCTTTCCTCTTCTCCAGACCAGTTAGTTGGACTAGAAACCTTTCCCATCCCAGTTCTGCAGTGGTTTTCAAGCAGTGTGCTGTGGCAGCTGGGGTGCCTTGAATGATGGTCAGGGGTGCCGCAGGAGACACTGGCCTCTGTCCCTCTTTCCTTCCCTCCCTCCTCGGATGCCATCTCTGCCTCCCCAAGGCTTGCCCAGCTGTTCTCCCCCAGAGAATGGTGCCTCTGGGGCTGGCCAGGGGGTGTGAGCTGCCAGGAGCTGAGGCGGCCTCAGAGTAAGCAAGCCAACTGGTGAGGGGCCCTTGCTGTTGGGAATGGACAGGCAAGTCCCAGGCCCCTGGGGGGCAGCAGGGGCAGCTCAGAGACCAAGAGGAGGACTCCTAAGGAGAGGGGAGAGGAGAGGAGCCTGAGAGAGCACTCCGCAAGGGAGACTGTTCGAGAAAGGGGGAGGGGAGGCAAGCAAGGGGGGACCTAATTGGTCTCCTGAGCCCCACAGGGGTGCCGCAGAAAGAAGGGAGTTGGTCCAGGGAGCCGTGGACCCAAAAAGGTTGAAAACCTCTGTACTTTTCTTCCCTCCAGTAAATTACTGTGCTATTATAGCAAGGCCACTAGACCCAAGAAGCCAGTATAATATTCATCTCCTCTCTTTGTGTCTCAATCAAAGCTGAGTTTTCCCTTTTCTTGTCAGGGAGAGATCTGTCGCCGCCTGGAGATTCGGAGGAAAGAGAGAGGGGAAATTCTGGCCTATCAAGCAGACCTGGACAAGGAAAGCAAAGACCTCCTTGGAAGTGTCACTCTTGTTACTAGTGAGGGAACAAGCACTTCAAGAAGCAAGTCCGGACTGAGGAGGGATGGAGAAATCTGCCCATTTCAACTTCTCCCCATTTCTCCTTTTTCCATATTGGTTTGTTATTTATTTATTCTTCTGAAAATGAATCAAATGCTAGGGTGGCTACCTTCTCGTATAAATATGTTGATACGTGCTTTACCCTCATAAGGTCAACCTTGAAAAAGTCAGAGGTGTGAATTTCAAAAGATTGCTGTTTTGGTCTCCATATTTTTCCAAGAATTGCGAATTAGGTAAGTTCACCTTTGAATGCAGCTAAATGGAGTTTATTTCTCATTGTTGTTTATTATGTGAAAAGCAGTAAAGGAGAAGCCTGAGGACTTGTCAGCTGAGAGGGTGGAAGCAGTTCAATTCAAATCCTAATTCTCTCTTTTTTTAAAAATAATATTTATTAAAGTTTCACAAAAAAGGAATCACATTAATAAGAAAGAAAAATTTAAGAATAAAAAAGAAAAATACACAATACAAAATACAAAAATACAAAAAGATAAAAGAAAAAACAGTTAAGAACAATTCCGTCTTTTCATAACTTCTTTTACATTTACTTGTTTCCCGGACCTCCTCATACCTCCCTCTTTTGTATTCCAATTCAGTTTGTTAGTCCAGCAATTTCTTTCCCTCCTTTTTAATCCCAATCCTTAATCTTAATATATTATAACATTAAGTTTTTACCTATTAAAAACCAATTTTTCCATTCTTTTAGCCTTTTTTAGTCCTAATCCTTAATCTTGATATATTTATAACTTTGAAACCTGTACAGCTGGAAGCCACTTAACTTCAATCCAACATCACTCTAACATTCATTAATTTTGCAACATTTCTGTAAATAATCTTTGAAATTCTTCCAATCTTCTTCCACCGACTCTTCTCCCTGGTCACGGATTCTGCCAGTCATTACCGCCAATTCCATGTAGTCCTTCATTTTCATCTGCCATTCCTCCAGTGTGGGTAGCTCTTGTGTCTTCCAATACTTTGCGATGAGTATTCTTGCTGCTGTTGTAGCATACATAAAGAAAGTTCTATGCTTTTTTAACACCAATTGGCCGACTATGCCCAAGAGAAAGGCCTCTGGTTTCTTCAAGAAGGTATATTTAAATACCTTTTTAAATTCATTATATATCATCTCCCAGAAAATCTTAATCTTTGGGCACGTCCACCAAAGGTGAAAAAATGTACCTTCAGTTTCTTTACATTTCCAACATTTATTATCAGGCAAATGGTAGATTTTTGCAAGCTTGACTGGGGTTATGTACCACCTGTATATCATTTTCATAATATTCTCTCTTAGGGCATTACATGCCGTAAACTTCATGCCCGTGGTCCATAACTGTTCCCAGTCAGCGAACATAATGTTGTGTCCAACATCTTGTGCCCATTTAATCATAGCAGATTTCACCGTTTCATCCTGAGTATTCCATTTCAGCAGCAAGTTATACATTCTTGACAAATTCTTAGTTTTGGGTTCTAACAGTTCTGTTTCTAATTTTGATTTTTCCACCTGGAAACCAATTTTCTTATCCAAATTGTATGCCTCCATTATCTGATAATAATGAAGCCAGTCTCGCACTTTGTTTTTTAGTTTTTCAAAACTCTGCAATTTCAGTCTATCTCCATCTTGTTCCAGAATTTCCCAATATTTTGGTCATTTGACCTCCATATTGAGCTTTTTCAAGGCTTTCGCTTCCATTGGTGACAGCCACCTTGGAGTTTTGTTTTCCAATAAATCCTTATATCTTATCCAAACATTAAACAGTGCTTTCCTGACAATATGATTTTTAAATGCTTTATGCGCTTTGACCTTGTCATACCACAGATATGCATGCCATCCAAATACATTGTTAAAACCTTCTAGATCCAAAATGTCAGTGTTTTCAAGAAGCAGCCATTCTTTCAACCAGCAGAAAGCTGCTGATTCATAGTAAAGTTTAAGGTCTGGCAGGGCAAATCCACCTCTATCCTTTGCATCTGTTAGTATTTTAAATTTTATTCTGGGCTTCTTGCCCTGCCAGACAAATCTAGAAATATCTCTCTGCCACCTCTTGAAACAGTCCATTTTGTCCACAATTTGCAATGTTTGAAACAAAAGCAACATTCTAGGCAATACATTCATTTTTACAGCAGCAATATGACCCAGCAGTGAAAGCTTCAAGTTTGACCAAATTTCTAAGTCTTTTTTCACTTCAGCTCAACATCTTTCATAGTTATCTTTAAATAAATTCCCATTTTTTGCTGTCATGTTAATCCCCAGGTATTTAACTTTCTTAACCACTGTTAAACCTGTCTCATTCTGAAACCTCTCTCTCTCTATTGGTGTTAGATTTTTCTCTAAAACCTTGGTTTTTACCTTATTCAATTTAAATCCTGCAACTTGACCAAATTATTGAATCAATCAAATCCTAATTCCCTTGCTGATGTTTTGAAGGCTGACCATCTTCCTCACTCAGACCTCCTCAGAACCGGAGAGGCTGAAGACTGTGGAGAAGTTGAGACAACTGCGCCAGTTCCTGGAAGAAGAAGAAGAAAAGCGCCTGCTGAATCATGTGGAAGAGGTGGAGAAGGAGATTGCAGGGAGAAGGGATGAGCAGCTGGCCAGACTCTGCAGGAAACTCTCCTCTCTTGAGAGGATCATCCAGGTGATGGAGGAAAAGGGTCAGCAGCCAGCGAGTGAACTGCTGCAGGTAAGACGGCTCCAGGAAAAGGCTGCCTCCCATCCTTTCTGTGCCCCTTTCATGTACGCAAGGAGTGTAGGGGCTCAGTTGACGGAGCCTCGAGTCAGCTTTGTAATGGACAGGAACACCCCAGAGACCTGGGATGCTGAACTCACCTGAATGCCCACTAGAGATTCTTCAGTCTTCTTGAGGGAAGGGGAGGGAATTTTCTGCTCCTTGCTGATGATTTGCCTCCGAATGCCTTCCCGCTGGGCAATGCTGCCTTCCTGCCCTGCCCTGGGCTTCGCCAAGGATGCAGTCAGGCCTCCTTCTGACATGAGCCAGTCTCTTGACCAAGCTTCTCTTCCCGTTCCCTCCACAACTTCTGGGTGGATCCCCTTCCCCATAGTTCCTGATCGGCCCCAAATGGTGCTCGGTCACAGTGACCAAAGAGCAAGACAGAGGGACTCATCCAGACTGCGCCACCTTCTCCACTCACAATCCCATATGGCCAGATGTACAAGTGCTTCTGAACGCCCTCTTTAAGGAGGCTGAGAAGGCTGACATACTGGCAAAGGCAGGAGAAGCCCTATTACGGAATGATTACCAGATGTCCCCGTCTCCCGGGGACAGTCCCCGGATTTACAAATCTGTCCTCAACAGATTGTAGATTTGTAGATTTATTAGTAGGGGAGGAATGTTGCGTGATTGGTTCAACGGCACAAGACACATCATATGGGGACTTCCGGCGAGGCAAAATGGCGGGTTGCCACGGCAATGAGCAGCTCCTGAAGCCAGCCAGAGGCAAGTGCACTATCAGGCTGGCTCCGGGCTGCTGAGACTGCCGCCTGCGCTGCCACTGCCGAGGGGGAACCAGGGATGCCCAGCGCGTCAACTGGGGGAACCGCTGACACCCCCCCCAGGACCCAAATCAAGGCGGGAGCGAGAGCGCCTGGCCACCTGGCCGACTGCCCAGCGGCGCTCCAGGGCCAGTAAAAACTGTTACGATATAGAAGCAATGCGGCCGCGAGCTGGTAGCTTGAAAGCAAAACATAATGGGAATGTTGGGACTGTTCCGTGGGAAACAGAGGGACAGTCAATTCACAGTGCAGAGGGCACCGGAATTAGCTCAGAGTGTAATATGAGCTGTACAGGAAGTACAGGAGGAGTTTGTCTTTCGACTGCTGAAGCTTGAAGAGAGCAGACATGATTTTTGTAACGCTGCAAAGACAGAAATAAAGGAATGTAAATACGTTTCTGTCTATCTCTCTCCCCTGCCCAGGGGGGCAGGAAAGAGGGGGCGTGTTCTTCTCACGCTGAGGAGGATCGCCTATCGCGACCTAGCCTGTATCCTGCTGGGGAATGCAGACAGGGAGGTCAACAGGAGATCAAGCCGGGTGCCTGGAGAGTGGCCAGTTTCTCCTGATAAAGGCTTGAATCCTAATATATGGTAGCAAGGAGCCGATGGTTTTGATCCATGAAAGCAACAAGAGAGGTTGATGGATCGTACTTCATCCTCTGCAAGGAGATAAAGAAGGAATGTGGTAGCGGGCGGATGGAAGCTACAAGGACGGCTGAGCACCGGAGGAGGTGTTTTTTGCTGAGCAACGGATTCCCTCAAGGTATGGTGATTTTATGGCTGTGAGAGTGAACGCGAATTGAAGCATTCTTCGGTTCACTGAGTGTCTGCTTTTGGCTGAAAAGAGCACGGGAAAAGAAAGCCTGCATACTTCGCATTCCTGGGGTTGATAAGGGTTGCTGCTCAAGCCTGGAATGTCCAGTTGCTAAGCAACGAAACGTCAGTAAAGTGGAAAGTTACTGGCCAACACGGAAGTAAGGCTGAGCACTGTGAGAGGCTGGAAAAACACTGAGAAAACGGCGTTTGTTTTGTCTGTATATCTCACTGCTCTTGGAGGGACTTTCAAAACAGCCTGCGTTTAGCTGCCAAGTGTGAGGCAGTAAACAGCCAATAGACTTTTGGAGTTTACAGGCTCGAGAGTGAGAGCTGACACTTGGATTCAAAATGGATATCAAGAAGGGGGGAGGCTTACCTTACCCACCTCCACTGACTAATGACAATTATTCCTCATGGTCTGTAAAGATGAAAGCCCTGCTTCAGAATCAGAGGATTTTTGGGGTGATTGATAACCCCATCCCTGCTGCACCAACGCCAGGTTGGAATTCACAGAATGTGAGAGCCAGGACGGCCATAATTCTGTGTATCTCGGATGATCAGCTCGTGCATATTCAGGATTTGGAATACGCGCGTGAGATTTGGCAAACGCTGCGTAGAATACATCAAAGAGATGCTGGTTCTTCAGCGTTGCTGCATTTTGAAAAGCTAACCAATCTAAGGCTAGCGCCTGATGGAGATGTACAAGCGCATCTGACAGAGATGAAATTCTTACGCCAGCAGATGGCAGAACGCAATTTCCCTCTACAGGAAGAGATATTCTGCTTCATGATTATTAACAGCCTTAATCGGACTTATAAAACAGTTGCAAGTCAGCTTGGTTCTCTACCTGCCGCAGATCTCACGACAGAGAGAATTTGTGCCGTGATTCTCAATGAGAAAGACAGACTTGCTGCAATAGATGTCAAAGACAGGGGGAGAGAAGCTCGGAGTTCTGACACCCCCACTGCTATTGCTAGTGAAGAACAGGCTGTTGCTTTGAACGTTGTCCGTTGTTTCAATTGTGGACAGACTGGGCATCTTCAGCGGAATTGTAAGAAGCCACGTCAACAGAAAGGAGCTAAGGGGAGCTCTGCAAAGCCTGAAGCATCAGGCAAAAGCCGTACCAAGTCCCAGGTGAAACCTGCAAAGGCATTGCTGTCAACAAAAGCCGCATTTTCAACGGAGAACGCTTGGCCACCTGGCCGACCTGGCCACCTGGCCGACTGCCCAGCGGCGCTCCAGGGCCAGTAAAAACCCCGGAGCCAACCCAGGGAGAAGGAGGAAAGGAGAAGGAGAAGAAAGAGAGAGAAAGAGGAAGGAGAAAAAAGAGGGGTGCCCCGACCTTGCGGCCGCTGAGGAAGAGAGATAGAATCATAGAATCATAGAGTTGGAAGAGACCACAAGGGCCATCGAGTCCAACCCCCTGCCAAGCAGGAAACACCATCAGAGCACTCCTGACATATGGTTGTCAAGCCTCTGCTTAAAGACCTCCAAAGAAGGAGACTCCACCACACTCCTTGGCAGCAAATACCACTGTCGAACAGCTCTTACTGTCAGGAAGTTCTTCCTAATGTTTAGGTGGAATCTTCTTTCTTGTAGTTTGGATCCATTGCTCCGTGTCCTCTTCTCTGGAGCAGCAGAAAACAACCTTTCTCCCTCCTCTATGTGACATCCTTTTATATATTTGAACATGGCTATCATATCACCCCTTAACCTCCTCTTCTCCAGGCTAAACATGCCCAGCTCCCTTAGCCGTTCCTCATAAGGCATCGTTTCCAGGCCTTTGACCATTTTGGTTGCCCTCCTCTGGACACGTTCCAGTTTGTCAGTGTCCTTCTTGAACTGTGGTGCCCAGAACTGGACACAGTACTCCAGGTCAGGTCTGACCAGAGCAGAATACAGTGGCACTATTACTTCCCTTGATCTAGATGCTATACTCCTATTGATGCGGCCCAGAATTGCATTGGCTTTTTTAGCTGCCGCGTCACACTGTTGGCTCATGTCAAGTTTGTGGTCAACCAAGACTCCTAGATCCTTTTCACATGTACTGCTCTCAAGCCAGGTGTCCCCCATCTTGTATTTGTGCCTCTCATTTTTTTTTGCCCAAGTGCAATACTTTACATTTCTCCCTGTTAAAATTCATCTTGTTTGTTTTGGCCCAGTTCTCTAATCTGTCAAGGTCGTTTTGAAGTGTGATCCTGTCCTCTGGGGTGTTAGCCACCCCTCCCAGTTTGGTGTCATCTGCAAATTTGTTTAAATAATATTTATTAATAATTTCAGAATTACAGAAAAAATAAAAAAATAAAATAAAAAACAACACTACAATACAAAAAAAGAGAAAAACGCAAAACATAAAAACCAATACAACAATACAGCAAAAGAAAATAAAAAAAAGGGGGGGGGAGACACAAATCCTAAATTGCATATCTATAATTTCCATTTGCTTGTTTCATTGACCTCCTCACACCTCCCTTTTTGTATTTTAGTTTAATTAGTTGTTTCAGCAAATTCTTTCCATCTTTCTCAATTTTTGTTAAAAAAATTATCTTAACAATTTAACCTAATAATTAACTCAACAGATCCTTTCCATCTTTCCCCATATTCTGTTATTCAAATTACCTTAATTTATTTAACCTTATCTTACCCCAAAATACCTTAAAGCTTAAATCTTAGTTTTCAAATATACATAGCTCCTGATATCATTTCTGCTAGAGTCATATAGTTTCATTCCAACATTTTCCCTAATATTCATTAAGCTAATTCTAAATAAAAAGTTTCCTTTATAAATTTTCTTCCAATCATCATCCAGCGTCTCTTCTTCCTGGTCTTGGATCGTGTCAGTCCTTACTGTCCATTCCATCTAGTCCATCAACCTGGAAGCCTTATGTCCGAGGCCCTTAAGTCTCTTCCATGTCCCTTCTGCAGTTCTTCTTCTTCTTGTTTATACTTGCCCTTTTCCTTGTCTTTTGTCGGTCTCTTTCTTAATTTCTTTCCTTTCTCATTGAGGAGTAGGTCTCTGGGGGATTCCAACCCAAAATTGTCTCCATCTCCCTTCATCCAGCCCGCCCATTCCCCACAGTCCCACTCCCCACAGTCCTCGATATAATCCAAAAAGTATTTAAAATCATATTTCAAGGTCTCTCCAAGGTTAAGAACCTCCTCAGCTCCAAACTCCCCCTGGCCCACTCCAACTTCAATCTTCAATGACAGCGGCTTATGCTCCTGTAGGGCCTCGGGTCTCTCCATTTGTATTATTTGAGGTGCAACCGCTGTTACCATAAGGCACCAATGCTGCAGCAAGCAAAGGCTCTAGCAGCTCAGCAAGCTGCTTGTGGCTGGAAAGCCAGACAGGATGTTTGTGACTGTTGCCATGGGAACAAAGGGGCAGTCCATTCTGTACTGAGCACCGGATGTTAGCTCAGTGTGTGTGTGTCATATGACCCGTACTGGATGTACTTGGGAGGAGTTTCTTTCTTGCTGTTGTTGAGTGCAGACATGATTCTCTGTACTGATGTAAGAGGCAGAAATAAATGATGTAAATAGTTTTCTGTCTGCTTCTTTCCCCTCCCTGGGGACACCAAAGGGAGAGGGAGAACGGTGTGTTCCTCTCATACATCTGAGAAGAATCGCCGGACCTCGCCTGCTTATCAGCAGAGGTTGGGAGACGCGGGGAGGTCGACAGGAATATCTGCCGGTGCCTACGTGTGGCACATTCCTCTGACCAAGGCAGAATTCCAACAGTGGTAGCAGAGGATGGTTTCGATCCATCGACCTCTGCATGAGAGGCTGGTGGATTGTCCTCCTCTGCTCCAAGGAGGAAGAAAAGCGTCTGAGAAAAGCTAGAGGCTCCACAGACAGCTGATGGAAAGAAGAGGTGTTTTCCAGAGCAACAAAGTTCAAGGTATGCTGCATTTCGGGCTAAAAGTGTGAACGCAGGAAGATTATTTCCCTGGTTCACGGAGCTGCGTTTCAAAGAAAACAAAAGCTCCGGGAGAAGAGGCCTGCAGCTTGAAGGCTGAAGCCTGCATTCCACAAATTTTTGTGGTAGATAAGATGTCTTATTGAAATGCATTGTTACTAGGTAACGGTCCTGGAAAGTTACTGGCAAAGGGGCTGGACTCTGAGTGTAAGCCTGGGAAAGCGAAACAAAATCAGAGAATGTTTTGGCTACAAGGTTTACGAGCTCTTGGAAGGGACTTTTCAATAGCAGCCTGAGTTTAGCTGCCAGGTGCAAAGAGCGTAAACAATTTGCAGTTTGCTGCGTGAGAAAGGAAAAAAACGACTGTTGGATTTTACAGTTTGTTTGAGAGTGTGGGCTGGAAAGCTGAAGAGGCTTGGCTTCAAGATGGATGCCAAGAAAGGAGCTTTGCCTTGCCCACCTTCCTTATCCAATGACAATTATTCATCTTGGTCTGTAAAGATGAAGGCCCTGCTGCAGAATCAGAGGCTTTTTGATGTAATTGAAAACCCCATCCCTGCAGCACCAACCAGAGGTTGGGAGTCACAGAATGTAAGGGCCAGGACTGCTATAATTCTGTGTGTCTCAGATGATCAGTTGGTGCATGTTCAGCATTTAGAAAATGCGAAAGAGGTATGGGACACGCTGCGTACAACGCATCAGAGAGATGCTGGTTCTTCAGCGTTGCTGTATTTTGAGAAATTGACCAATCTGAGACTTGCGCCTGATGGAGATGTTCAAGCGCACCTGACAGAAATGAAGTTTCTGCGTCAACAGATGGTGGAACGCAATTTTCGTCTTCAGGAGGAAGTGTTTTGCTTCATGATGATAAACAGCCTTAGCCGCACCTACAAGGTTGTTGCCAGTCAGCTTGGTTCCCTACCGGCCGCGCAGCTGACCGCGGAGAGAGTTTGTGCTGTGGTCCTGAATGAACACGACAGACTTGCTGCACTGGAAGAAAAAGACAGGGGGAGGGAAGAACAGAGTTCTAATTCCCCCACTGCTGATGCTACTGGAGAGCATGGTGTAGCATTGAGTGCTGTCCGATGCTACAATTGTGGACAGACTGGGCATCTACAGCGAAACTGTAAGAAGCCGCACCAGTCAAGAGGAGCAAAGAGCAGCTCTACGAAGCCTCAGGCGTCAGGCAAAAGCCGTACCAAGTGCCAGGTGAAACCTGCAAAGGCTATGATGGCGAAAGGAACCACGCCAGATGTTGGGAACGCATTCATAATCGACACGGGCGCAACGGTTCACATGTGCCCGCACAGAGGACTATTTTCAACGTTGAAGAAGCAAAGCTTCACTGTGAAACAGGCCAACGGTCAGGAGTTGGAAGCGACTGGAATTGGGACTGTGTATCTTGAGAGTCTGAACTTGACTATAAATGATGTTTACCTGGTTCCAGAACTGAGATTTAATCTGCTGAGCGTGTCGCAGATTGCAAAGAAAGGACTGAAACTGTCCTATGATGCTAAAAGCTGCAAGATCTACAAAGATGGAGAACTGTTTCTTACTGCCAAAGAGAAAGATGGACTGTATTTGTTGACTTTTGATCAAAGTGATTACATGAAATGTAATTCTGATGTTTCTAACGAAATCTCTCTTGCAGGGGTGACCATGACCAGTGTGAGCACCAGGAAGGTGACGAAGAAGGTCGACAGAGCATTTCAGCGGGTGTATGCTGATGTGATTGGTCCTCTAGAACCATCTAGAGGCGGTGCACGATATTACCTTTTGTGTGTGGATTGTTTCACTAATTATTCTTGGGTTTATATGATGGAGAAACCACAAGAAACTTTAGAAAAGTTTCAGGAATTTTGTGACAAGGTTAAAAGTATGCATGATGCTAACATTGATTGTCTTTTCACAGATGAGAAGCAAATTTTTCTGTTACAGAAGTTTCAGAAGTTCCTGGATGGAAAAGGGATAGACCACAAAGTGGCAGTTTCGCAAGAAGCGTGGAACAGGGGGGTTTGTGTAAAAGTGAACAAAGAATTGCAAAAGGGAATGAATGCACAATTGCTGAGTTCACATTTGCCACATGTATATTGGGCCGAATCGCTAGCGTCCTATCTTCATGTGTGGCTGAGAAAAGTCTCAACAGAGTTGGGATGTTCTCCTTTTGAGAAGCTGTTCAATAGAAAACCTTCTGTTGCCTATTTTAAGGTTTTCGGGTCTCATGTGAGAACAGAAGCTCCAGGTGGTGTAAAGAATGCCAGAGGCATTTTTGTGGGTTATGAAAAGGGTCTCTACAGAGTAATTTTGTCTGAATCTGGTCAGGTGATTCTCACAAAGTTCCTAGAGAGTGCTCCAAAGCAAGAGCGGATAGTACAGACATTTCCCACAGGAAACGATTCTGATGATGATGATGATGAGTTTGATCTTATTGAGTTCAGTAGTACTGATGATGACAGCTCAGTTGTCACAGTCATTGAGAGGAAATCTCACATAATGACTAGACCCTCAGAAGAGGAGGATGAACCATTGATTAAGCTTAGTACTGGTTCTCCAGAGAGTTCAGAGGCTGAACCAGAAAGCAGAGAAGAGCAGCAACTTTTACGTAGGTCTGAGAGAGCAACGAAGGGTGTACCACCCAAGAGGTATTCAAAGGAGTTTGCTACCCTTGCATATGTTGCTATTGTAAACGACCAAGGACAGATTGAAGCTGTGTCTGAGTCAGAGACAAAGGCACAACAGAGAGTTGTTAACCGAGGTAATGCGAAGTCACACAACCAGAGAGGTACATTGGTTAAACCAGTGGCGGGTAGTTCCAAGGGTGGAACTGAAACAACAGGGGAATGTTATAAATATAACAACTGTTTGTTTTCTTCTCTGGATGACGCTTTGCTTGCGGCACACATTGATACTTTAGGGGGAGTATGTTACCATAAGGCACCAATGCTGCAGCAAGCAAAGGCTCTAGCAGCTCAGCAAGCTGCTTGTGGCTGGAAAGCCAGACAGGATGTTTGTGACTGTTGCCATGGGAACAAAGGGGCAGTCCATTCTGTACTGAGCACCGGATGTTAGCTCAGTGTGTGTGTGTCATATGACCCGTACTGGATGTACTTGGGAGGAGTTTCTTTCTTGCTGTTGTTGAGTGCAGACATGATTCTCTGTACTGATGTAAGAGGCAGAAATAAATGATGTAAATAGTTTTCTGTCTGCTTCTTTCCCCTCCCTGGGGACACCAAAGGGAGAGGGAGAACGGTGTGTTCCTCTCATACATCTGAGAAGAATCGCCGGACCTCGCCTGCTTATCAGCAGAGGTTGGGAGACGCGGGGAGGTCGACAGGAATATCTGCCGGTGCCTACGTGTGGCACATTCCTCTGACCAAGGCAGAATTCCAACAACCGCATCCTCCTCCATTGTCATCTGCACTTGCCCAGTCAGTACAGATTCATAGGTTGGTCCCTGGATGATTTCTGTATCAATGTTTCCTGTTTGTCCACAGTTATTAACCACAACAGTCAAATCCATTTTCTCATTCATCAAGTCCATCTTCTCGTGCATCTGTTCCAGCAAGGCATTTGTCTTGCATAAAGCAAGCACCCAATCTTCCTCCCAGCTCATCTTTGGTCAAGGTCAGAAAAGACTGTTCCCACGATCTTAATCTCACAGATGTTGGGTCCTCACGTATACTGCAGCAACAATTTAACAAGCTCCCTCTAGAGGAGACAATTTCTATTTGTATCCATTTTTTTTTTAAAGGCAAAGGAAAGTTACTTTCATTTTTCAGATATTTCAAATGTTTTTCAGATATTTTGTTTCTTTAAAATGCAAAAGGCAACATTAGAATCAACTTGTTTCTCTTCATTAGCTATCTGTCAAAATATTCCATTCACAGTCAATGAACCTCTCCAACAGTTTCTGTCTTGAACACCCCGTTCCCAGGTTAGAGACGGTGGAAACTTATCCTTCTTCACTCCCTCTCCTGCTAGGGTTAAACAGAGTCCCCCCCCCCTTTTCTCCTGCTTCCAAGGGGGGTTTCAGTAATTCTGAATGAAGGAAATTTAGGCTTTTTGGACAGCTTTCCCAGCTTTAGCTTACAAAGTTTTTGCTTTAGTCTATATACAAAAAGCGGAAGGCGGACTTCCTGTTTTGCAGCTTCCCGCTTCGATACCAAATTAAGCAATTTCTTGATCCAATTTTCCGTTTCTACTCACGGGTACTTGTTTTAAGTCCAATTGTCCACAGGAAAAAGTCAGCGCTCTCTGGCAATGGCTGTGCGGCTTCACTCCGTGAAAGTTGCAGCCAGTTCATAGCACCGCGCTTCTCACCCCACTTCGCTCCGGAGCCCCTAAATGGGATTCCCCGCAAGTAGGGGGGCGCTTCTGGTGCCCTGCCGAACCCCACGTTCCCAGGCTTCCTCTGCCTGGGATTTCTAGCAGGTCCCCACTTTCGCCGCGGCGGGAAGACCCAGTTTCCACGGAGCCCGTTCCTCCAGTCGGAGGAACTCCGCCATTCACCAATGGTGCTGACCCGGAAGTCATCATCTGCAAATTTGATCAGGATGCCCTTGAGTCCATCATCCAAGTCGTTGATAAAGATGTTGAATAAGACCAGGCCCAAGACAGAACCCTGTGGCACCCCACTAGTCACTCTGCTCCAGGATGAAGAGGAACCATTGATGAGCACCCTTTGGGTTCGGTCAGTCAGCCAGTTACAAATCCACTGAGTGGTAGCATAGTCAAGACCGCATTTTACCAGCTTCTTTACAAGAATATCATGGGGCACCTTGTCAAATGCCTTGCTGAAATCAAGGTAGGCTACATCCACTGCGTTCCCTTCATCTACCAGGCTTGTAATTCTGTCAAAAAACAAGATCAGGTTAGTCTGACATGACTTATTTTTCAGAAATCCATGCTGACTATTGGTGATCACAACATTCCTTTCTAGGTGTTCACAGACTGTTTGCTTAATGATCTGCTCCAGAATCTTCCCTGGTATTGATGTCAGACTGACTGGGCGGTAATTATTTGGGTCCTCTCTTTCCCCCTTTTTGAAAATAGGGACAGCATTTGCCCTCCTCCAGTCTGCTGGGACTTCGCCTGTTCTCCAGGAATTCTCAAAGATGACTGCCAGTGGTTCTGAGATCACATCTGCCAGTTCTTTTAATACTCTTGGATGCAGTTCATCTGACCCTGGAGACTTGAATTCATCTAAACTAGCCAAGTATTCTTGTAGTATCTCCTTAGTTATTCTGGGCTGTGTTTCCTCTGCTGAATCATTTGCTCCAAATTCTTCAGGTCGGGCATTGTTTTCTTTATCAGAGAAGACTGAGGCAAAGAAGGCATTGAGGAGTTCAGCCCTTTCTGTGTCCCCTGTTTGCATTTCACCATCTTCTCCTCTGAGTGACCCCACTGTTTCTTTGTTCTTCCTTTTTGCTACGAACATACCCATAAAAGCCTTTTTTGTTGCTTTTAACCTCTCTAGCAAGCCTGAGTTCATTCTGTGCTTTAGCTTTTCTGACTTTGTGTCTACACGTGCTGGCTATTTGTTTGAATTCCTCTTTGGTGGTTCCCCCCTTTTCCATTTTTTGTACACATCCTTTTTTAATCTCAACTCAGTTAAAGGTTCTTTAGATAGCCACCCTGGCTTCTTTAGGCACCTTCCATGTTTCCGTCTCATTGGTATTGCCTGAAGTTGTGCTTTTACTATCTCCCTCTTAACAAACTCCCAGCCATCATGAACTCCCTTTCCTTTTAGTATTACTGTCCATGGGATCTCACCCAGCACTTCCCTAAGTTTTATGAAGTCGGCTTTGTTAAAGTCAAGAAATTGAGTCCTAGTATGCTTGGCTGCTCCTTTCCGCTGTATAGTAAACTTCAGAAGAGCATGATCACTCGCGCCTAATGATCCTTCCACTTCTACCCCACTAACCAGGTCATCAACATTGGTTAGGACCAGATCTAAAATGGCTGTTTCTCTTGTTGCTTCTCCCACTTTCTGGACAATGAAGTTGTCTGCAAGGCCAGTGAGGAATCTGTTTGACCTTATGCTCTTGGCTGAGTTTGACATCCAACAAATATCCGGGTAATTGAAGTGCCCCATTACTACGATCTCCCCTCCTTTTGCATGCTTGGCCATCTGTTCCAGGAAGGCATCATCTATGTCCTCCGTTTGGCTTGGGGATCTATAGTAAACTCCCACAATGAGGTCACTGTTATTCTTCTCTCCCTTAATTTTGACCCAAATGCTCTCACTTTGGCTTTGAGGTTCTAAATCTTGGATCTCTTCACAGGTATACACATCCCTGACATATAACGCCACTCCTCCTCCTTTCTTGTCTGGTCTGTTTCTCTGAAATAGATTGTATCCCCCCATTATTACATTCCAATCGTGGGACTTATCCCACCAGGTTTCAGTGATGCCTATTATGTCATATTTAGTTTGCTGTACCAAGAGCTCAAGCTCATCTTGTTTATTTCCCATGCTTTGCGCATTAGTGTACAGACATTGAAGTCCATTAATCATTCCCCCGTATCTCTTATTTAAGGATTTTTTCCTCCCACCACTAGGTCTGCGTGCTGTTTGCTCCATTTGGTCTATGACATTTGGATGATCATCTTCATCAATTGATAGACTCCTACCTTCAGGAGCACTGTCTCCCTCCCCCACATTAGTCAGTTTAAAGCCCTCCTGATGAGGTTTCTGAGATTTTTGGCAAAAACATTCCTCCCAACCGTTGTGAGGTGCAGCCCATCACTTGCCAGAAGTCCATCTTCAAGAAACTGCAGTCCGTGATCTAAGAATCCAAACCGTTCCTGTTTACACCATTTGCGAAGCCAGCTGTTCACTTCCACTATTTTTCCCTCTCTCCCTGGGCCACGTCGTTCAACTGGGAGGACAGATGAGATGACAATTTGTGCATTTAATTGCTTCAATTTCCTGCCCAGAGCCTCGTAGTCTCTTTTGATCTTCTGGAGGCTATTGCTTGCAGTGTCATTGGTTCCCACATGAACCAAGAGGAGGGGGTATTTGTCAGTGGGTTTTATGATTCCTTGCAGTCGTTCAGTTACATCTTGGATCTTAGCCCCGGGGAGCCAGCCCACTTCCCGAGACATTTTGTCAGGCCCACAGATCACTGCTTCTGTTCCCCTCAGTAGGGAATCCCCTATCACCATTACACGCCTCCTCTTAGGTTTGGTCGGGGTTCTTCCGTGAGCTGTCCATTCCAATGTCGCCTGCACATTCCCTGAGGACTGACTTTGCTGCTCATCTTCATATACCTGATCGACTGTAATGAGGGAGAGATCCTCAAATGGAGTCTGCTCTTCGTCTTCCATGCTAGGGGAGAGGACCTCAAAGCGATTGTGTATTTCTATTTTTTTTTATTTTTTTTAAAGAATATTTATTCCAATTTTAAAGTTACAAAAAATGAAGAAAAAACAAACCATACACATGTTACAAAAAACAGACAATAAAAAAGAAAAAAGAAAAAACAAAGAATCACAATAAAGAATAACAAAAATCAAATTAGACCTTTACAACCTTTTCCCCTTTTACTTATTTCCATGACTTCCTCTCACCTCCCTGCTTTGTATTCTAGTTTAGATCGTATCTCCAGCAATTCCTTCTAACCTTCTTTTCTTTTACTTATTTTAACATTCGAAAGCATTTAATTCTCCTCTATCCTCATTTTACACTTCATTTTTACTTATTCCATTATACCATGTCTGCCAATACGGCCTAATATTCTTTTCCAACCTTTTTCTAACATTCTTTTATATTACAGTATTTCTGAAGATATATTTTAAATTTTTTCCAGTCTTCTTCCATCAACCCTTCTTCCTGATCTCGAATTCTGCCGGTCATCTCAGCCAGTTCCATATAGTCCATCACTTTCATCTGCCATTCTTCTCGGGTAGGCAATTCTTGTGTCTTCCAATATTTCCCAATGAGTATTCTTGCCGCTGCTGTCGCATACATAAAAAAATTTCTGTCTTCCCTTCGCACCAATTGGCCGACCATGCCCAAGAGGAAGGCCTCTGGTTTCTTCACAAAAGTGTATTTCAATACCTTTTTTAGTTCATTATATATCATTTCCCAGAAGGCCTTGATCTTTGGGCACGTCCACCAAAGGTGGAAAAAGGTACCTTCATTTTCTTTACATTTCCAACATTTATTATCGGGCAAATGATAGATTTTTGCTAGCTTGACTGGGGTTAAGTACCACCTATAAATCATTTTCATTATATTTTCTCTTAAAGCATTACAAGCCGTAAATTTCATACCTGTAGTCCATAACCGTTCCCAGTCAGCAAACATAATGTTATGCCCAACATCTTGTGCCCATTTAATCATAGCAGACTTAACCATTTCATCCTGTGTATTCCATTTCAGCAGCAGATTATACATTCTTGACAAATTTTTTGTTTTAGGCTCTAACAATTCCGTTTCCAATTTGGATTTTTCCTCCTGGAAACCAATCTTTTTATCTAGGTTAAAAACCTCCCTTATTTGATAATAATGAAGCCAATCTCGAACTTTAGTTTTTAATTTGTCAAAACTCTGCAATTTTAGTTTATCTCCAACTTGTTCTAAAATTTCACAGTATTTTGGCCAATTTGTCTCCATATTAGTTTTTTTCAATGCCTTTGCCTCCATTGGTGACAGCCACCTTGGTGTTTTACTTTCCAACAAATCCTTATATCTCACCCAAACATTAAACAATGCTTTCCTGACAATATGGTTCTTAAAGGCCTTATGCGCTTTAACCTTGTCATACCATAAATATGCATGCCATCCAAACACATTATCAAAACCTTCTAAATCCAAAATGTCCACGTTTTCAAGAAGTAGCCAATCTTTCAGCCAGCAAAATGCGGCTGATTCGTAGTAAAGTTTAAGATCTGGCAGGGCAAATCCCCCTCTTTCCTTCGCATCTGTTAATATCTTAAATTTTATTCTAGGCTTTTTGCCCTGCCAGATAAATTTAGACACATCTCTTTGCCACCTCTTGAAACAGTCCATTTTATCCACAATTTGCAATGTTTGAAACAAAAACAACATTCTAGGCAATACATTCATCTTTATTGCAGCAATTCGGCCCAACAATGATAGCTTCAATTTTGACCATGTTTCTAAATCCTTCTTCACTTCTGACCAACATTTTTCATAATTATCTTTAAACAAATTCACATTTTTAGCAGTCATATGCACCCCTAAATATTTCACTTTGTTAACTATTGTTAATCCTGTCTCTTTCTGAAACCTCTCTTTCTCAATCTCTGTAAGGTTTTTCTCTAATACCTTAGTTTTCATCTTGTTCAATTTAAAACCTGCTACTTGGCCAAATTCTTGGATTAATTGTAATACTCTTTTTGTGCTAGCTTCTGGCTCCTGTAATGTCAAAACTAAATCGTCAGCAAAAGCTTTCAATTTGTACTGTTTAGCTCCGAGTTGTATACCTTTAACCAATTGGTCTTTTCTAATCATATTGAGCAAAACCTCCAAGACCGATATAAAAAGCAATGGGGAGATTGGGCAACCCTGTCTTGTTCCTTTCTCTATCTTAAATTCTTCTGTAACTACATTGTTCACAATGAGCTTAGCTTTTTGTTCCGAATAAATTGCACCTATACCATTTTCAAAACTTTGGCCTACCCCCATCCCCTGCAAATTTTTCTTCATAAAACTCCAAGAAATATTGTCAAAGGCTTTCTCTGCATCTACAAATATTAAAACAGCTTTGGTATTGATATTAACTTGCAGTTTTTCTAAAATATTGATAATATTCCTCGTATTGTCTGACAGATGTCTCCCAGGGAGAAAGCCCGCCTGGTCTTTATGAATCTCTTTTACCAATACATTTTTTAATCTTTTAGCCATTATTTCTGCAAAAAATTTGTAATCCACATTAAGTAGGGATATGGGACGGTAGTTCTTCAGCTGTGTCTTCTCCACTTCAGTTTTTGGTATAAGTGTAATGTATGCTTCTTTCCACGACTCGGGTGCTTTCCCTCCCCGTAATATTTCATTGCAAAGTTCTTTCAACGGTTGCAATAACCATTCTTTCAAAGATTTGTAATATTTTGCAGTTAGACCATCCGGTCCTGGAGATTTGCCCAATTTCATATTCTGAATGGCTCCTTCCACCTCTTGATCAGATATTGTAGAGTTTAATATTGATTTGCTCTCTTGAGATACTTTTTGTAATCCATTATTTTTCAAAAACCGATCAATGTCTAATTCTTTCTGGGTTTCCTGCATATATAACTGTTTAAAATAATTCTGAAAGCACTTCCGAATCTCCCCAGGATTCTGTATATTCTTCCCTTCTACTACCAAGTTCGTAATCGTATTCAGCTTTTGTCTTTTTTTCATTTGCCAGGCCAGTAATTTCCCACATTTATTTGCCGATTCGAAGGTCTTTTGTTTCATCTGTTTGACCTTCCATTCTATCTCCTGGTTCATCAGTTTCATATATTGTACTTGGTATAGCTTTATCTCTTTTAAAATCTCCTGTGAGTTCAGTTTCGCCCTCAGTCTTTTTTCTCCATCCTTAATTTTCTCCAAAATTTTTTCTCTCTTCTCGTTTTGATATCTTTTCCTAATTGCATTTTGTTGTATCAAAAATCCTCTCATCACCGCTTTGCTGGCATCCCAAATCACTCTTTTTTCTGTCGTAGTATTCATATTTATCTCAAAATAGTCTCTCAAATTCTTCTGGGCCTTTTTAATAATTTCCTCATTCCTAAATAAGGAGTCATTCATCCTCCATCTGAAAGCTCCAATTGGCGTTGATATCATTTCAATCTTTACTGGATTGTGATCAGAGCAAATTTTCGGGCAAATCACCGCTTTTTTATCTTAGGGGCCAGTCCTCTAGTTATCCAGATTTGGTCTATTCTTGTCCATGTCATATTTGCTTCAGAGAAGAAGGTTCCTTCTCTTTCCAAGGGGTTCTTTATTCGCCAAATATCCACAAGATCCATATTGTCAGTCATTTCAAAAAATGTCTTTGGTAGTCTTCCATCTTTCGTCACCGTTTGTCTTTGGGCTTTATCCATATTTGTAGACACTACTCCATTCATATCTCCCATCAAAATAATGTTGTAATCCAAATAATCCAGGAGAGTTTCGTGCAATTTTTAAAAGAATTCTGATTTTCCCTCATTTGGTGCATATACGCCTATTATCAAAAACTTCTGTCCTTGAAACTGAATTTCAATTGCTATATATCTTCCTTGGTCATCTTTAAATATAAATTTTGGTGACAGGCTTTCCTTCGCGTAGAGTACTACTCCTCTTTTTTTCACATTGTCCGATGAAATAAATTCTTCTCCCAATCTTTTATTTATCAAAATTTTCCGATGTAGCCTTGTCACATGCGTCTCTTGTAAACAAATCAAGTCCAAATGTTCTTTTTTCAATGTATGAAATACTCTCCCCCTTTTTGCCGACGAATTCAGACCATTAATATTCCAGCTTAAAACTTGAAGTGTCATTTTGTAGTTACTCTCCTTCTCCTCCAACAGCCCCAAGAAGTTTGTCTATGTCTGTCGGTGGCGTTGGTTTCGCTTTTTTTTGCAAACTCTTATCCGGTACAGCAGTGTCTTTTCCCAATCCTTTCTGTAGATCTTCTTCGTATGCACTCAAAAACTTGTTCTTTTCCTCCACTGATCTTATCTTGGTCTTTCTTCCTTTAAAACTAAAGGATAGACCTTGAGGGAATTCCCACCTGAAAAGGATTTTATTTTTTCTCAACAAGGCCACCAAGTCTCCAAAATCTTGTCTTAAGTCAAGAAGATGTTTTGGTATGTCTTTAAAAAATTCCACTTTTGATTGTATAATTGTCAAGGGTTTTTCGTAATGCAGGCCCAAAATTTTGTCCCTTTCTTCTTTGGATCGGAGGGTAATCAAACAGTCCCTTATTTTAATCTTTCTTCCTCCTTTCCCCAGTCTGAAGGCCCTCACAATCTTAAAGTCCTCTTGTTTCAGGTCCGATTTCCAAAATTCCAGAAATTCTTGTGTCAAAAAGTCTATCAAGGTGCCTTTCTCCAACTCAGGAACAGCTCTAATTCTTAGATTGGTTTGTTTGTCTCTGAGATCGATCATAGACAACGTTAACTTATGTTCTGCAATCTCTTTCTGTAGGTCTGGTACCTTTTCAGTTTCCAATTGCCCCAATTTAAATTCCACAGCGGCAGTCTTTTCCTGTATAGACTTTGAGTCTTGCAGTAATCTCTGAATAGATTCCGTATTGCTGTTTACCTTTTTCTCCAAGTTGTCTAGTGTTTCTGTGTTTAAATCAATTTTTCTATTAGCAATGTCCACTTTCTGATTCGTTTCTTCCACTTTCCTATTCGTCTCCCCCACCCTTGTACTAAGTTGCTGTATAGATTCATTAATCTTAGCCAAGGCGTTGGCTAAAATTTCCTCAGACATTCCACCAGACTTAGATTGTGTTGCTGATGCAGGCAAACCAGCAGATGATTGCCTTCGGTGTACCCAAGGTTTCCCAGATCTCAAGACTGACGGGTCTTGAGATTTTTGGCCATCTGCCATAACAAAGTGAAGGTCAAGTTCTTTTCCCACGTATGCTGTTCCTGTTTACAAGTGGAAAATTCCTTTACTGTAATTTCAGGGAGTCCCACTAGGTGGACACTGTTACCACCAAACCAGTTACTGTCCTTCTAAAATGACAGGAAAGAGAAACTAAGTAGAGAGACAAAGATGGAGGACCACAATGTAACTTTCCAATTATTTTCCCCAACAAAATTGGCCACAATATATCTTCTTTACAGCCAACAAGCAGCACTGACAGCTTTTGACAGCTGAGACGTCTCACTGACAGATTGCTCTTTAAATCTTTAAACAGTCCGGTAGAGTCAAACAAAGCCTTTCCCTTTATCCCTCCGAAAGGTAGATTCCGCCAAAGTTCTCAGGTCAGAAGAAAACACTTATTTCAATTCAATTTTCCCACGTTTAGCTCAAAATCTCTATGCTTTGTTCTGGATACAATGCGGGGAAGCGGACTTCCTGTTTGCACTTCCACCGCGGTAGCCAATTCTAACGTTTTTTTGCTGCTAAAACTTTTCCGCTTTTATCCAATTAGTCCAATCAATCCAATTAGTGCTCTTTTAATCCAATTCCTCTACTCACGGTTGAAATTTCAGTCCAAATGTTCCAGGAATAAGTCAGCGCTCTCCAGCAACGGCAACACGGCTTCGCTCAGTGAAAGCAGCGATCCGCTCGCAGCACCGCGCTTCTCCCCCGCTCCGTTCCGAAGCCTCAGAAAAAGGCTTCCTCTCGGGTTGGGGGGCGCTCCAAGGTGCCCGCCGAGCCTCCACGTTCGCAGGCTTCCGCGCCTGCGATTTCTGAGGGTCCCCGCTTCGCCGCAGCGCACAGGACCCGATTTTCGCTGAGCTATCCCCTCCGAGATCAGAGGAGATCGGCCATTGCTGCTGGCGCTAACCGGAAGTCTCGCGATTGTGTATTTCTAAACAATCAGAGCGAAACCTGGGCCTCCTACTTCTTTGAGTCACGTTTCTCCATATATCTGGCTCCTGTGTTGGTGAACTAGCCTCCTTCTCAGGGGAGTCCCCTGTCTCCTCCTTGGTGGAGATGGTGTGCTCTGTTGCTTCCAAGAAGAGCTCCAGCTTTCTAATTCTTTGGAGCGTAGCTACACGTTCCTCCAGTTGCTGGACTTTGTCTTCTAAGAGGGCAATCAACATGCAATTGCTGCAGGTAAAGCTGCCTGCAATCTTTGGCAAGATGGCAAACATTGCGCAGGAACCGCAGGCGACTGCAGCTGTTTCCTCCCCCTCCATCTTGAGAACGTGTCGTTGGGGGTGGCTACAGCGGTCCTACATCATAAAAAGCGTGAAGACAGGACAAATAACTCCCTCCCCAAAAAAAACCCTAGGTCTCCCCCAACAAACGTTTGAGACTAGCTCCCCTAAATCTAAAAGATGGATCAAACTGTGCGCACCGCTAGGGAGAGCAGCTAATCAGCCACAAAGAAACACACACATAAGAAAACCCTTTTTGCACCTTCTTCAGCTGCTGCCCTGCAAGCTCTGATAAGCTCCTCCCTCAGCTAATCACCTGCCTCAGCAGAAACCCTGCCCCCTCTGACCTTTGCACAGGGAGAGCAGATAATCAGCCACAAAGAAACACACACACAAGAACCCTTTTTGCTCCTTCTTCAGCTGCTGCCCTGCAAGCTCTGATGGTAGGAGAGCACCAGGAGGGCAAGGACACTTGGCCGAGCCCAGGCCCGACCCGAGCCTACTCCACGGCAGATAGCACTCCAAGAGATCAGGCTGGGGCCCAGAGGAAGGCCATGTGACAGAGGAGACCCAGAAGAGAAGGTATTACTTCTTATTTTTTTAAAAAAAGATTTAAAAATAATAACATTTTTTTCTCTTTTGAAAAAAAAAGTGTCCCCAGATTCTTTGAAAAAAATCTGGTAACCTTACCTTAAATCCTAACCTTCTGATTCCAAGTCTCTTCTTTCTCAATATCCCCATTCGGTTAACTGCACCAAGCAACAAGCTGTAAAATACAAGTTTAAAAAGCAAGCTTTCCTTTGCATCTCACAGAACTTTAAATGTAATTCGTGGTTTTTTCCACCTGTCCGCCAAACTTGGGTCGTTTTGCCTTCCTTTAAATGGGAAATCAGTAGTCGAGCCATACTTTTTGGTAAAACGTTCGTCTGGATCCCGGAAGTCCTACCTGAGAACAATGGGAGTTTCCACTAGCGCCAGCCGCTTCTCCTTCTGCAAGCAGCGCCACCCGAATTCCCACCTGGGATGAGCCGCTTGGCGCACTAAACTGAGCCGCCGGAGAAAGACTGGGGCGGGCAGTAAGTGGGAGGGGGAAGTCGTGCGCTTCTGTCCCGTCAGAAAAGTGCTGGGCTCTGTCTCTCCAGCTGTGCTTCCTCGGTTCAGAGGTGGACTATAGCAGCTGGGCTGGGCTGCCAGAAAGCCCATCAAGGCCACAGGCTGCTGGCATGACTCATCCCAGCTTTGTCATCTGAGGGGAAAGGATGTGCGGTCTTAAATGCTGGCCTTGGCAACTTGGCTGAGCTACCTTGGGCAAGTCCTTGGGCCAGCTTAGCCTCCTTCACAGAGGGTTGTTCTGAAGATACACTCAGGAAAACACCCGAGGCATGAAGAAGAAGCACGAGGAGAGTCTGGAAAGGGGGGTGGGGAGCGCTCCCACCCCAGCCGCTCCAGGATGGGAAGTGCGTCCCAGGGGAGGCGGGGTTCAGGCGGAGGTGGACGTCGGGTTGGGTGGCGGTTGCCAGGAGCAGCACGATGTCCCTCCAACCCCCGACTTCCACTCTCCAGGCAGGCACCCAACGTGGCCAGCACGCAAGGGCTCTTTCTTACTCCAGCCTTGGCGTGCAGATCCCGGGTTCAGCCCCAGATCTCTGGAGCGGAAAGGCTCTTGGGCGTTGGGCGTGAATATGAAAGGCAGCATCTGTCAGAATAGGTCATACTGAGCCAGTACAGATGAACGTGACTATTGGTTCGCTTCCTCGGCATCCCAGAACTGTGAAGGTTGCCTCAACTGTTGAGCAGCACAGCTAAGGAAGAAGGAGTGGAGTGTCTCCGGGGGGGGGGGGGGGAGCATAGCTCCCATTCCCTTCCAAACACACAGACAGGACAGTGTGGTGGCACCCAGGGAATAGTTGCAGCAGCCGGATGGCTGGCTGAAACACACACCATTGCACTCTTTTTGAATGGGATTCAATCTGAATCAGCCAGTTAGTGAACTTGGTGCTCCTGTGCAACAAACCCACTACAAAATTGCTCTTCCCCGCACACTTCCAGGTCCCTCCAGCTGGGCTTTTTGAGTGTGATGGGTTTTTCTCACTCCAGAGCAGTTTGTGTTTAAGCTGAAGGTCAGCAGGAAAGCAAGGGAGACTAAAAATTTTGCATTTGTTGATATAATAAGATTTTAATAACTCTAATAATGACTAACTGTGTGGAAATGACTGGAAAAAGGGGAAAAAGGAAAATCAAGGTTTTTCATTTTTGGTTTCCTGGAAGATGATCAAAAGACTCCCCTGGACTAGAAGAGACATCTCATTAACAACTGGAGAAATGCCAAAGAACTTTGGATATCTGCTTGGGAGGTTTCTGATGCAGTATTAATTTAACAAGGAGCCAGGAGTGAAACTGAAAGTAGACGGACCAGCTAGCTGAATCCAATTATATTGCTATGGGGTGGGGGGAAACCTCTAACATTTTACTTTTCGATACTTGTAGTTCCAGAGTGAATTGAATAGGTGGGGGGGGGGTGGAGGAGCGGAAGAAAGGAGAGCTAACTTGTCCGTGGCTGGGGGCGCAATCTGGATGGTTCTGCCGGGGCGCAAGATCACCTAACTACTGCTCTGCGCCTCTGGATCAGGGGTGGATGGTGCTCATTGGGACCGGGAGGGTGAAAGGCAAGGAGGCTAACAGTAGGTGGTGCCAGAGCCAAGGAGTGGCAGAGCAAATGCGTTCTGTATCTGAGATGGAGTGGGAAGGGGCTGGCGGCCACCGCAGCCATCCCCTGTCTGCCCTCATGGAGTGGCCAGAATCCACTGGGCAAATGCTCATCTTGCCAGAGTCTGGGTCTTCTGCTGTTGCTCTCTCAGAAACCGTGCCCAGGTGGGATGTTTCGTTTTTTGTAGCTGCTTCATCCCTGAGGAAGTTGGAGGTGACGCAACTCCTGCATCTCTGACGTGGGAAGGTTTGGGGGTATAACAAATTCCACCCTCCTTCCTTGGCTCCCTGGCAAGAAGGCATCTTTACATTTTGAGCGCATTTCACAGGCCAGGAGCCAAGCACCCCTTCCTGAGGGGGAGAAGAGGCCCAGAAAAGATGAGCCCTTCCCAGCCCAAAGGCGTTCCCCTGAGATTCAGCTTCTGGGCTATGGCTAACCAGGTTAGGAGCAGGAATATTGGGAGCGGGAAGGAACTGATGTCATCTGCCAGAGCAGCTGGCTAACTGAAGGGAATGAGGTGATAACAAGGCTTTCAAACCTGAACTCTTGTTTGCGGCTGATTAGCATAGAGGGAGGTGGAGAACAAGGGCAATCGGAAGCAGACTCTGGGTAGTTGGTTCCTTCTCTTTGTTCGGGTTCCTACGTCACACCAGCAGTTTAAATGGCAACACTCCTTTGCAAGATTGGCTGCCTTTTTAATTGTTTGTTATGGAAAATCAATAAAATGATAAGTTGCCCCTGCCAAAGGGTTGCATGACATCTGGCTGAAGACTTTTTGTGCTAAAAGTTGAAGCTATGCTGGGGTGTGTGTGTGTGTGTGTGTGTGTGTCCATCCGTGTGGCCGCTGTGTATTCAACATTCCACCCCCTCCAAAGAATCCTAAGAACCTTAGTTTTCCTTTCACAGTGCTACGATTCCCAGCACCCTTAACAAACCATTGTTCCCAGGACTTTTTGCGTGTGGGTGGGAGGAGATGTGCTTTACATGTGCGGTGTGCAGGCATCTCCAAGCACATGTGTGGGGGGATTCAAGACTAACTCTTATGCTTTTCTTCCTTAGACCAGCTTGACGTTGAACGAGAGGTTCTCTGGGTTGAGGAACACACGCCATTTCACAGCGAAGCAGAACACGGGCCGAATGGTCACTCTGCCATTGCATTTGGTGAAGTCAGACTGGATTTGCAAAGGAGTTTGCCCCTGAAGCCAGTTGGTTGCCTGCCTGTGGCTGGAGGCTTGGCATCACCAAAACACAAAGAGACAGCCCCATGCAACCTCACACCCAAAGATTTCTGCCCATGCTTCAGACATGCAGCCCTAAGATCAGCTCTGACTCCCACTCTAGGCCCCTCTGCCCCAGTCTTCCTCCTGATGTAGGCTACAGGATCTGGGAAGTCTGATCCAGCTTTGAGGTGTGGTTCCATATGGCCGTTAGTACTGTTGTGTTTTTGCCAGAGAGCCACGTGGTAAGGAAGATCTCCAAGTATGCTTCCTAGGGACTCCACTTTAATCCTCAGATGTGCCCACAAAGGCATGATCCAGCACCCTCATGCCACAGCTGCCTCTGGAGTGACCCTCCCTCCGGTGAGAGGTGTGCCTCACAGCTGAGTGCCTGGTTGTTTGTGTAGGACGGAGGCTAGGAATCTTGTGGGCTCCCAGATATTGCCAGATCCAATGGCCTTCTGCCTCAGCCAGCATGGCCGACGGTCAGGGGTGATGGAATCCAACAACATCTAGAGGGCCACACAATTCCCCATCCCTGGTCTAGTGAATTTGAGGTTCTGGGTTTCTCTCCCTCTGTCCCCTTT
Source organism: Podarcis pityusensis (assembly GCF_964106645.2). Taxonomy (NCBI): domain Eukaryota; kingdom Metazoa; phylum Chordata; class Lepidosauria; order Squamata; family Lacertidae; genus Podarcis; species Podarcis pityusensis. The sequence continues at coordinate 25,060,794 of NC_138045.1, forward strand.
TGCCTGGAAAAGCACTTAGGCAGATTCCTTTGGACGATTTGGGTGTGACAAGCTGTAGCAGCGCACTGAATAAAATAACTTTGAAAAGCTGGAACACTGGGCTGTTTTTCCCCCTAATAAAAATATTCACTGTGCAGTTCACAGGCACAAAACACAATGTTGATATTGTCCAGGAAATGGGTTTTCAGTTGGAGGGCATGGGTTGTGTGAGAGCATGTTGTGCGGGATAACCAGTCTCATATAACCAACATGCTTCAGTCTAATTAGTGCATGAAGGGGTTAACACCATAGAGTAAGCTGTCCTGCCATCTTAGCCATGTCTCTTCCCCTTACCTTGGGAGTGAGTTCTGATCTATTCTGGTATTCACTTCTTCAGCGTTTAATGTAATGTAGGTTTTTCCTGATTTTATGCTTTTATCTTTCTGTAAACGGCTTTGATGTTTCTTACCATCTGGTGTGTATAAATTTTATGAAATAAATAAATAATTTTGAATGAATGAATGAATGAATGAATGAATGAATGAATGAATAAATAGGAAGATGTAAAACCACAACCTCCGAAATGAAAGCTACTGTCCCGCCAGACGGATGTTTTTGCCTGGAGGTGGGCCGTATTCTGCAATGTGCTATCGATGCAATAATAGTGCAGCTTTCTAATGGACTGTCCATGCAAACATCATTCTGCTTTCTCAGTTGCTCTGCAATGCTTCGCCAGGGTTACCACATCATGGCCAGCTGGGGGTGCGCTCCTGTGTTGTAGCTCAGCAAAAGCAGGACAAAATTCCTCTAGTATGGCTCACAGTGAGGACTGCTGAGAGTTGGGAGAGATCTCATAGAATCATAGAGTTGGAAGAGACCACAAGGGCCATTGAGTCCAACCCCCTGCCAAGCAGGAAACACCATCAGAGCACTCCTGACATATGGTTGTCAAGCCTCTGCTTAAAGACCTCCAAAGAAGGAGACTCCACCACACTCCTTGGCAGCAAATTCCACTGTCAAACAGCTCTTACTGTCAGGAAGTTCTTCCTAATGTTTAGGTGGAATCTTCTTTCTTGTAGTTTGGATCCATTGCTCCGTGTCCGCTTCTCTGGAGCAGCAGAAAACAACCTTTCTCCCTCCTCTATGTGATATCCTTTTATATATTTGAACATGGCTATCATATCACCCCTTAACCTCCTCTTCTCCAGGCTAAACATGCCCAGCTCCCTTAGCCGTTCCTCATAAGGCATCGTTTCCAGGCCTTTGACCATTTTGGTTGCCCTCCTCTGGACACGTTCCAGTTTGTCAGTGTCCTTCTTGAACTGTGGTGCCCAGAACTGGACACACTACTCCAGGTGAGGTCTGACCAGGGCAGAATACAGTGGCACTATTACTTCCCTTGATCTAGATGCTATACTCCTATTGATGCAGCCCAGAATTGCATTGGCTTTTTTAGCTGCCGCGTCACACTGTTGGCTCATGTCAAGGAGGCCAAAGAGTTTGCTTTTCTGCTCAGTACAGGGGATCTTGCCAGCTCTTCACCCCTGACTGGCCGAAGATGCCCATCTCTCATCCAGGCAGCTCCACAGCGTGCCTGGATGATGACTCAGATGGAGCTGGACACACCATTCCTGAAGGATGCAATAATCTTGCAATTGTGGTGGACCAACTACATGTCATTTTGCTTTGCAAGTTGTTCTGTGATGCGTCCCCTGTGCTACTATATTTTTATCAGCCAGAGGGGCCCTCTTGAGCTATAAAGTGCAACTTAAGTGGGACAAATCCCCCCCCCATTACATTTAGATGGATTTAGGGGAGTGCAACTGGTTTGGTCACACTGACGTGAAGCCTTGCGGGCCCCACAGGGGACACCGCAACTATGATGTTGAATAGACGTTGAGAGGCGTGGGGGCACTGAATTTTGGCATCGTACAGGGCTCCCCTGGAATTTGAGATGCCATGGTTCACCCCTGAAGAACATTTGTGGTATGAACAAGGTACCTGGTTTCAGCTGGAAGTTAGGGGGCACTGATTGGAAGGGTCGGAGTATGTCTGTCCCGAAACCTTTACAGGCACGAACAGTACTCAATACAGTCTTGCATATAACTGCCCTCCTACTGTCTGTTAGGATATTTCCGTTCCACCTTAAAAGGGAGCAGGCTTTGTGACTCAGAGTCTGCGCATGTCCTGTTCACAGGATGTTTATGTTTGCTATTGCTTTCGTTTCTCTCTCTGTGTCGTAGACACTAAAGCAGGCAGTCATGTTTTTCTGTGTTCTGATCAACGCTGAATAAACTTGTAAATAATGCTCTCCTGAGTGCAACTTTTGGCTGTGTATTATCTGCTGATAGAGTGTGCATGAGCTCTGGAATGTGGCAAGATATTTTCTAGAATCTCATGTCGCTGCGTGCCTACAAGAGGTCGATGGATCGTCCGGCAGACGGCTTGGGGGCCTTGATGGACTTTATCTCCCTGGCAGTATCCCAACACTGTCATGAATAGAAACAATCATGAATCGACAAAAAAGGGCATCTGGAAGGAACCACTATGCCAACAGGATGTCGGACTGAATGGGCCTTGGCCTGACCCAGCAAGGCTCTTCAAATGCGCTTATGTTCCCCTGACTTTGGGGACGCCTTGCAGGAGTCTCACCCGTCTCATGGCTATTCTTCTAGTGTGGACCAGTTTGACAAGCTCTCCCCCGAAAGCAGGTGCACCATCCAGAAGATGCTGGCGCTGTACCTGAAGAAGAAAGCGAACACAGACCAGGAGGCAGGGACTTCTAGGGGAAGCGAGGCCTTCATGAGGGAAGCCTTGACTCCTCACGTGCTCCCCGGGATCAGCTTCGACCCCACCACCCAGTCTTCTGCTGCAGCAGATGAGGTGGGCATTCCTCCCCTTTCAACCATCTGGCGGAGTCACTATTCCCCCTGGCCCAGAACAGGAGGCTCCTTCCCAACACACAGAATGCCTTGCAAGTGATCGATGGGCCTGTGCTCACTGTGACAGAGGCAGGGCCGGATTTATGTATAGGCTAAGTAGGCTGAAGCCTAGGGCCTCTAGATCTAGGGGGCCTCGCCAGCCTGCCCGCTCCCCAGCGCCGCAGACAGTCTTCCCTCTCCCCAAATTGCAAACCCAAGACTTCATGCAGGGCATTTCTCCCCCATTTCAAGGTCATTTTGCTTCAAAAGGAAAGGTGGACTTGGAGAAGGCAAGCAAAATGCGAGGGAGATAGTGAAAGATACAGGAAATTGAATGCAGATTTCCAAAAAAATAGCAAGGAGAGACAAGAGGGCCTTCTTACACGAGCAATGCAAAGAAATAGAGGAAAACAACAGAATGGGAAGAACCAGAGATCTGTTCAAGAAAACTGGAGCTATGAAAGGAACATTTCATACAAAGAGTACCATAATAAAGGACAAAGGTGGAAAGGACCTAACAGAAGCAGAAGACATCAAGAAGAGGTGGCAAGTATACACAGAGGAATTATACCAGAAAGATATGGATGTCTCATACACCCCAGGTAGTGTGGTTGCTGACCTTGAGCCTGACATCCTGGAGAGCAAAGTCAAATGGGCCTTAGAAAGCACTGCTAATAACAAGGCCAGTGGAAGTGATGATATTCCAGCTGAACTATTAAATTTTGTTAAAGATGATGCTGTTAAGGTGCTACACGCAACATGCCAGCAAGTTTGGAAAACTCAGCAGTGGCCAGAGGATTGGAGAAGACCCGTCTACCTCCTTTAGAGGAAAAGGCCTTGAGGGGAGGACCTGTTGCCTCCACAATCCTTCCTAAATGTGCATAAGCTGAGAGGCAATTGTCCGGCAAATGTGGTGCTGTGGGGAGGCAGGAACATTTTCCCGCAGTTAAGTATTTTCTAAGTTCCTTTCCCGAAACTTCCCCAAACGGTTCTGAAGCCTCTCTAACCTCAGAAGTCTTTTCCTCTCTCAGGAATTCTGGGATTTGAGGATAACTTCATGGAGAAGGAAAGAAACCTGCAGAATCAGCAAATGAGTGCCCACCGGGAGCCTCCACCCCCACCGCTGCCACCAAGCAGGCTGTAAGTTGCCTTAGAGGTGTACTGTGCCCTCCCGCCTCCTTGCTTTTAAGGACCACTTGAGTTCTGTTCTCATCTCCCTGAGGCGTATCCGTGACAAGGAGAGCATGAGCAAGAAGCAACCCCAATGACCCACACTATGCGCAAGCTCTTTGTGCCTTCCACACATACGCAGTCCGGACAGAGAGAGGGACTCATCAAGCACGTCCTCGCCAAGAGAGAGAAGGAATATGTCAACACCCAGAATTTCAGGTCAGATCATGCAAAAGTGCAAACACCATGCAAACACCAGTGGAACTTGTATCAGAGTTGGGGCTGGAGAAAGCGACATCTACATGACAACTTTATTGTTGGGTGCCAGGCAAAGTCTGTCCTGTTCACTCAGGCCACATGGGTGGGCAATTGAAAGTATTAGTTGTGGTGGGCAATTTTCCTTGGTGCCACATACTGAACCGTGGCTTCATATTATGAGCAGGACGGCAGCCTCTCCTCCAGGTTTGCACACCTCTCCCCCACCCCAAGCCTATTGGGAAGCTTCCACTTGGATTTTAAATTAACCACAGTTTGGTGTGTCCAGATCCTATGGTGGTTAATTTTACCAGCTTTGTAAACCCACGATTGGAAATTGGCTTGTTTCAATGAGCCATGGTTCAAATGAAGCGGTTTGTGCGGTCTGCCAATGAACTAAGACTATTGCTTTCAAATTTGCGCGTCAGCTGTCAATAGAAGGATTTTTTGACAGTAAGGTGGATACATTGTGGCCAGCTTTGGTGTTCTGTCTCTGTTGGGGAAAAAAGCAACTGGAAGGTAACTAAATTGGAACTGTTTTTATTCCTCGGCTGGAGTCTTCTCTTTTTTTTTGTTTTGTTAAAAGAGGGAAAGTTACTCTTTTGGACTATTGCAACTGTGTCCACCTAGGGGGACCCTTAGAAATTGCAACAAGGGGAATTTTCCACTGGTAAACAGGAACAGCTTATCTGAGAGTGACCTTGGCTTCTCTGTTACTTTATTGTTATGGCAGATGGGAAAGAGAAAATAGACGCGTCAGTTCTGAGGTCTGGGAAAGCTTGGGGGCAGCGAAGGCAATCAACTGCTGGCCTTCCTACTGCATCGGGATTGGCATCTACACAATCTAAGCCTAGCGGAATGACAGAAGAAGTTTTAGCGAATGCATTGGTTAAGATCAATGAAACTCTATTACAACTCAGTACGAAGGTCGAAGAGACCAATAAGAAGGTCGAAGAGACCAACAAGAAAGTTGATACTGCAAATAAAAAAATTGACTTAAACACAGAAACATTAGATAATTTGGGGGAAAAGGTGAATAGTAATACAGAATCTATTCAGAAATTACTGCAGGAATCGAAATTGACACAGGAGAAAACTGCTGCTGTGGAATTTAAAGTAGTGCAGCTGGAAACAGAGAAGGTGCCAGGCCTACAGAAGGAAATTGCAGATCACAAGCTGACGCAGTCTATGATCGAATTGAAAGAAAAACAGACGAATTTAAGGATCAGAGCTATTCCTGAATTGGAGACGGGCACCCTGACAGATTTTTTGACACAAGAATTTGCAGAGTTTTGAAAATTGGAATTGAAACAAGAAGATTTGCCTTAAGAGAAAATATAATGAAAATGATTTACAGGTGGTACTTAACCCCAGTCAAGCTGGCAAAAATTTATCATTTGCCCGATAACAAATGTTGGAAATGTAAAGAGATTGAGGGCACATTCTTTCACCTTTGGTGGACATGCCCAAGGATTAAGGCCTTCTGGGAGATGATTTATAATGAAATGAAAAAGGTATTTAAATATACCTTCCAGAAGAAACCAGAGGCCTTCCTTCTGGGCATGGTCGGCCAATTGGTGCGAAGGGAGGATAGAACCTTTTTTATGTACGCTACAACAGCAGCAAGAATACTCATCGGAAAGTATTGGAAGACACAAGAATTACCCACCCGAGAAGAATGGCAGACGAAAGTGATGGACTATATGGAATTGACTGAGATGACTGGCAGAATCCGGGACCAAGGAGAAGAGTCGGTGGAAGAAGATTGGAAAAAAATTAAAGTATATCTTCAAAAATATTGTAATATTAAAGACTGTTAGAAAGATGTTGGAAAAAGAAAATTAGGTAGTTTTGGTAGATATGATATAAAGGATTAAGCAAAAATGAGTTGATGAAATTGATGAAAGAGAGGATGTTAAATTATAATACTTTAAATTAAACTACGTAAATGAAAATAAGGTTGGAAGGATTTGCTGAAAAAACGATCTGAACTAGAATACAAAATTGGGAGGTGTGAGGAGGTCAAGGAAATAAGTAAAGGAAAAAAGTTATGTAAAGGTTTAATCTGTTCTTGTTCTATTTCAATTGAATGTATTTTTATACCCTTTTTTTTCTCTCTCTCTGTTATTGTTATATTCTTTTTTGTATTTTGTATTGTTCTTTTTTCTTTTTGTAACTTTAAACTTTGAATAAATATTATTATTAAAAAAAATATGAAATGGAATACTCAGGATGAAACGGTGAAATCTGCTATGATTGAATGGGCACAAGATGTTGGACATAACATAATGATGGCTGACTGGGAACAGTTATGGACCACAGGTATGAAGTTTACGGCATGTAATGCCTTAAGAGAGAATATTATGAAAATGATATACAGGTGGTACATGACACCAGTCAAGCTTGCAAAAATCTATCATTTGCCTGATAATAAATGTTGGAAATGTAAAGAGACTGAAGGTACATTCTTTCACCTTTGGTGGACATGCCCAAGGATCAAGGCTTTCTGGGAGATGATCTATAACGAAATGAAAAAGGTATATAAATATACCTTCCTGAAGAAACCAGAGGCCTTTCTCCTGGGCATGGTCGGCCAATTGGTGCCAAAGAAGGACAGAACTTTCTTTATGTATGCCACAACAGCAGCAAGAATACTTATTGCAAAGTATTGGAAGACACAAGATCTACCCACTCTGGAAGAATGGCAGATGAAGGTGATGGACTACATGGAATTGGCGGAAATGACTGGCAGAATCCGAGACCAGGGAGAAGAGTCGGTGGAAGAAGATTGGAAGAAATTTAAAGACTATTTACAGAAATACTGCAAAATTAATGAATGTTAGAATGATGTCAGAATGAAATTAAGTGGTCTTAGCAGCAATGTTAAGGTGTATGTAAAAATGGATTGTTAACAGATGAGAATCCAAAGTTATAATATATTAAGTTAAAGGATTAAGACAAAAATAAAGAGGGAAAGGAATTGCTGAATTAACTAATTGAACTGGAATACAAAAAAGGGAGGTGTGAGGAGGTCAGGGAAACAAGGAAATGAAATGTAAGACATGGAAAGATTGATTTGTTTTTTAAGTGTTTTTTATCTTTTTCTGTATTTTGTATTTTGTATTTTTGTATTTTTTTATTTTCTTCTTATCTATGTAATTTCTTTTTTTTGAAACCTTAATAAATATCATTTAAAAAAACGAAAAGAAAATGAGTCACAATTAGAAAGCTCTGGGACAACAAAACACTTGGACACAGTGCCTTTAAAGCACGGACCTGGGCCTAGGAAGCATGGGGAACCAGGTACCTGTGGCTGAGCCTTGAGAGACTGCTGTTCAAGGTGCTGAAGGGATTGAATACAAAGATGCAACTGTTAGAATGTTATAAAAGACAGCAATGTACAAAAGCGGGTGGCGACTTCCGGTTTGGATCGCAAGCAGCAGGGAGCGCGGAGAAGCAGCTGAAGGGCTTTTCCGAGCCTCACGCAGGCTTGGGGGCAACGCAAAGGCACTGCGACCCCCAAAATCTCAAGGGGGACACCCTTGAGGGATAAGCTATCCAGCAGCGTTGGAGTGGTTCCGATGTTTTTTCGGGTTTTTTTCTCAAAGGACTCGAGAGCGACGGGACTGAGAAACGCGAATGGTAAGCTCTGCGGACCCCGTGTTGCGATGCCTCTAGCTCCCACTGGAAAAGCGACAAACCTCCGTAACTTTAAGAACAGAACCCTTAGTGTCTTTGGAGCAATTTTTGGCTAAAAAATCTGGACTATACACTAAGTGAGATCTGGATGCAAAAGGATTTAATTGAGGAGCCCGACCCGCTTTTCGGAGTGAAAATGGCGCAGGATACATAGTCGTAAGAGTGAAGAAAGGAAGTGATTATTCACCTGCTGTAGAAACAGAAAAGTGAAAGTCCTCAGCAACCTTTAAGCGAGGCAAAGGAAACGAAATAATATAAAAGTAACGAAAAAGACCTTTAGAGACTTTGTATTCTTTTTGGGGAAGGCATTAAAAAATAAGAGGAACAATCTATAAATCTTAGCTAACTTCACTGGCGTGAGATACCACCTATAAATCATTTTCCAAAGGTTCTCCCTCAATGCCTTACACGACGTGAACTTCATATTAACATTCCACAATTCATGCCACATTACAAAATCAATATTGTGACCAATATCCATGGCCCATTTGGTCATAGCCTCCTTCACCTCTTCGTCTTTTGTGTACCAATCCAATAAGAGATCATACATCCTAGACAAAGTTTTATTTTTACCTTCTATAACTTCCACATTAAATTTAGATTTTTTATCTTCAAATCCTAATTTCTTTTTGTCTTCTTTTAGCAAGTTGTTTACCTGGTGGTATTGCAACCACCCTGGAAATAAGTTCTTTACCTCTTCATAGGGTTTAAGTTTTATGCCCTGATCGGTTTTCCTGGTAAGTTCTTCATAAGTGGCTTTCCCCCCCTCCATATTAGTTTTTTTGACAGTCAGCACTTCTATTGGTGAAATCCACCAGGGTGTTTTCTTTTCCAGCAAATCTTTATTTCTTTCCCAAACTTGGAATATTGGTCCTCTAATTATATGATTTAGAAAGCCTCTATGAACTTTCACCTTCTCGTACCACAGGTACGAGTGCCACCCGTACCTGTTATCGAAGCCCTCTAAATCCAAAATATCAGTATTTTCCAGTTTTATCCAATCTTTCACCCACATTAAACACGCCACTTCATAGTATAAACTCAAATCTGGTAATGAGAAACCTCCTCTCTCTTTTTTATCTACCAATATTTTCATTTTTATTCGCGGTCTTCTACCCTGCCAAATATATCTCACCAAAGCCCTTTGCCACTCTTTGCACTGTTTCAGCCCCTTAATTACTGGAATAGTTTGAAACAAAAATAGCATTCTGGGCAAGACATTCATTTTGATAACTGATATCCTCCCCCAAAAAGAAAGTTTCAGTCTCTCCCAGATTTCTAGATCTTTCTTAATACTCTTCCAAGTAGCTTCATAGTTATCTTTATATAAGTTTATGTTTTTAGCTGTAATCCACACTCCGAGATATTTCACCTTCTTTGCTGCCATAATTCCGGTTTTTTGTTCTAATTCTACTATATCTTCTTTGCTTATATTTTTTGTCAACATTTTAGTCTTGTTCTTGTTGAGTTTAAGACCTGCCACTTTGCCGAACTCTTCTAATTTCTGTAATGCTTCTTGCAGACTATTCTTTGGGTCTTCCAATGTTAATACTATGTCATCCGTGAAAGCTTTCATTTTATATTCTTTACTTCCTACCTTCATTCCTTTGACCTCCGTTGTTTCCCTTAACTTCTTATTAAATACTTCCAGCACTGTTATAAATAGCAGGGGAGACAGAGGACATCCTTGCCTCGTCCCTTTAGCAATATCAAAAGATTCTGATATATTATTGTTTATTATAAGTTTGGCTTTTTGCTCTTGATAAATAGCTTCAATACCTTTTCTAAATCCTTCTCCAATCCCCATCATTTTCAAATTTTCCTTCATAAAGCGCCAAGAGATATTATCGAATGCCTTTTCGGCATCTATAAATATCAGCGCTGCCTGCTTATCTATTCTACTTTCCAAGTATTCAATAATATCTATCACGGTTCTTACGTTGTCTTTTAGTTGTCTCCCCGGTAGGAAACCCGCTTGGTCTTTATGGATTCTTTTATTTAACACTTTTTTTAGTCTTTCCGCCAGCACATCGGCAAATAGTTTATAATCGTTATTTAATAATGAAATCGGCCTGTAGTTTTTCACCTTGAGGCCATCCGCATCTTTTTTAGGGATTAAGGTAATGTAGGCTTCTTTCCAAGTATTTGGAATTTTCCCTTCTTTTAAGATGTTATTCATAACTTCACATAGTATTGGTGATAGTTGGTCACTTAATATTTTGTAATACTTGGCCGATATGCCATCTGGCCCTGGTGCTTTTCCTATTTTCATTTTCTTTATTGCTTTCCTGATCTCTTCTTCTGTAATTATCTGATTTAATTGTTCTATTTCTTCAGTCGTTATTTGTGGCAAATGATGTTTTTCCAAATAACCTTCTATTTCATTATCTATTTCATTTTCTCTTTTATATAATTCCTTATAGTATTTCTGAAATATCTTTTTTATCTCTATTGGATCTTCCACTGTCCTTTCTCCATCCCTTATCTTACATATCATATTTTGTTTTTTCCTTTCTCTTAATTGCCACGCTAAGTATTTCCCTATCTTATTCGCTGATTCAAAGTTCTTTTGTTTCATCATTTTAATCCTCCATTCAATCTCCTGGTTCACTATCATAGAAAATTGAGCTTGTAGCATCTTTATATTTTGTTTTATTATTTCATCTCCTGGTTTAATAGTTAGCTGTCTTTCATTCTCCATAAGATGTAATAAAATTTCTTCTTTCTTTTTCTCTTTTTCTTTTTTTAGGTGGATATTTTTCTGGATTAGGAAGCCTCTCATAACGGCCTTTTCTGCATCCCATACCGTTTCTATAGATATTCCTTTGTTTAGATTCCTATTGAAATATTCTTTGATTGTCTCTTTCGCCTTGTTTATTATCTTTTGGTCATTAAATAAATTTTCATTCATTCTCCATCTGAATGTTCTAGAATCCTTTCCCTTTATCTCCATATATACTGGATTATGCTCTGATATGGTTTGTGGGAGAATTTCTGATTTAAGTAAACTTTGCGTCAGTTCCTTCGAGATCCAGATATAATCTATTCTCCCCCAACTCTGGTTTGGGTTTGAGAAGAAGGTAAACTGTTTTATAGTAGGGTTTTTAAATCTCCAGGCATCAATTAATCCCATATTATCTACCAAATCAAAGAAGGTTCTAGGTAATTTACCTTCCTTCATTTCTTGCTTTTTTGTTGATCTATCTAAGTTTGGTAGAACCACTCCATTGAAATCCCCCATCAATATCAATTTTTGTTCCATCCAGTCTATTAACTTATTACCCAATTCCAAAAAAACCCCAGACTTTTTATCGTTAGGCGCATATATTCCGGCGACAATTATCTTTCTCCTTGAAAAGTGATTTGTACTACTATCATTCTTCCCTCTTTGTCTTTATAAATTAATTTTGGGTCGAGCTTTTCTTTTATATATAGTACCACTCCTCTTTTCTTAACATTATCTGATGCCACAAAATCCAACCCTAATCTCTTATTGCTTAAGATTCTTTTATGCTTCTTTGTTACATGGGTCTCTTGTAGACAAATTAAATCAAGGTTCCTCTTTAATAATACGTGGGCAATCTGGTTCCTTTTATTTTTATTATTAAGCCCGTTCACATTCCACGACAGTATTTTTAAAGCCATGGTTGATATACAGTAAATAGGTTATCGAATCTAAGTTAGATCTACTGTTCCTTATCTTCTGTCTCTTCCTCTTCTTTTTCTTCTCCTGAATTTTCCTCCTCTTTTCCCTCTCCACTCCCTCCATCTCCACCCCTCTCTCCCCCCATCCGCTCCCCCCTTCCTCCCATCCCCCCGTCCTTCCCAGTTCCTTTTCGTACCTTCTTGCAAATTTTTCCAGCTCCAGAGGACTGGATAGTTTAAATCTTTTTTCCTTAAAATAGAATGAAATCTCTTCCGGGAATTCCCATCTATATTGGATCCCATTTTTCTTCAACTGGTTGGTTAATTTTTTATAACCGTCTCTCCTTCGAAGAAATCTTGAAGGAATCTCTTTAAATATAATAATTGGTTTTCCCTGAATACACAACTTTTTGTTATAGTTCTGTTTCAGTACTTCATTCCTCATGTCCAAAGAGTTGAACATAACTAATACGTCTCCTGGCAGTTTCTTCCCTCTAGCTTTAGCGGATTTTACTTTTATCCGAAAGATGTTTGCTATTGAATATCCCATATCCTCTTCTTTCATATCTAACCAAGCTGCCAGTTCTTTAACCAGTTTAGATCTTATATTTTCATTTGGGTCCTCTGGGATCCCCCTGAATTTCAGATTTGATTGTTTCTGTCTCATCTGAGTCATTGCCATACTGTCCAACAGTTCTTCCCGTATTTTATTTATCTCCTTGACCTCTATTTTAAGCCTATCCCAGGGGTCTGCAACCTTTAAGACAAAAAGAGCCACTTGGACCCGTTTCCGAAGAGAAACAACAACTGGGAGCCGCAAAACCATTGCGACATTTAAAACAAATATAACACTGCATATATTGTTTCTTACCTGAATGCTATATATACAGGATCGTGCAGTCAGCTGTCAATCTCAAGAAAAAAAGGACAAATTAATAGCTAATTAAAATATTTAATTTACAACCAGGTAACCAGGTTAATGGGACTTTTGCTCCTGAACCTCAGTGTTCAGTGTCTGCACATCAGGGCTGTAAGACGTCACCTTCATTTTCACACAGGCTTGCAAGCTGTCATCTGTGAGGCGGGATCGATGTTTGTTTTTTAATATAGTTCATGTTGGAGAAGACCTGCTCACATACATATGTGGAACTGAAGATCGACAGGACTCCAAATGCATACTTTTTCATGTTTATATAAGTGTTGGGGATGGCATTCCATGTTTCGAATACAAGCTTGTCCTGTTTGGGAAGGTTTTCAATATCACTCCATTTATGATTCTGAGCCAGAATGGCCTTCTGACGGGCAACATCCTCAAGAGTAGCGGTCAAGCATTTAAACTTGGACACCCATATATCTTTGTCGGCTATATCGGCCAGTTCCAGCTCAAGATCAGGTTGACTTACACCTGCAAATGCAGTCATATTTAATAGGGATGGATCGATCGCCAGGGGAGTGACAGGGAAGGATAATGTGTTTTTTTCCTCTCTGAACCCACAGAATCGTTTCCCAAACGAGCTTTGCATTGCGGTGATTGCAGACTTGAAATATTCCAAATTTATCGTATCATGACTTTGTTTGAACTCTCTCAAAGAGGGAAAGTGAGACAGTGTACCTCTCTGGAAATCTTTGACAAACACTGTCAACTTGCGCTCGAATGCCAAAACCTCCTCCAGCATGTGCAGGGCTGTGCCTCCTTTCCCCTGAAGGGTTGTATTTAGCGTGTTTAGATGGGCTGTCATGTCTACCATAAAATGTAATTTTTCGAGCCACTCTGGCTGTTTCAGCTCAGCAAAGGTGAGCTCTTTGCTGGCCAGGAAGGTTTTTACTTCTTCCAAACATGTGACAAAGCGTTTTAGCACCTCGCCTCTGGACAACCACCGGACCTTGTTGTGGAGCAGGAGGTCAGAATATGTGCTTTCCACCTCATGCAATAGCAAACGAAACTGGCGGTGGTTTAAACCCTTTGCCATTATCTTTTTAACAATCTGAATGACCACATCTATCACTTTTGTGCATTCGGGGGGAAATGTTTGAGCACACAATGCCTCTTGGTGCAGGATGCAATGAAATGACAGCAGCGTTCTACCCAGCGCCTTCTGCAGTAGAGCCACAAAGCCCTTCTGTGCTCCTCTCATGCTCGGTGCCCCATCAGTAGCCACTGAGACCAGGTGGTTGGTGTTTATTTTTTTAGCACTTAAAAAGTCCAGGACAGCCTTACAGATATCCTCACCTTTTGTTTGGTCTTTTATTTTTATTTTATTTTTAAATAATATTTATTAATAATTTCAGAATTACAGAAAAAAATAAAAAACAAAAAACAACACTACAATACATAAAAAGAAGAAAAAACGCAAAACATAAAAACCAATACAACAATACAGCAAAAAATAAAAATAAAAAAAGAGGAAAGAAAGACACAAATCCCGTATTACATATCTTTAACTTCCATTTGCTTGTTTCGTTGACCTCCTCACACCTCCCTTTTTGTATTCTAGTTTAGTTAGTTATTTCAGCAAATTCTTTCCATCTTTCTCAATTTTTATTACATAATTTATCTTAACAATTTAACCTATTAATTAACTCGATAGATCCTTCCCATCTTTCCCCATATTCTGTTATTCAAATTACCTTAATTTATTTAACCTTATCTTACCATAAAATACCTTAAAGCTTAAAACTTAATACTCAGTTATACATAGCTCCTGATATCATTTCTACTAGAGTCATATAGTTTCATTCCAACATTTTCCCTAATATTCATTAATTTTAAGCTAATTCCCTAAATAAAAATTTTCTTTATAAATTTTCTTCCAATCTTCATCCAACGTCTCCTCTTCCTGGTCTTGGGTCGTGTCAGTCCTTACTGTCTATTCCATCTAGTCCATCAACCTGGAAGTCTTATGTCCGAGGCCCTTAAGTCTCTTCCATGTCCCTTCTGCAGATCTTCTTCTTGTTGTTGTTTATACTTGCACTTTTCCTTGTCTTTTGTTGGTCTCTTTCTTAATTTCTTTCCTTTCTCATTGAGGAGTAGGTCTCTGGGGGGTTCCAACCCAAAATTATCTCCGTCTCCCTTCATCAAACCAGCCCATTCCCCACAGTCCCACTCCCCACAGTCATCAATATAATCCAAAAAATATTTACGAGCATATTTCAAAGTCTCTCCAGAGTTAAGAGCCTCCTCAGCTCCAGACTCCCCCTGGCCCACTCCAACTTCAATCTTCAAAAACAGCGGCTTATGCTCCTGTAGGGCCTTGGGTCTCTCCATTTGTATTATTTGAGGTGCAACCGCAGCCTCCTCCATTATCTTCTGCACTTGCCCAATCAATACAGGTTCCTGAGTTGGTCCCTGGATGGTTTCTGTATCACTATTCACTATTTGTCCACAGTTATTGGCCACAACAGTCATCAAATCCATTTTCTCATTCATCAAATCCATCTTCTCATGCATCTGTTCCAACAAAGCACTTGTCTTGCATAAAGCAAGCACCAAAACTTCCTCCCAGCTCATATTTAGTCAAGGTCAAAAGGACTAATCCCACGATCCTAATCTCACAGCTGTGGAGTCCTCAAGTAGACTGCAGCAACAATTTAGCAGGCTCCCTCTAGAGGAGACAATTTCTATTTGTATCCATCTTTTTAAGGCAAGTCCAACAAAGGAAAATTACTTTCATTTTTCAGATATTTTGTTTCTTTAGAATGCAAAAGGCAACATTGGAATCAGTTTATTTCTCTTCTTTAGCTATCTGTCAAAGTATTCCATTCACAGTCAATGAACCTCTCCAACAATTTCTGTCTCTGACACCCCGTTCCCAGGTTAGAGACGGTGGAAACTTATCCTTCTTCACTCCCTCTCCTGCAGGCATTACACAAAGTCCCCCCCCTCTCTCCTTCCTCCAAGGGGGTCTCAGTAGCTATAAATGAAGGAAATTTAGGCTTTTTTAATGACTTTCCAGGCTTTAGCTTACAAGGTTTTTGCTTCAGTCTATATACAAAAAGCGGAAGGCGGACTTCCTGTTTTGAACCTTCCCGCTTCGATGTCAAATTAAGATATTTCTTGATCCAATTTTCCGTTTCTACTCACGGGTACTTGTTTTAAATCCAATTGTCCACAGGAAAAAGTCAGCACTCTCCGGCGATGGCTGTGCGGCTTCACTCCGTGAAAGTAGCAGTCAGTTCGCAGCACCGCGCCGCTCACCCCACTTCACTCCGGAATCCCGAAAAGGGGTTCCCCGTGAGTAGGGGGGCACTCCTGGTGCCCTGCCGAACCCCACGTTCCCAGGCTTCCTCCGCCTGGGATTTCTAGCGGGTCCCCACCTTCACCACGGCCCAGTTTCCACGTAGCCAGTTCCTCTGGTCGGAGGAACTCCGCCATTCGCCGATGGCGCTAACCCGGAAGTCCACCCCTTGTTTGGTCTTTTAGTGGTATCAGCTCAATCAGTTCTTCCTGTGGCCCAAAAGAGTTCACATATCGGCAGAACAGCGCTATTTGTTCAATATCACCTTTATCTTTGGACTCATCACAGGCGATGGAGTACGCCACTGCTGAATTAATGTCTTGAATTTGCTGTTTGCTAATGTTTTCTGCCATTTTTAGGGTTCTGTCTTTAACAGTCTTCGCAGACAGAGGCATGTCTTTGATTTTCTGCACAATTTCATTCTTGTTTTTGAAGTCCATGTATAGATGTTCCGAAATCTTAATGAATGCTTCTTTTATATACTCTCCATCTGTGAACGGCTTCCCGTGCTTGACTATTTCCTGAGCGGCTACAAAACTAGCATATGTTGTGGAATTTGCAGACTTCACCCAATTCTTGAAATTATTTTTGCTCCTATCAACCTTCCTCATAAGTTCTGCAATGGCTTTTCGTCTCTCATCTCCATCTGGATATTTTTCAGCAAAGGCTGTGTGTTTATTCTGGAAATGTCTTGCAATATTTGACTTTTTGTTGTTTGCAAATTTCTCACCACTTATTAAGCATACTGGTAAACCAGTCTTGTCAGTAAAGAATGCAAATGATTCTGTCCATGTATCATTAAACATTCTGTTTTCTTCACAAATTTTTCTTTTCTTGCCTTTATCCATGGCTGGCCTACCGGGGGTCCAAAACAGGGACATAATTAGAAATCAGAGGGCCCCATAGCAAAATTTGCTATGCCCAATAATCAATGCCCCAAAATGCCATAGAAAATTAATCAGGGCCCCAGTGTACCATAAATCATAATCAGTGCCTGATGTAAATAATAATTAATAATGAGGGCCCAATGTCACCCTCGTCATTATAAAAATAACTTTTTTGACACTTTTTTATTATTTCTTTGTTTGACCCCTCAGAATTACTCCTCCTCATAGAAATAAATGTTAAATTAACAAGTTACCTTTTTTGAGTGTGTGTTCTTCACTCCCCTTCAAAACAGTGACCAGCGTACATGCCCCCTTTCAATGCAGCCTGCTTACAAAGGCGGGACGACAAAGACCGGCAAGAAGCTGTTGCATAACGTTCCCCAAGGAAAGCGTTAGCTATTCACTGAACTTTCCCCTGCTTAAGTTTTAAAAGGGGCTTCAAGCAACTAAAAAGGGGCTTCAGGCAACTAACTCCCACGTGGATGGCGGCCGCCTCAGAAGACCACGTGGAAAAATAAGATGGCTGCCGGGACGATCCGGTTACCCAGCAACAGCACAGCTGCTTCCGACGCTTTTAGAGCCTCAACCTTCCGCGTTAAAGAAAGCAGCCCGCAAAGCAAGCGTTGGAGCGCCGAAACCACCTCACCCCCACAAGGAGAATGCTGCGCGTGTGACCAAATAGCGAGGACCTACGTTGCTAGAGACAAGCCTCGACGCTACCACAAGCCTCCCTCTCTTCGCGCCGCCCAGCCTCCCAAGAAAAAACCCCCGCTTCAAACGGTCACAAAGCACAAATTCCACGCGACCGCGACTTGAAATAATAGCACCCCACAACCTGATCCGTTAGGCGTGCCGAGTCCTCCCCAGGAAAGGTAAAATGCGGCGATGAGCTTGCGTAGCGCGCTGGGCTCCCAGCGGCAAATCGACTTGGCTAGGCAGCAAGCAATCCAAACAGAGAGGCTTTTGGCGCGATCAAGGCGCCCCCGGTAGATAAGCGAGTGATCCACTCGTAAGCGGCTTTTTGCGTGTTTCCACCCGGAAAATGTGCCTCCTCCCCTCGCCTCCGCCCCGGAGCCGCGGCAAAGGTGCTAAAGAGCCGCATGCGGCTCCGGAGCTGCGGGTTTCTGACCCCTGGCCTATCCATATCCTTCCTACTTTCTTTCATATCTTTTTGCACCCTCTTCATTGAGTCCTCAAGAGCGTTGGATCTTACCGTCAAATCTTTTACTTTTCCTGTCAGTTCTCCCACCACCCCCTCCAATCTCTTATCCAATGTATCCTGTACTTCTAATAACTTTTTCTCGATATATTGTTCATTATGTTTAAATTCTTTCCTTATTTCCAACATTAAGCTGTCATAGTCCTTGATTTCTTTCCCTTCTTTCCCATTTTCTTGTCTGGATGGTCTCCTTTCTACTGGCATTCCCACCCCTTTTTCATTTTGTATTTCAGCTTATATTAATTAACTAGTAAAAATTTTTCACCCCTAGAGGTCGCTAAACTGAGATATTGACTTTCTCTATTCTTCCGATGTAGTTCTTCCCATGTAGTTCCCCTCTACCCCCACACGGTGGCGCCTTAATTGCTTTCCAAGACTTAACTCTTAAAATACGAAAAATACAAAGAAGAAGAGGGAAGGAGAGGGGAGAACAACAACAAGAAACCGAGAAAAAAAAGGGGGAGGGGGAAGACACACAACCAAAAAGTTCTCAGGAACAGGAACAGGATACGAGGTGAGTCTCAATGCAAGAGCAGAAACGGGGAAGAGAGGCGGAGTCAAGTGGAAGGAGCTCCACGAGGAGAGGAGCTTCCCGGGGTAACGGAAGGTCTTGCCGAAAAGTCCTACTTAAGCCTTCCTTTCTTTTCCCCTTATCCGTTTGCCCCCAGTCTCTTCCGACTAAAGCGGTAATTCAATCGCTTAAAGTGCAGCGTCCATCTTCTCCTAATTGGTTGTTGTTGTGTACCACTTTAAAGAAGGAGGAGGAAACAAGTGTGAAATGGCGGCGGAGAGTCCCACTGTATTCTCAAACTCTCCTCATACAGTTCATGTTCTCCTCCCAAACCTCCTTAAAGAGACGCTGCCTCTCAGTGTTTCAGTTCCTCTTATTTCCAGTTCAATTTTTAGTCCTTCAGACTCCTCAAGCATAAAACAATCACTGTTTAAACGTGGGAGGCAGAAATCACAGTTTAAGCACTATTTAAAACAGGCACTGTTTAAATAGGCAAGCAAGAGGGTTGATTGCAGGGTCTCACTTATGTGTCCCAAACTAGTCACTGTCATAACACACTCCGACCTGGACAAACAAAGAATTTCCATTCACTTCTCTCTAGTCCATTAAGATATTTTCAGTCATTTCGTTGCCTCAGATTTCTTATACTTTGTATCCGAGGTCTCTCAGCTACACCCACTTAGCGGTTACTTTCTTACTTTCTCTCCTCTCCTAGCCTTCCGCTATACTCCATTTTACTCTTACCGCTGCAGTGGACTCCTTCTCCTTTCTCCCCACGTCTTCTTATTCCGCTGGTTTTCTTGGCCAAATTTCTGTTTGTTGTTGCTTTCGTTGCCTTATTTATATCCAGCTTTTTAACTGCTGTTGGAGGCTCACTGCTTTCACTCGGAGCCTGAGGCTTCACAGCACAGGGTTTGTTGCTTCCCCTCGTGTTGCAGCTCAAATCCTGTTAAAAACTAAAAAACAGGAGAGCACACGCAGCACCACCGGGTACTCTGTCCCCCAGGATAATCCTTCTGAGGTTTCGAGGTTCACGGAGCCTTCATGACGCCTCTGG
The DNA here is from genome assembly GCF_964106645.2 of Podarcis pityusensis. NCBI lineage: Eukaryota > Metazoa > Chordata > Lepidosauria > Squamata > Lacertidae > Podarcis > Podarcis pityusensis. The sequence continues at coordinate 25,080,372 of NC_138045.1, forward strand.
ACCCCCGGGTTGTTCGAGACCCCCCCGGAGGGTAGCCTCGTGCTCCTTTTTCGTGGCTGCGGCTCACCGGAAGTCTCAGGCCTTTTCTCTCTCAGCGGCCATCTTCGAATAACTGTATTTTCTTGAGCTTTCTCTAGAGAAGGGGCTGTTTTGTATATTGGAGCAGAATAGTGTATTAGCTCTCATGTTTTGTGTAAAGCAAGCCCTTGTTAAGTACCATCAGCTGAATTGGGCTTGTGCCCAGATCATAGCACACTAACTGATGAAACAGGTGAGGGTAACCTCTGGCCCTCCAGACTTTGCTGAACTACAATTCTCATCATCCTACCCATTGGCAACGCTGGCTGGGGCTGAGGAATTTCAAGGAAGCTTTCGACTTGCCCCTACCTACACCTACCTACCCACTGAACGAAGGAGCAAGAAAGCAAAAGGCAAGTTCAGAATTCCAGAGTTTTCCAAATTGTGGGATGTAAACACAGGAGCAGTCAATGACAACATTCCTAGAGTGTACATGTTAGAACATGGGGAGGGATGTCTGTCCAGCAAGCAGGTAAACTTCCTGGGACGGACTTCCTCTGCATGTGACAAGAGGTGGGTGTGGCCTCACCTGTGCAGGTAAATGATAAAAGCACAGGGCAGGCAGCCATCTCTCTCTCTCTGCCATTTTTCTTTCGAAGAAGAAGCATCTAAAGATGCTCTCTTGGCTCTCAGCCAAGAGAGGAGGAAAGGACTATCTTGCTATAAGGTAGATTCTGAATGTATGTAACCTTTTTAAGCCTGTCTGCCTTCTGGGATCATATTGTGAACAGAACGTGAGTAAACTCTTTTATGCTTTTATAAAGACTGTGTCGTGTCTTGTATTTTAAGAGGGAACAAAAGGGAAAATTACCAGGGTAATTATTATAGAGGTTCTAGCGAACCTGTGCACACGTTACCGTTGCGAACTTAAAGGGGGAATGTTTATAAACTCTGCTGATATTTTGGAAACTTGTTAGCACAAGTTGGATTAGGATATAATCTCACAATATATCCTCTCCTGCACCCCTGAACATTCCCACAAAGGGTTATTGGCCCCAGTATTGCATATTTTTGCGTATTTTTGAAGGATTGCATTGGATTGTGATTTTGAGTTGAGTAGTATTTTTCTGAGTTAACTTCCTGGTAAGCACATGGTCCTTTGTTCCATTGTGCAGTGGGGATTAAGCAACCCCCCCCCCTTCCCTCAGAGTTCACAGTGACCCAAGGCAGTGAAGAATTGTTTTGCATTTTGAGATTTTTGAGATTTTGATTTTAAAACTTTGAGAAATTTTGAAATTTTGAAGAATTTTCAAATTTTGGATTTTAAGATGGCTAGAGCAGCTTTTGATAGTGATGCAAAGCTAGGAATGCCTGTGCTGAATGAACACAATTTCATACACTGGAAGCAGCACTTGATAGCATGTTTAGATTATAAGCACATTTTGGAAGCTTTAGACCCGCAACCTACGGGATCGTCTGAGGGAGATTTAGCCAAGATAAGTGCTTGGAAACGCATGAACAGCGAAGCTAGACACATAATTTTGAGTGGACTTCGTGATGAGCAGCTATCATTAATAAATAGTACAGATGATGCGTCTCAAATCTTAAGAGATATTGAGCACATGTATGGAGAATCTAGCATAAACTGCTTCAGAAACGTGGTGTGTAAATTAACCAGATTGAGGATGAATTCAAAAGAGTAATTCACAGAGCACATCAACAAGTTTACTGAGATTATTCAAAGAATTGATCTGACTCCCAAAGCTTTTGATGAAGATACAAAGATAGCATTTTTGTTATCATCACTTGGACCACACTTTAGTGCATTTGAAAGTTTGATGGACCATAGACAAGGTCTGACTTTTAAAGACTTGATTGGTTATTTAAAAGAAGAATGCAGAGATAGAGCTGAATCTCCAGTGAGAAATGCTAGAAGCATGGACAGTGGTTATGCAGCTAGGCAATTTACAAAGTTGAAAGAGATGCCTAAGAAAGTGATTTGTTTCAATTGTAACAAAGAAGGACACATTGCAAAGAATTGCAGGGCTCCTAAAGCAAAGAAACCCCACCCCGTTCAGCCAAAAGAGGAAAAGAAGGGGAAACGTGAATGCACATGGTTACTGCAAGAAAGGAATTTAGCTGTCCAGAATCGTGAAAATAAACGTAATAAATCGATTTTAGATTCAGGTGCCAGTTCGCACTTTTCATATAAAAAGGACAATTTTAATGAGATAAATGAGATAAATGATGAAGAAGGATCTGAAATTGAGGTTGCAGATGGCAACATTGTTAAAGCAAAAGGTGCAGGTTCCATGAGTCTGAAATGCAATATAAACAATGAATGCATTGAGAACACAATCTCTAGAGTTTTATACGTACCAGAGCTGAGCTGCAATTTAATCAGCGTGTCCACTTTGGACAAGAAAGGTTTCCAGATCACATTTGGAAATGGAGAATGCAAGGTGACTAAAAATGGCAAAGTGGTTGCTCAAGCAAAGCTAATAAATGGTGTATATGAGCTTGATCTTTCAGAGAACCAGTCTGCAAAAGTGGCACATTCCAGCCAGAAGGATGAGGCAGATCTGGACCTATGGCACAGAAGGCTTGGACATAGAGACACCAACGTCATTCTGGATCTACAGAAAAGATATCTTGTAAGAAGTTTGCAGGTAAAGCAGAGCAACAAAGCTCCAGCAAAGTGTGTAAGCTGTATTACAGAGAAGGCTGTAAAACCTTCATTTCCACGTTGTGCAGAGCAAAGAAGCAACAAAGTGCTTGATATAGTGCACACTGACATATGTGGACCCATGAATGTTCCCTCACTGGGAAAGAATAGATATATTTTAATATTTCTGGATGACTTTTCAAGATTTTGTGTTGTATATTTCCTCAAAGAGAAGAGTGAAACAGTGGAGAAGCTCCAGGAATACATTGCCATGGTCAAGAATAAATTCCAGAGAGCTCCAGCTGTGTTAATGAGCGACAATGGAGGTGAGTACTGCTCAAATGAAATGCAGGCTCTCCTGGCCAAGGAAGGAATTGCACACGTAACCACAATTCCTTACACACCACAGCAGAATGCCATAGCTGAGAGAAAGTTTAGGTCCATTATGGACATGACAAGGTGCATGCTAAAGGATGCATGTTTGCCACAGAAGCTGTGGGCCGAAGGAGTGTACACGTCGGTCTATTTGCAGAATAGACTGCCAACCAAAGGGGCAGAGCGCACACCATTTGAACTTTGGCATGGGAAAGCTCCCAATCTGTCGCACATACGTGTGTTTGGAAGTCCGTGTTACTTCCACGTGCCCAAGGAACGCAGACACAAGCTTGACTCCAGGGCAAAAGCAGGTATCCTTGTGGGATATGCCTCTGGAGGCAAAGGATACAGAATTATGGACTTACAAACTGGTAAGACAGATGCACGCCATGCGGTTTATGTTGATGAATATGGAAAAGTAGACACTAAGAACACTGTTGTGGACTCTTCCGATGAGTCAGAAAGGACTCAAGAGTTTGTATATTTCCCTTTTGAGACCCCACAAGGTAATAATCTGCCTTCGAGTGTTACAGTGCCCGCTACATGCGACGCACCAGAAGACGCAGAGGACCAGAACCCTGGCGGCACCAGAGATGAAGAAGAGGACTCAGATGGGGACATGCCTGCGTTGGAGGAGGATGAGGAAGCTGATGCGGTCACAGAACCAGAGGTCACGCGCTCGTCCAGAACCAACAGAGGTGTCCCACCATTACGGTTGTCCTACTTTGCAGGGTCGGCGTTTCCACAGGAACCTTCCACTTGGGAAGAGATACAGGAGATGCCAGCTGCAGAAGCCAGTCTCTGGAGGAAGGCCGCGCAGGAGGAGATGGATGCACTGCATCAGAACAAGACCTGGACACTCACTGAGCTGCCACCCGGTAAGAAGGCCATTGGCAGTAAATGGGTTTTCAAGGTTAAGAAGGGGTCAGAAGGAGAAGTGCAGCGCTACAAAGCTAGACTTGTAGCACAGGGATTTTCACAGCGTTTTGGTGAAGACTATGATGAAATTTTTGCACCAATCGCGAGGTACAGCAGCGTAAGAATGCTTTTAAGCATTGCATCCTCCAAGAAAATGAGAGTGAAACACATAGACATTGCTACCGCTTTTCTACATGGGCAGATTTCTGAGGAAATTAATATGAAACAGCCCAAGGGTTTTGTAAAACCACATGAAGCACATTTAGTGTGCAAACTCCAGAAAGGACTTTATGGACTTAAACAGGCTGCTAGAGCCTGGAACCAGAAGTTGCATAAAATGCTGACGCAACTTGGGTACAAGCAAGGTGACGCTGACAAGTGCTTGTACAGTAAGTCAAATAATGGACAATTCTCATATAAGTTAGCTTTTGTCGATGACCTGATTATTGCCACAGCAAGTGAGAAAGACTATACACAGATAGTAAAGCACCTTAGCAAAGATGTGGAGGTCAAGGAGCTAGGAGATGTCCAGTACTACCTCGGGATCCAGGTGGAAAGAGAAGAGGGCGGCTCATTTCTTCTCAGCCAAAGACAGAAGATCCACGAGCTGATTGAGCACATGCAGACGCAAGACGCACATCCAGTTGCTACACCGATGGCCACTGACTTCCTGAAGAATCAGCAGGATTCGAAGCAGTTGCCAGACAACAATGACTACAGCGATTGGTAAACTTTTGTATTTAGTTACCACATGTAGACCTGACTTAGCTAATGCTGTGGGGATTCTTAGCAGAAAAGTGAATTCTCCCACTGAGCATGATTGGGCAGGTGTAAAGCGGGTGGTGCGATATTTGAAGGGTACCATGAATTGTAAATTAAGGTTACCAGCTGTCAGAGACCCTAAGTTGGTTGGGCATACTGCTGCGGATTGGGCTGGGGATAATGCTGATTATAAATCAACAAGTGGTCATGTTTTTATGTTTGGGGATGGACCTGTCGCATGGGGCAGATATAAACAGAGCTGTGTAGCATTATCTTCCACAGAATCAGAATACGTTGCAGCAACAGAAGCCTGCAAAGAGATCGCCTGGCTTGATCAACTCATAAAGGACTTTGGGTTGGTGAGAAAAGGGCCTGTCAGCTTGCTGGAGGACAATCAAAGTTGCCTGAAGCTGACGCAGAGTGAGAAGTTCCTGGCCAGAACAAAACACATTGGGGTTAAATACCACTACATACGCCAGATGATCCAGGATGGACTTGTGGAACTATCCTACTGCAGCACCCAAGAGATGACTGCTGACATCCTGACGAAACCCCTACCAAGAGAGAGTTTCCAGAATCTACGTGTCAAGCTGGGACTCTGGGTGGTTGAATAAAGTTGTTTATGTTTTGTGTATGTTGTATTGCCTGAGAAGGGGTATGTGGGATGTAAACACAGGAGCAGTCAATGACAACATTCCTAGAGTGTACATGTTAGAACATGGGGAGGGATGTCTGTCCAGCAAGCAGGTAAACTTCCTGGGGACGGACTTCCTCCGCATGTGACCAGAGGTGGGTGTGGCCTCACCTGTGCAGGTAAATGATAAAAGCACAGGGCAGGCAGCCATCTCTCTCTCTCTGCCATTTTTCTTTCGAAGAAGAAGCATCTAAAGATGCTCTCTTGGCTCTCAGCCAAGAGAGGAGGAAAGGACTATCTTGCTATAAGATAGATTCTGAATGTATGTAACCTTTTTAAGCCTGTCTGCCTTCTGGGATCATATTGTGAACAGAATGCGAGTAAACTCTTTTATGCTTTTATAAAGACTGTGTCGTGTCTTGTATTTTAAGAGGGAACAAAAGGGAAAATTACCAGAGTAATTATTATAGAGGTTCTAGCGAACCTGTGCACACGTTACCGTTGCGAACTTAAAGGGGGAATGTTTATAAACTCTGCTGATATTTTGGAAACTTGTTAGCACAAGTTGGATTAGGATATAATCTCACAATATATCCTCTCCTGCACCCCTGAACATTCCCACACAAATGCCATGGCATCTCAATGGGGCTCCCTTGCCAATTGATGGTAAAGCAAGCCATTGGACAGGCCATCATGCATGAGGACGGTTTTTCGAATGGATTTGAATCACACTTGGACTTTTTCCTAATTCAAGATAGTGCCTCACGGAAGCAGGGAGCTTTGCAGAGTCCTTTGGAGACTGTGGAAAAGATTGCGCAAGAGAGAGGCTTGGCACCAGAAGAAATTCATAACTTGCTGAACATCGCACTCAGTGCCAAGCTTGGTAAAGAAAACATGTTTTGGCTTCTCTTTCCCCTTGGCAGCAAAGTATGTCAACGGAGCTGCATTGCCCTGCCTTCTCCCTTAACAAGAACCGGGGCTGCTTCGAGCTTGTGAGAAATTATCAAGAGTGAAGATCTTAAGCATGTTAAGCAGTGTCTTTCAATGTCTTGCAGGCACAGTGATAAGCACTAGGCTACTGAAGACTCTGATTCCCATTTCCGTAATAACAGAGGATTCTCTTCTTTCAGCTGTGTCTTGGCTCGGTGCTCGCAAGTGTTCTAGTGACTTTCAGGTAACTTGGAAAGCATGGTAATGATGTCTTGGTTCTGAAGAATGATATTTCCCCCAGTCTGACTTAGTTATCCTGGTGATGATTCAGCTAGATGTTGTACACGCTGACCATATTCCAGAAGGGGTTGGTTGTCTTGGTCTTCTTTGGCTTACTCAGATCTGTCTTCTCCCTATAGGTGCTCATTCTAAAATGGATAATTGTAACGTTTGACTTCATTGATCAGAAGGAAAATATGAATGCTCTCTATGGTTTCTTCTTCCGCTTCTTACAATGTGAGAAATTGGTAAGATAAAAAGGAATGTGTTATTTTGAAGGAACTCGCTTTTATTCTGACATTAACCCAAATCAAACAATAAAGAGTACTTTCCGACCACACATCAGGACACCATGTGAAAAGTGGGGCCTTACAAAAACCTCTCCCATTTCCTTCCTTTTCCTGTCTTGTTCCTTCCCAATGGGCGCTGGACGCAGCGCCCCCCGGGGGCACGGCATGTTCAGGCACGCAGGCAGGCAGGCAGGCAGGCAGGCAGCTATCCGATCTTGATCCCGCCCGTTCCTCCCTCCACCCCCCTCAAAGACAGCCGCGCAGGCAGCTATCCGATGGAGGGAGGGGGGAAAATCCTGTTCTGCATACCTATCAATTCGGGTGTGATAGTCTTATGTTTGCATACTTATGGGAAAATAAAACTAATTTATTTTAGAGCTTGTATTTGTGTGTATTCATGGTATCATTTGTAGACCCAGTAGATGGCAGTGTGGTGTGGAGAGTGTTTTTGGCAGCTCGTGAAACGCTGACCGTTCAAAGGCACTATAAGCAAGATATATATCCACATTGTCCTAGCTACGTTTTCCCATAAAAGTATACACTCGAATACATTTGTATCAAATACATTTGGAACAAGTGATTGTTACATTTAAGGAACATTCTCTAGGCGATGAGATTGGGGGGAAATACAAAAACCCATTTTGATACATTTAGAAAAGTACAGCATTTTGAGGAAAAATACATTTGAGTCGAAAAATACATTCATATCCATTCTTAAAGTCAATGAGAAAGATACAGCAAAAAGGATACAATTCGATACAACGAAAAAGGATCCATTCCCCAAGGCACAGTTGACCTTCTTGTAGGGTGTTAAGGCAGAATACGATCTATTTGATATTGGTAGGGTCCTTCTCCTTCATTCCCCTCTCTGACCCTGACTCTCTTACGACACAGGGACCATCCCAGAGTGTGGGCACAACTTCTGCCGGTCCGGCCTGATCCAGTGCACCGGGGCAAAAAGGAGGCTGGCTTCCTGTCCTCAAGGCCGAGTTGGAGTCCAGAGAAGGAGCCTCGTCCGCAATCGGCAATTGGCTACCTTTGTTGAAGTAGCCAAGACTCTCAGTCTTCAAGAGGGAAAGGAGGAGTCTGTGAGAAGCACCAGGAGCCCCTGAAACTCTTTTGCAAGGAGGATGAAGCCCCCATCTGTGTGGTTTGGGGCAGATCCAAGAAGCACAAACACCACAAGGTGATTCCTCTGGAAGAGGCTGTCGAGGAATACAAGGTACCTTGAGGGGGAGAAATAGCTGTGTATTCTTCTTGGCAGGTGATCTTCTTAATTCTCAGATCCAAAGTAGGCATGGTATTCATTGGTGGTTGTTTATTACCTTAGAAGCAGCCAAGGGGAAGCCTGAGGGCTGCTGGGATGCCTGGGAGGAGGGAGTCGAAGTCTTTCTCTCTACCAGGGGGGCCAAGGGATCTTCCCTTGAAATACAGCAGCTTCATGGGACCATGGCAGGGAGAGAAAGGGTTAACCTCATCCACATCCCCCAGCAAGGTTGCTTTGTACATATTTAGAACACTACAAATGTGAATTGCACATGTCTCCTTTGGCTAGCAGGATGCCTCCTCAATACCCTGCCAAGCAGAGAGCAGCAAGGGGTCAGCTGCAAGGGGGTGGGGACTGGGGGCCAGTGTTATAAGGAAAAAAATGGCTCCTTTTCCCTTCTGGGGTACCTCACAGCCCATATAGAGTCCTTTTGTAGCTTCTCTATTGGTAGGAGAAAATAACAGAGGCCAACCAGAGAATATTGAGAAGCAAAGCAGCTAGTAAGCCAGATCTTTATTAACTGTTGCAACAGGGTGCTCACCCCACCACACGCAGGACGGAGGAGGAGACCCCAAACCAAGTCCTTATATAGACATTTGAAATTGCCCACCTGGAGCCCAAGACCACCCCTCCATACATCATACATACATCACAGAAGGGGTGGCCTACAACAGATTCCTGTCTGGCAGAAAACCTGTTGATGGGTTTACCTGGCTGTTCATGGGGTTACCTGCATATTCTTTTGTGATGAGAACTACTTACGGTATTTATGTATGTGTTCTGTACTTTTTTTCCCCTCCAGTAAATTACTTTGCTATTACAGCAAGGCCACTGGATCCAAGAAGCCAGTATAATATTCATCTCCTCTCTTTGTGTCTCAATCAAAGCTGAGTTTTCCCTTTTCTTGTCAGGGAGAGATCTGTCACCGCCTGGAGATTCGGAGGAAAGAGAGAGGGGAAATTCTGGCCTATCAAGCAGACCTGGACAAGGAAAGCAAAGACCTCCTTGGAAGTGTCCCTATTGTTACTAGTGAGGGAACAAGCACTTCAAGAAGCAAGTCCGGACTGAGGAGGGATGGGGAAATCTGCCCATTTCAACTTCTCCCCATTTCTCCTTTTCCCATATCGGTTTGCTATTTATTTATTATTCTGAAAATGAATCAAATGCTAGGGTGGCTACCTTCTTGTATAAATATGTTGATACGTGCTTTACCCTCATAAATACATTTTTTGTGAACATTACCTGGCTGGGTCAACCTTGAAAAAGTCAGAGGTGTGAATTTCAAAAGATTGCTGTTTTGGTCTCCATATTTTTCCAAGAATTGCGAATTAGGTAAGTTCACCTTTGAATGCAGCTAAATGGAGTTTATTTCCCATTGTTGTTTATTATGTGAAAAGTAGTCAAGGAGAAGCCTGAGGACTTGTAAGCTGAGAGGGTGGAAACAGTTCAATTCAAATCCTAATTCTCTTGCTGATGTTTTGAAGGCTGACCATCTTCCTCACTCAGACCTCCTCAGAACCGGAGAGGCTGAAGACTGTGGAGAAGTTGAGACAACTGCGCCAGTTCCTGGAAGAAGAAGAAGAAAAGCGTCTGCTGAATCATGTGGAAGAGGTGGAGAAGGAGATTGCAGGGAGAAGGGATGAGCAGCTGGCCAGACTCTGCAGGAAACTCTCCTCTCTTGAGAGGATCATCCAGGTGATGGAGGAAAAGGGTCAGCAGCCAGCGAGTGAACTGCTGCAGGTAAGACGGCTCCAGGAAAAGGCTGCCTCCCATCCTTTCTGTGCCCCTTTCATGTACGCAAGGAGTGTAGGGGCTCAGTTGACGGAGCCTCGAGTCAGCTTTGTAATGGACAGGAACACCCCAGAGACCTGGGATGCTGAACTCACCTGAATGCCCACTAGAGATTCTTCAGTCTTCTTGAGGGAAGGGGAGGGAATTTTCTGCTCCTTGCTGATGATTTGCCTCCGAATGCCTTCCCACTGGGCATGCTGCCTTCCTGCCCTGCCCTGGGCTTCGCCAAGGATGCAGTCAGGCCTCCTTCGGACATGAGCCAGTCTCTTGACCAAGCTTCTCTTCCCGTTCCCTCCACAACTTCTGGGTGGATCCCTTTCCCCATAGATCCTGATCGGCCCAAAATGGTGCTCGGTCACAGTGACCAAAGAGCAAGACAGAGGGACTCATCCAGACTGCGCCACCTTCTCCACTCACAATCCCATATGGCCAGACGTACAAGTGCTTCTGAACACCCTCTTTAAGGAGGCTGAGAAGGCTGACATACTGGCAAAGGCAGGAGAAGCCCTATTACGGAATGATTGCCAGATGTCCCCGTCTCCCGGGGACAGTCCCCGGATTTACAAATCTGTCCCCAACAAAATCGATCCCCGGAATGTCCCCGGATTTCATATAAGGCTCCCAGATTTATATTTTAAGTGTTGTAGATTTATTAGTAGGGAAGGAATGTTGCCTGATTAGTTCAACGGCACAAGACAAATCACATGGGGACTTCCGGAGAGGCAAAATGGCGGGTGCCACGGCAATGAGCAGCTCCTGAAGCCAGAGCCAAGTGCACTACCAGGCTGGCTCCGGGCTGCTGAGACTGCCGCTACCGCTGCCACTGCCAAGGGGGAACCAGGGATGCCCGGCGCGTCAACTGGGGCTCTTTCTTACTCCAGCCTTGGCGTGCAGATCCCGGGTTCAGCCCCAGATCTCTGGAGCAGAAAGGCTCTTGGGCGTGAATATGAAAGGCAGCACCTGTTAGAATAGGTCATACTGAGCCAGTACAGATGAATGTGACTATTGGTTCGCTTCCTCGGCATCCCAGAACTGTGAAGGTTGCCTCAACTGTTGAGCAACACAGCTAAGGAAGAAGGAGTGGAGTGTCTCCGGGGGGAGCATAGCTCCCATTCCCTTCCAAACACACAGACAGGACAGTGTGGTGGCACCCAGGGAATAGTTGCAGCAGCCGGATGGCTGGCTGAAACACACACCATTGCACTCTTTTTGAATGGGATTCACTCTGAATCAGCCAGTTAGTGAACTTGGTGCTCCTGTGCAACAAACCCACTACAAAATTGCTCTTCCCCGCACACTTCCAGGTCCCTCCAGCTGGGCTTTTTGAGTGTGATGGGTTGTTCTCACTCCAGAGCAGTTTGTGTTTAAGCTGAAGGTCACCAGGATAGCAAGGGAGACTAAAAAAATTGCATTTGTTAATATAATAAGGTTTTAATAACTCTAATAATGACTAACTCTGTGGAAATGACTGGAAAAAGAAAAAAAGGAAAATCAAGGCTTTCGACTCTTGGTTTCCTGGAAGAATGAAGGGAAGCTTTGCTTCTGCACATGACTGTGGCATGATGGGAAGTTTTGCTTCTAAGCTTTTCTTCTGCACATGCTGCACAAACCGTTCTAATACTAAGACATTCCCTCATCACCCTAGAATGTTCAGTTCATATTGAGTTCATGAAAACATTATACTCTGACCTGTTCTTAATGCATAGTTGACCACATCTACGGAACGCGATTGTTATGTTCTTTCATGTCATGCAAAATCAATCATTAGTAATAGTTTAAGTCTTGATAATCAATCACTAGTTATAATTTAATTAGGAGGTTTCATGCCTGTCTAGTTCTGTGCTCCCTTTCCCAACCTTTAATCTATTGGTGATTAATGTAATATGTAACCTTTGCTTTGTACTTGTGTTAACCAATCAGCAATAAGCACATATGTAGCAAATGCTGTAATATTCAATAAAAGGGACTCTCCGAGACTTGCTCGAGAGATGCCTCCCGTATGACACCTTGCCATTCGTCTGCCACTTATTTCAACCCAACAGAAGAAGATCAAAAGACTCCCCTGGACTAGAAGAGACATCTCATTAACAACTGTAGAAATGCCAAAGAACTTTGGATATCTGCTTGGGAAGTTTCTGATGCAGTATTAATTTAACAAGGAGCCAGGAGTGAAACCAAAAGTAGACTGACCAGCTAGCTGAATCCAATTATATTGCTATGGGGTGGGGGGAAATCTCTAACATTTTACTTTTCGATACTTGTATTTCCAGGGTGAATTGAATGGGTGGGGGGGGGGGTTGGGGGAGAGGCAATAAGAAGAGCTAACTTGTCCGTGGCTGGGGGCGAAATCTGGACGGTTCTGCCGGGGCGCAAGATCACCTAACTACTGCTCTGCGCCTCTGGATCAGGGGTGTATGGTGCTCATTGGGATTGGGAGGGTGGAAGGCAAGGAGGCCAGCAGTAGGTGGCGCCAGAGCCAAGGAGTGGCAGAGCAAATGCGTTCTGTATCTGAGATGGAGTGGGAAGGGGCTGGCGGCCACCACAGCCATCCCTTGTCTGCCCTCATGGAGTGGCCAGAATCCACTGGGCAAATGCTCATCTTGCCAGAGTCTGGGTCTTCTGCTGTTGCTCTCTCAGAAACCGTGCCCAGGTGGGATGTTTCGTTTTTTGTAGCTGCTTCATCCCTGAGGAAGTTGGAGGTGACGTAACTCCTGCATCTCTAACGTGGGAAGGTTTGGAGGTATTTCAAATTCCCCCCTTCTCCCTTGGCTCCCTGGAAAGAAGGCATCTTTACATTTTGAGCGCATTTCACAGGCCAGGAGCCAAGCACCCCTTCCTGAGGGGGAGAAGAGGCCCAGAAAAGATGAGCCCTTCCCAGCCCAAAGGCGTTCCCCTGAGATTCAGCTTCCGGGCTATGGCTAACCAGGTCAGGAGCAGGAATATTGGGAGCGGGAAGGAACTGATGTCATCTGCCAGAGCAGCTGGCTAATTGAAGGGAATGAGGTGATAACAAGGCTTTCAAATCTGAACTCTTGTTTGCGGCTGATTAGGATAGAGGGAGGTGGAGAACAAGGGCAATCGGAAGCAGACTCTGGGTAGTTGGTTCCTTCTCTTTGTTCGGGTTCCTAGGTCACACCAGCAGTTTAAATGGCAACACTCCTTTGCAAGATTGTCCGCCTTTTTAATTGTTGTTATGGAAAATCAATAACATGATAAGTTGCCCCTGCCAAAGGGTTGCATGACATCTGGCTGAAGACTTTTTGTGCTAAAAGTTGAAGCTATGCTGGGGTGTGTGTGTGTGTCCGTCCGTGTGGCCGCTGTGTATTCAACATTCCACCCCCTCCAAAGAATCCTAAGAACCTTGGTTTTCCTTTCATAGTGCTACGATTCCCAGCACCCTTAACAAACCATTGTTCCAAGGACTTTTTGGGTGTGGGTGGGAGGAGATGTGCTTTACGTATGCGGTGTGCAGGCATCTCCAAGCACATGTGTGTGGGGATTCAAGACTAACTCTTATGCTTTTCTTCCTTAGACCAGCTTGATGTTGAACAAGAGGTTCTCTGGGTTGAGGAACACACGCCATTTCACAGCGAAGCAGAACACGGGCCGAATGGTCACTCTGCCATTGCATTTGGTGAAATCAGACTGGATTTGCAAAGGAGCTTGCCCCTGAAGCCAGTTGGTTGCCTGCCTGTGGCTGGAGGCTTGGCACCACCAAAACACAAAGAGACAGCCCCATGCAACCTCAAACCCAAAGATTTCTGCCCATGCTTCAGACATGCAGCCCTAAGATCAGCTCTGACTCCCACTCTAGGCCCCTCTGCCCCAGTCTTCCTCCCGATGTAGGCTACAGGACCTGGGAAGTCTGATCCAGCTTTGAGGTGTGGTTCCATATGGCCGTTAGTACTGTTGTGTTTTTGCCCCCCTTTGCCTGGAAAAGCACTTTGGCAGATTCCATTGGAGGATTTGGGTGTGACAAGCTGTAGCAGCGCACTAAATAAAACAACTTTGAGAAGCTGAAATATGGGGCTGTTTTCTTTTCTAATAAAAATATTCACTGTGCAGTTCACAGGCACAAAACACAATGTTGATATTGTCCAGGAAATGGGTTTTCAGTTGGAGGGCATGGGTTGCGTGAGAGCATGTTGTGCGGGATAACCAGTCTCATATAATCAACATGCTTCAGTCTAATTAGTGCATGAAGGGTTAACATCATAGAGTAAGCTGTCTCTTCCCCTTACCTTGGGAGTGAGTTCTGATCTATTCTGGTATTCACTTCTTCAGCGTTTAATGTACTGTAGGTTTTTCCTGATTTTATGGTTTTATCTTTCTGTAAACGGCTTTGATGTTTCTTACCATCTGGTGTGTATAAATTTTATGAAATAAATCAATAATTTTAAATAAATAAATAAATAAATAAATAAATAAATAGGAAGATGTAAAACCACAACCTCCGAAATGAAAGCTACTGTGCCTCCAGACGGAAGTTTTTGCCTGGAGGGGGGTCGTATTCTGCAATGTGCTATCGATGCAATAATAGTGCAGCTTTCTAATGGACTGTCCACGCAAACATCATTCTGCTTTCTCAGTTGCTCTGCAATGCTTCGCCAGGGTTACCACATCATGGCCCCCTGGGGGTGCTCTCCTGTGTTGTAGCTCAGCAAAAGCAGGACAAAATTCCTCTAGTATGGCTCACAGTGAGGGCTGCTGAGAGTTGGGAGAGATCTCGGAGGCCAAAGAGTTTGCTTTTCTGCTCAGTACAGGGGATCTTGCCAGCTCTTCACCCCTGACTGGTCGAAGATGCCCATCTCTCATCCAGGCAGCTCCACAGCATGCCTGGATGATGACTCTGATGGAGCTGGACACACCATTCCTGAAGGATGCAATAATCTTGCAATTGTGGTGGACCAACTACATGTCATTTTGCTTTGCAAGTTGTTCTGTGATGCGTCCCCTGTGCTACTATATTATTATCAGCCAGAAGGGCCCTTTTGAGCTATAAAGTGTAACTTAAGTGGGACAAATCCCCCCCCCCCATTACATTTAGATGGATTTAGGGGAGTGCAACTGGTTTGGTCACACTGACGTGAAGCCTTGCGGGCCCCACAGGGGACACCACAACTATGATGTTGAATAGACGTTGAGAGGCGTGGGGGCACTGAATTTTGGCATTGTACAGGGCTCCCCTGGAATTTGAGATGCCATGGTTCACCACTGAAGAACATTTGTGGTATGAAAAAGGTACCTGGTTTCAGCTGGAAGTTAGGGGGAACTGATTGGAAGGGTCGGAGTATGTCTGTCCTGAAAGCTTTGCAGGCATGAACAGTACTGAATACAGTCTTGCATATAACTGCCCTCCTACTGTCATGAATAGAAACAATCTGTTTTACAGAGGCTGTTTAGCTTGCTCTTTTTACCCCTTTACTAGACAGGCTGTATTTCTGTGCTGTTTTCAGAGTCGGGAATGCCCATTCCTTCATGGCCAGCATGGAAACACAGAAGGCTAGTCATTTAGGAGGTTTGAAAAGAGGACAAGGGTGTTACGGGGTAATCTTCTAGCAAACAAGCTTGGCACAGCAGATCTGAGAGGTGATTTTCTGTTCCTGGAAAGCCAGCCTGGAAACCAGGTTGCCAGGTGAAGGAAGAATGGAGAGATCAACCAACTCACTTGCCTTCAAAGAATTTCTGGTTGCCTGTGGCTACTGGGATAGTGCTTAGATATCAGGCTGGCTGACACATCTTAAAAAATACAAGGAAAAAGCTTTTTTTCTTCCATTAGCAAAGCTCCTTTGGGGCCCAGAATAGCTAAGCTGAGGAAGAAGTGGCTGGTATTACTTGTTTGTTCTTGGTCCTGATCTTGCCTGCCCTTGCACATTCCTGTTGTCTTTGCATATTTAACCAGCACGTCTGTTCCGATTGGAGTCCTATTCCTGCAGTTCCACATCCTTCTCTTTGGCACTTGGGCATTCGGTTCCAGGAGCTGGACCTGAGCACAGAGGCTTTCTTCTACTTGGACTCGACAAAGGAGCAAGAGTGGCTGACAGCTGTGGAAAAGGCTTTGCGTTCCAAATCCAAGTACAAGAAAGTAAGTCCAACCCCACTCATTTCTTCAGCAGCCAGACAGCTGTCAGGAGCTGGAGTGAGGAGGAGGAGGAGGAGGAGGAGGTCAACAAGAAAAAACACCTGGTGTCAGTGGTGTTTTATTCAAAAGAAGCCAACATTCTTTATTCAAAGAAACCCAAACCGTGCAGGCCTCGTGATACAGAAACCTTTCCCAACAGGTCTTGCCCCAGTGAGGTAGTTGTGAAGGCTGAAGGTTGCTACCCTCCCCCCACTCTCTGAAGTCTCCTCCTCCCCCTGGTCCTTCCCAAGCAACCTGAGACTCTGACACCTTGCCTGTCTTTGCTCCATCCTCTTAATTTCTCTGTGTTCTGGGAGACCAGCAGGGAGGGGAGCTGATCGCAGCAGGATGGGGATACCCCCTGGCTTCTTCAGCAGCCTGCCTCATCTCTACCTCTTGACCCCCACCTCCAGCCTCCACTTCTGCCTCGGATTCTGGACTGCTGTTTGCCACAGAATCTTCCTGCCCTCCTGCCTCTTCAGTTTCCAACACCTCCTCTTGCTCACAGTCTGCTCCCTCTTCTCCCTTGGACGGCTCAGCGTCGTCGTCCCCCCACCAGTTCCCTGGCTCTGAGCCTTCTTCCCTTGGGGGATCCCCAGTTGGTGCCACCTGCCACTCCTATCTGAATCCAGCCGGCCCAGGACAGCAAGCAATGAACAGAGCTGGTAGACATCCCAGTACCTTGCATCTTCTAGGTGCAGCTGGTGCGTCTAGTCGGAATGATGTTGCTCATCTTTGTCAGGAAGGACCAGCTCAGCCGCATCAAGGAAGTGATGAGGGAGACAGTGGGCACAGGCATCATGGGGAAGATGGGGAGTAGACCCTGACAGCGGAATTCCCTACGTCGATCTTTCTGTCTGTCTATCTGTTTTTATAATCTCTGCCAACCAGTTCCCCCCTCTTTCCTGCTTGCTCACTAACAGCCATCCTTGCTCCGCCCCTGCAGGGTAACAAGGGGTGTGTGGCCGCAAGGTTTGTCTGCAACAATACCAGCTTCTGTGTTGTCAATTCCCACCTTGCTGCCCACGTGGAAGACTTTGAGCGCCGAAACCAGGATTACAAGGATATCTGTGCCCAGATGAGCTTCCTGCCCCCTGACCAGGGTCTGCTGCAGCTGACAATCATGAAACACGAGTGCGTTTCGAGGGCTTGGAGGGAGAGAGCCTTGGCTGATGTAACTTGCTGGTCTCCGCTATCTGGAGAAGCAAATTGAGTCATGTTTCTGTAACTTTCCTGCCTGTGTGTAGCTCAGGGTAGGCAGCATTTGTTGTTGTTTAGTCGTTTAGTCGTGTCCGCCTTTTCGTGACCCCCTGGACCAGAGCACGCCAGGCCCTCCTGTCTTCCACTGCCTCCCACAGTTTGGTCAAACTCATGCTGGTAGCTTCGAGAACACGGTCCCACCATCTCGTCCTCTGTCGTCCCCTTCTCCTTGTGCCCTCCATCTTTCCCAACACCAGAGTCCTTTCCAGGGATTCTTCTCTTCTCATGAGGTGACCAAAGTCTTGGAGCCTCAGCTTCACGATCTGTCCTTCCAGTGAGCACTCAGGGCTGATTTCCTTCAGAATGGAGAGGTTTGATCTTCTTGCACTCTATGGGACTCTCAAGAGTCTCCTCCGGCACCAGAATTCAAAAGCCTCAATTCTTCGGTGATCAGCCTTCTTTATGGCAGGCAGCATAGTGCTCTCCAAATATTGATAGATCAAAATCCCCATAATTGCTAAGAACTGGCCTTGCTGACTGGGGCTCATGAGAGTTCCACTTCAGCAACACCAGGAGGGTGCAGTGTCGGCGATCCCTGCTGCTGCAGCTGCACCACTAAGGTTTCTACTAGAGCAGCCAGTAGAGAGCAACATAAACCGAGTGGCAGAGATGTACTAGATTAGATTATAGCAAATGTGGGCAACTTCTCCAGTGATCAGGGTGGGAGTTGCAGTTTGTTAAGGGCAGTAACGCGAAAGCAGAGCGGCCATTTTGCATGGAGAAGGTTCCCGGCTCAGTCACCAGTGTGTGCAGCTAGGGCTGGGCATGATCTCTGCCTGAAAGCTGCTGCCAGTCCATGTAGTCCGTCCTGAGCTTGATGGGCCAATGGTCTGCCTCAATATAAGGTAGCTTCCTACGTTCCTGTGTACTACAGCAGGGTTTGGAGGGCCACAAGCGCCCTGCCCATGAATTCAAGAACCAGGGGAAATTCTAAAAGTCTTTGCTGAAAGGACATCAAAGCAGGGGCCAGGTGAACCTCTTTGGGAGATTTTTCTGAAAGGTAGGGTGCCATGACTGAAAAGGCCCTGCCATACTTGAAAGAGCAGGAGTTCCCTGGGAAAGGGCTGCCCCTGCTAAAGATTCTAGTCAGTGGAGAGGCAGTGCAAACATAAGTGGGCCTTCTTCTGGTACCCTTTTCCCAAACCTTGAAACACTTGAAAGGCCAAATGGGATACTCTGAATTGGGCCTGGAAGCAGTTCAAGAGCCAGTCTAGTTCACAGAGCACTAGCCTAATATGATCATACTGCCCAATCCTAGTTATCAGTCTTACTACATATTGCAGGAAGTGGCAGCAGGCTGCCCCCCGACCCCCCCCCGACCCCGTGAGCTAGCCTGTAGCTGTGGTTTCTTTGCTTTTCTCCAGCATTGTCATCTGATCACTAAAAATGAGCTTCAGAGACTTCAGACCTACGACCAGGTGAGAGACATCTTTGTGTTATATGTGGTGGTTTAGGATATTGCCCTGTTTATTTCCTTTGTCTGGGATACCCCAGCCTAGGCTAGAGAAACCACTTTCAGACAGTTAGGAGCATAGTGTAGCTATAACATAGGATGACTGCGACTTCTACAAATGCTTTTTAAGGTTGCAGGTTTGTGCAACCTGAATTAGAAGCAAGTCCCAATTAAGTTGGAGGGTTGCCTTGGAATAAGTAGGACTGCTCTGCAGTTTCCCAGTTAGAGGGCTTTCCTAGCTCAGCACACACTCCAGATGTTGTTGGATTCCCATCAGCCCCAGCATAGCTGCTGTCCAGCAATATCTAAAGGTCTAAGGTTTCCTGCTCTAGGTTTTGCATCTGTCTGGACAATCTGCGTTGCTCACATGTTCTTATCAGCAGAGACTTCCATTAAGTCCAATTAAATTGCTGGTGCTTTTTGTTTTACATTTTTCTCTCCAAGGTTTGTGTGTTCATCATGTTGACGACCTTTCTCCCACTTGGCATAAGGATCATTGGTATTTTGTGTTGAAACAGAGGCCTGATTGCTGCACCTTACAGTGGATTTAAACTCTGTAAGCGTAGTCATGCCTTAGCCCTTTGGGAAGGATGCTGCAAGGAAGGCAATGGGGGGGGGCAGCCTCAGACTTCCAACATATGCAAAACCATCATAAAACATTAAAAACTTCCCTAAAGGCTGTATAGTTACTTATCTCCTTGACATCTGATGGGAGGGTGTCCCACAGGGCAGGTGCCACTACTCAGAAGGCCCTCTGCCTGGTTCCAAGGCAGACTTCCGGGGAGGCGCCTCCGGCAATGGCTGAATTCCTCTGACCGGGAGGAATTTGCTCCATGGGAACTTGGGTCTGGCCGCCACGGCGAAGGCGGAGACCCGTTAAAATCACAGGTGGGAGAAGCCTGTGAACGTGGGATTCGACGGGCACCTTTTGTGCCACCCCCACTCGCAGGGAACCCCGGTTTTTGGGGCTCCGGAGCGACGTGGGGTGAGTGGCGCGGTGCATTGAATCGTCTGCTTCTTCCACGGAGCGAAGCCACATAGCTGTTGCCAGAGAGCGCTGACCTTTTCCTGTGGACAATTGGATTTTAAAAGTGGTTACCCGTGAGTAGAGTTTAAGCGGAAGAATTGGATTTCTAAATGTTGAATTTGGCATCGTAACGGGGAGGTTCAAAACAGGAAGTCCGCCTCCCCCTTTTGTAAATAGACTGAGGCAATGAAGTTGCAAGCTGGAGTCCTGGAAAGTCTTTGGTAAAAGATTAAATTTCCATCGGTAAAGAACAAAACCCCCCTTTGGAGGCAGGAGAAGGGGGGGGGAGTTGAGGACTGAGTATGCCTGCAGGAGAGAGCGAAGAGATCTAAAACACCACTGCTCTGACCCTGGAAACGGGCTGCTAGGAGGACTGACGTATTGTGGAATGTTCATTGACAGCGTTTAGAACATTCATTGACAGCTAGTTAAACAAGAGAAATACATTGTTTCTACTGTTTCCGGCTGTTTCAAAAAGGAATAAAAGTAACTGAAAATTGAAACTAATTTGGGACTTCCGGGGTGGCGCCACCGGCAATGGCGGACACCCTCTGAACTGGAGGGACTAGCTCCGCGGAAAACGGGTCTTCTCCGCTACGGCGAAGCGGGGACCCACTTAAAAATCACAGGCGGATGAAGCCTGTGACCATGGGACTCGGCGGGCACCTTTAGCGCCCCCCCAACCCGCTAAGGAACCCACTAACCAGCTCCGAAGTGAAGAGGGGGAAGTGGCGCGGTGCTGTGAGTCAATTGCTATTTCCGTGGAGCGAAGCCGCATAGCTGTTGCCGGAGAGCGCTGCCTTTTTCCTGGGACAATTTGGACTTTAAAATAAGCACCCGTGAGTACTTAGACTTTGAACAATTGGACATCAAATAAGGACTTGCGAGTAGGAAAGAATCGGACTTTAAAAATTTACTTGAATTTGGTACGGAACGGGAAGGTCTAAACAGGAAGTCATCCTTCCGTTCTTTTGTAAACAGAATAAAGCAAAGGCAATTTAAACTAGAGCTCAGAACATCGCTTTTAAAAGATTGGATTTCACCATTTAAAATTGTGGAACCCCCCTTCGACAGCAGGAGAAGGGGGGGATCTTTTTGGACTGTTTAAAGTGACTTTAAAGTGAAGTAACTTTCCTCCGTCCTGATCCTGGAGCAGGCTGTCAGGACTGACGTGTGAAGTTCATTAACCAAAGACAAGTGTTTTTGACAGATGGCTAAAAGAAGAGAAACCTAGTGATTCCACTGTTCCCTTTCGCATTTTAAAGGATTATATATGGACAAAGTATCTTAAAAAAGGAAACTTTGTTGCAAGAATAAATAGAAGTCTTCCCCCTAGGGGGAGTCTGTGAAATTGTAACTGTGAAACTGTAACTAACTCCAGGGAGTCGACAGCTGTTACAGATTACAACCGTGGGAACAAGTATCTGACCTTGTAGGACAATGTATTCAGAAGCCTTGCTGTATGCTCTCTATAAAACAAACGATCTACTGGACCAATTACACGAGAAGGTGAATTGGATGGCGACTTCGACTAGAAATTTTGAACAGGCAGTGGGAAACTTTGAACAGACAGTGGGAAAATATGTGGAGCCCACTCAGGATTTAAATCAGGAGTGTGTCTTGACAGAACAGGAGTTTTTGACATTAAATCAGGAGTGTGTCTTGACAGAACAGGCCCAACAGGAATATGATTTTTTGGATTTGACAAATGAACTTGGAAAAAGCCATATCTGGAAAGGAAAAGTTTGGCTTGGTTTGGAAATGGGGGGCTGGATTGACTATGCTGGGACGTTTGGACTTTTCAAATATGGCAACGGGCCGTGAGATGTTTGGGACTGTGGGGGCTCTCAATTTTGGAGGGCCTTTGAAACATGCTTTTAAATACTACATGGAATTCATTGTTGAACATGGAAAAGGGGCTGATCTGTTGAGAAGGGTTAAAAACATTGTCAAGCTGGAGTTACCACGAGCAGGAGACAAGGGAAAATACAGTTACAAATATGAAGAAGAGCCGCGGAAGGGTCATGGAAGAGACTTGAGGGCCTCGGACATAAGGTTGCCAGGTTAATGGGCTAGATTGACGGGAATAAGGACTGACAAAACCCGGAACCAGGAGGAAGGGACGCTGGATGAAGATTGGATCTGTTTATACCTCTTTTTTCTACCATTAGAACTGTTTTATAAAATTGATGAATGATAGAAAAATTTTGGAATGAAATTACTTGGCTTTAGCAAAGATGCTTAAAGAATTATGAAAAAATATTATGATTATGAGAAGTTGGTAAGGATAAGATTTAAGTTTTAAATTTTAAGGTTTATTTTATTATAGAAAGGTAAGGTCAAGGATTTGCTGGGATAATTAATAACTAGGATACAAAGAAAGGGAGGAGGAGGAGGTCTAAGAAAGAAGGTAATGACAGTTAAGGATTTGAAAATAATGAATTTGTTTTTAAATGTTTTTAAAGTTTTGTGATTTTTGCATTCTTCTTTTTTTCTTTTTTTCTGTCATTTTTTCTCATTTGGAATTTTTTCGTATATGGGGGGAAGGGGTTGGGTTTTTTTTCTCTTCTTTTTTCTATTTTGTCAATTATTTTTATCCTTTGTACTCTCTTCTGCTTCTATTTTATTTTTTTTTTTCTTTTCTGTAACATTTTGAAAATCTCAATAAATCTCTTTTTAAAAGAAAAAAAAAGAAAATTGAAACTAATTTGAAACTAACTTTGGATTGTTTAAAAGAGGATACTATTGACTACTACAAATAGAAACTGTTTCCCCCTAGTGGAAGCTTTTGAAACCGGTTGCTTTACTGCAACAACAGCAGCAAGAATACTTATCGCAAAGTATTGGAAGACACAAGAACTTCCCACGCTGGAGGAATGGCAGATGAAACTGATGGACTATATGGAACTGGCGGAAATGACTGGTAGAATCCGTGACCAGGGAGAAGAGGCGATAGAAGAAGATTGGAAGAAATTCAAAGACTACCTACAGAAACATTGCAAAATTAAGGAATGTTAGAGTGATGTTGGATTGAAAATAAGTGGTTTCCAGCTGTACAGGATAAAATTATAAGACAGACTAAGATTAAAGATCAGGATTAAAGAAGTTTAAGGAAACGGAAATTTGGTACTTAAGAGGTAAAATTTTAATGCTATATTACATCAAGATTAAAGATTAGGAGTAAATAAGTTAAAGGAAAGGGAAATTTGGTACTTAAGAGGTAAATTTTTAATGCTATATTACACTAAGAATAAAGACTGGGATTAAAAAAGTGGAAAAGAAATTGCTGGAGGAACAATTTGGACTGGAATACAAAAGAGGGAGGTATGAGGAAGTCCAGAAAATAAGTAAATTTAAAAAAGGGAAATGAAAAGGTGATATTGTTTTTAATTGTTCTGTTTCTTTTCTTTTGTTATTTTTTGTTTTTTGTTTTTGTTTTCCTTTTTTTGGAATTTGTATTGCGTATTTGTGTATTTCTTTTTTATGTTTTTTCTGTTCAACTTTTTATTGAAACTTTAATAAAAATTATTTAAAAATAAATAAAAAGAAACCGGTTGCTTTACAAGAGTTGGGTTAGGGAAATTTCCAGCTGCAAGTTAAAAACCGTGAGACTCTGGGACTGACCTTGAATCTTTTAAGTGTTATGGTTAATGGAAGAGGAAAAACAGACCAGTCAACTGCTGACAAAACACTAAGGTCTGGGAGGACTTGGCAATAATCCAGGAGAGGTCCACCACCAGGCCCCCTTGCTCTTTTTGTTGCAGCCTTTGTACCAGTATATGTAAAACCAAGAGAAATGTTGACAGAAGAGGCCCTAGTGGCTGCGTTATTTAAGATAAATGACTCATTGGATCAGCTTCACAGGAAAATGGACACGATAAATGCGAAAGTGGATGCTCCAATAACTAAAATTAACTTAAATATAGAAAGTATAAATAATACCAATATAGAAATCACCCAGAAATTGACACAGGAACCGATTTCAGTACGGCAAACTGCGGAGGAGGCCAGGGAAAAAGTTGTTGTTGTTGAATGTAAAGAAATACAACTGGAGAGAAAGAGAAAGAGAGCCCCAGCTATACAGAAGCAACTTGATGAATATAAGTTGACGCTTGCGATGACTGAACTTAAAGAAAAACAGACGAATTTGAGGATTAGAGTTCACCTTTGGTGGACATGCCCAAGGATTAAGACACTTTGGGAGATGATTCATAATGAAATGAAAAAGGTATTTAAATATACCCTTTTGAAGAAACCAGAGGCCTTTCCCTTGGGCATGGTTGGCCAATTGGTGTTAAAGAAGGACAGAACTCTTTTAACGTATGTTACAATAGCAGCAAGAATACTCATTGTGAAGAACTGGAAGACACAAGATTTATCTATCCGGGAAGAATGGCAGATGAAATTGATGGACTATATGGAATTGGCGGAAACGACTGGCAGAAATCCGAGACCAGGGAGAAGAGTCGGTGGAAGAAGACTGGAAAAAGTTTAAGACTATGTATAGAAATATTGCAAAAATAATGAATGTTAGAAAAATGTTGGAATGAAGTTATATGGCTTTAGTAGAAATGTTATAAGGAATTAAGTATAAATAGACTAATAGAGTATTAAAGGGAAAAATAAGATTAGAATATGTTAAGATAATTATAGGATAGAAAACAGAGGAAGATGGAAAGGAATTGCTGAAACAATTAATAGAAGTGGAATACAAAAAGGGAGGTGTGAGGAGGTCGTGGAAATAAGGGAATGAAAGTTAAGACATTGAAATTGTTTTGTGCTTTAAATGGTTTGCGTCTTGTTTTGTTAATCTTATGTTTTTTCCCTTTTTCTTCTTTGCTTTTTCTTTTCCTTTTTTGTTTTTTCTGTTTTATTGTGTGTAAATGGTTGGAAAATCAATAAATATTATTTTTTTAAAAAAATAGTTGAGTCTTTGTAAGTAAGTCCTCTCAATCATTCTTCTGCAAGGCTTGTTTGTTTTTCCTAGTCTGCTGAGATGCTAGTAGTGTCCTGCCTTTCCATCCTCCTGAGCAGGCTAGTAAAACATATATTTTAAAAATGGTTTTCTGCTAAGCAAGCTGTTGGAGGAGGGCTAGAGTTGAGGGCTGGATGGACTTCCTTTCCTCTGCAGCCAGAATGGACACCAAGCCACGGAGGAAGAGAGAGATCCAGCTCTCCTGAGGCATCTGATCAAGGCTTGTCATGCCAGGCATAAAGCAGCTGGCTAAGTACTTTGGCAGATGTTTATCTCCTTGAACAGCCCCCCCCCCCCCGATTTATAACAGGAGACACGTTTCTTATAGTTGTAAAAGGAAATTACAGGCTAGGGGCAAAAGGTCATATTGACCATACAAATTACAGAATACAATCAAGCTGCAAAAACACTAATTAAGAGTTGGTAAATAGTGAAATTTATTGTTTAACAGAAAATACCATGTGCCTCCCATCAGACTCGAGCCAGATCTTCCTAAGGTTAAAGGGCAAGAGCTAATAGAAACAGCAGCTGGCTTGAAAGGGGGGTGTAAATTTAAGGGGTTGCTTTTGGAAACTGTTTTTACTAAGTTCCTTTTTACTTTGAAAAGGCCTTTTCTTCTAAAAATCTATATATGTTATGTATGAAATATATTGGCTTAAATGTAATTATGCAAAGAATTTAGAAAGTAAGAAATGTTAGATTCTTATGTTAGATTCTTATTTCATTGATGGTGTGTGAGAAGGTGAACCCAAGATCTCTGTTTAAGATAAAAATTAAAACCATGAGCCATCTGTTTTAGCCATCTGTTTTGGAGTGAAAGGGCAATAGGGCAAAGATGATCTGGTAATTAAGGTGCCTGGTCGAGGCAAATGTAAGATATATGGCTACTTGTCTGCCATTTATGGATAGAAGGAAATATAGCTCTTTGTCTCCCATGAAAGGTAATAGGAAATGGGTGTATCTTTTATGATTGGTTCTAGCAAACAGCCAATAGGAATTTCAACCAGGCTGATTGGACAGAGGCAGCCAAAGGAGGAGCAAGGGGGCTGGGCTGAGGAAATATAAGTGCTGGCCATCAGGGCTGGAGTGGGCAGAGCTTTGGTATCCATATACCACTGTGTCTCTCATTTATTTGTCTGACAAATAATTTATTATTTTAATTTCTCTATTGCTGCGTTGAATATTTCATTCCAGCTAAGCGTTAACCACAAGTAGGGTGCTACACTCCTTCACCTGCTCACTTTGCTTGCGTGGAATTCCTGGTTGCCAAAGGCTGCTAGGCGAGTTGTGAAATGCAAGGCTGTGATATGTTGTCTTCCTCAAGCCATCCCTGCTCAAAGTCTCTGGAAATGTTTTGGCTCCTTTCCCCCACATTTGTCCTGATAGCCAGCATCCTCTGTTTCATGGTGTGTATAAGCGGTGTTGCAGTTCCTTGAAAGGTGCAGCAGGCTGAATGAGAATCCTCATTGTGTCAAGGAAGTCTGGGAATTAGACTTGGTGCTCTCTCAAGATGAGTCTGCCAGGGCATAAGAACATGAGAGCAGCCCTGCTGGATCAGGCCATTGGTCCATCTGGCCCAGCATCCTGTTCTCACATTGGCCAATGAGATGCCTCTTGGGGAGCCCACAAACAGGACCTGAGTGCAACAGCACGCTCCCCTCCTCCAAGCCATACTGCTTCTCTTGGTGGAGTATGTTCTGTGGCCATTATGGCTAGTAGCCATTGAGCCTCACCATCCAGGATTTGGCATATTCTTGTGGTTCTTGACAACTGTCAGAAGCCACCTAGGCCTGCTAGTTTCATTGCTCTTGCTGTGGTAATGGGGAAATCAAAAGGACAGGCGGAACATGTAGTGACGAAGCCGGAAAACGGCAGGCTCCTTTGGGCAGCATTTCAGGTGCCAGAAAGGGTCTTTTGGATCACTGAAAAAATAGTGTCTGAACAAGAATAACGGGGCCCCTTGCTTTTGGGAAGGATCATCATTTGGTGGTGTGCCATATGCTTTGTATGCAGAGTCTCAAGTTGAAACTCTATGGCGCCTCCACCTGAAAAAGGATTGGGCCACAGAGAGCTGCTGCCAGCCAGAGTAGACTTAATTAATGAATTTTGGGGTTGGAAGGGATCACGAGGGTCATCTAGTCCAACCCCCTGCAATGTAGGAATCCAAACTGGGGTAGCTCAGAAATTCATTCTGACCTGGTAGAAGGCAGCTTTTGATTTCCTAACAACTCTCTCCATGAGGCAAAATGCCTGCACACCTGCAAGGTCCGCCCCTTCAGAAGTTGGACTCCCAAGCCCCATCATCTCCAGCTCTTGACCGTGTTCAAGATCACAGGCCGTGTGTGGAGCCAAAGTTTGACTTTGTGAGCCTTGTGTGTTGCCTCAGCCAGTCCAACAGTCCTGGTGTCTCTTCTGTATCCTTGCAGTGGGAAGTGCCGTGTGCCAGCATGGTGTGAGCCAATCCTCTGGAGAGGAGGCAGCGTGAATCAGCTCAGCTATCGAAGCCACATGGAATTGAAAAGGAGTGACCACAAGCCCGTCAGCTCCCTCTTCCTCAGAGGGGTAACACCTGCCCTGGCCAGGGCTATCGTCTATTCAGGGTTTTTAGTTGCCTGCTATGTGGCACCTCCTCGAATCTGGGCAGGCCCTGACCAACAACCAGGCCCCTTTCCACAGAGCTCCTCCTTGGCCAATGACTTCCGGTGCAAGGAGTGGGCAGGTTTTGGCTCTGTTAAATCCCTAGGCTTCCATTCTCCACTGTTCTGAGTACACGCTGCTCCTGCAGGCATGGCAGACCACATGGGCTGAACTGTATACCTTAACCGTTGGCTCCATTCATGCAATGGAGCTTCTGTGGTACTTGGCTTGGAGCATTTGGCTTCAGCCCATTGGCTCTGGAAGTCACAGCCGCTGCCATCCTGGGGAAGCTCTCAGAGTTACAGTATTTGCCTTTTTCAGGGCTGGGAACAGGCGGGTGCATCAGGCCTTTCTGCTCTTAACTCATACCCCCCTTTTCAGTCCATAGCCCCAACAAATATGCTCTGCCCCCCCCCATAGGTGAAGGTTGTGGCTGACCGACGGTACCGGAAAGTGTTTGAGGATATTGTTCAGTTGATGGACAGGATGGAGAACGAATTCCTTCCCTCCCTGGAGGGAGGTAAAGACGAATAGGATCCTCTCCAACCCCTTAAAGAGGGTTTGCTGCAAAAAGACCAGGGGGGAAAGAAGCCCTTGGCCCATCTAGCTCAGTCTTGAGCGGTTCCCCAGGATTTCCGGGGGATCTCTCCCAGCCCTACCTGGAGATGCTGGGGATAGAACCTGGGACCTTTGCATGCAAGGCAGATGCCCTTCCACTGAGCGGCAGCCTCTTCCTCTTCCTCACAGGCAAAGACTCCAGGGGTAGCCAGTGTGGTGCCCTCCAGATGCTGGACTACAACTCCCATCATCCCCAGCCAACATGGCCAGTGGCAAGTGCAGCAAGATCTGGAGAGCCCCACGTGGACCTGTTGCATGTGCAGTCCCCTAAATGAGAGCCCGGGGCCAAGGACAAACTTCCCCCTGCAGCACGTTTCCTTGCCTCTGCTGAAGGCAAGCACTCTCTTTCCTCCCCCCCCCTTTTTGCTCTACAGTTTCCGTTTGAGAATGTGACGTTCCGGCAGCTGCAGAAGGAGAAGTTCCAGATCACAAACAACGGGCAGGTCACCCTCCACTTCTCCTTTATCCCCAAGCTCAGTGACAGCCAGTATTGTAAGCCAT